>NC_058378.1:76740000-77940000 GCF_018350175.1 Felis catus
TCCAAAGCAGGTTCCAGGCTCTGAGCTATCAGCACAGAGCCCAACGTGGGGCCGGAACTCATGAACTGTGAGATCATGATCTGAGCCGAAGTCAGACCCTTAACCGCCTGAGCCACCCAGGCGCCCTAGCTCTCTTTCCACCATGCGGAGTGACGGTGAGAATCAGCCAGCAACCAGGAAGAAGGCCTGCACCAGAACCTGATCATACTGGCACTGTAATCTCAGACTTTTAGCCTCCAGAAATTTGAGTGTTAAATTTCCGTTGTTGAGAAGCCACTCCGTCTGTGGTATTTTTGTTATAGTGGGCTGGATTGACCAAGATGTATGAGGCACCTAGAGAAGTCTAATTCATAGTGACAGAAAGTTGAATGGTGGCTGCCGGGGGCTTTGGAAGGGGGGGAAGCGGGGAGTTATTGTTCAGGGGGCACGGAGTTTCAGTTCCGCAAGGTGAAGAGTCCTGTGGATGGCTGGTAGTTGGTGGGTGTGCAGCTCTGTGAATGTACTTAATGCCTCCAACTACACCCTTAAAACCGGTTCAGATGGTGAAGCTTATGTTATGTGTACTTTATTCCAGTTAAAAACCTGTGATGTCAAATGCCCAGCCGTATTACTTACTGAATTGGAGTCAGATTTATGTACCTGAGGGTTTTCACTGAGGCCATCAGTGACCTTCACCAAAGATTTGGGTCTAGTAGATCTAAGATAAGCATCCAGATCAAGGATAGGCATCTGTGTATTTTAAGAGATTTAGGTAATTCGGAAGCTTCCTGGTTGAGAATTTCTACTTTCTCATTTGATAGCGAATGGTGCCTTTTGCTTACTTTCTGTCTTGCTCAACGGTGAGCTCTCTGAGAGCAAATGCATCTGCTGCTCACCCCATACATACCCTCCAGCATCTAGTAAAGCCCTTCAAAACAGGTGTTCAATGAATAGCTATTGAATTGAGGAAAGAGTAGAGTATAAATATTCCCCACATGGTGGCGTTATCCAATGACTAATCAAAGGCCACCATCCTCTAAGCTCTAGGAATCAGAAGTAGGTGACCTTTAGACTCCCTGTAAGACACTGGTCAGTCCAAGGCCACCATCCTCTAAGCTCTAGGAATCAGAAGTAGGTGACCTTTAGACTCCCTGTAAGACACTAGTCAGTCAACTGCACTCTTGGCCAGATTTCTCTGGCCTCCCAGGATAAAATACGCCTTTGGGGTGTGGGGGACTTAGGAGTTCACACTGACACAATCGTCGTGCAACTAACATGTGCAACCTCGTATAAGGGTATAGTTTCTGTTTTGTAAACGTTTAGAAACTGTACAACAAAGACAGATTTTTCTCCTCACCAAATTCTTCAGTAACTTGGCTCTTTCTAGTCTAAACAAGACAGAGTAAGTGTCTCATATGATGAGGGTGTCAGATAAATACAACTCTCCCTAAGGAGGACTCTCATGTGGTATGAAAGAGATGTCCAAGGGCTCTGGGGAGCGGGAGGCAGTGATGAAATCAGCAGATATGTGAATAAGTGGATTGTGTGCATCAGGGTTTCCCATGTTTGTTATAGAGAGGAGACTTTCAGGAAAATAAACAAGGACACATCAGTTCAAAAACTGTTCCTCTACTATTCCCAAACTGTCTATGATAAGTAGGTTATCATCAGAATCAGAAACAAGCATTTATTTTTTATTTTTTAATTAAAATTTTTTTTAATGTTTATTTATTTTGAGAGAGAGAGAGAGAGAGAGAGAGAGAGAGAGAGAGAGAGAGAGAGGGCGCAGGTGGAAGAGGGGCAGAGAGAGAGGGAGACACGGAATCTGAAGCAGGCTCCAGACTCTGAGCTGTCAGCACAGAGCCCCACATGGGGCTTGAACTCATGAACTGTGAGACCACGACCTGAGCCAAAGTCAGACGCCCAACTGACTGAGTCACCCGGGCGCCCCCAAAACAAGCATTATTTTTAAATCAGCATCCCTGGTGGCAAACCTCTAAGGTATTATGTCATGAGCTGTGGAAATGCTTATCTTTTAGTACCAAGGTGAGAATAGCCAACTGGGTTCTTTACAAATCATTAGGACCAAGCACTTTGACTTGACAATAGAAGATGTAATGAGATCGGGGCTCCTGGGTGATTCACTCGGTTAAGTAACTGGCTCTTGAATCCGGCTCAGGTCATGATCTCACAGTTTGTGGGATCGAGCCCCATGTCCGTGCTCCATGCTGACAGCCTAGAGCCTGCTTGGATTCTCTGTCTCCCTTTCTCTCTGCCCCTCCCCCACTCATACACACACTCTCACTCTCTCAAAATAAATAAGTAAATAAAAAATTTTTAAAAAGATGTAATAAGATCAAATCTTTGCCTTCACTAGTCCACCCATTAGTATATTCAACAAATATTTATTGCATGCCTACTGTGTTCCGGGCACTGTACTTGATGCTGCAGGTACAGCAATGAACTAGATCCCCCCAGGCCCCACCTGCAAGCTTTTGTCTCTGGAAGAGACACACACTGAACGTAATTACACAATTATTATTTTTTGATGAAAAAATGATAAATTATCGGTATGTAATTGATATGCAATACATTGCACATATTTAAAGTGGTTTCGATTCGGTAAAATTTTACACATGGAAACACTTGGGACACCATCACCACCATCAAGGTATTGAACACATCCATCATCTTCAAACTGCAAGTATGCTGAGGTTGTGTAAGTGGAGAACAAACCTCAGCTATGTGGGTGCCTTGTCTCTGCAACGCTCATTATCATACAGGTCCCAAAGTGCCAACCCCCGGCCCCCATCTTTCTGGTGCATGTAGTCTTTGGATGAACTTGACAGTCAGAAATAATTTGACCTTTGGCTACTCTCAGTCTCTCTTCTACAGTCTGGTGGTCTCCATTTGGATGTGGATAAGCCTGATTATTTCTCTAAACTGGGCCATTTCCAGCTCAGTGAGTTTGTGGGTGTTTAGTAAATGACTGAGATTTCCTGGCCCCCACCCTGCCCCTCACACTCCACGTGTGTCAAACTTTCCCAAGAAAAGGATGCTCAGAGCCTTTTTCTTAAGCTAGCACAAGGACCAGGGGGAAATCTTGCCGTTGCGTCATAATGTTGACAACGTGACAAGATCACTGGCCCAAAAGAGAGAGCTGAAAGCAAGCAGGAAGCATAAAACTTGAGTCATAACTGAGGAAAGGAAAGGCAACACAGAGATGGCTCATCCCGTCAGGTGTACTCAGGCCCCTATTGCTATATTGAAGAGTGGTCCTGCTCCCCTGCCCTACCCCCCATGGTGCAAGACCTAATCAAAGGGAGCAGGACGCAAAGGGTTGATTCTGTGAGTCAGTGAGACAAGGAGCCAGACGGCTTAGCATCTAGGGTCTTCCCTTGCTCCTGGAGTACATTTTCCGTAGCTCCCTAAGAGGCAGAAAGGAAAAATACACATGGCAATAGAGCAGAAAGCTGACTTTTCACTGTTTTTTTATCGTCTCCTCTGTAATCTCTATAGGTTGTTATTCCTTGGTCAAAATGAAAATTCCATTTCTCATTTCTTCAAATATTTAGAATGTTTTCCTACGTGTGGCCAAATGGAAATTTTTAAAGAAGAGAACCAAGAACAAAAATAAGTGAATGTCCATTGGGGATATTTGCAGGAAGAACGAAGGCAGTAGATGGTCCCAAGAGCCATTCTGAGCTACCCATTTAAACCAGGGCCTCAGCAACAGGGCAGTTAGAACACTTCTCTGGAGAGCTTCTTTTGCTCATCTCCTCTCTGTCCCAAGCAGTTTAGCTGTTGACAGTACAGGGCTTTGTTCCTCCTCCGCTCTCCCCAGCCACACGACTATATCTCTTGTACCTCCAAGATGCCTATGACAGCACTGCGTTTACGGGCTTTCTAGATTTAGAACGCTTTGTCCCTGGTAGAATGCTGCAACGCCTTTCTCCTCCCTAGGAATAGGCTGCTACAAGTATTTACTTTTAGAGTTATAAATCTACAGTGATTTTATTTGGAAATCCTTTCCCCAATTTATTCCCCAGTTCTTCATTTCTGATGTTTTGGGGTTTTGAAGTGGTCTCTGCTTTCCAGATAACACCAGCTCATCCACCAAACTGCATCCAGCACTGGCCTCGGGTGGCAACTGCGTTGCCAGAATTATCCTGCTTGTCAGACATGTTTGTGGAGTGCCATGTAAAAATTATACGGAATGAGCTCACCGTCAAGCAGCTATAAGCATCAACTTTTATAATTCCCATCTTCCCTCAGGGATAGATAGTATCATTGGCCCAATATCATGGATGAGGTCAAGTTACTTGCCCAAGATTAAACAATGGGTCAGAGGCGGAACGAAAATTCTACCCCAAATTCATCTAGTTCCAAAGCACAGGCTCTGAAGCACCGTGCTGTGACACCTCGCATCAGTTTCTGATGATCCCTATATGGTTCTATCACATCTGAATAAGCCAGTGTCTTTCTCCATCTGGCTCTGACAACAGTTCGCAGCAAATTTATCCCATGTGACTTCAGCTGACTTCTCCAATTCTTGCTCCTTTGCCTTAAACGTTGTTTGTCTCTGGACCACCTTTCCGCTCCTAGGAAGATTTTGCAAATCGTATGATAGGCCCTGCCCAAAGGAAATAGAAACGAAAGAACATACCCGAAGCTGTTCTCCAACACCCTGTCGATAATCTGGGGTAGGACACAAGGAGTCCAAGTGGACCCCATCTCAAGCTAGCTTGGAATGTTAGATCATGCTGCCCTCACTACGCTGCAGCCTTTTTAAAAAAATATGAAATGACAAGGGTTCCATTTCTATCTTGATTTGTATGATAAGTGGCTTTATTTAATTATTTGGCACCGTCTTTATTGACGTAGCTTTAAAGGTTGTAGTGTCATTTTGGGGATGCAGATTGGTAATACAACTTGCTCCCTGTCTCCAAAGAGAGACTGCAATTACTCAGCTGTGTTAAAGTAGCTCCCCTCATTTTATATTACAAGGAATATTCATGAGTATGCTATCAATATCCAAACAGGATGCACTAAATTCTGCTCCTGGGGAAAAGCTGTGAAGGGTCAAACAGGCAATTAAGATCTTGTCTGCGCTTTGAAAGGACGATGTTTACTTCCCCCCCTGTAAGAAAGCGTCCAGATGGAAACCGAGATTTACAAAAGATGAAACTGTTTCCCGATTCATTTCTTCAGGGCTGAAGTCGAGCTCTCGTTAAGTCTGAAAACGTTCAGAAGATGCTTGTTCAGATCTCTCAACGATTTATGACACTACGAGCTAATTTCTGCCTTTCCCCAAATCTGGGAGGAGTAAGTGAATGTTTTCTCTGCTGAAGCATTTAGAATGGGTAATTGCTTTCACGCCAGGCATTTTTATGAAATCAAATAATAAACAGGGTCTTAAATTCTTTGTTTTCCTCAAGTTTCAGGAGCTTAAAAGAATTTCCGTGGAGAATTTTATTTCCTATGCTGCAACTTTAATAACTCCATTAAAGCTTTTGCTTTTTTCCCCCCACCAAATCCCAGCTGTGTATATTTGGGTGTGGAATGCAGTTTTCTCTGGCCACAACTCAGAAGCAGCTTCTTAAAATTTTTAATTTCTTCGAAAATGTGAAACACAAACAAGTTTCTCCTGGGAAAAAAATAGGTACTAGTTCAGGGATCTGCAGACTTTTTCTGTCAAGGGCTAGATAATAAATATTTTAGGTTTTGCTCTAGGGTGTCAACTTTACCCACGTAGTGTGGAGGCAGCCCCAGGCAATTCTAACCAATTGAGGATGACGGTGTTTCAATAAAACTTTACTTATGGACATCGATATTTAAATTTCACGTAGTTTTGGGGCACCTGGGTGGCTCAGTCGGTTGAGTGTCTGGCTCTTGGTTTTGGCTCAGGTCATGGTCTCACGGTTCATGAGCTCGAGTCCCGTGTTGGGCTCTCTGCTGATGGGGCAGAGCCTGCTTGGGATTCTCTCTCTCCCCCTCTCTCTCTCTGCCCCTCCCCCACTCATGCTCTCTTTCTCAGAATAAACATTTAAAATTTTTTTTAAATAAATTTCACTTAGTTTTCACATGTCATAGGATATTTCCTTTTCCCCAACCGTTTGCAAATGTAACAACCATTCTTTGCCATTGGACCATATGAAAAATAGGCAGCAAACCAGGTTTGATGACTCATAGACTCATTTGAGTCAATAAGTATTTTTTGAGCATCTGATATGTATGGAGAGCAAAACAGGTGCCATACCTGCCTTATATTACTTATGGAAGAGAAACTTATTTGGAAAAATTGAAAAGGAGGACATTTTCAAGTATGGGGGAAATGATAAGATTACACTAATCATGTCCCAAGCAACATCTCTGGAAATCTTAACCATAAGCAGTTCTCTAAAGTTACTCTGAGTAACATGAAAAACTGAGGTTTGACTTGAACTTGCTGTTATCTCTGTACTGCCACAGCACACGCTTTTTTTTTTTTTTTTTTTTTGGTCTGTGAAATGCAGAGATTTACTGTCATTCAACAGATTCCTACTAAAAAGTGTAAGCTTCTAGAGAGCAGGGCATTTTACTTGATGCATATCCCTCTTGTAAACAGAGCTCAGCCCAGTGAAAAAAGACCCAACGAGTAAATGCACTCAGTTTTCCTTAGAACTGCCCTGTAAAATACAGCGGTCACCAGCTCCTGATCTATTTAAATTTAAACTCACTGTACTTCAGCCCCAATTAAATCAGGCACAGGGATGGAGCTCAGGCTAACCGGTCTTTAAAGTAAAGACCCCCAGGTAATTCTCATGCACAGACAGAGCTGAGCGGTACCAGCCACACTGTGGTTCTTCGAGCCCTGGAATAGGAGCCTCAGGATCACCTGGGAAGATTGTGAGGCATTGTCCTCACCTGAGAACTTGCTAGAAATGCAAATTCCTAGCGCTACTCTCCCTACCAACTCAGAAACTCTGGTGGTGGCTGTAACAATCTTGTTCTAACAAGGCTTCCTGGTGATTCTGAGGTAACCTCTAGCTTGAAAACCGCTGGGCTACACCAAACAGGGCTTCCTCTGATTTGCCAAGACCCGCGCCTGCGCAGGGATGAAAAGGCCAAGGTTTTGGAACGTGCTTGGGTCGGCTATGACGTTAGATGGAATTCACCCCACCCCCCCCCCACCCCCCCCACCCCCCCCCCGCCGAGAGGCCCTCGGGCCTGCCTTCCCAGCACAGTAAGTACCAGAGGGAATACAAATGCATGTTTGGGCTCTTTTTTCAAATTATGGCAATCTGGCAGGTCCTCTCTGCCCTGATAATATAATATATGGAGATGATGATTATTGCTTTAGAGCAGGTATATTTTCATCCCTAAGCTGGTTCCATTACTGAACCGTAATGAATCTTAATGGTAACATCACTGAAATCTGTATGCAGATTTAACACATGGAAATTATCCTTTTAGAACAACTAAACAATAACAAACCATCAAACTGTGCTCGTTAGCGCTCTTCCAACATGGCCTTCTCTGACCCCATCAGGAGGTGGGCACAGGAGAAGCTCCGGCCCCACAGACTTAAGGTCTTAGCCAAAACGCCAATTCTTTTTTGTTCGTAAATGTTGGGGCAGGTTTTACACAACCTTCCCCTGAGCAGGTGTGCGAGTGACAAAGTTTGAAAATTACTGTTCTTCTCTCAAAGTGCCTTGTAGACCTGTCTCTAAAACCAAGCAGCATTTGATTATTTGCAACGGGAGATATTTTAAAAGTGATGTCAGGGAAGGAATCTAATTACTCCCTCTGGGTTTGCCTTGGTTCTCTGTAGTGATTCGCCAGCAAGGATTGGATGTGCTCTGTTGACCACGCACTAGAAAGGCACAGGTTTTGTGCGATTTCTCCGGGACTGAGAGCTTTGCACTGATCTATCAGGAGTCCAGAACTCTTCTGAGCCACAGCCTTCCTACCCCAATCTTAGCCTGAGCTGGAGCACACCTGTGCCGGGGTGTGTGTGTGGCAGGGTGGGGGGGGGGGGTTCCTGAGCCCCAGCGGGTGCCAGTGCCTTCTTCATAGCACCTACAGGTGCTGGGATGCCCTTTCCAGAAAGGATGATAACCCATCAGGGAGGTAAATGGCTTTCTCTAGAACCATCTGCATCTCTGTTTCCTGGCTCCCGAGATCAGGAGCATTAACTATATCAACACATACTAATCAGGTACCTGGAGTATAAGATTTCACAAAGGTCTGGGGATAGAGATGATTCCTGGCCTCAGGGATCTTGCCATGCAGTGGGTTAAACAGAATCGCTAAAACAAGAATTCAGTGTGACCATCGCTAAGGGTGGCTGGTGCCTCAGTTCAGAAAGAATGCAGGAGAAGGGTCCCTCCTAGGGGAAAACAGGAGGCTTCACTAAGACACTGACTCTGAGCTGAGGAGTTTGAGGGGCAGAAAGGTAGTGGAAGGGTGCTCCAGATGGAAGGATCAGTGTCAAGAAAGGAATCTTTACGCAGAGCAGCCTCTAAACCCCTGGTTCAGCGTATTTGGATGTGCCCTGCAAGATGAGGGGCGGCAAAGATAAAAGGATGAGAAGCTTCTGCAGCCGAGTTAGTTTTAGTCCAGCATTCCAGGGGAGAGCCTTTGAGCCAGGGAAGAACATGAAAATAACAGTTCCTCCCAGCAGCATTGTGAATATTTACACCTATCATGTGCTCAGCACTACACTGAAGCAATTCAGTTGAACCTCACCACGACTTTAGGAAATGAGTATTAATTTCCTTCTACACGTGAGGAAGGGAATTCAGAGAAAATAAGCGGCTGGTGTATAATCACTGTTTACTAAGTGGTAGCCAAGTCCTGACTAAGACCCAGCTTGGTCTGACTCCAAAGGCTGCGCTTATAAACCCTCTGGCAGCTCGGGGTAAGTGGAGGCGCCCAGACTTGCGAGCCAGGAGAATTGCTGCATCGGGGTGCCAGGGTAGAACCACTAGAACTAAAGATGCCTGAATCTAGAATTGGACAGGAAAAATTATGTCCTTCTGAGCTATGCAGAAATTATCTCCCAGCCATCATTCACCCAACCTACCGTATGCCAGGCACTGTACGAGGTCCTGGAGACTCAGAGGGAACAAACCACGTTTGGCTGCCCCCACCCCTCTCAGAAGCCTCCATGGTGATGGAGGACTCAATCACTAATCACGTCCTTACACAAATAAGGTTCATAACAGTGACCATGGCTTGTACTCTGAGATCAAGCCTTTCTGAGCTTTAAGACCAGATAATAGGTGGGAAGCGGCAGGGCGGGGTGGGGGGGGTGGTGGTGTCCAGTCTATGGTGGGAGAACTAAAAAGACCTTCTTGGGGTGCCCGGGTGGCTCAGTCGGTTAAGCATCAGACTTCGGCTCAGGTCATGATCTCATGGTTCGTGGATTCAATCCCCACAACAGGCTCTGTGCTGACAGCTTGGAGCCTGGAGCCTCCTTTGGATTCTGTGTCTCCCTCTCTCTCTCTCTCTCTCTCTCTCTCTCTGCCCTCCTCTGCTTGTGCTCTGTCTGTCTCTCTCAAAAATAAATAAACATTTAAAAAATTTAAAAAAGAAGAAGAAAAGACCTTCCAAACATAAGGTCTGAGGACTGAGCAGTAGTTAAAAGGTGGTGGAATGGGGAGGGAAGGATGTTCCCGACAGAGGCAGCCGCAGGGTCTGGTGAGGAGAGGGGAGATGGTAACTGAGAGACAGAACGAAAGCTGATGTTGCTGGACGGTGAGTAGAGACAGGGAGAGTAGGAGTGGAGAGGAAGCTGGAAGGCGCGAAGGGGCTCTTCCTTGAGGGTCTTGACCCAACGATGGTATTGAGTGTCAACCTTGGTGCACATTGGTGTACCTGGCAAGTTCTAAAAATGTTGAGTCCTGGGCCCTGTCCCCAGAGCTGGATTCTAATTGGCCTGGGGTACCGCCTGGGAATCAGGATTTTAAAAGGTGGTCAGTTCTAATGTGAACATGAGCTTGTGAAACACTGGATTAAAATGTTTTAAGTGTGTATACATCCTCTGATTTCCATTTTGAGGGGTCAGTCTGGCTGTCGTTGGAGAACGGATGGGCCAGGCGGGCCAGATGAGCAGAATTCTTGGCAGCTGGTTAATCAGGTCCTTTGAGGACATTTTATTGTCTATGATGGCAGCCGGCAATTTGTCTGAAATTGCTAGAAAGTTGGGAGGGGTACTTTCCCATCTGTCCGTCTTCAGTTTGTTCCTTTTATTTAAAAAAATACTAAGTCCAATCTGTCTCCTTAAAACTTAAAAAATTGGTCTAATTTCTGTTCCTTGGGACAAGAGAAACAAACCTTCTTCCCCTTCTGTGTGACAGTTTTTCAGTAACAGAAGATGATGATTATGGTTCCCTAAAGCCACCTCTTTTTACACAAGATGCTTGAACAAAGCTTTGATTTAAGAAAAGTTACCCATTTGTTTTCTACGACAAATGATATTTAAACTATCAACTTTTTTTTTTTAACGTTTATTTATTTTTGAGAGACAGAGAGAGACAGAGCACGAAAAAGGGAGGGGCAGAGAGAGAGAGGGAGACACAGAATCCGAAGCAGGCTTCAGGCTCTGAGCTGTCAGCACAGAGCCTGACGTGGGGCTTGAGCCCACGAAACGTGAGATCATGACTAGAACTGAAGGTGGATGCCCAACCAACCGAGCCACCGAGGTGCCCCTACAGCAAATGATATTTAAAATGATGTAAAAAGCACTGCAGGTTTTACTCTTGGCCTTGGGAAGAGCTGAAGTCAGCATTTTAAATTCTAATTTTCCTATTTGTTTTGCATACTTAATAAACATAATTTCTTTTTTTAGCAAGAAAATGGAAACTGCAGGGAGTTTTCCCCTTCATTTCCGCCCCTCCCCAGATTTAAAGCTTTTTCCGTTGGAGAATTTGGCTCAGCACAAATGTAATCTTTTTTTCTCTGTCTCTCCAAGTATGGAAAAGTGATACTGTTAATTGGTGTCACTCCCATTGATGGAGTTATTACTGTAGCGGGCACAGAGCTCATTAGTTTGCATATGTTGGATATCTCATTTAATCCCTTTCACAACTCAAGAGACAGACGTAATCCCTCTCTCGGTTCCTTAGATGAAGAGAGAGGAGTTAGAGTTTGCCCAAGATCACACTTACCCTTAGCTCCTGGACATCAGTCTTCCCCACATAGCATAACACCCCTTTCCTATCCTCCTAAGTCCTCCACCCCCACCTTCAAATGCAAGTTTACACCTTGATTAAAGAACAAGGGCCAGCTTGGATCCATGTTCCTTCTGGAAACTTCCCAGATGACCCGACTTGCGTGACCATTCTCTTCTCTGTATGTCATGACGTGTGTCTGTACCTGAGGAGGAAGTTACAATGGAGCCTATGGCATCCATCATCACGCACGGTTATTAACCACCAAGGTATTGTTTATTCCTGATCTCCGAGTGGCTTATTTTCTCTACCTAGACTGTAAGTGTCTCGGGGGCAAAGACTGTGTATTAGGAGTCTTTGCTCTCCCATAGTGCCCAGCACCTTTCTCTCTCCGTGAGACCATCAATGTTACTTAAATAAATGAATGAATGAGTAGCCAGTTCTGGGAAACCTGATGTACAGACCTTGGAAAAATCCCTGGAAAGCTAGGCGCGGAGAGGAGGACAGTTGGGTGCACAGGCATACAGGCATGAGTGCTTCCCCCCTCTGGGCTCAGGTTTCGGGGGTGCCGCCTGCCAGCCTTGCGCTCTGAGCCACGTCAGTCACCTCCTCTGTAAAACCTGGATGATAATGTAACACCCGGCTCGGAGGATTGTTGTATTAAATGAAATAATAGCTGTAAATCCCCTAATTCCTGGCCTCTAGTCTCATTCACATACATAGTAATGACTATTGTTATCCCGAGGGTCTGAATAAATGCTTTACCATTTCTCAAGGTAATTCCTGGACTTGATCGCATGGAATCACTGCCAGCTGTTTACTGAGCTCTCTGATGTGCAGGCATGAAGGCTGGTGTGTGGTACACAGTGGTGAGCACACAGGCATGGTCTCTGGCCCCACAGGGCCTTCCCCGTGCGAAAGGGGAGATCGGTAGGACAGCTCTGGTCCTTTCCTTTCTACTGATGTGAACAGAGGGGCTGAAGGGCAGGCCCAAGGCTGGCCACGTGCTGACCCGACCTTGGAGCTGCGCTCTGTCTGCATCACGGGATGGCAGCCGGGTGGGCATGAGCGCATTAGTCTGTGGTCAGTGCTGTTTACAGTCGAGGGATGTGGTGTTTATTTTAAATACATTCGTGCGCATGCATGTTGATTTTGCTACAGCCATTAGCTTTGATTGGTTTGATATTAAACAAGCCTGAATAAACATGAAACAGTGTAATATTCAGCCCCGTTTGACTCCTCAATGTATTTACTGTTCATGAGTAACTATGGATACTAACTTAAAAGGACTGAGATGCATTATTTGTATTTATATGTCAGGATTGGTAGAAATGCAAAATACTAAATTAAACTGCTTAAGGTATTCTATAGGTCTACTGGCAAGGTAATTTGTTTTTAAAAAAAAAATCCCACTGCCAGTGTCTTCCCATCATCTACCCGTGAGATATGCTAGGTACCTATTTTATTTTCCTCTTTTAAAATTCTTCATAACACATCGTATCTCGTATTCTTATTTGGTTTAGGTTTCATCCTTAGTAGTCTCTTGGCTTCATGACATTTACAATTCTGTAGATAAAATTGACCTGTAATTATGTTTGATTTTAGCAAGGACCCTTGCAAAGAACTCAACTTAGATTCAGATTTGTTTGTTTGTTTGTTTGCAAACTGCCCGTTTGGAAGTTCCTTTCTTAGCACCTAGGCTCTGATGAGCCGTGCTTATAACCTCTCTACAGCCAACTCAGATACCAGGGTCTTGAAAATATGGACCAATTTCCTTGGGGGTGCATTCATTCTAGGAACTTGTGACCACTAACAAATTTAATCCAGAGATAGCTACACACTGCCCAGATTACAGTTTAATCATGGAAAGAGGAACCAGACAATCTAGCTGTGCTATTTACCAGTCCTCTAATGACCAACACATTTGAAACTCTTGGATTCTTGATTTCCCCATCTGCAAAATGATGCCTCAGAGGGCCCATGTGAGGGTTGGATGAAATCACACCCTTAGACATGCTTGGTGGTGTCCTATCCCTGGGACAGATTGGCTGAGTCTTACACATCACCAATCCTGTATTTTATCACTTCCATGAAGATGGGAAGTTTCCTGTGTAGGCGTGACCCTCCTCTGTCCATGAAGCACGGAGCCCACACACTACGGAGATGTGACTGTACATAACAGTCTCCACAAATATGATGGAAACCAGCTGGCCAAATGCCTATTAAAAAGAAAAAAATCCAAACAATTGCCCATGGAGGGAAACACTAGGGACTAAAAAGGTATGACTTTGGGATTATTCATTCCCCCAGCTGTTTTCTCAAATCACAGAAAATAATTCAAAAAGATCCTAAGACCAATAGTTCCTCCATCTTCCCATCTCTCTCCCATCTATGGTGGGTTTTATGGATTAAAAGGCTCAGTAAGCGAGGACACGTGATCAAGGCCTCATGGACAAGCTGTGACTCCTAACCGTGGCAGGGACAGCAGTCAAACGAGAGCATCAACACAACCTTGCCCTCAGAGTCTATTCAGGGGAACACCAATGGGCAGTTCCACATGGCACATGGCACACATCTGTCCCACGATGGGCTGAGGCAGAAGACCGTGAGGCCGGGAGGTGAGTGTGGCTGAGAGCCCGTCTGGAGAGGATCCATGAGGTGAGTGCCTGGCAAGCCATGGGGCGTGCAGCCCGGGGACTGAGGACTTTGCTCCAGGGCTGACCTGGGGCCAGGCTAGCATGGCCACATCAGCACCCTGAACTACATTGCGCCTCTTGGGCTCCAGCCTAGCTTGCCTCCACCCCCAAGTATGCTCCGATCTCTTCTCCATGCAGTTTTAACAAGGTGGATTTAAAATTATTCATGTGCAAATATAATTTCTGGAAGAAAATTTGGAAAGGACAGAAAAGTCCAAAGGAATGTCATTTGTATTACCATGCGAACCTTTTACCATTTTGCTCTATTCTCCATTTGGCCTTTAAAACTTGAGGACAGAGATTTTAAAACTCCTGTTGGAATTCCCATTTTCTATCTTAATTTTATTTTTACTTAATCATGTTTTACTTAATCATTCTTCAAAGTCGCTAAGAATTCTTCAGAAACTTGATTCGTAAATGTATCACAGGGCCCTCTCAGGGCGGCAGCTGGCATGGGGAGGGAGAACACTGTTCTATGGGCTGCGCTATTTCCAAATCAGGCGAAGCGATGATGTTCACATTAAGTGTGTTCAGAGGCCTGGGTATTAGTGTAGCTGTAGCCATTAGCCTGATTGGTTGAACGCACAGTCATTCCCTATATGAATGTATCTTTGTTAACCATTCCTCTATTGTTGCTTATTTATATTGCCTCCAATTTTTCACTGCAAATAAACACTGCTATGTTCTATTTAACGTCATAAATAAAAATGGAACAGATTAGGCTTTGTCCCTCCTGCAAGTAACCTATACCTAAATACATAAACATTAAAACTGGCTGTGCTATAAAAATCAACCAACAGAGCAATGAAATAGAACAGACAGCCAAGGAAAAGGCCCTAATATATAAAATGTGTTGTATGACCAAAAAGAAAGAGAAAAGAGAGAGAGAGAAAAACACATCTCAAAGCAGTGAGGAAGGAATGATTAGCAAGTGGTGTTAGACAACCTTAACCTCTTACTGTAACTACAGAATACATTCTGTGTAGATTAATGAACAATATCTTTAAAAATTGAACTCCTAAAAACCCTGGAATAAAACCTTAATGACTTCAGTTCTAGGGGTTTAGAAAGAGTAAGAATTAAAGCATTGGAAGCAATCAAGAGAGAAAACAACACGTTTGCCTACATAAATTTTTATGACTTACAACATAAACAGGTATTTGTTTGGTTCTATCAGTACCATGGCTACGCAGTGAATAAAACAAGTTCAGTCTTGTCAGGGAGCTTATATTCTATTGGAGGAAAACAGAAGAAAACTTCAGAAGAAAACAGTGGCATGGGGGAAAAAAATGGACATAGTTTCTTTGATCAACTGCAGTCATCAGGAAGGGATACCCTCTGATTTTAATTGTATTGGTGGCGACCATCAAGTTTGTAAAAGCCATTTTTAAGCTATGGTTTTCTTATTATCAAAGATACGAGAGTGACCTTTTTGTTCCTTCTTGCTTTAGAAGGAGAAGTTATCATGTTTTTTCTTTTTTCTTTTCTTCTTTTTTTTTTTTAACCATATCTTTCTTCCTACTTCCTGTTCTCCATTAACGTATGTTGTGGTTGGGTACCTACGTTACACGCAGTTTTTGTTTTGTATTTCTTTTCAATGATTATATTTGAAAATTTCATGTGTAATAAGCTTTGAACTCTTTAATTAATGTTAGGACTCCATGCAGACACTTTTATTCCAGGATTTCCCCATACTAAGTACTTTTCATTCTTGCTTTAAACTGCCATCCATCAAGTTTTTTTTTTCAAAAAAAATTAAGATGTATTTTCTTTCTCTTTCTTTTTTTTTAAAGATTTTATCTTTGAGTTCCCTCTACACCTAATGTAGGCCTCAAACCTACAACGCTGACATCGAGAGTCACACGCTCTACTGACAGAATTAGCCAGATGCCCCGAGCTGTATTTTCTTAGTTCTTGACTTTGTGGTATGTCTTCCTCTTAGTTTTCCACATAAACAGCAACTTGTGTGGAAAATCCTTGGAGACAGTCTTTTGTTCCTATTTCTTTTTTGTTATTCCTTCATTCTTTAGCATTGTAGAGCGTAGTTTTTAATCCTTTGTTGATAATCTGCAGGCATCTAGTTTAGTTTGTTTTCCTGTTTTAGATGCCTGTAGAATTAAAAAAAAAAACAAAAACGACTTAATTTTGAGAGCGGTTTTAGGTTCACAGCGAAATTGAGAGGAACGTACAGAGATTTCCCGTAGACCTTCCACTACCCAGGTGCACTGCCTCCCTTATTATCAACATTCCCTCGTGGGATGGTATGTTTGTTATAACTGATGAACCTACACTGACACATCATTACCCAAAGACCACAGTTTACATTAGGGGTCACTCTTGGTGTTGTGCATTCTGTGGGGTTGGACAAATGTACGATGACTTTTGTCTGCCATGATGGTATCATACAGGATAGCTTCACTTCCCTAAAAAAATAAGCTTCCCCTATTCATCCCTCCCTTTCTGATAACTTACTTTCTATCCCTTTACACAGAAGGCATGAAAAACTAGAGTTTTCCATAGACCTTGCTACCAGGGCCTTAGTCTCTGACCAACTGCTGCTTTACCCAAGAGAGAAAAAATTCTCAGGATATAAACACTTCCTTTTTTAAATTTTTTAAATTTATTTTATTTTTAAATTTTTTAAATATATGAAATTTATTGTCAAATTGGTTTCCATACAACACCCAGTGCTCATCCCAAAAGATGCCCTCTTCAGTACCCATCACCTATCCTGCCCTCCCTCCCACCCCCCATCAGCCCTCAGTTTGTTTTCATTTTTTAAGAGTCTCTTATGCTTTGGCTCTCTCCCACTCTAACCTCTCTCTCTTTTTTTTTCCTTTCCCCTCCCCCATGGGTTCCTGTTAAGTTTCTCAGGATCCACATAAGAGTGAAAACATATGGTATCTGTCTTTCTCTGTATGACTTATTTCACTGAGCATAACACTCTCCAGTTCCGTCCACATTGCTACAAAGGGCCAGATTTCATTCTTTCTCATTGCCACGTAGTACTCCATTGTGTATATAAACCACAATTTCTTTATCCATTCATCAGTTGATGGACATTTAGGCTCTTTCCATAATTTGGCTATTGTTGAGAGTGCTGCTATAAACATTGGGGTACAAGTGTCCCTATCCATCAGTACTCCTGTATCCCTTGGGTAAATTCCTAGCAGTGCTACTGCTGGGTCATAAGGTAGGTCTATTTTTAATTTTCTGAGGAACCTCCACACTGTTTTCCAGAGCGGCTGCACCAGTTTGCATTCCCACCAACAGTGCAAGAGGGTTCCCGTTTCTCCACATCCTCTCCAGCATCTGTAGTCTCCTGATTTGTTCATTTTGGCCGCTCTGACTGGCGTGAGGTGGTATCTGAGTGTGGTTTTGATTTGTATTTCCCTGATGAGGAGCGACGTTGAGCATCTTTTCATGTGCCTGTTGGCCATCTGGATGTCTTCTTTAGAGAAGTGTCTATTCATGTTTTCTGCCCATTTCTTCACTGGATTATTTGTTTTTCAGGTGTGGAGAGGATATAAACACTTCCTGTCTCTTCCTGTCCTACCACTTTGTGCCCTGTTGTTATTATTATTATTGGAAGTTTTATTTAATTCTTTGCTCATAAGTAAGGAGTGTTGAGGCTGAGGGCAGGAAAGGGGCCCA
This sequence comes from Felis catus, assembly GCF_018350175.1. Taxonomy (NCBI): domain Eukaryota; kingdom Metazoa; phylum Chordata; class Mammalia; order Carnivora; family Felidae; genus Felis; species Felis catus. The sequence continues at coordinate 76,757,486 of NC_058378.1, forward strand.
CGCTTGACTACCCCCAAAGGAATGTCTGCACAGGAGAGGGAGGACCTCGACTTTCTGATGTGTGTAGATCTGTGCAGCCTCATTAGTGGCCGCACGTGGTGATGGAATTAAGTTACATTTGAATTGTATTTAAATTAAACTGAGAATTCCATCCCTCCCTTGCACTAGGCACACCTTCAGTACTCCATAGTTCCATGTGGCCAGTGCCTAGCGTGCTGGACAGCACAGATTGTAGAACATTTCTATCATTGCAGAAAGTTTGATACTTGCAGCAGAAAATAAAATATCTATACTTTTTAAGGTTGATAAGTTTTCTCCATTTAATGCAACACAAAAGCATATGTTGGCTCAGATTGTGGATATCCATCCATCTCTATGTCTTGTAAGTAGCAAGATGTTCTCTCATATACTTATAGTAGATTGACTGCTATTTTCTTTAAATGTTTGTTACACTTTTTCATTTTTCACTTGTGCTTTCAATGGTCTTTTACCAAGAGGTTGGGAGAGGCTATATCCGGGGTTGCTGGACACACAATGTATTTATAGAAACTCTGCCCGTGTAGTACTTTTCTTTAAACTGAATGCTGGTAGCAGAAATTTTGGAAACTAAAATAGTATATCCAGCCTCTCTAGCTCCATGGGAAATTTTCTTCTAATTCTGGGCCATTCTGTCTTGATCAGGGAAAGGTCCTTCCTTTGTGGAGCTATCTCCACACATGGAAAATGTGAGCCTTTGCCAGGGACTGGAGAATAGATTCACTGGGCACCAGCATGGATTTCATTTAGGAAGCAGGGAGAGAGGATGTTGCTTTAAAAGCTTCTTCCAATAGGGATGTCTGGGTGGTTCAGTTGGTTGAGCGTCCAACTCTTGATTTCAGCTCAGGTCATGAGATCAAGCCCCACGTTGGGCTCCACACTGAGCATAGAGCCTACTTAGGATTCCCTCTCTCTGCCTCTGCCTCTCCTGTGTGTGCACTGCTCTCTCTCTCTAAATATAAATTTTTTAAAAAGTTGGGGGGTGTGCCTGGGTGGCTCGGTCATTTGAGCAGCTGACTCTGATTTCAGCTCAGGTCATGATCCCAGGGTCATGGGAACGAGCCCTTCATTGAGCTCCATGCTGAGCATGGAGTCTGCTTAAGATTCTCTCTCTCTTTCTCTCTGCTGTCTCCCCCACTCACACACTCTGTCTCTGTCTCTTAAAAAAAAACACCTCTTCAGATAAGAGTGTAAGAGTGTGCATGCAGGTGCAGGATGGCTTGGGGAGGGGTGAGGCTAAGGCAAAGGGACAGAAGTCCTTTCCACCATTGATCTGATGTAATGAGGGCCCTGACAAATGTTGGGAGGAGGACTAGGGGTTTGGAGGAGAGATCACATCTTAGTGATGGGCTGGCCTTGAGGAGCTGAGGGACATGTGGGACAGTCCATGCTCTGTGTCAGGCTGATGACTCCACAAGGTCAGGGACCACATCTGCTCTAGCGACCTTTTGCATTTTTAGCACCTGGCACAGGTCCCCTACGTAGGGGCGCTCAATACATGTTTCTCAATGAGTAAATGATCTTGTGGCAACTAGGGGTGGGTCAGGTCCCAGATGACTCTTGGTTCCAAATGTGAGCCACTGTGGTGCTGTTATACTGGGAAGAAGAATCTGAAGCAGAACGAGAGGTGGAGCTGTCCAGGAGGAGAAATGACAAGGTGCACCTCAGGCGATGCGTTAGATGGAGTCTGGCGAGGTCAGAAAATGGGGGCTGTGTTACCAGGACTTCTGGTCTCCTGAACAAGGTGGATAAGAGGTCGGTGATAGGCGAGAGAAAGAATAAAATGGAACAGTCAGAGTAACACTTGGATAAGACTCAGGAGAACCAAATTTGATGTCAACCTTAGCCATCAGCCTGCTTTCCCATTCTGGGGGTTTTCTCATCTATACATTCCCAGGTTGTAGCAGGTAGACTCTGGACACCAGTTTAGGGCTAGGATTATACCTTGTATGGGATTCTGTGTCTCAGTGATGCTCGGGATGACACCTGGGGAGTAGGCAAGCAGTGACCAATAGTGAGCCCAGCCCTGCTTTCGTGTGAACGTGGATGACTCCCTCTTCTGGCTGTCACTCCTCGACAGAACATCATAGTGTTCTAGAGGTGGAGTATCAAAGGGTGTTTCACACACACAGCACATACAAGATTCTATGTTCAAATAAGCTTGAAAGCATTTAAATAAAGCTAGACGATTTCTTTATCGCTGTGCTTTTTAATAGCCTTTAATGCGCTCATTGTCTCTCTGGCAGGTTAACGTATTGGACACACTTCTTTAAAAATGAAAGGACGAAAATTATAATCAGGCAAATCTCAGCATGCGGGTGGGGTGGGGGCAGCTGACTTCCTGCAGGCTTGTTGAGAGCCCTTGAAGATGCCCTTTGGTGAAACGGCTCTTGCTGGGGCCTTTGAGGTTGAAGATCAGTAGAGTAAGCCACTCCATTGTCTCTTGGACCCAAGTGCCTCTCAAAGGCTGAAAGAAGCTTCTATGGATTCTGTGTGCACATCTGCCCCCTGCATCCTGCGAAGAGATCTGGACACACACAGGTGTCCCGGTTTCTGAATATATTTGGCTCCCGTCGGTCCAGTGGTATTAACCCCTTAGCCGTATTTGCCCGTAAGCCCGTTCCTTGCTTGTGTCTTGCCTTGTGGGCACTTAGATTTTTTGCAGCATAAAATAATGAGGACCCTGAGGACTTTCAGCTCTAAAAGCTGGGGTTGCTTCCGAAAATTTATCACCAGGCGGGAAAAGTCCCAAGTGGTGTGGATGCTGTCCACTCCCATTTATCAAAAGACCTCTATACTCAGGAAGTGGTCTCCTATGCCTTCAGCATGGGGGGAGGGTGGTGGTTAATGGGGCTGGACACCTGCCTGCTCTTTGATTGCTGACTGTGTCCCTGGTTCCTGATTCCTTTGGCATAGGGTGAGTGCCTTTAGTCAGAAACAAAACTTCCTCCGTGAGAGCCATTTGCTGGGTCCAGTCCGCAAGCCCTGGCCAAGCACTGGGTGAAGTGTTTCTACTCTCTTGTCTCCCTCTCATCCCTCCCCTCTGCAAGACGCTCTCTCTCCCACTTTATGCAATTCCAAAGCTACTTATTCTAGTCCCCCAGGACTCAGAGGGGAGAAAGCCTCCAGGTCAAAGATTTTCTGAGGCTGGAAGGGCTGAAAATTACAGAGAGGGGCAACAAGCAACTGTGGCCTTCCAGGTACGACACATGGGCGGGCAGAGGCCCGAGGGAGGAAATCCCGTGCAACTCCTAAAATGGCATCCAAAGTCTTGGTCCTAAACAGTGAGAGGCCTTATTTGATATGGCTCCCACTTGGTAACTATGGGCTCCCTGAGGGGACATCTGATTCACCTCTGTGTCCCCTAGCATCACTGCTTAGCAGGAGACCAACAAATATTAATATGAACAAGGAATTAATAGCTGCCACTTTCCACACACTGCGGGCCAGGCTCGGTGCTAAGCACATCCTCACTTGACTCTCCTATTAACCCCAGGCAGTGGTATTCTCTGTGATACATGCGAGGGAAGAGGGGACGAGAGCTGGGTCACCTTCTGGGGACACAGCAGCTGTAGGTGGCAGAGCCAGAGTAGAGGCTGGGTCCCGAAGTACAAAATGAGAGTTCTTGACCACAAGCTGTAGACAGAGCAGGTGGGGAGGAGATATCTGAGACATAGGATTGGCTGGGAAGGGGAAGTCTCTTCCTCAACGCAAGTTAAGGGGCACCAGTGGGAACACAGTAAACAGGAAGAGAGTTGCCCCCACGAGGCAGATGCTGGAATCTTCGTCCCCAGCCTGCCTCCTGACACCTTTTTGGAAGCCATCCACATACTGGCGTTCCGGTGCCTGGGCTGTACCCTTTCCCCATAAGTCGAGCCACCCAACCACACGGTATTTTGAGCTCCGTTGCCAGGGTCTGTGTGGTATCGGCCCTCCCTATTTGACCACAGAAGGGAGACAGTGCTGCTTCCGGGGCCCAGGGGCGAGCTCCTTCCAGAAGGAAACCTATTAACAACATGCCTGTCTGAAATACTGATGGATGCTTTTAATCACCTTGGATGTAGTATATTTTAAAGTCAGTATTTTCAGCAGTAAATATCAAAAGAAAATGTAGCCAAGTGGAGATTTTGCCTACAGACTTCATACCTGTCAGCTGGCAAACAGCTCTTGAATGAAACAAGTTCAGCAATTCATTTTTCTCGACTAAAAATACAATCATGGCAATCAAAAAATTATCCTTTCCATTTTCACCGAGTTCATATGAGGGCATTCAAACTTTGCCGAAAGGTATATTATTATTATTATTATTATTATTATTATTTTATTTTTTATTTTTTTGTCTATGGGTCTTACCTGCTTTGGGGAAATCTCCCCCCACCGCTAAATGTTTTCCGGTTGTTATTTTCATGAAGGCTCTGTTTTCAGTTGTATTTTAGTTTCGTTAAATAGAATAGTCTTAAAACAGTTTTGTTTTGGTTTCATTAAAACTTTTAGTTTACTTCATTAGAACACTTAGCTAATAAAGTCCTTTCCCCAGCGGAAGAAAAAAATTTAAAATGGTAATTAAAGTCCAGAAGATGGAACAATGAACTGACAACTTGGAAGGCCCTCTGACAGGAGAGTCTAGGACACAACGGTGATTTTTCTCCCCAGGTAGGAGTCTGAAGCGGAATACCAAGGTGAAATGGGGAATTTTTCTATTTGCGTCACCTCCGTGGGTAAGGGCTTCCTGCTCTGTTCTCGGCAGCAGCTTCCTATTTCAGAGGGAGGGGGAGAAACTAATTTTGCTACAGACATATCTCTGCATTTTAATTTCGGGGCTTGTATCCTATCCCGTCCCTACTTGGAAATGTTATTTGGTTCAAGAAGTTGCTGTCAAAATGAGTCACGTTAATTTGTCTTTCTGGATGAAGGTGTTTCTAACAGAGCAATTATGTGTTTGCCTACCTAAACATTCACCTCATTTCCATCCAGAGACTCTCCCGCTTTGCTGTCAGATGGAATATACGAAATTGGTTATCTCAGTTCAGAGAACAGAGGATGTGTTTAAATTACATAAAAGATCCTTCAGGCTGGGGCATCTCGAATGCGAAAGCAGAACAGCCAGAGGAAGGAGTGAGTATCCTCTCATTCACCATCTCAGAGTAAATTTTTATTCTGTTTCCTCTGCCTGTTAGAACCTTTCTCATGAAAAGGAGTATCTTGAACCTCCACGTTCAATCTACCCTCATTCTGATTGTGTGGCATTCTCGTGACAAAAAAAAAAAAAAAAAAAAAGTCAAGTGTATACTTCTGTTTCTTAACATTATAGGAACTGAAAATAGCATGGGGTGATTCCATTTTTAAGATCTTTTAAATTATCCCCAGAAGTATGAATAGGACAAAATGAAATCGGTTTGGGGGGGGACGAGAGAAAATCTCCATTTCACCACTATTACACACTAGGTAAAGTAGTCCGGAATACTAGCAGAATTAGATTCACCACTTCAACTCAGGAAATCCTGCTAGTCCGTATTCTCTGGCTCCTGCAATTTGGGATCATACTGAAGTGCAATTTGATGTTTTACAATTACCGCTTAGAGATAACCGAATTCAGACTCACCGGCGATCTTCATCAGGTGATGACACTTCTCAGATCATTAAGCCTACAAGGCATGTACATGACAGTCAGGAATGATGCTCAGTTGTGAAAAAAAAAATTCCCATTGCTTTTTTTTTTTTTTTTTGAAAGGTTAATGTTGATTTTTTAAAGAGTGGTAAAACCTACTCAGAATATACAGGTAATATATGTGGTAGCCTCCCACGCGCCATCTCTAAAGCTCTTTTCCTAGAGACAACTACTCTCAACCGTTCTAGCTATATATTTTTTGTACTTACCCATCTTTTCCCAACTAATATGTTTCTAGTACTATTTCTTCACTGACTAGTTTTAGGCAATACCTTACTATTTGGTGTGATGGTTGAACATTTAGTTCTTTTACCATCACTACTAATTAGCTACCTTCAGTTGCCCCAGTAGAGTTATTTACAATTCCTGATAAAATCATACATTTAAAATGTTTATACTGTGGGGGCGCCTGGGTGGCTCAGTCGGTTAAGCGGCCGACTTCGGCTCAGGTCACGATCTCACTGTCTGTGAGTTCGAGCCCCGCGTCGGGCTCTGTGCTGACAGCTCAGAGCCTGGAGCCTGTTTCAGATTCTGTGTCTCCCTCTCTCTGACCCTCCCCCGTTCATGCTCTGTCTCTCTCTGTCTCAAAAATAAATAAACGTTAAAAAAAAAATTAAAATGTTTATACTGTGGCCGTGAGCACTGCTTACTTCTGCATCGAGCGGTATACCATGACTCTTTTCTCTCTTGTAGAGTGTTGTCTTTCTGGGAGTGGAGAATTTGTATAGTTTTCTACTGTTCCGTTGCCAATTTCCTGGTAAGCTTGTCTAAGGATTTGTCATTAGTTTTTAAACCTACTGGATAATGGTCTTAGCCAGTTTGGGCTGCTCTGACAAGGTACCAAAGACTCGGTGGCCTATATACAACAGCCAGAGGCTGGGAGCCTGTGGTCAGCACGCCCACAGGGTGGGGTTCTGGTGAGACCCATCTCCTGGTTTGTAGACTGCTTTCTTATCGTGTCTTCACATGACAGAAAGAGTGGGAGGGGGCTCTTTCTGCCCCCCCCCCCTTCGTAAGGGCACTAATCCTATTTCTGAGGGCTCTACCCTCATGACTGAACCACTTTGCCAAGGCCCTGTCTCTTAATGCCCTCACACTGGGGAGGCATAAGATTTCAAGAAATTTTATGAAAGATTTTATGAAATTTTTAGGGACACATTCAGTCCATAATAATTATCAGTCCCAGCTTTCCTTGGTGACCTTCTTCTGTGTCTATGTTCTTGTTCCCGTGTCCATTGATAATTCTCTAAGACTGTGCCCAGACTGCCCTTCACCATTATCCTGTATTAGAATCTCTGTTTCTGACATCTTTCCCTTTGATTTCCTCTCTCATTTTGTGAAAGCACATTCCCCAGTTGCTTCCTAAGGACTTGTGCATTTTAGGTAAATCTTTGAGTCCTTACACATTAAAAAAGTCTCTGGTCAACATTCCCTCTTGAGTTGGTACAGAACTCTAGGTTGAAAATCATCTTCCCTCATTGGTTCTAAAAGGAATTTCCTGTGGTGCCTGCTCTCCAGTTTGCTACTGAAAAGTTTGACAATACTCTAATTTTTTTTGCTGTTTGTTTTTTGAGAGAGAGAGAGAGAGAGAGAGAGAGAGAGAGAGAAAGAGACAGCACAAAAGCAGGGGAGGGTAGAGAGAGAGGGAGACACAGAATCTGAAGCAAGCTCCAGGCTCTGAGCTGTCAGCACAGAGCCTGACACAGGGCTCGAACTCATGAACTGGAAGATCATGACCTGAGCCGAAGTCAGATGCTTGACCAACTGAGCCACCCAGGTGCCCCGATAATATTCTAACACTTGCTTCTCTGCATGCAGCCTGTTATCTTTCCTTCCTGGAAGCTTTTCGGGTTTTCCTTTTACTTTAGGGTTCAGTATCTGGTATATCATGATAAGCCCTGGTATGGATGTCCTGCCTTTCACTGGGCCGCATATTCAACAGGCCTTTACAATCTGAAGACCCACATGTAGTCTTAAGAAGCTTTCTTGTGTTATTTCATTAATAATTTCTTTCTGCTTTCTCTGATCTCTCATTTTACAAATTCTAGTGCTTGGACTTTCACAGATATATTCTCTAATTGCATTTCACTCTCTTTATCTTACGTTCTGTTTGTTCTTCATTTTGTCCTCCGGACACCTGGGTGGCTCAGTCGGTTGGGAACCCACCTCTTGTTTTCAGCGCCGGTCATGATCTCACGGTTGTGGGACTGAGCCCTGCATTGGGTGTGCTGGGCATGGAGACTGCTTAAGATTCTCTCTCTCTCTCTCTCTCTCTCTCTCCCTCCCTCCCTCCCTCCCTCCCTCCTCTCCCCCGCTCATGAGCTCACTCCCTCTCTCTCTCTCTCTCTCCCCCCTCCCCTGCTCATGAGCTTGTTCTCTCTCTCTCTCTCTCTCTCTCTCTCTCTCTCAAAAGAGAAAAAAAGAAAAGCATTTGGTTCTTGTTTTATGGATCGAATATCTTCTTCCTCTGCTTGAGGATAGTAATCTAGTGAGATGTCTGATGTTCTGCTAAGACAAAGAGATGATGACATTATGAGTATAATCCATATTCTGTTTACTTGTTGTTTTCTTTGGGGAAAAAATAAAAACAAAATTAAATGCAAAAAGAAATTTCTTTTGGTTCTTCTTTGTTTCCTTCCACCTTTATTTTTCTTCGATTGTTTTCTTTCATGTTAGAGGCTTTCTTTAAATTTCTCTTTGTCCACCTTATTTTTAAGAGGTTAGCTTTAAAAACACCGGTTTGGATCTCTGTTTGGAGGGCTAGTTAATAGAAGGCTGGTATGTTAAAGTGTTTTCTCTGGGACCATGAAATGTTTTCCGGAGTGAATGTGCCAATCTTCTGCTGAGGGAAGTGTGTGTTTTGCTTTGAGGTCGTGAGTCTGGAATTTGGGATGGGGGCTGGGCATTCCAGTGCTCAGAATGCATGCAGACTTTGACTTAACTCACTTTGTCCTATTTTTATCCCTGTGTCTCACTCCCTCCTTCTTGGTGTCCCTGAGCTTGGAAATTTCTAGACACATTTCTTTAAGGACTAGACAGTCTATTTTCTGTAGGAGGAAGGTAGGTGAGGCTGTGGTGGTGTGGGATGATGGAAGAAATTGGTGGGGAGGAGGGGACAGCTGCTCTACATAAAGATGACTGAGGGACACCAGGATGGCTCAGTTGGTTGAGTGTCTGACTCTTAATTTCAGCTCAGGTCATGAGCCCAAGTGTATGGGATTGAGCCCCGTGTCCATGCTCAGCACAGAGACTGCTTAAGATTCTCTCTCTCTCCCTCTGCCCCTCTCCCCCACTTTCTCTCTCTCTCTCTCTCTCTCTCTCTAAAAAATAAAAGACAACTGACCCACCCTTTTTTCGTTCTGCTTCTCACCTCTGCCTTCCACAGCCTCTGGTACTGAGCTCACGCTTCTTGAGGGTTCTACAGGATGAACTGGCTTTTGTATGGTCAGCAACCTCCGCTCTCTGTGCATCTTCCTTGCAACACACACGTAGGCTGCAACTTCCTGCCTTCTGTTGTCATAATTTCATCTGTGTTCGACCTTCCAAAAAACACATTGACATATTTCACCAGCCATCTTCTCCTCTCCCAATCTCTCAGAACTTGTGGCTTAATATCTGTAATTTGAGCGAATTTGGTGGGATTTAGAGAGTGACAGGAGATGAGTAACACTTCTGTGTCACGTTAACGCAGAATTCCCTCTGGTTTTCTAAATCAAATGAACACGGACTCTGAGGTGTCCACAGTAGAGACCCAGCTGACCTCAGCCTGTGTTGGGGCCTCTTCCTTTCCCTGGGGCTTAACAAGGCCTCAAGTGCTTCCTTGGTGCCTGGAAAACGGAAACCAACTGCTGGACTTCTGTTCTTTGTGGTCCCCCTGGGATTTGCTTCTTTTACGACATCACGATGCATAATCACTTTACTTGCTTTTTTCATTATTACAGTTCTTAAATTTTCACTGTTTTCCTCACTAAACAACATTCCAAGAGGATAAGGATGATGTCTTCCTTGTTTACTGTTTTGTTCTCAGCTCCTGTCTTCATGTTGGTCACATACGTGGAGTCAATACATATTTGTTCAATGAATGAATAAATGAATGGATGTTTTTAAACAAGGCTTTTATGTGATTCTAATGCAATCTGTCCACTGACCACACTCTGATAAACACTGCAGAGTATTTACTTGCCCTCTTTTGAAATCAATAGTCCTCAATTAAATTCAATTTGATTCCATTCTATTCAAGTCACATTTTGAGTAGCACCAGAGGGGAGGGGCCCAACCCTGTTAATCTCCTAAAAAGTGGGTCCTACGCCCTTCTATTCCACCCCAACAGACTTGTACAAGCACACACCTCCCAACCCTGGCACACCAGCAAAATGGGTATCTAGCAAGTGCGACTGTTTGTGACTTCTAGGTGCTCATTCTTCCTTACTAACAGCACCGTGGATTGTTTTAAAGGAGGGAGGGTTTCCTTTCCACACTTGGGTGGACCTGCTTCGGTGGTCCCATCGAATTGCTGTCCATCTAAGCTGGAGCAGCTTCCTCGTCCAGATGTGACCACTGGGACACCTTTCCCAGCCTACATCTCAAGCAAGTGATGCCAGGACCTCCATTCCAGCACCAGCACCCAGGGGAGATAGTCAAGCAAGGAATTCTTCCTGCCCTAACACCCTGGAACTCCCTGCCTCCCATCTTACCTCAGTGACTTCTATGTGTGTGGTCTCTGGTTTCCCACATGTGCTGCGTCTCTCTCTCTCTCTCTCTCTCTCTCTCTCTCGGACTTCCAGGTAGGTTCTCAGTGTCCTTGTCTCAGTAGCAGCTGGTTGAATTGAGGGTGACAATGTATCCTCCCCCAAAGTGACATTTCCCTACTTTCCTACCCAGGAGCTGCAGTTCTAACCAATGGGATGTAAGCAGAAGCTGTTGGGTAGATTTTCTAGTAAAAAGAAGTGGCCTGCCTCTCCAGTGTTTGTATCTCTGCCTCATTAAGTAAAAGTTTCTGGGTGAGGACAGATGCCATGTTTCCCCTTCAGCCCTGGCCATATAGGCATGCCTCATCAGGGGAAAATGGACAGATGCAAAAATACTAACTTCTGCAACAGGTGATTCCGTACGTCTGAGACACTGTTCGCTTGGTTTCTTTAAATATCTGTATCCCTTTCTAACTCAGTTACATTTAAAATAAGATTTCAAATTGATGATTTGAAGGAGCACATGCACCCCAATATTTATAGCAGCACTATTGACAATAGCCAATTTATGGAAAGAGCCCAAAAGTCCATCAACTGACAAACGGATAAGGGAGATGTGGTGTGTGTGTGTGTGTGTGTGTATGTATATACATGTATACATATATATGTATGTATATATATATATGTATACACACACATGAGAATATTACTCAGCAATCAAAAAACAAAAAGAATGAAATCGTGCATTTGCAACAACATGGATGGAACTAGAGTGTGTTATGTAAATGAAATATGTCAATCAGAGAAAGACAAATATTATTATACGATTATTTTGTGATTTCACTCGTGTGGAATTTAAGAAACAAAACAGATGCACATAGGGGAAGGGAAGGAAAAATAAGATAAAAACAAAGAGACAAACCATAAGAGACTCTTAAAAACAGAACAAACCAAGGGTATCTGGAGGGGAGGCAGGTGGGGGTATGTGCTAAATGGGGGATGGGCATTAAGGAGGGCACTTGTTGGGATGAGCACTGGGTGTCATATGTAAGTGGTGAATTGCTAAATTCTACTCCTGAAGTAATTATTACACTGTGTGTTAACTAACTTGGCTTTAAACAAAATGTAAAAATTAAAAAATAAAGTAAAATAAGATTTCAGAAGCTTTATATTTTAGTGCTATATAGTGTTCAAGACTCAGACTCTGGACACAGAGACGGACTTGAACCCTAGGTCTGCTCTTTTCCTCAGGCAAATAATACATCCATTCTGAGCTTCAAGGTCCTTATTGAGAAAAGGGGGAAGGGGAAGCCATTACTTCAGAGGCCACGGTGGGGGAAGAAATGAAATAACACTCATAAGATGCCTGGCTTATAGAAATGGTAAATAATGTTAGCTATCATTATAATCGGTATTATTGATCACAAAGCGCAAACTATCCATCGATTCAACCCGATGCATGGGCTGAGAGATTCCTTCTAATTTTCACCACTGGGGACAGTATTAATGGTGCTTTTCCAGTTTCTGAATGCATTTTCAGAATCCTACTTGGGAGATGGAAACATTTTCTCACTCTTGCTTTCAAACTATAATTTGGACTGCCCCTAAAATACTATATACATCTTTGTCAGTTAACCTTTTTTATAGTTTTTTAATAATCTTTTTTATAGTTTCCTGGAGAGGTGGGTTCAGTTTTGATCTTTACTTCAAGATACATACTATAAGATGCACCTGCCGTTAATGTATTCCGTCCAATGAGTTTGGACGGTTGTACAAACTGGTGCAGCCACAACCCAAACCAAGAGGAGAGGTAGGTTTTTAATTGGTTTGGCTTTTAAATATTATTTGCCCCTTCACTATGATGCTCTCAGTAAGCAATAGGTATGAGACACAAGTAGCCAGCAGTCACCAAGACGAAGACACAAGAGTGAATCTGACAAGTGAGTCTGTTGGGATCCCACTTTCTCCCAACCTGCCCTGTGCCTCGCTGCGCTGATGTCGTCTCGTCTTGTCGCTTCAGCCTTTCTTCCTATCTGTGCTGCTTGCTTTCAGCCTCCCAACACATCCGTCTCACGTTCCGTATAAATCCTTTCTTGAACCGTGTCTGCTGCAGCTCTGCTCCTCCTACTCCCCAAAGAGAGACCTTTGCTTCCTCAGTCTCCATGGGCTCCCAGCTCACTGCAGTCTGACTTCTACCCCCATTGGGTCACCTCTCCATAACAGTTGGCCCTTGTGACCATCCCAGCCAGGGAAGGGTTTGTCCCTGCCTGAGACTTCCAGGGCCCAGCTGCTAGCGAGCTGCTGCCCTCTGGTCTGCCTGATGGCAAGTTCAGAGAGTCGACGGGGAGAAGACCAGGGGTAGCTGGCATCCTATATTTCCTTGCCAATGGTGTAGATAGCTCGAAATGTGAGAAAACACCACTGTTCTGACCGGTTCCGTGTATTCTGAGGAAGCCTAGGTCTGCTGTTCCTTTGTGGGGAAATCTCTGATCTGAGCTTTGCCTGGGCCAGCCAGATTCGGCAGTGGCTTAGGTTTCCTTTCCACTGGGAGGCCAGGATGGTCCCTGCAGAAGCAGCTGGAGGGGAGAACGAGACCCCGCCCACCTGCCTACGGCCCACAAAGCTCACTGTGATGGCCAGTTGCCTGTGCCTCCCATTTGTCACATAGGAAGCCTGGGTACACACATAAAATAAGAATACACACAAAAAAGAAAAATAAAATAAATGAAATTTAATCAATGATATGACCAAATAAACGTTAAGGCTGAGAAGATCAAATGGTAGAAAATACTAGAAGTACTTTTTATATTGAACAGTGTGGGATGGATTAAACACAGGGAATGACTTTTCATTCACAAGCCCAGCTCTGCAAGAACTGTCATTTCCTTTATTGAATCTCTCTCAACCTAATTTTGGATTCAGGCCTTCCAAACTTCCAGGCTGGTGGAAAAGTGATCTGGGTTCTTTTGATGGCATCACCCACCTGGCCTCCCGATCATGACAAGACCCCTACCCTGTCTTCGCTTCTCTGGGGGAGAGGGTAGAGTGTGGGCGCAGTAATTACAGCTCTCTTTCACAGCAGTGACCAGTCGGCGTGCTTTGCCCTGGGGGCCTCTTACTGACCCTGAATCTGGGCCACCTGGCAATGAAGTCTCTTTGCTAAAGCTAGAAGCTTCTGTCTGTCTCCACAGCCTGTCTTTCTGGACACATCATCAGCCCATGCCTTTCAGCTCCAGCCACCTCCTTGGGCTTGTCTCACAGGTACCAGAGACCTCTTAATATCCACCACTTTTGTTCTCTTCAGGTCTCTCCAAAACCATCCTTTCAGCCGATGTTTTCCAGACTCACCTGAACCAACAACCCCTTCACTGGGCTGGGACTTTTAGAAGCAAAACCCAGGACAGATAACATTTTGCTGGCAGTTTCTGTTTGGCAATAGAGCCCTGCTGGGACAGGGAAACACAGAGCTTATTCTCTGCTTTAAAGGAGGGAGGACGGGGGTAGAAAGAACAGGAGGGGAGGAGAAACATAAGTTAATTAAACATAAATTAATCTCTGAAAGTATCATCCAGCTTTGTACATTATGTGCACATGACGCCAGTCACTAAAGTTAATGACGTGGGAAAATGGTCAAAATTCACGAGTTGTAAAGAGGAGGGTCAGATGAGCCTGGGTCCAGGAGAGCATTTCTGAGATACATAAATAAATGCATAGACAAAAGACAGGCAGGAAATCTGCTCATGTTGTCTATAGGCAGTAGGATAGCAGATTCTTTTTCTCTTTTGACTTACCCGCTTGTTGTTGTTGTTGTTTTTTAACTTTTCCATGGTGAACTTGCTTTAGTTGTGTGAGCAAACAGAATAGATGAGAACAGCCAAACGTATATTAGAGAAAAAGAGAAAATAAGCCTCATGATACTTTTCATTTTTGTCCGTGCCCCCCATCTTTTGAGGAGAGGAGGCAGGAGGCTAGGCTAAATGTCCTGCAGGGTGGCTGTCCCCGGTAGATCAGTGTCCTGTGTTCTGAGGACTCTGCTGGTGGAGAAAGGGACCCCTGGGTCTCTGGCAGCCACATGAGGCCTGGCTCACCACCTAGGTCTAACATGCCCATCTGTCCTTCCTGCCTGCTTTAGGAAGGACTCCTACACTCCTACCCCACCACAGACTGCAGGCCAGGTGGAATTTGGGCAGGAAGGGGGTCCTGCCTCCCTCAGTGGTGAGGACTCACAGTGAGTCAGCTGGCATCGGGCCCCATGGGTGTTTAATATCCACCTGTGGGCAGCCTCGACTTCCTGGGAAGTGAGATTGCTCGGGGCTTACATCAGGAAGACGGCTCTGCAGCTGTCCCAACCTCACCTTGTGACCCCAAAAAGCCATGCCATGAAGCACAGCTCCTGTCCTGTGAACACTCTTTTGCAGCTAAAAACAAAGTGGCCTCCAGAAAAGAGTGATGGAAAGAACAGGCAAATTGTTTTTATGCTGTGCCTTGGAGCAGAAGCCACTAATGAGTCTAATCCATCCACCTTCCAGATGCCTTAGCTGTCGGCGACTCAGCCCAGAGAGACAGCCCATGCGACCCCTCCCCACCGCCTCTTAGGGTGCCCATTCATTTACCTATGGAACCATCAAACCCAGCTCCCCAGATTACATTTCAAATGATGGAGTGTTCCAGAAGGCTTTCTGCAAACCAAACCAGGCTTTGTAAATGTGAGCGGTGATTGTGGTTGGCATCGCAGCTCAGAGGGCTCATTCCTAAGTTGTCAGGTTCTCTGTGTCGCAGGTGGGTGGATATTGTGCTCCGCTGCAGCCAGGGCCTCTGAATGCAGGCAGCATGATTAATGGGAAGCTCTGATGAGAAGTACTTTCTTCCAGAAGCACCAGAACCCACCTCCCTCTGTCTTGGACTGAAGTGCAAAGAAAGCAGAGGCTAGGCTGGCTTACTGTCTGTTCCTAGTTTAGCATCTTTGTGATCTCTGCTTATTGATTTCCTTTCACTGGAAACTCCGTTGCCTCCCTGATGAGTCAATTTCAAGTGGATTTCCGTCTGTACAGCGTGTGCTAGGATTACCCACCGTGTATCAGCAATTGCTGGGAGCCTGGGTGTCACTGTAGCTTTAAAACCATCTCGAACAGCTGCCTGGATTGTCGGTCACCTTAACTCTCCTGAGAGCCACTTTGTTGAGAATACAAGAAAGGAAATGAAAATTAACCTCGTGTTAGGACAGCTGGTGTCAGCACATTCAGTTTTGTTAAAAAGAAAGAAATGGATTCATAACTAATTCCTGTCAGACAAGGAATTTAAAAATAATTCCTGGAATGCCTAAGGCTAGAACTTTTTGAAAATTCCACAAGTAGTTTCTGACAATTATGAGCTCCGCTTTACACGCCACCCGGAGTTCACTCCAGATGATCGTGGCTCTTCCGTCATTTGATTTGTGGTTCCATTGGATGCTTCGGATGTGTCCTTTTGCCCCACAAGTTGTTGACAGGGCTCTGTGGGGCAGCTAGAATCTGTGGGAATGAATCAAGAGTCAACAAAACACATTTTCACTATAGTCCCGCTGCTTTTGGCTACGGTGAACCCTATCCTGGGCAAATGTGTGTCCCAGTCCTAGTTCCCACATCTTTTACATAACTCCTTCCCTCCCCTGACCACCATACCATACATTTAGCAACTTCTCTTGAGTATCCTTGAATCTGTACCAGTCAGCCCAACTTGATTGGTCAAGTTCCAAATTACAGGTGCTCAACCTATGCCCATCAAAATTACACGGGCATTGAAAACAATATGTTCAGGCATAGTTTTAAGCCTGATAGGGCCCTATTATGATTCTGCTTAACCAACTCATACTACAGATCAAGCCATTTCCCCCAAAGGTACACCTCCTACAACCAGAGGAAGCTTCATGACACATAGTTATCTGGGATGGGCTCGTCCATCATTTCCGCAATGCCAATGGGCCCACTGGGCCAAAGATACGGCCATTTTGGAATACAGATGCTTCTGATGAACATCCCCTCCTGGGTGAGAAACATCACATCAAGCCCATCACTTACTCTGATTAAGGCATTGGGGGAGAGGACACATTGAATGAGTCCTGGGTATCAGTGATGAGCTTGTGAGGTCAGGAAAATGAGGGCAATGATAAGACAGTGCTGGAAACACTAGGCTTCCAGGAACACTTGCTGCTTGTGTACTGGTTACCAAGAGGCATTAAGGATGGAGAATGCTTATCAAACAACTTCTGGAATAACAAAATCCATCTCTTCATTGTAAAAGATAATTGAATTAATTTTTCCATTTGGGGTAGGAAAAAGGAGACGAAGTGAGAAACAATCAGGGTACAACCTACTAGAGTCGCAAATGTTTCGTGAAATTATCTTGCATAGGTTAGAACCAAAGAAAATACGCATCTGTCCTTAACTTGTCCAGCAAGGAAATATATCCATGGAGAAGTCTTTAAAACTGGCTGAATTTTGTTGCCAGAGGATGATTTTAACAAAGCAGTATAACCATCATCATCATCATTTTCCCTTTAGCACCTCGACGATTGATGCCAAGGTGAGCTGATAAATGTGGAAAGCTTTCTTAAGCTTTATACAGCATACAAATGCAACATCTTATTATGCCAGAGTCATGCCCTTTTCTTCAATGTGCTTCTGTGTATATACCAAGGAACTCACCAAAGGTTTTCTTTTTCTTCCAAGAAACTACACTGGTGTTCCCACCATGGCAGCTTATGTTTTGAGTGTGGGCTTCCTGCACACAGAGCCTTATTCTTCTGACATGACTCCTGAGAGCGGTTCCCAGCCACTGCTACGCGGGTAGAAAATTACACAGCACTGTCTTCTGTATTTGGATTTCGTGAGTGGCTCACATGTTCCCTTAAATCAACAGTTTGCAACTGGGACAAATTTGCCCCCAGGAGATATTTGACAAGGTCTGGATACATGTTTTGGTGGTCCCAGCTTGAGGGGGCTGGTGCTCCTGGAATCTAGCATGTAAGCATCCTGCAGTGCACAGGACAGCCCTCCACAACAGAGCCAGAATGATCTGGCCCAACATGTCAATGGTGCCATGGTGAGCATTCCTACCTTAATGACAGGCACCTTGCTTCCCAAACAGTCCTGGTCTCCCAGAGCAGCAGAGCAGGGAAAATCAAGCCCCCAGAACAGCTGCTGTTGTGCTGTGACAAAGTCAGGGCACAGAACCATGTTGTGGGAGATCGATATGAGCCTTTAGCTGGACGGGCGTGACAAACCGGCTTGCAGGGAATGAGGAGACACAGAGCCTGCTTAAGAGAGGAGTCAGCTCTGGAGGAACAAGTCTGAACAGGAGGCTTCTTGCTGCCAAGAAGGCAGCCCGCCCTCTCTTCCCAAAGGGGCAGGATTCATGGACCTGGGAGCGTAATCGTTAGCATGTGGCACAAAAAGCTAGGTGGTAAGAGGTCAAAAAACTAAAATGGGGGCAGAGAGTTGGTATGCTCCTTTAATGGAGTAGTTGCTAAATTAGCAGGAAGGAGTAAAGATGATTTTGAAGGACAAGAAAAACACACGCAGGTTAGCAAATGTTGCATTTGAGGGCTATAAACATTCCTTCCAGGAGAAGACCCCAAGTTTGTCTCAAGGGGAAAGCGGTAGATTTGGGAGTAGCTATAGAGACTTCTCCACAGCTGTAGACCGGCAACTGAATCTTGAATAAAACTCAGACTTAGGTGGGAGGACACTGAATGCACTCGCCCATCACTGATCTGCAGAGTGAAGCCTGTCGATCTTTGGAACCTCAGTACCATTTATGACGTGGAGTTTATCGAACTAAATTTGATTCAGGAAGCTTGTTGCGAGCATTAATCTTATTTAAGGAGGTTATGAAAGACGCATGAGCAAGCAGGACCCCATCCCTGCACGTATGAGACTCAAGACTACGTGATCTAGAAGGTTCCGGTTCTTGCAAGTCCTCAGAGAAGTCAAACTCGCATCTATGATTCCATGGTGGAAATACTCTAGATGATTTAGCATTTGTCAGGTTAGATCTTTAATCCTTAAGAAACTGGAAATCAGGGACTTACAAAAGGGGGAAAGAAATGGCAATCCAAATCCGACAGTAGCAGAGTGTGAAATGACAAATGTCATTAAAACATTTTTTTTGGTCCAGATAAATCTCGTTTTTTAATATAAGAAACTCACTGAATCAAATGAATGCTAATTAAAGCAGAGATAGTGTAAGTAAAACTTATACTACTTTCTAGTGTGAGTAGAAACCTCTGATTGCACAGGAAATGCATGAAAGAATCAGTCTAGGAGGGGCACCTGGGTGACTCCATCCGCTAAGCCTCTGGCTCTTGAGCTCAGATCATGATCTCACAGTTTCATGAGTTCGAGCCCTGCCTCGGGCTCTGTGCTGGCAGTGTGGAGCCTGCTTGAGATTTTCCTTCTCTATCTGCCCCTCCTCTGCCCATACTCCCTCTGTCTCTCCCAAAATAAACAGATAAAGTTGAAAGAAAGAAAAGAAAAGAAAAGAAAAGAAAAGAAAAGAAAAGAAAAGAAAAGAAAAGAAAAGAATCATGCTAAGAGAAAAGAAAGCAAAGACACAAGTCAATCTTGCTACATGAGGGATGTGCAGGGGCTCTGCAGGCTGGTCCCATATCCAGGAGCCCATCAGTGAAATGCTCCCATAAGTTCCCAGAAGGTCTGTGCAATCACCACACGGGATCAGGTGATCCATCCACAACGGTACTCATCTGTCAAAGTAAAAGGACTCACTTGTAACTTTGAGTGTGCCCTCTGAGCTTGAAAGCCACTGTACCCTCCAGCTTCACCCAAAGCCCAGAAAGGCAAAGTCCGCGGAAGAGGACGATGAGCAAGGCTGGGAGTCCCCATTTCTGTGCGAACGAAAACGAATCACAGATGGTCCGGGAGACCCGCGGCCACCGCGTTTTAGAGGCCTCTTAATCCTCAGGTAGAGTTGATGGGTTTTCCTTTCCAATGCAAGACAAGTTGAAATTGTAAATTGTGACTACTGCGTAGTTCTTAAGTCTCACTAGGATTTGTGTGACCTTGCTCTGGAATAGAAGTTTCTCATTACGGCACCGTATGAAACACCTGATGCTTGCAGAGCCGCTGGGAGAAATCTTTGCCCCCACAGTTGTGCAAGTGGTTCTCCAGGAAAGACGGAGCAGGACCTGTCCTTTAACTGTCTCAGATGGGACAATAGAGTTGTCCTTTGTGCCATGCTGCCCCATAGTACCCATACGAATCCCTGTCTCCTAAAAAAAAAAAAAAAAAAAAAAAAAGTGAGGCCAATTCGAACCAAGACATGAAAAAAATTCACCTATCAGAGGGCTGAAACCTGGGTGCCTATCTCTAAAGGTTGATTACATTGCTTGTATTGAAAGGGGGGAAAAAAAAGAAAGCAGAATAATCTTTTGGCAAATCTCTAGGTCTCCTGGTATCATGGGTTCCTTCTCTTGGCTGGCTTCAAACGAAGAAAAGTAAGTTCAACCCAGAAAAAGAAGGTTCTTCTTCAGGGTCCTTTTTGAAGAAAGAAGTTTGTCGAGTGACCTGCTGCCTTAAGGTAAGAGTTCCTTTAGGCTGGGATTTCCAAAGGCCTGGGTCAGGGGACTCAGCATCTTTGAGTCTCCTCCCCTTTGCCCCATCGGTGTCTGCACATAGAAATGGCAGAATGCATTGAGGTTTATTTGTTTTTTTTTTTTTTAAGTAACAGGAAATGATAGAGAAAGGTATGGGAGCCTGTGGAGAAAGTGAGCATCTCCTCCAAATTAGGGACGTAGTAAAAGACCACGCGAGAAGGTATGTTGTTATATTTGGAGGGCTCCAAGGCTCCAGGAAGGACCTAAAGTAAAAAGACTGAGGACTGAATTGTCATGATTTTTGAGAACTGTTGGTCAAGAGAGGATTTATTTCAATTGTCATCGTTGATACATCCCCATACGACTCTTCTCCCAACTGGAGTAAAGCTTTAGTTCTTCAAGGCTTGACAATTAATACAAAGTTTACAGTGATACTGAATGAGATTGAATACTTGAAAAAATTCCATCTATACATAAATTATATGTATATTAAAACAAATACCGAGATAGCAGACTTAAACCCAACAGTATCAATAGTTACATTAAATGCAAATGGACTAAACACTCTAGTTAAAAAGCAGAAATTGTCAAATTGATTTCAACAACAAAAGATTCAATTATGCGTTGCTTACAAGAAACAGATTTCAAGTCCTTTTAAAGTTTGGGGAAATATTTTATGCAAACACTAAGCCTAAGAAAGCTGGTGTGCTTGTTAATATTAGATTAAACAGACTTTGAGAAAAAGAGTATTAGCAGATAAAAAGGGACATTTTTCCCCTGATAAGAGGATCACTTCATCATGATCAAATGGAACTTTCCAGTGAAGGAAGATGACGGAGTGAACTTTTCAATAAACTCCAAAGCAAAGAGCATTTTTAAACACAAGACACTAGGATAAATCCATATTCCGTTGCTTAATCTTGGGAGTGAATTTGACCAACCTAGAAGTACTTGAAGGAGCAGAAAGTGCCAGAAAGAAAGGATCCCCTCTCTCTGACCCAAATTCAGGAGGTGAGAATATAAAGGGAATTATGCCAAGGAATTGCCCCGTATCCAGTACTTTCCAGTCTACTTGGAAAGACTTTCTAGAGGACTGATAAATACTCTAATCCATAAAAGCAACAAATGAAGTTCTGTCAAACAAGAATTACCCAAGTTAGCTAAATTAGAAAGAATGCAGGCTGGGGTAGATTCTAGCTGACCCACACAGAGATGCAGGGAAGGTAAGAGCTGGCTGGTAGAGAACACAGAAGCAGAGGGAGAGACGGAACCCAAGAGCCAGGGGGACAGAAGAGAAACAAAGTACAGGCGTCAGAGTGGAAGAGGCTCTAGGAGAGAAGGCTAGTGGTCAAGTTGGGCGGGAGAGTATGTGACGAGCCTGGCACACACGAGACCCCAGAGCTTGCACCAGCTCAGGACTGATGAAGAGAATGGCGACCGATGTCACCCAGGGGAAAGAAAATTGATGGAGACATACAACTAAACCCTAGGTTTCACCCAGGGTACTGGTTTCCTGGGGCTACTGGTAACAAAAGACCACAAACTAGGTGGCTTAAAACAACAGAAGTTTTCCCTCTCATGGTTCTGGAGGAGAGAGGTCCAGAAGCAAGGTGTCTGTATACCTGGCTGCTTTCAGAGGGAGGTTCAGTTTCATGGCTCCCTGCTAACTTCTGGTGGCCATCAGCAATCCTTGGTCCTTGGTGTGCCGGTCACGACTCCAGTCTCCACCTGCCACGACAATCTCCCACATGGCTCTGCATCTTAGGGGTGCCTTACCTTCCTCTTATAAAGACATCCGTCGCTTCATCAGTTCCTGAGCTTGAGCCCCTCATCGGGCTCTGTGCTGACAGCTCAGAGCCTGGAGCCTGCTTCAGATTCTGTGTCTCCCTCTCTGTCCTTCTTCCACTCATGCTGTCTCTTTCTCTCTCTGTCTCTCTGTCTCTCTCTCAGAATAAACACTAAAATTTTTTTAAAAAAAGATTTTTAATTATATCTGCAAACACCCTTATTCCAAAGAAAGGAACATTCTGAGGTTCCAGGTGAACATGAATTTGGGGTCGGGGCGGGGGGCACAGTTCAACCCACTACACCAGGTACAAGGGACCGAATTACCTCATACTCTAGACAAGCACTTTTCAAACTTTATTGTGTCTGTAGTCACCTGGGGATATTGTTACCATGCCGTTTCTGATTGCGTAGTGCTGGGCTGTAGCTGAGAATCTGTGCTTGTGTCAGATCCCAAGTGATACCCATGCTGCTGGTCTGGACCATTTGGAAAGGCAAAGCTTTAGTGTCTATTTGGAAATGTGTGCAATTAGTTAGCCATGTTTAATCTAACTCCCAGTAAAGCTGGTATGTCCACAAATTGTTTAGAAAAATAAGCTATCAAGTGCTTTTTTTTTTTAAAGGTCTATTTATTTTTGAGAGAGACAGTGCATGAGCAGGGGAGGGGCAGAGAGACAGAGAGAGAGAGAGAGAGAGAGAGAGAGAGAGAGAGAATCTGAAGCAGGCTCCAGGCTCTGAGCTGTGAGCACAGAGCCTGATGTGGGGCTCAAACCCACGAACCACAAGATCATGACCTGAGCTGAAGTCAGATACTTAACCAACTAAGCCACCCAGGCGCCCCTCAAGTACTTTTCACTGAAAAGTAAACAAAAATAAACAGAGATCTGGGTGTGAAACAAACTGTTTTCTCAAAGTGAAAAGCACCAAGTGTGAGAAGATTGTGTGATTTGTGTTGTCCCCCCTCAGTGTTCATGAAAATCACTAGGCCAGCACAAATGCATCATGCAAGCAAGGCTTTTGTGGGAAACTTGAAAACACGGAGCTTTGAGCCCAGGTAGTTTGGGGAGGGACAAATGTCCATGAGGCAGAAGTCCCTGAGAATTTGCAAAAATTGGGAGAGGGGAGGTATCAGGGCTCATAAATGTTGTGAAATCAGGGATTTAAAACAAGTAAAAATATTTGAAAGTTAGACGCCAGCCAGTACCTGGGTGATGACTAACTACTTAGGTCCCATAGAATTGGCCTTCTGTGGGACAGGATTTAGGCAACTCTACCCCTAGCTTTGTCATGGTATAGTCTTTACTCAGAGGTCAGAAAAGGGCAGCCTGAAAAAAAAAAAAGGATTTGAAAATAGCCAATTGAAAGCAGCAGTGGACAGGGCGGCTTGGGACTCGATATTTTGAAATCAGTATTCTGTCCTGATAGTTGGGACGGACGTGGCAGCCCCCTGGCTCACTTCTAGACTTGGTTCAATAAGAGGAGTCTTGCAAAATATATCCTTCTTCTTAAACACTTTTCAGAGAGGGCTGTGGGGTGGGAAAATGAGGGTTGGTCATTAGATGACGCCAGTGAATGCCTCACCTGGCTCTGACAACATTGACTGTACCTGAATCCTGTGATCCCGGAAAACAGCAACGGTTAAGAAATCCCCCCAGTCCTTTGTGTTCTGGAACGGGCTTACTGCACGGAAACTTCCCTCTCCATAGGGCTTAGATCTGAGTCACGACTGACCCCCTTGTTAAGGGGTCTCCATAATGGCCCCTCCGGAGGAACAGGCTGACCTCTGATCTGCCCCGCTGCCCCACACCTCGCCCTTTCTAGACTTGCTTCTCCCTAGAAAGGGAAACCCTTTACTGGCTGATCCCCGTGATGCTTGGAGATCTCCTGGTCAGAGGTCTTGTGGCTGCAATAGCTCCCTTCTGCACTAGCCCCTCCGCTTTGCAATAATCTTTTCGAATCAAGTCTCTCCTTGCCTAAGTCTGGATTTCTTATTTGACAGTGAGAAAAATAAAGAGACACTTGGGCATAAGCCACTGTTTGCCTATGACTTTGACTTGTTAGGTCAGCACAGCCCTTCACCCCCAAGTTCATGAAATGGTCCTTTGGTGCCACTCCATGAGCCTTCTTGGGGTGGCGGTGGCACAGTCAAGAGGCAGTCAAGCTGGAAGACAGGACCCCTGGTCTCTATTCCCACATCAGCCAATTAAAACGGGAGCCATGTGGCTGTAGGTGCGTCCTGTGGCCTCCGGAACCTCAGCACAAGTGATACCTTAAAGAAGCTCTTGACTCTTTTATTTCATTTCTAACGGCTACAACTTTGTGATTGATTAGACTTCCAACCACTAACATCTTGAATTCTAATGTTTTTTTTTTGTCTGAAACTTTCAACTAGGTTCATATCAGTAACTGCTGCTTTTTATTTTACTTATTTTTATTTTTATTTTTTTGAGAGAGAAGGGGGGACGTGCCTGGGTGGCTCAGTCAGCTAGGCGTCTGACTCTTGTTCTCGGATCAGGTCATGATCTCATGGTTTCATGAGTTTGAGCCCCGTGTCGGGCTCTGTGCTGGCGGCCTGGAGCCTGCTTGGGATTCTCTCTCTCTCTCTCTCTCTCTCTCTCTCTCTCCTTTTCACTCTGCCCCTCCCCCACCCACACTGTCTCTGTCTTTCTCAAAAATAAATAAACTTTAAAAAAAATTTTTAAAAGAGAGAGTGCGGGTTGGGGGAGAGGGGCAGAGGAAGAGAGAGAGAGAGAGAGAGAGAGAGAGAGAGAGAGAGAATCTTAAACAGGCTCCACACTCAGTACAAGCCCAACATGGGGCTCAATCCCACGACCCTGGGATCATGACCTGAGCCAAAATCAGGAGTTGGTCGCTGAACCAACTGAACCACCCAGGCGCTCCAATAACTGCTACTTTTAACTGCTCTGCGTGCAATAGTGTGTGCCTGTGTGTATGTGTGTCCACACGTGCCGATGTCATGTCCTTAGGAGGTTGGCAGTGTCTTGATGCTCTGGGCGACTCATTTGACTTTCCTTCCGCCTGTCACTGGCTTTCACTAAATTCATTTGCTCTCCTTTGTCACCTTCCTTTATGGAGGTCAATAGTGTTTGCTTATGTGGGTGTGAAAGTCTAGGGTATTGACGCAGATCAGTAGTGAACCTAGTGGACCAGTCTATGCTTTTCCCAGCGCGTGGACGGACACCCTCTGCTCAGTGTCCGAGGCACTTCTGCCTTCCTACGTAGGTCTCTGGAGTGCTCACTTAGTGTTGACAGATTCCAGTAAAACATCACAGCAAAAGCCCCAGAGACAGAATGACTGTGCCAACTAGTTTGTTTTTTTAATGTAAGTTTTCAAATTCTATGTATCTTATTTATTTTCTTTAGCAAGGGGAGCTTCTGTCAGACAAAATCACATGTTGGGACCCATCTGAATCACAGAACACAGAACAAAGGAGCTTCTTCGCCGTGAAAGGGCTTCGGGGGCCAGAAATCCTGCCCTGGGCTTCCCTCTGATGCCCTCTGGGGTTCCTCAGGGGCCACACTTTCACCAGATCTAGGTCACCCCCTCATTTTCTCCCCCAACAAACAGTCCTTAAATTACTTTTACTTATTTTTTTAGCTTTTATTTTTAAAAGTTTTTTTTTTTTTTTTAATTCTGGTTAGGTAACAGACAGTGTTGTAGTTAGATGTACAAGAGAGTGTAGGCCAGTCACTTAGTTTATTGACAGAGAAGCTGTGCCTCAGAAAAAGTGTCTTGCTCACAGCCATGCAGCTGGTGAAAGCAGAGCTGAGGTTCTAGGCCTTAGGTCTTCCTCACGTGGACCACCTCCCTCCCCCCAGGGGGCCACCAATTCACCTTCTTCACATGGTCCTCAGACCCTCTCTGGAAAGCCACCATCGGATGCTCCTGGCTCACCTTCCTTTTGTGGGCCCCCAGCCCCGCTGGCTTTTGGCCTGAATTATTCTAGAAGAAACATGTAAAGACAGGGAAGGAAGGAAGAAGGCCAATCCTTTTTCAAAAGGTGCTGAAACACTAAACATTCAGCTACCTGTGGCTCTCCAATATTTTTACAAATGCAACTTACAGAAATACAGTAGTGCTGTTTGCTATGTGCTGATTGACGATACACATTCTTTATTTTAGGATCGGCCTTCAGTCAGTTTTAAAATTGGATTTTCATTTCAAAGAAGATCAATCCTGTTTCAAAATTATCAGGATCTCTCTGAAAAAAATAGCAGAACATAGATCTGTAAGAATTTGAATAAAAATGTAAGCTCCAAATGACATCATTAGTAATATACCCCTGCAGGCGAGCATTACTTGGTGGTAAGACATATATCACTGCCAGGACGTTACGAAGTGAGAAAGAGGCAAAAATTTTGCAGGCTGGTGGATTAAAGAAATCTATCAGGCTGATTTAGTACTGTGCCCAAGAGAGACGAGAAGGCCTAAATATTTAAGCTTCTTGTATTTGGCTTGAATGTGCCTGTTTTATAAGATGGTCACACATAAGATTCACTTCTGCTCCCAAGCCCTAGGATGCAGAAGCACCAAATTCTCCACAAGCTCCCAGGGAAAGTCTTGGGTAGTTACGTTGAGACCATGTGACTAGATCTGACCAATGGGCTCTAAGAGGAGCAGGTGTCTGTTCCAGTCGGAGGTATTGAAGAGCAGGGATAAATCTTGATGTCCCCTCTTCTCTTTTCTAGGCGCTCTGGAAGTTCTGCCGGCGGGGGGGGGGGGGGGGGGGGGGAGCATCACAACATGAAGACCACAGAGGCAAAGTGTCACTTTCATTGCATGATGTCAAAGGTGCAAACTATCAACGAGACTTACCACTGTTGACAATGACCTTGATCGCATGTCTCAGGAAATGTTTATCAGATTCCTCCACCGTGAGGTCACTTTCCACACTCTATGAAGAATTACGTTCCCTGAAGGTCGAGCAACTGCTTAAATTATCCAAAATTCTTCTACATGGCAGATGTGTCTATTGCCTCCCATTTATTTATTCAACCGTTTATATCAGTATGGACTCATGGATATTTATTTTATGCTTTGGGTTACAATCTGATGTTCCTTTATTGTGTTGTTCCATGCCCTGGCCACAGAAAGCTCTTTCGGCTGGCTCTTGTGTCCCTTTGACATCATTCTGGATTTCGGTTTTTTAGCCCTTCCTTACATTTTGGCATTATAAGATGTTCCGGGCTCATCTTCTATATTCACCTCAGCGCTCAGATTAGCATGTCCCCAGGAGCCCTGGTTCCTTATATTAGAGAATGCTATTGGAAACCAAGATCTGGGGGCTACATGTGCCTGTTGCTCTTGGGGTATGGTAGCCTCTAAGTCCTCTTAACTGACAGAGCAAGGAAATAATCACGTTTGTGTAACCCACGCGCGTCCACTTACCTATACATACTTCTTTCTATATGTCATGCTTTTGTAGTTTTAATTTTTGTTCTTAAAAAAATAACCTCTTGAGGTGTACATTTTATCCATTGATTTTTTTCCCCAATTCTCTTGGTTTTTGATCATATCTCTGGGAATATGAAATTCACTGAGCAGAGCATTTGCTTTATCTTACAAACTCTGTGTGCATTTTTAATTATTGTACAATTCAAAATGATTTGTAATTCCTACTGGGACTTCTTTCATCTATGGGTTCTTTAGAAGGGCATCTTTACATGTTCACACATGACAACCTCATAGCTACTTTGTAATTGATTTATAGATTTATATCTTTATTGCGTTATGATCAGAGGACACAGTATATGGTTGTAATTATTTGCTTCATGGTACAGCTTAACGCCCGTTTGGGGAAATGTTTTGTGTGTGCTTGAAAGAATATGCACCCTGTAGTTTCTCCATGCAATGTCCTACACCTGTCCATCCATCCTGGTTTCTGATGATGTTGTGAAGTCTTCCAAATCTTTACTGCATTTATTATCCACGTGTTCTACTGGTGACCAAAAGACTTATATTAATTTCTCCCCCACAACTGTGGATTAATCTTTTGCTGGGGCCCTGTCAAACTTTGCTTTATATTTTATGAGTTTATCCTACTAGGTACATGCAAATTACTCACAGTTATATCTTCCTGATGACTTGAAAAAGAATATTATGCAATGTCTCCCTTTATCATTTGTGATGCTTTTTGCTTTAAAGTGTGCCTTACCTAATACGAACACAGCTTTCTTTCTGTAGTGTTTGAACGGTACATCTTCTATTTTCATCCTTGTTAGGAACTCATAATTGATGCATGTCCCTCATCATTGGGCTCTTCCTGTTTGCTGGTCTGACAGTCTTTCTCTTTTAATTGGGCCATTCAGTCCCCTTCTAGTTCATGTCACTTACAAATATATTTGGGTTTAGGCCTACCATCTTACTCAGTGTGATCTGTCCCATCTGATTCATGTTCCCTTTTCTCTCTCTTCTTCCTTTTGGATTGATTGAGAATTTTTTTATTGTTCCATTTTCCCCTTTGTTAGCTTGCAGATTATATACTTTTAAAGACTTCTTTTAACAGATACCCTAGAGAAGCAGCCTTCAAACTATAGGGCATGGGGAAAATCCAGCCCATCGCCTGTTTTTGGATAGCTTGTGAGTTAGAATAATATTACATGACATGTGAAAATTAAATGAAATTCACATTTGATCATCTATAAATAAAGTTTTATTGGCACACAGCCACGTTCACTCATTTACATACTTCCTATGCCTGCTTTCCTGCCGCAATGGTGGAGTTGAGTAGTTGCAACACAGACCATGTGTAGTGTTCTCAAAGTTTCTTTCACAATGTCTAAAGTATTTCCCATCTGGCTAGTTAAAGAAAAACTTGGCCAAACCTTGCCCTGGGTATTTCACCATACACCTTTGACTTAAAAAAGTTTTACTACTGAGTCTTTTGTGTCATTGTTACCATGTATGTTAATTTCATTTCAAATCCCTCCAGATATTATCTTCCTTTATACATTTAATATTTATTTAAGTTTGCCTACATATTTACCTCTTCCTTTGTACTTCTTTCCTTTATGCTTCTTTGACCTTCCATTGGATGTCACTGTCCTTTTTGGTGTAGGTCTGCTGACAAGTTCTTTGAGGTTTTGCTAGTCTAAAAATGTCTTTATATTGCCTTTAGTCTTGAAATGTATTTTCCCTACCTCTAGAATTCTAAGATGTCGCTTTTTTTCAATGCATTAAATATACAATTCTTGGGTACTCTCGTGTCACACACAGAATTCTGAGGTGGCCCCCAAGATCCCACCAGCTGCTGTACACACACCTTCTTCCAGTTAGTCAAAGACTAGATAGTTTGGGAAGGGATTTTGCAGATGTAATTACGATCCCAAATCAGTTGACCTTAAATAGGGGGACTATCCTCAGTGTGCCTGAGATATGCAGGTGGGCCTGAAAAAGGCTGGGACTCTTCCTAAAAAAAAGGAAGTCCAAGTGCGAGAAGGATTTGATGTGAGGAAGATTCTTTCTTGCTGGATTTGGAGATGGAGGGGACCACACAGCAGTGAACATAGGTGGCCTGTATTTCAGAATGGCTCCCTGCTGACAGCAAAACACAGGGATCTCAGTTCTACAGCCATAAGGAATTGAATCCTGCTAAGGATCAGAATAAGGTTGGAAGTGGATTCTTCCCCAGAGCCTCTAGATTAGAAGGCTGGCCAACACCTTGATTTCAGGTTTGTGATGAGCAGAGGGTCCAGGTAACCCATGCCTGGTCTTCTGGCCTTTGGCAACTGTGAAATAATAAACAAGTATTGTTTTAGCCACTAAGTTGGTGGCAAATGATTATACGGCAATAGAAAACAAAGACATCTGGTTTCTATTATTTTGACATCTGTATTCCAGTTATACTCTTTTGGAGCGTACCTCCTGTCCCCTCCCCATCTGCTTGCTTGCATGATTTTTCTCTTTATCTCTCCTTTTTTTGGCAATTTTACTAGGATGTGTTTACGTGCTATTTTCTTTGTACGTATCCTACCTGGGATTCATGGAGCTTGTTAAATCTACATATTGATTTTTTTCTTCAGTTTTGGAAGATTCTCAGCCATTGCTTCTTCAAATATTACTTCTGTTCCACCTTCTCTCGCCTTTACATCAGGAACGTAAAATTACATGTATGACAATTTGGTACCGTGTGTTTCTTGGCTACAACCTTTATTTTCCATCCCTTTGTCCCTCTGCGCTTCCAGATTGATATTTTCTCCTGATCTGTACCCAGATTCCTATTATCTCTTCATCTGTGTTTAGTCTGTGGGAAATTCACCCACTGAGTCCTTAATTTTGTTTATTATTTTTTCAAGCTTAGAATTTCCATTTTTTATAGTTTACGATCCTGCACTAAAATTCAACCTTAGCCTTTATCTGTGTGAATATAACAGTTACAGCGATTTAAGTCTGTGCCTTAGTAAGCCTGTTTCTATTGCTGATTGTTACTTGTCATTCAGGATGTCTTATCTTGCCAGGTGTCTGATTATTTTTAGTATGACAGACATTACATTTGCAGAATTGTAGAAATAATTGGAGGACCAGGATGATGATATCTGCTTCAGAGAGTATTTATGTCTGTTTTTCATTATTGTTGTTGTTTTATATGTCTGAGGGTATCACCACTCCAAAATAATCTATTTCAATTTCATGGGTTGACGTGATTTAAAAGTGAGATGTCCTCTGAGTGCCTACTTCCAGTTTATTTTACTCCTAGAGTGTAGCCTTTCGGTTGCCAATTCAAACCCCATGAGACTATCAGAGTGCTGATAAGGTTCTCAGCATCTCGGTGATCCCCTCAAGGATTGGCATATGACCCCATGAGAAAAAGCTGACCCCCAAACTGAACTTATTTTCCTGAGCCTCTTTTGACCCCGGGATCTTGACCCCACCCATCTTGTCCTGCCCATCTTGTCAGCACTCAATGCCTTCAAGGAGATTTTAAAAATATTTTGTCCAGGGCACCTGGGTGGTTCAGTTGATTAAGCCTCCAACTTTGGCTCAGGGCATGCTCACTCAGTTTGTGAGTTAGGGCCCCATTTCAGTCTCACTGCTGTCAGCAGAGAGCCTGCTTTGGATCCTCTGCCCCCTCTCTCTCTGACCCTCCCCCACTGGTACTCTCTCTTTCCCCCTCAAAATAAATAAACTTAAAAAAACATTTTGTCCAACTTTTTTAAGAGAATTGGTCCTATTTACTTTGGGCTTTTATTACTGGAAGCAGAAGTGTGGTGCTTCTCTTTTGATTTCTGTGTATGAGATGTTGTACGGGCAGGTAAAATCCCCTAGTGGTTTTCCATCAAGCTTTTTAATCAGTTAAACTGAAGAAAATCCAAGAATTTCAAAACACGTATTTAAGCTTTTGTTATCTTTTGTAACTATTTCATCTGTACAAACCAAGGCTTTTTTTTTTTTTAAAACTGCAAACCAAAATGGTACAGAATAGTTGGGTGATGAAATTCCTATAATTTTTAAAAATTTATTCTTGAGAAAGAGAACACGAATGGGGGAGGGGCAGAAAGAGAGGGGGACAGAAGATCCAAAGCAGGCTCTGTGCCGACAGCAACGAGCCTGATGTGGGACTCGAACTCACAAACCATGAAATCATGACCTGAGCTGCAGTCGGACGCTCAACCAACTGAGCCACCCAGGTGCCCTGGATCACGCATATCCTAATTTCAAATATTTTTATTAATCAAAGGGTCTTTTTATTCTCATTGACAGGCTTAATAATAAATCATGTTGTAAGTTTGAACAAATGAAATAATGTGTACCAATAAGGTTCCACTTTGGTTTTTGAGTTTCATGAGATTAATTTTGAAAATGGAATTTCCAGGCTCAGAAATTTGAAAATCAATAAATGAATGTAACCAACTAACTTGAGCCAAATAAAAAAAAAATATTTTGGTTTTAAGTGTTAGCACACCAAATAGCTCACGAACATTATGTTGGGAGCCTTTCTGGGCCCTAATCCAAAGTAGAGACAGATGAGCATGTCAAGATAATTCTGGAAACTATCTTGAAAAAGATCATTTGGGGTAGACTTAGCTGTCCTTAAAGCAGCAGTTTTCAGCTGGTAACTTGTGAACTAGATACATTTTGCCTTTACATTTTATTTTTTAAGTTTTCTGCATTTGCTTCCGGCATTTTTAAATTAGAAGGTTTTATATAGAACAAAATCCATACTTCTGACTTCCCTTAGACAATTGGAAGAAATGCACTAGCATTTCTCACATGGTAATATTGGGTTGGAGTTTAATAGATGCTGTCACCTGTATTAGTTTCCTAGGGCGGCCATAACGAAGTTCTACAAACTGGATGGCCTAAACAACAGAAGTTTATTGTCTCCTTTCTTAGAGGCTGGAAGTCTGAGATCAAGATGTCAGCAGCCTTGTTTTTTCTGTTGGCGGCAGGGAGAATCTGTTTCAGCCTCTCTCCTACCTCCTAGTAGTCTGCTAGAAATCTTTGGCATTCCTTGGCTTGTAGACCCATCACCCTGACCTCTGCCTTCATCTTCCCATGGCATTCTACCTGGGTCATGTCTATGTCCAATATCCTCTTTTTATAAAGACACATCATATTGGACTAGGGGCCCACCCTACCCTAGTATGACCTCATCTTAACCAATGGCATCTGCAACAACTCTACCTCCAAATAGGTCACATCTTTGGGTACTGAGGGTTAGGACTTCAATATATGAATTTGGGGAGACACAATTCAACCCTGACACCCACCTTAGAAGGGCCATGCATTCCTCCGTTCCCCACAGTTGTCATCTGATCGAGTATTCATTTCTGTTCCTCACCTGGCCCATGAAGGCATTTAAATTTGCGAAACTTGTCCTAAGAATCCCATGGGTTCAGGAGGCTGTGCACTTGGCACGTGGTCCTAAATCTTATGGAATCATAGGATCATGGGATGTCAGAGCTGGAATGAACCTCAGAGATTAACTATTGTCATCCTCTAGCCCTCCAAGAAATGCTCCAGCTGGCCTATTTCAAAATACTTTCCACAAAGACCCCAGAAATTCCTACTATTTGCCTGAGATTTTATAAAAATTCCATCACATTGCATTTATTTGAGGAGGGAGACAAGTCTGAGGCTCCCCTCTCAGATCCATTACATAGGAAATAAATTCCTTTCCCCTAAACTTTTCCCAGGAACTGGTCCTGTGGGAATTGGTTCATTCTGCAGGGCCTAAGGAGCGTTGTTTGTTTGTTTGTTTGTTTATTAGAGTATTTGCAATGGAGTTATTTTTTTTTAGAAAATAAAGAGGCTTTCCAACTAAATAGGGCCACTGTGTACAAATTAGCTCAGGAAAGGATGCTTCTCAATGGTTCAGCTGTTTCATAGGCCACTTAACATACAGCATGGGTAAACACAAGTTCCCATCTACAAAGGGTTTTTCTAAATTTATAGCTTCTAAACAGCCATTAGTTTTGCTACCAGATGGGTCACAAGAGGCAAGCCGATAAATCTTTAATCTTCAGTTGATCATGCTTTCCCATATGCATGTTTATTCTCTGAATCTATGTGTGTTTCAGCCAGGGTACAGCTGATCTCCCACAAAAAAACATGCTGTCGAGTGAGAAGGAATCAATAGCATCCAGTGCCCACCTGCTCTTTATAAATTCTGACTCCTTGCATTTTCAGAGGAGAATCCAAGGAGATCCTGATCCTGTATATAATCCCATATGATAAATTATTATAAAAGTTGATGCACAATATAGCTTGACTTCTAATGCATCAGTCAATAGTAATCTGCCCTTAAAAGCCATTAGGAAACGCCCTTTTGTTTCCTCTAAGAAGTTTGTAGTTCATTCTTTTCGCCTAAAATGAAAATGGGATTGAAATATTTTTCATTACTAGCTCATAATAGCCTAAATCAGCCCATTCAGGTACCTGATGCCAAATTAGATTCTGCCACAGAGTAAATATTAAATCACTTAATTTTCTGCTCAACGTCTTCATCATTGACTGTAATTTGCCTGACATAACCTGAATGTAATTTCAAGTATATGGTACAATCAATATAACAGTAAATAGATGACATTTGCAAAAGACGGCGGAACTCATACAAACATTAATGCGCTGGTCCCTCCAGGTGTTTTGACAGCGCTTATTAGGAAGACCTCCTTTGCTATGAAGAGTGAAAAAAAAAATGTCTTGCAATTCAAATAACATCTTATAGTTTTCCAAGTGCTTTCATGACCCCTGGCTCACGTTTTCCAAAGTGAATAGTAACTCTCTGCCATAGTTAAAGCAGTTTCCGTTTTCTGAAAGACACTGATGCTTGAGAAAGCTAATGAAACCATCCAAGGGATACAATCCGGATCCTGGGCTCAGGCTCGAGTTTTCTGCACCTGGAGGACAATGTTCTTTCTCCTATCCTATGTCACTTCTCAAAATATTGTGCTTCAGTATTTCTTTTTCCATTAGTTTTAAGAAGCCCCACCCCGGGGCACTCTAAAAACACTGGCACACATTGTTTGCTGTCACCGTTCTAATGCTCTGAGGCCACCAGTCACGGGCTGGGATTTGCTTTATGTTAACTGCATCATGCAGGTGGATGCCTGGGAAATTATCTCCAAGTGTCACTAGCTACCACCTGCGTGCATTGCCCTTGATCAAGGGGAAAGGAGGGTTTTGTGTTCAATTCAAAAGGAGAAAGAAGCTGGCCTTTCTTTATCAGGAGCTCAGAACACCTCCAAGAGGTCACCATCATCTCTGTACCTTTCCTCAGCAGCTTCTTGAAAAGGACAAACTTAATTCTTACCAGAACATCTTTAAAGAAACTATACTTGTGTTGGCTTCCTTGCATTTGCACGGAAATTAAAGGAAGACAGTATTTTTGTTACAAAAATCACTTCTTAATAACAGCTTGATATGAACTAATTGCTTGCGTGGCTTTGCAGGCAGTGGCAAGAATTATTACATTGGCTGCGTGCTTTGGCTTCAGGCTTGGGCACACTTGGATGGGGCTCAGCCCCCAGGAGAGCCCCCAGAGTTTTCGCCTTTCCAAATAAATGAACTCCATGCCCCCTTTGCATTGACTTTGAGGGTGGCACAGGCCCTTCCCCAATAAATTGGTAAGATTTGCATTTAGTAATCACGATGTGACGACGGTAGCCATATCTTGCCGTGCGATAAGACACAGATTCTGAAGCTAAGCTACCTGAGTTTGAATTCTTCCTCTTCCACCAACTAGACATGCTACTGTGGTTGGGTTACATCACCTTATTATGCCTCAGTTTATGCATCTGTAGAATGGGAACAAAATACTCCTCTTTTACTTTTTGTTGTTATGATGGTAAAATGAGTCGCCATATGTAAAGAGCTAAGAAAAGTGAGGGCACATAGTTGGAACAGAATGAATTATAGTTTTTGTCGTGGCTGTAACAATGATGAAAACACTGCTGGCCCCTTGAGCCACCTGAGAGTCGAGAAATATATTTCCCCTGACTTTACTCTTTTTTCCCAACTTCAGAAAACTGAAGGCTTACACAATATCTCCACGACCTGGTCAGGGTCTAACAGCTAGTAAATGACCGAGCCAAAAGGAGAACTGATTTATGTGCCCAGGACTATCACGTTAGCTGGTCAAGTTAGCCAGCCCACTGGCCAAATTACTCAAACAGCCTGAAGTCAACGAGCTTGGCGGTGTCACAGAATGGACATTGGATTTGGAATCGGAAGGTCTTGTCCTGACTCCAACTCTCACTAACTCAAGTCAGTTAACTTCTCTGATTTCACTTTCCGCATCTCTAAAATGACCCCGCTCTAACCCACTCTGTAGGAGTGTTCTGAGAGGTGAAGAAGTACCATATTCAAGAGCATTTTGTGAATTCAAATGTCATGTAAGGTATCACTCATTAATTTTTGAGATCTTATGGAATGATTTTTCTTTTTTGCTGTTGTTAATTGAACTGACTAAATCACCTGGTTATTTCCTGCCCCATAGATGAAATCGGGCCTTTCTTTAACGTGCAAGCATACAAATCAGCCTTGAAACAAAGGTTGGAAAATGTCCCAGCCCGTAGAAATGGGGGCCCTGTCCTTCCTCCCCCCTCCCCAAAAAATGTGTAGGCTTGTATCCATTAATTGAATAATTCATCCATGCACTTATTGTACTTCCTTCTATGTACCAGGCATTATGCTGGATAATCAGATAAATAATACACAATCTTGGCCCTCGGGAGGTTAACCAACTTCATAAACAGATAATTATAATCCACTATGTTAAGTGGAGTACCAGATAATTGAATTGCGCTAAGGAAACCTTTATCTAGGAAGGGAATTCACAGAAGACTTCCTGGAGGAAGTCACATCTAAACTAAGTCTTAAATGGGGGGGGGGGGAAGTCATTAGTAGCTAAGTATATGGGTATACTTTGTGACGTTCCAGGAGTAGATGGCAACACTTGGTTGATGGCCTGACCCCAGGGTGAACCCAGCCCAGAAATGACAAGAAAATCGATGTCTCAGCTGAGAATGTCCTTCAAAAACCTACTGACTACGTGGGGCTTTGCTGTTGCCAGTGTCTTAGGGCAGATGTTTGCAAACCTAGCTTATTTAATGTCTGAAGTTTCTACAGCGGACCATGCCTGCCTTTAAAGGAGGAACAGGACACTTTTTCTCTTAGAATGACCATAGGCAAGTACTTACCTTCATGTAGTGCAGCTTAGTGCTAAGGCTGAAGAGAAGAGTGAATTCAAATGAAACTCTTGCAGGCACTAAAACAAAATGAAGGGGGTAAAGTAAAATCAGACCAGAATTCATGGGAGTGAATTTCCACCTATGAAGCAAGAGTCTCATTATCATTTTAAAAGATTTGGGGGTTGGAACACATACGGGTATTGCTCTATAAATATCATTTAGCATGCACTAAAAATAGCTGTTCATGCATCAGTTTGAGAGTTTAGCGACTTCTGGAAAGGCAACGGCTTTGGACATCGCAGGCTGAGAACTGTTTGTTTATGTGACTAAAAAATGAAGAGATGTGTTCCCCAAAGACCAACGGTGATAGGGGAGGCGCAGAGGGGACTTACTTTGGACACAGATCTTAATAATGATCCTGTGGATCCTTGACACCCGACTGCCTATGTGAATTTATTCTCTGAATTTTTTTCTCCATGATTATGTCGTAGTGAGTGGTGTGTGGACAAACACTGTAATCACTACAAAGAAAATTAGTCACAATACATGCTTTGCGTTAAGACAGGTGCACTCTGATGTTTGCCTTGCAAATTTAGATGCGCCATCTAGTGGAGGGAGTGGAGATTTTCCAGTGATCAAAGGGGTCCTTCTTGGGGATTATTGCATCTAGATGGCTTTCTAAATACTTTTTCTCCCAGAGAATCAATTCCCCTGTTCAGATGGTGTGTGTTTGAAGCCGTTTGAAATCCATTGGTCCCTGCAAAGCTCATCCCCTTCTGGAAATCAGTCTGTCCCAGGTGTCACTCCCTCTCGGCTGAAGCCCATTTAATTCAACTGGGCCTCAAGGGAGGGGTCAGACTTTACCAACTGGAAGACACTGTAGAACAGGGCAAAAGGACAGGAGTGGGAAAGGGCTAGAAAAGGGTGAAGGAGCATCCCCATGCCTGGGACATAGGGTGCTCCCCTGGGACCACAGAGGGATATTCACAGCCGGCGCCTGGACCAGACAGACCCTGAAAGGCATTGCTGTCGCTGCTGCAAGGTCTGAGGTCTGGCAGCAAGGAGCCTACCAGGGGCGTAAGCAGTGAAGAGCTGAGTTGCAGAGGGACAGCTTGGTGTCGTGCAAGGAGAGGCCAGGTGCAGGACACCTGTGTGCTCGGTGTGACAGTGGTCCAGCCGGGAGCGGATGAGGGCCAGAATTACAGACATGCAATGGTGAGGGGCAGGGAGGAATTTCTGAGATGGGTGGAATCTGCAGACCAAGATAACCAGTGGGTTATGGAACATGCCTTCCAGAGGCAGAGCTAAGAGCAGAGTTGTTACCCTTGTGTCCTGGTGCCTTTCACTTTGACGTGGCAGCAGCCTTAATTTGTTGGCAGGTCGGGAGTGGCAGATGGGGAGTCCCTGCCTGATTCCCTCTATTTTCTTCATGAGGAGGAAGGGAGTTGTGTGTAGTCCGGAGCTTGGGGATGGCTTGGAAGGGGAGTCTGAGAAGTGGAAGCCTGGCCAAGGACCCATGAACAAACACTGCCCAGTGATGTGGGCGTCTGTGCAGGGGCGTGGTATGCCATTATCCCTGGTTACATGGGGCTGTCAAAGCAGAGGGAAAGGTTAAGGTGTGAGGGAGGGTACAGAGGGAGAGAATACATCCCCATCACCGCTATCAGCCCTATCCTTTCAAGATGAACCATTGACTGCTGTCAGTGCTTTGAGTCATGGCAGCTTTGTGGTTAAGAACTGGTCCCACCTGCAAGGCAATCCTTCTCCTCTGCAGGCTTCAGTTTCCTCATCTGTAAAGCAGAGATAGGAACAGAAGCTATGCCACATACAGTGTGGAATACAATGGGATCATTTATCCACGGTGCTTGGCAGAGAGCCTGATGTCCTGCTGGTGTTACGTTGATAGTAGCTATTATTTGGGGGGAGAATGAGTATCTCTCAGAACACTCCATATATGGCCTATAAAGAATAAAGAACTTACCACACCATTCCAGAATGTCACATTTATTCCACTACTCGACTGTCTGGGTTAGGACAAAGTTCAGGTGACGGTCCTACCACGCCGCCTCCCTTTCTGGTTTTTGAATTGAATGATGACAAGGAGACCTCTCTCATTCTGAATATTTAGACAGGCCACATTTATCTTATCCAGTCTCTTTACTCAGCAGCTAGGTATACTGGCACTGAGGCAATCTACACAACCAAAATATTAAATTCAACCTTGGCTAATTTGGTAGTTAAGGGACAAACTTCTTTAGGCTTTTCATGGAGGACAAAAACCTTTTTACTTCTTTCTTTGTGTGCCTGTTTGCATGCGGAGAAGGAATTACTGTCACAAATGCCGGCTTTTAAAACACCAACGTGGGAAGATAGCTAACATCGTCCTGAAAAGGTATGAGTTAGAGCCTGGGACACGATAAGTTGTTTGGATAAATGGGATCTGTTACATGCACGCGCACACACGCGCGCGCGCACACACACACACACACACACACACACACAGGCAACACATAGAGAAATGAAGCCACACACCAGCATGACAATTGCAAGCCACCCCGGGGACCCTGCTGGGGACGGGGAGTTTGTAACTGTTTATGAAATCGACATATTCGTACCAAAGAAATGTCACGAGTGTTGACCTCTATGATTTCTACCCTTCATGACTTCTGGGCCCCATTTCGATATTTGTACTTTTCTGACTCAGGTGGTGTTCCTGGGGGCCGTGCTTTGGAAAAAGCTTATAGTTCGAAAATCACTAGACATCCTCCTCCTGACTCCTGGAGCATTCTGGAGAGTATGAGTTGAAGAATCTCAACTTCACAGTGCTCTGGGTCCACGCCCCAAACACAAGAAAAAGTACTGGTGGGTTGTTTTTTTTTTTTTGTAAGTGTATTTATTTATTTTGAGAGAGAGGGAGAGAGAGAGAATGAACAGGGGAGGGACAGAGAGCAAGAATTCCAAGCTATCAGAGCAGAGCCCTGTGCAGGGTTTGATCCCACTAACCGAGAGATCATGACCTGAGCTGAGGTCAAAAGTCAGTCACTTAACCGGCTGAACTCCTCAGGCACCCCATGTGTGGTTTTTAAGGCCATTTTAAGAACAATCAAAAGAAGTTTCAGGGGAAAATAGCCATTGAAAGAGTGCAAGCTAAAAAACTTAATAGAAGACAAAGTAAAAGATGTGGCTAAAGGACTGGAAACAAAGCCTAGAAAAAGTTACAATTCATCAGGACTGAAGGAAGGGCCTTTTGTGCTGGTTCATGGGTCACTGGTTTGTGAAACAAGAAACAAAGTGAGTGAAATCTGGAGCCAGACACAGTCAGCTGGGCATCCCGGCCCTGCTGTCTGGAACTTCTTGCATGGCAGGTGGGGCGGGGAGAGACGTGGGGCTCCGAGTGACAGAAAAACGAAGGGACACATTAATCAAGAGGCTCTGAGGGGCGCCTGGGTGGTGCAGTC
Source organism: Felis catus (assembly GCF_018350175.1). Taxonomy (NCBI): domain Eukaryota; kingdom Metazoa; phylum Chordata; class Mammalia; order Carnivora; family Felidae; genus Felis; species Felis catus. Next base: position 76,797,362 of record NC_058378.1, read on the forward strand.
GGTTAAGCGTCCGACGTCAGCCAGGTCACGATCTCGCGGTCCGTGAGTTCGAGCCCCGCGTCGGGCTCTGGGCTGATGGCTCGGAGCCTGGAGCCTGTTTCCGATTCTGTGTCTCCCTCTCTCTCTGCCCCTCCCCCGTTCATGCTCTGTCTCTCTCTGTCTCAAAAATAAATAAACGTTGAAAAAAAAATTAAAAAAAAAAAAGGCTCTGAGTCAGTGTTGGTTGGCCCTTTTCCCTTTCCCCTCATTCCTCCCACCCCTTAAGGAGCCTTTTAAGATAGCGTTTTCCTACCTGCTCCTCCCCATGAAATTTTAATACCACAGATGTACTGTAGAGCTGTTTACGTACTGTGGCCCTTTGAAGGGCCCCAAACCATTGGAACCTCTAAGATTTGTGCCTTTCAGGAATGACTTTTCACACCTCGGAAGAGCTGTTGCCCTTGGTACTTGCCATATACCCGGCACTGACTCTGGGGACCTCATTCATAATTTCCATTTGGCATGCGAGACGTAGAGGGGTGGAGAAACACGTTCCAGGACAGAAAGGAGTCTCACAGCCTCTTCTCTTCACCACCACACCCAGGCTTCTATCAGGATCCCCATATGACCTGCCATAACTACCATGTTCTGCTCCTCTAAGATGTCAAGACCATCACAGCTGGGGTGCAGAAATAAGGTCCCTGGCGTCAGGGCTCACGGGACCATCACCGGCATCCAGGGTTCCTTTTCTGAGCACCTTTCTCGGGGGCCACGGACAGTGGTTGTGAAGACAGAGGCAGACATTGGCGCCTGGTTCCTGAGGACTCTCCATGAGATGCTGTGTTCTGAACTGCAGAAAATGGTGGCGAATGAGGTCAAAGACACACTCCCTAAGTAGCAGAGTTACTTACTCCCTAAGCCCAGGAGTTACTCTGCCACCAAGGATGATGCAACCATGCCGCAGGGGCACAGACAAGCCAGAACATCCTGTGAGAGCTGGTGAGGCTGGGGACACGGCAAATGGGCCTCTGCTTGTCACTCTACTTGTACCCTCCATACATGTAGATAGCAGGATGCAGCTGACAGAGGCTGGGTACAAAGGACATGGAATCTCACCACCCTGTTAATTTGTCTACAGTGGGGCCCAGGCATTGGTATATATATTTATATATTTATATATATTATATTATATATATATAATATATAATAATATATATAATATAATATATAATTAAATATAATTTAATAATAATTTATAATAAATTATAAATTATAAAAATATAAATTATATTATTATATAAATATAAAATATTATAAATATAATATAAATATATATTATATAATATATAATAATATATAGAATTATAATTATATATTATTATTATTATTATTATTATTATTATTTTGTTCTAGGGAGAGATTCTGACTGCAGCCAGGGTTAGGAGCCTCCAAACTAGACCAAACCTTCCTCCTTTGCCAAAACATCTGATGCATTCCCATCTGCAGCTGTGGCTCACTGAAGTGATCCTCATGGCAAAATTGGTAAGGGACGTCGGAGACACTTCGAGGGAAGTGTATGGATCATAAATGCTTTTGACTACAAATAACAAAAATCCCAGCCAGAGTGATGTGAACAAACACGAGTTTACTTGCTTACTGTTCCACCTCCTGAAAAGTCTGAAGACAGACAGTGGCTGGCACTCGTTGCTGTCACTGAACAATGCCAGCACCTGAGTGTCTAGAATTCTCTTGGCTTTGATTTCATGGTTGCAGAATGGCTGCTACAGCTCCAGCCATCATGTTTATATGACAGCGGAGAAAAAAGCACCTGCAGAAAACTTACCGTTTACATCGAATTGGCTACAACTGTGTCATATACGCCTCGTGGCAATAAGAGAAGGGGATTGAGAATTGATTTGGCTGACCTTGTATTTGGCACAGAGGATAACACATCTTTGGTCTTTAAAGGCTCTCGTGGTGATTCTGGCATGCTTCTTTCCAAGTAGGTCATGTAAAGTAGGAGTCATTGATCTTCTAGACCAGCGGCTTCAACAAAGGGCAATCTGGCTCCCAGCCCTGGCTGAAAGGTAATACTTGGCAATGTCTAGAGGAGTTTTTGATTTATGACTACAGGGATGATACTGGCATTTAGTGGGCAGAAGTCAGGGATGCTGCTAAACATCCTATCGTGCACAGACAGCCCTGCACAACAATGAATTTTCTGGTCCGAAATAGCAATATTGCTGAGGTTAAGAAGTCCCATACTAGACAATCACAGAAACTTCCAGACATCACAGAAACTTCCTGCTCAGTGTCTCTGTCTAGAGTTCTGCATCACAAAACTTCCAACGTTACACCATGCTTCTGAACCAGTGCTCTAATCCAAATGACCTCTAGCTATTTACCAAAGCAAGAAGCCCAGCCTGTGGATCTTTTCATCCTAAAGCCCTAAAGCAAAAAAAAAAAAAAAAAAAAAATCTTTACAGTATTTCGAGGAGTTGTCCGTACTCTGCCTACACACTTTCAGCTCTGGGGAGCTCCTTCATTTTTTTTTTCTCCTCCACATGTTCTCCCTCTTTTTCTTCTAATTGAGATATAACGTACATAGGTAAGTTACACAGTTTTTAAGTATACAACTCAATGACTGAATATACGCCACCATGCAGCTATGATCTGGATCAAGATATAGAACATTCCCATCACCCCCAGAAAACTGCCCTGTTCTCCTTCTCAGTCATTATCACCTCCTAAAGGTTAACACTGTTCTCACTTCTTTATCCAAGCATATATATATATATATATATATATATATATATATATATATACACACACACACATATATGTGTATATATATATGTATGTGTGTGTGTGTGTATATATATATATATATATATATATATATATACACACACACACACACACACACACACACACACACACACACTTCCCAGAGTGGTTGGGCCAAATTACACAATGTTTCAATTGCTCTGTGTCCTTGTCAACACCTGGTATTCTCTTCTTAATCTTAACCATTCTGGTGGGTGCATAGTCCTGTCTCGTTGAGGGTTTTAATTTGTTTTTCCTAATAAGTAGTGATATTGAGCACCTTTTTATTTGCGTGTTACCCATCTCTTGTGAGGAACTTGAAGTTTTTTGCCCATGTTTTAATTGGGTTGCCTGTCTTTTTCTTATTGATTACCAAGAAGCCTCTGTATATTCTAAGAAACTTCCCTTTGGGTTAGAAATATTGGTTGGAATTGCGAGAATTATTGCTGAAATTTCTTGCTCTTTTCCCCTTTGGAAATCAGAAAATGTTTGCAAATACAAACTGTCCACGCAAAGAAGTTGAGTGTGGCCTCTTGCTGCCAAATACTTAATTCTCTTGTTGGGTTGTAAATGAGAAGTTTGCCCTTTGGTTGGGCAGTAAGAGCTCGTGGTTTATATTAGGATTTTAATGTAGTGTAAGACACTCACTATACCTCATTGCCACTCATTGCGATGCCGTCATTTAGATTTTGACGGGCAGGGAAAAAAAAAAAAGCTTAAGGGGGAAAAGAATCACCAATACTATAGTTAGCGTTTCTAGGCCAAGAAATTATTCAAGACATCTATTTTAATAGAGCTGGTTTGAAATAGCCTTTTAAAATCAGAGCAAACGCTGATCCCCTTTGTGTACCAAATGCTTGGCGAGGCACATTACATACCTGATCCCGTTTAAGTCCATTATAGCCCTGCAAAGTAAAAATGAGGAAACAGAACCACGAAGAGGTTGGAAATGTACCCAAGGCAAAACTGGGGTTCCTGACTTCAAAGCTCATGCCCCCAAAAGAAGAGGTTATCCTTTTACATAGAATGAAGTTCATAAATTATCTATACCTGAGAGTACGCTTTAAAAAATAATGCCTGTCCGGCCCGTGTGTTTTCCTATAAATTTCCCTTTCCAGCAGAGCGACTTGGAATCTAGGTGCTGTAAGTGGCATCTAGGAGCATCTTGAACTTGCAAGTGGCATCTAGGAGCATCTTGAACTTGCTCTGTGCACCTAGCGTACAAATGGCTTATCTAAAGACCTCCTGCGTGGAGCTGGGCTGGGGCCGCCCAGGCAGCAGAGTGAAAGGGCAGGGATACAGCCTCTCAGCCAAAGTCAGCTCCCAGTGAACCTTGTCTCTCCCTTCAGGGCCTGTGCGTAAAGGCATTTCTCTCCTGATACCACGCCCATCATTCTGCTCCAACTGTCATTGGGAGCTACCCGTCTTCCTGCCACTTTGTTATCACCATCATAAAGCAAGACTTGTGCCTCCAAACTCTTTCCCTGGGGGACATGAAATTCAAATGAAGGTCACAGATAATTGTAGCTTCTGGCCCCATGAAACTGCGCTTCTCTGTCTTCTTCAAAGGAGGGAGAGATTGGTCCCGATCAGTAATGCACAGGGAAGAAAACAGAAGTCCCAATAATGCTATTCTAATGACTGATGGGGAAACTTCAAAACATTTCCTACTCTTCCCTTAAGTTTTAAAAGGATTTTTCACTACCAGGGAAACATATGTATGCCAACTCTAGGTCGTGCCCATTGAAAGTTATTCAGACGGGGGCACCTGGGTGGCTCAGTCAGTTGAGCGTCCGACTTTGGCTCAGGTCTTGATCTCATAGCTCGTGAGTTCGAGCCCCGTGTTGGGCTCTGTGCTTACAGCTCAGAACCTGGAGCCTGCTTCGGATTCTGGGTCTCCCTCTCTCTCCCCCTCCTCCACTCATGCTCTGTCTCTCTCTGTCTTAAAAATAAATAAACATTTTAAAAAATAAAAAAAAAAGAAAGTTACTCAGACGTGACTAGTGCTTTATCCGCAGTGCATAGATCACTTGAACCAGATGGGATGTGGAAATTAGAATTGAATCGGCATCCTAACTTTCTCATGTGGTTGGAGAAATGGCCTAGGATAAACCTTGGGCTCCATCTGTTATGTACCTATAGTAACTATTTCTTTTTTTTTTTTTTTGCTTAAGTTTATTTATTTATTTTGAGAGAGAGGGAGGGGCAGAGAGAGGGAGACAGAGAGAATCCCAAGTAGGCTCCTCAGTGGCCGCACAGAGCCCAACTCAGGGCTCGAACTTATGAACTGTGAGATCATGACCTGAGCCGAAACCAAGAGCGGGACACTTAACCGATTGAGACATCCAGGCGCCCCCGTAGTAACTATTTTTTGATGCATAGAGGTCCTTCTGATGTCTTCTGAGTGATAGGTAAAAGCAACTCTGGACTTGGAATCAGAAAGCCTGGAATATGCCACCCTTATGTGATCGTCACCCCTATATCACCTTTCCAACTTCATCTCCTCTACTTGGCCCCTTGCTCACTCTGCCCCAGCCCATGGCCTCCTCTCTACATTGAACGTGGCAGTCATGTTCCTGCCTTAGGCCCTGTGCACCAACGGTCTCCACCACCTGGAATACTCTTCCTTCAGATATCCAAGACCTTGCTCCAATATACCCTTCTCAGTGAGGCCCGCCCTGATCCGCCTAATTAAAATCACAATCTGCCTCCACTCCCCATGCTTCTGACTTCCCTTTATCCTGCTCTTATTGTCTCCTAAATCTCTCCTGATTTCTTTGTTTCTTGTTTGTCTCTCCTCCGGGAGTGAGACCTAGAAGTTCTCTTACCAAATGCATTATATATATGTGATTCTTAACCTATAGATTCCAATAGTTTAATGCAATAAATTATCGTCTCACCAATATTACACATTATCTGTTTTGTTTACTGGCGTATCCCAAATGGCTAGAACGATGCTTGGCCCATAGGAGGCATTCGATAAGTTGTTTTGGCTGTTGCTGTTTTAGTTTCATTTTGACACCTTACCAGCATGGGGACGTTAAGCAAAGCCATTACGCTGTTGGAGCCTGAGTTTTATCAAACTTGTATACAAACTTTTAAAGTTTGTAAATGGGGATAATAGTAAGACCAACAAAGTTGAGTTGTGAGACAAATGAGATCATGGGTATCAGAACTGTGTGCAATATTGATGAGAAGAGACTTTGTCGTGTTAGATACTAGAATTTAAAGATTAAGAATAAAGTATATTATTAATAAAGTATATAGTGTGTTTGTTACGAGATCTTTTATAGGTGAATGCACTGGGATATTTTGTACTTGATGTTTTATTGGTGGGAGCAAAACCTGTATGTAGCATTCTTCACAAAGTGGGGAGACACAGACATGATGAGGAGATGGAGATTGGGGAGCGATTCAGGGGTGGAGGACGCCAACCATGTGGAGAAGACCCCACTACAGGTGGACTTGTCAGTTCCCACTCATGGTTACTCTCATTACAGGGGTCTCTTCTTATGTTACTGATGGGATCATGAGAAGACAAAAGCACAAGAAAATGAAGTACGCCGGAATGAGAGCCTGAGCATCACGTGGTTGTGAGACCTCCGTGTGGAGGAAAAGGTGGGTGAAAGCCAGGAGGGCTTTGGGTAGAGGACATTGACTGGAAGCATAGGGGAGAGGGTCTTACGGTCAATAACAGGGCCATCCTGAGACCAAGTGAGGAGAGTGGCTAGGGCAGGGTCCCATCTCCGCCATTGTGTCATATCCAGCACAGGGAACCCAGACGTTCATGAAACCACCTGCCCACCTTCCTGCTAGCCGCCATCATTGCACAGAAGGAGCTCAGCCTCTTTGTGCCTTCGTGAGCAAGCTGAAGGGATTGGCATTTGTGTGTCCATTTTTCTCTCTGCCTCTTCTGTGGCTCCAGAGTTAAGAGTGAAGTCGCCCCAGAGGGAACAGGGAAGGGAGTGAATGAGAAAGGCTCTGTCTAAAGGGATGTACAGAGGTCAGTTTTGTTTGTTCGTTTGTTTTTTTCCCAGCTGGTCATCTTTATTACCTGTTCTATTCCTTTACTGGGATGGCAGCGTTTCATTAAACCATGGAATATCAAAACAAGAATGACTGGTAGAAATTATCTGACCATTCACTTTCTGCACGTCTCATCTATGTCAGACTTAGGGCTCAGCCCTGGGTATACAAGAAATAAGTGCTATTGTCCTCGATGACTCCACAGTCCAAAGGAAAAGAATAACAGGGTTTTTAAAAATTTTTTTTACATTTATTTATTTTTGAGAGACAGAGAGCGCAAGTGGGGGAGGGGCAGGGACAGAAGGAGACACAGAATCCAAAGCAGGCTCCAGGCCCTGAGCTGTCAGCACAGAACCCGGCACGGGGCTCGAACTCACAAGCTGTGAGATCATGACCTGAGCCAAAGTCGGATGCTTAACCGACTGAGCCACCCAGGTGCCCCGAAAAGAGTAACCGGTTTAAAAAATGCAGTACAGCAGAATGAATGTATACCATGTTAGAGGTACACATAGGGTGTTGTGGGGGCATAGACAAAGTGTATTTTGTTCAGATAGAGGGTGGAAGCGACACTACTCTGAGGCTCAGTAAGGGTTACCCAGGCAGAGAAGGGAGAAGGTGAGGGAAGGAGGGGGGCGGGGAATGGAGGCCTGAAATGCACACTTTGTCCAAGGAACTGCTGGTAGTCTGGATGGGCTGGCATGAAGGCACACGTAGGCAAAGTGTCCAAGAACGAATCTGAGCAGAATGGCAGAATGTAATTAACACGAAACTTCACTCGTGTCTCAAGCAAATGGCTTTGAGCTTGATTGTGACAACAGAGACGATCCACGGAAATATTTTAAGGTGGAAATCCTAAGCCTGGATTGGTCTTGACAAAGATGATTCAGCCTGCAATATGGATTCATGAATCAGCTTGGGCAGGAAGCGATAATTCAAGCAAGGAATTAGAGAAAGTCTGGACTAGAGCAACGTTATAATGTTTTAACAGTGGGTTTGGACAAGAGCAGACAAAGCATGAGATAGTCACAAAATAGAGGGCCTGGGTTTTTCTACACTCTGGGTTTCCATGAGGAAGTTCTCCCTAAGTGCACTCCCGGACTTTTAGACCTCTTTCACTCTGTTCCTTCTTTGGGGAGTTGGTGACATTTAATCGGCATCTTTGGGAACAAGAACTGGGCATGCTCAGGTCAGCTCGGGCCAGCCCTTCTCCCTTGGGGGTGAGCCTGTCCACTGAGAACACCAGTTCATCTCTTCTTCTCCATGCCCCCATTCTTTCCTGGATGTAGGATGCCCTGCCCTGCTTCTATGACTAAATGGGTGACCCTACCTATGAGTTTCAATATTTGCAAGTCTACTTGGTCCATAGATCTCACGTTATGTCTTCCACTGAGTCTCCCCCTGAAGAAAAGGTAACATATTGCTGACATCTGCTATTCCTTGCTTGATAGCTCCATTGGTTCAGACCCCTGGTCCAGGAGAGTGCTCTCCAATGGCAGTCCTCGAATAGGCCAACATAGGCAGTGATGGAAGGAGACAGTGAGTGAGAGGCCACATCTGAACACGACTCCCATTTTCTGCTTGGGTTTTCCCACTCCTGGTTTCCATGTGGCAGGATGGGGAGGATTACTCTGGGTTGGCAATACCGGGGGAGGAAAAGGTTTTGAGGGAGAGGACAATGATTTAAGGTTTGGCCACAGTGAGTTTAAAGTGTCCGTGGACCAACCAAACAGCCATGTTCCTTCCCTGCTTCCTTTCTTCATGGTAGATGCACCCCGCCTCTGGGCACCCCCATGGTGCCCCCTGCCTGCGCTTCTCATCACACACCTCAGAAGATGCGCCAGCTTACCTGCCTGTATTTTGTCTCCAACTCCCCAAGGGGATGGTCTGGTTTTAAATCTCTCCACCTGTGGGGCTGGATCTGTTCTGAGCGCCAGCAGCTAATCAATCATACTTGTTCAGTGACTGAAATGAATTCAGTTCATGCAACCACACCAACGTGTTAGTTCTGACGCGCCTCTTCACCCTGGGCTATTCGGCAACGTAAAGGCTGTAAAGATGGGGAAAGGCTTGATCTGAGGGGGTGTATCTCCTCTGCTGCATAGGCTCTCTTCTGCTTCAGTCAAACCGCATTATTCACCCCCCACTCCCAACCATGCATTTCTATGCTCAAAGTTTGAAATCAGAGTCTATAGTTCAATATAATCATGGCCACCGTCCCCAACCCATACTGACCCAGCAGCGCAGTCCCAAGCTCCCCTCGCCCATGTCGGCAGCCCTGGGGACCTGTCAGTGGTTGCAGCCTGTGCTGGTCAACGTGGATCGTTTAGGCGGAGCTAACAGGCACTGATCCTGGGAGACAATACACGCTCTGCTGACAGCAGGGAGGGCATCACCAGCAAGTCGTTCCACTTTCCGGGGCTCGGACAGTGCATACCCTGAAAGACACTGTAGAGATACCCAAACATCTGGGGAAGAGGGGTGTACGTCGGAGAGAGGGGGCCCAACAGGCAAGAGTCAAAAGCACCAGAAGATATTTCCCAGAAAGAGAGATCATTTCTTCTTCATTTGAAATATAACGGACATACAGAAAAGTGCATACAAACATATGCTCTGTTTAATAGTCATAAATCGAATACCTTTGCTACTACTACACAGGCCAAGAAACAGAATTTTGCCTACTTACCCCCCAAAACCTGCAGCCATTTTTTTGAGATACAGAGACAGAGTCAGAGAAAGAGAGAGAGAGAGAGAGAGAGATGGGGAGGGGCAGAGAGGGAGGGAGACAGAGGATCTGAAGCAGGTTCTGCACGGTCAGCGCTGATCCCGACTCGGGGCTCAAACTCACCAACCACGATATCATGACTTGAGCCAAAGTCAGGTGCTTCACCGACTGAGCCACCCAGGCTCCCCACCTGCAGGCTTTTTTAATCACAGCCAATATGGTGTTGTTCATGGTAATCATTTCCCTGGCCTTCTTCAGAGTCTTAACATCTCTCTGTGCATCTCTGGACAATATGCTTAGTTTTTGTATTTTGGAATTTCATACAAATGGAGTCCTGCTACCGAGGGTCTCTTGTAACGTGTCTTTCACTCAACCTTGTGTCTATGAAATTCATTCACACAAATGCGTATAGTTGCAATCTATTCTTGTGATGCTGTGGTATCATATTACGTACCTATGACAGAATTGACCCATTCTACCATCTACGGGTGGATGGATGTTCAGGTTGTTGACATCTTGCTACTGGACTACTCTTGCTTCTGTACGCTTATGCAGAAGTTTCTCTAGGGTAATTGTCTTGGTGTTAAAGTTTCTCGGTCTTTAAGTATGTGTATCCCCAAGGTTAATAGGAATGCCAAAGTCTTTTCTGAAGTGGGCGTACCTATTCACAGTCCCACCATTGGTGGGTCTGGAACGTTTAAAGACACCCTAAAATTCTTACCACAGGGCCCCCAAGATAACTTGCATTGCCTGCAAACAGGGAGCTAGTCCTTGGACCTTGCCTCAACTCCTGGGAGGTGGCCTTTGACTTCTTGCTGTTAGAATTTAAACCCCACCCCTGACCGCCCCAGAGGGTGGAAGAGCATTACACGCACATTATTCGTTAGTCCAAGTTTCATTCTCCTAGTTTGGAAAGACAAAAGGGCAATTTAAACGCTGTCATACAGATACTTTTCCCTCTAACCTGGAATACGGAAGTATATTCATAACAAGAAATAAATAGAAAATTGAATGCCTAAAAGAGTAGTACAGTTTCTTTCTTGGGCCTGAACTGATTTGCTCCCTGTACCTCTGCTAAGGAAACGAGGAACCAAATAATACAATCCGTTCAGGGTCTGAATGAAACACTTAACTGATGCTCTCTAGTTGTGACAGGCTAAGATAACTAAAAAGCATATGCTGAGAAATTCAGCACTGTGTCTGTTCGGGAAATTTTTCCAAAGACGCTGTAGCTTTGTTTTGACCCTTTTTATAGAGCATGGTCAGAATCAAAGACCTTACCTGTTGGAAGAGCTCCGGAGAATTCTGTTACTGTTCTTTCCTCAGTTAAACAAGCCAAACCCGACTTCAACACCACCGTCTCCCCAGCACCCAGCATAGGTCTTGCATACCATGGGTGGTTAGTTGAACAAATCAAGAAGTTCTTAGAACCTTAAGTTGAGGAGAAATTTACTAAAACAAAGAAACACAACTTGTGAAAAAAAAAAACCCTGGTTTTTAATTTTTTGAAGTTTATTTATTTATTTATTTTTGGGGGGGAAGGGAAGGGACAGAGAGAGAGAGAGAGAGAGAGAGAGAATCTCAAGCAGGTTCTGCCACGTCAGCACAGAGCCTGGCGTGGGGTTTGAAATCGCAAACCATGAGATCACGACCTGAGACAAGTCAAGAGTCGGATGCTCAACAGACTGAGCCACTCAGGCAGCCCCCCCAAGCCCTGTTTTTTACGATTCAGTCCTTTCCATGACTGCCCCCACAAAAAATCTAAGTCTCAAGGAATTTGACCAGTCACTTTTGTAAAGAAACTAATAATGTCAAGGCCTCATTATGATCCTTCTAAGCAGCTTTCATTAAATTCAGTTAACACAAAGCATAAGGAGAGGCTTCAAGCCTCCCATGGCCCTTGCCTGGCCTGTGATGGTAAACGTTCTCCCTCGTGATTCCTGAAGATACTGCTTGGGGGTTGGTGACATCAGGGACTCTTCCCTGAGTACAAAATACCTTTCCACGTGGAGGTCCACACGATGGGAGGGATCACAGTGGAAGTTTACCCAACCATAATAAGAAGATAACAATGAAAGAAGTATCTGCTGAGAGGGCAATAAATCCTCCCTCCTTAATAAATCTCTGACAGAAGAGGACCACATGACATCCCAGTGCTGTGAGCCTACAGATTAAATCGGAGATGTCTTGTTGATTGATAGTGCTGGTAGCCAGATGATTGACCAGGCATGGGCTGATAATGAAATACTTGGGCTCATTAGAGAAGGACCAACGAATTGAAGGCAGATGAAAGGCTGCTCTAAAAGCTATTGCAGAGCAAAGGGTGGGTGACTGCAGAGTGGAAGTTCTATCATTCTGCTTAATGAATCATCTGCTTATTCGCTGAGCCAGGCTCAGAAACACCAGAAGCATGGAAATTTCCCAAGGATGGTTTGTAATCTAAAATCTAATGGTCCAGGAGAGGGTGTGGGGCGGGCGGGGAGAAAGTGATGGAAATAGTATCCCAATAATGTGTTTATATTTTGCATTTGGGTACCGCTAAGGTCTGGCTTGAGTATGGAATGGTCGCATTTTTGGGGGGGGAGCCATTGGACATAAGACTTACACTGAACGTGGATTTCAGAAATGAGGTCCCAGAGGGGGCTCCTTTGATCCAAAGGGACATAGTCTGAACGATTACATGCTCTCCATGTACTTGAATGAGGATGTTACTGTTTTACCTCCAGGATTATGAAGACAACAGCCCCAGCCCACCTCAGTCTTCACCCCTTTTCCTCTCCCCCTGCCAAAACGCATTTTTTTAATTTTATAATTTATTAGGTTTATTGCTTCTCGGCCTTCTGGCTAAGATCAAGTGTAGTATAATTTATTAGGCTTTAGTTGTTATTCATTTTATTATTACAGGTGTTTTTCCTGTTAGAAGAATATTCACACACTCTCCTCCATCCCGTTACCTCGTCTCTGTCATGGTGGTCACATCTGGAGCATTCGTTTTGGTTGCCTTGGTAGTACTTTGGTTTTTGTAAGGGAGAAGTAATAGGAGGTCATTGCATATGTAAACCAAAAATAAAGCTGGTTAATTCCTTTACTCACCCACACCTCCTACACCTCATCTCTCTCTATCCTAAATTTATCTTTCTTCTTTGAAAGTAGCCATTCAACTCTTCAACACATCAACTGAGTTTTGCATTTCTACACTTGGATTTTTCATACCTAGGATCTCCCGTTGTGTCGCATTCATAACTTCTTGCTCTTCCTTCATGTTTCAAGTTTAAAGGTATTTATTTAAAGATGTTTATTTATTTCAAGATATTTCAAGATATTTATTGGGCTTATTTTAAATTTCTCCACTACAGGTCTGTCAGTATGTTGTCTTTCAGGGTCCGTGTGCCCTGCCGATGTCTCATTATCTACCCCCTGCGTGTTCCCTTGGGAATTTCAGTTAAGGTAGAGAGAGTACCTGAGGGAGAGGCAAACGCTAGACTGTGGGGTCAGGAGGATACTTCAAGTGGGACCATCTCTGGTGTTATTCTTAGAAATCAGCCATTCCCAGGTGGCCAATGGGCTTAGTAGGTGGACCCTCTGACTCTTGATTTCAGGGTTGTGAGTTCAAGCAAGCCCTACATTGGGTGTGGAGATTACTTAAAAAGAAATAAACCACTCCCGCTTTGCTTTCTGTTCCTACCTTCCGGCCCCTACCCCCACCTCCCAGACTCTCACCCTCAGAGAAACTTGGTAACTGTTCTTTTCCAAAAACCATCCCTCTTTGCTTTAGGCATTGTGGGATATGAGGAGGAAATATGCAGGGGCTGACCAGCCTCCCTACATTTATCACCCCAGAGGGGCTCCAGCTCTGCCCTCACATCACCTGATTGTCCCTAGGGAGTATTGGGCTAGGGAGGTGATTTGCCACGGAAGTGACAAGTCAGTAGTCCACTGAGGTCAAGGTGGAAAAAAGAAAAAGTTACCATCAGCCAGCGCCCCCGCCCAAGCACACTTCCCACCTATGGCTTTTTGGCTTCTCCCGATATAGGCTGTCATTCTCCTTCTGTACGAGACTCAACCACCTTCTGTCTTCCTATGGATAATTCACGGTTTTGATGTTAAGTGCAGGGTTGCATCCACATGTCTTTTGCTTTTCTCCCCAAATCTCCAAACTTGGGTTTGAGGAAGGGAGACAATAGCTTATGTTTATTTATCATTTCGTCCAGAATTGAAATTTCTCCTAACGATTATAGAAGCCATGAGGCGTATATCTCCGTTAAATGCAAAATGCCTAGCACATAGTGGGTTCTCATGAAACATTTCTTCAATAAATGGATAAATCCATTCAAAGATGTTTTACGTGATATGCAAAGCCAGGCTTTTATTTTAACTTTCGTCTTTACACTTTGCTTGGGAAAAATGATATTGCTTCAGGTAACCTAAAAAGGGAAAGTGATTGCATTTTAATAACCCAATTACAAGGAAAGCCCCCAAACAGAGTAAATAGTGCATAGCAGATACAAGGTTGGGCAAGATTTCCAATTAAGTTTACATTTTTCTCTCCGATACCCAAGCTTCTCTGGCTCCGGGATCCATTTCTGGGCTGCATATCATTACATTAATACTGTAAGGCTTTCAACATTCCTTAGAGCTATTATTTCCCTTTCTGCGGCTCCTTCTTCAGAAGAGCTCGGAATGCTTTACAAGAGCCTACAGAATGAACATTAGTTCTTTAAATCTCACATGAAGGTAGAAAACACTGAAAAAGAAACACTCAGGAACTCCTGCTCATTTTCCCTTAAAGAGAAAGAAGGAAAGAATGGGAGGGTGGAAGGAAGGGGGTTGGGGGAGCTAGGGAGGAAGTAAAGGAAAAGACAAAGAAAGGAAAGGACAGACAGACAACAGATGGATAGACTGTCCTCAGCTCCGCTCCTTTATCCTCTGTCTCTTGAACTTCTGCTCTGTCCCAGCCTGAGCTTCTGGCCTGGACTTTCCTTTTACTTCAAAGGGGCTCTGAGGCAGGCTGTAATCTCCCTGCTGTCGTCTTAATGAGTGTTTCACAAGGGCAATCCTGGACCCTCTTCTCTCTTTCTCCTAAGTGCCCCTCCCAGTTGTTTCAAAAACAAAACAAAGCAAAACAGACATGTGTCCTTTGTTGAGGAAACTGGAAACGTCCATCAGGAACTTCCCCTCCTAACTTTTTGCCAGAACGTCTCTCCCTCTCCCTGCACGTGCACCCATCCTTTTTCTCTCTCGTGGCAGAGAATCCCTTTCTAGCTTCTCCAGGATCATCTCCTTCCCCACCTTGTCCCTCTTCTGTTGCTGCTTTGGCTGTTCTTTTTCTTCCTCCTCCTTCTTTTTGCTACTCAGCATCTTATTTCTTGATCATTTAATGGGTGCCACGTACTATGCGAAGCTAGGCATTTCATGAATTACTTCATTAGCAGTGAAATTTATGGTATCATCCCTTTTGTTACAGAAGAAACTTTTTAGGCTCAGAAAAGTCAAGTAACTTGTCCAAGATGGCACAGCTTACAGCTGGTAAGATCTCATTAGCTCCTTTCCCTTGGTCTTGAAACATGGGCATTTGGGGCTGTAAGCAACCAAGAAAATAGATGCATGACTTCCTTTGGGGCGTTGTCCTATTCCTCTCCCCTTTTCCATTGCTAATGTATCTGTCAAGCAAATGAGTATCTGTGTTTCTATTTTCCTAGCATCCAAACCTACCTTAAGTCCTTTATTCCGACTTCTGCACCCCCATTCTTTGATTCTTACCAATGGCCACCTTCTCTCCAAACAAATGGCCTTTACGATTCTTCTGCTTGACTTCTCTTAGCTGTGGGTGTTGTCGATGATTCTGTCTTTGAAATTTTAGGTGCCAGCAAGTGTGGCTTAGGAAGCGGATTTATGTGGTCATTCAGATGTGCTATGAGATGGGGCGGTCCTGGACAGATGGGCATACCACTAATGGATGCACGCCAAGCCCATGGCCAGAAATTTTAATTTCCTTAGAGGGTAAAGAAACATGAATTATCTTTAGAGTGGGAAGGATCCTTTATGGGTTTAAGTCCATTTTTGCAGGAAAACAAATTGTTTACCTTTTATGAATGGTATCTAAGCATTTGAGGTGACCCTATGTGTATAAATAATAAATCCTAACAGCCTATATAACTAACTAATATTTATATTTGCAACAAAATATAAGTAACCCTGATAATCTACAAGGATTTTATGTCTTTAGGGAATGATATGGGGTATGGATAGGAATGGTTCCCATTTTCATGGAATGGCTCAGTGGAAAAATGAATCTCCTGGGGCATATTTTATATATAATTTTGCCTATGAGATTCTCCTAATTGCTCCCATAGGGGCACAGCTGTGACTATCCCAGAATATTTATTTTCTCTGAAGACTTCATAGTTTCTAAAGTGAAAGAGCAGTTCAAACAAAATAATTTAGATTTTGTTTCTCTGCCACATGGCCCAGAGAAAGTAAGGTCTCTGGTTGATTGGAAGCATGGATGTATGTGGTTTAACACACCCAAGAGATATGGGTTGGCAGATTTTAAAATGGAGAACATACTTAACATTTACATAGAGATTTACAGCATCCAAGTATGTTCACACACATTATCCCGTCTGTCTTCTAGCTCCTTCGGTAAGATGGGCATTCTGATACTACCTTACAGATCAGGGGATAAAACTCCTGACAGTCAATACTATTTGACAAAGTCTCCATCAGCAGTAAAGGCAGATACAGGTCAATGCCTCGGCCTGGTCCCTGATCCCAGCCAAAGGCTAAATCTCACCTTCCTCCAGCCCATGCATGCAAATGATGAGTTAACTGCAGGCAGTTCACTGTAGCAAAGATGGCCGGACACAGGCAGGCAGGCAGGCAATTATATACATCTGACTCACAAACATTAGTGAAACTGCACAGGAAGAAGAAATTTACTTCCAAAGAGGGAAAAACCTATTAAGTTGGTGTCAGAGGGCAGCATTATTCTTTTAAAAGGACGTATTTGGAACATGATTCATTCTTGGCAGTCCCATTACAAAGGGCAGTACGTATTTCCAAGTGGAACCTGTCTTTTACCCAGCCGGCTGTATTTTCCACTGGGACAAACTCCCCACATGCTGGATGATTCATTATTGGCATACATCGTGAGTGTTCAAAGGGTGTTTAGGTGTCTCTATGCAACTTCCGGTTAGGGTACCAAAACCCAGACAGAGGAAGTTATCAGCAGCGATATTATTAAAATGTAAGGAAAACAGAAGTCTCTATCCCCCCGGATCAAAAGCACGTGTGGAGAAAACATTTGGGGGATGTCAGTCTGGTCACAGATCCCTGAAAGTCATCCCTCCTCCACCCCGCCCCTTGTGACACATACGCCCACACATATGCGAACATATACAGTGTGGGCCCCCGGCAGTCATGGTCCTACAGTGACAGCCTGCTCTCCCAGCCACAGGTGGTGGCAGCAGATGTGGACCCCTGACTCAAACTGGACCATTCCGATCCTCTTTCTCTGGAAAGCCAATGAGAAAGGAGAGCTGAGCGATACGGACAACAGAGGTCCGCAAGGAAAGACCACAGACTCAGGCTGGACGGGCTCCTACCTCCTCTCTCCTCTTCCTAAACTTCACTTGGCCTTTTCTTTGACCTAAGGAGCTACGACCTTGGTGCCTTCCAATAAATTCCACTCTGGGCTTAAGCTAATTTGAAGTGGACATCTGATATTTGCAACCCAAAGAATCTCAACAAAACTGTAAGAGAGCCCGAGGCAAATGATAACACGCTCTCCTTATGGTTTTTCTCCGTGCCCATGGTGTATTAAGTTAAACTAAGCACGGATTGATCCCAGGAAAGCAATTGAAAAACTAAATGATAATTTACGTAAGCAACTATCATAAATTGAAACGCTTCTAAAAAAGTGATTTCTTGGAAAGTTTGATAGCCTTTAAATATCAGGTATGAGAAAATATACTCTATGCTTTTAAGTGACGTGTGTGTGCGTGTGCGTGTGTGTATTCAAACCATTAAGCCAAACAAAAGTTTGTATGGACCCAACACAAAAAATATGGAATAGCAGAGTGGTTACTATAAAGCAATTCATAATACATACAGTTATATGGAGCAAATGCATGCAGAAAAAGAAAGTTTATTTTGGAGAATCTATTCAGACTTATGCTCTGAAGCCAACGTAAATATGAAAAACATTCTAAACACTTCTATCATCCTTGGCAAAAATGAGGAGGAAGGAGAGAGGCCTTTAATACACTTAACGCTTCTTTGCCTGTCAGGCAGGCAGGAAGCAGCAGGAGCCATGGAAAACAAAAATTCACACACAGCTTTGAAGTGAACGTGATCCGCATTGTTTAAGGAGGCATGGGCTTATCAACAGCTCCTGAGCTGCCGTGTCAATAGGCAGGTCTTTTGTGAAAATATAAAGTGTGTCCTTATCTCCTCCAAGATGTGATCGCTGCACGTGCCCGTGCAGAAAACAGCAGGAAAATTCTAGGGGCTCCTTCAATTATAAAATTGACATCTGGGAGTTATTTTTTCAATTTTCAAATTTTTAGCTTAACAAGTATTTTGTGCTCGCTAGAAACATTTGAACTTATAACAGAAAAGAATCACAAAAACTCTTCTATCGATAAT
Organism: Felis catus; assembly: GCF_018350175.1. Lineage (NCBI taxonomy): Eukaryota > Metazoa > Chordata > Mammalia > Carnivora > Felidae > Felis > Felis catus. Next base: position 76,815,561 of record NC_058378.1, read on the forward strand.
CTGGATGAATGTTCTTCCATGCTTTCCTTTTTAAAAAAATTTTTTAATGTTTATTTACTTTTGAGAGAGAGAGCGAGAGAGAGCAGATGAGCAGGGGAAGGGCAGAGAGAGGGAGACACAGAATCCAAAGTAGGCTCCAGGCTCCGAGCTGTCAGCACAGAGCCCAATGCAGGGCTCGAACCCACGAACCATGAGATCATGACCTGAGCCGAAGTCGGATGCTCAACCGACTGAGCCACCCAGGCGCCCCTCCATGCTTTTCTACATATCCATATACACAAATTTAAATATTTGACAAAAATGAGGTTATACTGTAGGGCCACTTACTTTATTTCACTAAACAATATATCGTCAGTATTTTATCATTGTTGAGAAATAATTCTCTGTGAGCCTTTCACGTTTCTGCATATCTTGCAAGCAGAGGAACTTTCTGGCACTTTGCCCTACACTCTCTGTTCAAGGATATGTATGTAGCAAACAATCTTGGACGATAAAGATAGTGTCTCCCTTTGGAACAAAGGGCAGGAATGCTGATTGTCAATTAAAAGAGATTTGGGTTCCCTAAGCTCAGCATTGCCCTCTTAAAATGCAACCAACCCATTGTTGATGGCAATGCAGGTGTCGTCGCCTGGACCTCTTTGGGTCACTTTGGGGATTGGAGCTTGGGGTATTGGCAGGAAAAAAAAAATCCTGATATTCTGATTACTGCTATTGCTGTGAGTAATAAAGCCCTTGGTCTCTGACCCAAGAGTCTTAAATTTTCTGCCAGCATCCATGAAACTGTGGCTGACCTGCTAACTTACAAGGGGGTAGAACCCCAGAGTCTTCATGGTTCTTCACAGTCCTGTCGCTAACCGTTGCTCAAGGTCATTATTTTTGGTAGTTGTATTTTAGTGCATGTACCATGGTGTCTTTATCCATTTCCCTGTTGTTGGATTCTTAAACTTTTCCCACTGTCTTGCCCTTGAATCTAATGCTTCTACACAACATATTTTTATATCCATCCTTATATATAACTATATTTTGGATGAAAATCCTGCAAATTTTTACTTTTGAGGAAATGCAGATACAATGACACTTGAGATTCTCTGAGCATTTGATAATTGGCTTCTCTTGACTGCTCACCTCTCACTGGTCCTAAAGGTCAGGCTCACAAGAGAAGGACAGGTGAACCAACAGAGGACAGGATGGGACCAGGTGTCAAAGTCTAGTCATTCTGGGATTTGCTATAAAAATAAGAGCAGGCAAAGGCTCAGAAATCCAGAAGGAAGATGTTGTGACTCAAGAGCCTAAAAAATAAGTTCCCACCCTAGAATTTGATTCGAGTGATAGAATTCTCACCTCTATCATGCACACGAGTCAAGGCAAGCCCACGGCCTGGCCATGTTGGGTGGTAAATATACAATGAGCCACTCTTGGGTTTAGTCAGTTCATTATTGTCACAGATAGTGAAAAGAGAAATAAGCTGAAGGTCCCAGCTCCCCACGATCCTTGTCCCAAATACCCAATGGACAGCACAGAAGCAAAAGTGGTCAAATGACCAATACGGTGTGGGACACCATGTTGTAGATTGCAGCTAAATAGTTTATGTTCTGTACCTCTAATTGGAGAGACGGGAAGGAGGGCAGAAATCTCCATACATCATCAGAACCCTGGGGCCACGAGGAACTGCCTCATGACAGCCCCCCAGAAACTGGGGGAGGCAAGTAGAAGATGGCCTCATAGCAGCTTCTACAAGCCCCCTAGCCTCTCGTGTTCTGGAAGAAGCACCAGTGTTCTGCCCATGCTCAGATGAGGTTAGGTCTAGCCCTTGGCTGCGTGGGTACATGCAGGGTCGCCAGAGCACTTACCTTTCTGTCCTCTCCTCTCGTGATGGATTCTACCCTTTGCTCATACACCAACACCTGCCATTATACATTCTTGGCTGAACCCTCATGCTCCTGCAGCCGTTCCTCAGTTGAAGGGGAACCTTTAACTATTATAAGACATTGCTCCATCTTATATCCACCTATGTAAGTCCCGACTACCTGTCAAGTCCAGCGTGGAGCTTTAACCTATTTAATAATTGCAGCAACTTGAATGTTCAGGGTGTGGGGGTGGGGTAGCAGGGAGTAATATTAGACCCATTTTACAGAAAAGGAGGGTCGTTAGGGAGCGTTCTTAGGGTCCTCCAGCTTATAAGTGGTAAAGCGAACGTGCAGCCCCTTTGATCCTTCACAGAACGTAACACAAAGCCCCTCACATAGCAAGCTGTCACGAAACGTTTGGAAATTCACACTAACTGGATGGTAGCAAGGAGGCATTGCGATGGACTGAGTCCATGATCCTGGAGAGTCAGAGCTAAGGTGGATGCCAGGACAAGTGAAGGTCAAAGGAAAGCAGGAAAGGGAGCATGATGTAGAGTCGGGGACCCTCAGCCAGTTTGGGTCTTGAATGGCAGAGCCCAGGCTGGTGAAGCTGAGACTGATGTGTGAACTCAGAGTTCACGTGTGAGGAGGGAGGATCTGGGATTGTAGGAACATCAGTAGGTCTAGGGGTTCACACTAATGTCCCCACCTCTGCCCTTTCAGGGAGGACCCCAGGCACATCGTTAGTCAGTCCTTGAAGTTATGTTCATGCCATCCCGGCAGCCTGGCCGGGACCTCCCACTCATTTTCTTCTCTAGCCAGACCATGGGTCCATCCACTGCTCCCTGAAGCCACTGTGAGACCAGGAGGCAGACACGGGGTGACTGAGTTGAGGGCCATTGTCTCTTTGAAGTCTCAAGTTTATCTCTGCAAGCACATCAGGTCTTTTGGAAGAATGAAATGGCATCCGTAGTAGACTTTGAAATGATAGCCGTCATTTTGCTTGGAGTTCCTCTCGTGCAGAGGGCAGCGACATTTCTCTGACTGTTGAGAGTGACGGGAGGCCCGTGGCTTCTCCCCAGCACCATATTGGGTTGGTGGGAGTTGGGAGGAGGACAGCAAGGTGGAAATAAACTTCCCGGGTTTGCTGCTGTGATGACCCTCTTCTCCTCCTCCCCAGCAGCCGTGCTGAAGTACGCCCCAACTGGTTGTCTTCCACATCAAAAATTGTGCTGTTGCGGGGACAATGTGACACGGGGGGGTCAACCCACAGGGGCTTTGGAGTTGGGCAGCCGTGGTGAGGAGGCTCTGCTCTGCTCCACAGCAGCAGCTTTTGTAACCTTGGGCAAGTGACTTCACCTCTCAGAGCCTCTGTGTCCACATGGACAGGGGTGATAAAGGGCCCTGCCTCGTGGGATGATGGGACAGATTTAAGGCAACAGTGTACATAAAGAGGTTATTAGTGTGTGGCACGTAGCAGGAAATCATCGTGGTCGCTCTTACTGCTGTTATTGAAGCTGGGGTCCCACATACACCCCGCCAGTAGCAAGCAGGCTGGGCTGGCTGTTCTGCAGTGGAGACAGCTGTTATTAAAGGGACAGGCTTCTCCCTTGGGGATCCCCGCTGGTACCCACATCTCCTCCCGCCTTAGGAGGGCAATTGCCGTGATGGAGATTTTGTGCCCCAGCATCACGTTTAAAGATAGGCAAGAGCTTTTGATCTCTAACAATAAACTTTAAATTTTTTTTAATGTTTATTTATTTTTGAAAGAGAGAGAGAGAGAGACAGAGCACGAGCGGGGGAGGGGCAGAGAAAGAGGGAGACACAGAATCTGAAGCAGGCTCCAGGCTCTGAGCTGTCAGCACAGAGCCCGACGGGGAGCTCGAACTCACAGACCGCGAGATCATGACCCGAGCCGAAGTCGGACCCTCAACCGACTGAGCCACCTGGGCGCCTCTCTAGCAATAAACTTTAAAGATAAATGAGCTAAAGCTAGGGACCCAGAAATGAGAACTCTGTGTTTTCTTTTTTTTTTTTTTAATTTTTTTTCAACGTTTTTTATTTATTTTTGGGACAGAGAGAGACAGAGCATGAACGGGGGAGGGGCAGAGAGAGAGGGAGACACAGAATCGGAAACAGGCTCCAGGCTCTGAGCCATCAGCCCAGAGCCCGACGCGGGGCTCGAACCCACAGACCGCGAGATCGTGACCTGGCTGAAGTCGGACGCTTAACCGACTGCGCCACCCAGGCGCCCCGAGAACTCTGTGTTTTCAACTGTAACCTGCCCAAGGATGGTGTCCACACCCCTGGATCTAAGCCCTTAAGTGTAAACAGGGATGACTGGCTCTTGGTTAATGACCCTGGAGAGACCTTCCCAATGAAAACATTCTATAAAGTCTCTGCACAAAGCTAGTTGCTTTCCCCTGATCCTGAGGAGCTCTGCGCCCCTGTGTGGGCTGTGCTACAGGCATCATATTGATTTTGGTCCCCTCCACCTCCTTACAAACACTCAAAAACTGTAAGATTAATTGAACTGCTAAGACGAATGGAGTTATATATACCAGCTCATTTTCCGGTGGTCAGCATGACCTTCTGTGAAAGTGTCTGTTCAGCATTTGAAAGCGCGTGTTTTCTCACATCTCCCAGTGAAATACATATGAGGAAGTAGGGCTTTACAATGATTTTCTTTTGTGCTGACAAGCTGAGAAGTGTGAGATGTTGATTTGCCCTGGAGTCGGAAAAAGCACAACCAATTTTGAAGTCTGAGAATATCAAAATTGACTCATAACAGCAAATAATCATGCCGATGTAATTCCATTTAACTGGTTACTCAGCTCTTTTTGAAAGGTGTTGATTAGCTCGTTAGTGATTCTCAAAGGGATTGGTTTTACTCAGCAAGTGAACAATTAGACCTTGGAGTATTTCAAACGATTATAGGCTGATGGGCAGGACAGGGAAGGGTTCTGCAATGCATCTGAGAACTCAATTGACGGAGACAAAGATTTTCCAATTACCATGAATGGTTATTTTTCTAATGCAAGACAGTCATTATAGGGGCGCCTGGGTGGCTCGGTTGGTTAAGCGTCAGACTTCAGCTCCGGTCACAGTCTCATGGTTCATGAGTTCCAGCCCCACGTTGGGCTCTGTGCTGACAGCTCAGAGCCTGGAACCTGCTTCGGATTCTGTATCTCCCTCTCTCTCTCTGCCCCTCTCCTGCTCATGCCTCTCTCAAAGATAAAGTAAACATTAAAAAAAATTTAAAAAATAATGCATAAAGACAGTCAATGTATAAATACATTGTCTGTGTATATTACTTTTATAATTTATATAGTATGGAGAGGTTAAAAGAACAAAATGACCCATTTTAAGGAATAACCACTGTTAATATCTTGCTTTAACCTTTGCAGAGGTTTATGGAGTATAATCTGGGGGGTGGGGGTAAGAGCATGGGGACCCCGCATCACAGGAGATGGACTGTCTTTCCACATCAGTGCGAACCTCTACGATTTATTGCATTTGAAAACTGTTACACACAAAAGAAAGTGGAAATGAAAAAGGAAACGTCTGAAATCAATGGTAAGACTCATCGGGCTTGTAAGTGCACTATACTTGAGACAAAGATGGAAAGCAATATATATTTGATTTTGAAGAATGTGTACAAAATGCTCTAAAAGACACGTCTAGGTAGAAACGTCACAGATTATCTCCCAGAGAATGAAGACCTCTTCCAAAATCTATTGTTTAGTTTGAACTTTCATGCATTTGACTGATGTCCAAAAGGAAGGTCCTGATTGCAGGCATCTCCTGACGGCTTTTGCAGGAGACCTGAGCCAAGTGCAGGGGATGAGGCCCTGATGCCGAGATTCGTTAGCACTGAATACCTAATAACCCCCAAAGCTCTCCTCCCCCAACCACCAAAGGACTGTACCCTGAGGACTGATAGACCAGGCACACAGTGGAGGGGGGACTGGTATGAGATCTGGAGAAGAGGCACAGACTAAGAGTTTGAGAAGGGACCCCTTGAAGCCAGTCACATGCTCTCAGATGGAAACAGCTTTTTGCCTTCGTTCTGGGGTGAGGACACAGGGGAAAAAGGTTTGAGGAACTTTGCTCTACAGAAAGGAGGCAGAAATACCTATTGTGCGTCTAGTATGCCTAGCACATATTAAGTGTCCATTGACTGTTGAGTGGATGAATAATAAATGGACCCCTTTTGTCCAGTAAAGGAAGAGGAAGAGTACCATTTATTGTTCTGCTTGTTGTATCGTTACAAAGCTGCCCTGGTTGTTCTATCTTTTACCTACTGTCATTTAGAGGAAAGGGGACGAAGGGAACTAACATCTAGAGGTTGGTTATGCAGGGATAATGTGAATGGCACCTCAGCATTGCACAGTGCACACCTGTGCAGCTGGACATGATGGTCCTGGCTATTGAGTGTTTCCTGTCCCTGTAGTACTCATTAGACAACATCGCATAATATTGATGTCTTTTTTTAAAGTTCATTCGTTATTTCTGAGAGAAAAAGAGAGAGCGCACACGTGCACACAAGCAGGAGAGGGGCAGAGAGAGAGAGAGGGAGACACAGAATCTGAGGCAGGCCCCAGGCTCTGAGCTGTCAGCACAGAGCCTGACGTGGGGCTTGAACTCACAAACCGTGAGATCACAGCATCATATAATATTAAACCATCCTCAAACCCTGTGAGGTGAGAATCATCCCCATTTTGCAACTAAAGAAACACTAACTCTACAAGTTGAATGTCTAAAGATGGCACAACCAGGAAGGAAGTGGGGGGGGGTTGTGGGGGGCTGGAATGGGAACTCAAGTCTGTGTCTGAATCTGCTCAACTTCCTGCTAAGCTCTTCCAATCCTCCCAGAGCATTTGGAGTTGAATCCATTTAAGCACAACTGACCATCGCAAAATCACAAAACGTATGCAATACACAAAAGCCCTACGTCTCCTCGCTGAGAAATGCTCTGTGAGCCTGACTTTGGCCTCCAGAGCCACACTTCCCCAAAGTTTGGGAAGAACCCTGGCTCTAGTAGGAGCCTGAGTTCTTTGATCTCGAATTTGTGCACCGAACCTCATGCCCTCATTTGAATTTGCTTCCTTGGTTAGCCCCAGAATCTTCTCCTCCCCTTTTCCTCCTTGCTGGCTTTTTTCTATCTTTGTGTGAAAGGCGGTGTCCTCCACGGTGAGGGCTGAAATTCGAAAACCGAGCTGGCAGAGCTTGAAAAGAGGAAAGGAAAGGAAATCCCATGGCATCTAAGAGCAAAATACTGGTGAGAGTGTCTCAGGACAACAGTTGCAGAACCGGGGGAGCCCAGCAGAGACAGGCTGCCAGACCCACCCTTCCCTCTGGCACAAAGACGTGCTCAGGACAGTGAAGGATGCTCACGGGTGCCATGTGCGAGGTCCAGGCCTGGGGTGGGGGCAGGGAGCACCTTCCTGTGGCCACCAGGCCTTGGAAATCTGAGGCGGGAGACTCATACCCAGAGGGCTTGAGGGGCGTGGCATTACTTCTTCACCTCCTTCAGGGACTCCTCTGCTCCCCTTGGTGGGACCCCCCCCTTGAGGTGTGGTCCTCGGTTGGCTGCTGCTCTGTGTGATGGCTTTAACCCCGGAACCCTCTCCAGCAGGGCATTCGCACTGTGTTTCATCCCCCCGGTGCCAGATTGTCATGGATGGTGTTTCCGGCGTCTTGATAAGGAGGTCTTGTTCTTTGCTGCCTTCCTCGTCTTCTGTCTTGCAGCGGCTTTTTCCCGGCTGAGGAACATTCTTGCCTCGTTCACTTATAGCACAGGGCTGGAAGGCCAGGCATGGAATGGGAGAAGGCATGGAATGGGAAGAAGACTTATAGCACAGGGCTGGAGGCCAGGCATGGAATGGGAGACAGAGCAGTCAGGGGGCAGGAGGCCCTGGGTGGGGTTGGGGAGCCCCTGGGAGTCCAAGATGCTTTAGCTGCAAAGGAGAAGGAGGAAGAGGAGGAGGAGGGGAAGGAGGAGGGAGAGGAAGAGGAGGAGGAGGGGGAGGAGGAGGAGGAGGGGGAGGGGGAGTTGTTTCCCCTCTTGAGAACAACAAGAAAATCACAGTGATCATAATAATGGCGGTACTGGTAATTGCTACAGGTTGTTGACATTGACAGTGCTTGCAATGCACCAGGCGCTGCTCCTAACATGTTACAAATGTGAACTCACACGGTCCTCGTGGCAGCCCTTGAGGCAGGTACAACACTCTCCCCATTACATTGATGCGGAAACTGAGGCACACAGAAGATCACAAATCTTAACCCAGTTCTCTCCTTTCCTTTTTCGAGAAAGGGGTGAGTTATTTATTGAAAAAGAAACAAAAAGGCAACTGAATGTTTTAACATCTCTTCCCCAACCCCCATCAGGAAAGCCCTGTGCCATGTCGCTGAGTGTCTGACAGGCATCTACACGAGTGACCCAGGGAAGAAAAGGGCCTTTGAGGTTCACCTTCAGGGAGACCCTTGAGAGAAGAGCCAGAGATTATGCTTGACTGAGAGAAGGGGCTGCCTTCCCAGGGGTCCCTGCTCCTGTTAGAAACATGGGTCCCCCCCTTCCACCCTGCCCCCCCAGTGGCTGATGGCTGCCTGTGGCTCAGGCACCCTGGGAAGGGGGCATCGAGGTCATCCTGTGGACGCAGCTGTTGCAAAAACAGGCAACAAGGGGAAATCTCAAGAGAGAATCAAGCAAAAATGGTCTCTTCTCAGTCAGACGCCAGTGTGATGGGAAAAGTGTCTTGTGTGCAGGGTGCTGTTGGGTCCCTCTGCCGCTCTCTCATGTGGCCCCTCCTCTGCCGTTCTTAAAGTTCAAAACCCTAGTGCTCTTCCTGATTTTCCTCTCTGCATCCCCTACTGGTGTCCTAGGGACTGCGGTGGGCAGGGGGGAAGGGTTTGGGGGGACGTGCAAAGAGAAAGACAGAAAGGCAGAAAGAGGACTTGAGGTGCTGATGGGCGACTTTGAAGGCCACTCATGGGACCTTGTAACACATCAGCCTGAAAACGGGGCAACCTGAAGGATTGTAACAAGGAGAGAGTGAGGAGATTTGTACTAATATTCTAGTCAGGAAATAAGTCCTTGATTCAAGGCGAGTGCTGGGGCACTGGGGTGGCTCAGTTGGTTAAGCATCTGACTTTGGCTCAGGTCATAATCTTACGGTTCATGAGTTTGAGCCCCGTGTCAGGTTCTGTGCTGACAGCTCAGAGCCTGGAGCCTGCTTCGGATTCTGTGTCTCCCTCTCTCTCTGCCCATCCCCTACTCATTCTCTTTCTCTCTCTCTCTCTCTCAAAAATAAATAAACATTAAAAAAAATTTAAGGCAAGTGCCAATGAGAATACCCTTGTTCTAAGGTCAAGTTGGGCCAGGGCGGGAGGGAGCAGCAGAGACCCAAAAGTTACCCACCGAGGCCAAGGTTCCAAATGAAATGCCTCCAGGGACCAGGCTGTCACACACGTGAGTAAAGCAGCTGGTGGGGTTGGTGGCAACATGGAGACATCATGCTCTGGAGGGGCCGCCCCAGGAAAGGCTGTTATGACATTGGCGCTCAGGGTGTCTTCTGTGACCTTCCAGACAGCAAGTCAGCAGAGGAAAAGAGATCCAAACCAGAGTGAAAGGACTGGAGGAGGGAGTGGGTGACAGAAACCCAGATGCAGTGGGTGTCAACTACTCTTCAAGTCTGGCCCAATTTCTTAGAATTCTGAGCTCCATATTTCATCCCCGTGAGTGTCATTCATTTCCATGGATTCTTTCAATTAGTTCACAGCCTCTTTCTTCCCATCGCTTCCCATTGCTATACCAGGAAGCAAAAAAGGAGCTGCTCCTTTGGGATTTTGTTTTAAGTAGGCTTCACAATGGCTGTAAAGCCCAACATGGGGCTTGAACTCACGGTCCCGAGATCAAGACCTGAGCTGAGATCAAGAGTCGGACACTTAACCAACTGAGTCGCTTAGGCATTGTGGGGCCTTTTAAAGTTTTCTGCAAGGAGGCAAAATCAGCAGAACTGCTGAGTGTATTCCAAGCCCTGCAGCCTGGAGTCCGGCCACAAAAATGTGCCCCACCTAGATCTCTGGCAGGTGTAGGGGATGAGGCTCCCGTCCTGCGGTGTGAGGTCCTTCACAGACTTGCACGGGTGGGGGACCTGTGAGGCCTCCCGTATTGCTGTATGGGTGGCTGAGAACTGCAAAGAAAGATGGTCTTTCCTTCTGATGGCCCAGTTGCTGGCCCCGAATCTGGCTTCAAGTGTGTTGAAGATACACTTTATATGCCTCAGGCTGTTTTCAGCCAATGAGTATGTTGGGGACACTGAGGCAGGTCCCTTCCTGCACGAGGCAGGTGTCCTGTAACACATGGCTTCAGCTGGAGAACTCCCACCTTCTTGTCGAAACCCTCTAGAAACTGCCGTCTTTAGACTAAAGACTCTGCCACCCACTTTTCTTGCTTGCCCCTCTGATTCCTAAGTGTCAGACCTACCTCGGGACCTGCCGACTCTCCCAGCACCCCCGCCCTTCACACCTGTGTCCCTAATAAACCTCTTGCACTGCTCGTCCCATCTTGCAGCTGCTTTTGGTGGAACTGAGCTGGCACGGTTCAGTGGAAGTAGAGGGCTAGCCATTAGACGTCGGGGTAATGTTTCAAGAGGCACTAGGAGAATAATAGATTCAGAGCCACAAACCGTGGACCAAGTCCCTTAGTAGCTTTACAATGGAGATGAGAACAATAATACTAATAGGTACCAATAATACAGCTGCAGTGTCATAAGCATCAGATGAAATTGTCCAGATCTATTTGTAAATTATAAAAAACAGGGGGCTCCTGGGTGGCTCATCACTTAAGTATCCCACTCTTGATGTTGCTCAGATCATGATGTTATGGTCGTGGGATTGAGCCCCCCGACAGGCTCTGCACTGAGCATGGAGCCTGCTTGGGATCCCCTCTCTCTCTCTCTTTCTAAATAAATAAGTAAATAAATAAACTGTATGAATGCATTTGTTAATAATGATACCTAATAATGAAGGTAGTAACGCTTTGTTGTCAGAAACCCTGAACTGTTTTTACTCACAACCCTTCTGACACCAAATGAGTGGGGTTTCCCCCCACCCCCACCTCAACCAATTCTCCAACTCTCCAGCCACCTACAATCAAATTAATGACCCACAGTTTAAGGGTCTGGTCCCACAAGACTGCCCCACCTTACCCATGGGTTGCAAATTTCAGGCCTTCTGTACTTCTGACTGACTGACTCTAAACCCATTGTTCTTACAGCACCCTCCTAGCATCAATAAATTGCTAGAACGGCTCATAGGAGTAAGGAAAACAGTTTGCTTACTATCGCTGGTTTAGTATGAGGGATACCACTCAGGAACTGCCAAATGAAGGAGATTCAGAGACCAAAGCATGGTGGGGCATGGAGCATCCAAGCCCGCTCTGGGTGAGCCACCCTCCCAGAACTGTGATGTGTTTACCAACCCGGAAGCTCTCTCCAAACCCCAGTATTTAGTGGGTTCCACGGAAGTTCCATTGTGTAGGCATGGCTGATTAAATCATTGGCCATGGGGATTAACTGGGTCTCCAGCCCCTCTCTGTAATTAGGGGGTATATGGGTCTACAAGCTCCCACCCTCTACTCACTTGGTGGGTTCCTCTGGCAAGCAGCCCCCGCCCTGAAACTTTCTAGGGGCCCCACCAAGAGTCCCTCACTAACTTAAACTCAGGTGTGGTTGAAAGGGGCTCGTTGTGAATAACAAAAGACACTCCTCTCACTCCTAACACTCTTGGCAAGGGATAGAGACCAAACATATTCTTGTTATCATGGAAACCAAAACACACTTTGTTATCAGAAACCAGGTAGAACTAACACGGGAGCTGTGCGAGTGGGTCCCATGCGTGAACTCCCTCCCTGCTGTTGTAAGATAAAATGGGGACCTGCCATCAATTCAAGAGTTGAAGGAGAGAGCTTAGGGTATGGTACTGGCGGGTGTGCGGTAGATTTCCAGTCGGTGTTGTGTTCTCCTTGAAACTTCAATCTATGCTTCTCTCTCTCTAATCCTCCTGCACCGACGGTTGACGGATTGCATCACCTGGTCAAGGGGGAACCACTTGGTAGCTTCTCACACTTTTAACACTGCCCAAGAGTCCTGACCAGACCCCTCTGCTCATCCCGTGGCTTCCTGTTTTCTCTCAGGCCGTGTCTCTTCACTAATCTGTGTTCAGGGAAAATGACACATGGCCAAGTTGGAAAAGATTTACTCTTGGAGAGCAGTTCCTCTGATCAACAACGTCCATGGGGAACTTCCCTAAGATCTGGGAGTAGACTGATAAGTGAAAGTCCTGTGGAGGTGAACAGTTTTGTCAAGACTTCTGGGGAATGTGTGGCTTGTGGAGGTGAAGTTGGGCAAACCAGCTAATGCTCACCAGCTCCTTTTGGCCCCAGTGGACATTCTGGATCAGCCTCTAGAGTCTTTAGCCAGAATCTTCAAGCCTCTACACGCACCCCATCAACCCAGTGCTAGCCCATCTCCTTTACATCTCCCTGTATCAGCCTTCACAGGGTTAACCAACACCCCAGTGGCCCAGGTGAGCCTTACTTATAAAGCAATTGCTAGCCATATATGTTCTCCTACTATCATCACAACCCCTTCTTATTCATTGCTAATAACATTTACTTACTACCACCCCCCCCCCAAATGTATTTACCAACCACCTACTACGTTCCTGGCATTGGGAATGCAAGGATAGAGGAGTGAATGAAATCAGCTCATTGGCCCAGCTTCCACAGACCTGTTGACTGGTTCTGGAAAGAAAACTGGACGCATGAGAACAGAAAGACAGCTGGATGCGATTTTAGGGGAAGTTCATACAAAGAGGTATGAGGTTGTACAGCAGTGAGAACCGTCCAAATACAGGTAGTGACACCAGGAGGAAAGGCGAAGCGATTTGCTTAAGGTCCTGTATTAATTTTCCAGGGCAGCAGTAACAAATGAGCACACACCAGATGGCTGAAGCCAACAGAACTTTATTCCCTCACAGTTGAGGAGGCCAGAAGTCTGAAGTCAAGGTGTCGGTAGGGCCATACTGCCTGTGGAGGCGCCAAGGGAGATTCCTTCCTCACCTCTTCTTGGCTTTGGGGGTCTCCACCACCCAAACCCTGCCTCCATTGTCAGCTGGCCTTCTTCCTGGTGTGCGTCCCTCTCTCTAAAGCTCCCTCTCCTGATAAGAACACCAAGTCACTGGATTTGGAGCCCCCCCAATCTAGTACGACTTCATTTTAACTTGATTGTATCTGTAAAGACCTCATGTCCAAAAGGTCATATTCACAGGCACCGGAGGATAAGACACGAACGTGTTCAACCCACAACAGGGCACGCAGTCAACTAACACAGACCCACGGCTACCATGAAAGATTCATGACTCAACCGACAAAATCAAAAAAGGACCACCGCCAACAATGTGACTTCTAAAATAAATATCAATCAATTCCCCACCGCCGCTTTTAAGGGACACCGTGGCTCTTCTAGTTTGACATCTTGTTGGAGTAAAAGTTGACACGACCGTGCACTTGTAACACGGTTATACTTCGTTAACACCACGTAGGGCACTGGGTGTGGCGTATTATCTGCAACACGGATTTACAGTTGGCTGACTACCCTCCCAGAGTCCAAAAGATACTGCAAACACATTGTTTCCCCGTCTTTCACGGAGACTGCAAACCGGCTACGTGCCCGGGTGTGACCTTCCTTCACAGGCTGCTTCCCCTGCGTCACACCGCGGTCACCCGAGGGCTGTGCTCACTCTGGAGCACCCAGCTGCACCCCAGAAGCGGATGTCAGGCCCAAGACCTGAGACTTATTCAAGGTTCCATCTGCAGAGGACGTGGGCGGACGCTTAGGGGAAGGAAGGCCTTGGCTCCTTCTGATTTTCAAAGCTGAAGCTTTTAGAGGGCAAACACACCTCCGTGCTTAGCCCTAATGTGCTTTCCTGCCACCTGCCCCACCCTCACCACCCAAAATTTTCCCATCTTTTGATCAGTCTCACCAGAGACTCCCAGAAGCTCTGCCAGGGGTGATGTAGGTACGTGGAAAAGGGGCAGAGACCAAAGCAAGCCCATCTTGCCTGGTGTATAAAGTTCTAAGCGTTGGGAGATAATGAACTGTAGTCACGGGATTTACTTAAACGTCCCCCCCCCCCCCCATCTGAGAAAGAAAGAGAGGGAGAGAGAGCGTGTAAGTGAGCTTCAAACCCTCCGAGTGTTCTCTGAACGACGCAGAAGGAGGCGGGAAAAAGATGTTCGGGTTTAATTCCTGCATTATAATGAAAGCAGCTGCCCTGCATGTGTCATTATTTTCCCATTATCTTAATGCCTTGGTTAATGAAGATTTTGAGAGCCTGCTCCTGCAGCGAGGAGAGCTGAGCAGCTAGACTCTCTCCTCCCCAGTGCGGACACAGACTCAGCTTCTCTGCAGACCCTTCTCTTCCCCACGCCCAGCTCAGCGGTGCCGTCCAGGGGGCCACGCGTCGGCCCGGGAGCAGGAGGCCACTCCCGTCCCACCCCCGTGGCTCCTCCCCACGTGGCGTCTCACTTGCAGCGGGATTGCCGAGGCAGCCCGTTTGGGGGGCACCCTCGGTGCGCACGGTGGCTGCTTGTGGACATAAGGATGGGGACAGCGCGTGCATGACACAGCACACGGGGGCCACACTTCCCTCTGTGTGACAGGACATGCAGTGGTTAGACGCGTGCTCGTTTTCGGACTCCATCCTTTGCTGCATAGAAATAGCCTCGTCGGAATTGCCAGCTTGGCTCTTTCTGCCCTTACCCCCGCTGCCTGATTTCTGAGAGCAGAGAGGGCAAAATCCATGCAAAGCCTCCTGAGAAGAGAGCCCAGACAGGTAGCTCCACGGGGGACGGAAAGATGTAACTGGGGCAAATGGGTCATGGTGGGAGGCAAGCAGGGACAGTTGCAGGAACAGACCCAGATGGACGGTTTCGAGGGCGCTGTGGCTTTAGGAGAGTGAGAAAGCTCTGAAAAGCAGGGTGGGCAGAGAAGAAAACAAAGAGAAGTCACAGTTGTTGTGGGCTTTACCCTTGGAGCCCAGTGCGTGGCTGAGAGAGAGCTACGTGAAATTAAACCCCCCACGAGGACTGCAGGTCTTCAGATGTGGAAATTCCAATGAACGGGACCACGCGGGTCCCAGTTTCATGAGCCCAATATCTCGTGCGTTGACTGTTCCGGGCCCATCTACTCTCCTGGCACTGAAACTCATTAGAAGGGGCGAGAACATAAAATTCTAGACTTTCAGAGGATGAAGACACATTAGATATGATCCAGTCTAACATCCCACTTAATTCAGGGAACATTCACTGTCCCCTCGCCTAGCTTCTGCTGGAAGGGGCCCACTAACGCAAACCTCAGGTCCAGTTTAGAGCCAGCCGCCTTATCCCAAAGCTCAAGACTCGTGTCAGAAGGTGTCGCTTCCAGACATTTGTGACCATTGAACCCTTGTTCCCAGAGTCTCAGGTCCCCCACCTGGAGAAAGGTTACCTCAGTACCTCTCTCAGGTCTGTAAAGGGCCTAAATGGCACGATGAATGTGGACGCACTCCAGAGAGACACTGCAGATTCTGAGTATAGCCTTGTGACCCAGCGCTCTTGAGTGGTGGGGCTGTACGTTGACCAAATACCTAGTCGGTTTTGGGGGCCGGGGGGTAGGGAAGAAGACCAGTGTGGAAACATAAATAAAATAAGTGATCTGACAGAGCTCTGGCTTGAAAGTAAGTTCTTCTGACATGCTAATACACACTATCTTTCATTGATTTGGAGAAAGCATTTTCAAAAGCCTACCTACCAGGTGGAGAGAAGCTTAGACGTCCAACACTATTAAAATCAAAGTCATTCTTGAGGTGGCTCAATTGGTTAAGCATCTGACTCTTGATTTTCAGTTCAGGTCATGATCTCACAGTTCATGAGTTCGAGCCCTGCATTGGGTTCTGCACTGACCATGTGGAGCCTGATTGGGATTCTCTCTTCCTCTCTCTCCGCCCGTCCCCCACTCATGCATGCGCGCTCTCTCTCTCTCTCTCTCTCTCTCTCTCAGTAAGCATTAAACAAATAAAGAAAAGAAAAGGCATTCCATTTATAGTGCTTTTAGTAGCTACTCTAGATATCCTTGTATTAGTTTGGTATCTAAGTAAGAATCTGTCCTAGGAATTGGGAGTTAGAAAACCTACCAGGAAAAACAGGAAAAAAAAAAAAAGATTGTAAGAAAAGCATTGCAAAATAATTACTTAAGCCCGGAGGAATTAGAGATGAGGTTAGTTTTCTTCTCTCTGCATATCAAAATTTCCTACAATCAAGTTCCAGTATCTTAATAGTAACCAATAGTTGTGTTGTGACGACAGTCGGGACAATTTAACTACTAGCTTTGTGTGGGCTCTTAAGTCAATTATTTCACTTTGCCCTGCCTCGGATTCTCATCTTCACAGCAAAACAGTTCAAATAGATGCCATGTAAGGGCTTTTCCCAGAACAACCCTATTATTCTGGGAGGTGAAAATTTCACTTACACGCAATAGATTGTCACCCATTCAAAAAAGCTTTCGCCTCCACAGCCAGACGATTTTGCACAGAAAAATCACACATTTCATTAACAACTGTATGCATCTTGTCTCAGAAATAATAAACAAAAGAGTGATAGACAGATGTTTTGAGTCCTGGCAATTTTTTGACTGATAGAAGAGCTAGCAAATTGTGCCCGGCCATGGGAAGATGGGTGTTATTACATAGCACATTTCCGCCTGGTTACAAGGAGAAAATTGCTTCTCTCGGATGAGTTAGCCTCCTTGGAGTCCACCCCCTTTCTGGTGTGTAAGGCTCACTGCCACTCATTGGACACACATCCCGCGTCCTTATTTGTTCCAAGGTAGCCGCCATGGCCCGAGCCTTCATGAATAGTCCAGCAGCCATGTTGTAAACTGAGATATAGTTTCCTTGTACCGAAGTGCCTTTGTAATTTGCATAGTTCATCAATGTCAA
Organism: Felis catus; assembly: GCF_018350175.1. NCBI lineage: Eukaryota > Metazoa > Chordata > Mammalia > Carnivora > Felidae > Felis > Felis catus. The sequence goes on from NC_058378.1 coordinate 76,832,453, forward strand.
ACCACGTCTCGTATGCAAAAAATTTTAAAAAATAAATTCATGAGCGGCAGGTGTTACTGCATCTAATTTTAAAATATAATTTACATAAAATAGAACATTCGCTACACACTTGAAGAATTTGAAGAAAATCTATATTAATCCTTAGAGTGTCGGATTTTTGTTGGGTGATGTGATAGGAATATGGAATTTGGAGCCAGACGGACCACCTTGCTGACTCTGAAGCTAAGTATTTTTCCCCTTTGAGTTTCAGTCAGTTCATCTGTAAGATGGGCAGGAAGTAGCTTTCTTTCTCTTCCCTTGGATGGCCTTAGGTATTTTTAATGGGGATGTAAGCCCTATAAAATCTTAGAAATATTTTCTATATTTTACATATTTCTATACTCTCTTTCAAGCATTTTCTGGTACATGTCACCATTGTGGTGACTAATTTGCTGTAGTATTTCAATGAATAGCAGATCCCAGGTCCTAATCCCCTGATTCAATGAAGGGATAAAGGCACTTATATTCTACCACAGTTATTTATGCTGTGAAAATGAAGCTAATCCTTATACGCATATGTAGCCCACATTTGACCCAGGTTTTTCACACGTGCACATACAGGACTGTGCTGGAGGGTTTAATACATCCTGTCTCTATTGAGGGGGTGGGGAGAAGGAAATACACACATTTTTAAAAATGGTTTAGAGTCAATGGCGGGGGCGGGCAATAAAAGCATTGGTACTGGCACTCACCTCCTCACGAATGACAGTGTCTGTCACCAGTGTTCCTCGTTACCTCTCCAACAGCCACCCCCTCCCCCCGATATCTGCCTACTGGTGGAGCCTGCATCAATGATAGATAGAAGCTGAAAACTACAGAAACTTACTTCCCAGCCATTCATGTTCTACTGGCCACCATGGGACCTAGTGTGGTCCACAGACCTCAGAGGAAATATGCTGAAGGTCTCCTTGGAAAGATCTCTCTTCCTGAGATACAGCATAAAGCCTCACTCTTGCTTTGGGACTTTTGGACTCGTAACAGAGCAGAGGCACCAAGTCAGTATCCAGATATCACTGAGTTGTTGAGCCAACCCCAGTAGGCAGGGGGACTTTTTAATATGCGGGGGATAATGGCCCATACTGGCTAAACTACTTCTAGTCTGCACCCAGGTACTCTGCTTCTTGAAGTCAGAAGCATCCCGCAAGGACACCCCCCTACTCCTGCTCTGAGACTTCCTGCTTCTCCCCCTTGTCCTGGCGTGATCTCTGGCCCACACAATATACTGCCAAGAAAAATGATAAAAAGTTGACCTTTCCTCAATCTCTCCAGATGCCAAGCTCCCACATGAACTGCCAAGGTACAAGAGGGTCCCAAATCAAATCCCCTTAGGAGGCCACTAAGGAGAGGGGCAGTGGAAGAGTGTCCTGACCAAGTCCGTAAGGCTTTGGGGCAGAGCAAGGGGGAAAGGCAGGCACGGATGGGCTGGTGACACTCTAAAGCTCCTAGGAAGCTATGCCCAGTTCCTTCAAGGGTCTGCAGGGCACCGGAACTTCCCCGGGACCCTCAGCAGGGACGATGCCAAGAGCTGTGAGCTGCAGCCCCTTTGACTACAGAGGTGGCCTCTACGCTGTCCCGTTGTCTGAGCCCTGAGTGATAATCAGCAGCTACTATTCATGGTGGCTGTTGAGAGACGATGCAAGTGGCTGCAGGGAGCCCTCCCTGCAGCAGGGACAAAGCAGCAGCTCTGCAGGCTTTGTGTCCATGAATGATGCTCTAAGGGCCCCACTGAGGCTCCATGGAGGACCAAGCCAGAAGACCAGCTGGGGGACCCTGTGGCTCAAATGTCCGTTTGATTTCTCAAATGTCCATTGCTCTCTCATGATCCGTCCTGACATCTGTACAGTAGAGAAGGAATTTCTTTCCCTGTTTTGTTCACCCCTTCGCTATGGAGAGAAGATGGCTTTCTCTCACTGGGAGATGAAGGGAGAGTAAAGGCCCCAGATCTGGAGCTTACCCAACTATAAAGGACCAAGATCCAATCCAGGCTGCAGATGCTGTGGGAGCTAAGATGTTTCCCCCTGCCTTGATCAGCAGGTGCCCACAGGTCGGGTAAATCGCCCATTGGCTACTTTTGCCAAGAAGTGAGATTCTTCCGGCCGTGAGTATCGGAGCAGGATGCGTAATTTGTACACACTGGCAATCATGTTTTCTGAAGGGCTTGGTACGGCTTTCGGGCGTTTAATAAATGACCGCTTCTCCAATTCTTTGTGCTTAAGTGTATCCACACAGCACACAATGAAGTGGAAATTTGGCAAAAGAGATCAAGTTGATCACAAGTCAGTTGCTGTCAATAACTTGTCTACCCATGTTGCTAATATCAAACCACAGCTAAGTTTCCACAGAGCTGTGCCCATGTAAGCATCACAGTATTAAGGATAACAGCCAACATCATCGAATGTGCCAGACACTGCTCATTGGCGTCATTCATCGTCACCTCCCTATATAGTAGACACCTGCTATCTGTGTGGCTTCCACTCAAGGTGGTGGCGACAAAGCCAGGACTCAAACATGATCTGTCTGACTCCAGGGCCTGGGTTTGAGACCACAGTGCTGTCCTGTCACCAGTGAACCACCGTTGGGAATCCCCACCTTCCCCTACCCATCCCTGTACAGCTTTCTCCTGAAAGATCACCAGCAACGGTGCAGTATCACAGCGTCCTCCAGGCATGGCTCTTCCCCAAGGCCAAACACACACACTGCTGTTCATGCTACTCTCCTGCCTCTGTAGTGTCAATCAGACTGGAATTGTTTGCTGAGTAAAATGGGTCATTCCTAATTAAATACCCCAACAACATTTTACTCTGTGTGTATGTGTGTGTGTGTGTGTCTTCAGTGATGTTATAGCATAAAGTGAGTTACAGAATGTAAATAAGAAGAAAGGGCATATCACTATTCTTATGGACAAAGCAATTATTTATGGCCATCCTATTACTGGGGAGATTTATGCTTTAAAGTATCATCTATAGCTTTTAATTCAATAAAGCCATGTATATTAGGTTTATATCACAAAGCTTTTTTTTTTTTCCTGACACCAATCCTCGTGGCTGGCCATAAATTACAGCAGAATTGGGTTCTGGTTAATAGAATACTTCAAACCCAGTCCAGGAAAAAAATAATTAAATGTGAGGGTAAAATAATTAATGATGAATATTTTCCACAAGTAAAACGAAATATCCAGAGACCTAACATGCACCATTTTGGTCTTGGTTAGTGCTGACTTTTCAAGCCAGAAGAACATGAGACAGTTTCCAATCACCCTGGACTCAAACTTACATTTCCAGGCTTCATAGACTCTTAACTACTTTTAAGAGGAGCTGTGTGTGTGTGTGTGTGTGTGTGTGTGTGTGAAGCTAGAGTGGATGCTCCAGGCTATTAGTGGGGAGAAAATTTTAAGATGATTTTAATTTGCTTTCATGTACTACCTCAAAGAACAGAGCCGTGTATATTAAATATTTTGAAGATCCAAGTACTTCCAAAAAAAAAAAAAAAAAACCACACACAGGAAAAAAGCTCTAAAGGCGCCTGCAAGCACAAACCTTAGTAACTCAATACTTTGACTAGAAGTTTCTATCCCTTCTGCATTTGAACACCACAGAAGCCAATATTTTCTTATAAATTTTCCTAGGTTGTCAGCAATATAAATGTAGAGAAAGCCTTTTAAAAACATACACGTGCAGCCTAAAGTCTCTTTTTTTAAGTATCTTTATTTTGCCTTTCCTCTTGGTTGAATATCATCAATATGATTTCATTTTATTTAATTTCAGATAAAAGATATGAAAACTCCATTTACCAAGTGAGGGAATGATCTGTTCTAAATCGTTGGTAATTATAAAGACCACACATATTTTATTCCTTGACACTTGGCTATAAATTTGTTTTTTAGCCCATCCATTAGGGAGAAATATTGGCTGCATACATTAGCGGTTATGTTCAACAAATGATTCATATTTAAAAACCCATTTCCACTTCTCAGAGCAACCTTGGAAGTGATGGTTCTATTTACGCCGAAAGCTGTTGATGGCTTGTACCTCCTATGGATGCTTTAGATGGCCTCACTGGGCTGAACTGGCCCATGGAACCATATGTGACACGTGCTTAAAGGACTCCATGCTTTTCCCTTTAAGAACAATAAAAGCCACTGGAATGTTCCTCTGCTCTGTATTAGCAGAAGGAACTCAACTTCTACGGGTTGATTGTGTGCTCCCAAAACTCCTATGTTGAAACTCTAACACCCAGCACCTCATCGCATTACTGGATTTGAAGACAGGGTCCTTAAAGAGGCAATTCAGTTAAAATGAGGTTGTTAGAGTGGGCCCCCATCCAATCTGACTGGGGTTTTTATAAGAAGAAGATATTAGGACACGGATGTGCACACACGAAGGAGAAGGACCATGTGAGGACATGGTGAGAAGGTGGCCATCTACAAGCCCAGAATGGCCTCAGGAGGAACCCAACCTAGCAACATCCTGATCTTGAACTTCCAGCCTTCAGAAACACAGGAAAATAAATATCCATGACTTCAATCATCCAAACTGTGGCCACCCTAGCAAACTCAGATGTCAGCCTATTATCCGTTGAGTACAGATAGATCTAGAGTTAAGTTGATGATTCTGAAAACATGGTAAGCCTTGAAGGACAATGTCAGTTATGCCCCCATCCCAGTATTGGAGTTCCATCCTCTGTGAGTAGTGTTCTTACCATGAGAACTTTCCTTAATATTTCGAGAGATGACATGTGACCCTGGTAATTATAGCAACCGATCAGGCCTTTGATTAATAGTGAAAGCAATAATCATCACCAGTATTTACTGGGAGCGTATCATGTCCCAGGTTCAGCACTGCATACTTTGTGTGCATTATCTGATCACCATCGCCACACTTGTGCTAGGCAGATCTTACTATTATTCCAGTTTTACAGATAAGGAGTCTATCTTGCCTTTGGTTACGTAACCAGGAAGCCAGGCTTGTCCCCAGGCAACTCATCTCAGGAACTTGTACTTTTAACTTCTAACCACTGATAATGTCAGTGCCTTAAAATGTAAGGGTCTAAAAACGAAGTGACACCCCAATTTTTCCTCCAAATGAGTGACTAAGATGATGGAAGAGAAGTCCATTCTCTTCTGAGAAGGTCCTGCTCTCTCCTCTCCACTCTGCCTTCTTCAGGAAGCCTTCCAGGACCACCCCACCTCTAAGGGCTCAGTTGTGCTTCTTTACGCCTCCATTGCTTACTGATGAAACACTTCATTTTGTATTTGGTATCACCTGTCTGACATTATTGATGATATTCTCATGAGCATTTGTCATATTTTACCAACTTCTGTTTAAGACATGAGGTATCACATTGCAGTATTCCATGATTTTCCCTTCTTCTTACGCAACAGTGTAGGGCAACAAGCTAGTTTGTCTGAAAATGACCACAAGGGCTCACCTGGGGTTGCTTAAACAAGGAGCCAGGGACCAGGGAGTCCCTGTTTCTCCAGTGGTGGGAAGAGAGATCAGAAATTTGCAAAGAGCTGGCACGTAAAACCAGACTGTTTGGGGCCCAACCAGTGGGTTTGTGTCCCTCATTGGCAAGACTGCTCTCATACTTGCTCAATACAAAGGAACCCACCTTGCATGTCAGTTGGGCAAATCAATCTTCCTTCATAGGCCAACTAAATTGGCTGCCTACAATTTTGCATTGAGAAACTTCTAGGTCTAATCTAGGATCCGTGGAAAAGAGTCTCCTGAATCAAGGGAAAGCACTTTTTGAGAATAAGCGTGTTTCGACCCTCACCTCCGACTGAATCAGAAAATCTAGGGGGATGGGATTGGAATCACTATGTTTTAAAAGCTTCTCAAGTGAGTCTAACATACACACGGGAACAGGTGGGAAAACAGGAGGAACCATTGCCCCCGCTCCTCTCCCCAAAAGGTAACATGGGGGGTGAGTTGGCTGGGCTCTGTAAGGCACTGGCCACACAGTGGGTTGTCAATAATGTTGTCCCCATCCCGCTTCTTTGTATAGACCCCTAGGACTCTGCTAGAAGTAAGCAGGGCTCAGTAAATACTGCTGGTTGATGGATGTGTCAGCCCAAGTAAGAGAGAAGAGCTTTGCCATGAGGCGCCAGTGGAGGTCCCTGAGGAGTACAGTAACCAACATGTCCCGGTTTTAAAACTGAAAGTCCCATGTCCCCTGAACCCTGGGGAAACCAAGATAGCTGGTCACACTCCTGGAGGAACAGGTAAAGTGTCTGTAGCATCTGTACCTCCTACCTGCACTGAGTTCAAAACTGGCAGCCCTTGAACTTCTCCCTGCAGGCAGTCAGAGCTGAAAGGGGGCTGACTATCATCCACCCTCCTGAGTTACAGCTCACTGTGACCTTGAGCACCTACCCAAGGGCAAGACGAGCCATGCTGCTAATATTGGGAGGAGTTAGATATGCCAGCGCTGCTGTGGTGGGTTATAAGCCCAGGGGAAAACCTGGCACTGAGTCTTAAATATTAAATTTAACTTGCACATATGACTGCAAAGCCACCACCTGGTTATATGCGTGTTTCCTATATGGCCATGAGGTTTGGTTTTGCTGTGTTTAATGAGCTGTTGTTGGGGTCGCCCAAACTTCTGACTTGGGAACCTGCCCCTAAATGTGGGTTTGCAGACATGGTCAGCTATCTTCTACCATGGGCAAGAATTTCAGAAGAGAATTTGACCAGCTATAAAAGACGTTTCTAGGACAACAGGGGAAATTTGAACATAGACGGACTATTAGATGATACTCATTTTGTTGGGTGCAGTCATGGTGACGTATAGGAAAATGTCCTATAAATGTACTGAAATATTAAGAGTAATATATCATAGTGTCTATGATTCGCTCTACAATAATTTGTCAAAAAAGTAAGCATAAAGACGAAAATATTCAAAGCCCTGTCAACTGGAGCATTGCATGGAGAAGAGCAACTCCCCACATCTACATGGTGAAATATGATTCTGAAAGTTTGTAATGCTAATCTCGGATCAGGAAGAAATGGTTGAAACTTGGCCTGTCATTTACTATTAAAGGAGAGGAAAGTATCTGATTTTAATTTTCCAAATCTTTCCTCCAAAAGGTGGTCTAAGCAGTGAAATTTTTACAACATTTTGAAGCCCTAAGATACATAACGCCTGACTTACTGCACAGAGTATGTTTCAGGCTTGGGCGCTGGCGGGGAACTGAGACCCCAGCGCCGTCATTCACTAGCTGTGACTTTCAGCAGGACACAGAACCACACGGGGATTCGGGCTTCCCCGCTGTGAAATGGGGTTGATAATGTCTTCCTCACAAAGCCGTGAAGCAGGACACATGCAGTGCTATGGAGAGGGAGGGACCTTTCCTGGGACACATTAGATAAGCAAGAAATGGCATAGCCTGCTCTACGAGGAAGGAAATTTGATATTTTTCCCCTCAGTGTACAGAGAATCCAAACAAAGAGCCCCCCCCCCCCCAGTGATACCTGAGTACCAATGTTAGTACTAACCTCCCATGTGGGATAGATGCGTTGACACACCGAATTAATAGCTGTGGAAACCCAAAGCTGACCTGGGAACCGTGTGTCATAGGAAATAGCTGTGTGACATTCACCCCATAAAAATGATTTTTAAAGGAAAATCAATATAAGCAAGTTTCCATTTTTATTTAGCCGAAACCAGATTTATATACAAAGGAAATTAAACCTAATGTAAGTTGGGATTCATATTTCTCCCATTTCTAATCTTCAACCTAATAAAAATGACTCCATTTATTAAATGGATACTATAGGCCAAGCATCACTAGATGTAATTAGTTTTCATCTTCGGCACAACCTAATGAAGTCGGTATTATTATCAACTTATCCCCCATTTAGCACAAGTGATGGGTATCAGAGGTGACGTCTCAAGCCCGGGGGTAGTAGAGGGAAAGGAAACACCGCCTTTGCCCAGAAGCGTTGCCAGCTTGCGATGACCTCACTTGGTCCCCCTCCTGGCCCCACTGCCTACAAGCCAAGTGTCTTCCTGGGAACATGAGAGTAATGATAGGAACAAGCCCAGTGGATCTGAGGATTAAATGAGCTAATTACATGAATATGTGCAAAGCATCTAGAATAGTTTTTGGAACATGGCCAATGTTCCATGACATAAGGTTAGCTTATTTAACAAGTTCAACCTGGCCACCTGACCTTTGCACTGCCTCACGGTACATAAACTTAGCTGGTGGCCCTTCCCACTGCTCACCAGATGTCACTATCAAGAGAGGGCTGGAGGGGCGCCTGAGTGGCTCAGTCGGTTAAGCGTCTGAAATAGGCTTGGGTCATGATCTCACTGCTTGGGAGTTCGAGCCCCGCGTCAGGCTCTGTGCTGACAGCTCGGAGCCTGGAGCCTTCTTCAGATTCTGGGTCTCCCTTTCTCTCTGCCCCTCCTCCACTCATACTCTCTCTCTCACTCTCTATCTCTCTCAAATATAGAAAGTATTAAAAAAAAACATTAAAAGAGAGAGAGAGGCCTGGAGATGGGCTTCAGGTCCCCAAGACCATCTCTGAGCCCACACACCCTCTGGCTGGCTCCATCACGGGCTCTCTCTGCCCACCACGGTGGTCAAGACCCCCCGGACCCCTCCGGTTGCACCTTAGAAGGGCTGTCTATGTGCTGACTATTAGGCTGTCAAATCCCTGAAGCTCTTCAAGGCAGGCTTTCAAAAAATCTGCTGTGGGGATTAAGAGTGTTTCGTGATGTGGAGATCAGACTTTATCACACATGAAGAGGGAATTTCCGTGGCTGAGAATATCTTGGGAGATAGAAGTTGGTCAGAAACTCCTGAGGATAAACCGGGTTTGAAATATTACATTGCAGGCGTGTAAACAGCCTTCCTCTCCTCCATCCGTTCCAGCTGTACCGTGATGGATGGGCACTGGCTGGCTTAGGGTTGGTGCGCTTTTAAAAACCTTTTTGTATCTACGCACAGCACAAGGGTTTCAGGCTGGGTTTGGATACAGGGTATGAGGGCCGTTGTGCGTTGCAGTGTCACGAAGCACAGAAGAAACGAGTCAAAGAAACAAAAAGAGAATGACTCCTAAAGTAAAAAGGGGAGTTTCTTCTAACTATAGACAGACATAAGTTCATTCATTCATCCATCCCTTCATTCATTCATTCATTCATTCATCCACTTGCTCATCTGCTTATTCAACAAACGTTCATGGGCTTCTACAGTGTTCCAGGCTCTGAGCGCGAGGATGGATAGATGATCGAGACTGAGTCCCTGCACTCGGGTAGGGTAGTGGTGGTACAGATCCGGGATCCTGCTTGACCTTGGCTGGGTGCCACCTCCATGTCCTGGACCTGCTTTCAGCCCTGGGTGACTGGAACTGGGGCCTAACACTATCTCACCCACAGGGCTGGTAGTTTTATTCCCCTTGGAACTGGCGAGGCCATGTGGGATCTTCCTGAGCGTGGAGACTGTTCCCCCGCTTACACCCCGACTCCTGATGCTCTGCAGTGCTCCTCCTCGCTGAAAAATACTCTGAGAAGTTGTGAGACAGGCCACTCCTAGCAATTCACTCTGTTTCTCATTCGTATTCTCTCTCTCCTCCTCTTCTCCCTCGAAAGAATGAATTATATGTCCCACAGGCACGCATAATTAAAGAAAGAAAATTAAATCTAATGTATCCTCCGCCCATCACGTTCATGTTTATTTACTCTGTGCTCCTTGCCTGCTATTAATACTCTTATTGATTATAGCTTATACCATGAAGGGGGTAGAAAGATTAGTTGCAGTTGGTAAGGAAAAATAAGTACTCTTTTATGTAGCTTGCCGTGCAATCAGGTGATAAGCATTCATTGCGCACCTGCTACGTTCCTTGACTCAGTACTTTAAAGGACACAGATCAGAACTAGGCATATGCTCTTACCCTGCTAGCCACGGCCTGGCCAGCAGCCCCCGGCCAGGGATAAACGAGCACACAACCTGAACACCACCCTCCCTCCCCCATCTTGCGCTCACCTCATTCACACTTTCTGTCCTGAATCAGACCCCTTGACCCATCTCACCCTTCACCCTCTCATCAGCGCCTGATCCAAAGCAGGACATTGCGACAGAGCTATGTCGACCTAGCTGTTAGTGATCCGTCAAAGTGTAAAATTAGTACTAGGCACAGCACATGTTTCCTATCTTTATTTCTTCTCTACTTCCCCTTCCTCATCCCCTTTCGTCAGGGGGACGTTTTATTCTTTTTTTTTTTTTCCTTCCCGTATTATCTAAATTTTTGCAGCCTGCTCTTTTATTTAGTGGTGTTTTCTAAAAATCTATTAGAATGGAATTAGTCTCTGTGGACAGGTGCTCTGCTTTGGAAAAGTCGTCATGAAGTGGGCGAATGCTATCAAATATAATTCACGTGTACTGGGGGAACGACTGGAAATGTATTTGAGGCTTCCCTCCGCCATTTGGAGAGGAACATGAGGGCTCCCGTTGGCGAGATGGAAGGTCAGGTGGTGCGCTGGGACAGGGTGAAGGCAGAAGCGGCTGGTCCTGTGTGGCCGCAGGGCCAAGTCAGCACAGCTTTTACAGTAGAGCCCCTTCTCTGCGGCTTAGTGCTCCGGGTTCTGTTCCCTGCGCTCAAACTCCATCTGCCAGTGGATGATCGTCCTTCTGAGAAACCATCAGAAGGTCAGCAGTAGCCTCACACTATGTCGTTCACCTCACTGCATCTCACGACATGGGCATTGTACTGGCTCACGTCATCACAAGAAAGGGGAGTGTAGTCCAGCAGCAAGACATTGAGAGAGAGAGAGAGAGAGAGAGAGAGAGAGAGACCACATTCACATAACTTTTGCTAGAGTATGTAGTTACAATTGTCCTAGTTTATTATGAGTGTCGATATTTTACTGTGTGTAACTTACAAATGAAACTTTATCATAGGTGTGTACATATAGGAAAAAACATAGTATACCTAGGGTTCAGTACTAACTGTGGGTTCAGGCATCCACTTGGGGGTCAGAGAATGGATCCTCCAGGGGTAAGGGGGACTAGGGTATGTTAGACATTCCGAATTTGTAACAACGGCAGACATTTCTGGCACTTACTGAGGTGTGGCCTTGACCAAGTCCCTTGACTTCTCAGAGCCTTTGTTAAGCTCTCCTCTGTAAAATGGGCATGCCAAGACGTGCTGAATTAAGGAGACTTCGGAAGAGGATGAACACTGAGATCTTTCGATCCTTAATGAGAAGAGCCTGAAAAGAAATTGGGTTGAACTTGGCTCAGTCTCGCCTCACCTGGGTTAACAAGTGTCCCACCTGCGGTATCATTTGAGGCTGCATAACTTAAAAAATAAAGCATGCATAGTTGAGGGACATTGTATGGATCTCTTGGGGAGGCCAGAGGATTGGTCCACGTGCCTGCAGGTGGGGTTGGGCTTCTAGGAAATGAAAACTCAGGAGAAGGGCGTTAGACACAGCCGACAGAGGGAAGAAAAAATCAACTTTTCATCTCCATCAATCCAGGGACCATCTGGGAGCTTCCAGGTGGTTGGGGGCCTTGGAATGCCCTTGTCCTAGTGTTGGAGGGGGCTTGGGGGACTGGAGAAAGAATATTTCCCTGAGTGACTGTCCCTGGAGTGGTCGCTCTCTGCTTCTGTTCGTCATCCTGCTGATTTGCCATATTGTCTAGGCCTCCCACTGGAAGGGTTGCATCCTCGAAGCTCTCCTGGGCTCTGGCGGCCCCTTAGATGACTTGATCCACAGGTGGTGGCCTCACACATACTTTCCCCTGATGTTGGAGGAGGGGGCTCCTGGACATGGTCAGTGACCGATCGTATCCGTCCCTCAGGAGCCAGGACATCAAGGGAGCAGCTCTTGATCCTTCTCCAGGCTGTCCATCCTGTCATCTGTCCCCAGGGCACCCCCTCCCCCACTCAGTCCTCAGTGGTGCAGGAGGTTGGCCGCCCAGAGGGTGGCTGGGGAACGACATCAGCGTCCGCTTCTCCAAGCAGTCACAGTCTCGCCCAGGGTCTTCCTTACAGTGAGTCTACCCGGGGAGAGCAGAGAGAAGGGAGGGACAGGGAGACCTTCTGCCTCCCACAGCCCCTCTCTTCTGGGAACCCTTGGAGAGAAGGGACACCTTCTTGTCCTGAAAAGCCACCTCCTTGTCACCTACAGGGAAACCAACTGTCCATAACTGGCTAATTTTGCTTGTTTATTGTTATTTATTTATTTTCACTGAGATAAAGTTCACATTCCATAAAATTCGTGATTTTAAAGTACAGTTTGATGGGTTTTAGTACAGTCATTGTGCAGCCATTATTACTATCTAGTTGGAAGACATTGTCATCACCCCCAAAGGGAGTCTGGTGCCCGTTAGCTGTCATTGCCCATCCCCCACCCCAGCCCCTGGCAAACACTAATCTGCCTTTTGTCTCTGTGGGTTTGCCTATTCTGGAGATTTCCTGTAAACTTAATCATACAATGTGTGGCCTTTTGAGATGGCTCCTTTCACTTGCCACAATGTTTTCAAGGTTCATCCCTGTCGTAGTGTGTATCCGGACTTCGTTCCTTTTCGGGGCTGAATAATAGTCCACTGTATGAATAAACTACATTTTACCTACCCATTCAATCAGTTGGAGGCCATTTGGGGTGCTTGGTTGGTTTCTGAACTTGGATTGTGGGTCATTTGGGGTCCTTTCCAACATAGGAAAAATACCTTTGACTCTCTTGCCACCGTCCTATAGAACTTTGGCAAAATATTGAAGATTATATAAGAAATAAGTCTTTCAAAAACACTTCCAGGCTTCAAATTGACCCCGACACTCACTGTGAAAAGCAAGTGTAAATCTTAGGCACAAAGCAAGAAAAGTGCAGATAACACTGAATGCAGAGTGTAATCATCTCTATAATAATGACTATTATTTGGGTATTCATATTTTTCTGACTCTGCAGAGAAAAATATTAATTCAGTCTAGCAATTTGAAAGATTAGGCTGGACACATTGGTGATGGATAGAGTCATTTAACAGCTAACGATTGTTTAATTTCAAGGCGCCTATTGTTGAGAGTGAAATACTTTCTTTGTTCTTCGTTCTGTGTCACGTATCTCAGCTCTCATGAGAAGTGCTTCAGTGAGCATCATCAAACCTCTGTTGGCAGACCTTCTGAGATGCTGCAGGACAGGACGATGGTGTTTGTTCAAAGTCAGCAGCAAACAGTTATAATCTCATTTCATTCAAATGGTGTTATTATTGCAAGATGTAACATCAACAACCCAAATTGTCTCTGACAGTCTCATATTTCTCTGGTTTAAGGAACAGCTGTCAACAGGATCTGGGGGAGCTGAACAACAGAAAAATTATGGGGAAATGATATTTTTAACCAATCACTTGCCTGAAGACGTGAAAGCTAATATTTGGGTTTTAGTTACCCTGCCATAATGCCATTCAGAAACTCTTCCTTCATCATTAGACATCTAGTAATTTTCATGGTTTTTTTCTTCTTAGGCTATGACAAAAAAAAATGTCTAAAGGGGCACCTGGGTGGCTCTGTTGGTGAAGCATCTGATATTGGCTCAGATCACAATCTCACAGTTCGTGAGTTCGAGCCCTGCGTCAGGCTCTGTGCTGACAGCACAGAGCCTGGAGCCTGCTTTGGATTCTGTGTCTCCCTCTCTCTCTGCCCCCTCCCCTGCTCACGCTCTGTCTCTCTCTCAAAAATAAATATTAAAAAAACATTTTAAATGTCTAAAAAAGATGCACTTTAAATATAAAGACCTGGGTAGACTGAAAGAAAAAGGATGGAAAAGATATAAAAGGCAAAACATAACAAAGCTGGGGTGGCTACATTAATACCAGTCAAAATAAATTTCAAGGAAAGAACCACGAGCAGAGCTGAAGAGGAGCATTTTATGGTGATAAAGGGTCAACTCATCAGGATACGTGACAAGACAGGATGTATTTGGTCTTCAAAATCAACGCCAAATAGTTAGAGAAATTCAAAATCCCCAAAGAAAAAAATAACAGTGTTAAAGAGAGAAATAGAGACAGCTGAAGATGTGAACACCCCCTCTCTCAGTAACTAACAGAAAACAGGGCAAGAAAAAATCAGCAAGGATACGGAAGATTTGAGTAACACTGTGCACAAACTTAATGGGGATTTACTGAACAAGGTGCAGGAGGACACGTTCCCTTTTTAAGAACACGTGGCAGATTAAGAGACCACATGCTAGGCCATAAAGTATGTCTCAATGAATGTCCAAATATTGAAATCTTTAAAGGTGTGTTTCTGAATCCCAGCAATGTTAAATTTGGTATTAATAATGTTAAGATATCTGGAAAGACTCTGAATGTTTGAAAATGAAACAGCTGAATGTACAGGTCTAAGGTGAAATCGAAGCAACAAGAAAACAGGTGCACTGGAAAATTATGATGAAAACACACACATCAAAAATTCAAAGATTCCACTAAAGCATTGACTTAAGAGAAATGTATAGCTTTAAATCTCAGATCATTGATCTGAAATCTTTCTTCTTTTTGAAGTTTCCACATGATGAAACTAGGAAAATGTGGGTGAATTAAACCAAAAATACATAGAAAAGAAGAAATAAGGATAAGAACAGAAATAGGGGTGCCTTGCTGGCTCAGTTGGTAGAGCATTCAACTTTTGATCCCAGGGTCGTGAGTTTGAACCTCACATTGGGCATGGAGCCTCCTTGCAAAAGCAGAAATAGAAGAAATGGAAAATGGCTAAATAATGGAATTAACAAGGACAATAGTCAATTATTTAAAGAAATTGCGTAACATTAATACAGAAAATGATATCAAATGATACGTTCGTCTCATTTCTTCACAGAGTAAAGTATCTCAATGTGTTAAAGCCTAAACTTATACGCTAGGTCAATTAGACCATCGGGATTAACTTTGCAGAAGAATTCTTCAGGCTAGCAGAACGTGGATCATGGAAGATCGTTATTTCATCGACAAGCTCAAGGGCAGGAACAATGAAAGTTAAAATCATTAGCCACTGCACATTAAAGCGTGGAGAGAAATGGGAATAACATCCCTGAGACGAAAATTAATACGCCCATCATATGTGCAAGCAGAACTGCACACAACCTTCAGACCCATTTTTTGCCCAAAGTGGGCATCTTTGTACACGCTCCAGCTCCTTTGTTTCCATACAGTGCAGGTCCTTTGCCTTCCATAGTCAGGATTCTATTGACATTCTTCACTATGCAGAGCTCTTTGAGAATAGCAATTGTGAGAAAGGAACTCGCAAATTAGGTTTTTGCTTCCTCTGCCCTTCCAGACAGAACAGAGTCTACAGAGAATGGCTTTCCCCGCAGTATAGCAGAGCCCCATTGTAACATTGTTAGACAACCTAGCACATGCTCGAAGGCCATAATGAGAAGGGAAAACAAAGGCCTGATCAAGGTCCTACCACTCATAATTCCCACTTGCCTCTATCTCCACTGCCAGTGAGGAAGGGCATCTGATTAACTCACCCTGGGATATGGAGGTGACTTCATGGAGTCTGTACCTTTTTAAAACAATACCTGGAGAAATCAGTTGCAGTAGGAATGCGTAATGGAGAGATTTCAGGCACCAGAGCGGCTGGGTTGGGAGAGATTTGGGGGCTATGGGAAGAATTTTTCGCCTCTGCTCAAATCCTTACCTTCCCCTCCAGATCTTCTTCTGTGTTCAGTGAGTCTATTGAACGCCCACTATCTCATCGGCAGGTGGGCTCATGCTTGCCCTGACTGGAAGCTTGATATCATTAGCTCCCTGGTCGACAGTTTGTTTTTCCATCATTTCCACCAAAGCCATTGATTCTGACCCCAGAGAGACCTGGGATGCTAGTTACCAGCCCGATCGTGTCCACTATCACATTTCACGTCTTTTGGCAGAATTTATGACACGGCGTTGTTCAAACAGAGAGTGCTAAAAAAAAAAACACCTCCAGAGGGAAAAACTTCTCTGCAGCCATGGAGTCCTAAAGTTGTCATCCAGGGAAAAGACTCTGTCACAGGTCGGAAAATGATGTCCAAGGGGGCACCTGGAAGGAATGAAGGCTTGAATGAGTCAGATGGTGTGCAAGCACTCTACCGCGGATGCTGCGGAAGTGGTTTGATGAGGCTTCGCTTTCTCCTAGAATTAATTACAACTTTAAAGCCTGGCAGCCTGATTTTATACTGCAACTTTCTTCAATTAAATCTGCATGTTTTTCGTCTTGCCTCATGTCATCTCACTAATTGGTTTCAGCAGCTCCTTGTGTCCGTTGCTTCCAGTACTACGCTGTCTAAAAAAAAGAAGCTGTTCTACTAGAAGAAAATGAAACATTCAAATGGATCCTCTCTCATATTACTTTCTTGTTTTCTGGCGGGGCGGCGGCGGGGGGATGGATTGCAGAAGAGAGGGGAAAAGAGTTAGTCAGCAAAATCTGGTGATGCCAAGTTGGAATTAAATTTTAGCAGTGTACTGGAGAGCATTATCAAGCCAGGGTGCTTTGGGGGCTCTGGGTTGGTTCTTTTTCAGCCAGTGTATGGGAGTGTCCGCCGTGCACCAGACTCTGTCTCAGGCACTTCAACACCTAAGCAGGGTCAGCCGAGGATCCACGAGAGCGGCCCCCAGCTTCCCAAAGATGGCAGAACCATTATTCACACTCAGATCTCTACTTCCAGTGGCTTGTCTCCAGACAGTTAAAATCTTGGCGACGTCAATTGAACAATTATTTCCTGATGTTCCTTCTATAAATGCTGGTAGCTACTGTGTCTACAACCTTCTGTTTTGAAAATAATGGTACAAGGAAAAGCATCAGGGGCAACATAAAGTAAAACTCTTCTCATTAAATATCATTAAAAGACTCTTTGCGTAAAGAACAGGGATTGTTTTATACTCAGGTGGCTCTAAAGACCTAGTTGGCAGGGAAGAAACCATCAAGAAGATGATTTCTTATCGTCTATTGGTACAAGAGGGGCTTGCAAGGTCACTGTGTGCAAATGAATGTGGTCAAAGAAGGCTACTAAAACAAAGAGATTTGAAAAGGCTGTTTCTTCAGTGCAAGACTTCAATCCAGACTGTTTGTCAAAGAGATTTGAAAAGGCTGTGTCCACTGGTTGTCAATCTGGATTCTGGGAGCCATAGAGGTTCAAGCGGATGCCTCCAGGCCTCTAGAAAGAGCTGTGCAGGGTGATCCACGGGAGGGACAGGCTTTAAAAGTCCTGTTCTTCACCCCAATTTTAACCATAGGGGCCTTCCTCTCACTTACCTTCCAGATCGGTGTTCCCTGGGAAATTCTGTGTATAGATAGGGCTCTCTAACTGCGACAGGAATTGAAAATTGCTAGCCTATCTCCTGTCCCAGCAGGCTAGAGAGACTCACTGATGAAGTATGCTCTTTGGAACGAAAACAGTTTGAAATAGCAAATATTTTGATGAGTGACTAAGTAAGACCTGGGTTGTGGTCAACACTGTCGTGTTGGTGTCTTTTGTTTTGGCATCTGGCGCCCCTTCTCACTCCTTCGGGGTTGTACAGAGGGAAAGCACTCCGGCAAGAGGAGAAGGGTGCTCTGTCCTTGCCTGCGGTTCCTCACTCTCTTCCAGCCAGCTTCATGTGCCTGGGAAGCTGAGCCAGCATAACAGAGCCCCAGGATACTTTCAGACACTTAAGTCCACATTTCCATGCAGGCCTGCATAACGCAAGGGAAGCTTAGCTTACTTAAAAATAGACATACCTATGGTTGGGTAACACACTGCTTTTATTGCTGCCATAAACCAGGATTCAGCGAATGGAGCCCCTGACCATTATTTTTCTTGCTCATTCTTTTTCTTACTCCATGAAACAGCAAAAGATGGTTTCAGGGAAAAGTTAATACGAATATGCATCTAATGGGTATTGTGAAATGTTTGTTTTATGGTGATGGATAAAGCCATTTTGAAGCAGATCCTAAATAGCCACGATTCCTGGGTATCCATTAGGACGGAGTCATGCATAGAATCGGCAAGCGAAGCAGCCCAACTCTCCAGCAGTGACATGAGCCCCTACAGAAATTAGAAACAAAGCTGCCATTTACTGAATATTTAGCATAAGTCAGGGTTTCTGTAAATGGTTATCTCTGACTTTTATGTCATTTTACGGATACAGTGGGCCTCAGTGGAGTTAATGTTCAAGCCACGGAGCTTTCTCAACCGGATCTGTCCGGCCTGTTCTCTTCCTGCTTCCCACACTTCGACCGTGATTGCATACACCCAGTGATGGGGATGGTACAGCTGAGTGCTGGACAGCGCTGAGAAGTAAGTTGAACTCTTTTGTCCTGCCTTTCCTATTTATGCTTTTTTATCCAGAGCCCTACCTCCTTTTCCCCCATCATAAACGATTATTGCTTTTCAAATGATACAAAGGAAAATAGGTAGAATGATCAAATGTGCAGAGGAATCAGGCTGATGTGTATCAAACACCTTTATTATATAGCCGAAGATGTTGACCCTGATTTGTTTTCTCAGTCCCCACTTCCAAGACCTGTAAAAGGAATGTTGCTAGATGAAAACATGTTCTATAGTTAAGATGGATGAAACTCTAGTATGTATTGACTTTGGTAAGACATCCAGTTAAGAATACCTTTAATTGCCTGGTCCCAGGGGTTATGTTTGAATTAACTAGATTTTGGCTTCTCTCTCTTCTGGGACAAGTTCTCAATCGACTTCTACTGATGTTACAAGAATCAATAGATAAATGTGCTTCTAAGTAATTAATAATGCTTCCTGGGTTTAGAGGATTCAATAGTTTAAGAGAATAAAATATTTTTGTTGCTTGTATCATTAACAGCATCGGTTCTCAACTAAGAATGACTTTGCCCTGGGAGTATCTCGTGATGCCTGGAGACATCTTTGGTTGTCACAACTGAGGAGATGGGATGCTATTGGCAACTAGTAGGTAGAGGCCAGGAGTGTTGCTAAACATCCTTCAGTGCTCGGAACAGCCCCTCCACAAAGAAAGATCTCAGTGTATAAATAGTGCTGAGATTGAGAAACCCCAATTTACAACAATTCCAAAAGAATACAAATAATAAGGGCTATTGATTTCACAATACAGATAATAATTTATAATAATAACATTGGTGCCCTCCATAATATCCAGAACCAATTGGAATGAATTATAATGGGGCATAATTTAAAGACCACAACTTTAGGTGAGTTATCAATATTCAATAGAAGCATCCCTCACCTTCCTTTTTCTGTAGAGATTGTTGAACAACAACCAATCATACCATGTTTCTGGGATACAATATAGCTTAATTCACAGATTTTTTGAAGACAAATGGGAAAACAAATCCAGGGGTAACATGGAATATGTGGTGTTGGCTTTCATGTGACAATGACAGCAAGAGACTCAACTAAACCTGAAGACAAATGAAGAAGCCACCTACTACTAATGAGTTTGGGGCAGATCATTTAAGCCTCGTGCTTTGATGTCTCCAATCTTAAAATGAAAATAAAGGAAAACCTTCTGAGACATTAGGGTGATTATATCAAATAAAACATGCCAGTCCCCCATTCAGTATAAAAGGCTACCCTACAGAAAGTTTTACCAGGGAGATTCATTGTTGTAAGTGAAAACAGACACTTCAAACAGCCACAAGCAATTGCCCAATAATATTTAAATTCTTAATAACAAGCCCTGAAATTGTTGTACCCCAGTTGATTCAATCCATGATTTAGCCATTCTTTTCTAATCAAACACAATTATGTGAATTAAATGCTCTTCATAATATCCTGAAATTAGATTATGGCGTTGCACCTGGAGCTTTCTCGATTACCAACAGAATAGCATCTCTTTAGGAAGCAGAAATGGTTGAGTGCGCTCTGAAATGAGACTAGAAAGAATGAAAAGAGATATGAGGAAAAGAGAAAATGTATGAAACAATCTTTCAATTAAGTAAAACCGAATAGAAGAGACATGTAGATCAAAATCTGGGGTGGAGAACACTCTTCCCTTAGGGTTTTCTGACGTTAGACAACTCTTTCGTGTTTCAAAAGGACATCAACGTGACTTTACTAAAAAGAAGGCTATGTTGAATAATTAGAGTAGATGCCGAAAGACAAACAATTTTTAAAAAATAAAAGGCAAGCACAATGTTCCGCAGAAGATCTTTGATTAAACAATTAGATTTATTTTTCTGAGTTACATGGAAGCAAGGTTAGCTAGAACTGTGTCTTTCTGTAAAATTAAGTGGCAAAAAAAAGTTTTTCCTACATATGAATATGGAAACTGAGGCTCAGTAAGGTTACACTGACTGTGAATGGCGGGATGTGAATTCAGACCCAGGTCTGCATGGCTCCAAATCCCTCTCTTTTTCCACTGTACGTCTTACAACTGCATAAGACAGTCTCCCAACTCGGTCTCACCCCTTCCTTGCCCTCTGCCTGCACAAGCTCTCTTTTCACAGTTCACCCTTTCTCCTTCCACCCCTGGGTCCTGAATGAGCATACAAGACCTCAACACCTATCTCTTTTCTCTTTCTTTTGCCTCCTCTTTCCCCACTTACTCCAGCCTAACAAGCACCAAAGATCCACAGACCAGAAGAAGAGGCTCTTCCTGGGAGCCCAGACTTCAAGTCCAAATGGCTCATTCACAGCTGCCTGATTCTGTGTCAGCCCAGGGATTCCCTCTCAACCAGAAATTTCTGCCTTTTCATGCTTTCCAACTAGCCGAATACCTGAGCCTTTCTGACCTCTCTGTCCACCCTGAGTCTGCCTCCTCCTGCTCCTCTGGCTTTTGGGAAAGACCTTGAGCCCAGTGCCCCGGTTCTCCATCCACCCAGGTAGGTGCTAGGAGAATGTTAATTCCTCATTAGATCTACAAAGCCCACACCAGCACTCACATCCTCAGTGCAGCACTCATGATCCTAAAATCCCTTCATTAGCTTTTTTTATTATGGTAAAATAGATATTCCATATAATTTACCACTTTAAGTATCTTTAGTGGCAGAAAGTACATTCACACTGTTGTTGTGCAACCATCACCACCAACCATCTACAGAATAGTTTTATCATCCAAACTGCAGCCCTGTCCCTGTTAAATAATTCCCCATTCTCCCCTCCTCCCAACCTCTTATACCCTCTGTTCTACTTCCTGTCTCTATGAATTTCATCCTTCTTTATAATTCCTATAGGTGGAAGCATACAATACTTTTTGGTGTGACTTATTTCACTTAGCATAATGTGTTCAAAATGTTGTCACCTGTGTGAGAATTTCATCTCTTACATTGTATGCATGTACCACATTTTGTTTATTCATTCACCTGTTGATGGACATTTGGACTGTTTCCACCTTTGAACATGGATGTACAGATATCCATTCAACTCTCTGCTTTCAATTCTTATGAGTGTATACCTAGAAGTGGAATTGATTGATTGGATGGTAATTCTATATTTAATTTTTGAAGCACCACCATATTGTTTTCCATAGTAGCTGTACTATTTCACATTCCCACTAGCAATGCACAAGGGTTGTAACTTCTCTACATCTTAGTCAACATTTATTTTCTGGTTTTGTTTTTGTTTTTTAAGTTTATTTTGAGAGAGAGAGAGAGCAGGGGAGGGACAGAGAGAGAGAGAGAGAGAGAGAGAGAATCCCAAGCAGACTCCACACTGTCAGCGTGAAGTCCGATGTGGGGCTTGAACTCATGAACCATGAGATCATGACCTGAGCCGAAACCAAGAGTTGGATGCTTAGCTGACAGAGCCACCCAGGTGCCCCTGGTTTTTTGTTTGTTTGTTTGTTTGTTTGTTTTTTGTAATAGCCATCCTGATGGGTTTGAAGCAGTACCTCATTTGATTTTAATTTGCATTTGAAATGCACCCATTTTGGTACCATGTAGATCCAGCTTAGATTTCCGTTTGATTAATAGGCCTTACCTTATTTATTCAGTCCTCTACTGTGGGATGGTTTCCACTTATATGCTATGAATCACAGAGTTGTGGTGAACACCCATGCACGTATAACTTGTGTGCAAATGTGAATTTCTCTGGAGGAGAATGTACCAGGAGATGTCAAATTGCTCTGTGGTGTGGTCACCTCTACTGATTAGCACTCACACCAGCAACGGTGCAGAGTGTCTATTTCTCTACATCTTCACCAACACTTGGTATGAACAGGCTTATAAATTGTCCTAATGATGTGTGGGATAGTATTTCATTACAGTTTCATTTTGAAATTTGCATATTTTTGTGAGAGGTTGAGAATATTTTAATATATTTATTGACCATGAAGTTTTCTTCCTCTGGAAATTGCCTGTTCATGTTATTTTCCCCATCTTTCTGTTAGATTTGCCCTTTTCACTAGGAATTATATATATATTCTAGGCACTGATATTTTGTCAATTACATGCATTGTGAAATCTGCTTTTACCTCTTCATGTTTTTTCTTGCCTCTTGGCATGAGAATTTGTCATTTTGATTAGACAACTTCCTCGAACTTGTTATCTGCGACTTACACTTTTCCTATCATTAAAAAAAAATCTGTCCCTACGCCGCTATCTTAATGGTATTTGCCGATGCCTTTTTTTTGAGAAGTTTTACAGTTTTGCTTTGCACAGCTGTGTCTTTTACACAATGGAAATTATTTTCGCATATGGTCAGAAATAATGACCTAATGTTATCTTCTTTCAAAATGAGGACATCTCATTATCCCAGAATCACTAGTTGTTCGGTCCATTCTTTCCATGCTGATTTTTCAGCCACCTCTGTCATGTACCAAGCTCACACACATATGTGGTTATGGTTTCAGGCTGCCTGGGGTGTACCATCAGCCTTCGTGTTCATCCCCAGACCAGTGCTGCCCTGGCTTAGTTACCATGCCTGTATGGCTAAGCTTTGTTGTCTGCTAAGGCAAGTTTTGCTCCCCGTTCCAAATTTTTCCCTTACCACGCGTATGGCCACGTTTTCCAAACTGGTCTTAATGTTTCTTCGCCCTTGTCATATTGTGGGCAAAAACGTCATTAGGACTTTCATTAGACTATCATTAAAATAATAAAGAGATATGTCTTCTTTTTGATGTCAGATCTTCCCATCGATAAACTAATATTGAGATCTCCTACATCTTACAGTAGAGTTTTTTGAATTATCATTCCAAACATTTTTTGTAAAGGTTTTATTTGTGAAAGTTATTTATCTTTTTTATTTAAATCCAAGTTAGTTAACATACAGTGTAGTCTTGACTTCAGGAATAGAACCCAGTGATTCATCCCTTACATATGACACCCAATGCTCACCCTGAAAAGTGCCCTCCTTAATGCCCATCACCCATTTAACCCATCCCTCCACCCACCACCCCTCCAGCAACCCTCAGTCTGTTCTCTGTATTTAAGAGTCTCTTATGTTTTGTCCCCCTCCCTGTTTTTATATTATTTTTGCTTCCTTTCCTTTATGCTCATCTGTTGTGTTTTTCAAATTCCACATGAGTGAAACCATATGATATCTGTCTTTCTCTGACCGACTTATTTCGCTTAGCATAATACTCTCTGTTCCATCCACATCGTTGCAAATGGCAAGATTTCGTTCTTTTTCATTGCTGAGTAGTATTCCATTGTATGTATGTATGTATGTATGTATGTATACATATATCACATCTTCTTTATCCAGTCATCAGTGGATGGACAATTGAACTCTTTCCATACTTTGGCTATTGTTGATAGTGCTGCTATAAACATTGGGGTGCATGTGCCACTTCGAATCAGCGCTCCTGTATCCTTTGGATAAATACCTAGTAGTGCAATTGCTGGGTTGTAGAGTAGTTCTATTTTTAATTTGTTGAGGAACTTCCATACTGTTTTCCAGAGTGGCTGCACCCGTTTGCATTCCCACCAACAGTGCAAAAGGGTTCCCCTTTCTCTGCATCCTCGCCGATATCTGTTGTTTCCTGAGTTGTTAATGTGAGCCATTCTGACAGGTGTGAAGTGATACCTCCTTGTGGTTCTGATTTGTTTTTCCCTGATGAGCGATGTTGAGCATCTTTTCATTGTGTCTATTAGCCATCTGGATGTGGCTCTTTTCTTTGGAAAAGTGTCTATTCATGTCTTCTGCCCATTTCTTCACTGCATTATTTGTTTTTTGGGTGTTGAGTTTGGTAAGATCTTTATAGATTTTGGATACTAACCTTTTATCCAATATATCATTTGCAAATACCTTCTCCCATTCCATCGGTTGCCTTTTAGTTTTGTTGATTGTTTCCTTCAGTGTGCAGAAGCTTTTTATCCGAATGAGATCCCAATAATTCATTTTTGCTTTTAATTCCCTTGCTTTTGGGTATGTGTCAAGTAAGAAATTGCTGTGGCTGAGGTCAGAGAGGTTTTTTCCTGCTTTCTCCTCTAGGGTTTTGATGGTTTCCTGTCTCACATTCAGGTCCTTTATCCATTTTGAGTTTGTTTTGTGAATGGTATAAGAAAGTGGTCCAGTTTCATTCTTCTGCATGTCACAGTCCAGTTCTCCCACCATTTCCTAAAGAGACTGTCTTTTTTCCATCGGATACTCTTTCTTGCTTTGATGAGGATCAGTTGGCCATACATTGGTGGGTCCATTTTTGGGTTCTCTATCCTATTCCATTGATCTATGTGTCTGTTTTTGTGCCAATACCATACTGTCTTGATGATTACAGCTTTGTAATACAGCTCAGAGTCCCGAATTGTGATGCCTCCAACTTTGGTTTTCTTTTTCAACATTACTTTGGCTTTTGGGGGTCTTTCATTGTGCCATACAAATTTTAGGATCGTTTGTTCTAGCTCTGTGAAGAATTCTGGTGTTATTTTGATAGGGACTGCATTGAATGTGTATATTTCTTTGAGTAGTATTGACGTTTTAACAATTTTTATTCTTCCAATCCATAGCACAGAATGGTTTTCCATTCCTTTGTGTCTTCTTCCTTTTCTTTCATAAGCTTTCTATCGTGTTCAGCATATAGATCTTGTACCTCTTTGCTTATGTTTATTCCTAGGTATCTTATGGTTTTTGGCGCAAGTGTAAAAGGGATCAATTCCTTGATTTCTCTTTTTGCTGCTTCATTATTGCTATATAGAAATGTAACTGATTTCTATACATTGATTTTATATCCTGTGACTTTGCTGAATTCATGTATCGGCTCTAAAAGTTTTCGGTGTAGTCTTTCAGGTTTTCCATGTAGAGTATCATGTCATCTGCAAAGAGTGAAAGTTGGACTTCTTCCTTGCTGGTTTGGATGCCTTTTACTTCTTTTTCTTGCTGATTGCTGAGACTAGCACACACAAGATTTCATTTTTTTAAGTAATCTCTGTACCCAACGTGGGGCTCTAACTCACAACCCCGAGATCAAGAGTCTCATGCTCTACTGACTGAGGCAGTCAGGTTTTCACCTTACAATAAAGTTTTTGTTCAATTTTGTTTTTCCTACAAATGCCTATTATGAATATGAATAAGTTTCAGGGTTTTTTTAAATTACATTTTCTACTTAATTGTCCCTGGGACTTAAGAATGCTATGTATTTTTTCAGAGCAATTTTCTGTCCAACAGCAATATAGAGTTGTCTTTTTTGTTCTAGTTACTTTTCTGTACATCCACTTAGAATGTGATGTCAACAGAAATTTTATCTGTGAATAATGGCAACTTTGCTTCTGCCTTTGTAGTCCTTATACATTTTATTTCTTTTCCTTTCCTTTTCCGGTTTTCCTTACTGCACTAACCTAAAACCTTTTATGCAATGTTGAGTAGAAGCAGTGCTTGAAGCAACACAGGTGTTATTCTTACTTCAAAGGGAATATGTGAAATGCCCCACATTTTAGGTATATTTATGCCTATATTAGGCAGACTCTTTATCAGGTAATAACGTTCCCTCCTATTCCTAGATTTCTACTTAAACAAAATGAATGTTGAACTTTTAATTTTATTCTTTCTTTTTTATTTGACATTTGAGAATTAGTGCAGTAGCTTACTTGGGTGATGGATTCGAGTCAGCTCCTGGAACACAATGAAAGTTGGATGACTCCTTCTTTTGAAGGTTGTTCTCAAATTTGTTGGTGTCAGCATCGTTTTGCACTCATAAAAAAGACTGAAGCCTGCAAGGAGTGTTTGTTTTTGTGGGTTGTATATCAATATTTATCATGTTAGAAGTGAAAACTAAGAAATTTTAAAAAATGATTGATTCATTTTAAAACAACCATAAGCCCAATCCACGTTAAGATAAGTGATATAATTTTTTTATGAAAAATACCATATTCTGGGGCGCCTGGGTGGCTCTGTCAGTTAAGCGTCTGACTTCGGCTCAGGTCATGATCTCACGGTCCGTGAGTTCAAGCCTCACATCGGGCTCTGTGCTGACAGCTCAGAGCCTGGGGCCTGCTTTGGATTCTGTGTCTCCCTCTCTCTCTGCCCCTCTCCCGCTCATACTCTGTCTCTCTCTCAAAAATAAATAAAGATTAAAAACAATTTTTTTAATGCAAAGAAAAATACCATATTCTCCAAAACAAAATCAAGTGAAGTCTGTGTATCTACTCTACTTCCTAAACTCATCCCAGAGTATTTTCAAGTATTATTAGACTATTCACCTGTTCTATAGAAATTTACATACAGCACCTCCTAGCCTCTAAGGCTGAGATCAGAGACAACTTTTCTTCTTCCGGTTCTCTAATCATACTTCTACAAGGCATTGAGTACCCCAGTCGTTCTATCTATAAAATAGGTTTGTTGATCACCACAGACCAATCTAGATGATGTTTTCATTAAACCAGGGAGGCTGTCTTTTAGGACTGGGCTATTAGTAATATGGACAGTGGCATCAGTTTCTGGGTAATGGAGGAAAAATCCACTCTAGGCAAAGTATCTGGAACCTCTAAAAATCTTACTCTGTACCTAATAGTTGCTTGAGAATGGTGTTATCGATAGACTGTAAACAAGAAAATATGCTGCTTTAATCAACTGTGGCTCACCTAAACTATGATTTATCTCTGGTCTTATGAAAAGAGAATGTTTATTTAACAAGAGCAGTTGCCATAGTTTGTCAAAATCACATCTTTTTTTTCTTTCCTGAAATTATTTCTGTGCTCACAACATTTTTGCATCCCCCCGGTAGCGGTGTTTATGAAACGAGTTTATTTTTATTTCTCTGTTAGCTGGATCAGTAATCAGAAAACTTGCTTTGAGGGATTATTTCAAGATCTTGTCAAATAACACAAGGATCCTGTGGGAGGCATTTGCATAAGCTTCCTGAAACCTAACTTGTAAACAGCAGCAACAGCTGATCACGGCAGAGGCAGGGGGACCCTTCTCGTTACAGCCACTCGAATGGGTTGTCTACGGGAAGTTCAGTTCTCCCTGCTTTCACTGAGACGTGTCCTGGTGGAGACCTGTACCCAGCCACTCTGCAAAACAGATGTGTCCTAAGCATGATTTAAATATGACCTTCTAGGGGCACCTGGGCGGCTCAGTCAGTTAAGCGTCCAACTTTGGCTCAGGTCATGATCTTGTGGTTCATAAGTTCAAGCCCCGCATCGGGCTCTGTGCTGACAGCTCAGAGCCTGGAGCCTGCTTCAGATTCTGTGTCTCCCTCTCTCTCTGGCCCTCCCCTGCTCACGTTGTCTCTCTCTCTCTCTCTCTCTCTCTCTCTCTCAAAAATAAATTAACATTAAAAAATGTTTAAAAATAAAATGAATATAACCTTCTAAACACACTAGAGTCATTATCTTCAATTTGTGAGAGAATTGAAGTTGTTCCCACTCTTCGGAAGTGAGAGCAACCTGAAAACATGGCAGCCATTAGAACAGCTGGACGCTGAGCTTCCTGGGCATGATGGCTCTCTCTCAACAGCTGAGGATTTCCCGCCCTTAGAGAAGCGGGGCCTTAAGTGTGCGCAACCCAGCATCTCAGCTGCCTCACCTTAGCCCTCCCTCAGACCCTTCCTTTCCAAGAATGACTCCTCTCACCCGACTCTAGCCTCCATCTCCTCCTTTGCGGCCCACCCTGGTCCCGAAGCCCACCCCTCTGGGCTCATCGCCTTTCCATTTCCATCAACACTTGGTGAAGGCTTTGTGTCGAGTTATGTGACATTCATCCAATGAACCTAGGAGCACCCAAATTTGTCTGTCACTTAGCCAACCTTTCCTTGTGGTGTCCCGAGAAATACAGGCAGCAGAAAATATGTACTGGACACTTTTTCTTACTATTTCAGCATTGTCCGCAACTAGGGTGACCAATTGTCACCAGGTTTGTCCCGGACTGAAGACGCTTCTGGGACAAGGAACTTTCAGCTTTGAAACCAGGAGAGTCTCCGACAAATTGAGGCAAATTGGCGACTGTTATCGATTCAGCTGCACCCCACCCCCCCAAAAAAATGTTGGAGCCCTAACTCCCAGTACCTGAGAAAGTGACTTTATTTGGAAACAGGGCCATTGCAACTGTAATTAATTAATAATTAGATGACATCATTCTGGAGTATGTTGAGCCCCGGATCCAATGTGACTGATGTCCTTATAAAAGGGGGAAATTTGGAGACAGGAATGCACACCAGAAGAGTACCATGTAAAGATGCAAGCAGAGACCAGGGTGATTACAGCAGAAGCCAAGGACCTAAACATCACCAGCAATCCACCAGAAGCGAGAAGAGAGTCCTGGAAGATTCTCCCTCACAGACCTCAGAAGGAACCGACACTGCCAGCATGTTTGTCGTTTACAAAATCTGGGCTCACAGAGAAATCATGCTAGACGGTTGCAGGCAAGGGAAGGGGTGGGTGAAATTGAAGCATTTGGGGGACGGTGAAGCCACAGAGGGAATGAAGTCACTTAGAGCTTCACCAGGCTCTACGAGGAGCTGGGGGCTTTTGAGGATTGCATGGGTAAGAGCAACCCAAGTCCTGTTCCCAGCTGGTGCACTGGGATTGGGGCTGTGGGTGGGGCTTTGGCAGAACTTCCCATGGGACTGAGTCAGGAATGAGCCTCCCCATCCCAGCAAATGTCTACATGCGATGCCTGCCGAGGAAGCTACCAATATCAAGGGCATCCCAGTGTACTCTTTGAATAAGGAATATGAGCCAAAGACCAGAGGAGCGTTTGCTGAATGTTCTGGACTCTGCCATATCTTCAAGGTACAACTCAAGGTTGAACTTCAAGGTTCCTGGGTACAACTCAGAGGATGGGAAAAGGGGCTCCTATTCCATAACCAAGACTGAATTTCCTGCCACTTTGGCTGGGGGGAGCTCAGAGCCGATTAAAGTTGATTTAGAAAAATAAAAACACTGTGACATTTCTTATGTGCACAGATGTAGAGGAATATTCATATCCAACGCACATTCGTGGTGCTTGTGATAGGATGTGCTTTCAATTTCTGCAAGCTGAGGCCCGACTGGCTGATGTCCCAGGGCCCGTTCCTTCCCTCAGCTTCCTTGCCTCAGCTGAGCAGCGGGTCCTGTGGAGACAGACGCTTCTCCCCATAAACTCCAAACAGAAGTCAGTTTAGAGGGACTCCTGCAGTGCTACAGCTGCGCTCTGAACTTGAAGGAGAGGGTAGCCTGCGATGAGGGAGAGGGGCGGCGGGTGAAAAGGAGACAAGAGTCGCCTGGGGAATGGGAGGCTAGAGGAAGAAGACTGATTTGCAAGCCCGCCCTCCAGAATCCTCCGGGGCCTCTCTAGCGCCCCTAGAGGCCACCTCAACTCCAAGGTTCTCATTTCCGCCCCAGCTATTTCTGGCCTCCACTCACAGACCAGGGTGCCCATCAGATTGGATTACAGCCCATAGCTCACTGCCCTGTCACATCTGCCATCTGCAAACAGAAGGGAGTGTATTTCATTGGCGGGGGCGGGGGGGGGGGGAAGGAAGGACTTAGGGTCTGTGGCAAGGAAAAATGGAACGTGGTGAAGGAGAAAACTCTGTTACAAACTCTCCAAGGAGCCAGGATCATCCACCTTCCTCTTCTGGTTGTCTTTAATCTTTTACTTTTGGGGGAGAGCTCACGTCTTTTCATAAGACCTCACCCCCAAGTTGTAGCCTCTGTATGTTTCACTAGTATGGTCCGTCTGCCAGGCCACCCTTCCGTCGTTAGTCTCCTCACAGCCAGACGCCTTAGACCTCTCTACTGTCCGAGTATCTCCTAAAACCCATGAGCTTTAGCCAGGGATTTGATTTTGAGTTCGGAAGAGAAATCAAGAAAAACCATCCTAAGAACAAAACTAGTGATGGTGTTTTGGTGTCTCTGTTCATTTCCCCAGAGACGGGGCACTGTGGATGGGAGCCCCTCTCTCAGGCAGAGTGCCCAGCACACGGGTGAGTCGTGGTGGATTGTGAGATGGCTCACAGGCTACTACCCTACTAACTAACGTCTCTGGATGCACGTCTTTTAAGAGAATAGGGCGTATCCAAGGTTATTCGTATAATGAAATTTCTTTCACTCACTCACACTCTGACAAAGTCTCGTGAGTGCAAGAAAGGGGGGTAAAGTGCAGACGGCACACCCAGAAGATTTTGACCACCTTGGATTCTTCCACGGCTCAGGATGCACCTTTATTGATATCCCGTTAACAATTATGGTGGCTTGACAGGGGTGAAGTCTGGTTATACCCATGGGGGTATATTAAGAATGTGACATCACATGACTCCTGTCTTATGACAGAAACAGCCCCTGGGCTTGAATGCCTTAGAAACACAGACCCTAGATCTACCAACCTGCTTTGCTCCCCAGAGGCACCAGCTTCTCCATGTCTCGGTTGACACTTCTTAACGATGAGGGGCGACCGGGTGGCTCAGTTGGTTAAGTGTCTGACGTCTGCTCAGGTCATGATTTTACAGTTCTTGAGTTCGAGCCCCACATCGGGCTCTGTGCTGACAGCTCGGAGCCTGGAGCCTGCTTCGGATTCTGCGTCTCCCTCTCTCTCTGCCCCTCCCCCGCTTGCACCCTGTGTGTCTCTCTCTCTCAAAAAAAAAATAATAATAATAATAAATAAATAAACATTAAAAATTAAAAAAAAAAAGTAAAGAGAAAAACTGACCATGACACATGACCTCCCTCACGGGTTGCTTGCCAAGGTAAAATGAACTACAGGAGATCCTCAACTTGCCAAAGTTCCAATGATGAGCTCTTAGAAATAGCACGAAAACTAGCTGTCGAGAAAGTCTTTTCAGCTCTGCCTGATACCAACAGATGGAACTAGCTAGGTATCACTCCTGTGGAGGACAGAGGAACCCAGGAACAGCCTTTGGGAATCTAAGGTGTCCATATGGCTCTCGCAAGAAAAACGTGCCTTGAAGTTGGAAGGGTTTGAAGTCATTGCCAAGATTTACATGGCAGGCTTTTATCTTTGCCACTGCACTAGCCTCTGCCATGAGCATGTGTTTGCCAGTGAACTCAACAGCACCGGGGTTGTTCATCCAGGTTTAGGCTTGTTCTCGTGGAATCATGTCTCCGTTTGCAGTCAACGTCTGGTCTGTATGATAAAATATCTGGTCTCCCTACCCAGTGGGACCCTTGAGAAGCCATTCATTTCAGAGTTGGCATCCAGGGGCTGGTACTAAGACTGTACTTTGCATCCCTGGCAAATAACACACTGCATCAAGAGGGAGAAAATGGTATGATTTTTTCCCGTTTTGACTTAGAATCCAACGGTAGCTAATATAGCACAGGGGTTCTCAGCCTCAGCACTGTTGATATTTGGGGCTGGATAATTCTTTGTTGTGGGGCTGTCCTGTGTGCCGTGAGATGTTTAGCAGCATCCCTGGCCTCTACCTGATAGATGTGATAGATGCTGGTAGACCTCCTCCTCTTCCCCGCCCCCGTTTGTGACAGCCAGACGTATCTCTGGACATTGTTGGATATCTTCTGGAAGGTAAAACCGACCCTCTTTGAGGAGCACCAAGGTAGTGCGTCTTACAGTAAAATTTGATGTACAAATCTGAGTGGGTTCAGCTTCAGACAGTCATGGTACCTGAAATAGCACCCGAAGTCAGGAAATTTGAAGCCTTTCCCTTTGGGTCTGGAAGAATATACTGGTGGTCATGAGCTCCAGATTTAGAGTCAGACTGATTTGAATGTGGCTTTGCCACATACTAACTATGTAGCCTTATAAGTTATTCAACCTTTCTGAGCTCGTGTTCTCATGTGTATGTGGGTAAAAAATATCCCTCTCTCCCAAGGCAGTTACAAAGACTAGAAGGGACATGACATGTAAAGCATTTAATGCATTTGAGGCATGCAATAAACAGCAGTAATAGGGCATCAGTGATGATGAGCGATGCTATTGTTACTAGGCCTTGGACAGAGGCATGTGATGGTTGAATAGGCGGCTGTATTTGGAAGGCACTGAAGGCAAGTCAGGTTTCTTGGGAATGGACCCTTTAAAAGAAAAATACATAGACTTTGCCTATAAATATTTGGAGGTGCCGTGTAGTTCTACTGGAAGCTTGCCTCTTTGGTACCTGATTTGATAATCAAAAAGGTACATGTTGATCATATTAAAAGATGCTTGAAACTCATGACATAGGGAGTTTCCAAATTAACACATAGCTTGACCTCTCTGGCACAACCCCATCTCTCCCCAAATCTAACCTAAGCCCCAACCGGGGACATGGGTACTGCATAGCCCATGAGCCCAGGACTAGAATGTGTGAACCCTTGGTCAGACGTGGTGGCCCATGCTCCAGCTGATGGTCCCTCTGTGTCAAAATCTTCTCCAGACAGTGATATGCTAAGAGGACATGAGCCATTCCTGGTCCTGGAGTGTTCCCTCAAACTCAGTCCTGGGCTTTGCCTCTACCCCTGACTGTGCTTATAAATCTTTACTTCACTCTTTCTGAACGTCAACATCCTCACCTGTAAGATAGAAACAAAAATAATGCCTACTTCTTATTGACTACAAATATTGAATAAACTAATTAGTGTGCTCAGCATAGTTCCAGGACACCGTAAAAGGCCCTACACATATTTATGTCTGACCACCTTTCAGACACTCATGCAAATTAAATGAAGCCATGCTTGGCGGCTTGCCCACCACGTCCCAATAAGCTCACACACCCCCTTCCGCGCCTTCCCACTTCTGCCGTAATTTGGTCCTTCTTCCTCTGATAACCTCAGCGAGGACTTTGCTGGGGAGTGCAGGGTGCCTGAACTGAGCTTTCTAATGGTTTCCTCCATCAGCACAGGGGAGCCAGACCCTGTACTCTCTCCTTGCTGGGAACAGAAGAGGCACGGCAGACGGAGACTCCCCATGGCCCCAGCCTGCATGTATGCGGGCACTGAGCACCAAGAAGTCACTTTGTGAGGGAGGTCTCAGTATTGGGAGCCCCTCTTCACTGATGGGAGATCCGACCCCACTCGGACACGAGGCAGGATGAAAAGAACATATTGTTTTAACAGCAGGGTCAACTTAGGCAGCAGGAACCACAGGACTGGCACCCAGGGCCAGGATACTTTTTAGGGACCCATGAACAAGTTTTATTTCTCTTCAGATCAGATTTTTTTTTTAATTAATAGAACCCAGCTGGAATTATATTTTTCTTATACCAATGCGGTCATAAATAAAACCTTTTATATATTTATATTTATATTTATATTTATATTTATATTTATATTTATATTTATGTTTATGTTTATTTATGGAGGAAGTGGCCCAGGAAGATAAAGTGCACGGGGCCCACCAAAGTCATGATGTGACCCTGCCCAACAGCTATGCGGTGTGTGGGTCTTTGGAAGGGAACTGCTGTTGGGGCAAACAGGAAGATGCTCTTCGGGGAAGAACATGGGACCCTGAGGTCAGGTGCCTGAGGAACAAAATGGGAGGTAAGCTTTCCTTCAAGAGCAGCTGAATTAGTCTCTTTGGGCTCTGTGGGGGAGGGGCAGGGGATGCCGAGGAACAGAAGGCAGAGAGAGAGACAGGGAGAGGAGTGTGCGTAGGGAGAGTAGTCAGTGGGTGGCATGGGGCTGCCCCAAGTGAAAGGCAAACGTGAGGAGTCTCTGAGAATGGTGGCTGTGGTGAGAGCAGGGAAGGTTGTTCATTTTGGAGCTGTGTGTATCTTCCCTCCCTTATCTCCCCCAACTCAGCTTCTCAGTCAAGTCGCTTCTACTAGTAAATTTTGTGCAAATGGAGCTTAAGCAGCAACAAAAGTCAAAGAGGAGGCAAGTTCTATGTCGATGCAAACGGTATGCAATCTGCACGCCCAGAAGCAGGAGCCTCGTCACAGGGGTGGCAACCTGGGGACCCTGAACCCATCAGTGATTTCCCTTTTTGTGGGAAAGGCTTTGAATCGGGGGGATTCAATGACAATCTTGCATAGACCACAGGGGGTGGCAATGTCCCAGTCATCGGGGGAGCCCACAGGTCACAGCCACTCCGTCGCCTTCCACCTCTTGGAAGGTGTCACTTCTGTTTTAAACCTGGGGCAGCCAGGGCCCCGATGCCGGCTGCAGAGTCTGGTGGGCACAGAGCACGGGGAGTGACGGCTAGTGAGTTTCTTTTCGGGACGGCGAACACTTTCTGGAATTGGTGGCAATGGTTATGCAACCTTGCAATGATCTTTGAAAACAAAAGTGAAGTAAAAAACAAAAACAAGAGTGAGAAGAATCCAGCACAGGCCTTGGGGGTGGCTGGATGCAGGGCCTCACAGATCATCTGGCCCATCTCTCTCCACCTGCAGTTCTGCCTGGCTTTGGGTGGCCCCAGCCTCCAGTCGCCTCCTGCGGCTCTCCGCTTACCTCCTCCCGGCTTTGGGGAGCGCAGAGGGAAGTTCTCCTTTCTTAACATTGCATGGAAGTTTCCAGTTTGACTGTCCGTGGTCATCCCTGAACCGGACATGTGGTCAGGGGAGTGGAATGTGCTGATTGGCCTAGGCCCGAGTCCCTTGGTGGGGGGATGGGGCACAGGGAGTTAGCAAACCTCGAGCAAATCGTGGGCTCGAGAGTGGGGGGATGGGGAGGTGGCTCCCCAAGGATAAATGGAGTCCTGTGGCCAGAAGCAGGTGTGGGTATTGACTGGGCAAAAATAACAGAGGTTGAGTAACTGACTCTGTTTCTTTCTTTAAGTCTCTGTGCCTTAGTTTCCTCATCTGTAAAAATGAGAATGATGGTAATACCTGTCTACCCAGGTGGTTGATTAAATGATTAAATGAGTTAATCATTTCTATCATTTCAACTTCTATTTCATCTAATCATTTCAACTTCTACCATCAGGTTGTGTACTTCCTCAATAGACTGGGTCTTTCTTTAGTTATCAGCGATCTTTGAATGTGCTTTAGCAACACTCAGTCTGTTCTTCTTTTTCTGCATAAAATAACTATAAACAGTTGGCAAATTTCTACCGAAGATTGCAGTAATAATAATAACAGCCCCAGGAATCGCAGTAAGATTAGTAGGGGAGAGCTCTAATCCTGGCCAGCCTTTCTCCTAAATCTCCACTCCAGACATTCTTCGTTTTCAAGCGGCCCTACAATCAGAATCCAGAACCACACCGAAAAGAATGTTCTAGATCAGGAATCTAAGTGTCTCGACAAAGAGAATGCACAGCCTGGCCATTCCTGCAGTTCCCTGGAGAGTCACGCAGTCTGTCTGAGAAAAGTGGCCCTTCGTGATTCTCAGTGATACCAGAGCCTCTCTCCCCCACTGGGTGCTCATGCCAGAGGGACGAGGCAGAGCTCCAGGGCTGTACGTGTCACATCGCATTAGTGCTTATTTCTGGAGACAAACGGCTCCCTTAAAGACTAGGAAAGCCTTCTTATACTTGGACAACCAGCTGAAAACATAGAAATTGAATGCCACACTCACAGCACACATCCATCTTTATAATACAGTCCCCAAAAGTACTTCAAATGACTTTGTGCGAAGAGTTTCTGAGATATGATTATAAGATATGATTGCTTTGGGGGAGGGGGAAGGAGGGAGGATAATTTCATTAGCTTTGTCAGCTTTGGCACAAGGTGACGTTATGAAGGGAATTAGCAACCCTGGAGACTATTAAGGGAATAAATAAATATTTTAATATAATTTGTAAGCCACTGCAATAAGGCCCAGCATGGACAAGCCACTACTGTCATTGTGGTGTGCTTATGGTTGAAAGTCAAATATCTAAAAAAATAGTAATAGTCCCAGGGCGCCTGGGTGGCTCAGTCGGTTAAGCGTCCGACTTTGGCTCAAGTCATCATCTCGCAGTCTGTAAGTTCGAGCCCCGCGTGGGGCTCTGTGCTGCCAGCTCAGAGCCTGGAGCCTGCTTCAGATTCTATGTCTCCCTCTCTGTCTCTGCCCCTCCCCCGGCCATGCTCTGTCTCTGTCTCTCTCTGTGTGTCTCTCTCTGTCTCTCTCTCTGAAAAAAAAATGTCCTGGTTATTATCAAAGACAAAAAAAATACATATAACTTTCCAAACTGTGGTTTGTGTAGGTGCTGCTGACCTCAAGGCCCAGGCAATGTGGTGGGCTTGGTTAGAGTCGTCTCAGGCCGATTCCGTGGTCTAGGGCTGATGGTAGCTTCCAGATTCCTGGGCAAGGGATGAGGAAATCTGAGTATTTATCTCCTGGACAAGCCTGCTGTCTTTCCTGGTGGGGCAGGTAGGAAAGACAGGGGGCAATTACTCCTAATCTGTAAATGTCCTCCAGAGATAAAGTAGGGATCTCTCCCAGGGGTGGCAGAAAGGAGTCTGTTTTCGCCACATCGGGGCCGAGAAGATTCTCAGTCAGCTCCATCCATTCCCACACTTTACACACAGCGGGGTCCACAGAGAGGGTCTCTAACCTGGTGTCTGCCAGCGAGCACTATCCCTTCCCCACTGGGAGACCTTAGGCAAGTTACCTTGTTTTACTGATCCTCACTTCCCTCATCTGTAAAATGGGGGGGCCTAGGCATGGTGTGTGTGCTCTGAAGATCCAATGACACGAGGCACCTGAAGCACGGAGAACAGTGCATGCCTCCTGACAGTTGTCCCCCGGCCCTCTCCTGCCTTCTAACATAGACGAAGGAGGGAATTCTCAATTCCTTTTTAAACAGCACCAACAATCTACCGCACGCTGTTGCGGGTTTATGAGAAGCTGAGAAGTATGATTCTTTTGAAGAGAACCACACTCAATGCTTCTTGCCTCTGATTTTCTCTGTGACTTTCGAGAAGGCTCCTGGTTGGTCTGACCCCTGGTTACCCGGACGACTTCGTCCTCACAGCGACTTCCAGCTCTGTTGTTGGAAGATTCCGATCCTCTTAGGTGGCTGGGTCCCTGTAGAGTGGTGGACCTTTCAGGGATTTTTGATGGAATGCCTTCTATTTCCAGAAATGCATCCCAGGGGTGCCTGGGTGGCTCAGTAGGTTGAGTGTCCAACTCTCGGTTCCGGCTCAAGTCATGATCTCGTGGTCGTGGGATCGAGCCCCGTGTTGGGCTTGGCACTGAGCATGGAGCCCGCTTGATTCTCGCTCTCCCTCGCCCTCTCCCTCTGCCCTTTCCCTGCTTGCTCTCTTTATTTCAAAATAAATAAACTTTTTTTAAAAAAAATGTGCCCTCCTCTACACAGCTATACAGCATTTTTTGTTATTACGCGGCCTAGCTTCCCTGGGCCCGAAGTAGCTCTAACAGGCACCTGACCAAAGTGGGTGAATCAGTGTTCTTCTCCATGAGTTGTTCTGGAATTGGGGAAGAGCAATGAGAAGCAATGAAATACAGCTCAAAATCTGTTGACAGCCATCTCGTCAGCCATTTGGCGGAAAACAGGCCACAATGAGAGAAAAAAGCCAACACACAGAGAGTACAGAGACCCAGGGAGAGCCCAGTCTAGTCAGTACCTGACTTTCTTATTCCAATGTCATAGATGCCCCCTGCACCCCTCTCCTTCCTACCATTTGGATATTTCCTTCCTTGGATTCTTTCAGCCAAAGAATTCTCTTGTTGTCACTTACAACTAAAAACCCTCACTTGGAGCATTTGTTTTATTTGATCCAAATACTCTTCATGCTTATTTGGGATGGCATGGTCATCTTTATTTTGCTTGATTTAATTATTGTAAGAACATCTAACATGAGATCTACCTTGTTAGAAAATCTTCACGCATGCAGTACAGTATTGTTAACTACGGGCACAGTGTTGTACAGAAGAACTTTTGAACTGTTCATCTTGTACAACTAAAATGTATGCCCATTGACCGGTAGCTCCCCATTTCCCCATACTGAGGCCCCAGCAACCACCATTTTATTCTTTGACTACCTTGGTTTGACTACTTTAGATACTTCGTATAAGTGGACTCATGAAGGATTTGTCCTCCTGTGGATTTTATAGTTGCTGGATACAAAAGCAACACATAAAAATTACTTCTGTTTCTCTATAGTAATAATGAACCACCTGAAAAGGAAATTAGGAAAATATTTCTGTTTAAAATAGCACCAAAAAGAATACAATACTCAGGAATAAATTTAACTGAAGACATGAAAGGTGTGTATACTGCAGACTACAAAACATTTGCTGAAAGAAATTAAAGGCACAAACAAAGGGAAAGGCATCCTCTGT
Source organism: Felis catus (assembly GCF_018350175.1). Taxonomy (NCBI): domain Eukaryota; kingdom Metazoa; phylum Chordata; class Mammalia; order Carnivora; family Felidae; genus Felis; species Felis catus. Next base: position 76,870,930 of record NC_058378.1, read on the forward strand.
TCGTGGATGGGGAGAATTAATATCGTTGAAATGTCCATACCACTCAAAGTGATTTATAGACTCAGTGCAATCCATTTTAAAATCCCTATGGCTTTTTTTTTTCAGAAATAGAAATTCTAAAATCCATATGAAACCACAAAAGACCCCGAAAAGCCAAATCTGTCTCGAGAAAGAAGAACAAAGTTGGAGGTATCACCTTTCCTGATTTCAAAGTATATTACAAATCTACAGTAAGTAAAAACAGTATGATGCTGGCATAAAGGCAGACACATCTGCCAGTGGAACAGAACAAAGAGCCCAGAAATCAATCCATGCATAAATGACCAACCGATCTTTGACGAGGGTGCTAAGCATACACAACGGGGAAAAGAGTCTCTTCAATAAATAGTTTCGGGGAAACTGGATATTCTCTTGCAAAGAATGAAGCTGGACACTTATCCTACTCCATACATAAAACTCAATTCAAAATTGGTTAAAGACTTGAGACAACAGGAAGGGGCTAAGATGGCAGAACAGCATGGAAGTTTTTTTGCGTCTCTCGTCCCCAAAATGCAGCCAGATCAACACCAAACCATCTTGCACACCAAAATTCATTAAAGACTTAAACATAAGGCCTGAAACCATAAAATTCCTAGAAGAAAACAGGGTATCATCTTCATGACACTGGTCTTGTCAACGATCTCATGGATATGACACCAAAGCAAAAATAGTCTCACTTGGGACTACATTGAACTACAAAGCTTCTGCACAGCAAAGGAAACAACCAACAGAGTGGAAAGTCTACCAACAGGATGGTAGGAAATATTTGTAAACCAACTATCTGGTAAGTGTTTAGTTCCCAAAATATGAAGAACTCCTACAACTCAGTAACAACAACAACAAAAAACCCTAATAACTCAATTTTTAAAATGGGCTAAGGACTTGAACAGACATGTCTCCAAACAGGACTTAGAAATGGCCAGCAAGTACATGAAAAGATGCTCAATGTCACTAATCATCAGGGAATTTCAAATCAAAACCACAATGAGTTATCATTCTCCCACTTGTTACGACGGCTATTCTCAAAAGAAAAAAAAAGACAGCAAATATTGGTGAAAATGTAGAGAATTAGAATCCTTGTACACTGTTGGATGGCATGGTTTTTAGCATTTTATTAAACCTACTGTTATGTTACCCTTGGGATTCACTTTTGTTGCAATATTTTCGGTTACCCTCAGAAAAAACTGGGAGTCCCTCAGGGGTACATAATCCTAACATCTCTGGGTGAAAAGGCACCCTCTCTGTGCGGGTCTGAAAGAGAAGAATATTAGAGAGAAAGTCACCAACAGCCCAGCAGGCGGAGAGTCCCAACTGTCTGGAATTTCTCAGAATTTGCTGCTTTCAGTTATTGTCTGTAAGTGCAGAATTTATTACAAAGTGGACCTAACTTTGTAAGAAAAGAGTATGAATTTCTCCTTCAGCTAGTTTGAAAACATTTGGGCAGAGTTCAAAGTCAACAATGACTCTTGGCTCTGGAGTTCTGCATTCTAGCATGGGTGGGCAGGGTTTCCCTGGTTGCTCAGCTCTTAGATTAGATTAAGTTGAGTGTTTTGTGAAGCATCAAAGACCCAACGTTTCTCAAAAAATGCCAAGAAGACTCTTGTTTCCCAGGCAACAGCTATTGCTGTCCTTTAGCTGGCTCCCCACAAATTAATCATGAATATAAATGAAAGTGTTTCTCAAGGTAAGTGACTGCCACCCAGCTCTGCCTGTTGAGATAGCACTGGAAAAAGAAAAAAATAGAACAAGGTCTTAAAAAATATCAATGGTGCAACTCAAAGCTAAGTGTCCACGGTATAGCCGAGTGGCTATAACACTGGTCAGAAGAGGGTCTGCCAAACCCAAATACTATAGAAGCACGCACTGCCTTCACAGGAGCCGGATGCTTCCAGGTAGGAGGCAGTGTGCTTTCTGCATTTCATGCCATTCTAGCAGAGAGTGTGGACTGCTCATTGGCTCTTTTCAAAGAATGCTTTCAGAAGTTGCTTGTACCAGTATTTTATGCTATAGTTTAACTTTTGAAGTGTGTCTTCTTTCCAAGGTCAAAACATGTCAATTTGAGTGCATTAGGCTGCAGTAACAGAAAATCAACTCAAACTGGATTAAACTAGAGATCTATTGTTTACGTGAGAGGAAATCCAAAGACGGGTGGGCTTTGGGTGGGTTGACGTAATCAGGCTCATAATATAATTGAGACCCAGGCTCTCTCTGTGATTCTGCTCTGTTGTTTATAGTCAACTGCGTGCTAAAGCTGGCTTTCCTCCTCATGATAAGGTGGCTTCTAGCAACAACCAGGCTATGTTCTCCCTGTTCATATCCACAGGACAAAGAGAGAGCAGCTTCTGGAAGCCTTTCAGAGGAGCTCCTTTCAGAGGAGCAAAGAAGAATGTTACCAGAAATTTCCAGCAAAAAAATTATCATATTTCATTAACCAGAAGCATATCACATGCTCCTTCGTAACTACCTCCTGGTGAGGAGGAAGGAACCCACTTGGACCAATCAGGCACATGCCTAGACCCAAAGGTGGTAAAGGCAGTTTATCCTGACTTATTAGGATTATTTGGGAAGGGGTAGATAGCTGAATCAAGTCTGAGTGCTATTAGAAAAGAACACAGGAAAAATACATAGCTAGGCAGTCATATATTTAGCTGATGATAACCAGCCAGAAGTTCGAATAACTCATTTTCCTTTCTAGGTTGGCATTTCAGTACAAATATCTTTCTCTTTCAATTCTTCAAGTCCCACCTCTCTGTCTGTTGTGGATGGAATGTTTGTGCTTCTCCAAAATTCTTATATTGAAATCTTAACCTTCAGTGTGATGGTATTAGGGGGTGGAACCTTTGGGAGGTGCTTAGGTCATGAGGGTGGAATGCTCTAGAAGACACATGGGAGAGTTTGCCCTTTCCCTCTCATATTACTTCTAAAGATTTTTTTTTCATACAGGCATCAGAAAGTATGCAGGATAATACAACAAGCACTCACATACCACCATTTAGAATTTTCTAAGTACTAGTTCAGATCTTTTCCTTTGATCAGAAAAATAAATGGTGATGATGGATAACATTGAGGCTTCCTTTCCCATTCCTTCTTCCCAGACTGAGTACAACTGTGAATTTGGTGAGTATAATTCCAGGCCATTGCTTGGGATCCATATACAGAGTTGGGTTTTGTTTTTTTTTTAATCATTTTTTGAAGCCCACTTAAGTTTGTGTCTTGTTTCCTCAGCCAGGCTTTAAGGCCTTTGAGCAGTGGGAAAACAACATTTATTGAAAGCTTACAACATGCCCAACACCATCATAAATACTTCACATACATCATCCCCTTTAATCTTCATGGTAGCCCTATTCTTTGGGCACTATCATTATTTCATTTCTATAGATGAGGAATCAGAGGCGCAGATGGGCCCAAGGTCACGTACCTAATCAGTGACTGAGGAAGCCCATGCGCATGCTCACTGTGTGGACTGCCTCCCCTCCCTTTTACTTCCTGCCTGTTGACACAGCTGTAACAAAATACCAGAGACCAGGTGGCTTATAAACAACAGGATTTATTCCTCCAGTTCTGGGTGGGAACTCTGAGGTCAGGGTGCCAGCTTGGTGAGGTGAGTTGAAGGCCTTCTTCTGAGTTGTAGATTTCTTGCTGTGTGTTCAACATGGCAGAGGGGGGGAGCTAGCTCTCTGAGGTCTTTTTCATAAGGTACAATCCCACTGATGAAGCGTCCACCCTCATGACCAGATCACCTCCCAAGGGACCCACCTACTACTAATACCATCACATTGGGGGTTAAGTTTCCAACATATGAATGAGGGGGGCACATACGCAAACAGACCATAGCACTGCCCCTCACCTTGAGCCCTTGCACCAGTATCCTGTCATGCTAACCTCAGGCTGTAATGTTATCCCGGCTCATCCTCTCGGCCTCAGAGGTCTTGACACACTAGGTTGATTCTTTTTTCCTCAGACGGAGTGAACTAGAAAAGAAAATCTGAAGGGGATGCTTGTTACTTAGAGCGTCCTTTGTGGAATCTTCCTCATCAACAAGGACCACACAGTGGGGATCCCATGCTAGGCTTTGAGGGTGAGGGGTCCTAGAGGCGCTATAGGTCCTCCTGACTCCTGGCTCCACACCAGGCTGGCCGTCATTGGGTGCTTCTATCTACGTGTCAAAATGCGCAAGGCAGAAAATGGATTAATTTTAGGTATATCCCATGAGAGTAACATCAATTAACATGTCATTTTGATAATGTTGAAACCGTATTATAATTAATATATACAGTATGTATAATAAGTAGAACATCTAACACTTTTATGGAGCTTTCCATATGCCACATGTTCTAAGCAGGTATGAACCCATTCAGTCTTCACAACAATCTTAAGAGGAAGCTGATCCCTATTTACAGATAAGAGAACTGAAGTGCAGGGCAATTAAGAAATATATGTTTATAAAGGTACTCACGTAATGAGTTCAACAAATCATGGGTGCCCACTGGAGGCTGAAGATCGAAAGATGCATAAGGCTGGTTTCTGTCCTTACAATTTTATTCATTCATCCACCCGCAAAGAGTTATGCATTATGTCTGTCACTGATCTAGTCCTTGAATAAATTAAGAGATAGATTCCCTTACAACTGGGTGGGAAGGCACTCGATAAAGATAGGAACAATAAAAACGATGAATATGCGCTATGGTGTCAGTAGTGATGGGAGCTCTGGAGGGAACATGGCAGGTAGAGGAGTCAAACATGAAGGGCTCATCTTCTCGGTGCTGGGAGGGGCCTCTGAGGAGCAGAACTTTCTAGGTAGCTAGAGCAGACTGTCAAACCTAGGTCTTCCAGGCTCTAAAACCCACATCCTTAACCGCTCCACCATATTCCTGTTTACAGCAAAGTATAAAACATATTGCATTAAATCTTCCACATCTCATATTCTCTCCCGCCACCCCCCCCCTCCTACACTACTGTGGAAGTGTTTAGTTATGCCCTATGCCCAGGCTTTGTTGGTCAGCATTATGAGGGGCCATAGTGATTTACTAGGCACAGCCTTTACGTAAAAGATGCTCAGAAGTTATCTCTGAGGGACTGAGAGTTGGTGTCAGTGCAGGTAGAGGGGGGTTGAATTATGTCGAATTTTCTGAAAGCTGACTTGAATTTTGTGGGCTGTGCTTACCATATGCTGCAAATGAGCACCATGAGGTCGGCAGTGTCCTCCAACCAGGCTGGTAGAAACAATTCTATTTTAGACTCAGAGTGTCTTAGATCATGCCGGGAAGACCTGGACCAAGAGCAAACTTGACAGGTGCCCTCCGCCTTATATTCCTAGTTGTTCTGAACTGTGCAAATATTAGTCAAGAAATAACTGAGTGGTACACATTTGAACAACTTTGTGTGTCTGCCACTTGCTGGTTTGGGTTGAGGTTTTAGGGTAGAGATTATACACATCTCTTTGGGAAGGAAGGCTCTTTTCAAGAACTAGGGATCGTGTTCATAAAACCCTAGTATAAGGGCCCCTGCCTGTGACTGCAGCTCAGCAGAAACCCCGTGTGCTTTCTCTTCTTCCTGAGCCCCAGGCTTTGCAACTTGCTACTCTGTTTTGCCCTGTGGAATCTCCAAAACCTGGGGACAGCCCACATCTCCTCCCTCTGGGAAAAAACTCTTTTCTTGGAGTCAGGCTACTTCTTAAACGTCTGTTCAGCCCTGGAAGGGATCTGAGATGTTGGGCAACCTATGGGCCTCGGACTAGGTCACTGTTGGGTCTCCAGCACAGCTCAACATCGGCCTCATCCTGCTTCTGCTCACCCCTTTACACAGGTGTTGATCTCTGATAAATATCTCATTGGCCAAACTCTGTCACGGCGTCTGCTTTAGGAAGACCCGATGTGCAACAGACATCAATGAAGGCTTCCAAGAGAAGTGTCTCTTCTGGTTAAGTGCGGAAGGACTGATAGAACTAGGCAGAAGAATGAGGGAAGGAGGCAACAGCATGTGAGAGTTCATACAAGTTCAGTTCTGGTATCATCTAGGCCTCCTCTTGCTCTGTGTTGAAGGCTGTATTGCTAGCATATGGGAGAAAATGCAGTTGATTCAATCAGTTAATGAATATTGAGATGGCGTCACAGGAGTATTGGGGAGAGATATATGGATAGACATCTACAACTGGGCCCGGAATATGAGAATATTTGTGCCTCATCAAAAGTTACCCTCTGTGACAGAGGCTCTTGGAGGTAGAGGAAGCTAATGGGGAAAGGGCCCTAAGGATGTCAGCTGACTTCCTTCCTCAGCCAGCCCAGAGCCTGCTCGTGAAGCAGAGGCTCTGTTTGGGCTCAATAATGTGAACTTCCTCTCTCTGGTGTTGACCGTGACACCGCTGGTGCCGCCGGCACAGTCTGATATCAGCAGTAACCAAACCTAAAAAGCCACTAGGGGATAACAAGCCGGCAGTAGGTTAACTACACCAGGTTCGCTCCATCATGGAAGAGCAGAGCTTTTCCCTCCCTGGAACAGGCCTCTTGCTGAACTTGGAGTTGCTCTCCTGGCCCAGCAGGCTTCTGCCAGGGCCAAACTCCATGTCTTACCAGATGCATTTTGCCAGCCCACGCGGCATAACTTGTGTTCAAGGAGCTTCCTTCTTGGTGAGAGAAGTGCCCTTGGGAGATACCAGTCTTAGGGGCCATTGTCCCATCTGCAACCCAGGGTTCTGCTAGTTTGGAGAAACGGGAGCTGAGTATAATGTCAGTGTGAACCACAAGAAAATGATCAGATGCGACCATTTGTTGATCAAGAAGAATGGCACTTTCATATGATTCAGTCCAGAAACTGGTGGGATTTGGATGAACCCTCCCTGTGGGTGGGCACTGTTCTCCTTGGAGTTATGACAGGGAGTGGACCTACTTGCCAGGAGCCATTATTTGTAAGCATAAGTAGAGGAGGAAGTGTGCATGGGCACCCAGCATAACCGAGCAGGGTGCGTCAGTCAGAGAATGTTCTTCGTGGTGGTTGCTGTGGACCAGAGTCCACCGTGCGGAGAGAGTCTTGTGGCAGAGAGAGAGATGTCTAGAGCTGGTGGCACCAGCAGTGGCGTGGGACCAGCTGGGGAGCAGTGCAGTCCTGGGCAGATTGCTGGCATGCCTTGGGGTAAGCTGCTCCTCCTTCACATTCCTAGTCAAACCTGGTTTTCCTGTTTCCTAGCGAGTGTACTAGTTTTCCGATACTCTTGGAACAGTCTTTTTTCTGCTAAGCCACGCGGTCGGTTTTGTTCCTTGCAAGTCAACATGTTAACAAATCTACGTCTTGGGCCATATGTTTTACAAATGGCTTCTAGATAATGGATTTTATCAATGTCTTGACAGTATAAGAACTCACCTGTCAAGTAGCCCAGGTCAGCAGTGGGCTCTAAAGAAGAGGCCTCACTTCTTTGATTCATTTCTTCTTATTTATCTTTTCTGATCTAGAAAAGAAATTTACTATGGTATCAATGTGTGTTTTTCAGAACTATCCATTTAATTTAGCCTTTCAAGTTATATATACATATATATATGGTACTTAAAATTTTTTTTAATATTTCCATACCTACAATTCAGTCCTGTTCTTCTATTATTTGTGTTTTTTCTTCACTGTTTTGTCTTCAAGATTTGCTAAAGAGTAATCCATATACTTTTTTTTCAAAAGAATATTGCTTTGATTTATTAATTATACTCTTTTTCTACTCTATTTCTCTTTTGTCTTTATTATATCCTTCTGTTTGGTGGAAAGAGTTTATGTTTCTTTCCTAATGCCCCAAATAGAATGCTTAATTTGCTCATTTCTCTCTCTCTCTCTCTCTCTCTCTCTCTCTCTCTTTGTAGCAATAAGAGGTGAATGAATCTGGATCCACTCAATAAGCATGTATTGAGAGCTGCTATGTGACGGGCAGAGAGCTAGGTAGAAAAAGGCATAATATGAATAAGACATGAATATGTGTCCCCAAGAGGTCAGGGGAAGGGAACAGGCATATTAAAAGAAACTTTTAAAATGATATGAATATTATCATTAGATGCGATTAATAGAAACTTTTGTCTCTTGTATACGTGTTTGTATTTACCAATATTTCAATGATACATTTTAAAAATTTACCAATATTTCACTCATGAACACATGCTACTTATATAATGAGAAGAACATAGGAAATACCCTTTTTTAAAAGAAAAAATACGGCAGCGTGAAAATGGTGAATCTGAAGATTCCAGAAAGACCTCCCCGAGAGGAAGATACCAGATCTGATTTCTCAAGAGAGGAGGAAGAGCCAGTCAAAGAAAGACGACTCGGTGTCTCAGACAGAAGGAACAGGGTAAGCAAAGACCCAGCAGTGGGAGACAAGAGACATGACCTTGGTTGACAGTGAGGTCCACGAAGCACCTCAATGCTGTAGCCCCAGCAATGATGGACAAGTAAAATGGCCACCAGCTGGCCCCGTAGCACCAGCCCTGGCAAATGCTTTGCGAACACGTGTGACATTGAATGAGGATGGATGAGGGAGGAAAGGGGGAGAAGGGCAGTGGTCAAGGGAGAGCATTGCCCTGGAGGATAGACTTGATGGAGGTGAGCATCGGGATACAGTTTTCAGAGCGTAAGGGAAATGTTTTACACTACCTGAAACACTGTTTTAGAAGAAAAGGTACTGTTCAGGGATGGAGAATTTCCCCTACAGTTTAAAATCTGATGTTGTGTTATTATCACTTCCTTGAATCATTAAATTTCATAGTAAAGCACCTACTACCTCCTGTTGTAGATTAATGAGCCCTAATGCAAATTCTGCAATGGCACTATAACCCCGACACGAACATATTACCATGTAAAGACTGTTCTTATGGGCTAACTAAAGCAGGGAAGCGATGGATTCCTCAATCATAGACACCATAAACGTCTTCGATAATGGTTGCTCTATTCACCCTCTCTGTTCGGGCTCTCAGCAGTAACTCACATCCCCCACTTCCAGAGCCCCCAGAGAGCGCTCAGCTAGGAAAGGCAAGACTTAAAATGAGAACATTTTAATATCACTGCCATTTACCACATGGCAAGTTATGGTCGGAGCGAAAACATTTTATATATATATTTTATATTTGTGATTTTATACATACACATATATATATATATAACATATCTAATCAGAAGCACGAATTTCCATTTACCAAACTGCTTCTCAATAAACCGCATTATTTAGCTCATCAAGCTTTATAGAATGCTCCTTTCTACAATTATCCAAGGATCCTAGTGGTTCTCCCTTTTTAAAATGTTTTAAGTGAAGTTTCAGCCTGATCCTGCAGAGAATTGACTTTTATAACTGCTACATTCTGCCATGAGAAGATTAATGACCGTCTTCCTTCTCTACTGTCTGTTGAAACCCTTCATGCAAATGAGACAGATGTGACACATAGCGAAGTCAGATGTGACTTTCCTTGGCTGGAAACCCCTGAGCATTAACTTGGCCCTCAAGAGAGCATCCTTCAGAGGAAGGGGCCAAGTTGTCATTAATTGGCTTGTTTGGCAAGCACCCAGCTAGGTGCGTCTTGAGGCAGATGCGTGGGTCTGGTGGCCATCCCTGGCTACCTGAACCAGTCTCCCAGCTGTGGGGCTGAATGACTGACATCTAGGTGAGGCTGTGAAGCCCAGGCTCCCTGCAGGGTCCGTGTAGACAGTGAGTGCAGACTCTGGGATTCAGCTCCTACTATACCAAAGCCCTCTTGGGAACTTGAGCAGACCACTGAGAGAAGCAGGGTGAGAGGGGAGGAGGGCTGGCACCTCCCAGGGCTGGCACCTGGCTCATCACCTGAGGACTTCAAAAATGGCTCCTTTTCATTAGCTTCTGTGACTGACATCAGGCCTAGACGCAGCGATGCCGAGACCGATCTAGAACACCGCGTTGTCAAATGGAAATGGGGCAGTCAAGCAATGAAAGACATGCTTTTATCTTATGAGAAGGGCATACAGTGGGCAGTGCGTTCTATTCCGTTAAAAACTGTTAAATTTCTGTATTACAAAAAAAATCACAAAATAAAGGGCAGATTAAATTAGGAAAATATTTGCAAATGATCGTATCTGGTTACTGAGGGGAAAATATTTACAAATGATTGTATCTGGTTATTGAGTGGGAAAGAGAAGAGTAAAAATATCACCTATAGTATGATCTCAATTTTCTGAAAAATAAAACGTATGCATTTTAAAAGGAAGACATAGTCACTTACAAGAAGCTAATCCTACCAGTGACCATATACTTAATTTTTTTTGTCTTTATGCTTTTCTGAAACTTCCATGCTTTCTACAATAAGCATTTATTTGTTTTATGATTTAGAAATGTTTAGTAAAACAAAGATAGTTATACTCACTCCTGCGAATGATAGAATTAAAACCAACTATTAGCATAAAGATATTTACTGTAGTTTTTTATCTTCATTATTTAAAAAGTTGGAAATAGGGGGCTCAGTCAGTGGAGCATCCGACTTCGGCTCAGGTCATGATCTCGCAGTTCATGAGTTCGAGCCCCGCGTTGGGCTCTGTGCTGTCGGTGCAGAGCCTGCTTCAGATTCTCTGTCCCCCTCTCTCTCTGCCCCTCCCTCCTCTCAAAAATAAACATTTAACAAAATGGAAATAACTTATGTATCAGGCAAGGAAGGGTAGACTAGCTAAATAAATCCACTTTACCAAATATTGTGAAATCATTCAAATGATAATGATGACTACATAAATATTATAAATATAATTTTGATAGAATGTTCAAAGGAAAAGATTGACAAGATGTATGTGTATTACACAACTATGTAAAATATATCTTCATTTGAACAACTGGGAGAAAATGTGTAAATAAAAATAAAAACATTAGCAAATGAAAGTTACAGATACATTTCTAAAAATTATATTGTTCTTCATATTTCAAAAGAGTAAAGCAAGATAGTTCTGAACAAACACTTTTGGTACAGGTCTGAGTTCTGTGAGCCCCCTTGGTTTTCTGCTGTCATCTCAGCCTCTTGATTCAGCCTGTCCACACTCAAGCTTCACTACAGGGTAGATTTGAATTGTAAGTCGTTCATCTGCCCTGGGCAGAAACACAAGTATAACACTCAGAGATTCAAAGTTCACAGAAGAAAACTGGCATTTATTTTTAATTGCAACAATTAGTAGATTCTGTGAAAGACCAGACGACATCAAAAAGTCCTTAAACCTGTCAGAGCATCTCACACTCCACTTCCGCCAAAGTTCAAGCTCGTTAAGAGAAGAAATCAATAGAATCATTTCTCCCCCCAGAAATCATGGTCATATACCAGATACAATCTTGTTAGGTTAATCTAGTTTATGAAATGCTGTTCTATGACCACGTTGTTAAAGGCACTGTTTACTTGGACTAATAAAATTGATGAAGAAATCAAATAAGAAAGCCCTCTCGAGTTTATTCTTCCTTTCAAAAAACAGCCAATAACTGGATGAACACACACTGACAGAACCCAAGCGGCCTCAGAATGAGATATGCTGGCAGGTCAATTATGGAGACCAGCTGGAAAGAGATAAAGGGCCAGAATGGGCCACTGAGAGGCAAAGGGCGACATGGGTCCTCATCCTTAATAGCCAGGACAGCCATTATTACATTGGAGAATCTTACATGCAGTATTTTTATGCCCTAAAATCACCCACAGTCACAGGGCTCAGGGTGGCAGGGCCAGACCAGAGCTCTCGCCTGCCTGACTGTCTAACTGTAAAGCACTCCTGATCTGAGCATCCAACCACCCCTCCTGTGCTGACCGTGTAAGAGAAGCACATCCCTCACATGACCTACCTGGAAGAAATCCATTTCATCAGGACTGCGCTTCTCAGAAACATCCTTTAGTCAGGTAAACCTCAAATAAACTGTCAGCGTGGAGCCCGGCGTGGGGCTTGAACTCAGGAACCGTGAGATCATGACCTGAGCTGAAACCAAGAGTCAGAAGCTTAACCAACTGAGCCACCCAAGCTCCCCGTACCTGTAGTATGTATACATGAAAGGAGATCAGTAAGGACAGTAGCCAAATAATCAGATTGATGATCCTTCTCAACAAAGTAAGGGGTGGGCAGAAGGTGTTTAAGGAAAAATCCGAGGAAAGTTGAGTAGATACCAAGTCTAGGCTATCAGCCCGGAATTCCCTCCCATTTGGCCAGTCACCCACTCCCCTTCTGACTTTGCCCACATCACTGGGTGCCTTTCTTTTCAAATGTTTTGACTGTGCTAAGTGTGCACTCCCAGGCCTCATTCCATCCCTTGGAGAATTTCACAACCACCCCTACATTTGATGTGGAGCAGCTCTGTATCCTGGAAGATGCCGGGGTTTGGAGTGAGAAGACCTGGTGGAGGTTCCCCTATGCCACTGGCCGGAAGTGTGATCTTGGGTAAGTCACTGATCCTGTTTGAGGCCAAGTTCCTTCATCTAGAACATGGGGTTGGTGATACCCACCACTAACAAAACAGGTTTAGTTTGGAATTCAAGTGCTTTTGTTTAAATAATAAAGAAATGATCAAGTTAGAATATCAATGTTCTAGGGGCACCTGGGTGGCTCTGTTGGTTAAGCATCCAACTTTGGCTCAGGTAATGATCTCATGGTCCATGAGTTTGAGCCCCACATCGAGCTTTGTGTTGACAGTGTGGAACCTGCTTGGAATTCTCTCTCTCTCTCTCTCTCGCTCTCTCTCGCTCTCTCTCGCTCTCTCACTCTCGCTTTCTCTCTCGCTCTTGCTCTCTGCCCCTCCCCCAACTCTCTGTCTCTCAAAATAAATACACTTTAAAATACCAATGTTATAAGGAAAATAACAAGTGCAGTAAAAGTCTTGGCACATATTGGTGCCATAGTTGGTGGGGGCTGAGCAACCAATGTCCAGAGAAGGTTTTGAGTGAGGACACAGCCTGAGAACGGCACTCAAGGGATCTAGGCCTGGAAGAGACACTAGGTAACATCATTCTGAAAGGCATTCAAGCTGTTGACCCCCCTCATTTAGAAGCCAATCCCTGGTGGGGCGGGGGGCTGGGTGGTTCAGTGGGCTAAGTGTCTGACTCTTGATTTTGGCTCAGGTCATGATCTCACAGTTCATGGATCCAAGTCCTGCATCAGGCTCTGCACTGACAGCTCAGAGCCTGCTTGGGATTCTGTCTCCCTCTCTCTCTGCCCCTCCCCTGCTCTCTCTCTCTCTCTCTCTCTCAAAATAAGTAAATAGGTGTTAAGAAAAAATAAATAATAAAGCCAATACCTGTGACCCCCAGAGGTGAGACCCAAGCAGCATTTGGTGCAGTAGGCAGGATGTGGTTTACAGGACTGCTGTCCCTACCTATGGCTCCTGGTGGGGAGCACAGGTCAGGGCTTGCCTGACAGCTCAAACAGCCTATGTCTTTGGCTGTGTCAGGACACCCTCACCTTTTAGAAAGTGTTGATTTGGCCCCTGTAGCCAACTTCAGCATGGTCTGTCCAGAGCTGTGATTTCCAAACACTGTCTGATGTATTCACTGTGGGGACCCGGTAAGGCTTTGTTTAAAGCTGGCCACTGTGGTTTTGGTGTCCTGATGACTGACAGCAAATTCAACTCCACTTTCATCCAAATTCTTATTGCTACTTCTCTTAACTTAAAGAGGGAAGAGCTTTATTCAAATGCAAGGTGTTACAGCTTCGATGGGCCAGTGCCGTCAATGAAAACAGGAGGCCTAGATTTCTTCCCCAAACTCTGTGACATGCTTAGGAATCTAAGTGTTATGTTGGGCTTTTAAAATATGTTGTCTAAGGTAATGCTTTTAATCATCTAAGAACAGTTACTCCTCTCCCTGTAAATAATAGAAGAAAAAAAAAGGAAGTTTAACGAGGTCAAGTAATCTGTCCAGGGTCACAACAAAGGCCCTTCTATCACTGATGATAACTGTCCATGACTCTCCCAGGAGAGGAGGGCCAGGAGAAGAAAATCCAGCATGAGAATTAAAGACTGGAAAAGGCTTAGCTAACATGGAAAGTCCTTAGCTCACTGTCTAACACGTGGTTCAAACCTCAACAAATGGGACCCGGTATTAGTAATAGAAAGGCATTAAAAAAGATCTGCAAAGGATTACATACAGGGCATGGTTTCCACAGACTTGTGCACACAGAAGTGCTAGAAGACATTTGGTCAAGTGTGAAGGTCAGGAATTGAGCAGGACTGCCAACAGTGTTCCTGAAGTTGTCCATTATCCTGCCATTTTGAGTGGAATAAGTAAAAACAAAAACACAAGTTAAAGCTGCACAAATGGTGAAATATAAAAGGGAAAAAAAGGAAATAAAAAACGATCCACAAATTTTCCCTTCAGTTAATTTCATTATTCCTGGAAGTGTATCGTGTTCTTATACACTTTGTTTTAGCACCGAAATTATGTTCCTTTCCCTTTCCACAATTACGCCAGAACCAGGCCACCACTATCTTTCTTAGTTTTGGAAGTAAGATCTTGGCGACAGTCCTTAAACTTATTGGCAATATTTGCTCAACCAAGTGGCTCAGAGTCTATGTTGTCACCTACAGAACAGGAGAATTTTTTTCAAGTCTAATAAGAGACTGTGTCTAGTGTATATAAGAACTTTTATAACTCAGTAGTAAAAAGACAAATAACCAAATTTAAAACTGAGCAAAGGATGGGAATAGGCATTTCTCCAAAGACCATGCATAAACAGCCAATAAGCACATAAAAAGATGCTCAACAGCATTAACCATTAGGGAAATACAAATCAAAACCACTTCACATCTACTAGAATGACTATAATAATTAAAAAAAAAAGACAGAGATAACTAATGTTGGTAAAGATGATGAGAAATTGGAATTTTTATACTGCTGATGAGAATGTTTCCTCTTTGGGAAACAGTCATTCAGTTCCTCAAGAAGTTAAACGTAGAGTTACGACATGAGTCAGCAACTCCACTCCTCAGTATACACACGAGAGAAATGAAGACACGTTCACACAAAAAAGCGTACAGGAATGTTCATAGCAGCTGGAAAGTGGAAACAACACAACTGGTCACAACAGATGAATGGATAAATAAAAAGTGGTACATTGGAACTACGAAATGTTTTTCAACATGCAAAGGAATAAAGTACTGACACGTGCTTCAACCTAAACAAATCCTGGAAACATGATGCCAAGAGGAAGAAGTCAGGTACAAATGGCCACGTGGTATATGATCCCATTTATATGAAATGTCCAGAAGAGACATGTTTATGGAGACATGTGGTGGCCTAGGGATGGGAAGGGGGGCAGGCAGGTTGGGGAAATATGGGGAGTGACTGTTAGTGGGTACAAGTTTCCTTTATGAGGCGATGAAAACATCCTGAAACTAATTGTGGTGATGGTTGCAAAGCTCTGGGAACGTCGGCAAATTGTGCAAGTTAAAGAAATGAATTGTAGGGTATATGCATTCTATCTGTATAAATCTGTGTTGTTGTTGCTTAATCCGGTGCTTCCCCGGCAGCTAGAATTCATTGCACCTGGGCTGTGGAGTGGGTTGTGGCATGGGGGTGGAGGGGGGGGCAGCATGGTACCACCAGTAGTCAGAAGCATGAGTTTTGGAATCAGACTCACCTGGGTTCCAATGCTGGCTCTGCTTTCTGTTGGCCGTGTAACTTCAAATAACTCTATGAGTCTTAATTTTGTCATCCATAGGACGCTGGTGATCATAATCTTGTGACTTTGAGATGATTAAGTGAGATGATACAGGTAAAAGGTAGATCATCGTATCTGACACGTTATGAGTGTCAGCAGTAAGGTATTGGCTTCAACTTCATCGTCAACATCTCCATCCGTGCTCAGATCTATTTACCCAGTGCTCTTTCTTTTTCTTTTTTCAAAAAAGTTACTTTAAAAGTTTATTTATTTATTTTGAAAGGGGGGCAGAGGGAGGAGAGAGAGAGAGAATCCCAAGCAGGCCCCTCACTGTTAGCGCGGAGCCCGATGCGGGGCTTGAACTCGCGAACCGTGAGATCATGGCCTGAGCCGAAGTCACAAGTTGGATGCTTACCTGACTGAGGCACCCAGGTGCCACTGCAGTGCTCTTTCTGATGTGACTTTGGAAAGTTTATGAGGTAAGTGTTCAGTTATCTATGATTTCCATCTTCATCACTTTTCTCTGCTTCCCCCGACCTGAGCGGAATAGCTATCAGAGATATCAGCAATATACACTTGACCCTTGAACGATGAGGGGCTTGGGGGCCAACCCCCTATGCAGTTGAAAAGCTGCATATAAGTTTTGTATCCCCCAAACTTCACTGCTAATTGCCCACTGTTGACCAGAAGCCTTACCAATAACATAACAGTTAATTAATATAAATGTGTGTATTTGTATGAATTCTATACTGTATTCTTACAATAAAGTAAGCCAGAGAAAAGAAAATAATTAAAAAATAATAGTTTATTATTATTATTATTATTATTGTTATTATTTTGAGAGCAAGAGAGCAAGAGAGCATAAGCAGGGGAGAGCGGCAGAGGGAGAGAGAGACAATCTTTTTTTAAATTTTTTTTTGACATTTCATGTATTTTTGAGAGAGAGAGAGAGACACAGAGCACAAGTGGGGGAGGGGCAGAAAAAGAGGGAGACACAGAATCCGAAGCAGGCTCCAGGCTCTGAGCAGTCAGCACAGAGCCCGATGCAGGGCTCGAATCCACGAACCATGAGATCATGACCTGAGCCAAAGTCAGTTGTTAACCGACTGAGCCACTTAGGTGCCCTGAGAGAGACAATCTTAAGCAGGCTCCATGCTCAGCCTGGAGCCTGACATGGGGCTCGATCCCAGGACCTGAGCTGAAATCAAGAGTAGGACACTCAACCGACTGAACCACTCAGGTGCCCCAAGAAAAGAAAATATTAAGAAAATCATGAGGAAGAGAAAATACATTTATAGTACTATATCTGCTGGAAAAAAAAATCTGCATCAAACTTGTGTTGTTCAAGGGTCATCTGTACTCTTATCTGCACCAGCTTTAAAAGAAAGAGAGAAAAATTGTTCTAGTTCAGGGCTGCAAATGATATAGCAGTGGAAGGATGCTCTGGGCCCTATTACCACGCTTTGGAGCTGATGTCTTCTGGCCTGGGCATGGGGTGAAATAAGTAGTTTTTCAGGCATGGGAGAGGAGCACAGGTTCTGTCCTATTGAAGAGATCAATAGTCCAGTGTGTCCAATATTCTGTCGCCACACTGGCCAAGACAGATGCTTCAGAGAAGGCCATAGAAACCCATTAACATATTTAATTCACACTTTGTACCATGGGAGATGTATTGCTATCCCAGCCCCGGCCGGTCATCCATCCTTGCCCTGAATATTCAACATTCATGTCCTCAAGGTAGCTTACAGATTTAAACTAGTGAATCCCTCTTCCTCCAAGAGGGTCACTTGCTGCACCTCTCTGTCTGTGAGTGCCATCACTGACTCCTCATTGTCACCTGAAACCTGATTGGCCTTATGCTTATGGCCATTTAAAGCTCCTGCTCCCTTAGTCATTTATTGAGGACCAACTGCATGTCTGAGAAGTGTTTGGCATTGGAGAGAAAGAAGGATTGGAATTTGGTCCCTTTCTCAAAGGAGTTGTAAGTCTACGAGGACGAATTTATTCCCCTGTATTACAGTTGCCTAAAAACGTGTTACTTTCCCTGCTAGACAGAAGTGTACAGGGATAAAAATCACGTGGAGTATATATATTGAAATAACACAGAAGAGTGGTTTCTCAGAGGTCACTACACAATACGTCGACTTACATCACATTGGCCAGAATTTAGCCTCATGGCTGGATCTAGTTGTCAGGGAAGCTGGGATATATATTCATTGAATGGAGTGAAAATGTGCTCAGATGCAAATTGTGGTTCTGTTTCTATGAAAGAACAGGAGAATGAATTTTGGGAGCCAAGTAGCAATCTCTGTCATAGGAAACATCAAAGATGTGCAATAAGGGGGTGATAAATGTAGACCTATGGGTATTGGCACCTCTGGATGCCCCCAAAAGCATCAGTAGGGAAGGATGTGGGGCGGGAAGGGAAGCAGCAACACTTGCCAGAAAGCAACTAGAAGGAAAAAGGAGTTCATTGGCTTTAACAGCTGAGATGGTATTGGAGGTGATCTTTGAGAACATTGTTTTCTAAGAGCGATAAGATGGACGCAAAAATTACCAATGGTTTTGTACCTTGTGTTGAATGCATTGGGGAAAAAAGAGACATCTACAAAAATTATTCCTGGAAAGAAATCATGTCGAATCTTACAGTAAAGGGCACGGCAAAGACTCAAAATAAAGTCAGGGCTGTTAAGAGAGTCGCTCTGAACAGAGTGGAAAAGGTTATGGAATGGAAGTGGGAAGACCTGGGCACCTCTTCTGTTTGAATCCTCAGAATACCAGGAACTTTTGACTTTTGTCAGTCGCAACTTCACCACCTCCGGGAATACATCCTTCTATTTTGAGCCAAAATAAAAAGAATGCAACACTTGTTAGCTACATAGCCGATCGTGTATCAGATGATCAGCGTAAACTCTGCCAGCACCAAGTTTAATTCTTTCAAAACAAGCTATGGAACCTTGCTGTTTTCCCCTTTATAAGAGTGCACTCCGGCTCCCTGGCAATTTAGAGCATATTTTTGATTTGAGTGGATCCTATGTCCCATGGATTACAATCCCTAAAACCCCAAGTAAATGCTTTAGTTGCTTTACAAACCTCTTCTTGCTGATCAACAGTGCAGATGATGTGCTGAGCACAGAGGAGAGAGAGAGAGAGAGAAAGAGATGGAGTTTGATTTAAAGGAGAGCCGCAGAGGAAAAACTGCACAATGAAAGCCACCCCAACAAGCCCGCAAATTGACAGGTGGCCTCAGGGGTAATGTATTGTTTCAAATATTTTCAAGACCAGACACGCAGTGTTCTCCATATTTAGAAATTGTGTATATTAGAGCCATTCATCTCATCCATGCTTTTTTTATTTTTATTAAAAAAAATTTTTTTTAACGTTTATTCATTTTTGAGAGACAGAAGGAGACAGAGCATGACTAGGGAAGGGGCAGAGAGAGAAGGAGACACAGAAACTGAAGCAGGCTCCAGGCTCTGTCAGCACAGAGCCGGACGCGGGGCTCGAACTCACAAACCGCGAGATCATGACCTGAGCCGACTGAGCCACCTAGGCGCCCCTCATCTCACCCATTCTATCCATTTTATATTCCTATATCCCAGTCCTATTCCTATGTTTGTCCTATAAACTTCTTGAGAGCGGGGACGGTTTCTTCTTGGCTACACTGCAGATGCCTAGGACAGGGCTTGGCATTTGGTAGCTGTCCTAAACAGATCAAAGTCAGAAAGGCTAAGTGGGGCTTTCAGCCCTTGCTTTTCACGATTTCCAGCAGGGCACAGAGGCCAATGCTGCCCCCACGGCAAAGCAAACAGACGTCATGGAAAGCAGCCCCGCCCCCACAGGGATAGGCAGCCCGGACCTGGGCGGCCGGACCCTGAAGGAGGCTGAACCGCGGAATCCAAGGTGGTGGGACCTTGCATCCGACGGAACCAAACGGCGGCGCTCAAGGAGCCACCCGGACTCTGCTTGGAACGGAAGCGCAGCGGCCGCCGCTTCCGGGTTGCCGGTGGGCGCCGAGGGCCGGGGTTTCGCCGAGGCGATGTTGCCCTTCACGGTGAACTTCAAGGTGTCTGCGCGCACCCTCACCGGGGCCCTCAATGCTCACAACAAGGCGGCGGTGGACTGGTGAGGGCGCCGCGCTCCGAGGCGGCCGGGCTCGGCCAGGAGTGTGTAGGGGAAGGGGAAAGAACGAGAGATTTCACCCCCCTGGTTAATTTTGGCCTCGCCAAGCCGGGGGGGCTGCCTTCACGCTAGAGACTTTCTTTTCATGCTGGGTTTTTGTTGTTCCTATAAAAGGAGTAACTTCCCCACGGGCGAACCCTCCCTGTGCAAACAGAGTTGCCCCGTTTCTCCCAAATTCTTGCTTTTTGCTCTTTCGCCCCGCACCTTCGCCCCCATCCCCTTCTCGTTTCTTTGCCTCGCCTCTGACCTCCAGCTTGTCTCCCTCCGCCATCAATTCCCCTGCCCACTTTCTCTTCCCCAATTTGTGCCTTCCTTCTGTGTCTTATACCTGTTTCTTACCTGTAACTATTCAACAGCTTTGCCAGACGAGGCGCCTGTTTCCTGACCTGTCATCTCACCTTTACCTTTTCACTGTAAACCAGCACCGCAACTCCGACCGTGAACCCTGAGGCACAAAGCAAAATTCTGTACGGCACGTTAGCCAGAGGACTGAAACCTCCTGTCTGTCCAGTGTTGCCTTATACATGCTTACGGCTGTATACGCATGTCTCTTAGAAACTTTTTTTTTATCCAAGTGAAAAACAAATGTCAACATTTTCAAGTTAGCTAGACGTTTTATTTAAATGAGATAAGGTAAAATACTGACCTTTATGCTTAAATAATAATTTTGTTAATGGTAGTATATATTAGATTTGCGATTTATCTTAGCATGTCTTGGCAAGAGAGAACTTAAGTCTTTGTTTTGTACTTAAGTTTTCATGTCACTGTTTTGTTAGGGGCTGGCAAGGTTTAATTGCTTATGGATGTCACTCGCTTGTAGTAGTGATCGATTCCAATACTGCGCAAACTCTTCAAGTTTTAGAAAAACATAAAGCTGATGTGGTCAAGGTAAGTCAAATTCCGCTTTCACCCTATAACGTATTGTCTATTCAGAAGTTTTAAATACCACTAGATTCTCATCAAGTCATATGTGTAAATGTTGAATAGCTTTTAGATATGATAATTTATCGGGGTATCCTGGTGTAGGCTAGGGTATGTATGATTTAATGGCAATCCAAGATGAGCTTTTAGATACTAGCTCTTAGGTGATTTTGAAGCTAATAGTCAACACCAATTCTACCATTTACCAGAATACTTAGTATATGCCAAGATTTGAGCACTTAGCATATGCTAAGCATTTACAGATGAAAGCCCTCAAGCAATTCATTGTCTAATGAGGAACAATGAAAACACAAATACAGTTTGATAAGTGAACTCTGGAAAGACAAAGGAGCTACCTATCACCTAGTTTTGGGATCTGGGGAGAGTCACAGAAGTCTTTCCAGCTTAGGGACTGGTCAGCCGTGGTTAGCAAGTGAGGAATTGGGGAAGAGCACCCCAGGAAAAAGGAAGGATAGGCATAAAGGTAAGTAGGGTGTAAAGATGGCTAAAAGTGGGGATATGCTTAAAGGGGTGATCGAAGAGGAGGCAGCCAGAGAAATTCATCCTTCCTGCAAGTGTTTCAAGGTTCTCAAGGAATTAGGATTTTTAAGTAGGCAGTTGATAAGGTCCTGTTGGCATCTTGGGAAAACTTACTCTGGCAGCAGTGCAGGATTTCTTGGAGAAAAGGCAAGATGGGGCAGGGAGATCGTTTAGGAGAGTTTTGCCATAATTTTAGCAGGAAATTCGAAGGGCCTAAAATTAAGCCAAGGCACGAAGGAGTCCTATTCAGGAGCTGCTTAAGAAGTAAACTTGATAGGGGTGCCTGGGTGGCTCAGTCGGTTTAAGTGTCTGACTCTTGATTTCAGCTCAGGTTATGATCTCGGGGTCATGGGATTGAGCCCCGCATGGGACTCTGCATGAACGTGGAGCCTGCTTGGGATTTTCTTCCCCCCCCCCCCCCAAAAAAAAACAACTTGATAGCCTTTTTAGTAGTCAGTTTAAGGAGAGTCGAAGCTATAGAATGATTCCAAGTTCTCTTTGAATAAGTGAATGATGTTGCTATGACAAGGTGAGTAGGTATGAAATCAGTGAATTAAATTTTCAACATGCAAAGTCTCAGATGCCTGGTGCACTTGACTTTTGAATTCTAGTGACCTGAAATTTTGGGGGAGAGGATTAGAGCTAGAGGTTTGGGGTTTTGGTTTGTTTGTTTTTGGTAATAGCTTTATTGAGATACTCCTACCATAAAATTCACCCACTTATGGTGTACAATATCCATGGTCTTTAATATGTTCATAGAATTGTGTAGCCATCGCTGCAGTTTCATCACTGAATAGAAACCCAGTACCTATTAGTAGCTGCCTCTAATCTTTCGTTTCCTCATCCCTAGGCATCCAGTAAAATAGTTTCTGTAGATTTGCCTATTCTAGACATTTCATATAAATGAAGTAATAACAATATGTGGACTTTTGTGCCTAGCTTCTTTCACCTCGTACTCAAGGTTCATCCATGTTTTAGCACGTTTCAGTACTCCGTTCCTTTTTATTGCTAAAGAATATTCCACTCTGAGTATACCACATGTACTGATGGACATAGGGGTATTTCCCACTTTTTAGGTATTAGGAATAATGCTGCTATGAACATGTATGTACAAGTTTTCATGCAAACATGTGTTTTCATTTCTCTTGGGTGCATACTGGGGAGTGGAATTGCTGACTCGTATGGTAGCTCTGTGTTTCACTTGTTTAGGAACTTCCAGACTATTTCCAAAGAGGCTGCACCATTTTACATTCCTATTAGCAGTATATGAGGATTCCAGTTTCTCTACATCCTCAGCGATGTTGGTTTTTCTCTGTCCTTTTGATTGTAGCCATCCTCCTGGGTATGAAGTGGTTCTCATTGTGGTTTTGGCGTGCATTTCCCTAGTGACTAATGATGTTGGACAACTTTTCATCTTTTCGTGTGTTAATTGGCCATTTGTATATCTTCTTTGAGAAGTGTCTATTTTAGTCCTTTGCCCATTTTAAAATTGTATTATCTTCTTATGGAGTTATTAGAATTCTTTATATATTCTACAGGTGTGTTCATCAACTGATGTCTCTTAGGAGACATATGGTTAGTAAATATTTTCTCTCGTTCTGTAAGTTGTCTTTCACTCTCTTGATGGTGTCCCATAAAACATAAAAGTTTTTTTTTATTATTATTATTTTAACGTTTATTCATTTTTGAGAGACAGAGAATGAGCAGGAAAGGGGCAGAGAGAGGGAGACACAGAATCTGAAGCAGGCTCCAGGCTCTAAGCTGTCAGCACAGAGCCCAGTGCAGGGCTTGAACTCACAAACAAACTGGATCACGACCTGAACCGAAGTTGGACACTCAACCGATTGAGCCACCCAGGCGCCCCAAACATGAAAGTTTTTAATTTTGATGTCCAATATGTCCATTTTTTCTTGTTTTTTCTGTTGTTAAAATTTACACCTTTGTTTTCCTCTAAGAAATTCTAAAGTTTTAGCTCTTAGATTTAGATTCATAATCCATTTTGAATTAATTTTTATATATAATGTGAAGTAGGGAAAATTCAGATGCCTTGTATCCTGCGATCTTGTTATTAAACTCATTAGACCTAGTAGCTCTGGGGACACTTTTTACATAGTCATGTTATCTGCAGATAACAGTTTAGTTTTTTCATTGATAATCTATTATGTCTTCTATTTTTTTTCTTGTCATATTCATATTGCATTGGCTAGGACCTCTACTATAATGAATAGGAATGGTGAGAAAATACTCTTGTTCCTGAGTCCAGGGAGAGGGCATTCAGTCTTTCACTGTTAAGTCTGAGGTTAGGTACAGGGTTTTATTTTGAGAAAAATAGGTTCTCTCTCTCTCACCTACTCCCCAATCTTTTTGGCATTTCTGGAGTTTTCACTTCTTTGTGTGGATCCGTGTTTCAGTCTGGTATTATACTCCCTTTGCTTGAAGAAATTCCTTCAAGTTCTTGAGGTATATGTCTAATATAGGATGATTCTCTTGGCTTTTATTTGTCTATAAAGGTATTTCATCAGTTTTTTTCTCTTATAATGCTTTAAAGATATTCCACTGTATGTGCAAATTCAAACACACAGCATTACGTAACTTCTGAGAGAAATTCTTATCTTTATTTCACTACATGCAATGTATGTTTTCTCATTTGGCTGCCTTCAAGATTTTCTCCTTATCCTTAGTTTTAGCAGTTAGATTAGGATATATCTAGGTGATTTTAAACACACACACACACACACACACACACACACACACACTGCTTGGCATTTACATAAATGGAATTCAAGCACTTAAATACATGCATACGGTCAATTCTTTGATAGTTTTATTCTGTAAAGTTGATGCAAACGCTGAAATTGGTGAATACTGAAATGTTGATTACTTCTAGAGGAAATACAGGTTAGGTTCCTGTGAGCCTCCTGTCATAACATTTTCATCAACTGATCAGTATTGTTTCATATGTGTTTTTGTTGATTCATTAACATTGAGCTCACAGCCAGCAGCACTAAAGCTCATGCCTGAACAGAGCTTATCTCGTGTTTTTTCCAGAAGGCACATCACAGCTTCTTGGGCTTGGGACCACTAGATAGCACTTGGGCACTGTGCTTGGGGACCATTTTGAATTTGAACAATGAAATCCTCAAGGAAAAGCACAAAACGTAAAAGACTCTTACCTATAGAGAACAAACAGAGGGTTGAAGGAGGGGTGGTGGGAGGGGGGATGGGCTAAATGGGTAAGGGGCATTAGGGAAGACACTTGTTGGGATGAGCACTGGGTGTTATACAGAGGGGATGAATCCCTGGAATCTACTCCTGAAATCATTATATCACATATGCTAACTAACTTGGATGTAAATTAAAAAGTAAATAAATTTAAAAAAAAAACCGCTTGTTTGCGTTATGAGAGCTGAAACAAGCACATTTTGTTTTATGTGGGAATTTTCACCCCTGTGCATGTGTCTGTGAATGACAGTGAAAGCCCTGCAAATACTGATTTTTTTAAATAAAAGCATCAATTTCAGTGAGGAGGCAAACTCACACAGCATCTGCAAATAATGAGTCCTGACTGTATACACACAAAAATATACACATAAATGCACATTCGAACATGTATGCTCGTACACATTTATACAGATATGTTTTATTAAAAAAAATTCTGGCCTGAGGAAAAGATGTATTACAATAGAATTTTAAGCCTTTTCAACACTAAAGTTCAGGAAATGTTTTGTTACTATCTTTTTCGTGAATGCTGTAGGAATTGGTTTCATACTTCCCTGCCTTAGCATTAGGCATAAACGTGTGTTTACGTATATATACGCACAAGTATCTATATGCATATGTTTATGTATGTATATATTGGAAGATTCTGTGGCATTTGGGTTCATTTATTAAACACATACTTGCTGAGCACTAGCTTTGGCACTGTGTTAAGGTCTGGGGATAGCAATATGACTGAGCCCTGTGTGATCCTGCCCCGTGGAGCTTACAATTCATGGGTTGGTGATATAGGTCAGAACAGGGTAAATAAAGCAATTACCAATTGTTGTTTGGAAAATCCTTTGAAGAAAACAAGCTGGATGCTGAGCTAGGACAGTGGAGAGATCGTGGCCTTGGAAGGCCATGGCTTTGGGCAAAATGAAGACCATATGTTTTATTCCTATCTCTAACCATCGGTATTTAATGCTCAGGATTAACCTGATTTGTGCCAGAATTCTTGTGGTTTTTATTTTAAAAATTCCTCTCTTAAGATGTTGCTTGAGGTATGAAGCATTTCTTTTTTTTTTTTTTTTTAAAGAGGAAAAATTAACATTTTTTTCCCCAATTTTAGGAAAAGGACAGTTAGAGGTTTTTTGCTTGCTTTTATTTTTTCCTACTTTTTTCTCTGCAAGGCTTTGGTCTTTCTAAGTTTTCTCCTTTTAATTAGGAGAGGAGAATATGGAAAACCATTCTGCTTAGCAGTTTAGGATTTTAGATGTCTTGTCATGATTAGATCTTATGATTGCAATGCAACTTAAAAAACATCACAAATAATAAGTCTGATTTTTGAGACAGAAACCAGTTTCCTGTTTATTCTTTCTAAATATTTTTGTAACATAGTGCAGACTGTAGTTGGGGTTCTGGTTGATGTTCTATGAAAATTGTGTTTAGTTTCATCCAGTACAAGTATTTACTTGATTTGATTTCTTCTTGATACTAGGTTAAATGGGCCAGGGAAAACTATCACCATAACATTGGCTCACCATATTCCTTGCGCTTAGCTTCTGCTGATGTCAATGGAAAGATCATCGTTTGGGATGTAGCAGCGGGAGTAGCTCAGTGTGAGATCCAAGAGCATGCCAAACCTATTCAGGGTGAGGAAAGTCTGTGCTCCCCTGTGTTTGTGTTAATATACTTACTCTTAGAATGGTTTTTCCCCCTTTAATTTCATCACTTCCCAGTTAACGCTTGATTGTGTTTAGCCTCTTCTATTGACCTGAATCTAGCTTTCTTTTCCTTATCAGTGTATTTCTGTACGTTTCCTCAAATCTCAGCTGATCTGTGCTTCTGTAAATTGTGCTGATTTTAACATTGACTTCAGTCAAGCATGATGAGAAAAATGAAGCTGCTATAAACAATATTGTAATCTAAGCTTGGCTGAACTGCTATTTTGAATTAGCCCTCAGTGCTTACTTTCTATTAATAGAGATGATCCACATTTTATTTTCATTTGCCTATAGATCATTTGTTTATTTATGTTACTGACTTAAAACCAATATCGTATTCTTTAGATTCCAGGCTTTGACTGAGTGGCTTTCCTGACTGAATGAATTTTTTAAAAATTCATTTAAAAATGTTTTGTCGAGTGTTTTGTACTAGGTGCCGAACTAGATGTTTATTTATTATTGTGAGAATAAACCTGAAACTCTGCAAAGTTCTATTAAGTAATTCCACAAAAATGTTAGGAGAATATGACCTTGATCATGGCCAGCACAGTCTAAGACACAAAGTTTTAAGCAATGACTAGTGAAAACTGTCTTGTATTTTCTTTGAAGTAATTTGAAAATGTTGACCTTGAGGTTCTACTGTCCAGACAGCTCATTTTTATATAAAATTGCACTTTTTCTGTTCATTCTTCGCATAAATACCCATATATGCAACATAGAAGGGAAGTTGGGATTTTAAGGATTATGAAAAACAAAACAAAACAAAGTAAATGTCAAGAATACATTAGCCAAGAGTTCTGAAGTGATTTCTGAATTTTGCCTTTATCCGGTCTTTACAGATGTTCAGTGGTTGTGGAATCAAGATGCTTCCCGAGATTTACTACTTGCTATCCATCCACCAAATTATATTGTGCTTTGGAACGCAGATACCGGCACCAAACTGTGGAAGAAGAGCTATGCAGATAACATTCTTTCTTTTTCTTTTGACCCTTTTGATCCCTCACATTTAACTTGTGAGTAGTAGTCTCTGGTGGAAAATGAGTTCTTCATAATATAGTTAATACTATATACATAAAATATGCACAACCCGCATCGTACATCTATAAAGTGAAAACAACTGAGCAAAGTGGAGAAGTCCATATATCTGCAGCTCCTAATACAGACACTAAATCATAATCCCGTATCATTTGCAAGTATTTTGATGGTTAGAAATTTAAATCAGCAAGCTGTACCTTCACTGTGTTGAATTCGTAAATAGAATTAGATTAGCCAGGGAGAGGGAGTTGCTGGGCTATGCTAATTCAGGCTTAATTAAATTTGTTTTTCTAGGAACATTTAAAGAACCTGAGTCAAGAGTTTCATTTAGTATGTGGCCAAATTCAGTTCCTCTTTTAAAAAAACCGTTTAAATTCATGCCATGTGTCTTGAGTGCCGTAAACAGACGCATGTGAGGAACAGAATAAGCCCAAGGGGATTTTTTCTTGCAGGGGTTGTTTTTGCCAGTGCGCTTTTGATAATTCACTGAGCTGCTGATCTAAAAACTAGAGTTGTTGTCAGACATGTATTTTTGTAACTAAATGATTTAGGAGAGATTCCTTATTCAGTATCTGACAGGTATTTCTTGAGCTATCACTACATGCCAGGCATAAAGGAAATGAAGGGGAAGGGGGGGTGGGATGGGCAGGTTGTCAGATTAGACAAAGTGGTCAGAATAGACTTCATTTTGATATTTGATCAAAAACTGGAGAGGTAAGGGAATTAGCTGCGGTAAAGAATGTTTTCCCTGAATTTGAATGACTCGGAGTTCTGACTTTTATCTACCGGCGTGTGTTCTTACTGAGTATATATTTGTGTGTTGGAGAAGGAAGAGAAGGGTATACAAACAGAAACTAAAATGGGCAGTGTGGCCATGGAGCTCCAGTAGTGTGTGGTTAGGCTTTGCATGTTTCTATCTGTGTATACGATCATGTGCCTACACGAACTCTCTGCCTAGTTTGTGTGGTGCTGTGGGGACGAAGGGGAGGGCTGCGTTAGCTGATCGACTCAGGGAGGGAGGGCATCATAAAAATGGGGAATGAATGAGACCTTGGAAAGTGAGTTCTGTCATCTGAAAAGGAGATAAGGCCTCAGGCTAACTTACTGCATCTCTGTAATTTGGTTGATAAAAGCACTGTATATTTCAAAGCTTCAGTTCACCCAACATCTTTGATTTACTCCTATTGAATGTGCTAAGGCTGTCATAACTCTTGAATACTTCTTTGCTCTCTGTGCTTAAGGCAGCCTCACTGTCTGCAGGAAGCCAGGGTAGACAAGATTTCTCTGTTCAGATATCCTTGTAACAGCCCCAGTTTTGGAGGGAGATTATTTTTCAGCATAAAAAGGCATAATTTGTGTTGGTAAATGTGGTGCTGCCTTCTTGAATACTTCTGTTTCCCGTACATTCATTTAGTAAGCCATTGTTGGCACTCTATTTTTACTCTAGATATAAGGAGAAAAAGAATACTCTTTCATATTTCCTGAGGTTCAGTCCGATGCTCCAGAAGAAAAAGGAAATATATTTAGATTGAGTAGCTCATGATAATCATAAAAAATTAATAACACATCAAATATTTGAACTTAGCTACGTGTGATATGTAGAGTCTCTTATATATGGGATTTTTTTTTTCGTCTGTGAATTTTATATTCTGAAAAGTCTTTGGATTTTGAAGTTAACGGATATAATGAAGAAAGGTTTTTAATGAAAGTCCGTGCACTGAATTTATTTGGAAGAACAAACATTTGTTCTTTCTGCCGGCAACCGTCTGGTATCGTTTTAATATAAAACATTAATTTAAAACACTGAGCTTGGAGGCCTCCGATGAATTGTAATGGACCACCTGTTTGACTTCAACTTGGAGAACATTCCAGTTATGTTATGACTACATTACACTGCCAGTTCTATATTACTAAAATTATCATTACCTTGCTTTCAGGCTTGTATTGGAATAAAACTCTGCGCTAAACTTGATTAAACTTTAATCAGAGTTTTGCTTCTCTCAATATAGTACTCACCAGCGAGGGTATTGTATTCATCTCAGACTTCTCTCCAGCCAAGCCTCCCTCGGGCCCTGGGAAAAAAGTTTACATATCCAGCCCACACTCCAGTCCAGCTCATAACAAGCTGGCTGCAGCCACAGGGGCCAAGAAGGCTCTTAATAAAGTAAAAATCTTAATTACTCAAGAGAAACCTAGGTAAGTTACAAGTGTAAAACTAATAACCTTCATCTGTTCACCGTTTATCTGCCATGCATTCATGCAGCATCATTTTTGAAGATGTACTTATACTGGTTTTCTTCTTTACCTCCCCCTTTCTTATTTCTGGTTTTGAATTTACAGGAGGAGAATGTTCTGTCTCTTCCCCAAAGAGGAGATTCTGCATTAAACACGGTTCCTTCATTTCTATTCATTGTGCTAACCTCTCCCCCACTAATTTTTACAGATCACAGTTTTTGACTTCAGTTTTTTTTTTTATCTCTGAAAGTATAAGATGAAGATTTTAAAGTTGGCTGTTAAGTACATTAAAAATTTGGGGGAAAAAGCTGGATTTTCATTTTAAATATATTTTCCTGACTTAAATGCCATGCAGTCTCATTAGCTGCTAAAATACGTGTGTTTCTCTTACACATGTGAAGATGTTTCCTATACTGGTAAAGGGCCAGGATTCTAGGGAACAGTATAGCTGTGTGACTCAGAAAATTCTTTAATGTTGCTCAGATTTCAGTCTCCCAATCTCTAAAACAGTGTTCTAAAGGATTTTGGATGGTCGTTGTAAGGATTAATAGATACAGTAACTTAAGTACTTAATGTAGTGGCTGATACTTAGCAAGCATTTATTTGGTAAATGCTACCTGTTGTTTATCTCAGAAATTGGAACGGAATAAAATTTTATTTTAAGTAGCTAATTTTATGCATTAGAAATAGATTTTAGTCCTTTTTTTCCCTAGAGAGCTATGATTGTTCTTATATTTTTATTGCTTTGGCAGTTTTTTGGCATTCATTTTAAAAAGGCTCTTATTTTTAATGTGCTAAAATTATTCTCTCTAGATTTTATGGTTAATTACCTGAAAAATATATGCTAAAATACAAATAGCTCTACAAATATATTCTGAATTTATATATAAGTATCCTTTTTATGTATTCAGCCATAGGCTGATTACATTCACTAATTTATCCCCCACCCTGTGCCGAAATAATTTAAGATTGTTCCTTAAATGCCTTAAGAGAATTTTCTATTTTTTTTTTTTGTTTGATTCTGTGTTATAAATACATGTTTTGAAGTCTGAATTATTTTATGTTATGATTTGGGGAAATGAATTCCTAGTGCCTTCGAATAGAACCACTCCAGGTGCATTCACATCCATCATTACATATCCAACTACAGTTCTGGGCAGCATTACGGTGCCTATTTTATAAGTGAGGAAATTGAGTTCCACATTGTTTGAAATATGTTCCTCAAGCTTGCCCAACTAGGAAATGGCAGAGCCAGGATTTTAATGCAAGCTGTGTCCCTCTTCTAGTCCTCTAGTCTAACTTTGTTTTAATTTGAAATGTTTTAATCATTATAGAAAAGGAAAACAGCACATAATTTTATGTTTATTCCTATTTAAATATGTTTAATATGAAAAGTTGTGATTAAATATATGCAAGTCACAAACGACTAAAATGATTCTTGAGTCTCTTGAACAGTCTCCTGCAATCATTATATATACACAGAAGAAAATGCTGTGATAAGTGAATATGATGCCCTACTTTGTTTCAAAAAAGATTTAAGACCACTTAAAAGTGAATGAAGGCAGAGGGGAAGTGACTTGCCCAAGGCCATACAGATAGTTCATTGACTCCTGATCCAGGGGCCCTAATTGGCAGAATTATTTTTGTTTTGATGCTGAGTCTTGATTTCAGCAGTCTGTCTGGTACCTTTTTTTTTTTTTTTTTTTTTTTTTCAATATTTGAGAGAGAACACACGAGCTGGGGAGAGAGGAGAAAATCCCAAGCGGGCTTCACTCAGCGCGGGGCCCGATGTGGGGCCCTAGCCCACGGACCGTGAGATCATGACCTGAGCCGAAGTCAAGAGTCGGATGCTTAACTGACTGAGCCACCCAGGTGCCCCTGTTTGGTGCTTCTAATTGCAAAATAAAAATAAAACTACTGGGGCGGCTGGGTGGCTCAGTCGGTTGAGCATCTGACTCGGTTTCAGCTCAGGTTGTGATCCCAGAGTCGTGGGATCGAGCCCTGCGTTGTGCTCCACACTGAGCATGGAGCCTGCTTGGGATTCTCTTCCCCTTCTCTGCCCCTCTCCCCTCACGCTCTCTTTCTCTCTAAAGTAAACAAAATTTAAAACTTTTAAATAAGTGAATAAAACTCTCTTATGAATGCCAGTACAGTTTTGTCACCTACCGTCTTACAGACTTCGTACTTTAAATTTCTCAGAAATTTAGAATGTCTCTAATCTATGCAATATTGTTGTCATAAATTTGGACTTTGGCATGTAGTAGAGAAATAATTTTAGATGCTAGTCCCTGTTGGTCATTTCAGGAAACAATTGTACATTCACATTGACAGTTCTGTGGCAAGGACAAAAATCAGTATTTTATTAGCTTTTTCTGATATGAATAAAGTCTTTGACTCATTTCTTGATGCCTAAAATACATTTACTTTTTTCAGTGCTGAATTTATAACTCTCAATGACTGCCTTCAGTTGGCATATCTGCCTTCCAAAAGAAATCACATGTTGTTACTCTATCCTCGAGAGATTTTAATCCTTGACCTTGAGGTGAATCAAACAGTGGGTGTGATTGCAATAGAACGAACGGGAGTTCCATTTCTGCAGGTATCTGTGATTTATAAATTACATCCCCAAAAGTTGATTATGAATGTTATAGAAAGAAAAAACGTAATCGTAGAAATGTCCTTAGTTCCACCTTCTCTTTTCTGTTTATTTAGAAATTAACAATGTTGTCGTATATTCCGATTTTTCTACACTTTCAATTGGTTTGATTTACCCTAGAAATTCTTCTGACTGGTCTGGAGATAAGTATTGAACTATTTAAGTTACCTAGACAAAGACAAATTTTTTATGTATATAAGTGGAGTTTTTGAATGTTCATTTAGTTTAAAGCTTGGAGATTATGTGTGTATTTTTGTTTTCCTTTTATTTTTCTTTTGCCCATATTCTCTAAATATGAGTTCTGAGCTTCCCACTATATACTCTTTAATCTATTGTGTTTTTTAAAATGATTATATTATCTTTTTAAAGGTAATACCCTGCTTTCAACGAGATGGTTTATTTTGCCTACATGAAAATGGTTGCATAACTTTACGTGTTCGAAGATCTTATAACAGCATTTTTACCACTTCAAATGAGGAGCCAGGTGAGTTTATATCTCAGAATAATATTAATGTATTTTTCTTTAGAATTTCATAAACCTTCATGTGGCAGATACCAGCCAAAGCATAGAGTTAATGGTAATCCTGGCCTTGAGAAGGTAGTATATGGTTGTGCCCTGGATCGGGCTCCACACTGACAACACAGAACCTGCTTGGGATTCTCTGTCTCTGTCTCTGTCTCTCTCTCTGTCTCTCTGTCTCTCTCCCCCTCTCCCATTCATGCTGTCTCTGTCTCGAAATAAATAAACTTAAAAAAAAAAAAAGTAGAATATGGTCATAATATGGGGCATAAAAAAGCACGAGCCCAAGATTCATCTCTTGGTGTTACAATAGTGTTCGTCCTACACAGCAAAGAAAGTAATGATTTGTAATTCCTTCTCAGTTGTATCCATGAGCCAAGTAGGTATTATCTTTGTGAATTTTTCTTCAGCACAAGTAGACCCAGTAAAATACCTTTGTTATTACACTCCCTGACTTCACCTCTGCTTTAGGCATTTCCATTGTAAAATGACATGGGTTAAAAAGTCACCAGGGTACTCAGTTGTCATTTTCAGTCTTCTCCTGGAGAATGAAAGTGGTGTTTTGTAAAGTGATGTACTACTTAAAGGCAAAGGTGACTTTCACATCTTTTGTAGAGAGCCATTATTTTCGGGCTCATTATATAGACCACTGTAAATTATGATGCTCTATAGTGTACTGTACATTACTTAATCATATCACTGTTGATCCTTTTTCAAAGTTATTTTCTTCTTTAAAAATATTAAAAAACAAGCCATATTGATTATAGTTTTTATTTTGGAAATTAAACTTGGCGTAGACCGTCGTTAAATGAATTATATTTGTATTCTGAAATTAGTAGTAATTGTAAAGAGAGAAGGCATGTGTGACAGACTCTGCACTAGTGAAGGAATGATGTTCTTTTTAGTTGAGGTTTGATTTGAACTAAATAGTAGTGATACTGCTGTGGTTGTTTTCTGCCATTTAAAAGAAAACAATACTGTGTTAAGATCCAGATCCTGTCCAGGAACTTACCTATGATTTACGAAGCCAATGCGATGCCATCAGGGTGACAAAAACCGTGCGTCCCTTCAGTATGGTGTGTTGTCCTATCAATGAGAATGCAGCTGCCCTCGTTGTGAGTGACGGCAGGGTCATGATATGGGAGCTGAAGTCTGCTGTTTGTAACCGAAGCTCACGGAACAGGTAAATGAATCAACAGGATCATTTTCTGGTTTGTTTCCTCTTTTTAAAAGATTACTAGAATCATATGAAAATAGCAGGGACTTTTATTCCTACAGAAAATATTTTTAAAGTGAGAATTCAGACTTCAGATTATCAGGGAATTGTGTAAATCTGCCAGGGAAATTTGCCTATGGGTAAGATTAATAAGTACTGTAAAAGTGGGTAGAATGCCATGATCCGAAAATGGTAATTTGAGTTACTGAAATGTGACGTCGGTTTTAAATATGTGAAATCATGTAATTGTTATGTCTTTGCAGTAGTTCTGGTGTGTCACCTTTATATTCACCAGTGTCTTTCTGTGGAATTCCTGTAGGAGTGCTACAGAATAAACTCCCAGACCTCTCCTTAGACAACATGATTGGTAAGCTATTTTCTTTCCTCTAACGTTTAGGTTAGGTATTCTTCTTGAAGGGCAAAATTAATAGTCTCTGGTTTGCAATTATTATAAAGTCAAAGTTAATACTTGAGAAAACTAAAATGTGGAATCATTCTTCCCTCAATAAATCCGAGAGTATGAAATATTTAAGCATAAAAGCCTAGATGAGCATTACAGTTATTAGAATTAGAAAATGTTCATTCATGAGAGATTCTGATTTAAATGAAGGGGATGACATTAGGCCTCCGAATGCCAGATGTAGTCTGTGCTGAGTCCTGCCCTACCTCCCCATGGCCTTCATGCTGGCTGGTCCCTTCACTCTGAACACATACTTTCTTTCTCTCCCTTTCTGCTACTCCTAATTCAAGATTCAGCTCGAGTGTTGCTTTCTTTAGTCTCCCTAGCCTGACCTAAATGGTCTTCATTTGTGGTCCCTAACAGTGGTCGGTTGATTGTAGTGATTTTGTTTCCTCCAGTAAATTATAAACCCTGTAAGTTTGGGTCAGTGTTTGATTCCACTTTGTATCCTGAGCACTCAGCAAAGAGCCTTGTACATTCAAGATGTGCAGTGTACATTTGTTGAAGGAACAAAGTGAGCAGTTTTAGAAAAAGGTTATTTTAAACATTTTGATGTACATTTTAAAATTTTCATGTTGGGGATTCTTTCAATAAATATTTAATTACAGATAACATATTGTTTCAGAGTTATTTAAGTATTATAGGGTCAGTATATACTAGAGGAAGAATGAGGATTTATGATTTCAAATATTGTACAACTAGAAATTATAAATATGCCAAGGAGTTTTGATGTCTAATTCTTTGAAAATTGTGGCTCTGGCTTATAAAGGATTTTCTGTACCGTTATTTGTAAAATTCATATTATTTAGTAGGTTTTTTTTTTAATGCTGATGATGATTATACTAGAAAGAACATTACCATATTAATCTTTAAAAAAATTTTTTTTAACATTTATTTATTTTTGAGAGAGAGAGAGAGAGGGACAGAGCGCGAGCAGGGGAACCCACGGACCATCAGATCATGACCTGAGCTGGGTGTCAGATGCTTAACCAACTGAGCTACCCAGGCACTCCTCCTTTATTAATCTTTTTAATCAGAGATGACATTTGGGGCACCTGAGTGGCTCAGTTGGTTAAGCATCTGACACCCAGCTCAGGTCATGATCTCACGGTCTGTGGGTTCGAGCCCCACGTTGGGCTCTGTGCTGACAGCTGGGAGCCTGGAGCCTGCTTCGGATTTTGTGTCTCACTCTCTCTCTGCCCCTCCCCCACTTGTGCTCTGTCTCTCAAAAATGAATAAAAGTTTAAAAAAATTTTTTTTTTTAAATCAGAGATGACATTTATTGGTGCTGTGCTAAATGCCCTGCATGTTACCTTAATAACCCTGCAAGGTGGGTAATACTATTATTATTTCTATTTTATGTAAGTGGGAACTGAGACCCAGAGAGATTTAAAAAACTTGTCCCAAACCACACAGCCAGTAAGTGGAAGAGCCCCCATGTGAGCCCAGTCACCTGGTTTGGAATCTGCTCCTTGGCCATGACCTCCAGTTCTGGCTGCTCTACTGTGATCTTAGGCAAGACCTGACTTCTCCAGGCCTTGCTTTTCTCACGATTCTTCCCACTTGCAAAATCCTTTTGCTCAATGACACTAACTTGTATATTTAAAATTCTTTCTCCTCATCTTCCAAACATAATCCATATGAAGAAGTTTAGACACATACTTGTTTTGCAGAATTCATTTTGTCAGTAACACAGTTTGCTGAGTTAATTGACCTTGTCTTCACTTAATATAAAATATTAAAGTGAAAAGAATTATAAACACTCATGCATAGAACTAATCAGTAATATGAAGCCCACAGGAGGCTGAAATTTCATGCTGTTTAGGTATCTAAGTGATATAAATTACATTTTTTAAGAGACAAAAGGATACGGATTGTATACAATTCCTGACAATGTAGTTGATTTAAAAGCATTAAATAAATAAAGCTTTGTTACTTGAAAACATTTTAATTAAAACTTTTAATTAAACTTTTAATTTGAAATTCACTATGTCCTTAGTGATAATTGAAAGCAATTCATTTAAATACAGAGGCCTGATTTATATTCATTGGGTAAAGCCTGCTGCTTTTTAAGACCTAATCTGCCCTACCTTGTGAATTGCCTCTATGGGAGAAGTTTGAAGAAAAATATGGCCATTCTCAGAAGTCAACTCCAAGCTACAGAGGGTTGGTAAACATGGTACCTATGTGTTGAACTTCACATTCCTTTAGACTCTGTTTTTTGTTACCAAAGGCTGATATCAATTGTATCACTGATCTTAAGGGATCATTTTATTTGGATTAAATTGATGGCCATTTTTCCTGTACGTCTTAGAATTTTAAAGTGTCACTTTATTAAAACGACTTTATAACTTCAGAAAGTTATAGTCAATATTCAGAGTCCCATCATCCACTTACAGTAATTATTTACATTTTCCCCTTTCACAGTGTATGTGTGGTGTGTGCATACATATGTATATGTATGTGTCTACACACACCCACACTCATGTATCCTTTATTATGTGTTCTTGACGACTATGTCCCGGTATTCAGTAGTGGTTTATAGGAAGAAAATTTGTATATTATACTCTTTTTAGTGAGTGGTCTTGATTTTGTTGTACTCTTCATATTCACGTTTTGTTAAAATGGTTCTACCAAATCTTTTTAGTTTGAGACTTAATAACCTAAGTATAAATGCTATATCTGAAAACAATGCCCATCTAACTGTCAACTGTGACAGTTTATACTTATTTATACCATATATTAACATATATTCTCATGTTTGTATGTAACATATATCTTATTTATATATGTTATTTTATATGTTTATATATGAAGTATTTAATTATAAGGCTTAAATTTTATAATTACATTGACACACTAAGATTTCCCATTAGAAATCTAGATGGGTTCTTTGAACCTGCAGTTGGCGATTACTATTTTATGTATACTTGAGCAAGTGCATCAGTTTGAAAAGCAACCCTTTAAAAAGGCAGGAGGTAAGGTGGGAATGTACTGCAATATCCCACTCCGTAGAAGCTGCTCTCTAACCCAGGTCCCCTCATTGGCTTTGTTTGGTGTCCTCGTACCCGGCACTCAGGCTGAAATCATGCTTCTTAGATGACAGGTCCCTGAGGTCCGGACAGCAGTACTCCGGAGTGGTCTGTCCTCTGAGATGGTAGACGGTGCGGTTTAAGTCCCATAGCCAAGTACAGAGCCACTGTTCAGCTGTAGCCCCTCGGGTGCTGCGTGATACCCTGTAGGTCTGAAGAGTATTTCCACTGAAAAGTTTCTTTACCTTTCAGCATACGTTGTAATGAATATGTTTGTATTTTTGATTACTGATCAGGACAAAGTGCCATTGCTGGGGAGGAGCATCCTAAAAGCCCCGTTCTGCAGGAAGTGCACCTCAGGTTCCTGCTGACGGGACTGCTTTCAGGGCTGCCCTCACCTCAGTTCGCCATCCGCATGTGCCCGCCGCTGACCACAAAAAACATCAAGGTGTATCAGCCACTGCTTGCTGTTGGTGCGTATTGGACCTGTCCTTTTTTTAGTCCTTCATGCCTCCTTTCGTTTATAAGACATTTAAGTTTGCTGGTTACTGGAAAATCCTTTCTTTGAGGATAAGGACGAAGAGGCCCAGTGAAATCACATATATACACATCTTAAAGTATTTTGCTTCTTGGGGCGCCTGGGTGGCTCGGTCACTTAAGAGTCCAACTCTTGACTTCGACTCAGGTCATGATCTCTCACTGTGTGAGTCTGAGCCCCGCATCAGGCTCTGCTGACAGCGTGGGGTCTGCTTGGGATTCTGTCTCCCTCTCTCTGTGCCCCTTCCCTGCTTGCTCTCTATCTCTTCTCAAAATAAAAATAAACTTAACATTTTTTTTTCTTTTTTCTGTCCTTTTAAGCCACCCTTTTTAGTCATTTAATTTAATTTAAAAATTTTTTAAGTGTATTTATTTTGAGAGAGAGAGTGTGAGCACAGGGTAGGGGCAGAGAGAGAGAATCCCGAGAAGGCCCTGCGCTGTTAGTGTGGAGCCCAATGTAGGGCTAGAACTCATGAATTGTGAGATCGTGACCTGAGCCCAAACCAAGAACCTACCAAGCCATCCAGGCGCCCCTATTCATTCATTTTGATCGCAGTGTTCACTCCTCCACCTGACCCTGGGTGATAGAGCCCCTGACACAATGGGTATCTTTCTGAAATGTTAAGAGGATAATCTGTGTGATGCTGAATCCAGATTCCTTGTCTTCTTTTGGACTACCCAAGGCTTATTCTGTGCATGTCATTTTGTTTTGGGTTTTTGTTAATGAATAACATAATCACAGCTAGTATTTTAATGATAGCAGTGCTCTTCATCTGGTATGAATTGTGTATGAAATGTTGTTTAAAGTGACTGTGGTCTCTCTAAAATAAGATTTGCCTTTTGGGTTGAAATTGCAAAGTTTTGTAGTATAGATAGAAAATTGGTCTGGGTTTCAACTTGCTGTCACGTTAACTTATAGTAATGTGAGTAACCTAACTTCCTTTATAGAGGAAAGCAAATTTTAATTTGCTATTAAGTATATAAGGTTAAAGTCCATTTCTCTATAATTTCAAAAAGTATATTCATTTGAAATTGTCAACATTTTTTCTTAAGAGGCTGTTGGTTGGCTTCTGGCTTTCACTCTGGGCCTGTAACACGATTTGTGATTTTTTTTTTTTTTTTTTATCCTAAAATGAAAACCTGACCCACAGTTATTTTGTTGCTAGGATGTCTCAGCGTCTCAGCTAACAGTTGACTTGTGAGTACTGAAGGCTCACTGGAGTAATTCTATTTGTCAGTGTTCTGATTTTCCCATTTTTCCTATCACTGTCTTCCAAAAGTGGTTTGCGTTTTAAGGTTTGGTAGTCTGTGTGTACATGTGTCCACATTTATGTAAATCAAATATTTAGTTTTTGCTTCAGAAACTATTAAGCCTCTTATAGAAATTTTAATTGGAATTTGTCAGTGTACATTATATGGACGTGCATGTACAGTGTCAGTATACCTAATTTGTGAAATAGGATTTGGTCAATTTCTTGGAGAAAATTACTTCTTGGCACAGCTAAATAATAAGAGCTGAGTCGGGATCTGAGATTTCTCTCTTTTTTAAAAATTTTTTTTACAACTTCTTTTAAGTTTATTTTTATTTATTTTGGGAGAGTGAGTGAGCAAGGGGGTGGGGGGGAGAGGGCGAGGGCAGAGAGAGAGGGAGACAGAATCTCAAGCAGACGCTACACTGTCACCACAGAGCCTGATGTGGGGCTCGAACTCACAAACCCGTGAGATCATGACCTGGGCTGAGATCAAGATTTGGATGCTTAACCGACTGAGACACCCAGGCGCCCCAGGATCTGAGATTTCTGTTGTAGAAGAAGCTCTATTGTACTGGTGTGTCGTGACAGTCAAGTCATTTATTGAGTTTAATACACACAAAGTAAAAGGAAAAAACATAAATAAGTGCCTAAGCTTTTGTAGAGTCACTAGGGGAAAAGAGGCAGAGTTCCACTGTGGAATTCTTCCTCCTATAGTACCCCTAGAAGATTAGATCATAGGTTCAGCGTCATCAAAACTTGCAGAATATAGAAATCATTTGATTATTATGAAGATCTGTTAATTGAAAGATTTTAGTAATTTTTTAGATATTGTCTCAGCGCTAGAAGTGACTAATTATTGTGGAATAGATGATAAATGCACCCAAGTATGATAGTGTATTTTCCTAAAATAGTTTTATAAAATATTTAATGAAGCTTTATTCAGCAGGTGAGCTAAAATTGGAGCTTACCTAGCATTTTTACTTCTTTTATTATTATTATTCTGTTATTTCTACATTCGATTACTTTGCGTGAATCCATTCATTTTTTTAAGTCATGTGCTGTGAGAAAGTGATTGGCCAACAAGTTATACTGTTGACTTTTCTGGCTTCATTTATAAAAACATTTTAAGGACTGAAACTTTACTTTTTTAAGTATGGCCATATCCCTTCAAATTAAGTTTTAGACACACACACTACCTGAGACCATGAAAAGCATTAGGCATAATAATAACTATAAACCAAAATTACACTGATAACAGAAATAGTACTTAGTTTGTGCTAGGTACTATACTAAGTGTTTAAAATATGTCTTCTAATTTACTCTCCAACACATAGATTTTCTATGGGAATAAGAACACAGATTAGTATAGGTAGGTGATTTGTAAGACTGTAAGACAGAGCCAGAGCTTGACCTCAGGCTTGTAATCCACAGCGAACCGCCATACTTGACCATCTCTATGATTTATGTAATGTAAAAGACAAAACAAAACAAATCTTTGTAAAGAAGAATGCAAAAGTCCTGCTTAATGAGTTCTGCTAGGTTGCCTTTTTGAGGACCAGCTATATAGTAAACCAAATCTCAGAAAGTATGAGTTCTCATGTATAAAAAAGCTCAGCAAAATGCTTCTTCAAATCCTGTGTGTATTGAGTTAGAGTTTTGAAGTCTTTCTGTAAAAACCTATCCCTGGATTTAGGTAAGATTCAGACCACGTAAGATTTTTTGAGAAGAGAGAAGACAGAGAAATTAACTCTTTCTTCACTCATCGCTTGGGTTCCTTTTAGAAAAGGTAAATTTACAAAATGATGAAAATCTTGAGAAAAGACTTGTTGGAAAGATCTGGAACTCCCATTAGATTAATACCCTTCTTTTACATCATTTCGATAGGTACAGGTAATGGTTCTGTCCTGGTGTACCATCTCACCAGTGGGCTGCTGCACAAAGAGTTAAGCGTCCACTCATGTGAAGTCAAGTGAGTATGTCGTTGTGACATTGACATCACAAATATAAGAATACTGGAAAAAAGTTCTGGTAGAATTTTCTACTTTGAATCCTCTGCAGAGGTGGTTATTTGCCTGGAAACTTTGAACAGTGATTATTCAGGTTTAGAGTAATGGTTATGTTAATCAAGGCTGAGCACTAATTGTTTGCTTTGTGAAAGGGTATTATGCAGTGGGAAGTTTTCTTTCTACCTTTTATGGCTGCATCTTATTTCTACAGTCTAGGGTATCTTCTCACTAGATATCACTGCGTTTCCTTGTTCATATTTCTATTATTTGTTTTTCATGTCTATAGAGATCCATCAGTAAGACTATTCCTGAAAAATTTGAATCAAGTTGTTTTAACTATTAACAAATCTGATTTGTTTTTTGTTTCAACACCATGAGGAAAGGACCAAACTGTATGGCATTTCTTCTTTCATTTTGAGAGGTGATGTGCTTTATGAGTTCTGTGCATTCAGAGATGTCTGAGGGAAGAAGGTTGCTTCCTGTTTTAATGTGCGCGCATTATCTGCTCCGTAGCTTTTTTTTTTTTATTTTTTTGGAAATGTTTATTTCTGAGACAGAGACAGACAGAGACAGACAGAGTGGGGGAGGGGCAGAGAGAGAGGAAGACACAGAATCTGAAGCAGGCTTCAGGCTCTGAGCTGTCAGCACAGACCCCGATGCAGGGCTCGAACTCACGAACCGTGAGATTGTCACTCAACCGACTGAGCCACCCAGGCGCCCAGATAGCTTCTTTTGTTGATGGCATGACTGCTTTTCTTTGCCCCAGCAAAGATGGATTGTGAAGTTATGCATGTATAATATAAATTTATCACATTTCTACCATTTTTGATCTTTTAACATAAGAAAGGCTATTTTCTGTCCTTTGTACTTTATATAATTATAGGTCTCACGCGTATGTTAAAATTCGTATGATCCCTTAGTGAACACGTTATTCTGACTAATTGTGTTTTCCAAATGGGGAAGGGTTAACCCTTTAAGTATCACAACTTCTGATTATGATGGAAGTTCCAGAAAAGCTTACATTGCCTTCAAGTG
This sequence comes from Felis catus, assembly GCF_018350175.1. Taxonomy (NCBI): domain Eukaryota; kingdom Metazoa; phylum Chordata; class Mammalia; order Carnivora; family Felidae; genus Felis; species Felis catus. The sequence goes on from NC_058378.1 coordinate 76,913,116, forward strand.
TTGTTTGTGGTGCAGCCCAAATGACTGTTGGTTGCCACCTTATGCTGTGCCCTCCAGCAGCCCCTTAAATACCTAATGTATTTAGAAATCACTTTCCTAATTTCCGTGGAGTCCTAATGTCTTTAGAAATCACTAGGGTGTCGGATGCAGTGACACAGGTCTGAGTTTGGCCCATTTCAGGCTCTTGTTCGTCTTTTCTTCTGGTAGACCTTTCTGCCTCTGCTAATACCTGCTCTCTCCCTTTCTTGTCTGCATTTCTTCTCTTGACATTCCCTTTCACCCTTGCCTTTGTGTAGTGTTTCCTTCTGTGGGTGACACCAGCCAGCCAGTCAGACTCTCCATTTAATCACAGTGTGTTCTGAGGATTGTGTTAAGTGCTAATATTTTGCATGACCATTTCATTGTATCCCCACTACAACTTTATATGGTAGGCACTATTTTTATTCCCATTTTACAGAAAAAACAGTATTGTAATGTGTGAAACAGTAGATGGAATTTAACCTGGGCGTTTCAGGCTTCAGAACTGACCTTTATTTATAGTACATGGGCTACATCTCCAGCTAAAAAAATGCATGTAGCACACATTTTGGCAACAAGATAAAAATGTTGACTGATCTGGGATTCATATACCTGCTTCTGGAAAATCAGGTCATTTTCATTTTTTTCTGAACACTGAAATCTTTAATAAAGACTCAATAGCTAGTTTATCAGCAAGCTATTAGTTTTTTTTTTTTTTATAAAGCCATGGCAAACTAATTTTCTCTCATTTTATTTATTTATTTATTTATTTATTTATTTATTTATTTATTTATTTATTTTAATGTTTATTTTCTTTTTTTTAATATGAAATTTATTGTCAAATTGGTTTCCATACAACACCCAGTGCTCATCCCAACAGGTGCCCTCCTCAATACCCATCACCCACCCTCCCCTCCCTCCCACCCCCCATCAACCCTCAGTTCATTCTCAGTTTTTTTTTTTTTTTAAATTTTTTTTTTTCAACTTTTATTTATTTTTGGGACAGAGAGAGACAGAGCATGAACGGGGGAGGGGCAGAGAGAGAGGGAGACACAGAATCGGAAACAGGCTCCAGGCTCTGAGCCATCAGCCCAGAGCCTGACACGGGGCTCGAACCCACGGACCGCGAGATCATGACCTGGCTGAAGTCGGACGCTTAACCGACTGCGCCACCCAGGCGCCCCCATTCTCAGTTTTTAAGAGTCTCTTATGGTTTGGCTCCCTCCCTCTCTAACATTATTTTCCCTTCCCCGCCCCCATGGTCTTCTGTTAAGTTTCTCAGGATCCACATAAGAGTGAAAGCATATGGTATCTGTCTTTCTCTGTATGACTTATTTCACTGAGCATAACACTCTCCAGTTCCATCCGTGTTGCTACAAAAGGCCATATTTCATTCTTTCTCACTGCCACGTAGTATTCCATTGTGTATATAAACCACAATTTCTTTATCCATTCATCAGTTGATGGACATTTAGGTTCTTTCCATAATTTGACTATTGTTGAGAGTGCTGCTATAAATATTGGGGTACAAGTGCCCCTATGCATCAGCACTCCTGTATCTCTTGGGTAAATTCCTAGCAGTGCTACTGCTGGGTCATAGAGCAGGTCTATTTTTAATTTTTTGAGGAACCCCACACTGTTTTCCAGAGTGGCTACACCAGTTTGCATTCCCACCAACAGTGCAAGAGGGTTCCCGTTTCTCCACATCCTTCCAGCATCTATAGTCTCCTGATTTGTTCATTTTAGCCACTCTGACTGGCGTGAGGTGGTATTGCAGTGTGGTTTTGATTTGTATTTCCCTGATGAGGAGCGATGTTGAGCATCTTTTCATGTGCCTGTTGGCCATCCAGATGTCTTCTTTAGAGAAGTGTCTATTCATGTTTTCTGCCCATTTCTTCACTGGATTATTTGTTTTTCAGGTGTGGAGTTTGGTGGGCTCTTTGTAGATTTTGGATACTAGCCCTTTGTCCAATAACTCATTTGCAAATATCTTTTCCCATTCCACTGGCTGCCTTTTAGTTTTGTTGATTGTTTCCTTTGCTGTGCAGAAGCTTTTTATCTTCATGAGGTCCCAATAGTTCATTTTTGCTTTTAATTCCCTTGCTTTTGGGGATGTGTCAAGTAAGAAATTGCTGTGGCTGAGGTCAGAGAGGTTTTTTGCTGCTTTCTCCTCTAGGGTTTTGATGGTTTCCTGTCTCACATTCAGGTCCTTTATCCATTTTGAGTTTGTTTTGTGAATGGTGTAAGAAAGTGGTCTCGTTTCATCCTTCTGCATGTTGCTGTCCATTTCTCCCAGCACGATTTGTTAAAGAGACTATCTTTTTTCCATTGGATATTCTTTCCTGCTTTGTCAAAGATTAGTTGGCCATACTTTTGTGGGTCTAGTTCTGGGGTTTCTATTCTGTTCCATTGGTCTATGTGTCTGTTTTTTGTGCTAATACCATGCTGTCTTGATGATTACAGCTTTGTAGTAGAGGCTAAAGTCTGGGATTGTGATGCCTCCTGCTTTGGTCTTCTTCAAAATTACTTTGGCTATTTGGGGCCTTTTGTGGTTCCATACAAATTTTAGGATTGCTTGTTCTAGCTTGGAGAAAAATGCTGGTGCAAGTTTGATTGGGATTGCATTGAATGTGTAGATAGCTTTGGGTAGTATTGACATTTTAGCGATATTTATTCTTCCAATCCATGAGCATGGAATGTTTTTCCATTTCTTTATATCTTCTTCAATTTCCTTCATGAGCTTTCTGTAGTTTTCAGCATACAGATCTTTTACATCTTTGGTTAGGTTTATTCCTAGGTATTTTATGCTTCTTGGTGCAATTGTGAATGGGATCAGTTTCTTTATTTGTCTTTCTGTTGCTTCATTATTAGTGTATGAGAATGCAACTGATTTCTGTACATTGATTTTGTATCCTGCGACTTTGCTGAATTCATGTATCAGTTCTAGCAGACTTTTGGTGGAGTCTATCGGATTTTCCATGTATAATATCATGTCTTCTGCAAAAAGTGACAGCTTAACTTCATCTTTGCCAATTTTGATGCCTTTGATTTCCTTTTGTTGTCTGATTGCTGATGTTAGAACTTCCAACACTATGTTAAACAACAGCAGTGAGAGTGGACATCCCTGTCGTGTTCCTGATCTCAGGGAGAAAGCTCTCAGTTTTTCCCTATTGAGGATGATATTAGCTGTGGGCTTTTCTTAAATGACTTTTATGATGTGTTAAGTATGTTCCTTCTACCCTGACTTTCTTGAGGGTTTTTATTAAGAAAGGATGCTGAATTTTGTCAAATGCTTTTTCTGCATCGATTGACAGGATCATATGGTTCTTATCTTTTCTTTTATTAACGTGATGTAGTGCACTGATTGATTTGCGAATGTTGAACCAGCCCTGCAGTGCAGGAATGAATCCCACTTGATCATGGTGAATAATTCTTTCTATATGCTGTTGAATTCGATTTGCTAGTATCTTGAGAATTTTTGCATCCGTATTCATCAGGGATATTGGCCTGTAGTTCTCTTTTTTTGCTGGGTCTCTGTCTGGTTTAGGAATTAGAGTAATACTGGCTTCATAGAATGAGTCTGGAAGTTTTCCTTCCCTTTCTATTTTTTGGAACAGCTTGAGAAGGATAGGTATTATCTCTGCTTTAAATGTCTGGTAGAATTCCCCTGGGAAGCCATCTGGTCCTGGACTCTTACTTGTTGGGAGATATTTGATAACTGATTCAATTTCTTCGCTGGTTATGGGTCTGTTTAAGCTTTCTATTTCTTCCTGTGTGAGTTTTGGAAGTGTGTGGGTGTTTAGGAATTTGTCCATTTCTTCCAGGTTGTCTAGTTTGTTGGCATATAGTTTTTCATAGTATTCCCAGATAATTGCTTGTATTTCTGAGGGATTGGTTGTAATAATTCCATTTTCATTCATGATTTTATCTTTTTGGGTCATCTCCCTTTTCTTTTTGAGAAGCCTGGCTAGAGGTTTATCAATTTTATTTATTTTTTCAAAAAACCAACTCTTGGTTTCATTGATCTGTTCTACAGTTTTTTTAGATTCTATATTGTTTATTTCTGCTCTGATCTTTATTATTTCTCTTCTTCTGCTGGGTTTGGGGTGTCTCTGCTGTTCTGCTTCTATTTCCTTTAGGTGTGCTGTTAGATTTTGTATTTGGGATTTTTCTTGTTTCTTGAGATAGGCCTGGATTGCAATGTATTTTCCTCTCAGGACTGCCTTTGCTGCCTCCCAAAGCGTTTGGATTGTTGTATCTTCATTTTCATTTGTTTCCATATATTTTTTAATTTCTTCTCTAATTGCCTGGTTGACCCATTCATTCTTTAGTAGGGTGTTCTTTAACCTCCATGCTTTTGGAGGTTTTCCAGACTTTTTCCTGTGGTTGATTTCAAGCTTCATAGCATTGTGGTCTGAAAGTATGCATGGTATGATCTCAATTCTTGTATACTTATGAAGGGCTGTTTCGTGACCCAGTATGTGATGTATCTTGGAGAATGTTCCATGTGCACTCGAGAATAAAGTATATTCTGTTGCTTTGGGATGCAGAGTTCTAAATAATCTGTCAAGTCCATCTGATCCAATGTCTCATTAAGGGCCCTTGTTTCTTTATTGATCCTGTGTCTAGATGATCTATTCATTGTTGTAAGTGGAGTATTAAAGTCTCCTGCAATTACCACATTCTTATCAATAAGGTTGCTTATGTTTGTGATTAACTGTTTTATGTATTTGGGGGCTCCCGTATTCGGCGCATAGACATTTGTAATTGTTAGCTCTTCCTGATGGATAGACCCTGTAATTATTATATAATGCCCTTCTTCATCTCTTGTTACAGCCTTTAATTGAAACTCTAGTTTGTCTGATATAAGTATCTGATATAAGCTACTCCAGCTTTCTTTTGACTTCCAGTAGGATGATACATAGTTCTCCATCCCCTCACTTTCAATCTTAAGGTGCCCTCAGGTCTAAAATGAGTCTCTTGTAGACAGCAAATAGATGGGTCTTGTTTTTTTTATCCATTCTGATACCCTATGTCTTTTGGTTGGAGCATTTAGTCTGTTTACATTCAGTGTCATTATAGAAAGATACGGATTTAGAGTCATTGTGATGTCTGTAGGTTTCATGCTTGTAGTGATGTCTCTGGTACTTTGTCTCACAGGATCCCCCTTAGGATCTCTTATAGGGCTGGTTTAGTGGTGATGAATTCCTTCAGTTTTTGTTTGTTTGGGAAGACCTTTATCTCTCCTTCTATTCTAAATGACAGACTTGCTGGGTAAAGGATTCTTGGCTGCATATTTTTTCTGTTCATCACATTGAAGATTTCTTGCCATTCCTTTCTGGCATGCCAAGTTTCAGTAGATAGATCCATCACTAGTCTCATTGGTCTCCCTTTATATGTTAGAGCCTGTTTATCCCTAGCTGCTTTCAGAATTTTCTCTTTATCCTTGTATTTTGCCATTTTCACTATGATATGTCGTGCAGAAGATCTATTCAAGTCACGTCTGAAGGGAGTTCTCTGTGCCTCTTGAATTTCAGTGCCTTTTTTCTTCCCAGATTAGGGAAGTTCTCAGCTATGATTTCTTCAAGTACACCTTCAGCACCTTTCTCTCTCTCTTCCTCCTCTGGAATCCCAATTATGCGTATATTATTGCATTTTATCACATCATTTAGTTCTCTAATTCTCCCCTCATACTCCTGGATTTTTTTATCTCTCTTTTTCTCACCTTCCTCTTTTTCCATAATTTTATCTTCTAATTCACCTGTTCTCTCCTCTGTCTCTTCAATCCGAGCTGTGGTCGCCTCCATTTTATTTTGCAGCTCATTTATAGCATTTTTAGCTCCTCCTTTCTGTTTCTTAGTCCCTTGATCTCTGTAGCAATAGATTCTCTGCTGTCCTCTATACTTTTTTCAAGCCCAGCGATTAATTTTATGACTATTATTTTAAATTCATTTTCTGTTACATTGCTTAAATCGTTTTTGATCAGTTCGTTAGCTGTTGCTACTTCCTGGAGTTTCTTTTGAGGAGAATTCTTCTGTTTCGTCATTTTGGATAGTCCCTGGAGTGGCACGGAACTGCAGGACTGACTCTTCCTCTATGTTGTCTGGAGTTACTTGTGTTGGTGGGCGGGGCCGCAATCAGACCTGATGTCTGTCCCCAGCCCACTGCTGGGGCCACAGTCCGACTGGTGTGTACCTTAGCTTCCCCTCTCCCAGAGACAGGACTCACTGTGGAGTGGTGTGGCCCCTGTCTGGGCTACTTGCACACTGCCAGGCTTGTGGTGCTGCTTGGATGGGATCTGGCGTATTAGCCGGGGTGGATCTGCAAGGTGCACAGGGGCGGGAGGGGCAGGCTCAGCTCGCTTTGCCTTTGGTGGTCCGCTGCGGGAGGGGCCCTGCGGCACCAGGAGGGAGGCAGACCCGTCGGAGGGATCAAGCTATTAGTTTTAAACGAGATTTGTTATCCTGGATTAGTCATGTGGTATATGTCACTAAGTACATGACTTACACATGCTGTGATAATGTTTGTTATTGAGTGATGCTGAATTATAAAGTGTTACTTGGAATACCAAATAATGGATGTGCTACTCAGGCTGATTTGTGAATGATCACACAAATGTGCTCCATTTTTTTTAAGTTTATTTATTTTGAGAGAGAGAGCTCGAGCCTGGGAGGGGCAGAGAGAGAGGGAGAGAGAAAATCCCGAGTAGGCTCCATGCTGTCAGTGCAGAGCCCCCATGTGGGGCTCAGTCCCACAAACCGTAACATCATAATCTCAGCCGAAATCAAGAGTCGGTCGCTTAACTGACTGAGCCACCCAGACACCCCTCCATTTTTTAATATGAATTTTCCTTTTTAATTGCCATTTTGAAAATAACTCACATTTTATATCCGGAGATCACGTGCAGGAGGATGCTAAAATCCTTCCATCTTTGTGTTTCTGTTAATGCAATTACAGTATTACAGTTAAAAACCATTATGAAAATTTCACACATGTGTTATAAAAATTGCTGAACTTATTAGCAATAAACCTAATAATTCTAGATATTCATATGCACATTTGGGCCAACTTTTAGAAAGTTGTTTTTACTTTGTACTAAATGTGTTTTAAAAACCACTTGCTCTTACAAAACTTGAATCTTATGCACACACACGGGCAGGGAGGGACTGCCTAACTGCAGGTAGTTGTTTGTGTGCTGTTTTAAAGCCATGATGTTTGGGGCGCCTGGGTGGCTCCATCGGTTAAGCATCCGACTTCAGCTCAGGTCATGATCTCACGGTTCGTGAGTTCAAACCCCGCATCAGGCTCTGTGTTGACAGCTTGAAGCCTGGAGCCTGCTTCAGATTCTGTGTCCCCCTCTCTCTCTCTGCCCCACCCCTGCTTGTGTTCTCTCTCTGTCTTTCAAAAATGAATAAACATAAAAAAAAATTAAAGCCATGATGTTTTAGCCAGTTATGCTTTACTGATAGGTACTGAGCATCGTCTGTATTCCTGTAAACAAAACCTTGATGCTTATGTCCAGGGGAGGAAACCTAGGAGTAAATAAGTATCTACATGCAGGTTTTTTTAGATTACTGGTTTGTGCCTTTGTCCAGTAGGCTACATTTATAATAATAAAGCACAATACCATTTACTGCTTATTACAACAGCAGTTTATATGACTTTCAGAACGTTGACTGACTATTACTTTGAGCAAATTGAGTGATTTTTGGAAAGTAAAATAATAATCTCTGTTTTGTCTGTAATTTTGCACAAGTTAGTTTCTTGGCATTGTAGAAGTTCAAGGCCTTCCCGAGGTGGGTGTCCCCCACCCCCATGACTGCCAGTCACCTAAATGTCAAGAAGTAGCCTCTGCAGCAGGCCCGGGAGAACCCCAGATACCTAGTGACAGAGTCTACAGTTACAGTTGTTCGCTGGTTAATCCCAGCAGAACCATCCTAGATTGAGTCAGAAAGTGAACTGCTCTTCTTAGGAGTTTTTAATGGAGCTCAGTGTGTAATTAAACCCAGACAGCAGCTTTCTAATCCTGAGAGCAGTGTGGTGCTCGCTATTGTTTGACAAGAGTTTTCATTCTTTTCTGTTGAGAAATAATCCCGCCCTTATCTAGTTTTCTTTGAAGTCCAACTTGATTTTTATTTTCTTCAGTTGATCAGTAGGAATCAGGTAGAAAAGCTGCTGCTGGACTCTGCTCAAAGGCAACAAGCTCACAGTGCTTGATTACGAGTAAGCAGCCACTCCGTGTTCTCTTCTACGCTCAGCACTGGGATGTCTTGTAAACAGTGGGGAGAACAGGCCGAATGCGTGTGGTACAGTCATAAGGAGGAACGCTGGCTTTCCTCGGATATCCTTCATTTAATCCGACAGAACGGACTGAGTGCCTGTCACATGGAGAGGCATGGTGTGGTGCCTCCCTTCAAAGAGTACAACCCAGGGCAGTGTCTCTCAGCCAGTGGCACTATTTCCTCAAGTTGTTTAGACTTTCAGGCAGCACCCTGTTTGCGCTCTGGGTCTCTGCAGGCCCCAGAGACCAGATTCTGTGTGATTCTTACAAGCTTCTGTGGAACTCCGTCCCACTGTCTTTTGTAATAAGGAATCGAGAACACACTTATGTAATGTCTTTTTTCCCGCTAGATCATAAGCTCCAGAAGGCCCGACTCATGTCACAGCGGTACTCTCAGCACCTAGCACAGTCACGGGTACACACTGGGTACTTCACAGGTACCTCTGTAAAAATAATGAATGAAGAAGGGGGACCGGGATTCTTGGTATCCAGAGGTCGTGGCATCACTGCTGGAGCATAGGTGTTCAGATAGCCAGCAACGAGCCTTGGAGAGTGTGTCTTAGGTTTGTCGGTGAACAGATCTGCTCAAAGCTGCCAGACTTACAAAGCACCGTAAGTCCAAGATGATTTCTCACTTCTTTTGTTCGCTCTAAGTAGAAACTTAATGAGTACTGTGACATGTTAGAGAAGGGAAAGAGAAGCATGAGACAATGAGGCTTTTCAGTGAATGGTTAACCAAATTTATATTGTATTCAGTATAGGTGTGGTTTGAGTTTAGTAAATGAGGAGGATTCACGAAGAAAATAGGGCTTGACTTAGATCTGGAAATAAGAATAGTAATGATAATAATGGTAATTGCTAATACATGCAGTGCTTACTGTGTGCCAGGCATTCTTTATGTACACAGTGTTATTATTCCTGCAGTAATAACAGGTAAGGTGTAGAGAGAGCACAGAGCTGGAAGTGCTGAAGCCAGGATTTGAACTCAAGTAGTATTTGAAGAGGGAAGGAGAGAGGTCTTTTCAGGCCAAGCATGAACATTTTTTTAATTTTAATTTTAATTTTTTTTTAACATTTACTTATTTTTGAGAGACAGAAATAAGAGAGAGACAGAGCATGAATGGGGGAGGGTCAGAGAGAGGAAGACACAGAATCCAAAGCAGGCTCCAGTCTCCGAGCTGTCAGCACAGAGCCCGATGTAGGGCTCGAATTCATGAACTGTGACATCATGACCTGAGCCAAAATCTGACGCTTAACCGACTGAGCCACCCAGGTGCCCCATTTTTTTTTTTTTAATGTTTATTTTTGAGAGAGAGGGAAAAGCGTGTGCATGAGAGGGGGAGGAGCAGAGAGAGTAGGGGACAGAGGATCCAAAGCAGACTTTGTGCTGACAGCCTGACTGGGGCTCGAACTCAGAAATTGAAATCATGACCTGAGCCGAAGTTGGACTTTTAACCGACTGAGCCACCCAGGCGCCCTCAAGGCACGGAAGTTCTTAAGGGCACTCAGTTTTAAGCGCCTGATTTGAGTGTTTCAGCACAATTGTACACTTAAAGAGTTACAATCTTTGATAACTATGGCAGTTCCTTGGTTTAACAAATACTATTTTCAGCTCCTTTGGGACCATCTTTGCCCCTCTGAGGAGGGCAAATCGGTGGATACACAGGGGTCAGTGAGGAAAGTTACTGTAGTTAAAGTAGCAGACAAGATTCAGAGGATTGAGAGATAAATTTGGTAGGATGAGCAAATGGCTGGATGGCCTCGGAAGTTACATAGGAGTTTGGATATGATGCAGGAAGCCATCATATCTTCATGCGCAAATGAGAGACCTGTTCAAGACAGCATGTAATGCTAAATCTAACAATAGCTTTTGAATTGGAGTAGATATGGATAAACTTGATCGGGGTTAGCATGCATTTTTTCTGAAGGACCAGATAGTAAATATTTTAGGCTTTGCAGGCCATAAAATTTCTATCACAGCTAGTCAATTCTGTCGTATCAGGAAAGCAGTCATAGATGATACGTTGTTAAACAACAATTGTCCCATAAATGCTGATGAGCAGTTGCATATAGGACAAAGGTTAGACGTCCCTCCCAGCCAGCCTCTATGACCTTGTAACCAAGGTAGGGCAGTAGTGCAAAATTTCTCCTTCTCCTTCTTATGATTCTGACCGTGCACTTGTCCTGTGGCTCCCCACCTGCCCCCACCTCCATTCTCTATAAGCCATGGTGGTAGCACTCTGCAGATGATGTCAGTAGGAGAAACTGTGGATACACCTCCTGTCAGTCCCCATAAAGGAGACTTCCAGGCCTCTGGTTGACAGGTTGCTGTCTTCTCGTTTCTTTGAGATTTTTCTTTTGTGCTTTTCTCTAATTAATAAACCATTTGGAACTGCAAGCCGCTTCCAAATCGAACAGCTAAGTTCAAATTGTTTGCTTCAGGAATTTCTGCCTCCTAGCCAGCTAGGAAATTTGATGAAATTCTTCAGTGTACCCAACTTTAAAAGCAGTCTGGCTCAGAATATTTGTTTTTTTTACAATTTTTTACAATTTTTTAAAATTTAAATCCAAGTTAGTTGACATATAGTGTAGTAATGATTTTAGGAATAGAATTTAGTGATTCATCACTTACATATAACACCCAGTGCTTGTCCCAACAAGTGTCCTCCTTAATGCCGCCTGCCCATTTAGCCCATCCCCCCACCCATCACCCCGCCAGCAACCTTCAGTTTGTTCTCTGTATTTAAGAGTCTCTTATGGTTTGTCTCCCTCTCTGTTTTTATATTATTTTTGCTTCCCTTTCCTTATGTTCATCTGTTTTGTATCTTAAACTCCACATATGAGTGAAATCGTAACGATCTTTTTATTTATTTTATTTTATTTTATTTTATTTTATTTTATTTTATTTTATTTTATTGTCTTATTTTATTTAGCATAATACACGCTGTTCCATCCACATAGTTGCAAATGGCAAGGTTTCATTCTCTTTGATCGCCGAGTAATATTCCATTGTGTATATATACCACATCTTCTTTATCCATTCATCAGTTGACGGATATTTGGGCTCTTTCCATACTTTGGCTATTGTCGATAGTGCTGCTATAAACATGGGGGTGCATGTGCCCCTGTGAATCAGCACACCTGTATCCTTTGGATAAATACCTAGTAGTGCAATTGCTGGGTCGTAGGGTAGTTCTATTTTTAATTTTTTGAGGAACCTCCATACTGTTTTCCAGAGTGGCTGCACCAGTTTGCATTCCCACCAGTAGTGCAAAAGGGTTCCTTTTTCTCTGCATCCTTGCCAACACCTGTTTTTTTCCTGAATTGTTAATTTTAGCCATTCTGACGGGTGTGAGGTGGTATCTCATTGTGGTTTTGATTTGTATTTCCCTGATGGTGAGTGATGTTGAGCATTTTTTCATGTGTCTGTTAGCCATCTGGATGTCTTCTTTGGAAAACTGTCTATTCATGTGTTTTGCCCATTTCTTCACTAGATTATTTGTTTTTTAGGTATTGAGTTTGATAAGTTCTTTATAGATTTTTAGATACTAACCCATTTGCAAATATATTCTCCCCTTCTGTCAATTGCGTCTTAGCTTTGCTGATTGTTTCCTTTGCTGTGCAGAAGCTTTTTATCTTGGGGTCCCAGTAGTTCATTTTTGCTTTTATTTCTCTTACCTCTGGAGACATGCCAAGTAAGAAATTGCTGCAGCCGAGGTCAGAGAGGTTGTTGCCTGTTTTCTCCTCTAGGATGTTGATGGCTTCCTGTCTTATGTTTAGGTCTTTCATCCATTTTGAGTTTATTTTTGTGTATGGTGTAAAAAAGTGGTCCAGTTTCATTCTTCTGCATGTCGCCGTCCAGTTTTCGCAACACCATTTACGGAAGACGCTGTCCTTTTTTCCATTGGATATTCTTCCCTGCTTTGTCAGAGATTAGTTGGCCATATGTTTGTGGATCCATTTCTGGGTTCTCTGTTCTGTTCCATTGATCTATGTGTCTGTTTTTGTACCAGTACCATGCTGTCTTGATTACAGTGTTGTAATACAGCTTGAAGTCCGAAGTTGTGATGCCTTAGGTTTTGGTTTTCTTTTTCAGGATTTCTTTGGCTATTTGGGGTCTTTCTGATTCCATACAAATCTTAGGATTGTTTGTTCTAGCCCTGTGAAAGAATGTTGGTGTTAACTTTGATAGAGATTGCTCAGAATATTTCCGTACCACTCTTTCTTAAGCAGTGGAATTCTTGCAAATTACTGTGATAAGTGACTCTCTCCTTTGCCACATTAATAGTCATTTTAATGCTGCTATGAATCCTAGTAACTGAACTATCTTATCATTTCATTTGGAGATAAAGTTTTAATTGGAAATAATTTCACATATATTGGAAATGTATGGTAATTAGGCTCAAATGAAAGGTCATGTTAATATTATTCCTTTTTATTTTTTAACGTTTATTTATTTTTGAGAGAGAGAGCGAAAGCAGGGCGGGGGGCTGGGGGAACAGGCAGAGAGAGAGGGAGACACAAAATCCGAAGCAGGCTCCAGGCTCTGAGCTGTTAGCACAGACAGAGCCTGACCTGGGGCTCAGGCTCACGAACCGTGAGGTGAACCAACTGACCTGAGATGAACCAAGTGACCCACCCAGGCGCCCCTAATATTATTATTTTTTAATTAACTTGAAAATTTAGGTCTTAGGAACAAAAAAGGTTATTTCACTAAACTTTATTTAATTTCTCACTTTAGGGGTATCGAATGGACAAGTTTGACTGGTTTTCTTTCCTTTGCTACGTCAACACCGAACAATATGGGATTAGTGAGAAATGAACTTCAGCTGGTTGATCTTCCAACAGGTTTGTGTATTTAGTCTATTAAAAGATTGAAAATGGTTTTTCATACTGATCAAAGATGTTGCTATTTATAAAACATGTTCCAAAAAGTTCCTTTCAACTTGGAGTTTTTTTCTTGTATTCTGTATTTGTATATTCATTTTGTTATTGTTTTGTCTGTAGTAATTGCCCTAGAAAGACTTGTTTGTATGCAAATTATGTTAACATAAATGCATGGTAAATGGCATACCATTAGCCTGAACAAATTCATAATTAAATACGGTATCAGTTATACTTTTAAGTACATTGTTATAGATAACCAGAAATACAGTTTTATTTTTTTTTTAATTTTTTTAATGTTTTATTTATTTTTGAAGGAGAGAGAGACAGAGTATGAGTGGGGGAGGGGCAGAGAGAGAGACAGAGAGACAGAGACAGAGATAGACAGACAGACAGAATCTGAAGCAGGCTCCAGGCTCTGAGCTGTCAGCACAGAGCCCAACGTGGGGCTTGAACTCACAGACTGCAAGATCGTGACCTGAGCCAAAGTCGGACGCTCAACCGACTGAGCCACCCACGTGCCCCCAGAAGTACAGTTTTAAAATAAATCTTTGTATTAGGCTTTATTAGATTCTCTTTTATAACTTTTGGCCTTTGTAGGAAAACCTTTATAAATTTGTAGGTAAGGATTGTTGTTAAGTGCTCATATTTAAAACTTTTGGTAGTCTCTGGCTGACTGAATAGGGAAATTTGGGAGTTTAAAGACTACAATAGGAAACATTCCAGTAAAGTAACTTGTTCAGAATTGTTTAAAAACCTACAACCCAGTGAATCTCAAAATGAAGAACTTGAAGAAAGAATAAGGTGAGAGTTTCAAATTATGTTATGGCACATGCATGATTTCAAATAGAATTCTTAACAAAATAGTCCTGAGTTTCTTTAAAATGGTGTGGCAATGAGAATATATACGTAGATGGTTTAACCCTAAGATACGTATGTGTGTACATATGTGTGCGGTAAATCAAGTATATGGTTGTTTCCTTGTATTCTCCGTATGTATCTCCAGGGTATGGTTGTTCTTACTTATCAGAGTATGTTACTAAACCTCAGGGAATTAGCCCCACTGGAATCAGTTCAGTGTTCTGGTCTCATTGGAAGTGGCCTGCCTAGTAAACCCTGCCCCCAGATTGGGGTTTCTCTAATTACATGGTAGCCTGGGGGTGAAATGCTGTTTTCTAGTGTCATTCATTTTTTCCCATTTTTCCCCCAGTCAGCTCAAGTTCAAGACTGTTAGTTAACTTAAAATCTTTCTTTCACGTATTTATTTTTCACGAACAAATTTCTAAGTCATAGTTACTGACTTGCTTAAGTGGGATATTTGACTTCATAGATGATTGACTTTTTTAGTCTTGTCTTCTAAAGGAGGGCAGCAGACCAGCAGAGCCAGGAAAGGATGTGGGGTGTTTGGCAAATAAGAAGAGGGAGATCTCATTTGATGGCACTGGGGAGGAGGGAGGCATGCAGGCGTTCACTTGTCTTTGATTACTTTCTCTGTTTTGTTTAATGTAAATACAAATGTGAGAAAGTTATTAAAATATATTTGTTCCAACATGAAGTAGAATTTGCATTTTTTAATTACAGAAAACCACTTAGCTTCTTTGGCAGTTAACTAATTCTTATCATTCTCCAATTTCAGTGCGTAGAGAGCTTTTGACAGGAACATGTCAAAGTCTTTCAGTTGAGCTTTGTTCATGGGACAAGGAATCTTAAGTACCAATTTAGAGAGTGTTTTCCCCACTAGTTAGTTTTGTGAGCATGAAAATATTTATATTACTTTAAATATACCAGTAGTTTTTATAGTAGACAATTCCTTTACCATAAATGCGTTGAAACTTTAGAAATTGATTTCTTAATTTCCAAAATATAACTGTAAGAAACCACCAAAGGTATTCAAAAAACTCTACAACAAAGGAAAATATATTTGTATAAAATAGATATTTGAATACAAGTAATATATTAATTTGTCTTTAACTTGTAATACTTCTAAGAATATGTTTTAAATTTAGAGTAATTGAAACAACTTAGAAGCAAATGGAAGAATGAATGGGAGAGTAGAGGCAGCCCAGATCAGATTCCATTGGTGTGGATAAGTTCTTGTGTCTTACATGTTTTATCTGGTTTTTTACATTTTCTTTAATATTTGCAATAAAGGTAGGAGCATTGCTTTTCGCGGTGAACGAGGCAATGATGAGTCACCCATCGAAATGATTAAAGTATCTCATTTGAAGTAAGTATGAACCAAAAAAAATCTAGTGTTATCACAATGGAATCTTAAAAATTTCTTTTAATCTTGAAGAAAGTGTACGTATAGAATTTCTTAATGATAATAAATGGTGCTGTGCAGCTCTATCCAAGAAAATATTTTGATCACAAAATTAAGTTGCTATTTCTTTTAATTTCTTTTTTTTTTTTAATGTTTACTTATTTATTTTGAGAGACTGATAGAGAATCCTAAGCAGGCTCTGTGCTGTCAATGTAGAGCCCGACGCGTGTCTCTATCCCATGAACTGTGAGATCATGACCTGTGCTGAAATCAAGAGTTGGACACTCAACCAACTGAGCCACTCAGGCACCCCTATTGCTTTTAATTTCTACTTAAAAAGATGAGATAACATTTCATTAGATTGGTAAAACCAATAATCTGTTTTTTCTGCTATAGCTCTATTGTAAATACCTATCACCCACTAAGAAAATGTTATTTGTTACCTAATGAAATTCTTATGCATTTCTATCTCAGCATGGGTTTGTTGAGTGAAAGAACTGATTTTCTTTCCTTATAATTTTAATTTTAGTAAGTTTTGAGTTTTTCATTCCAAGAGAAAATACATGTTAAGCAAGATTATTAAACATAGAGACTGAATGAAAACCAATCAGAAGAACAAAAAAAGAAAGAGTAAGCTGTCCACAATAGTTTTCAAAATTGCTTTAGCTTGGGGCGCCTGGGTGGCTCGGTTGGTTGGGCATCCGACTTCAGCTCAGGTCACGATCTCGCGGTCCGTGAGTTCGAGCCCTGCGTCGGGCTCTGGGCTGATGGCTCAGAGCCTGGAGCCTGCTTCTGATTCTGTCTCTCCCTCTCTCTCTGCCCCTCCCCCGTTCATGCTGTCTCTCTCTGTCTCAAAAATAAATAAACGTTAAAAAAAATTTAAAAACAAAACAAAAAACAAATTGCTTTAGCTTTATGAGGATCTTTGCATTTCCATATAAATTTTAGAATTAGCTTATCAATTTTACCCAAAAAAGCTTCCTGGGATTTTGATTGGGATTGCATTGAATCCATAGATCAATGTGGGGAAGAATCGACATCTTAACAGGTTTTGGGATTCATGAACATGGTGTCTCTCTCCACTTATTTACAGCTTTAATATCTTTCAGTAATATTTCTAGTAGCATTTTTGTTGATTCCGTACTATTTTCTATATAGACATACTTCACTGTCGTTTGCCAGTAAGGACACTTCTGTATCTCTATTTTCTGGAGTATGGGCCTTTTTCCCCCACTTGCTTTGCTGTACTGAGTAGGACCTCCAGTACAATGTTGAATAGAAATGATGAGAACTGACATCTTTGTTCTGTTTCTGGATTTTACAGAGAAAGTGTTCAGTCTTTCAACATTAAGTAAAATGTTAGTTGTAGATGTTTTGTAGGTGCCCTTTATTAGATTGAGGAAGTTTTCTATTCCCAGTCTGCTGAAACTTTGTATTGAGTAGGTGATGGATTTTGTCAGATGCTTTTTCTGCATTTATGGACATCACCATGATGGTGGTTTTTGTTTTAGGTCAGCTAATATGGTGAATTACATGGACCTCTATTTCATGTTAAACCAACTTTACATCCCTAGGATAAATTTTTCTTGGTCATGATATATTATTGCATTTGATTTGCTAATATTCTGGTATATTCCTGGGTTTGATTTGCTAATGTTTTATTAAGGATTTTTTGCATCTGTGCTCATGAAAGATACTGACCTAGTTTTCATGTAATATCCTTGTCTGGTTTTAGAATCAGGGTGATGTTGACCTTGTAAAACAAGTTGTGAAATATTTCTTCCTCTTCTTTTTTTCTGGATGAATTTGTGTAGAATTGGTATTATTCCTTACTTAAGTAGGAAGATTTCACCAGGGAACCCACCTGGGCCTAGAACTTTCTTTGTGGAAAAGCTTTTAAATACATATTCAGTTCTTTCATCAATATATAGCTATTTAGGGTTTGTTTTTTTGTTTTTCCCCAATGAACTCTGGTAGTGGCTTTCAAGAAATCTGTCCATTTCAATGAAATTGTTGAATTTATTGATTAAAACTTGTTCATGATATTCTTTTAATGTCTGTTTCACCTGAATGATGGCTCTTTCATTTCTGATATTAGTGAATTACA
Source organism: Felis catus (assembly GCF_018350175.1). Lineage (NCBI taxonomy): Eukaryota > Metazoa > Chordata > Mammalia > Carnivora > Felidae > Felis > Felis catus. The sequence goes on from NC_058378.1 coordinate 76,930,669, forward strand.
GTGATCAGTTTTGTTGATATTTTCAAAAAAACTCGTTTAGTTTCTTTAATTTTTCTCTATGGTTTTCTAGTTTTTGTTTCATCGAATGCCATAGGTATCTTTTTTTTGCCTGCTTACTTTGGGCTTAATATGGTCTCTCTAGTTTCTTAGGAGAGAACTGTATACTCTGGTTTCTCTTCAGATCGTGTAAATCTTTCGCCCTTTTAAGATAGAACTGTAGATGATTGAATTAAGGTTTTTCTTTCAAATTTAATATAAGCACTTGATGTTACATAAGCACTACTTTTTCTGTTTTCTGTACCTTACACTTTTTGATGTGATGAGTTTTCTTTTAATTCACTGTATAATAATTTTTTTAATGTCTATTTTTGAGAGACAGATTGAGCGGGGGGAGGGGCAGAGAGAGAAGGAGACACAGAATCTAAAGCAGGCCCTGAGCTGTCATGTCAGCACAGAGCCCGATGCAGGGCTGCAACTCACAAACTGCGAGATCATGACCTGAGCTGAAGTTGGACGCTTAACCGACTGAGCCACCCAGACGCCCTTACACTTTAACATTCTGTGGGTATTTAGAGATACATTGTTTAATTTCAAAATATTTAGGGGTTTGCCAGATATCTTTCTGTTAATTTCTGATTTTGATTAGAGTCAGAGAGCATATTTTATATTATTTTAGTCCTTATAAATTTAATGTGATTATTATGTGGCCCAGAATGTGGTCTGTCTTAGTGAATGTTCCATATGCACTTGAAAAGATTGGTTTGTAGTTATTCAAGTCTCACATTCATACAGATTTTCTGCCAGCTTTTCTCTCTGTTACTGAGAGATGAGTGTTGAAATGAACTTTGTTCTGGATGTATTCTTCTTTTGAAGAACTTGAGTTCATGCTTTAGATATTTTAAAGCTCTGCTCTTGGGTACATGCATATTTGGTATTGCTATTATGTCCTATTGATTAATTGACTTCTTTATCATTATGAAATATCCTCTTTATTTTGGTCCTATTCTTTATTCAGAATCGGATTTGTCTGATTAGTATAGCCACTCCTGCTTCCTTTTGACTAAAGTTTGCATGGTGTATCTTTTTCTTCCTTTTACTTGTGTGTTACCTATGTCTTTACATTTAAAGTTGATTTCTTCTAGAAAGCATGTAGTCCGGGCTTGTTTTTCTATTTGGTAATTTGTGTTTCAAATGACAGTGTTTAAATTATTCCTATTTAATGTAATCATCAATGTGACTTATGTTGAAATCTACCACCTTGCTATTTTCTATTTTTTTACTTTAAAATGAGTTAATAAGGATAGTTTTTAATTTCTTAGATTTCATTTCTAATATGCAAAATGTCAATTGTTATAAACCACATAAAAGTTCTTTGTGGGAGGTCCTCAATAACTTTTAAAAGTGTAAAGGAGTCCTGAGACTGAAAGTTTTCAGAATTGTTCAGTTAAACTATTTAGACTCCAGCCTCTCCTGTTTCCAGCCAGTCTTGACTCTATATACACCTGCTAAGTTAATACACCTAAAACAACTGATCACTTTATCCCTCCTATCCTAAAGCCTTCAGTGATCAACTATTCTCTGCAAGATAAATCTCTTTATAACCTAGTCTGACATATTCAAGTGTTTTAAGTCTTTTGTAATGTGATCCAAAATTCACACTTTAGTCTTTCTCACCATGATTGCTGTCGCACATTCTGCATCTCAGGTAGCATGTTCCCCTGCTCTGTGTCCTTTCTTGTCTTGGCCATTTGTCACATTTGTAGCTCTGCCTGGAATGCCATTTCCTGATTGTCAAAGTAAATCTCTTCTTTCGTAGTGAATCTTTGTAGCATTCACCAGATTTTGTCTTATATTAGTTATTTACATACAAGCCATTAGATGCCTTTATGTTAGACATAGTAAAAAGTGTAACATATTTCATTTGTATAGTCCATCATGGTTTATAAAATTCATGTGCGCTCTCCCCTCCCCTCCCCCTTTTTATTCTTAGAGCATTCAGTGAGGGAGGTAAGACAGGTGTTATTAACACCATTACAAAGATAAGTAGACTAAAACTCCAAAAGATTACATGGTTTGTCTGAGGCCACATAATTATCAAGTGGCAAACTTTGTCCTGAGCAAGAGAACATAAGTGTTTGGATGCACTGAATGTAGGGATCTTTCTACTCTCACATTTCCTCAGTGTCAGCATGATAGAAACTTTATGAAAACCTTTACTTTTTCATTTAATTTTTACCATAATCCTCATACCAATTCATTGGGTTAGGTAGGGGTATTCTCATGTCATGTGCCAGAAAATTAAATCTTGGGAGGGTTACCATATTACCATAAACTGTTTCACCAGGATATGAACTTGTGCTTTTTTTTATTCTGTCTTCTGAGCTGGGCTCCTTACGTAAGTTTGGCTGTATGGCTCTCAAAGGTCATCTTAGGGTTTTACCTTCTTATGACTATTAACCATGAGAACTAAATGTTAATTTATATTGTCTGTATTTAGAATGTGTCATGTGAGTTTTCTGATTTACTCAACTTTTTATATGTATTATGGTGAAAATCTTGCAATAAGGGGCTTATTTAGTAATTTTGTTTATTTTAGGCAGTATTTGGCAGTTGTATTCAAAGATAAACCCCTGGAGTTATGGGATGTTAGGACTTGTACCATTCTGAGAGAGATGTCCAAAAACTTCCCTGCAGTGACTGCTTTGGTAAGTTCCAGCTGAAGAACTAAATGTTCTTCATGCGTGAAGGACATAGGCGTGTGTGTGTGTGGTGGGTATTTTTCTTTAGTTCGAATTGAAGTCATCACTGCCATGTATTTTCTTGTTAAAAATGTGTGTTCAAGAGAAGATGATCTAAATACCTGGAGATAACTCTTATTTTCTTGGTTCGGTTAAGATAATATTACGTTGGTGGAATTCCAATTACAATTTTACTTAGATGTTTTGAGGAACATGATAAACATACTCCAAAAGATTTATGAAAGGATAAAAATCATAACAGCTAACTCAGCCTTGAAAAAAGTGGAGGACAGTATTGGGAAAGTGCTCTCACTTTATGGAGAAAAATACCAGTATTCTCTACCTAATACTCTATTCAGAAGTGGGCTCTCCAGGATTAAAGACCTAAATGTAAAAATGTAAAGCTGTAAGATTAATATAGTCAAACAAAGAAGAATATTTTTGTGTCCTGGAAGCAGGAAAGGACAAGAGAAGCTCAAACCAAAAGGCAAAAAAAGAAAAATTCATGCATTTAATTATGTCAAGGTTGATGCTTTCTATTCAATGAAGGACACTAATGTCAAAGTTAAATGTAGAAGACCAGTTGGAAAAAGAAATTTACCGGTGTCTGCAACCAACAAAGGACCAACTAATCCCTGTAGGGGGTTGGGATTGTGGGAAGTCCTGCACTTATACAGTGACAGGACAGGAACCCCCGTGGAAAGATGGCCGCAGGACAGGAGCGGTTGGTGGAGAAACCTAAAAGGCCAAGAAGCATATGAAGAAAGATTCAAACTCATCTGTTTTTAAAGATGGGCAAAATAAAATAACCATGGTATAACTCTTAGACTAACAAAAACTGGGAAACCAGATGCGGGTGTGGTATGGGACACAGGAATCCTTATGCAACTATTGGTGGGAAAGCAGATCAGTGAGGCGCTCTGCAGAGCAGACCGACTGCGCCTGGGCAGACAGACATCCCCTGTGTGCCAGCTCTTCAGCCCCTGATCACAAAGGAGCTTCTGTGAGGGTACTGACTGCAGTGTTATTTGTCGTGAGAGTTTGGAGGCGGTCTGGGTATCCTTTGCTGAGAGAACAGAGAGACTAAAAGTCGGCGGATGCACTCGTGGAGTATTGGATAGCATGCAGAAGACACAGAGGTGGGACTTAGATTGTGCTAAATGAGAAGAGTTAGGAACAGGGCAGGATAGGACGCGGTCCTATTTATCTAAGGTACAAATACATGCATGGAAAATGACTACCATGAAGAATCTGTGCACATGAGAGGATATTAGATTGAATGCATTAGAATAGGTGGGAATGCAAAAGAATAAGTAAATAAAATCAGAGATTTGAGGTAGATCTGTGGATGACAGTGGGCCACGATTGGAGGAACACGAATCTCGCCCTGTGCACCTGCAGGGGAGAGGTAGAAGTAGGGAAGAGGAAATCCCATAATTATATTTATTATTTTCATTTTGTAAGAAAAAGAAAGCACCAAAAAGTTAGACCTTTCGGAAGTTTGCCATTAAGCTCTTCAACCTTAAGCTCTCATTAAAGATTAGAGGTAGAAGGAGGTAAGAGGTGGACTATTAAAATCTGCCTTAAGCACTAATTAAAATGCATTCATTCAACCTTTGTGTAAACAGATAAAACCTCAGAACAAATTGTGAATTCATGTGCAGTAATAAGAAGTGATGCCAGGCAGTGGCGAGCATGCCCAGCTGTTCTGGAAGGATTCTTTGACTGAAGTAAACTGAACATTTCTACGTGTGCCTGTCTTTGCTTCCCAGGAGTGGTCACCATCTCACAACTTGAAGAGCCTGAGAAAGAAACAGTTGGCCACCCGAGAGGCCATGGCCCGCCAGACTGTGGTCTCAGACACAGAGCTGAGTGTCGTCGAATCATCCGTGATCAGGTGCGGTGTGCTCTTTCCTGCCTTGGTCATTTGGGATACCAGTGTCATGCTCGGGAACTTGACAAGTGTCACCCAAAGGCATCTCTAGCAGCAAGGTGCAGTCCGCTTTTGAACATACTTTGTTGTGCTTCAGTGCATACCTGGAAGACTGAGTGAATTCTATTATTTCATTTCTTAGTGCGGTCAATAACATAGCCAGTAATATCCACGTGTCAGCATCCATTAGCGAATGTGTTCCATAAACTTCAGCTGCTGAAATTGAAATGAGTGTAGCATGAACATCTAGATACATCATATTTTCATTTTATGTACACCAAAGAAAATACAGAGAGAATTCTAGATTTATGGACTGTCCCCATCCCCATTCCCATCAATTTTACAAATAAAAAACTTCAGAAAGAATGATGGGTCGAGGTAAGGCCTCTCTTCTGCTGAGTGTTCTGCAGCAGAAATGGTGAAGAAGTTCCTTGTGTGAGGTCTGGATGACCGCATGCCTCTGGTGGGGGGAGGGGGGGGGGTAAGTGTTCTCTCATAGTGTGACCAGTTGGGAGTCATTTGTGTTTTGTTGTTGTTCTGGGTTTCTTTTTTTTTTTTTTTTCTTTTTTTTTAAAGAGAGAGTAAGCCTGTGAGTGTGGGGGAGGGGCAGAGGGAGAGGGAGAGAGAGAATCTTAGGCAGAGATCCCAAAGCAGGGCTCAGTCCCACAACCCTGGGATCATGACCTGAGCTGAAATCAGGAGCTACCCAGGCGCCCCTAATTTGTGTTTTCTATATTATTAGCTGGGCAAAGATCCGTTTCAGCCTTTTGTTTTGTTTTTTTGTTTCTTGTGGTTTGTTGGTTTGTTTGTTTCTTTGAAATCATTTTGGACCTCTTGTTAATGCATCTATATTTTGGGCAAGTTAATTAACTGTCACTCTAGGGAAAAGAAATAGCTTTATCTTACTTCTCTCTATTCCAAAGCTTGTTGCAGGAGGCAGAAAGTAAATCTGAACTCAGCCAGAACATCTCTGCCCGAGAACATTTTGTGTTTACTGATAATGACGGCCAAGTTTATCATCTCACGGTTGAAGGAAACTCCGTGAAAGATAGTGCTCGGATTCCACCGGATGTGAGTCCAACTCCTGGTTAAATCTTCATTGAGAGTTCTGATCAAAGATTCTGTTGATTCCATATCCAGGGAAGCCATAGTTAACTTGTGAAACTATTTCAGAAAAGTTTAATGTAAATAATAAACTTCACTATTTAAGGAGATAGTATCATTGATAATAAACTTGTCCCATACTGCTAGAGAATAACATTGTAACTACTTAGCATAAATACTTACTACGTGTTACTTACTTTTTATCCCTTTAACAATCCATGAGGAATTATTTCCATTTTATCTGTGACAAAACTGAGGGAGAATAAGTAACTTTCCCAACATTACCCAGCTTAGCGACATGGCAGTTCTAAACTCAGGTCTGTCGTCTGACTCCAGTATCTCTCCTCTTTCCATTTCAGGCATTACCCTGAAGGATTTGACTTACAGTCTAGCATTATTTTGGGGTAATAGTAATCAGGTTGTAAGTGCAATAGTATTATTAATATTTACTAATTTATGTATATCCTTCTATGACCTTGTGAGACCCTCAGAGCTTCTGTAGTTCACAGTTTATGTCCGCATGCATCTCATAGGTTGTTCTTAATGAATAGATTAAGAAAATGTTTTTGTTAACTAATACTATTATAATGGTTAAGTGGAGGGATGAGATGATGGCATAAAATACATCTATTCATTTAAAGTTGTTGTCTAAAAATGTAATGTTTTAGTTGAATGCCAACCCTCATATTTTGCAGGTGACTCAGAGTCTCATGGGTTGTAGTCAGGATGGCGGCCAGGGTGGAAGGTCCATTTCCAGATGGCTAACTCACAGGGCCATTGCAAAATAATGCAGGCTGTTGACGAGTGGCCTCTGTTCTTCCTCACGTGGACCTCTCCGTAGGGTTGAGTGCCTTCCTCCAGAGCGAGTGATCCAAGAGAGAACACAGAGAAAGCTGCAGTGTTTAGGACCTTGGGCGATCACACTCCATCATTTCCTCAGTGTGCTGTTGGTTCACGGGTCTGTCCTGTTCATCATGGGAGGTGACTGCCAAGGGACATGAGTCCTCAAGGCAGGGTTAGTGGGACCTCTTAGAGGCTGCTGCCACATCTTCCTTGTAAACAGCAGAAGAGTTGAAGCCAAACAACCTTCTCTCCTAGAAATGGAAACTAACATGTGAAAGTACTTTTCAAACCAGTTTTATTTTTACTGTTATATAGAACAGGTCATACCTGAGACTTAGTAATGCCTATTTTGAACTTTTTCCAATTGTCACTAGTTTGAAAGGATGGAAGTGGTAATGAGAGTGTGAAAGATCGATATTTGGTAGTCATAACAGAAAGGTAACTTACTTTAAGCGTATAGAATGAAAGACCACTAAGGAGTGCAGATGGAAGACTTGCAGTGTCATGTAGCTGTCCTGTGGAATCTGTTTGCTGTCTTAGAAAATAGGAGGTTCCTCCTCCAGAAGCTCAGAGAAGGCCCCATCTCAGCGCTTCTATTGCCACTCGGGCAGTTCCATCTGCTGCTAATCTGCTCCACGCTTGCGATGAGGATATAGAAACGATCCAGTAATTGAGATGCCAGTTCCTCCTTACCCCAGAAAAAGTTTAAAACTTTTGGACATTAGACCCAAGTTTCCCTCTTAAAAGTATTCCTTTCAGGATGATAATTGTGCCTCAGGACTTGTAAGATTCTGTCTCCTTTTGTGGAGGTCTAAAGTAAGGGTATAGCAAGTCTCCATCTGCCTGCCAGAGCCTTCTATTCCATGGCTAGAAGCCACTTTCTCATGGAATGACCAGCCTCCGGTGAAATGAGTATGTAGTTTAGAGCAGTTTAGAGCAGTTAGGGAAAGGGATTTGAGCATCTTCTCAATAATACACGAGGAATTGGCTCATCATTTTTATTCTCTGGAATTTAAATATTTTCTAGGGACTAATATAGAATTTAGGCAGGGTTTTGTTTGCTTGTCTTAATCCAATATTTATTACCTTCCTTCTAAATGTGAAGTATTAAACATTTGCTTTGAGTTGGCCCCAGAACTATAGTGTATATACAGACGGTAAAAAGAAAAGGAAAGTTTGGCGTATTTTAAATTCTGGAGTGTCTGTAGTTGATTGCCTTTATTCACAAAACTGGAACAGTGGGAGAGAATGAGTGTCCCTGCTTTGTGGCCAGCCTTGCTTCTGATCTTTGGAACATCGTATTTTATATTCAGGAACGTAACAGTGTCAGCTAATAATAGTCTATTGAGTTTTAATCTTACATTTAGTTCTCTCAGGATTATTTGGAGCCACAAAGCAGCTTTATGCCACATCCTCTGAAAGCACCTTGGTATTCCATATGGCTCGTATCCCACCAACAAACTCTTAGGTAGAAAGATCTGGATTGTTTAATTATATGGTTGTATTAATATCTTCACTTAAATTCTAATTTGATTCCTGAGCTTAAATTTTAAACTTTTACGTTTTAATTTTTAGAGTTTAGGAAGTAAAGTTATAAAATGTGAAAGTTTTTAAAACTAAATAGTAAAGGCAAATTCTTTTTTTTTTTTTTAAGTTATTTATTTTTGAGAGACAGCATGGGGAAGAGGCAGAGAGAGAGAGAGAGAGAGAGAGAGAGAATCCCAAGCAGGCTCTACACTGCTAGCGTGGAGCCCGATGTGGTGTTCAAATTCATGAACCGTGAGATCACGACCTCAGCTGAAATCAGGAGTTAGACACTTCATCAACTAAGACACCCAGGTGCCCCTAAAGGCAAATTCTTAATTAAAAATTGTTTAATAAGACCTTGCAGTGTTGCTTCATACTATATAGAATTCTGTTTATTTAACATAACTTTCTAAGTTTTTTATTATTGAATTCTTTGAAATACTTTTTTTTTTTTTTTAAAGTACGCTCCATGCCCAGTATGGAGCCTAATGCAGGGCTTGAACTCACGACCCTGAGATCAAGACCTGAGCTGAGATCAAGAGCTGGATGCCTAACCGACTGATTCACCCAGGCGCCCCTAAAATAATTCATTTTTAATCCAGTCTTTTTCTTTTATTTCTTGACTACCACTAGGATTTATGCAGTATTTGACGTGTGGGCCAGTCTATTAATAGTCAATTTGGCAAACCTTGAGCTTTCTACTTCCTACTATGGATAGCATGAGAACTAAGCATGTGGATTTTTATTTTTATTTTGTTTTATAGCTGTAAAAGCAGATTTAATAAGTGGAGAAATAAATAAGCAATAATATGGTTTAATAGTAGCATGTATTGACTGCTATGTAGCAGGCATTGTTTTGAGCCCTTTCCTGTAGAAATTCATTAATAGTAACAGGAACTCCTCAAGTTTCATGAGCTTAACCTACTTGATCCATAATAAATTCAAGAGGCAGGAAGATTAAGTGAATGCGCCCCAAAGCACACAACAGATTTGAGTGATAAAGCTCAGATCCAAGCCCAGGCAGCTGACTCGAGCCCGGACTCCTAGGGTCTCTGTCACACTGCCTCTTTGCGTCTGTTAGAGCAGTAGGCTCCTTTCTCCTCCGCCTGGGAGTTACTACAATAGTGTTACCTTCTTATATTTGAGTTTCCACGTGTACCTTCTTTGCAAAGCTTTCTGTGAATTCAGATTGTGCAGACGCCTTTAATCTACAGTGTCTTTTTACCTTCATTATTCCTGAAGGTATCCGTGAAGCTCTGGGTCCCCTTTTCAGTAGAAAAACTGCACAATCCGTTATGAAACAGCTTTGAGTAGTTTCCTCTGGAATAGATTGGTTTATCCTTTTGCAGTGAATGATAAGTTGGAGACAGGAGCTCTCTGGAAAAGGTTTTCTTCTTTCTCTTTATTTCTTTTAATTTGCTTTCTATGAGGAATTTCTTCCTTAAAAGATATCTTTTCTCTATAAATTTAGTTCGGATAACTTAATGTCTGTCAAATTGAAATCTCCTGTTTCTTCGTAGTTGAAATTGATGAACTAGGTGGGTGGCACTTTTAGTGTCCGAAGTCTGTTAGCATTTGATGGCATTCATACTAAAGCAAAACCGTTTATAGTGAAGTTTTAATTCAAATACCTGTATTATTTTATCACATTAGGTAAAAACATTTCTCTGTTTTGATGGCTCTTAAGTAGTGAAAACCATGTGTATTTGTTGCTGTTGTTTTCTAGGGAAGTATGGGTAGTATTACCTGCATCGCTTGGAAAGGTGACACATTAGTTCTTGGAGATATGGATGGAAATTTAAATTTTTGGGACTTGAAAGGCAGAGTGTCCAGGTATGATTCAAGAATGCATTATTTGATTAAAAAAAAAAGTAGCTTCTTGTTACGTTTCCTTTGGAGGCTTGTGACATAGTTAAGTAGGATCATTAAACATGACCCAGTGTCGCTTGCACCCTTGGGTCTCTTGTCACTGAACTTGGGAGGAAGGGCCTTGAGCCAAGCTCTGGGTCATTCATTGGAGACATTTAGTATGCAGGCAGAAGTGTTTGCTGAGACATTATTCGAGTTGTTGTGAAAAGGCAGACCCTTTCCGTCGGATGGGACCCCTGTCCCAGAAAGCAAAGTGGCTCTCGTGTCACCAGACCTTGTCAAAAACAGACCTAGAAAGAGTCATTGGACATAGTTTCTGGTGACGAGATCTTACCCTGCTTCATACTGGCATTTTGTTTTTGTGTGTCCTCAGAGGAATACCTACACACCGCAGCTGGGTGAGGAAGATTCGTTTTGCCCCTGGTAAAGGAAACCAAAAACTAATAGCAATGTACAGCGACGGTGCGGAAGTGTGGGACACGAAAGAGGTGGGCTCAGCCCCGGGAGGGGCCCCCCAACCAAGCTGCTGGCCACAGGAGCTGTATTCTTCTCCCTCCTTCTGATGTAGAAATGAAGCCTGTGTAATGGGTTTAGCAAGCTTCTCAAAACCATTGTCTCGCTTTTAACGGTATCACTGTCTTTGGAATCTTTAAAACGCAACCTGCATGTGGAAAGGAGGTTGCCAAAGACTGTTCGGTTTTAACTCGCGCTGGTCTTTGCCACAGGCACCGTCTGTGATAAACATCTTCCTTTTCTTTCTGAAAATGACAACCAAATTCACTCTTGTAGGTTCAGATGGTGAGCAGTTTAAGAAGCGGAAGAAACGTGACCTTTCGGATATTGGATGTGGACTGGTGTACTTCAGATAAAGTGATCTTGGCATCAGATGATGGGTGTATCCGAGTCCTGGAGATGTCTATGAAGTCCACGTGTTTCAGAATGGATGAACAAGAGCTAACCGGTATGGAACGCCTTTATTTCGCCCAGGCTGCTCTCTTCCAAAGACAGAGCTGCCTGTGTTTCTTTTCGGTCTTGCTTTCTAACCATCTGAGTTTAAGGAAATATATTAACTTCAAGCTTGAGTGCGCTGGACTCTGTAACTGCAGATGCCAGTCATTCTCCGCCTCTGGTTTGACAAGTGCCCCTTCTTTGACCCTTTGCAGAGTGCTTTGTCAAAAGATCAAAGATGTTTACATAAAAATGATACACTTAGAATTCAGGAGAACTCATCAGAGGAAGTGAATCTAGTGGTAAGGTGCTGCTGGCTTTTTCCTAATGAGCTTGATATCTTTTGCAAGCCTATATCACTGGGGGCACCTGGCTGGCTCAGTAGGTAGAACATGTGACTCTTAATCTCACAAGTTGGAGCCCATGTTGGGCAGAGAGAGACAGAGAGAGGGAGGGAGGGAGGGAGAGAGAGAGAGAGAGAGAGAGAGAGAGAGAAAGAAAGAAAAAGAAAAAGAGAGAGAGAGAGGGAGGGAGGGAGGGAGGGAGGAAGGAAGGAAGGAAGGAAGGAAGGAAGGAAGGAAGGAAGGAAGGAAGGAAGGAAGGAAGGAAGGAAGGAAGGAAGAAAACCATGTTAGAAAAGAAAGGGGCGAGCATGTATCATAGAAAAGGTACTTTGGTAAGGACAGACAGTGTTCTGTCATGAATTTTGATACCTATCTTAAGATAGGTTAAATGGCCAGTCAAAATAAAATTAGATGATTGCTCTATCATACCTATTTTTAGATTGTTTTTATCAGAATGAAGAATATTTTAGTAACTATAACCTCTGTGACTTTGAAAAAAGAATGGGATTGTCGTTTTGAAAGGCAGCTTGAGTCCAATGAAATACAGCGTTCATCCTTGGAATGTGCTTTTGGAGGGAGACAGACCTTCTGATCCTAATTGGAGTGAAGCAGGAAACTTCCTGCATTAAGTATTCTCCAGGCATCCCTGCGGTGTGCACTCCAGGCTGCTGATCTGTAGAGCATTTCCTAAGAGACTTGTTTGGTCACTTGCTGAGTTTCAGCCTAGAACTGGCAGCTCTGGGAACTGTCTGTACCTCTGGAAGGTCGGTCTTTGGCACATTCAGAGACAGTGTTTTGAAACCTGCCCTTGGACCTTGTGTTCCTGCTTGAGGTGCTCCCAGCGTGCTGCGGATGCTGGCCGGGCTCCCTCGAAGTTCTGTTAGGTGTACTTTGTTTTTGTCACTTCCCCACCCCTGCCGGTGGATTCGGTACCGCCGCTTCCTCCTGTGTGACTGTGATGGCCACCTGCTGAAGCCAGGGGTTGAGGACTGCATGCCTGCATCTGTCCTTGAGACGTTTGCCAGCTCCGAAGAGGGGCGGCCATCCCCTCCTTCCTTCCGTAACACACCTCAAGTTCTTGCAGAAATCGAGGGAACTTCGAGATGGTTTTCTTTCTAATTTAGTTACTAGTTGTAGGTTAAAGAGGTGCGCCAGTATAATCCAAATGTTTGAAAACTTTTCAGTCACAATTAATTGAAAATTCGAGTCTACCAAAGCCAAGGTAGCTCTTTCTTAAATTAAAGTGACTACAGAATCGGAGCCCATCGTTAAATCATTCCTATCCAATCTCTAGTGATGTACCCTCAGCCAGAAAGGGAAAGTCTTTAAAACAGTAATGGGGAAAGGTCAATATTGACCTTTAAACAACATTCGATACACATTAAAGAATCAAAACTGGTTGCAGTGTAAATACGGAGTTAGCAAGAAGAGGTCTCTGTGTTTACCTCCAGATACATGCTGGTATGGTCTGGGAAAATTATGTTTAATATATTCTTATTCTGGGGAATTAGAAAGACAGTTTGGGCTTCTTAATATGGGATGAAAAATCATTTTAGGTCATATGCAGTGATATACTTAATAAATTTTCTTTAATTCTCCTTAATAACAAGTAGAGAATATCCTACTGGTTCAGGTTTGTCGGTTTTCTTAGAACAGCTTAGAAAGTCCTCTCCCCCTGTCCCCCCGTTTACATTTGTCTCAGCCCTCCCCACCTCAATAAGCGAGAAGGTCTGACAAACATAGAAGACGGGGGGCCCTGTTTTTGAGTTGGAGAACCTTTGCTGCCTTATTTATCAGGGTCATAAAATGGCATTAAAAAAAAAATCGTAAGACATTTTTTTAGCGGCGTCGAGAAGGAATCCAAGAGTGTGGGACTTGTTTAATGACATTCCAGCTGGATGCAGTTTCCACACACCCTGAAAGGCATCGGTGTGGTGTTAGAGACCGCAGTCCGGTTCCTCCCGGCTGCTCGGGCCACTGCTGGACGACACGCTTTTCTGCGAGGGAGCACACATAGAAGGAGGCTTTCTGCAGTCAGATTTGTGCCCAAACCCTGCCTCTTCGTCTGCCTCTGCTTTCCAGTCATTTCCAGTGGTTTTCTTTTGGGGTATTTGGAAATGTGTCACGACTTGCGGGGGCAGGGAGGAGGTCTGGGGTTACCGAACAGCATGCAGTGCCTGGAACAGTCTGGACGATGAAGAATGGTCCCGCCCAAAATGTCAGTAGTGTTTCTTGTGTCCCTTCTTCCCCCCCTCATTGCGTCGTAGTGAAAAAGTCACCAGGGCAGGGTCCTCTCCGTCCCAGACCGCCTGCGCGCCTTGCCATTTGCCACCTCCGCTTGGCGGGGAGCGATCTTCCTCCTGCTTTTCTCCTCAGCTCTTCAGTGTTTTCTGCACCGCTGTCACACAGGCAGCCAAGAGTCTGGGCGTGCTTCTGTTTGACACCCCGATAGCTGTAGCCCAGACCAAGCGGGACGTGTGAGGGAGAGTATCCGTGCCGCGAGCCGCCTTTTCATTCTACGCTGTCATTTCTAGACGTGAACGAGCTCTTGTAGCTGACTTTCTCCAGCTGCGAGATGGTCACCTGTTGTGTTCTCATGGCTGATCTTTGCCCTTGAGAAGAAAGGTAGGAGGGAGTGGAGTTCACTTGCAATTTGTTCACCCCCATTGGGATGCCATCAGCAATGTTTCGTTTCGGAGAAATGACGCATTTGTTTTTAAAAATCAGACGTTTCCCTCCGTTTGCCCTGGCTTGGTAAAGGTTGTCTTGCTCGCGTTACGTAAAAACTGTGGAGTGCTGCTTTTTAAGAATATTCTCTTGTGTCTTTTCATTGTCCATTGATTAAGAAACTACCACTTAACCTGGAAACTTCCTCTGTTTCCAAGCTTAATTTGTACCGTTAAGTCTTTGTGTCCTCACATGGACTATTTCCAAACATTTTGTAACCTAATGCCAGCAGCCACTACCGTCTGAAAGTGACGGGGGCCGACTTGAGAGCTGGAGGATTACGTGGTTGTCTAGTAAGGATGAGTAGAGACAGAGTGTGCTAATAAGTAAACCCACGCTCGTCTCTTCCGGTGCTGGTTTTAATGGTTCTGTAGGTATGTAGGTGAGTCTCACTCTTACCAGGTACATTCCTCCCTTAAAAACCTGGGTGTACAAGATAAATTTTACCGAATGGAAAAATTTTAAAAACTTCATAGCAACAGAAACCATCAGCAAAGCAAAATACAAATGATAACCTGGGAGAAGGTATTTCTAGAAGTTATTTCCAAGTCCTTAATAGACTATCCACAGAGAAGAAAAAATATGTATACCAATGGCCCTTTAATATATGAAAATATGCTCAACTTTATTCCTAATAAGAAACATACAAATTAAAATTACACTAAGAATCTGCTTCCCAACTGTCAGATCAATAAAAATTGAGAGCTTGAAAACATGCTCTTGCAGATCTGAGGAAACCAGGAACTCGTGCAGTACTCACGGAGCACTCCCTGGAGGAGGGGATTGGGCAGTAGTTCACAAAAGTGCACGTATATTTACCTTTTTACTCAGCAGTTCCACTACTAACGATTTACCTGGACGTGTCCATCCATACCTGTGACCATAGCAAAATTCTGGAGAGAATAAATTTGGGAATATGTGCACAGTGGGATAGTCTAGCAGTAAACTAGAATGAGGGCTGTCTCTGTGAACGGATGTGGAGTGATAGGGGATGGGTAGGTGAACAATGCCAGGGTAAAGGTGTGTGCGGTCTGCTTCTGCACTTATTTTACAGAAACAACAGCAACGCAGAATAATCCAAGATCTAAAGAACATGATTAGTAAAAGGAGTAATAGGAGGTAGATGGAAAGATGGAGAGAATCGGGATGGGTGAGACCTCAGTGAATATACTAATATTATATAGTTTCAAGTTCGGAATCACGTAAATGTTGTGCGTACTCAGAAAATACAAGTGACCCTTGAACAGCATGGGGCTTAGGGCTGTCGGCCCCTCATGCAGTTGAAAATCCAAGTATAATTTTTCACTCCCCAGAAACTTTCCTGATAGCCTGCTGTTGCCAGAATCCTCACCAATGACCTAAACAGTTGATTAACACATACTTTGTATGTTATATGTATTATATGTGTATTCTTATAATAAAGTAAGCTAGAGAAAGGAAAATGTTATTAAGAAAATCATAGGAGATTTTCATGAAATCATAATTTTGTCAACTCATGAGAGAAAATACATTTGCAGTATGGTGCTGTATTTATTGAAAAAAATTCACCTGTAAGTGGACCCGTGTGGTTCAAACCCATGCTGTTCAAAGGTCAACCATAAAATGAAAACAAGGGTGAAAGAAAAAGCAAACTCTAGAATTGAACACAAATCATTCAACCAAACCATATGACAAATTGGTAAGAATAGTTCAAATAACTGAAAGCCAGAACTCTCCCGGTGCACCTTAGTGGTTCATACTGGGGACAAAGAGCCGCAAAGGAATTTGCCCTGGGTGGTGGCACCAGTCCACTTGTTGACAGTGGCACTAGTCATTCTGAAACTGTTTTGTGCATATTATCAGCTGGAACAGGCCAGTAAATGCAATTTAGGGGAGCCAGGGTTCCTATTGAGGGAAAAGGGAGATACAGACATGGAATGGGGGGTGAGGAGGAAGAACCCTCCAGGAGTGGATCTGCATTGGAGATACCAGTATAAATTTGTGACTTTTTTATTTTTTTAATGTGATTTCCTTAATTTTAATGTTATTTCCTTATTTCCTCGTATCCTGGTTCTGTATACTGATCTCACACCTAGAAGCAATGACATTTAGATGGCAGTGAGTGTTCCTGGCACCCAGATTTGGTTTATAAATTCCATTTCCCAACTAAAAAGAACCAGGGCTCCTTGGACAGTTTATTCCAGGACAGAGGCAAGAAAGTTACAAGATAAGTCTGGAACATTGTGTGTTGCCAGAAACTAAGGAAGGAATTGAAAGACTAATGAGAACCTGTCATAAAGATATAAAAACTAGCATTTAGGGGCTTCCACTACCAAATCTGGGGCTGTTATTGCAAAGAATAACAGTTGTATTGGTTTTTTTTTTAATCCGTTATTTCCTAGTAATATTCAAAGAGAAAGAGGAACGGGTGTGGGCAAGAAGAGAAGGCTTCTATTTGTAGAAGAATGCTGGTTGATAAATGTAAACAGAATGATGGAACTAGAAAGTCACCAATTCCCCTTCCTAATGTATAGTTGGTTCAAGCCAGGGTCATCAGTGGGTGTCAGACCACCGGGTGGAAGGGAATGGGAAATTCGGTCTCACAGTATCTCCCCATGCTGCACCCCACCTGCCATGTTACCTACTAATTGTAAAGAAGAAACTGTGCCTTGACTATGACAGAGCCCATGAGTTCCCCTTAACTAGATGATCAGATTCATTGTTAACAGGAGGCCAGCCGACATGCTCCCTCCAATGGAATGTGGTGGGAAGTATACAACATCCCTTGTATCCCGTTCTTGCTGAAAATGTTTGACCAGAGTTTGAGGCTCAGAAAACACACAAATCACAATGGAGACCAGTTCCTAAGACAATGAATGGGCCAGGACTTTTCCAAAATGAAAACATTGTGTAAGACCAAAAACAAAAAGGTGAGAAGACTGTTCTAGATTAGGGGAGACTCAGGAGACATGAGAAGCCAGTGCAGGCAGGAGCCTTGGATGGATGCTGGGCTTCCGACAAGGAATATACCTGTCAGGATAAGGAAGTAACAGAGGTCCTCTGAATATGGACTGCAGTTTAAGTGATTTTAATGAGTCAATATTAAAACTCTTGGGTTTGAAAAAAAGTAGTATTACAAATATTTCTGACCAGAGGCTCCTGGGTGGCTCAGTTGGTTAAGTGTCCGACTCATGACTTCGGCTCAAGTCATGATCTCACAGTTGTGAATCTGAGCCCCGCGTGGGGCTCTACGCTAACAGCATGGAGCCTGCTTGGGATCCTGTCTCCCTCTCCCGTTTGCTCTTTATCTCTCTCTCAAAATAAATAAAAATAAACTTAAAAAAATTTTTATAAAGAAATATTTCTGACCATGTTCTGACTTTGAAAAGTCCACACAAGGCATTTTATCTTTAATTCTTAGCTAACAACATAGAATGAAGTTTTCTAAAGCAGTACTAGTAGAAATGTAATGTGAGCCACATATGTTAGTTTACATTTTCTGGTACCCACTTTAACGAAAGTAAAAAGAAACAGATAAAATTAATTTTAATAAAAATTTTATTTAACCTAGCATATCCAAAATTTTTTCAGCATATAGTCAGTATTAAAAATTACTGATGAGGGGCGCCTGGGTGGCTCGGTCGGTTAAGCGTCCGACTTCGGCTCAGGTCATGATCTCGCAGTCCGTGAGTTCTAGCCCCGCGTCGGGCTCTGTGCTGACCGCTCAGAGCCTGGAGCCTGTTTCAGATTCTGTGTCTCCCTCTCTCTCTGCCCCTCCCCTGTTCATGCTCTGTCTCTCTCTGTCTCAAAAATAAATAAATGTTAAAAAAAAAAAATTAAAAAAAAAATTACTGATGAGATATTTCACATTTTTGAGTGCTCAGTTTTCAAAATCCTGTATGTATTTTACATTAGAACTTATCTTAATTCAGAGGACAAATTTTCAGCAGAAATACTTAAGCTGTTTTTAGATTCTATAAAATTTACAACTGAAAAAGTGGCCACGAAGCTATTCATCTTCTTCCTAATAGATTTAAAAGTTATCTGATGACCGAATCAAGTATTAGTTTTTAAGTTTAAGTTAGTTGAAATTAATTAAGGTTAATTCATTAAAGTTGAAATGAAGTCCCGAAGAACTGTATTCGCTCGAGTGTCCGACCCAGCAGGCTGTGTAAGTTAGCTGCCGCACAGCTGCGTAGACACCGGGCCCTGGGGCTTCTGCTTCTTTAGGCTAGAACGTGCTGAACAACAGGCAAATCTCTGTTGTGTCCGAAGTAAGCCAGCTGTTGCCCGTAGGGGATGCTAGGGCCCGTGGTCTAGGAAGGTGATCCTTCTGTTCAAGGGCTGCTCTTACAAGTGAGACCTGAAAATGCCTTTGATCAGAGGTGGCTTTTAGTGACAGGCTCAAGGTTGATGGGCCATGTTGTCTAATAGTCTCAGAAGAGCAAAGATGGCAAATGGTATCAGATGACACAGGTAAGTACTGTTTTTAGTATTTCAAAATAATGAGCTTTCTTAATGTCGGTTGAGTTTTGTTATATTGAATCTTTTATTCACTTAAGATCAGTGTTTGTTACATTTTAAAAAGGGGAAAAAGAGATATTAATCATTTGAATGAAGAGAATCTCCCCACTCCTAGCCTGCTTGTCTTTAAGCAGTGATTACACTGAATACCCTCTCTCAGCTGCCACCACATTTCTACTTTGTTCTCTGTTGACTTCTCTGTAAACTGCTGTAGCTGAAGTTTCGTAGCAGAACTACAAAATTTTATTGAAAGAAATTTTATTATTTTATTATTATTTAATTTTAATTTTTTTTTTTTTTTTTTTTTTTTTTTTTTTTTTTGTCTAGAGCCTGTGTGGTGCCCCTATCTCCTTATTCCAAGGGCCTCTCTTGCCTTGAAAGCTTTCTTATTACACCAGCCGTGGAACGGACAGTATTCTCTGGACATTTCTCATGTGTAAGCTTTTACCACTTGCTGTTTTCCTTTCTTAATTTCCTTGGGGTTGAAGGGCACCCTGAAAATCAGTACAGTGGGAGCCTGTAAAGACAAGCTGAGGCAGACACATTGGAACAATCCCTGATGTGCCTCTCGTCCCCACCCTCCGGGAGCGTGGGGGGGTGGGGGGGGGGCTAGGTACACGAGCAGCTCTCTGGTTGTGGTCCAAATGTGGAGTGTGGGATGTATGATGAGTGTGAAGATGGCCAATTAGGCCAAGAGGAATTTGAAGCCAGGCTTCAAATCCACTTTAAAAGCAGCAAGAATGGGCTTACTGCAGAGGTATTGTATGTTTGTTTTATGAATGTCCCCGCCTGCCTCACTCCAAAAACATACGGTAACTAGTAGTATGGTTATTAGTTAAATCTGCGAGTGTTATTGGACTTCTGTCATGTCGAGTGCACAGGTAGGCAGGGGTTAGGGGAATAAAAAAAAATAATAATAATGTGATGGGTATCTATTCTCCAAGAAGTATCTCCTCGGAGAAATGAATGTCCATTTTGCAGAGCAGAAAGAACAAATTCCTTTAGTCATTGCTAGGTTCCTTATTAACATGAATCTAAAATGATTGTTTTTAGAGCCAACTGATAAATTTTCTGGTTTCTTGAAAGCCAATGAGACTTTCTTTACTCATTTTTTTTTGTTTGTTTGTTTGTTCTGTTTTAACTAAAACTAAAAGCAGTCACGAAAGGTGGCTGATAGGTTCTTGAGTAGTTGCGGTTTGGTCTGAAACCAGCTTTTTAAACCAGCTACTGCAAAGGGTATTTATTGGCACAACTTTTTTTCTGGTGAAGAAATACATGGTTGTATTACATGTGTAACAGCATGAGCTGACTCACAATCTTTTCTGTACAGTGATTATCCAGAAAATGAAGAAATAAAGAATCTCCTTCAAGAACAGCTGAATTCATTGTCAAAGTAAGCACTCCGGCTACGTTTTATGAAAAGATAAGACTAGGAGAAGGAAAATATTATAATTTAGGCTTTTTGAAGTTAAAGTAAGTTGTGTTTAGAAAATAGTAGCCCCAAGGCAAGACCGTTCTGTTCACAGAGGTTTACTCCCTTGAGGATCTTTGTTTTGCAGAACCATAGTTAGTCAATAGTTACAGGGATAACATCTACCTTCGCCAAGTCTATAAGCATCAGGTTGCTGTGGTCTCAGGTCAGGGCAGGGTGGAGGCTGCGGCTTGAGCACCTCTGTGGCTCCGCCCACCTCCACCTGCAGTGCCCTGCGAAGCCTCGTGCTAGAGGCCACGCACAGGGTGGTTCTTGTGTGGCAGCTGCCTTTTCTAAAATAAGTTCTCTGTGTCCAGTGCTGCGCGTGTACAATTCTGAGAAACTAATGTGCTCCCTGGAGGGAGGGCATTTAGAAGTACCCTCTAATTGGCATTGGGAATAACATTGCAAAGGAAGTGCAAAAGTATGGGTCCACCAGGAGTTCTTGGTAAAACATGATACATTTTTGCAATCTTAGAATCTATCACATGTAATAAATTTACCATGTTTTATTGACGCCAGATTCAAAGTAATTACTGTTTTCTGCATCCAAAAGTTAACATTTGTGTTTCAGTGGAAAAGAAAAGATTTAAAGAACCTCTTTTCCTCCCCTGATTTATGAATATTCTATATATGGCTATTTTAGAAAAACCAACTTACAAAAACCTGGCTTTTTTTCCTTATGTATTTTTTGGGAACAGTTTCTGAATGTATCTTTCCTAAAGTGTATACTGTTTCTGATGATTAGCAAACCATTTTATCAACAGTGACCTCGTTCCTATTGTTAGACATCTGTTCTTGTTTTCAAAACCATGAGTTGACCTGTTGCCAGGGTGTAAGCCAGAGTCAGAGATCACGCCCTTGTGGTTGACAGGTTCTAGTTCTCTAAGCCCGGACACACTCTGTGCCTTCTAAAGCATCTGTAACTTCAGTGTCCTGGCAAAGCAACTTCCTTCTAGGCATACAACCTAGTTCAAAAAGAACAAAAAATTTAAGGAATAACAAAACTTTAAGTAGATTAACAGTACTGAGTGTATTTCCCCTTTCAAGAGTATAGTGATTTATCTCCTTTATTGTTTGATTCAAAAATTTTACCTTGCCTTTGTCTGGATTTTTGTTTGCAGTGACATAAAGAAACTCTTGCTCGATCCGGAATTCACTCTATTGCAGAGATGCCTGCTTGTTTCAAGGTAACACTGAAACGCTCTGTGTAAGAGACAAGAGTATTTCAGATTAACTCATTTCTCTTATTAAGGGTTTTTATTTCAGACCAAACCTTTTCAGACTATAAAACGGCATATCAGTTCATCCTTTAGATTTGATTTACAATTAACTTTGAAACAAGTAATACAAATAGGAAAAACAATTACATTTTTAACATGAGATCTAGGCCTTCTCTACTGAAAAGATTGCCTCCTATGGACAGCTTTTTAAAATACATGTTTTAGGGGCGCCTGGGTGGCTCGCTCGGTTAAGCGTCCGGCTTTGGCTCAGGTCATGATCTTGTGGTTCACGAGTTCGAGCCCCGTGTCCGGCTCTGTGCTGACAGCTCAGAGCCTGGAGCCTGCTTTCAGATTCTGTGTCTCCCTCTCTCTCTGCCCCTCCCCTGCTCACGTGCTGTCTCTCTTTCTCAAAAATAAATAAAAAACATGAAAAAATTTTTAAAAAATACATGTTTTAAAGTATCAGGCACAAAGGGTATGTCCTCAAATACGCTGATAAATTGTATTTAGAAGCAGTAACCTGTAACTTCCTTACTGTACCAGAGTTGTCACTTGCACAAAAATACCCTTCCGTCCATTCCCCAGAGAATAAATTGCAACTATTTCCATACCTTATTTAGCCAGTTTTCCCAGAGGAATTTCTTTAATTTCTTTAATGTGAAGCTCTGGTCCAGATTAAAACGTGTGCTAATGGCAAACTGGGTGAACCATTGCCCAGGCTTCGGAACCATGGCGCCGATCTTCCCGCGGCACAGCGGGAGGTTGGGGCACGGAGGGGCCGTGTGCGCAGGCACCTGCGTTGTGGGAGGCCCAGTGACGGGGCTGGACACGGCGCCGCTCCCTCTTTCTCCCCGCCCGGCCCAGGCCGGTGTCCCAGATGGTTTTCCACGTGACGGCGCCAGGCTCCTGGCTCCTCAGGCTACTGGGGGAGCCCCTGGCCACACCCACGTCTGCCGTGTGGGCTCAGCGTGGCTTCGGTGTCCCCCTTCTCAGGCTGTACGGCGACGAGTCGGAGCTGCACTTCTGGACCGTCGCCGCACACTACCTGCACAGCTCGTCCCCGCGCAGCCCAGCCGTTGGAGAGGCCTCCCCTCGGGACAAAGTGAACAACCCGCTGGATATATGTTATGACATACTCTGTGAAAATGCCTATTTCCAGGTATTCTGTTTCGTATGGTAAACTCTCTGACGCTCTCATCTTGTTCACTTATGTCTTTGCGAGTATCTTGAACTCGAGAAACGTGCCAGCTAAGTTGAAATCGTGTAACAGAAA
Organism: Felis catus; assembly: GCF_018350175.1. Taxonomy (NCBI): domain Eukaryota; kingdom Metazoa; phylum Chordata; class Mammalia; order Carnivora; family Felidae; genus Felis; species Felis catus. The sequence goes on from NC_058378.1 coordinate 76,953,172, forward strand.
TGCGTCCGTTGGCACCCCTGCCTAAAAAAGGCCTGACTCCGGCCTGGAAAAACTCATAAATGCTTACTGAGTCTTTAAATACACATTAGAATTTTATTATTAAGCCTTTGTTTTCTTAAAATTGTTCACTTAGAAGACTCTTTTTAATTTCTCTCATTTTATTTTCTATAAATAACAAATATTTCTTTCGCTTGACTTGAATTTGCCGTGTTGTGTATAAAAAGGTGGTTTCATGATGTTTTCACTGCAGTAGAGTACTTTGGTACTCAGTACTTCAGTACTCAGTACTTCAGAGGGCTTTCACCCAGCTCCACCCGACGCCCGGTTTCTGTAAATGGGCAAACTTGCACACAAATGAGAATTCATGTCAACAATTTTCCTAATCAAATTCTTATTAAATGGTTGGATTTCTATGAAGTTGATTATCTAATAACGTCAGAAGTCAAAATAGGGTGTATAAAATGATTTTTTTAAGTATGGTAAAATTTAATTCAAGTCTTATAATCCAGGCTCAATTTTCTTTCTTTTTTTTTTTCTACTCTAGAAATTTCAGCTGGAAAGGGTTAATCTCCAGGAAGTAAAGCGGTCAACTTATGATCATACAAGGAAATGTACAGACCAGCTACTTCTCTTGGGTCAGGTACGTCAACTTTTATAACTCGTTCGTGTTTCAAGGAGCTGCTCTTTGATTAGTATTTCAGAGTATTACGTTAGATCACACGCACACACACAAATGGGTAGATAGATTAGAGTATTTCTCTGAAAGTATACATGTAAATTTAGGCTGTCTTTCAAAATAAGACCAACAAAACCTGTGAGAAAGCAAAAATCTGTAGTTGACCAGCTTGGAATGTTGACTTCTATAAATGTCCGATGAGACCTAACTGTTTGGGTGTGGTCTGGTTTTGTGTCTCAGAATTGACAGATGCAAAGCTAAAGTAAGCAGTTTCTTGAGCGTTTGCATAAGCCAGACTGTGGTTTTGCCTTTATTTCAAAGAAGCAGTGGGAGACTTTGTTGTTTTTGTGCATAAACACAGCATTGACCAGCCAGTTTTGAAAATAAAAGTCTTCTTTAAGCTGTAAACTTTAGTGTTCCGGATTATAAATTCGGTAAGATGATGTTGGAAGAAAACAGTCTCATAGTTACAAGAACGATTTCTCTCATTAGACAGACAGAGCTGTGCAGTTGCTATTGGAGACAAGTGCGGATAACCAGCACTATTACTGTGACTCACTGAAAGCCTGTTTGGTCACAACTGTCACCTCGTCAGGCCCCTCCCAGAGCACCATTAAGCTGGTGGCGACCAACATGATTGCCAACGGCAAGTTGGCAGGTAAGGCACACCGTGGGGGTGTGGTGGTCAGTTCCCGAAAATCCAGCCTGTTCCCAGCAGAGCATTGGATTCTGAAGGCAGTTCTTGCTTTTTGATATATGCTGGAGAAAAATAGGCAGTGATTGCTAGCTCTTTATACGATGACCGTGTCTCACAATCATCTGAACCGGAACACGTCTTAGGTGGGAAAGGGGCACCGCTAACGCTTCCCGGGACAGCGGTCAGGCCGCCACAGGGGAGGCGAGGGCGGGAGCCCCGCGCTCTCCCCATTTGCTTCCTGCACTGTGTTGGCACTGGCCGCCCCCCCATCCTCGCGTGGTAACGTTGTAAAACTCTCCGTTAGCATTTTGCATTGAAATGTGAGTGAAGAACGTCTGCAGTGGTATAAAATGCGTGAGACCAGATGAGGTCCAGTGGTGGCTTGTCGGGGACGGGCCGCCGGCTCACCGGGGCGGCTGCCGTTCTGTCTTCCAGAGGGCGTGCAGCTGCTCTGCCTGATCGACAAGGCCGCGGACGCCTGCCGCTACCTGCAGACATACGGCGAGTGGAACCGGGCCGCCTGGCTTGCAAAAGTAGGTCACCCCAGGAGGTGCATTGAGCGTTTGGGATAGAAAGTTCGGCCTTGTCATTTAGAAGCGGTTTTTGGCTGCAGAGCTGCTGTGCGAATGTTTTCTTGCAACTCCCATGCTCCTATTTAGGAGTATGAATTCCGTGACTTCTTAATGAAAAATGGATCGCTGTGGTGGCAGTTAAGCGAAAGCAGCTGGCCCCTTTCCCCGCCGCGGTGCGAGCCCAGCCCCCAGCCCCCAGCCCCCAGCCCCGGGGCCTTGCCGGGCCCTCCGCTCCTCAGGCCGGGCTTCCCACCGCTGTCGATGGCGAGCGGCAGCGTCAGGGCAGCGTGCTGGCAGAGCCGGGCCTCGAGTTTGCTTCCTAGGAACAGATCCCCTTTTGATCACGTGACGGTTTTCTCTACGTAGCGCAGGACGTCTTTGTTTTTCACGTGGGCCTCTTTCTCAGGTCCGTTTAAATTCCGAAGAGTGTGCCGATGTTTTAAAGAGGTGGGTGGACCACCTTTGCTCTCCACAAGTCAACCAGAAGTCAAAGGCCCTCCTGGTCCTCCTCTCCTTGGGCTGCTTCTACAGCGTGGCCGAGACCCTTCACAGGTACACCCAGAGTGTTTGTGGCAAGTCGGGGTGACTGATTGCTTCGTGCTCTTTTGAGGCTCTGCGGCGTGGGTGGAGCACTCGCCGTGCAGGGTGAAAGGGAAGCTTACAGGTTAGGTTTATGAAGCCCTGCAGGAATGGAACAGTCCATGCTTGCCCGTCTTCACTGGGCCTGGGAGCTCTGGGCTCCCACCAGTATAGTAGCCAGACCTAACAGGTACCATGTATTTAAAAACAATATAAAAGGGGCGCCTGGGTGGCTCAGTCCGTTAAGCGTCCAACTCCTGATTTCAGCTCAGGTCATGATCTCACGATTCGTGGGTTCGAGTCCCAAGTCGGGCTTTGTGCTGACAGAGCGGAGCCTGCTTGGGATTCAGTCTCTCCTTTCTCTCTGCCGCCACCCACTCATGCATGCGCTTTCTCTCTCAAAATAAATAAATAAACCGGAAAAAAAAAAAAGTAAAACAATATAAAAGAAGTCTTCAGAGAATTCAGCTTTGAATAGTGTAACTAAAATGAAGGCCAGAGAGCAGCAGGAAGGGTGTCAGCGTTGTGGGTGGGAGATGTCCCAAAATAATATCCGAAAATAATATGTGTCCCTTCCAGGACATTTAAAATTAAGGGAGGCTGAGGCAAATATGGCCAAAAATTCCTTGTCAAATCTAGTCAGTGGATATGTGGATGCTTGTCTTATCTCTGTAGATTCGTGTGTATTTCAACTATTTCACAGTTTTTGTAAATGTTAATTAAAAAGAGCCTGGGGGTGGGGACACGAGTATTGTCCCCTGCTTTCCTCTATGAGCCAGAGATTGGAAGGTGCTGGTATAACCTACTGGCACTTAGGTTTCCAGGGAGAACGGGCACAAGTCTTTGTACGGAAATACACCCTTGGGTAGGTCTGCCCCCAACTGCCGTAAATCCCAAAGCTTGAACTCACTTTGTTCTCTTGAGCAGCATGAGATACTTCGATAGAGCTGCCCTGTTTGTGGAAGCCTGTCTCAAGTATGGTGTGATCCAAGTCACCGAGGACACGGATATCCTTCACTGGGTGGATTATGCTGAGGGGAGGCAAGTGGCTGAGTGGGCTTCTCGAAGGTCTGTACTCAGATCCACCGAAGTCAGGAAGGAGGGAGGATGGGAGGGAAGGGTCAGGAAGAAGGTGGTTGCGTCGCTGGCATCAGCTGTCAGATGGACGGGGAGGCAGGAAGGACTGGAAAGGGACAGGACTCCACATTCTGTGAAGGCTTGTTTGAACTTAAAGGAAATACTTGAGGACAGGTCCAGGAGCCGTGGTGCTACTTTAAAGTAGTGCTGTTGAAAAGAGTGCACTCCGTGGAATAAAACGTGTATATTTACCTGGGAATATATATTCTGGAATAGGTAAAAAAGATATTGTTACCCAAAGCGACAGTCTAATGGGAAACCATGATGGCACTTCAGAGATGTGCGTCATGCAGGCAAGTCACGGTGGCCCACGTATTAGCAGGAACTTTTACTTCTGACCTCACATGAGTCACCTGTTTTTCTTTGAAGAGATTGGGCTTGAGCTCGTGTTGGCTGAGCCCTGCTTGCTCTCATCACACCTCCTCTTGAGTTGCTACATTGTGGCCTCATTTCTGCCAGATACTTGGTCTTCTGTGTATATATATGTATATGTTTTTTTTTTTTACAGACAATGAAACTGAACTTGAACTTATTCACTATCCTATCTCCAGCCACTGGTGAACTGGGCTCTAGTTGGAAGGGGCCATTTGGAATGTCAGAGCGCAATGAAACAGGGCTGTCTGAACGCCCCCCCCTCCTCCCGCCCACCCCCCGCCCCAGGTAGCCAGAGCTCCTGCCTCAGGGCGGGCTTTATCATCAGAACCTCTCTCCTAAGCTGGATCTGCCCCCAAACCACCCACCTCTGGGCCTTTCGGATGCCACAGGGTGTACACTTACATCTTACCTTTCTTCTTCTAGTCTTTGGCTGCGTTAGGCTTTGAGGGAGTCTAGGAGGATTTAGTTGGATCTTCCTTAGGAGGAATAGCTTTGTACTCAGACTTCGCCTCCCCCAGGCAGGTGTCTGCACTTGCGCCCTCCTGAGGGCACCCTCGTCCCTTCTGAGCAGCCCCCCACGGAGCTGGTCTTTCTTTCCTGCCCATGGGAGCTTGGTGGAATATAATCACAGCCTTTTCTGCCCTTCTTTTCCTTAACTGTGGTTTACAGAAACTCATCTCTGCTATATATGCAGATTATGCCCGAAGTTTGAAGAACCTCGGTTTCAAACAGGGAGCGGTTCTTTTTGCTTCAAAAGCTGGAGCAGCTGGCAGCGATTTACTGAAGGAGCTGGAATCCCCCAAGCTAGAACGGACTGAAGAGTGACAAGTCCATCTGTGCTGGGGAACCTGACCTCGTAAGCAGGGCGGGGCAGGAGGTTGGTCTGGCCGTGCTCACGGTCACGATCCAGACTGCGGAGGACCCCGTCCCTGCCAGGGTCCCCGGGAGCTGCTCACGTGCACAGCACCAAATGAGCATGTGTGTTGTTAGGGGCCACTTCCACGTCCCGTGTTGATCTCAGAAAAAGATGCGAACGCTTCAGATTTTGAAAGGGTATATAACATTTTATACTTTTGGAGACAGCCTTAAGAGTCCCTGGAAATACTTTTAATTTTTTTAAACTTAAAATTCAAGTGACTGAATTGCTTTTCTCATTGACTAAATGTAAAGATGTTTGGAAAATCTAATAGTGAGAGAAGTTTGTGAGACGTAATTCTCAAATATGTGCTGTGCCTGTGTTTATACACAGTCATTCAAGGGACAGAGCGGAAATATTTAAACAGTAAAGATGACTTTACCAAAGCATTCCTTGTTTCTTACCTTGAGAACATAGAACGGTTGATTCTCTGCTTTAGGCAGTTGCTAAATTTTGTAATTTTAGGCTAATAGGCTCACAGGGAAATTTTAAGCTTTATGTTTTATTCTAGGATGTGGAATCTTGGGTATTTTGAATTTTAACTCCTTCTCTGATGCATGACACTAACCTCCTTTTTGAAGTATCTGTGCTTGAATTTTCTGTCTTTGTGTTTGTCCAATAGCTGACATATGTGAGATGTGACAATTATAAATTATTGCTGTCTGTGACTTACAGAAATGGTAAATAAAAAAGAGATTGCAGCCAGGCATTTGTGTTCCCCGAGCTGCGGTGCACGAGGCCAGGGGCTGTGCTGGGTTCTCAGGAGTCAGTCCAGGTGCTTACCCTGCAGAGTCCAGGCTGCGGGCCGAGTCCAGAGAAACTGGAGTAGGAAATCTGGGAGTGTGGTGCAGGGTTGGACCAAGCCCTTGCCCCCTGGGCAGATCTGCTCTGATTTCCAGAGGGAGCAGGGCTCGGCGTGCAGCTCTCGGTGAGGTGAGGAGAGGGGGTGGCATTCCTGTCATCCCTCCTGGATGTCCACATATGGTTTTTAGATAGAATCATGGCCTCTGCCCTTAGAGGTCAATCTGAGCCCCTCGGACAAGGAACTGGAATCCATGCGGAGGACGGGCCTGTCAAAGGGAATGCTTGTTCCGAGACTGGCAGTTTGGCTGAAGGTTCAAGAGGAAATACAGGATCCATCCATTTGTCCTGTAGGCAGGTTACATCTGAATACCTAAAGGCCATGGGCAAACACCACTCTCTGTATATTATTAGTTAAATGATTGCCCCCATATATTGTGTTTATTCGGCCATCAGCTAGCTAAAGGGAAAAAGAATGCTGGCCTTACTAAGCCAAGAGGAAAAATAAGAAATCGTACTCCAGAGTGGGGCATTTTGAAAATTAAATATGCTTTGGATTCGAGGCCAGTGACTAAGTAATGGGGCGCTGCCGGCCTGTGGGGATGGAGGAGAGGACGGCCAGACACAGCAGCGCGGGGATAACCCGTTAATCAGGGACGGCCAAGGGCCCGAGGTCTGTCACAGTCCAGCTGGGTAGAATGGCGGTCGTTACTCCTCACAAGACGGAGACCAGGTCTGTCAAGATCCACCTGAAAGTCCCATTCCAGACAGAACCTGGGCTCCCCTTTCCCTGGTGACCCCGTGGGCTGGAAGCTGGCCCTTAGCTACACTCACCCCTGCTGTGCGTTCAGGGTCAAGAGCTGATGAGGAGGAATCACCTTCATCGTCAGCCTGCACTTCCGCTTATCTTTTCACGAAGGATCTTCAGGAGCATGGTGTTACCGGGGCCTTACGAGGGAGGCTTCCCAGGATGAAACCCGCAGCCGGAATTGGGACGAGAGCGACAGTGGCTTCGGGGCTGCAGGCGCCTCCCTTTCCCGTGCCCACAGGAGCACTGTCTGGGCCTTGGCCCTCCCCTCGGCCGCCAGGCCGGCGGAGGCGGGAGGAAGGCCCCTGGGTGACCCCTGCCTCCCGGCTGGCCCCTGCAGGGCCCTCGCCCGCCGCTCACCCTTCCCTTCTTCCTGCTCCGTGGCTGATGTTCTGCCGACCGTGGCATGCTGTAGGCCTCCCCGCAGCCTGGCTGCAGGTACGTCCATTGCTTTGCAAGTGGTAGCAGGACATTTCGCTCTTCTGAAATCGACACCAGAGTGGCATCTGTACGAGCCTCCCGTCCCTCACTGCCGTTCCTGCTCAGAAATCCACAGAATAGACGCTGGTATGAAACCAGTTCCCCTCCCGGCTGGTTACTGCCCGGAAACGCCACCTCTCGTGAGGACAGTGTCCTGTTTCGGGGACTCCTGGGCTCTGTGGTCATCCATGATAGCTCGTTCTTCTCAGTGGCGGTACGTGACCCACGTCAGGCTGAGGCGTGAACTTGTCACCGTGCAGCAGAAGGGGTCCTGCAGGGCAGAGGCACGGCCAGGAGAGGTCTCCAGCCAGCAGGGCTCTGGGTCACATTCTTGTAACTGATTTGATGGACTCCAGACGGTTTGTGAGTGAAAGAACTCTCCAGTAAAATGAAACGGCACTTGAGATTGAGGACCCTTGAAGGTGTTACTGTTTGTTTGTTTTAATGTTTACTTTTGAGAGAGAGACAGAGACAGAACGTGAGCGGAGGAGAGGCAGAGAGAGAGAGGGGGAGACACAGAATCCGAACAAAGCAGGCTCCAGGCTCTGACCTGTCAACACAGAGCCTGACGCGGGGCTCGAACTCACGAGCCGTGAGATCATGACCTGAGCTGAAGTCGGCCACTTAACCGACTGAGCCACCCAGACGCCCCGAGGTGTTGCTGTTTTAAAAGAAGGGGAGCGAAGAAGCTGAGTCTTGGGAAGGCGCTTCTGAGAGCTGCTGGCAGCTAAGTAGCCAGGCAGGTCTGGAGGACACGTTGGGGAGCAGATTGTCCGCTGTCTTTCCTGTCCTTAGAGGGTCCTTCGGTTTGTTTGCTTTTCAGCCATGCAGGACCCACTGAAAATCACCCCATGAAAGCCTCACTTTTGTCTCACTCAGGATTTCCAGTGGTTCTGAAGCTCTCACAGGAGTCCCTTCTGGCACTTTGAAGCATTTACCTTCAGCATTTGGCTCTCTCGCCTGAAAAGGCCAAATAAACACCATCGCAGCCCCCTTCTTTTTTTTAAGGGATATTGAGAAATAAAGACCTAGTCAGACAGGTAAGATAACGGTTCTAAATGTCAGGGAAGGAAAGACATTCTGCATTTTTCAGGTAATTTGGGTTGATTTTTAGCTTTCCCAGCTTCCATATGTATATTTAGCACAGCCAAGTGCAGTTAGGGAAGAGGGCTCTTCAAAACCCTGTGATGTACTGCTTCAGAAAGACGGGCTTCAACTGATAGTGGAGAATTAAGATCGGACAAAAAGACCTTCCTCAGTCACTACCTTCAAAATGTAGCTCAGGTCAGTTTTCTCTTTGCAGTTAACGGTATTCTTGACACTGCAGGAAAGTGGGCTGATGGTGGAGGCTGGGGGAGGAGGCAGGGTCATCCGGAAGGGGCCTCTCCCTGGAACTGTTCCTCTAGGTTAGGGGTCTGCAGACCAGCCTGCTCACTGCCTGCTTTGTAAATAAAGTTTTATCGGAACACAGTCCTGCCCATCTGTTGTCTGTGGCTGTTTTCATTCAGTGGAGTTGAGTAGATGCTACAGAGACCATATGGCCTGAAAAGCCTAAAATATTTAAATATCTGGCACTTCATGGGCAAAAGTTTGCCCATGCCTACTCAAGGACCCAAGTGCTTCCTTGTGATGAAATTTCAGGTGTCCCACTGCCTTGTTGGGCACGGATCAGTATGAAGCCCTTTGCGATTTTTCTGTGACCGGGTGCACGAGAACCAACCTCTTTACAGAAAGCTGTTTGGGCTCCCTCCCATCTGGCTCCTCTACGGGCCCAGATCTCCATGGTGGTGGATCTGGGAAACTACATACGACATGTACCACCTGGGGTGACCTTAGTTTTACTCCTGACAATTCTGAGACTAAAGGAATCTGTAGATATAAAAGTTTAAATCCAAGAGCCATTTCCTATCAGCATTTTATTTATTTTTTTTTATTTTTAAAATTTTTTTTAATGTCTATTTATTTTTGAGACAGAGCATGAATAGGGGAGGGTCAGAGAGAAGGAGACACAGAATCTGAAACAGGCTCCAGGCTCCGAGCTATCAGCACAGAGCCCAATGCAGGGCTCGAACTCACGGACGGCGAGATCATGACCTGAGCCGAAGTTGGCCGCTTAACTGACTGAGCCACCCAGGCGCCCTGACCTATCAGCATTTCAAAGCAAATCGCAGTTTTACTCCAGATACCTCCCAACGTGTCCTTCCCTAGGAAGACCCTCACTTCACTCTAGTCTTTTGACATTCACCATCATCTTTTAGCCAGAATACTTGAGGCAGGGTAGAAGATGAAAAATACTTCTGTCCTAAGCCAGTGGTAGGTACTGCTGTTGCTGATGTGAATTCATAGGGTGCACACATTTATGAAGATCGTCCTGGGGAGAGAGTCCTGGGTCAGGGGAGTCGCGGTGACTGATGGCTAGGGCCTGCCATCCACGTGGATGAACCGGGAAGTGGGACGGTAACCAGAAGTGGAAAATGGACGAGTCTGCAATATAATCAAGTGGAAAGCTCAGGAGGGAATCGGCAAATCGGAATTTGCACAGACACGTTATGGAAGGGAGGGAGGCCCAAGAAATGAGATTTCTCAGGCTGATTTGTGGGGAATGACGGAGAGTTTTCTTGGTAACTACCTGTCCAACAACAACATTCAGTTCTACAGACCGTTTGCTTCCTAGCGGTCTTCCAGCGCGCATGTCAGTGGGGAGTTTAATCGAACAACAGGCCCTTTCTCGTCTTAAGTGGCCGGTCTTTGCCAAGAGCAGGCCAAGGACAATGGACTGTGTCCTGTCAAGCAGCTAGGAAGCCGTCCCAGAGGGTAATGTTCTAGCAAGACTCCAAAGTAGGTTAGTTCAGGTGATGGTAAGAATCTAAGTGTGTGCTTTGAGAAATGCCGACACGTTTCAGAGGGCCTGCTGGAGCCACACTCTGGCCGGCAGGGGAACTCTGCCGAACCTCTTTACCTCTGAATCCACTCGGTGATCGTGCCCAGCACCTGAATGTGGGGGCAAAGGGGGCAGTGGAGCTTGGGACAGCGTGCTCTGCCGTGTAGCTGCCTGACCTCGCTGAGGATGGATGGCGTGGCTCGCTTTCCCTCACCGTCCGGAGACCCGCTGCCTGGGCGGGAGCTGGGATTCAGACGGAAAGAAGGAAGGCTGGATTCCTGACTTAGCTCTGCCTTTACCCACTCTGGCGTTGTGGAAAACTCGTGGAAAGAACTTCGTGTGGCGCCCGCTGGGTTGCCTTCTGTCTCTTGAGGCATCTTTAGAAACCTCTGCCAGCTTCTAGCAGTTGTGAAAATCCACACGCAACAGGTCTGCCTGAGATTCCAAAGCCTCTTCCTACGTCCCCATCCTCTGTTGCTGCCCCTGCCCTGTCTCTCCCCGTGGGAACCGCCACCCTCTGAGTACTGGCACAGCCACCACTGGATACTTCTGGAAAACTAGGTAGGCTGGGCTGGAGGGGGCAGAGAGGTGAAGGGCAGCACTGGGCAGCAGGGCAAGTTCACCCTCACCAGGGAGGGGCTGGACAGAATCCACGGGGAGTGACCATGAAGGGGCACGATGCCGCAACGGAAGACAGAGCAGGGGCGGTGCGCTGCGGGTGCAGAGGGCCCAGGGATGACGGGGAGCAGGCCGACTCCCTGGAAGCTCCCATGAGGTGGTATCAGCACGGCCCTGAACGGTGGGCAGAATTAGGACCAGCAAGCACGAGCCGGGAGTGCCCAGGCACATAGAACAGCACAGGAAAAGGTGTGGTCGTGAAAATGGCCCTGGAACCAGCACAAGCGGCTGGTTCCATTTCTCAGGAGTGCTGGAACGGGTCCCCCAGGCTGGGTGGGCGGAGTCGGGGCCCAGGGAGCGCTGCGAGCATCGCTAGCCAGGGACAGAGGGAAAGACGGGCCAGGAGGAAGGGGCAGGACCTCCTGAACCTGCTGGGGTCCTCAGACCACGGTAGTGGGACCCAGCCAACTGCACGTGAGAAGGAAGTTCAGGTGTGGAGGCAGGAGGCTCAGCAGCCTTGCCGGCTCCCTGCTTCACCAGTAGCCCCGCTTTCTGTTCACAAAGCAGCTAGTGACCCTCTGGACACATATTCTCAGCATATGCGGCCCTGGCCACATCTCTCCAGGGGCTTCTGCTACCCTTGGGGTGAAATCCAAAGTCCTCACCAGGGCCTGACTCTAAAAGGCGCTGCCTGATCTAGCCCCTGGCTTCCTACCTCTCTGTCCACATCTCTGACCTTGACCGTGCCAATCGGGAATCATGGCCCCGCCTCATCACTTTTGTGCCTTTGTGGTTGCTGTGCCCTTGGCCCAGAGCTGTCTTTCCCAGGCATTTGCATGGCTCTCTTTCTCCTTCCTCTCTCTACTCAAATCACCTCATTATGAGAAAGGCCGACCCTGAGCCAGGTCCTGTAACTAGCACCCCATCTCTCTCTCTTCCCTGACCTGCTTCATTTATCTCCAGAAACCCCAGCGTTGTGTGCGTTTGACCCGGCTTGCTCACTGGATTGCAGGCTCAATGAGGGCAAGGCTGGGTTACTCTTGTTCTTTCCTGAGTCCTCAGATCCCAGAAGAGGGTCTAGCACACAGAGAACCATCGATAAATAAATGTTGAATGAATGGATGCATAGTACAGGGAGCCTGGCAGGGAGGTAGAGGAAAAGGAGGTGCTCCTTCGTCCTAGCAGGAGCTGACAGCGCGTGTCTTCTCCTCCCTGTCTAAGGTGCTCTTTGGGTGCCTGCCCTGTGTCCCCTACTCAGGATCCTGTGCTTAGTGGCACCGCATGCCGGGGTCGTAGGGCCTCAGACCAGGAGGGGGCCATGTGAGGTCCGCGATCTGCCTCTGCCCATCTGAGTGGGAGCCCTGCCCCCCTTCCTGGGCACGAGGCACTCAGGACCGGGACTGGCCTGCCCTGTCCTGCTCCAGACGAAACCAGGCAGAGGAGCAGGGCCCAGGAGTGGGGGACTGCCACCCCTTGTCGGGATTCTGCCCCTTCTCCGAGCGCTCACTCCGACACTCTTTCTCAGGTGAGTGAGCCTTTAATGAGCATGACAGTATGCTGGGGCCCCACGTCCGTCATCCCAGAGAGGACAGATGCAGAGGCTTCCTGGCCCAAGTGCCCAGCGAGCCCGCAAGGGGGACAGGGAGTTCCGAACGCCTGAGGGGATGAGCCCAGGAGCTGCCCTTCCATCACGGCAGCAGCAGGAAGTTGGTCTGGAGGGCTCATTTCCAGCAGTCCCTGCCTCGGGGCAGGGCCAAGCAGTGGGCTGCTGACAGTTGTCACTCCATATCACTCTCACGTGCTGCTGGGCACCACAGGCCCACGTCACCCTGCCTGTGACGTCACCCAGCTGCCCTGGGAGAAGACACATGAAACAGAGATTTTTCTCAGAAATGCCACAGCATGTGCAATCGGCCCTGACCCCATGACCTCACGAATCTAAAATTAGGAAATCCACTGTATGCTCCATGTGACTGGCTTTTTGGGAAAAGCCAGAGAAGGGACTGCATTGAAGTCCAAGCTGGTGCCAGGCGGAGACAGCCCATGTGATGGGGGGACAGACACACACTTAGGTCCCCAAGGAAGGGTCTCGCCCAGGGAGGACGCAGCCCTACCCGGCTGTGGAGCCGTGGGCCCCAGGAGGGCTCAGGGCAGCCTTCCAGAGCCTCCCCACCTGACCGTGTCCTCGGGCAGCCCCCTAGACTCTGCAGAGTGTTCTAGAAGGGTTACCGGCAGGTGTGGAGTAATCACATTCCGGAACTTTCCATGTTTCCCGGCACATGCAGCAGGGCTCCTTTTTCTCGTCACATTTCATGTCCTTTAGCAAATGCACATGGTGTTTTAATTAAATGCAATTCCCTGAAAACTAACTGGAGTGTTTAGTCTGACGACATCCTCTGGTCAATGAATACAAAACAGAAGCGCTTTCGAGAAAGGAAAATGATGTGTCATTGTTTTGTATTTTCTGAAATCTGTAGGTACCAAGAGGCCACCTCTGTCCTGAAAAGCCAATATTTCAGTTTCTACGGGAATGGGGGGACAGCCTGAACTCTGTCACCCGCCACCTGGGTCTGCCCTGCCCCCTCTCGGCAGCACCCGTCCCACTCACCCCAAGCCCACCCCAGCTCTGAATCCCAGCTCTGCCATCAGCCAGTCGTGTGACCCCTAAACACGTTAATCTAGCCTTCCCATGCCTCAGTTTCGTCATCAGCGCAGTGAGCACCGTGACAGCACTTCCCTTGTTGGCACAGAGCTCGGCACGGCGAATGTTGGGTCTCGTTACTGGGTCACGTGGGTCGGGGATGGTAAATGTCTGGGCAGCCCTGGTGGGTCTGCTTTGGAGAATGAGTGCCTTCCCGGGAGCCCCTGCCTCTCAGCTTCCGGAAGCCAAGTTCCCACCTGCACGCGCGAGCCAAGCCGTGCTCCGATTCTACAGCTTCACGGTAGACAGTCTCGTCCCATTTCACAGAAGGGCAAACTACGAATCAGAGATGTTGAGGACAACTGGGGTGGCCCTCTGTCTTGGACTGTTCCCCAGTGGGGAATTTTCTGAGACACTGGATTTTGGATGCTAAAGCCAGCATGGTGCAGAATGGGACAGTTTGGTGACCCGACTAGTGAGCGACAGAGCTGGGATGTAAGACACAGGCCTGTCTGCTGCCTCAGGCTGCACTGCGTGCACTGGGCCAGCCGAGTGAATGAGGGGATCTTAGAGGGTTCCATCCGCAGCTGAGCTGGAATCCTGTACGCTCTCCTCATCCGGGGTCAGGCTGGGTTCAGTTAGCAAACCCGGCAGAGACAGTGCGAGCCAGGGAGGGGCAGAGAGAGAGAGGGAGGGAGAGAGAATCCCAAGCAGTCCCCACACCGTTAGCACAGAGCCCCACACGGGACTCGATCACACGATCTGTAAGATACGACCTGAGCTGAAACCAAGAGTCAGACACTTAACCGACTGAGCCCCCCAGGCGCCCCTGTGCTAACTCGATTGTAATAGAGTGGTTGGGATGGAGGGAAATGGAGGGGCCACATTTGGGAGGTGAGCGGCCCGTGGCTCTTTGCAAAGTAGTTGCCATGCCTGGAGCATGGGCAGCCGGCCCCTGGACTCCCGGACCTTCAGACTGTGATTGAACCCAATGGATCCCAGCAGAGAGAGAGCCTGCGGCCATACTCCCGCGCCCGAGCCACACACACAGCCTGCTGGTGGGACCGCCAGCCCTCCTGCAGAGGCTCAATGGTGTCTCCCAAAATTCATGCCTACCTGGAACCTCAGAATGTATCCTTTTTTGGGAACAGGGTCTTTGTAGTCCTTGGTGATTAGATCATCACTCCATGACTGGTGTCTCTGGGAGGGGAGGGGAGGAGAGGGGAGGACACAGAAACACAGAGACAGAGACGATGGCCCTGGGAAGAGACTGGACAGACGCAGCTGCCAGTGGAGGGACACCAGGAGTCCTGGAAGCCACCAGAAGCCAGGGAGCCTCCAGAACTGTGAGAAAACACAATTCTGCTTTCAGCCACCAAGCGTGTGGTGACTTGTTACGGTGGCCCTAGGACATGACTACCCTGCCTTCGACCAAGACTGAGGACCCAGAATTCCTCAGGGACTTCACGTCACAGGGCCGGCACACCCTCCTCCCTAGAAAAGTAGGAATTCTGACTCGAGTCTCCTGGCGGAGGGCCTGGAGCTTGCGTGTTTCTCTCGGCGTCTGCTTTCTAAAAAGAAAAGCAATGGCTTTCAGTTGCACCTCTGGACCTAGAAATTTGGTTTTCAGCCAGATCTGCATAGCCAGGCTCTCTGCCTTCTGCGTCCGCCCCCTTGTTTGCAGCAGCTCCCGCCACATGTTGCTGGCTTTTTCTGCTGCCCGCTGCTGATCACAAGGATATGGGCACCAGCGATTCCAAAACCCACAGCCCAGGAAAGTCTGCTTGGCAGTCAAAACCATCCAGACCCGCGATTATGGCTTGGGGAAGATTCCAGAGGTAGGAATCTCTGTGGTTTTAGCTTTCCAGGCTTCTGGAGTCAAGATTTTTTTTTTTTTTTTTTTTTTTTTTTTTTTTTTTTTTTTTTTTTTTTTTTTTTTGTCAATGTATCCCAGTCTGTGGTTTTTTGGAACTGTAATGTCCTGCAAAATATTAATAAACATTTTTAAAAGCATCAGAATGAAGTAAGTTTGGGAAATGCCAAAATGAATATGGTTAAATAAGTTCTTTTTATTGCAGACCTTCTCAGGATCTTCAATATGCCAGCTACAAGTTGTGCTCGTCTAGGCGAAGGATCTGGACTTTGGGATTCCGAATCCTATTTGATCACAGGTTCTTTCCGTGTTGTGCCTGCTGCTCGCTGATTGTGCTCTCCTGCATTTCAGCAGTGAGGACGTCCCTCCCTTCCTTCTTTCCTGCCAGGGCTTTCTCTTCCAAGTTTAAAAAAAAAAAACACTCTGCCCCTCTCATCTTCCCCGTAAATCAGTGTTCTATGCTGATTTCCAGCCCAGAGCCCTTCACCAGGTCTCTCTCCACAGACTGGTCACTTTCAGATGACATGAAAGGTCCTCCCTAACCCAGGGCCAGGCCACCTCTCCTCTCCAGGGCAGGGCCACTCGGCACCTGCCACCTGCACCCGATGACACATTCAACCAGCCTGACGTACTGGTGGCTTCTGACCGTGCGACGCCATCATGGCGTCACTCTTGCTGTCTCACGCGCCTCTCCTGCCTCGCCCGTCTACCTGTCCTGACAGCCGAGGGCCCCCTGCCCCATCTCACACCTCTGAGCTCACCACAAGACCTGCCACTCTCCCCCGTAACACCCCATTCCTCAGTCTGTCTCCTCCACTGGGCCGTAGGCCCTGGGAAGGCGGGACGGGTCTCCCCCACTCCAGCATCTCCGGCATTTTCTTCAGCGCCAGGCATGTCCAGGTTTCCGTACGCCTGCTTCTTCATGATGAGTCAGGGTCTGGGACAGGCACAAATCACGTTTCACTAGAGGGTGAGGTTACCGCCATGACAGGCTGTCGGGTGCATAGCCACTGGGTCTTTGCTCACCGCTTCTTGCCTCACGGTCCTCAGGGCTCGCTATTGGCACAACCACGTTGTTTTTCCTTCCCTGGGCCTGTACTGTTTGATGTTTAGCCTTCTGTGCCTCTACATACACCGGGCATCCCTTCTAAGTACCATGGGGTTGGGTTTTGTTTTCTTTTTTTAAATGTTTATTTATTCTTGAGAGAGAGAATGAGAGAGAGAGAGAGAGAGAGAGAGCGTGCGTGTGCACATGAGCAGAGGAGGGGCAGAGAGAGAGGGAGACACAGAATCCGAAGCAGGCTCCAGGCTCTGAGCTGTCAGCACAGAGCCCGACGCGGGGCTCGAACTCACCAACTGCGAGATCATGACCTGAGCCGAAGTCAATGCTTAACTAATGGAGCCACCCAGGCGCCCTGGGCTTTGGTTTTTATTTACTCCTTCAGTTGGAGTGGTAGACCACTTACATATCACCTGTTCCTTAATGCAATGCAGTTTAAATCTGTTATCTTGACTCTTTGTTTTCTCCTTTCCCCTACTTGTTTTATATCCTTTCCCCCTCCTCCCTGCTCTTTCGGATTAGTATTTTTTTAATATTCCATTTCCCCACTTGTTACTTATATATTCTCTTCTTCTCATTTCATTATTATCCGGGGGATTACAGCATTCATCGTGACTCATTATTAAAGTCTAACATAAATGAATGCTTTTACCACCTTCCGGACAGTGAAAAGGACCTTAGAACATTCTAATTCCGTTTATCCCTCTTCCGGCTCGTGAGCTATTGTTATCATGTAGTTTAATTCTATGTATATTTCAAACCTCCTCACGACATAATTATTATTTTATGTGGTCAATATCCATTCAGACTTGCCCACATCGTTATTGCTCCTTCTGAATTGCCAGCTGCCATCTGGGATCCTTTTCGCTCTGCCTGAAGAACACTTTCCACTCTTTTCTTTAGTATGTGTCTAATGGTAAGGCCGTCTCTCAGCTTGTGTTTATCTTCATTGTCTTTCATTTTGCTTCCATTTCTTTTCTGGAGAATGTCAAGCCTCCAGAAGTAGAGAAAACAATGAAATAAACCTCTGTGTACCCATAACCCAGCTTAAACAATCACTGCTCAGCTCCATCATTTTAAGGATATTTTTGCCGCAGAGTCTAGCCTGGCGATGATTTTCTGTCAACACTTTGAACATACTCCATCGTCTTCCGGCATCCACTATTTCTACAGGGGAACCAGTCGTCAGTCTTACCGATGCTCCTTTGAATATGCCTGATCATTTTTGGATAGTTTTTTCTTAAAGTTTATTTACTTATTTTGAGAGAGAGAGAGAGAGAGAGAGAGAGCAGGGGAGGGTCAGAGAGACAGAGAGAGAGAGAGAGAGAGAGAGAGAATCCCAACCAGGCTCTGCAGTGACAGCGCAGAGCCTGACGCGGGGCTCAAACTCACGAACCGTGAGATCATGACGTGAGCCAAAATCAAGAGTTGGACGCTTAACCCACTGAGCCATCCAGGCGCCCCTGCCTGATAATTTTTGATTTTCGGACATTGTATATAAAAAAAAACTTTGGTATAACTTGGAGCTGTGGATGGGGCTGTCTTCCTCCGGGGGTTGGTTACTTTTTGCTTTTTTGCAGGCAGTCAGGTGAGACGCGCCAACCAGATTACCTGAACTTAATCCAGTTGGGAAATGAGGTGACCCCAAACTGGGCTTTGAACCTTGGGAGGGCAAGTCTACTTCTGGTTGACTCTTATTTTTAGAGTGTAGTGAGCCTTTCAGGACCCCCAGCCTGTCCACTGAAACCTCCACTTGGGTTCACAGTGTCTCTGTCGCCTCTTTTAAACACAGAAAAAAAAACATTTTGGCCACTTCTTGGAAAAGACAGTAAGACTCCAGTGGCCCTGGTGCCTCCATGGACTGGGCTGCAGGCCACCACGAGCTTGGGCGTAACTGCCAGATAAGGCACCTTCCTCCTCATTCAGCAAAGAAGCCACGTCCTGGTCAGTTCTCCCCTCCGTTCCGTCAATGCTCACCTTCCGCTCCTGAGCAAAGGGACAGGTACGGTGTCTAATGGGGCGCTCGGAAATGACCAATAGTGTTGCAGTCCACAACTTTTGCCCTAGAGTTGCTTGTGGTTATCGTATTTGCAAGATGAAAACGTATAGCGTCGCTGACTCAGGGGCTAGAATCAGATGCACAAAGAGCCCCTGAACAACTTGATTTATGTTGCTTGATTTTAATACGGAGGAAGTCCAGAGGCACCAAAACATTTTTATTTTACGGGTGACGGGGACCCACAGGCTCTAGAACAAGTCAGAAAGTCAAACGCTGCCCAGGCGGGGCGGTCATGAGTGCGAGGGAGACAGACGGGGTGCAGCGCTCGAGCCCACCCTGTGTGAGGGGGGTACCGGGGCCGCAGGCTCCGGAAAGAAAATCAGTAGCAGCCACTGACGCCAGCTGACTGTTGGTGCAGAAGAACCCCAGCCCTGAGCGTCAGATCTGATCTTTCAGAAGAAGCTGAAAGGCCAAACACTTCATAGAATATCCAGATTTTTAAGTGTTGGCTTGATTAAAAAAAAAAAAAAAATCCAAGCCAGACAAAATACGACCCCGGGCCAAAATCAACTCTTGTGCCGACAGTTTTTGACTTTTGTAATCATAAAACCGAGAAAGAACCAGCGCCGTGCTTTATTTTGTAGCTTCGCTATGTTCGTAAGCAAAGACGCTCAACTCTTAGGACCACCTTGGTCTCACTGCACGACCTGTGGCCCCACCTGGGCACACGTGGGCCGCCGGCATGCGCCCCAGGTGTTTCTGCCTCATTCCTGGTCGCCTGAAGTGTACGAGCAAATTGAAAACTAGGCACGAACGCACAGCGTCGTGCAGCTGGAGGACCGAGGGGGCGCCTGAGCACGTGAGCTGTGCCCAGAGCCCCCAGCCATTTCCCTGCGCGGTCGGGATCGAGCTTACTTTCCTTATCCGTCTCCTATCCCTCCGTTGGAGTGACGGTGGCTGAGAGCCGATGCGCCTGTGACGGCCCCTCCGTACCCCAGCGGCGCTGATGGCCGAGAACGGGCCATCTTGCCACCGTAGGGGTGCATCCGTCCCTCCACGGCCTTCTCGGCCCGTTCTCCAGACCCATCCCAGGGACAGGGCAAGAGCATGAGATGTGGCATCAGGCGCCCCGAGCGGTGTCCTTCTTGCCCCGCCTTGCCCGGATCCTGCAATTTGCCCCGAGATCTGCATCTCCCCGCGTTCACCAGGCCGGGGAGGCTGCTGCTGGCGACATGTGAATTTCCACAAGCAGCTGGTAGGCCGCGGAGTGAGGTGCACACCCCCAGGGCGGGCTTTCTGAGTTTCCTCCTGCCCCCAGGCCTTTCTGTGTGTCCTCGCTCTGGCTCCCCAGCAAATGCTCCCGCGCGGCTTCCGACAGGCCCTTCCTCGCTCCTGCCCTGCTGTCACCAGAGCCTTGGGGGGAGGCCGTGTCTGGGCCAGGGCGCAGGGCTGGCACGTGGCTTCACCGATGACGGGCACAGCCTGCAGAAAGGAAGTTTTGGTCCTTATTACCAATGACGCCTTAAATGCCCCTCCCGGAGGCGACTGGGCCTTGAACGCCGAAACCACCTCTCGGCTCCCCTCCCAGGCTCCAGGCAGCTCTGGTTCTCCCAGTGTGACCCCGTCTCCCTGTCCCTCCTCGCCTGGTCTCTGCCCTCCTAGGTCCCAAGTCTGCGCTCTCCTGGCCCTCGGGGCATCGTTATCTCTGAAAGTTACCTCTGAAAGTTAAGGATCACGTTCACACAAAAGCCCCAGAACAGGGCCACCTTCTTCTTAAAGTGACTTTTCAGTAAGAAAAGCCCCTTCAGTTCAGGGTATGCTTGGGAGCCCTGGGAGGACGACCTGACAGGTGTCACAGTGAAAAGAGCCTTGGAGGCACCTTGCCTGGCCACGTGCTACAGCGTGGTAGTCACAGGTGGACGGAGGGCAGAAAGGAAGAACACCAGGCCACACTGGCCATTTGAAAAGCGAATTACTGGGGCGCCTGGGTGGCTCAGCTGGTTACGCGTCCGACTTCGGCCCAGGTCATGATCTCACGGTTCGTGGGGTTCGAGCCCCAAGTTGGGCTCTGAGCTAACAGTGCGGAGCCTGCTTGGGGTTTTCTCTCTCTCCTTCTCTCTCTCTGCCCCTCCCCCCTCACACTTTCCTCCTCCTTCAAAAAATTAAAAAAAAAAAAAGTGAAGTACCAAACAATATATAGCATGATGGCTAGTATAATTAATATAATGCAGTGTAATGTCACATATGTACATAAAGTCAAGCTGGGGCACATGGGTGGCTCAGTGGGTTAAGCATCCGACTCCATCTTGGCTCAGGTCACGATTCCAGTTTGTGGGATCGAGCTCCACAATGGGCTCTGCACTGACAGTGTGGAGCCTGCTTAGGATTCTTTCGTCTTTCTGGCCCTCCTCCACTGGCTCTCTCTCTCTCACTCTCTCTCTCTCAAAAGAAATAAATAAACTTAAAAAAAAAAGCCTCTACAACAAACTCTTATCAGTGGTTATGTCTGCGTGGTGGGATCATTGGTGGTTTAAAATGTTCACCTTCTCAGGGTGCCTGGGTGGCTCAGTCCGTTGAGCGACCGACTTTGGCTCAGGTCATGATCTCACAGTTTGCGAGTTTGAGCCCCACGTCGGGCTCTGTGCTGACAGCTCGGAGCCTGGAGCCTGCTTCAGATTCTGTGTCTCCCCCTCTCTGACCCTCCCCCGTTCGTGCTCTGTCTCTCTCTGTCTCAAAAATAAACATTGAAAAAAATAAATAAAATGTTCACCTTCTCTGTATGATCCACATTTTCTAAAGTTTTTAAACAATACAAATTGTCCCATAATGACTAATAATTAATTCTGATGGGGTAGAAAGATTCAGGCCACCAACCCCCAGCCTCTGCGACGTCTTTTCTCGGGGCACCCCCTGCAGCCCACAGAGGGAAAGGCGGAGGCTGAGGTGTCCTACGTTCCCTCACAGCGCTGGGGCCACCTCCCTCTGAAAATCCCCCTGCCTTATAATTCTCCCTGTCACTAGGCGGCGCCCTCGGACTGTCTCCATCACAGTGCTGCGTATAGCTGTGACCAGTTAATTTCAGCGACTTCATTCTTCTGTGCTAGTTCTGGTCTTCCCCATGGGACTACGTCAACAAGGGCAGGAATCAATGCCACACGGCTGGCTCGGTCTTTAGAATCCATGGTTAGTGCTCAATAAACAGTCACTAAACGAGGGAATGAATGCATTCAAATCAAGACTATCTCTGAAAGTCCATATCCCTGTCGCTGATGATGTCGGCCATCAGATGGGTCTTGCTGAGACCCAGAAATCCTGCTGGACAGCAGAGGCTCTCTGTCACTCACTGCAGTGGCACATGCATCACCCAGATTAGAGAAAACTTCCTACATGCTTGTCCCCCAGGAGTCTCATTCTCTGCAAAAGCTCAGACTGAGCCCGCCTGTGTGATAGGATCCTAATGTTCTCACAGCACTGACCTACCCAAATACGAAATAAAAACAAACTAGTCAGACTACATTTTCATGTCTCATTTTAATTTTGAAGATGCACGATATGAGTACAAAATACATGTAAATATAAATAAATTCATATATACATATACACCCATTTCTCCTTTGGGCTTCTGTTTCCAAAGAGAAGCGAAGCTTCTCCTTTAGCGTGTGCATCAGAATCACCTGGAGGAATTTACCAGAATGCTGAGTGCTGAGTCCCGTCCACAGTTTCTGATACACAGGGTCTCGGGGGACACCTGAAAAGCATTTCTAGCCAGTTCCCAGGTGGTGCTGCAGCCACCGCTGGTCCCGGCACCACCTGCGAAGCCTCCGTGAGCCAGAGGACTCTGCCCGGCTGATGGGGAGGCAGCAGCCCTGGAGGACACCGCTGTCCCTTCCAAGAACCCCTTGGAATGTGGCTCCGGGCTGCCTTGTCAGCATGTCCTAGCCAGCACTGGACAGCAGAGGGCGGCAGAGATCCGGAAATGGCGTTATTTGGGCGGCTCAACCCCTCCACGGAACTCTGAAGTGCCTTCTGTTTGATCAGATCTGTCTGGCCCCTCAGCCCTCCAAAAGCCATTGGCCAAAGAAACCAAAAATGTCCCAATCCATGTGTGCTCTCTTTCGTGACTAGGACCGGTAAATTGATGCCTTACATGGCACTTTATTCAAGTCAGATGATATCAAACTGCCTTTATAGTCCTGCACGCAGGGAAACTGAGGCCTGGAGAGGGAGACAGGGCCACACATTGTGTCAGACTCAGGATAACGCACAGGCCTATCACTCCATCCCATTGTGAGTTTTACATTCCCTCCTAGAAAAGAACCAGGCCAGGTGGCCTGAGGGCCAGCTTCCTGTCACGGGTCTCTGGGGGGTCCCCAAACATCTATTCGAGACAGCAGATGATCCCAGTCTGGGATCAGACCCCTCCGGCTGGTGTTCAGAGAGCCCCCTGCTCCTTTTCCAAGTGTGCATCTGCCGGTGTGGGCCCATGAGGGGCGGTGGCTCTCCCATCCCCAGAGACTTTGAGTCACCAGACCCCATTCATTCATCAGGTCTGGGCGTGGGGGGGGGGGCGGGGGGCAGGTGGCCCTGGAATCTGCATGTTAAACAGGCCCCCACGAGACTCAGGCTGGTCTTCCCCAGCCACACCGGGAGACTCGCTGCGGTGAAACCAGGGTGCAGAGAAGAAAAGAGGCCTGACCAACACTGGCAGTTTCCTGTCTCTGTTCTCAGAATCGCCCAGCCTCCATGAGGAGCATTCCTTGGTTCTGGCAACTTCTTCCAGCTGTCTCTGAGCTCCCTGACGTTTGAGATGCCCAGGACAAGAGCAAAAGTGGAGGCCCCGTGCCCCGTGCCGATTCCTGACAGGTTATTTAAAATAAGCTGTCAGGTAAGACATGTGTTATTCTTCTACCTTGATAAATGAATCTTCCTCCTCATCTGGAAGGCCAGGTTTGACTTTAGGAATCTAAGGGCCCCCAGGTGGCTCAGTCGGTTAAGCTTCCAACTTCGGCTCAGGTCATGGTCTCGTGGTTCGTGAGTTCAAGCCCCACGTCGGGCTCTGTGCTGACAGCTCGGAGCCTGGAGCCTGCTTCGGATTCTCCCTCTCTCTGCCCCTCCCCCACTCATGCTCTGTGTCTCTCTGTCAAAAATAAATAAATGTGAAAAAAAATTTTAAAAAAAGAATAAACATTAAAAAAATTAAAAAAAAAAATAGAAATCTCAAGAGTTGCCTATCAGAACATGCAGGGCAGAGAGCTGGGCTTCAGCCCAGCCCCAGCTCTTTGTCTCGTGTGTGAGATGCACGTCCCACATGTCCAAGCCCTGTCTGTGCCCACATCCCCACCACCCACACATCCTGGCTCTGTTACCCACGGGAGAATGAACCCAGGGAGAGAGGGCCACACAGACCCAGGGTTGGCTCAGGGTGCCAGGTACCCAAGATGAACTCTGGAAGGTCAGGACGAAGGTCCCATCTTGGCCCCGGGGCTCCTTGTCCAGTAGACAGGGGCCTGGCTCCAGAGCAGGTCCCAGCCGCACCCCCCCCCCCCCCCCACCCTGGGGCCTCAGGCCAAGACAGCCTCAGGGGTGGCAATGCGGGCTCCTCCTCCCTGGACGACCCAGTGCTGGGCGCTGATCACCACGCCCCACTCCTCAAAGGCCCGGCCTCTCTCCTGCACTCCCAGGGGCCCCTCAGTGTGGCCGTGTCCTCATCAGGCCCTGGGCTCCCGTCTGCTACCGAAGCTCATTCCCACAGGTGGGATCCTCAGCTCTGAGAAAAAAATGGATGTGGGGCCCAGGAGGCTCTGGGGACCCTCTGGGGGCTTTAGGGTGTCTCTAGGAGGGGTGACAGTTGGGCAGGACAATTGAGTGGTGATCCAGCTCTGCCCCCCACCCTAGGAGGCTTTCAGAGGCCCCTTAAAGAGGCCAGATCTGCTATGAGCCTTGGGTGTGCTCAGGGGTCTTGGCCTCGCTAACAGTGGGACACGGGCCTCACCCCGGGCCGGGCCTGGGTGCTGTGGGCAGGGTGGGAGGTGAAAGCCCTGGGTTATCAAAAGCTCCCGGGACAGGCCTGCTGAAGCTACACTGGTTGGTTTGGGGCACCCACAGCCGTGCAAGGGCTTTCTCGAATCTCAGGGAGCCTGACGGGACAGAGATGGCAGCAATCCAGGGCTGAGCAGGGGAGGGGGCCGAGGAGGGACTGCAGCTCAGGCCGAAGGCGTGGGCTGTGCCATGGCCACCGGCTGGGCGGGGAGCAGAGCCTCTGGGCAGGCCGGGACCTGCGGCAGCCCACATCCATGTCCCCGGCCGGGGTGCACAGGAGGGGAGGGCCGTTGAGGTGCAGCTTCCTGGGCCCCACACCACCGTTTCTGAATCGGTGGGGCTGGACATCTGAATTTTAACAAGTGTTCCAGAAGATTCAAATGTACGCTAACAGTGTGAGAAGCAAAACTTGGAAATATTTTTTCATTCATCCAACCGTCAGGTATTGATTGACAAAGCGTAAATAGGAGACTCTTGTCTCCTGTGGCTGAAAAACAGCCAGCTCTCCCCAGGCAGATTCCCTCCCTCCTGGAGCCTCCACTGCAATTTCACCTCCTCATGGGCGCCCTTCCCAAAATGGCTGCCACCTCCAAGCCCTCTCCACCGCATCCCGTCATTTAGCTCCTTCTTGGCCTTTACCACAGGCAGCAACTAGCTCACTTGTGTATTTTGCTCATTGCTGTATCTCCCTCTCAGGAATATAAGGCCCCCACCCCCAAGGCGAGGAGGGCCTGCTGTATCAAGATCACCCCTCTCTCCCCAGCGATGCTGGCATTTAACGGGTCCGATGAATATTTGTGGAATGATGGATGAGGCCACCACGACTCGGTGATTCATTGTCGCTTCCCGTAATGAGACAATGGGACGGGTGCCCGCTGGAGAAAGACGGCATTTGAAACGAGGAGGGGTGGAGACGGCAGGAGCCTCGCGTCCTCAAGACCCAGCGTGGCCGGCTGCCAGAGCCGCTCTCTGGGGACACGCGGTCATGAAAGGCAGAGAGGAAGAGAGACGGAGAGAGCTCACAAACAGGGCGTCCCCCCTCGTGAGGAAGGATTCAGGGCTCAACACGCTTCCTGGGGTCGGGTCTGTACAGGTAGGAGGAAGAGGCCCCAGTCGGCTCCCGGGCTGGGCCAGCCCAAGGCCTGGCAGGAACCTTCCCTTCAGAGCCTGCCTGTATGTACTTGCTCCTGTGGCACGCCTTGAATTATTTTTTGGCTGCCTTGTTAGAAGATTAAGCTCTCTTTTAAAAAGACGGAAAACAAGAGAGAGAGAGAGAGAGAAGAAAAAACCTCCAGCAAAGGCTTGACTAGAGCTGACCCCTGAGGAGGGGGCGGCAGTAACTGATGGGCGCTACATTTGTCTAATTAATCTTCTTGTCAACAAAGTTGTTCTTTGCTGGTGCCAGCCCCTGACATCACCCCGCAAGCCTGCCACACTGGTTCGTAACCAACTACAAAGGCCGCCTCTGACCCGGCCCCAAGCTCACCAACCACTCCCCAAGACACCGTCTGGCCTGGACCCCGAGGATGAGAACAGAGGTTCCGTACCCGCGAGCTGAGGGGGTTTAGGAATCACAAACCCGGAGGGCTCGGGGGACCTCCAGGCCTTAAGAAGCCTGGTTCCCAAATACAACTCAGATCCTGAGCTTTTACTTCAAGGTTCAGTTCTGAGAGGTTCAATTCCACAGGGCAGATCACTGTTGTCTCACGGCTGGGTTGCCCCGGGGGGGCAAAGTTGCAAAATCAAGTGCCTTCAGGGCCCAGGCAGGGGTGCGAGTATGACCAGGCTTTAGGAACTGGGGGGCGGGGGTGCAGTGCACTGTGGGCAAAGGTTGGAGACCAGTCCTGCAGGGAAGAGTCAAGTTTGCGGAATGCGCGGGTTATGGGTTAAAGTGCGCCCCCTGGTGGCCATCTCCTGCCTCTATAAGAGCCTCTTCACGGATGTCTTCTCCCGGCCTTCGGGGACCATTGCATGTGACATGCACCCACTCCCCCCACCTCAGTTTTGTCGCCAGAATCCCCCTCTTGATTTCCTGCAAAGCATTCAGCACCATCCACACTCACCCTGTTTATTTGCCTATTATCTGCTCACCCGCCAGCTTCTTAACCAAGCCGCACATGGGTAAAATCCAGGGGCTCCGGGAACTCGGATGAGGAAGCACTTACATCTTTGTTTTCAACTTAACATTTCTTCAATTATGAATACAGGCAATATGTCCCAGCGTATTAGCAGTGCTCGTGACTTTGTCACTAACGGGAATCACAGCTATTTTCCCATCACGTTACAGTTGGTGCAATTGACTTGAAATGTCACTTGTGCTCCTCACTATATGAAATGACGGCCGTTAGCACTCTGGTCTGTAGACCTTGTTACATCATATATTAACAAAGAACACGACTATTTCACAATTTAAAAAAATGCTTTGGTGACTGTGTTTTAGGATAATTGGTTGCTTTGTGATTCTGTGTATCTTTCCTTATGTGTTCTCAAATGGTTTGAGAAGGAGCCCAGGGGCCTCCGCTGACCGGTAAAGGGCCCGCCACATTCTAAGCCAACCCTGGGGTTCTCTTTTGTACCCTCGGCATGCATCTTGGGTCCTGGCACATGGGAAGTGCTCACTACATTTTTGCTGGCTGACTTAATGAACCGTAAAACGAATGAATGAATAGTGGTGTGGGCCTTAATACGACCTTGCCCGTTTCAAAGAGCCACATATCCTTGAAAGAGCAGAAGGTTCTCGGGAGCCGTGGCTATCCATGTTCCTTTTTTCAGGAGGAAGAAATCCATTGCCCCACTAGGAGAGGTGGGGGTGACTTGCTCTCCCCACTGAAGGCTTTGGGACCGACCACAGCATCTCCGCTGAGCAAGACCGCACGGGGCCGTTCCCCCTGCTGTTACAGCCACACAAGCCGCCAGAGCCCACAGCTGCAGACTAGGGGAGGTTCCTAAAAGGATGAAGTGGTCCTTCCCCATCCTGAATCGCCGACTAACTCATCCTGGTCCTGGAGGTTTGAGCGGGAGGTTCTAGCTGCGCTACCCACTCTGGCCACGCGATGGCGCTGTGCGCCCGGCCGCGGAACATCCGTGTTTCAAGGTCCCAGAGCGTGCTTGCTGCGGACTCCGGACCAAGGATTCCAGGGTAGGGCTTCACGGTTAGGTGTCCGCCTCCGAGCAGCCAAGCCCGTAGACCTCCGGGTCTGGAAAGGGTGCTCCCTAAACCCCTGCTGAGGTTAATCAGCATCCGGTCAGTTATGCATCAGTTACCCATCAGTTGCTCATCAGATCAGTTACCATCAGTTCCGTGGGGCTGGAGGTCATCCCCAGGGTAGGAGGCGTGGGAACTCAGGGCAGCACGCACTGGCCTGGCAGGAGGGGCGAGAGGGGCCTGGTTCTCACTGCCCTTGGGGGTGAAGCCCCAGGAGCTGGGCTTAGAGAGCCTCTAAGTTGCTGTGCACACCCCGGGTCCTCAGAGAGGACTGTCTCGTAGAGGCCTTGGCCCGGTCGTGAGAGCCTGGTGGACTTGAGTTCCAGTTCAGTCCCCCCTCCCCTTTGTCTCCCCTTTCTCTTTTGCAAAGTGAGGGTAATAAGGTCCCCACCAGTTGGTAGGATGTGGGAGGCAATGCTAGGAAAGGCTTACTGGGCAGAGTGCCCTGTGCTCGAGTACAAGGGGGACTGATACCATCATCCCTTTGTGGCCTCGGTGTCATCATTCCAAAGAGGTAGAGCCTCCCTGAGTTGTCGAACTGAATGAAATGCGTGCGGAGAGCTCGCACAGTGGTAATAGGACAGTTAACCCTTATGTTGTTCAAGGAAGAGTACCGTGCGCGGATACGGGGACGTCAAGGAGGCCAAGATGTCCCCTCTGATGAGACAGTCCCCAGGGGCCTAGAAGTCTATGCCAGGGGGATGGGTCCCAGACTGCACCAGGCTCTCCGACTTCTAGCGAGTGCTAGGGCAGTGAGAAAGGAAAACTCAAGAGGGTGGTGACTGTTCATTCCCCAGATCTTTATCAACAGGGAGATTTGTTCTTGGAAAACTGGTTTCTAACGAGAGGCTCAGCGCAAACCTGGCCGAGGTGTTTCAGGAAAGTAGTGAGACAGCCTTGCCCCTGCGGCCGGGACCGGTCCTGAGGCCCGTTTCCCTGGGCCGTGTCCCCGGCACACAAGTCCTCTGGGTCTGTCCCTGTGTGTGTAGTCACTGGGGCGTGCAGGCTTGAGCCCGGCCCTCTCTGAGTCAGCCGGGGCCCAGGGTGTCCATAATTAAGAGACACACGTCAAGAATGTAAATTCCTGTGGTTCCCAGCCTCAAAAGGGTTCATTTGGTGCCTCAGGACAATTACAGGCTGAGAGGGTCTGAAAGAGCCAGTGTTACTGTTTAAAGTGTTATCAGTTTAATGAACTGCTTATGAAGTGTTAATGCATGCAAGCGTAAACACAGCATCTGGGCTTGTATTTTATTTGTAGACTTCAAACCTGGTGCTTGGTGTTTTGAAAATGCCAATTAATGGTGTAGAATCGGAATTTCTAACAGGCAGGAAGGAGATTCTTTTGTGGTATCTCCCGAAACGATCTCAAAATCTATGTCACACACAACACACACTCAGCCACTCACACCCCAGCAGTACGGACCCAAAGAACAAAAAGGTTCCTTTTTTTGTGTTAACTAAAGAAGCGGGCATTTGCCACTCTGTCGCACGTTGTCGCAGGATTTGGTGTAGTCTTGCTGGAGGAAAGAGTGAAGCATTTTAAAATCAGAAGTACCAGCGGGGCGCCTGGGTGGCTTAGGCAGTGAAGCGTCGACTTCGGCTCAGGTCACGATCTCACGGTCTGCGAGTTCGAGCCCTGCGTTAGGCTCTGTGCCGACAGCTCGGAGCCTGTTTCGGGTTCTGTGTCTCCCTCCCTCTCTGGCCCTCCCCCGTTCGCGTCTGTCTCTCTCTTGTCTCAAAAAAATAAATAACCGTTAAAAAAAGTTTTTTAAATCAGAAGTACCATCAACACAAATTTCCCAGAAGTTGTTCTAGGAAATCTGTCATTTCTACCCCTTTCTTCCGGGCCAGAAAATAGGACAGTCTGCAGTAATATTTACTGCACTTTCATGAGAAGAATTTCCAAACTACCCCTTGAAGCAATGAAGCTGGATCCGGAGCAAATGGAAACATTTTGAAATTGCTTATTTTCTTCCAAAATTTGTATTTTGCTTCCTTAGTTCCTGTGAAATCAGTGCCACTCATTAGCCACCATATTTTTACATTCTGCACCGAGCAGAATTTTCTCTCCATGACTGTATTCCAAATTAAACTTGTACGTTTCCAGGAAAAGTGTAACAAATGTTTGAGTCGGTCAGAAGTTACCCTAAGGAGAGCGAGAGGGAGCAAACATGCGCGCAACTTTCCTCTTCTCCGGCATAGCTGTTGCTTTTTACCTGCTTCCTGCTTTGGGGGCGCTTTTACTCCTTGGGTCTTGAAAGGGCCTGTTCACAGAGTCAGAAGGCTCAGGAACAATGTGAAGATGTCCGAACTCAGAGCTTGCGGAACGTTCTGACGGATGCGGGCTTCAGGGAAACAAAGGCGGCGAGGTTTGGATGCAGTCGCCTCCAACCGGTTGCAGCGCGTTAGAGCTGGAAGGGAGTCCAGTTTGGAACCCTCGTGTTACAGATGGTGTGGCCGAATTCCAGAGCGTGGCAGCGGCGTGCCCAAGATAATTTAGTGACAAAGACGCAGGTGGAACCCGTGCTTCAAAGTATTATATTGTTGAGGGGAAAGAAGAGAACCAAAGATATTCTAAAGCTTCAATGGCCAAATCAAACCATCGGCAGATGGATGGGGATAACAGAGCGTCTCACACGCAGACCCGAATAGAGACACGTGCACATAGAAAATCAGCACATGGTTAAGATCCGTGGGGAAAGGGAGGTTCGCCACAAATGATGTTCGGACCAACCATGTGGAAAAAATGAGAGATGGTCCCTAGCTCTCCCCATATTTCATTAAAGTAATCTTTTCATGTTTGTTTTTGAGAGAGAGAGAGACAGCATGAGCAGGGGAGGGGCAGAGAGAGAGGGAGACACAGAATGCGAAGCAGGCTCCGGGCTCCCAGTTTTCATCGGAGCCCGATGTGGGGCTCGAACCCATGAACCGTGAGATCATGACCTGAGCCGAAGTCGGACGCCCAACCGACTGAGCCACTCAGGCGCCCCTCTCCCTATATTTCAAAATAAAGTCCACATGCCTTCAAGAGTTATATGCAAGGACAGCGTAAGCCTGGAAGACGTAGGTACACTTTGGATCTTGAGGGAGGGACTTTGGAGATACAAAAGCTGAGATGGAAGTTAAAAAGTAGGAGACGATTGTGTTTGACCACAGAAACACGAACTCATGTGGCTCTCAGTAACCCAGTGCAGAGGTGTGTGCTAAATATCACACCGGATTGTACTTTTACGTGAAAGGCTATTGCAAAACATGACCCAAGCGTTAAGAAGAAAAAGAACACCCGTAAACGGCAAAAATACACACGGTCGACAATCATGCCAAGTGTCTCCAAGCGGTCATCAAAAATGGAAATGAAGCCAATAATGCAAATTCATGCAAACAATGCCACGTGTTCAGCGGGGAGAGTGGGGGACCGGACACCATGTTAATGTTCTTTCGTGTGTTTTTTTCCCCAAAATACAAGAGATTAATTTAAGATTGAAAACAAGTTGTTGAAAATAGCAAGACCTTCCCTGACCCCCTCACGTAGACTCTGGTGTTGGCCAGGGTGGGGGGTATTTTCCCAGGTAGGGGTGGGGGGCCGTGTTCTCACAAAGCAGGCCCAGCCCCCTCACAGCTTGTTCCTCGCTAGCCACATCCTTCAGGGTGGATTTTCCCAGCCCCCTTAGGGGGGCAGGGCCTTCAAAACCCCAAACAGTGGGTGGCCTAACCCCCCACAGCCATCTGCATATCTACCCTGGGATCTGATGTCACCACATTCTTCTGTCTCAGGGGAAAGATACTGTCACATTAGGGGTCCATTTGGGCTGCTCAGAGGTTTCCGTTCTGTTTGTCCACCGTGAACCCAGAGGCTCTCATTCTCTATCTTGGCCAGACGCAAGTGCAGACAAAGCTCCACAAATGTCAGTCTTCCTGGTTCTGGCTCCCATCCTATAAACGGGAAGGAACTTTAAACACCTTTGGGGGTCTGCGTGGCTCAGTCCGTTAAGCATCTGACTCTTGATTTCCGCTCAGGTCGTGATCTCACGGTGTGTGGGTTCGAGCCCCGTGTCCGGCTCTGCACTGAAAACATGGAGCCTGCTTGGGATTCTCTCTCTCTCTCTCTCTCTCTCTCTCTCTCTCTTCCTTTCTCTCTGCCCCTCTCTCACTCGCACTCTCTCTCAAAATAAATACACTCTGAAAAAATTTTAAAAATCAATAAAAATGAAACCCTTTCAGCAGCACCTGTTGGCCCTGCAGAGCTGACCTGATTCAGGGTCTGCTCCAGCTCTATGGCCACACGCCCACGGTGGGCATCTCTTTTCAACTCTGTATTCACCACTTTGGTAGCTTAAGGTTGGCCATTCTGGGACTATTGACACCATAGAAATGGTCGAGCGCTTACATGGCGATTCCGGGCTCCCGCGAGGGTGTTCGACTCAACATGGCAGAGCCGAAAGAATTGCCTTCTATGGCCTCACGCTGACGTCAGAGGGTATCACGTGTCTGCATTCTGTTGGTTGCAAGTGAGTCAAAAACTCATCTGGTTTTTAGGGGGACACAGAGTAGACTCCACCTCCTGGTGGGTGAGTAAATCTCTTGAAAGGTATGCAGAATGAGAAATGGGATGAGAGATATTGCTTTTGGGAAAATGTAACTCACCATAGAGTTTTAAAACATTAACTTTTTAATGTTTATTTATTTTTGAGAGAGAGGGAGAGAGAGAGCGCACAAGCATGAGCAGGGGAGGGGCAGAGAGAGAGGGAGACACAGAATCCAAAGCAGGCTCCGGGCTCTGAGCCGTCAGCACAGAGCCCGACGTGGGACTCGAACTCATGAACTGTGAGATCGTGACCTGAGCCGAAGTCAGATGCTTAACTGACTGAGCCACCCAGGCGCCCCTGCCGTGGAGTTTTAAAATGTGACTAGGGATTTGCCTGCAGAGGCTACAGCACATTTTTCTAGATACTCTATTGGCATGGTTACCCTTCCTCTGTTGAGCCACGTATTTGATTTCTGAGGATACACAAAAGGTATTGAAAGCCGACTCTAGTAAACTACCTAGTAGATAACTCTGCTGGATAACAATAGTACCAGAAAAGGAGACGTTACAGTGGTAATGGGGTCAGCTTTCCTATGCGTCCTTCCCCGGGGCCTGAAGACAGTTCCAAAAGAGGACACCACGACCTGCTCTCAGTCGTAGGCGTGCAAACTTCTAAAAGGACTCGTGTGAAGGGCGAGTTCTTCTGGGCTATTTGTACACATTACAAAAGTGGCATGTTTTACTACAAAACCCATCTTATTGCCTTGTAGCACACCCTACTTTCCTTTGCAACCGTCAAAATATTAGTAGGCATTGTACCAGACCCATGGTAGGGTCAGAGTAAATGTCTGCTTGATTTGTGATCCGGAGCCAAAGCAAGCCCGCCCCTGGTTCAGCTAGGGCCTCAGGTACCAGCTGTAGTGAGCCAACAGTAAAAAAAAGAAGCTGACCATTCCTCTTCAGACCTCTAAATATCATTTAATGTGTTTGGGGCGCCTAGGTGGCTCAGTCAGTGAAGCATCTGACTTTGGCTCATGTCATGACCTCCTGATTCATGGGTTCGAGCCCCGCGTCGGGTTCTGTGCTGAAAGCTCAGAGCCTGGAACCTGCTTTGGATTCTGTGTCTCCCTCTCTGCCCCTCCCCTGCTTGTGCTCTGTCTCTCTCTCTCTCTCTCTCTCTCAAAAATAAATAAAACTTAAAAAAAAATCTAATGTGTTTAGTCCTGGAGAACTCGGGGTATAAATAATAACGCACGTTTCTCTTGCTCCATATTCTTGATTTATCTCTTTCCGAAGGCCATAAATCTGTGTCTGTATTTCTTCCCATCCTTACTGGAGGACCTTAGTGGGTAGAAGAGTGGGTGAGCACCACAGGTGGTGCTCCAGGTTTACTCATGGCCTGTAAGGCAGAGCCAGATGGACCAATTGACTTATCTCTCCTCGGGCCACGAAGGATCCTGTTTTAATTCTCAGGCGTCACTTGTCAATTGCTCTTTAACCATCAGATATTAAAATCCTAACGTATTCTGTCGCTAGGGCAGAGAAGCCCATGGGAGTCCTTACGCATCTGCGCTTTCTCATTATTTGGAGCTTAGCATGTTTCACCTGTGCCCACCAAAGACTAAGGAAAGAACTCAGAATATGTTTTTAGTAGGACTCAGGATTGTAGACATGTTGATGCTTACATGGGATGGCAGAGACCTTTCCAGCGCCTCATGTATCTATCGTGTTCCCTCCTCCAGCCCCGTTGTACAGAGGTCAGGTCACGTGACTAGTTCTGCCCAATGGGTTGTGAGAGGAAGTGGCCTGTTACTTCTGGGTTGGAGCATGAAACCGAGGGGGCCGGATATCCAAGTGGTCTCTTCCCCTTCCATGGTAATCGTGGAGGTCAGATGTTCCAGAGAGTATAGCTGTAGGATACAGGGGGCCACCATTAGCCTGGGTCTTTACATGACTATGTGGAGTACTACCACCCTTGAATATTTCCTGGTCTCTCGCCACCCCACACTGGGAACAGACTAAACCTTTGTTACGTTAAGGCGCTCAACTTTTAGGGTTAATTAATTGTCGTAGTATAGCCTAACCTAACGAATAGGACTGGGAGCTAGCCACGTTCTCATGAAAGGTTAGCTGAGTGGTCCTTTCTAAGCAGAGGACCACATGGCGTGGGGACAGGGGTACAAGACTGCTCTGCTGGTGGGAAGAATGCCACCTAACTTTTGATTTAGGGAAAATCAGCATGGGACTGCCAGTGGCCTCTAAAGGATGTTTCCTTTGGACACAACAGAAGTACAGCAAATATAGTTTATACTCAACCAGGATATGTTTCTGGGCTCAGGATCATGCTAAGTGTGTAGAGAGTCTAAAAGCCAATGTCTGATGAGCTAGGTGGACACCTGGCTTTTTGCCCTGCAATGGGTATGTATCCTCAGTAGTGCTTGCATGTGCATGCGTGTGTGTGTGTGTGTGTGTGTGTGCATGTGTGCCTATACACCTGTAAGTTCACAGGAGAGTTGAGAATATAATCGTTAGAGGTATCATTTCTTCATGTTGTAGCTGGCAACCCAGCGGCTCTACTCCAGAAGCTAGTATCAAACAGTAACAGATATTTGTAAACAGTAAATGAGGGAAGTCGGAAAACCAACCCCAAAAGGAAGAAGGCCAGTCATTGATTGAACTCTTGGGGAGCCAAGTAGAGTTGCTAAAGCACCAGATTTGAACTCTGACTGCCTGGGCTCGGATTTTCATTTCCTCCCTCATCCAGCATATGGCCTGGGGTTAGTTATACAATCTCTATCTGCCTCAATTGGAAAATGGTGATGTTGTACTGTTGTCATAAGGATTACAAGTAATGGCTCTTAGATGTCTGTATTAGGATTGTGTTGAACTGTAACAGAAAATGGTGGCTTAAAACAAAAGAAAGATCGTTATTTCCTTCCATAGGGGCTGGCGCAGGGGGCGGCACCGGCGCCCTGGGAAGCGAGGCAGACCAGGCTGGCATATCGCCCAGTGTCAGGGACACAGGTCCTTCTAACTTGTCGCTCTACCTTCTTCAAAAAGTGGCTTCCACTCCACAACCCGAGATGGTCCACTGGTGCTTCAGAGCCTCACTGCAGCTAGCAGGAAGGAGGAAAGAGAGGCAAAGGGCACACTCTGTGCATCTCATGAACCAAAACTTAGTCCTGTGGCCACCCCCGGATGCAAGGGAGGCTTGCAGATGTTGTCTCTAAACTGGGAAACCTTGTGCCTCACTTAAAACCATGGCTTCTAGAATTAAAGGAAAGGGGAAGAGCAGTGTCAAGGTGTACAGCCTGCGGTCTCGAGTGTCTCCAGGGCTCCAACCAGTTCCATGGTGCTTCGTGAGCGGACGGGAAATGCAGACTAATACTCTTACCAGAGTGCCGCCATATTGGAAGAAGCTGGTCATGCTTCAAGCACGTGATAGATCGCACCTTCGTGCTCGGAACCCTTTTGCGCTCAGGTTCAGTATAGGGACTATTCTGTTTTCACAGAGGAGTGACAACAGTTTAAAAGGGAGAAAAGCAAAAGCAAGCACGGGAAAAGACCGAATCTCGCGTTCCTCGTGAGAGGAAATAGCTGCACCCAAAGGGTGTCGAAGGCGCTGGCACAGTGGGTGGCGTGGGTGCCCTGGGAAGTGATTTGAGGTGCAGGCTCCAGGGAAGTGATTCCTCCAGCTAACAGAAGGGTCTCAGACAGACACGTCTGTGGGCAATGCAAATGAGGACTGCCCCGGTCCTTCCCAATGCCACCCAGGGTGACACTGCACCTCACTTCTCTTCCCGCAGCTCCTGGAGAGGGTAGAGGAAGGAGAGGGAATGGGAAGGAAGACGGAGGAGGCTCGTGGAAGGCGGGGGCCAGGGGAGGAGGAACTGCCATCTCTGAAGCCACCGCTCCTTCTCCCATGGCTTTGGCTGCTGGACTGCAAGTAAGCAGCTGGCCGTCTCCCAGCTTTGCAGGATGGAAAGAGGATGGGTTGTCCTAACCTTTTCCGTGTCTGAGACTCTGGTTATCTTTCTGGAAGCGGGGGCAAAGGGGTCCTCTTTGCTCCAGGTCAGTCAGTCCTCTCCTGGAGGCTTCACCCTGCGACCATTATCATATACGTGCCCTTGTGTTTCTCAACCAGCAGTTCTCAAAGTGTGGCCTGGGAACCCCTGGGGTTCCCCAAGAAACATTCCGAGGATCCACTGTGTCAAAACTATTTTCATAGTAATGCTAAGATGTTATTTGTCCTTGGGGCGCCTGGGTGGCGCAGTCGGTTGAGCGTCCGACTTCAGCCAGGTCACGGTCTCGCGGTCCGGGAGTTCGAGCCCCACGTCGGGCTCTGGGCTGATGGCTCAGAGCCTGGAGCCTGTTTCCGATTCTGTGTCTCCCTCTCTCTCTGCCCCTCCCCTGTTCATGCTCTGTCTCTCTCTGTCCCAAAAATAAATAAATGTTGAAAAAAAAATTAAAAAAAAAAAAGATGTTATTTGTCCTTTTCACCCTCATGGTGGAGTTTTCCAGAGGCTATGTGTAATATTGCAGTGGAGTGAACACAAAAGTAATGACGAGACT
Source organism: Felis catus (assembly GCF_018350175.1). Lineage (NCBI taxonomy): Eukaryota > Metazoa > Chordata > Mammalia > Carnivora > Felidae > Felis > Felis catus. The sequence goes on from NC_058378.1 coordinate 76,989,626, forward strand.
CTACCTGTCTTCTCTTAACCCAGATTGTAAAGAGATTTGCCAACACGTAAAAACTCTGCCACTCTTCTCAGCAGACATTGTTGTTCTGAAAAACATAGTTGTTTGCTCGTAAAAATGTTAGGCATGTTAATATGTAACGGGGTTATGGTATTATCGTAAGTGAGTTAATGAATTTTTTTAATGTTTCATAGGTTTACTTTCAAATATGGCAAATATTAACACATACAACCCACATTCATCCAAACTTCTTTTAGGTCCTCAGTGATTTTTCAAGATTAAAAAGGGTTCTGAGGCCAAGTAATTGGAGAGCAAATCAACCAAAGAGTTTTTGCGCCACTGGTGACTGGGTGCACACACATATAGACTTCAAAGTACGTTGTGACCAAATATCTTTCCTACCTGCAGGCCAGAAGTTGGGAAACTTTCCTGTAAGGGCCAGAGAGCAAATATTTTAGGCTTTGTGAGCTGCCCCTTCTCTGTAGCAACTACTCCACTCCGCCGTAATGTACCAGAATCTGCCATAGATGATGGGTAACAAATGGGCGTGGCTACGTTCCAATGAAATTATTTATGGACACTGAAATTTGAACTCTGTATAATCTTCACGTGTCACAAAATATTATTCTTCTGCAAATGTTTTTCTTCTTCCACACAAACAGATTTATAAATCAGAAAACATCCTCGTTTCCCACTCTTTCGTTGGGAAAATATGATTATCCGTGCTACATCACCACTTTTTTCAAGGCCATTGGTGGCCTTCAAATTTAATGAGTGGTGAAAGATCAGGGGTGAGATCTGGAGTTTGCTTTTCTGTGAGGGATGCTTGTGCCTCAGAGAAGTGCCTGTTAAGAACCAGCTAAAGGCAGGACAGGGAGAGATACTGGTTAAAAAAAGAAGAAATAGAAAATACAGTGTCCTGGGGCACCTGGGTGACTCAGTCAGTTAAGCGTCCAACTTTGGCTTCGGTCATGATCTCACAGTTTGTGAGTTCGAGCCCTACGTCAAGCTCTGTGCTGACAGCTCAGAGCCTAGAGCCTGCTTCAGACTCTGTGTCTCCCTCTCTCTGCCCCTACCCTACTCACACTCTGTCCCTCTATCTCTCAAAAATAAATACATGTTAAAAGAGAAGAAAGAATAAAGAAAGAAAGAAAAGAAAGAAAAGAAAGAAGAAAGAAAGAAAGAGAAAGAAAATACAGTATCCTGACCTGGGGTCCAAATTGTATAACAGCCTCTGACTTTTTTCCCACTCATTCAACACGCACTGTCTTTAGAGAGTGCTTGCAATGTACGAGGGGTATTGCAAGTTAAAAGATAAAAAACAATTGAATTGTACTTTCTGTAGAGACTTTCTGGAACAATTCTTGTGAAGTCGCAAACATGGAATCCATGAATAGTAAGGATGGACGCGTGTCGATGTATTGGTGACGCCTGAAAAGATGTTAGGAAGGAAACTGGTGTCTCATTCTGGAGGGGAGGCCCACGTGTCCCTAAAATCTTTAACTCTGAGAGTTCATCTTCTGGGAATTATCTAGAGAAAATCATCAGGCAGGTGGGGGAAGGATGCAAGGATGCTTATCGGAGAGCTGTTATGGTGTAACAGAATACCCTGCAGATGTGAAGCATAATGAATTAGGCGACTACTGTTACTATGAAAAGAAGTTCGTGAAATGCCGTAAAGTGAAAACACAGTCAAACAACACATAGGCCACGGCCCCACTTGTGTGAATAGATATATCCCATTTATGATGTGTGAGATCGACATAACCAGTTTATATTATAGACATACTGAGTTTATGGGTAGAAAAAATTCTGGAAGGATATAGATATATATCCACCAGGTGCCATGTCTGAGAGTTTGGGTTACAGATGCATTTAATTATGTTCTTTGTTCTTCTCGGCGTTTTACAAATTTGTTTATTTGCTAATTCAGAGCTACCCTTATAACCAGAAAGGTATTATTTTGATAATGACTATTTTGGGGGTGCTCACTCTATGCCAGGCACCGGGCTGAGTTCCTCAACTCTTAAATTTTTATTAAAATTTTATGAAGAAAGCGGTTGTTTGTATTTTATGATTTGTAATAAAAGTAGAAAAAAAGTCTCAAGATTCCCTAGCTTCGTTCCACACGTTTGGAAGGCTCTGGAGGCCCGGCTCTCGCTGATATGCCTTGCTGCCACTCTGGGAACCAGAATCACGGGAGGAGACTCTGGGCCAAGTCCCCACCGCTCGGAAAAGTGCCGAGGCCTGAGTCTTGCCGGCCAGGGCAGAATTCCTGGGGCTTGGCCGCAGGGGCAGGGTGAACGGATTCAAGCAGGCATTTTGCCTGTCTCCCTCTTTGTTTTTAAAAGAAATGGCCACGGCCTAAACTGGGTTGAGCCCAGTATTACCTGGTTTTCTTCAAAGGCTGAGCACGGACGAGCTGCTGCTAGTTAGTTATGTGGGACTGTCTGGGGAACGGGGTTTCTGGGAGAGGGTGTGCTCAGCCCAGACCCAAGTCCATTGTCAGCCGGGCCCATCGACCCACGGGGATATGCTTAACAGATGCAAGCTCGTGGGCGTGAGCGTTTCTGCTTGTAATTTATCCTTTGGAGCGAGGCTACGTCCCCAACCTGGATTTTTCTAACAGTCAACAAATCAAGAAATGACCAAAGGTGATAATGCGAACCGAGTTCGGGCTCCGGTTTTGTGCGTGGCACCCCTGCTCAGTACCGGCCTCTGGAATAGGACGCTTGACGAGTCCTCAGCTTTTTTTTTCTTTTTCCTCCATTTCTTATGAACTGCAGCGTCTGTTAGATCCGAAGCCAGACGTGGATGCAAGTCCTACTCTGCCACATGCTGCCTCTGTGACCTACAGTGAAGTCCCCGGTTCTTTCTGGCCCTCAGTTTGCCCACTTGAAAAATTAGATCTAAATATTAGGTCATGTTTTGGTCTGTTGACTGTTTTAAAAAAGTATAGGTTGGGGATATAGCGATGAGGTCCCGTCTTCCCTTCCTACTGAGGTACGGCCTCCAATAAGGCAAGCACAATGTTTGGATTTTTTTTTTTTTTTTTTTTTTTTTTTTTTTTTTTTGGCCATGTTGAAAGCACCAGAATTAAAGAGCTATGCGATTTTCAGCACCAGTGCATTTAGCTGGGGTATTTCCGCAGGCAGGAGCAAGGGAGGGGGGCTTCCGAAATCATATGACACAGGGGTCCCCCGACCTACATAAAACAAGTCAGTACCCCCTGGGGCCAGCCGATTGGAGCTCCTCAGATCACGTGGCAGAATTAGGCACGGTTTATGGTTCTTTTCAGGGAGCAGATTCTCCGAGAACGGTGTAAATGTCAGTTTCGTGAAAATCCATTCTAAAAGCCCCGATGAACTTCTCAATCATCTGCTCTCCGTCCCCCCGCCCCCCCCCCCCAGCTCTCCCAGAGCGCCCGAGGCGCTTCTGAGATCAGAGAGCATAATTACAAATGCACTGGGGCTCTGGGGATGGTTTACAGCTTAATTAGCTCCCGTCCCTGCACCGTCTCTGATTCTCGGCCTCACGCTTGGTGCAGGAGTCCCGACTGCCAAAGAATTCAGAGCAGGAGCCTCCTGGCTGGTTAACACGCTCTCCCCGGTCCCTCCTGACGCTCACATCCAGGTTGCAATTAGGCCCAGCCTAGAGGAGAGGGAGAGGCCTCTGTCTGGGCATCCGGAGCTGAGGGTGGGGGGAGCGGCTTGTCTGAGCCAGCCCGGAGGTGAGGCACCGTGGAATGTGGAGCGGCGCAGGCTGCAGGAACATGCACCTGCCCGGCCCAGCCCAGGTCAGGAGGCTGCAGGCTGCAGGTGTGTTTCCTGGGGCGCCTGGCAGGGGCCGGGCATTGAAGACACCTGGGGTTAGAGGGGCTCCTACCCTTGGGGCGAGGTGGGGGAGGGGCGGCCCCTGAGCGTGAGCACCCTGGACAGCACAGGCCTCTGGAAAGGGCTTTGGGCTTTGCGACACCAAGAAGCCTCTGTACCATCACCTCCGGAGAGCCCCTCTCAAAGCAAAGCGCACACCGTAAGTTGAATTTCTTGGTCCTCATGGCTTCCCGGTGGCCGTCACCGAATTCCTGGCTTCAACTACATTACCTTAAAGAGACCTTCTCTTCCCTCCCGGAGAGGAGGGAGCTTGGAGGAAGAATCCAGCTTGGAGACAGAAAAGACATTAGCTGGGCCCTGATGCCTGTCCAAGACGACAGAAGAAAATAGTGTTGCCTCCCTGCCCACCACCCCCCTCCCCCCGGGCCCCTCAGCCGGGCGTGTCTGCAGAGGCTCTCTTGGCATGGGGCTTACTTAGGACCCAGACCCTCTGAAAGGGTTTAAGCCACACCCCTCCTTCAAAGAGAGGGAGTGAAATACAAAACTGAAATGAATACATCTTGAATTTAATGCCTACGAAGCATCCTGTCACGTCTAGAATTCACCATCCCTCTACTTCGATATTTATGTACATACATGTTCGAGTATAGGCAGAGATGTGTTTAACCTGTTTGATATTACAGGTGAGGGTCTGACCTCGCCTCTGGGGATACACCTCATGGTCAAGGGATCCTCTGAGCTCACAGGTGTCCGCACACCTGCCAGGTATGCCGGGCCTGTGCCGCAGACTTGGGACTTTCTCTTTGAGGAAAAGGGGACTTAGGGAGAATGTTGGGGTGACCGGAAGAGCTCTATACCCATTTCCTCTCCTCTCAGGGCAGTGAATTCTCCGCCCTGCTTGCTCCCCTGGACTGAGAATGCCCTTTGTGTGTCCTCCAGCGCTGAGCAGGGCTGCACTTCCCTATCTGGTGAGGGAAAGAGGTCTCCGCACAGCCGGAAGCCAGAGTGACTAGATGCTCGCACTATTTATAAACAGGCATTGACTGCCTGCCGGCCATATGCCTGGCGGGTGCTACTTCTGAGGTGCTCAGAGGCTGGCAGGGGAGACAGCTGCAGCACCCCAAGGAAAGCTCCAGAGCGGGCGGGCGTACGAAGTGTCCCAGAGCCTGGAGAACGTGAGAATGATTCCGGCCGAAAGTGGGGAGACCACACAGGGGAGGTGACTGCCGCTGGGGCTCAAGGATGACGGCGTGTCCCTGGGCTCGGGCCTGAGTGAGAGTGGACTGTGGGCCAGGGGCTGAGGCCGGAGAGGTGGACTGTGACCTCAGGGCGGGTGGGGGGGGGGGCCCTGCATGTCGCTCCAGCAACTGGGAGGGGATCGTCTGTGCACAGGAGCTACAGACGGAGCCAACAAGGGAACAGTGTTTGGTGACCAGGCTGCAGAGTGGAGGCTGGAAGGGAGGGGAGGGTGAAGGGAGGGTCACCTCCACTGACCACTTGGCAGCAACATCATGGCGACCTGTCGGCCACAGCTATGAGTGGTCACACCGCTGTGCATCCTTCCACCGAGCCCTTGGGCTCCCTTTCTTTGTACCTTTCTGCCTGTAAAATAGAGATCTTCCCACAGAAGCTCTAGCTGGGTTTGGACCTAGACCCAGAGCCAGCTGGAACCCAGCCCCCCCAGAACTTGCTACCCAAGGCGTGGTCCAGGAGTCAGCAGTATCAGTATCCCCAGAGAGCTTGTTAGAAACGTAGAACCTCGGGCCTGCCCCACACCCACCGCATCGGATTTCTCTGGCTCACCGGAGCCATGTGACTTCCCGAGGGGTTTCTGGGCCAACAGTGGCCACTGCCTGGGGGCAATGTGACCTCGAGGACGGACCCTCCCACTCCCAAGCTCAGGCCACGCAGGGCAGGGCAGGGGCCAAACCCCGCATTCTCTCCAGGTGCTAAGCAAGGCTGCAGCTTAGGTTTTCCAATACTCCAGGCAGGAGGCCAGCCGGAAAAAGGGGGCTCGGTCACTCCCAGGCACACGGCGTCAGGCGCCCAGTCAAGACACACAACACCCTGGGAATGCAGGTGAGCTCATGCCGCCATAGAGCAGCAGGACTTCGTGCTGTAACAAGTTATGTGCGTTTCACCGGGGAGGCGGCCTGTACAGGTGGAGTCATGCGCCCGTACCTGTCAGCGCTCACATTATCCACGATTATCTGGATTTTCTTTCCATTTGGCCCCAGAGGAGGAGCCGCCACACAACGAGTTTAGCAGAGTGAAGTCACTGACTTCGCACTGGATAGAACAGTATCCGCGGATGCAAAGAATAAGCAGTCGAGTGTGTGTGTGCACGGGGGCTTGTGCGTGTGTGCAAGGGGGCGGGGCTGCCGACACAGGACGCACCTTGTTGCAGAGGAACACTGCTTTTCTGCAGGTCACAGCACGAGAGAAGCTTCTCACCACTTTTAGGGCCTTGGGCACTTGAAAATAAGAAAAAGGAAAAGTTTTGAATTACAATTTATGGTTGAGCCTGCCCGTCTGGGAGGAGCAGGCTGCAGAGGCTGGGAGAAATTGGAGCCCAGCGTCCCTGTGAATGAGAGAGACGACTCTCCCGCAGACCGTGAGGTGGCCCCTCTTGGCCAGCCGCTCCCAGCTCTAGCTGCGGATTGGACGCTCCTGGGGGAGTGTTTCAAAAATGCTGATGGCCGGGCCACACCACAGACCAAGCTCTGAGTTACAGCTTCGCCGGGCGATTTTCATGTGGCGACAGGATTGAGAACCACTGGCTGAGGCCAAGGTCCCCAGAGCGGGAGGAGAGGGGACAGGCTCCTTGTTTTTGACCCGTGACCTTCCCCTCTGCCAGGGGCGATGGCACATGCCTCCGTGGGAACAGGAGGGGAGATTTTGAACACCTAGGTCTTTGAGAGTTTTATCCACCCATAGAGGGACCCAAATAGGTCGGGTGGGTGGGTCTGACAGATTCCCCTGCAGGGATGTGATATCAAGTCGGCCGCCGTCCACACCCCTCCTGACCTCTGAGCACTTCCGATTTCCATCTAGAGAGCATTTCCCAAAGGACTCGGACATCCATGATCTTTTAACCCGTGTATTAGTTTTCTATTCATGATGCAGCAAATCACCACAAATGTCGTGGTCTGACCCAACACCAACCCATCTTACAGTTCTGTGGGTGAGAAGTCCAACACGGCCATCTCGGGCTAAACTCAAGGTGTTGCAGGGTGGCGCTCCTTCTGGAAGCTCCAGGGGAGAAGGCTTGGAGGCCTCAGTTCTTCCTTCCGCCCGCCACACCCCTGAAAAGGAGAGGGCTGTTTTGTTATGAATGGAGCCCTCACCCAGGGCTCAGAAAATTCTACCTTCCCGTCACTTCCCAGGAGAACGTAGGTCCCTCCCTCCGTCTTCATCCGTAGGTCCGAAGATGCCCAATTCAATCGTTAGGCTATCCTAGCAAAACGAAAACAAGCAATTACTCTCTTTCCTGCTTTTGCTCGTGTATTTTTGGATTTTAAGATCAAATAATAGCGTGCCAAGCCAAATCTTTGGATGTGTGTTGGAATGGTCTGAGCCCTGTTGGCTGCTACTACGGGCCAACTGGAGCCAACGGACAGGAAGAAGCCCACACATGGAGGGGTTCCGGCTCTTCCGGAGGCCGTCACCGCCATCACTGGTGTTGGGGGGAGGTTTTCTGGCTGGTCTCTGTTTACCTCTGAGGCGGTGGGTAGGGGTAGGATCGCCATCATCTGCAGAGAGTTTGAAATACAAGAACAAGACTTGCTTCTTTCCTCAGAACCTTGGAAGTTTATTTACAAAGCCCTCCAGTTCCTGGGTCAAAGGCACTCACCGCAAGACCTAAGGTGTCCTCAAAACGATCCAGGCTCCAGTCAACATTTATAACCCGGGGCTTTGGCGCAAGTGGCTTCACGAGTCTGCCTGAGCTCCACTTAACTTCTGGACGTTGATCATCGGTGGGAGACCTTTTGCCCGCTGGCCCCTCTCTCTTTATTATACTGCGCAATGGGGAATACACTTGACTTTCAAAGGCTCAACTTGTGCCATTCAAAGGAAAAATGCCCACCTCATTTTTAAGCCCTATCTTGCTCCTCGTCAGTCTGAATAAACATTACTCAACAGCCCAAGTTACTTAAGCATCAATCATTTCCACTTCAAGGAGAAGGTAAAGGGAACAAAGATGTGACAGCACAAAAAAGATTGAAATTTAACCACCGCTGGGTGCTTTCCAAGCTTGTTCGGATTAGTTCTTCAAAAAGAAGGCCCAGAGAACGGGCTACCTCGAGTTCACTGAAATTCTCTTTCAAGGTTTACGCGTGGGTTCACATCCCGGAAGCCCCAGGCAGGTGGCACACTCGACCAGGGTGTATTTGTGCTCTCTCTCCTCCGGAGAAATTGCCACACGCCTTTGACATCCCTTTGTCCTTTGCCGTGCCCTCCCTTGGATGCATCTCTGACGTGCCTTCCACGGCCTCTCCCTCCAACACGTGACCCAGTCCATGAGTTTCTATGTCTCTTTCTCCTTCCCCTCTACCCATCCACTCGCTCAGACGTCGTTGACTAATGCCCACGTTTAGCTCTGGGACGCAGAAGTCCGACCAGTAGTGCCCAATGGTACGGGATTGCTGACGTCACAACCTTTACACAATCCAGGAAGTGGGCCCGGGGATCCATATGCTTTAACAAGCTCTCCATGTGATCCTTCCACCCGATGAAGCTGGGGATCCTCTTTGACTGAGGGGGAGTGTGGCTGTGAAGTCAGAAAAACCCTGGCTGGCTTCTGTGCTCTGCCCTTGACCGGTGGCATGATTTCTTTTTTAACAGCTTTCTTGAGATATAATATGCATATCATGTAATTAATTTGCCCGTATACTTTGTACCTACAATTCATTGGATTTCAGTATATTCACAGAGTTGTGCAGTCACCATAACAATCAATCTGAGAACATTTTTCTTACCCCAAGTACAAAAAAACAAACCTGTGTCCATTAGCAGTCATTCTCCATTTCCTGACCCTTAACCCCCAACCCCTAACAGCCGCTAATCTGCCTTCTGTCTCTATGGATTTGTCTGTGCTAGGTATTTCCTATCGGAGGGCCATTCGTGTCTGGGTTCTTTCACTTAGCATAACGTTTTCAAGGTTTATCTGTGCTGTAGTGTGTCGGGACCTCATTGTTTTTCATGGCCGAGTAATATTCCATCGTGTGGACATACTATCTTTTATTTATCCATTTATTTGTTGATGGGCATTTGGGTGGTTTCCAGTTTTTTGGCTGTTATGAATAAGGGTGCTGAAGACATCTGTGCACCACGTTTTTGCATGGACGCGTGCTTACATATCTCTTGGCTACGCACCTGGGAGTAGACTCGCTGGGTCGTGTGGTAACTCTCCACATACACCATTCGGAGAAACTGCCAGATTGTGGCAGACCCCCGCTCACATTCCCAGCAATCATGCAGTTTCTCTACGTCTCTCCCAGTACACGTTTTGTCCATCTTTTTTTTTTTTAATCGTTAGTAAAACCATCCTACTGGGTGTGAAGAGTCCTCTCACTGGCTTCGATTCGCCTGTCTCTAAAGGACAATGACACTGAGCATCTTCTCAGGCACTTGTTGGCCATTTGTGTGTCTTCTTTGCAATAGCTGCGTGATCTGGAAAGGTAGGTAATCCCGAGGTTTGGTTTCCTTGCCGGCAAAACAGGCACAGTCACAAGGTGACTAAATGAGGTCACGGAGATGGGGTCCATGACATACATATTAATCTAGCTAGGCTGACCCGTGCTTCCCAGAATTCCCTTCCCTGTACAGCCCTAGGTTCAGACTGACCGCAGGAGACCTCTGTGGGAAATCTGGAAGGCATAAGCGGTGCGTGGCCATTTTATCCTCTTCAAGGTCGGTACGGGGCACTTTGTTGGCCTGGGACAGCTTCTTCAGTGCCCCCTGGATCTCCTCCTTCGCTGTCTCTGTGTCCTGCCTAGGTGCCTGTGACTTCTGTGGCTCAGGGCACAGTTCCTGTGGTAGGTCACTCATGCTGTCAAAGTTGCATGGGGGACAGGTTTGGGGACCCCTGCTGTCCTGCACTTCACGTCAGCTTTCCTCCCTCACTGCCGGCCTGGCGTTCTAATCAGCGTCAGACTCAACACTAGAGGCAACAGCCTTCCAGGAAATTTTCCACCAGCTTCCAGGATTGTGTAAGGCCCATTTCCTATAATGAACCCCCACTTCTCTATCCCTCAGAGGACATCTATTTTCTGAGCGAATCCTGTGAGCTACAATCACCAAGAGCACTTATGGTGCCCCTACCCCCCCTAGGAAGCAGGGGCCAGGACTCATGAAATGCAGTCTTCCCAGAGAGACTAAATGTGTCACCTGGAGTGTTTCCAGCACTGGTTACCTCAGGTCTCCCCAGCACTGGTTACCTCAGGTCCTCCCCAGAGAGGAACACCACCTGTCTTTCCTGTGTTGGTTTGTTATTACTGCTATAAGCACTTACTACAAACTAAACGGCTTAAATCAACACAAATTTATTATCTTACAGTTCTAGAGGTCAGAAGTCCAGAGTGGGTCTCATCGGGTTAAAATTATGGAGTCCTCAGGGCCACGTTCTTTCTAGAGGCTCTCGGGGAGAATCTGTTTCCTTGCCTTTTTTAGCTTCTAGAGGCCACCCACATTCTATGTTTCATGGTGTTCTTCTCCATCTAAAAAGCAGTAGCATCTCCAAACTCTCACAATGACCTTCTTGCTTCCCCCTTGTAAGGACTTTTGTGATTATATTACGCCAACCTGTATAATCCAGGATAATCTGCCCATCTCAAGATCCTTGACCACATCTGCAATGTATTCATAGGTTCTGAGGATTAGGCCCAGCAGATATTTGGGGGCTATTATCCTGCTGACCACACCCCCAGATTTACATTCCTCACTTCTAAGCTGTTCAGTGCCCCGGGGGAGACTGACCCATAGGGATCGCATCTAGTCGCTCCCTTGTCCTCTCGCTTCTGGTGGGATCAATGAATGGAGGCATCAGCAAAGATCAGAAAACAGAGATCCCCCAGTTTTTCCCCATGGTGGGCTGTGGATGGGTGCATCCCTCTCCCAAAGCACATGGCACCTGCTAGTCCCTTCCCCCCTCCACGCAGCTGCAAACTCCACTCAGCCTGTTCCTCTCTCTCTCTCTTCTGCCCCCAGGCTTAGGAATGGTGACAGCGCCCCTGCCTGCCTCGCCCCAAAGTCCTGCACCATTTCTTGTTGGTGTCCTTTAACTCTGCACACACCTCTTGAGAAAGTTCCTGTCAGTCATAAATACAACTGTTAAAATTATAAAACTCTTAGAACATAACATAAGGGTAGGTCTTCATGACCTTGGATGTATCAATAGATTCTTAGATATGATCCCCCCCCCCACAAAAAAAGCACAATCAACAAAAGAAAAGAATTGATAAATTGGATTTCATCAAAATTAAAAACTTTGGTCCATATCAAAGAACACTCGCAGGAAAGTGAAAAGACAATTCAGGGAGCCGGAGACAGCGTGTGCAAATCAGATATCTGATAAGAGCCTAAAATCCAGAATATACCAAGAGCTGTTAGAATGCAATAATAAAAAGACAAAGGACCCAATTAATAAATGGGCAAAAGATCTGAGTAGGCGTATCTCCAAAGAAACTACCCAAATGGCCAGCAGGCACGTGAAATGATGCTTCACATCTTGACCGCCTCCTTCGATGTGAATCAAAACACGGTGTGATACCACATCACACACACTAGGATGGCTGTCCCAGAAACAAAAGAAAAATGCCAAGTATGGGTGAGGATGGAGAGAGAGTGGACCCCTCATCCCTTGCTGGTGGGGACGTCAAATGGAAGAGCCACTGTGCAGAACGCTTTAGTGGTTCCTGAAAAAATTAAACACAGATTTGCCATATGACCCAGCAATTCTATTCGTAGGTCTATGCCGAGAAGAATGAAAAACATGCAAATAAAACTTGTATGAATGTTCGCCGGTAGCATTATCCACAGTAACCAAAAGGTAGAAGCAACTCAAATGTCCCCCCATGGATAAATGGACGGATACAATGAGGTATATCTATACAAGGGATATTATTCGGCACTAAAAAGGCATGAAGTCTGGATACATGCTGTAGCATAGATGAATCCCTGGAAAAGGACACTAAGTAGAAGAAACCAGACAGAAGCCGCCATATGTTATCGTATGACTCCACCTAAATAAATGTCCAGAATAGGCAAATCCGTAAGACAGAAAACAGATCAGTGGTTTTCAGGGGCTGGGGCAGAGATGAAAATGAGAATGATTGCTTAATGGATACATGGTTCCCTTTTGGGGGGATGAAGATGTTCTGGAACTAGATAGTGGTGATGGTTGCACAACTCTGTGAACGTACTAAGTACCAATGAATCATAGCTTTAAAATCGTTTAAATGGTAGTTTTATGGTATGTGTGCAAAAATTCCTTTTAAAATTACTTTAAATGCACCATCGATTCCTGCCAGGACTAAGTCCCCAGACTCCGGAGACCCCACCAAGGTGACATCACTTCTACGGCTGGACCTTATACTAACTCAGCGGGTCCTACCCATTATGGGAGCAACTGCTGTTTACTTCTGGGAGATCCTTCCTGTAAAAGCACATCTTCTGCTGGAAATGTAAATAAATCCCCTGCAGAGGAGGGTCAGTTCATCTCGGCAGCCTCTGCTGACCAGAGCATGGCATGGAGACCAGAGCAGCTGGTTCGAGCACAGATTGCAGAAACTTCCTAACGTTGGGAACATATTTGAGGCCACCCTGGGCACTTCTGACACGTCCGCTGGGGAGATGAGGACAGCCTGTTCTGTATTCTCTTTTGGGGTCAGGGGTGAGTAACCAAATGATCTCACGCTCTTCCAGATAATCTGCCCGGAGGAAAGACTGTTTTGCTAGAGACGTGGCCTGGGAAGAAGGTTAGAGGGCCGCCACCGGCCCAGAGGCCAGCTTAATGGAAGCTCTTGTCTTCTACGTCATGTGGGATTCCTTAGCCAGTCAGCCTTCCCTTCCCTCCTTCTCTACCCCTCAAGGACACCAGGCTCTTCCTGCCTGGTTATTCAGGTGGGGGCTCTAGCCTGGCATGGCTCCTTGGGCAACGTCTTCTCAGTCACCTCTCTCTCCTGATTCATATACTCAGAATCTCCAGAAATATGCTCTCTCCTCCAAGGCTCAAGTTAGGCCAATCTTTCTCAGTTCATAACATCACCCCCTGCCCTTCACCCCATCCTGGCCCCCATTTTTCTCCCTCACTGTCATTTCTGACCTTAGTCAACTGTATCTCTCTTTCCTTGTGTCCTGGGTAGGAGGCCAACCCCTCTGTTCATTACCCATGGATCCTTTCAACCAGTTCCACCATGGGAGCAGAAAACACCTGCTTTTAGATGCTCTCACAGTCGATAATGCCGGTATATTGCAAAAGAGCTGAGGCACAGAGCCTAGGGAGTGGGCGGCGGGGAGCTGTTCATTGTCGGGGACTGTTTATCACAATGTGACACACAGTTCAAGGTTTCTGCCAGCCGGGCTACTTCCCAGTGTGCTGGAGGGAGGTACACTTCACCGACTACAGAGACCTCCAATTTGTGGGGGGTTAAGATCAAAACAACATCAGAGAGAAACTGGCTGACCCATGTGAATCCAAACTGATCGCAGCTAAAATAGATAGAGAAGAGGGGGTTGCAGAAAAGGGAGTAGTGTCTGATGTTCCATCCCCCCAAAATAGGCAACCTCCTGGGCTCTGATCTTGGCTTTTTCTCTGCATTATCTCTCTTGGAGCTCACCATGCAGACGTTTCTACGCTAAATTTCTACCTGATGCCTGCAAATCCTCTATTCGGGCGCATAACATGTTTCAAATGTAGCATATCCCTGATTGAATTCACTCATCCATCCATCCATCCATCCATTGTGCTTTGTTCATCTCCATCATTTCCAGACTTCTCTGCATCCTGACCTCCCCATCCTTTCCATTTCCTACCTCCAGCAGACCACACTCCCCAGCTGCCAGCCAATGCCAGCGCATCTCTGCGTCCCGGTTCCCCCAGCTCCAGTCTACCTTACACCCAAAGGCCACGGCCTTTCCACGGCCTTTCCGAAGTCCACACCCTTTCCCTGCCACAAGCCTTCATTCAGTTCATTACCATGAGAAGTCCATTTCATTCATTCTGCATCTGGTATTTCTTAAATATTGATTACTTTTGGGCATCGTGTTAGGAGCTAGGATTAGAACAGTGAACGGGACTCTGGGAGCTCATGATCCAGGAGGGGAGACAGATATGAAGCTGTACTACAGGGTGAAGAGTATTAGGGAGGGAGGGAGAGGCTATGCTGGGGCCACAAATAAGGACACTGACCCCAGACTCCGCAGGTCAGGATAGACCCCAGTACTTGCAGGACTTAGTCCAGTTTCCTCGGTGAGCATGCAAGGTTGTCTACACCTGGCCTGGGTTCCCTTTCCTAACCTCTAGACTCCTCATGTGTTCCATGAAGCATCCGCAAAGAACTCCTGCCTCTTTCCAAGCAGGCCAAGCTTCCTATTTCCAAACATTTTTGTTGTTGTTCATTTTTCTTTCTCCCTGGATTATCCTTACTCTTCACCTCTACATATCAAGTCCCTACCGAGTCTTCCAGAGCCATAGAAACACCACCTGCTCCCTGAAGCCTTCCCTGGTTTCTGGATTCACACATATTCTCTCTCTCTCTTTCCTGCCCTTACCAATTTCTTTGTGGTATAGTGGAGTGCTCTGTATACTCCTTTGTGCCATTGAACTCAGGCCAGGACCATATTTTGTTCACTTTTGAGAGCCCCAAAGGACCTACCTACCATCATCCCCCTCGCTAAGGTGAAGGTCAAGACAAATTAAAGAAGCAGCCCAATAGGATTTCTGTCCCAGCTGCACTGAAATACGGACGGGCCACACATGATCCATCTGTACTGTTCTGTGTGCTCTGCTTGCTTGGGTAGAAACCCTCTGCCAAATCATCTGCTCCAGCACTGGTCCGGGAAAAAGTCAGGGGCAACATGCATCCGTGTGTCCGGGGGCCTCTGCCTGCGCTTTGCAGGTCCCTTTCCTGACCGGGACTAACAGCAGATACTTCTAAGTCTGTCTCTTGACCATCCGCGATCTCCAATGTGCTCACGCTGAGACAGAAAGCTCTAGTAAACATAAGCCCACCTATCTCTCTCACACTTTTGGTGAAGGAGGGCTTGCTTTTATTCTGGGCTCAATGCTCTCTGTCATCCTTTTTAACTGGACCTTCTCTGCTTCTCGACGCACTGGCAAACCTTCCCTCCTAACCCAGTTGGAATAGAACTAGCCAACTGCCCAGTCCCCGGGACCTTCCTTCCCTCTTGCACGTGGGCCCCCCACCTTGGCTTTGCTTAGGAGAAATTTGAAAAGGCTACTTTCCTCCATCCCCTTTAATTATATTTGCTGATTTTGATCAGCACTTTTATTTTGCATTAAGCATTCTGCCTTGAATTCGGACTTTTTGGGGGAGGGGAGCGAGCTGGAATGAGGACTGTTGGTGATGGCCATATTTCACCATGCGTCATGGCCATGGGTTAAACATGCAGTTCATCAAGCTGGGCCTGGGGGAGGGGGCGGGGGGAGGGGGAGAAGGACATGAAATACCGTAGAGTCACAGTGCAAAATATTTTTCAAGGAGACATCAAAGCCTTTTTCCATGGTGCCTTGCCTTGACCCCATTTCACACTGGCAAAACACAAACTCAAGTTAAAATAAAAATACCAGGCCGGCTCCATTTAGCCAGTTGGGCTGTTGGGCTAAGTGACCGATTTTATTAAAGTCACCAAATGCAAACATTCCAAGATTTATTTTCCTTGCTTATAATTTTTCTGCCTTTCCACCGGTGGGCTGTTTATTTCTAATAATTTGGCGGGGAAAAAAAAACATGCGCTCATACCATTGGAGGTCTCATATGCCAAGCTGCAAACCAGAGCACATTTTATTATGGAATAAAACCCTTGGAAAACAGGCTCCAGGGGGGCCTGCTGACGGCAAGTTTACAAGCATAGTACAATCGATGCCATTATAATTAGTTCCCCCCAAAAGTCTTATTTTTTAGGGCAGAGTTCTGAATCTTTCTCTTTGCACATGAATACTCCGGACTAGAGCAAAAACATTAAAGAGAGTGAGTCATAGACCAGCTTTGGGCTTTAAAGACTAACGCAGATCCTATAAATCTAACCCACATTCTTTTACTGGGAATGACTGACTTTTATGAAAACCGAGGATTGTAAATCAGAAACCTAAATAGCTTACTTTGCAGCAGATAAACACAGATTTATGTAGTGGCTGAGTCCGAGCTTAACCCTTTCGTGGCGCCACAGCTGACCTGGGGTACACGGGTAGAGGCAGTTGCTTACGCCTCGCACTGGTATTTCTTCCTAAAAGCTGGAGTATGGGGACGGGATGTCTCATCCGTCTGTCTCCAAAAGCTACAGGTGGGTACCACAAAGGGCACATCTTTCTGGGGCCAGGTGTGGTTTTGCCTCACCCATGTCAGCTGGGTGTGCCCAGAGGCACCAGGAGTTGGTCTCTGGTTATCCCAAAGGACGGTCCCCAACTCGATGTGGCCCATGCACCCAGAAGCTAACCTAGAAGCGTATCTGTGTGGGTGCTTGTTTGCCAGACTATCCCGGCCTGGGCTTCGGATCGCTTCACATGTGACCTCTGGCAAGGCACCAACCCTCCCTGAACCTCAACTCTGGCATCCACAAAATGGTGTAGCCGGCCTGTTGCAAAGATTAAGCAGAATAATTATACAAAGTGCTTCGATGGATGCTGACTCATGACAAGCACTCAATGCCCGTTACCCGGTTTTGTTGCCATTATAACCAGAACCACCGGTTAAGTAGGTGGACAAGGCTTCGCAGACTGTAGTGGGCACCGGAGTCACTTGGCAATCTAATTGAAGCCCAGATTCCGATTCAGCGCGCCGGAGATGCCGCATTTCTCAGGAGCACGCGGGTGTGGCCAGTGCGTCTAAGGCCTGGACCCCGCTCTGGGTGGTGTAGGGGCAGAATTCGGAATTCACCAGCCGTGCCTACACGTTTCTCATTCAATTCTCATTACAGCGCGTTGCCATGCGGGCAGAGCAAGCTTTGTTCCAGAGGTTGAGGTTACCATTACCGCCCACAACAACGTGATCCTTGGCGGAGAGGCAGGTCCCGCCCTGAGCTGGCGCAGCGCAGGTCCGGGGTGGGGGGCGCTGGTGGCTGGCCCGGTTCCCGCGTCCGCCCCGCCCCTCCAGGCCCCGGGTCCCCGCAGGCACCGTGCGCGTTGGTTCCCCCCCCCCCCCCCCGACCCCCTCCCTCCCCCGCGCTTCCGTGTTTAAGCTGGACTCGCCCGACTCAAACTTTAAAGGGAAAGAGGGCCTGCCGATCCGGGGAGGGAGGAAGAGAGCATCTATCATTTTTATGTGGCGTTTCAAAGGAGGAGGCTCCTGGGCGGCCTGGGGACAAAGGCTGGCGGCGGGGTTAATGGAGAACCCCGGATTTAATCATTAACGCTTAATACTAAAGCAGCCCCAGGAGGGCGACCCAAGTGGGGGCGGAGGGTGCCCGGGATGCCCTGGCTCAGCGTTTGGGCGGGGGAGGGGGTGGCTTCCGCGGCTCTCACGGTGTGGATGGGGCGTCCTGCTGACGCCAAGGGTGGGCACCTGCGGCCTATTGAGGTTTCAATCGTTTGCGACTCTAAGGCGAGTGGGGGGCACCTAGGTGGCCCTTCCACCGGCCCGTGCAGCCCTGGGAAGGTGGAGGCATTAGCCCACTTTTTAGGCCACACTTGAGATGCGGTGTGTAAGCAGCCCAAAACCACAGACGCTGGCCGCTCTGAAAGGCCAGGGGCAGCAGGGAGACCCCAACCTTGGGCAGCCCCGCCCCCCCGCCCCGCTATGCCCCGCCCCGCTATGCCCCATCCCGCCCCGCTCTTTCCAGCCCCTCCCCCCACCCCCGCTGGCCCTCAGCACAGGGCTTCAGCTCTGCTTTCTGCTGCTCCCGCACACCCCCATCCTCCCACCCACCCCCTGTCCACCTGCCTCCTGCTGCGCACCCTCAGTGGCCCCTGCTCTGCACCCTGACCCACCGCATTGCAGCCTTTTACCTAGAGCTGGCGGTGGGCTGCCTCCTTCTGTGTTTTCCCCAAGTGCCCGTGAGAAGGCCCCGTCCTTTCTAGTTCTGCAAACCTTTGGAGCAAACCAAAGGAGCAGCCTTTGACTCCTCTTGGGCCCTTCCTATGCCCTCTTCCTACCACGGGGCGCGGCCCTCGGGCTCAGGGCCCTTGCACCCACATGGCCGATGCCTAGAAGTTAATACGCACCCTCGCTGGTTCACTGTGTTTCCACATCTTGTAACCTTTCTTTTTTTTTTTTTCTTTTTAACGTTTAAGTTCAGCACCCTAAGTGGTGTGCAACTGGGCAACTGGGCGAATTATCTATCGCAAACTGAGCAACCTGTGAATCCAGCAGTCAGATAATGCTGAATTCACAAAACAGAATTTTCTGGGCTCCTGGGAGCCCCTCCCCTCCCTTGCCAGTCACTATCTCCCTCCCCAAAGGGCGACCACCCACTCTCCTCTTAACAGCATAGGTTAGATCTGCCTGTTTTTCACATCATTCATACAAATGGAATCCCCCGGGGCCCAGCTTCTTTCCTGAAGCTTTCTGTTTGTGAAATTCATCCGCATTACTGTGTTTATATGTAGGTTGATCATTCTCGTTGCTGACGAGTATTCATCGTATTGATTTTTACGGTGATAAAATATGTACATGTATAAAATATGGTGAGAGAGTATGCATAGTACATGGGTACTGGTACCGGCTTTCCACTGACCTCTGTTGATACTTTAAAAAAAAAATTACTAACGGGGCGCCTGGGTGGCTCAGTCGGTTGAGCGTCCGACTTCGGCTCAGGTCACGATCTCGCGGTCACGATCTCGCGGTCCGTGAGTTCGAGCCCTGCGTCGCCTCTGGGCTGATGGCTCAGAGCCTGGAGCCTGCTTCCGATTCTGTGTCTCCCTCTCTCTCTCTGCCCCTCCCCCGTTCATGCTCTGTCTCTCTCTGTCTCAAAAATAAATAAACGTTTAAAAAAAAAAGTTAAAAAAATTACTAAGGGATAAAATAATAGACTTAAAAATGGAAACAACAGCACTTGGTGGAAGGCAGATGTGGCAAAAATAGTGACTGTGGTGCATGAATTGTGAAGAGCTGGCATTTCTGACCTACTGATTCAGAGTGAGGGAGTTTCTCATCGTGCACCCATGTTCAGGTTTGAGCCCATTTTAAACCTTGTCAAACGAGAGCTTGATAAAACCTGACAATGGGGGGCGCCTGGGTGGCTCAGCCGGTTGAGCGTCTGACTTCAGCTCAGGTCATGATCTCGTGGTTCCTGGGTTTGAGCCCCGTCAGGCTTTGCACCGGCAGAGTGCAGCCTGCTTCAGCGTCTCTGTCTCCCTCTGCTCTGCCCCCCACCCTCTCAAACATTAAAAAAAATTCTATAAAAAAATAAAACCTAACAATGATTTTCAGCTGTCTTGTAGGCCAGGTACCATGTTAATGCCCCGCACTCAGAGCTCCTTCGTATGTCTTAGAAGGACACAGGGGCCCCCGGAGTACAGGTGTGTAGGCTCTGGGACCTCTGTCATAGCCCCTCTGCAGCAGAAGGGGGCTGAGCCTGCCCCCAAGGCTCCCAGGACACACAGCTGACCTTTCCCACCTCCCTGTGGGAAAGTTCCGCAGGAGGAGATAAGATCAGTGTGGTTAGGGCTTTTCAGAGGGCCTCCTGCCTGGGGAGCAGGATTGAGGGAAACAGTTCAGATCTGGCTTAAGCCAAGTGCCCCCAGGGCGTCTCTCTCCATCTGGAGTTCCCGTCAATCTGTTCTAGTTTCCCTGCTGACGGGGTACCCTACTGAGAATAGCACTGGGCCAGGACCCCCCAGGGGGTTGGAAGCAAGGCCGCCCCAGGAGAAACCTGAGCCCCTGCCTTGGGCTCAATTAGGTATGGATTTCCACCTTTCTCTCCCAAGAGAGGAAAAGTCACTTGCAGACCGACCTGACCTGCAGATCCTAAACGGGAGGTGATACTGACTTGTTTACCTTCAGATAATGCTTTAAGAGTCCTGGTGACTCATTAATCTTGGAGACCCGATCACCCAGTGGTTGATGGTTCAACACTTAGGAGACTGAGAAGAAAGGCCCCTGTTCTCTCCCTACAGACCCAAATCGGAATCCCAGCTCTCCTGTCCTTTCTGCTGCGGGACCTTTTGCTAGTCCCTTAACCCCTCCCAACCTTAATTTCCTGGTCTGCAATGTGGATAGTAATACACTCATCACAGGGCGGTGGTGAGAATTACACGCACCAGTGCCAGCCAGGCATTTAGCAGAGAAATCCAGTAAGCCAGTAAGCCGTGTGGGTCTCCATCCGGGGAAAAGGGGATGGGGGAAATGTCTGTGAAGCCTGTGGCTTTTTTTTTTTTAATTGAGGTACAACTGACATACAACATTACATTAGTTTCAGGGGTTGAACGTAACGATTCGATATTTCTATATATTGTGAAACGATCACAATAAATCCAGTTAATATCCATCACCACACATAAAGAGTTGTTTTTTTTCTTGAGCTGAAAACATTCAAGATTTACTCTATTAGCAACTTTCAAATATGCAATGCTGTATTTTTTTTAATGTTTATTTATTTTGAGAGAGAGAGAACAGATGGGTGCATGTGAGAATGGAGGAGGGACACAGAGAGATGGAAAGAGAGAATCCCCGCTCCCCGACGTGGGGCTCCGTTTCATGAACCCATGAGACATGACCTGAGCTGAAGTCAAGAGTTGGACGCTGAACCCACTGAGCCACCTAGGTGCCCCAATACTGTATTATTAACTATAGTCACCATGCTGTATATCACATCCTCATGATTTACTAGTTTTGAAACTGGCCCCTTTCACCCATTTCACCCATTTAACCCTTTTCACCCATTTCCTCCACCCCCAACCCCCACCTCTGGAAATCACCAATCTATTCCCTTTTTCTATGAGCTTATATATTTTTTTAACTTTGGTTTTTAGATTCCACATAAACTGAGATCATTCATATATGTCTTTACCTTATTTCAGGTAGCATAATGCCCCCAGGTTTCATCCGTGTCTTTGCAAATGGCAAAATTTTCACTCTTTTTTATGGTTGAATACTATTTGTGTGTGTGTGCGTGTGTGTGTATGTGTGTGTGTATCACATCTCCTTTATCCATTCACCCATCAACGGACACTTAGATTGTTTCATATATATCTTGGCTCTTGTAAATAATGCTGCGATAAACATAGGAGTGCATATATCTTTTTGAATTAGTGTTTTCATTTTCTTTGGGTCAATACCCAGAAGTGGAATTTCTGGATTCTATGGTAGCCCTCTGTTTAATTTTTTGAGGGACCTTCACTCTATTGTCCATAGTTGTACCAATTTACATTCCCACCGACAGTGCACAAGGGCTCCCTTTTCTCCTCATCCTTGCCAGCACTTGTTATTTCTTGTCTTTTTGATATTAGCCATTCTAACAGGTGTGTGGCAATATCCCATTGTGGTTTTGATTTGCATTTCCCTGATGATGAGTGATGCTGAGCATCTTTTCATGTGTCTCTTGGCCATCTGGATGTCTTCTTTGGAAAAGAAACCAGTTGCTTTATTTTTCACCCCAGTTCTGGGCCTTTCTTCACTCAGATTCAGTTTTCCCTTTGAACAGACGAGAGGAATGAAAGAGGTATAGCTCCGCCTGTCATGCCAAGGGTGACTGCTAGGTTTGGGAGCTCAGGCTCTCCCCACAGCAGGATCCTCTATGGGCTTATTTCTTTCCAATGCAGTGTCTCCCAGAGAAGCTGGGGTGCTTCCAAAGGGCTGCCTTGGCATCCTCAGCAAAGGCCCCGAAGCAAGAATGTAGCAAAGGCTTGCTGAAGGATAGAGCCTCTGCTACTAAGGAAACCCTACTCTCTACTCACTAAGGGCCTCCGGTTGTACTCTTTGACTTGTGAACAAACATTAGGTAACACTTCAAATGTTTTTTTTTTTAATTACACCTGTGTTGATGCATGTTGATGGCAGCATTATTCCTAAGAACCAAGAAGTGGAAGGCCTCCCAAGTGTCTACTGACAGATGAAAGGACAAACGACCAGGGGTGTAGCCCTACAATGGGGTATTATCCAGCCTTCAAAAGGAATGTTCTTTCTTTTTAATGTTGTAATGTTGATTTATTGTTTTTGACGGAGAGACGGAGCACAAGCAGGGGAGGGGGCAGAGAGAGAGGGAGACACAGAATCCGAAGTAGGCTCCAGGCTCCGAGCTGTCAGCACAGAGCCCGATGCGGGACTCAAGCCCATGAACCATGAGATCACGACCTGAGCCCAAATCTCATGCTTAACCGATGGGGCCACCCAGGCGCCCCAGGAACGAAGTTCTGACACATGCACATGACACGCTGTTAAAACTTGAAAGCATTATGCTAAGTCACAAAAAGACAAATACTATGTAATTCCATTAGTATGGAATAGTAGTCAGATTCAGTAGGCAGAAATAGAATGGCGGTTACCAGGGGCGGGATAGGGGGAGTTGTTTTCGTTTTAAAACTGGAAGTTCACATCCTGGAAACCTCCCCCAGCCCGGGGATTGGTCACCCAGGCAAAATTGCTTTAGCCTATTCTAACCTGGTTATTTCCCGCCTCCCCCTAATTAACAAGTATGTTATTGAGGAGAGGTTGTGCTAAGCACACATTCTACACGATTTCCCTTGATTTCTCCAAACGATCCTAGGAGGTATTACTATTATGGAAACCAACATACTTTACTGTTCCTGTGCTAATTAATACTGGGGCAAAACATGTTTTCTGGGGGTTGTGCTAAGATAAAACTGGACTATGCTAAATTAGCTGCATGTTCCAGAAAATACTTGCTGCTGGCAGCAGGCTACAGACTGATTTTCTAATCCAGACCACAGGCTTGCTCATGGATACTGTCTTCAAGTTTATTTATTTTTGAGAGAGAGAGAGAGAGAGAGCAAGTGGGGGAAGGGCAGGGAGAGAGAAAGAGAGGGAGAGAATCCCAAGCAGGCCCCGCACTGCCAGCACAGAGCTTGATGCGGGGCTTGAACTCACAAACTGTGAGATCATGACCTGAGCCGAAGTCGGATGCTTAACTCACTGAACCACCTAGGTGCCCCATGGATACTCACTCCAAGACCCTCACCTCACTGTGCTCCCCAGTCAAGAACTATTATGTCATCAATCCTGCCCAGTCCCAACCAGTCTTTCCAGAACTGCCTTAAAATCACCCTGGACTTCAAACCCTGTCACTCTATTCTCCCGGCTTCCCCTTCCGGAGACGTTACTAGGATTGTCAAGATGGTGTGCTCCGTGATAAAGTCTCCTGATGTTTGTTCTGAGAAATTCGACAGCTGGCATTATTTTTCCTGTTGTAGAGATGACCCATCAGATGCTCAGAGAGATGAACTTTCCCTTCTTTTTTTTTTCTTAATTTTTTTAATGTTTATTTATTTTTGAGAGAGGGAGAGAGACAGAGCGTGAGTGGGGGAGGGACAGAGAGAGAGGGAGACAGAATCGGAAGCAGGCTCCGGGCTCTGAGCTGTCAGCTCAGAGCCCGATGCGGGGCTCAAACTCACGAACTGCGAGTAAAGCCAGTTGGGGATATCTTCAGATAACGCCAGTGGCTCCCTAGTGCACCAGAACATAATTCTCGTTCCTTCCTTGGGCGTCGGAAGCTGTCCTCGGCCAATCCTCTTTGTAGCAGGATCTCCCTCCCCTTCCCTTCACCTCTAACACCCCCCCTCCCCTCCACTGACACCAGCCACTAGCCCTTCTCCTGGGAGCCAGCCTGCTCCCACCTGAAATGCCCACCAGCCTCCCTCAGCCCGCCTGACTGCAACACACTTGACCCCTTCCGCCACCCAGAACCATCCTATTTTCTAGCTCCCATTCATTCCAGCCGGTTGCTCTGCATTCCCCTTTTCGTATGCTCAGGGCTGATTTTCCCAAGAAAGCCAGAGTTTCCAGAGGCTTCTTATCTCTGACCACCTTTGTCTCATCCACATCCCAGTGCCCCAGGAGTGGTTCACTGGGGAGCCATGAACCTCGGTCAGTCCCTTCTGAGCCTCGGTCTCAACTGTGAGGCGAGGATGATAATATCACCTCACGAATCCGTTGTGAGACTCTGCCAGGTGGTATGTGTGAAAATACTTTCAAAAATTTTTAAAATGTTTTTCATTTCTTTTGAGAGAGAGGGAGAGAGGCCGACAGAATCACAAACAGGCTCCACACTGTTAGCGCAGAGCCCGACACGAGGCTCGATCTCACAAACCGTGAGCTCATGTATGACCTGAGCCAAAATCAAGAGTCGGATGCTTGCCCGACTGAGCCACCCCGGCCCCCCAAATACTTTCAAGTTTGACGAACGTTTTGATGAGGTTTCTCTCTCACAGCAAAACCCCGCAAGGATGGGACAACCCTACACCTTGTCTACACTCACCAACTCCTCAGAGAAAACTCTGATCCCTCCGGGTAGGGCTCTCTCGAACTCCTGTGTGGCCAGCCCCGGTGTGAGGTAGTGGGGGGAAAGCTAGGTCTATGACGTGTCGTCTAAGAGGGGCTGGGAGATGGCGAGCACCTGGCTATCACCTGGGGCCTTGTCGTTATTTTTATTCTGTGTTTTTGATGGCTTGACAGCCTGCGGCCTTGCTGACCCAGGAGGGACTCCCTCCCAGGGCTCCCCAATTCCTAGAGATGGCAACACCTGGCCCCGGAGTATGTGTTTCATAGGCAACACATTTCAAAGTCCACACTCCCAAGCACCTCCTTTATTGAGCTCGACCAGGCCACCTTCCCCCGCCCTCATCACCCAGGCCCCCTACCTTACATCCAGCACAGCCCCTGCAACCCAGAGCCCGCTGAAATGACTCCAACCAGCCAGTCCTAATCTGCTTACCTCTCGTCACCTGTTCATTTGCACGGAAACCACAGGAAAGGCTCAAGCCCCAGAGCCACTCACACCTTTCGTGACACTGCCGGGCTCAGCGGGACTGGACTGAGGCCGAGTGGGGTCTTCAGGGAAGACCTTTCCTGCAAAAGCAAGCACTCCGGGGGCTCTGGAAGCTGGCTTCCTTCCTGCCCAAGTGCACCAAGGCCAAAACTGACGAACACTGTTCAACTCTGCACCCACCTGATGAGCACCGAGCACGGCTTTGGGCCCAGCACCCGATTCGGTCCCTCCCTCAGGGGATCGCCAGTCAAAGGGAAGCCTTTTCTTCCTTCTTTCCCTCCCTCCCTCTCCCTTCCCTTCTCTACCTTTCTTCTTCCCTCCCTCTCTCCCTCTCTTCTTCCCTTCCTTCCTGCCTGCCTGCCTTCTTTCTCTCCTCCTTCCCTCCCTTTCTTTCTTTCTTTCTTTCTTTCTTTCTTTCTTTCTTTCTCTTTTTAGTCATTCTAATAGGTGTATATGGCCTCGTAACTTAAGATTAGGGTGCTGGGGGCACCTGGGTGGTTCAGTCAGTTAAGCATCTCTTGATTTCAGCTCAGGTCATGACTTCACGGTTTCACGAGTTGGAGCCCCGCATTGAGCTCTGTGCTGACATCATGGAGCCTGCTTGGGGTTCTCTCTATCCCTCTCTGTCTGCCCCCCCACCCTGCTTACACTCTCTCTATGTCTCTCTCAAAAACGAATAAACTTTAAAAAAAAGATCGGGGTGCTATATTAGTTCACTGGGGTGGCCATAACAAAATACCACAGACTGAGTGGTTTAAACACCAGATTTATTTTCTCATAGTCCTGGAGGCTGGGAGTCTGAAATCAGGGCGTCAAGAAGTGTATTTCTTCTTGGCTTGTAAATGGCCACGTTCTCACTGTATCTTCATACAAGGGATTCTCCGCACGTGCACATTTCTGGTATCACTCCAGGTGTCCAAGTCTCTTCTCTTTAGGACACGGTCATGTTGGAGTAAGGCCCACCCTAAATACCTTATTTTAATGCAATCACTTCGTTTCTCCAAATACGTTACATTCTGAAGTACTGAGCGTTAGGGCTTCAACATGGGGATTTGAGGGGGCGCAACTCAGCCCGTAACAAGCGGCCTAGAGCCATCTCAGCCCAAGCACGCAGGATGGGAACACTGGTGAGCAAGGGGCCTTTACGTGGGACAGGTAGAGAAAGTTCCCAGAGCCCGTGGGGCTCACAGTGGGATCCACCACCTTGGGACCAAACGCCGGAAGCCTCCTTCCATTGAGAGTGTGGGAAAAAGCACAGGCTGTAGAATCAGACCCCAGCTCTGGCCCCAACTCTGCTGTCTCCTGCCCACACTGACCCACTCCTGGCCTTGAGTGGGTCCCCTCCTCTTAGGCCCACTTTCCGCATCTGTAACAGAAGGGAGACGCGGCCTGGTAGCGAGCCGTTAAGAGGATAACTCCCGCGTAGCCGCTGAGCTGCGGGGGAACTACAGTTTCCTTTATTATTATTTTTCGGATTCATTTTTGCTTCTCTTTAGCTGAGCTGTAGGGAAACTTTTGGCATTTTCCCTACCTCCCGGGGTCTGTGCTAAGGTCCGAGCGCTTAGGAAATGTCAGCGGTTGGATTTAAAGATTTGGTAAAATTGGCCTACTGGGGACTCACGATGTCCCCGTACATTTGCACATGCTCAGAAAACAGTCAAGTGCTCTAGAAAGTTTAGCCACTGGGGGGGCGCCTGGCTGGCTCAGTTAAGCATCTGACTCTTGATCTCAGCTTAGGTCGTGATCTCATGTTGCTGGGATCGAGCCCCGCATCGGGCTCCACGCTGAGCATGGAACCTGCTTAAGATTCTCTCTCTCCCTCTCTTCCCGCCCCCAGTAAATAAGTAAACTTTAAGAAAAGAAAAAAAAGAAAGTTAGCCACTGGGATTATTTGCCACACGTCTAAGATGTCTCCACCTCCCTGCCTCTTTCGGTGGCCTACTTAAATAAATTCCCTTCTCTGCCCGCGTTTCTCAAGGAAGTACGCGTATGCTTTGTAAAAATGCACGAGATCCACTGGGAGGGGGGGAAGGAGGGTGAAGGAGGGGGGGAGTTGCGTAGGCCAGGGGAGAGAGGATGGGCCGAACAATAAGCAGGTGCCGGGATAGAACATGCTGGCCTCTCCCCCGCCTTCTGAGCAGGGACGGGCCACCGCGGAAAGGAGGCCCTTCCTCTGCCCCCCCAGTGTCGCTGCTGCTGTCCAAGCTTGGACGACTGGGCTCCAGCTCCAGGATTCACCAGCACGAACCAGCTGAGGAGACGGCTTCCCCATGATGAGACCGAAGTTTCCGTCTGTTCTCCAAGCCAAATCAGAGCGTGTTTTCTTTTTCAAGGCCTTAGGATCAAGGAACGTGGAATTAAAACCACACTATCGGATTGTCTTTGCTCCCTGACTATGCACAGTCCCTGCCAGGACTGTCTCCTGAGCCCTCGGAGTTATCAGCCCAAAGTGGCAAAATTTGCACGTACGATTCTGCACCCAAGAGCCGCCTGGAGCATTCGGGTCCAGATGCTATTTGAAGAAATGAGGGAGACGCCACTTTCCCCAAAGTTCCTGCGACGGTAGCATCCGTGGCCAAGAGGACCAGGATGGGGCCACCCCACTTCTCCAGGGCCACCTGCCACTTGCTCCTGTAGGGACTCTTAGCTCCAAGAAAAACAGACTGTCACCACCCTCAAGCCCGGCCTGCTCCCTCCTTCGTGGCTCTGCTCACCCCTTCCCCTGATGGCAGGGCACAGGCGCTGTGAGAGAGCAGCGCGCAACCCAGCCTAGAGGGGGAGGCAATCAGGGGAGGCCTCCTGTAGGAGGAGAGTTCTGAGCAGGATAGGAGGTTGGGCAAAGAGAGGGAATCAAAGGCATTGTAGGCAGAGGAGGGGATGAGGGAGGGTTTGGCTTTCTCTGCCTCAAGGAGACCATTCTTCCCTGGATCTTCTTACCCCTCTGTGCAACCCAAATCTCTCTTACTATCCACGGCTCTGGGTAGCAATGTGTTCATCTAGTGTGTGTGTGTGTGTGTGTGTGTGTGTCGGAGAAAGATCTGTAGACCCCTTTCCAGCCTCCGTGCCACCTTCATCAAAGCTGGCTAAGCCGTGTCTGCAGCATACCCCTCGAAGCCTCACACCCCAGCCGGATGGGCTCGCCCCCACATAGCTGTGTTTCTTCAACCGTAACACGGATGATCACGGCCTCTCCCCCTCAGGGTCACGGCCGGCTGGCCACTGGCACTGCCTCCCGCTTACCTGCCCGGCATCCCCACAAAACCTGCACGGCTGTCCTCCAAGAGAGGCTGCGGCAGGTGGTCCCCCAGGAAGCCCACGCCCCTGGGACCAGGCAAGCCAAGTCCACACCCCAGCACCGTACTGCCTGGTCGTGAGACCGCAGGCAAGTCAGTCCTAAAGACCCCGTGGGTAACATCGGGAAAACAGGGCTGGCGAGTGTGAGAATCACAGGGTGCTTTTTCGGAGCCGTGTCTGGCCCGTGGCAGGGAGCAATGACCGTTTCCTTAAAAAGGGTGTGTGATTAGACCAAAGCCACCACCCAAGTGCCAGGAGCAAAGAGTACTCAAGACGGGTCGCCTCCTGAGTCAGAACTCATGGCTGTCCTTGCAGCTTCGCTTGGGGACCTGGGAAGGTAGGGGACGTGACTGGAGCAGAGGAGATGTGAGCTGAGTCTGGAGAAGGGGAGACACGCTCTTTTACCTGAACGACAAGGCTGGGGGCAAAGCCTGTCCATGGGAAGCTTGGGAACTACTGGCCAGAAGCCAGAGTCGTATCGGAGGCGCTGTCGGACGATTCCACGGACCTACTGCACTCGGTGTCGCCGGGGAGATGGGACAAAGGTAGGTGCTGCGTTTGTCATCTAGGCAGGGAGTTGAGGACAGTGTTGGCCACACCCTCTGAGCGCCAGGCAGTGGGGAAGCCCCTGGTTCCCCAGCCCGGGAAACAAGGCTGAGAGAGTGAGGGGAACTGTGGGCTGCCAGCCTGGGAGTCAAGTGGTGTAGACGCAGGTGTGCTCAGACCAGCCTTAGCCCCATGAGGGCTGCTGTTTTCCCCTTTGCTGGGATTTCTGTGGGTAGAGACCCCGGCCGTCTGGACCTGAAGGCCAGAAAAGAGCAAGGAAAACTTCACCGTGAGGCAGGAGGAAAGGGAGCCTCAGGACTCAGGGCCATGCAGGGGCTCAGGGCTTAACTCCTCGGGGGTCCCACCCACCCAACCCCCGGGGAACCCAGGACTGCAGGGGAACGACATCTGGCCAGGGCTTCGGGGATCTAACATCCCGAGCCTTGCCGATTTGCTTCTACCACACACACAGTCCTGAGAGGTGTGAAGTGTTTCGGCGACGGAAGAGGCAGAGGCGAGGCCCGGGGAGTTGGGGAGCTTTAGGAAGGAGAGGGTCTTTGCCCTCTCCTCATGCTTGGGGTCGCTGCCGAGACTCCACTCCCTGAGGGCAGGGCTGCCGAGTCACTCTGCGTCGTATCCCCAGACGCGCCACCGGAGGATGAGGAGGACAGCGGGACCTGAAACCTGTGTGGCGCTGGGGAGAGGCGACGTCCACGGACACGGTCACGTTCTGTGAGCTTGAACTGGCCGAGAGCAGGGGAAATTTGGAGACAAGCTCTCGGGTCAGTGGGGTCTCTGATGTAGGGCATTCTTGGAGAGTAGGCATGACCAATCAGTGAGACAAAACGCGAGAATCGTCTAGACCATAGGTCCAAACACGGAAGCATGTGCTTGTGGGTGGTGAGGAGGGGTGGAGGGTCAGGTGGGTGGGGGAGGGGCCGCACGGGTTCCTGTTCATTGGCTGGCTAATGCTAGGAGGGCAGGGGGCTGGGTGGACCGCGTGGAGGTCCACAGTCAGGATAAGGAGGCGTGTGCTTTAAGCTCCCATAATTCTTTTTTGTTTTTCCAAAAATTTTTTTTTTTAAATTTTTTTTTTTTCAACGTTTATTTATTTTTGGGACAGAGAGAGACAGAGCATGAATGGGGGAGGGGCAGAGAGAGAGGGAGACACAGAATCGGAAACAGGCTCCAGGCTCCGAGCCATCAGCCCAGAGCCTGACGCGGGGCTCGAACTCCCGGACCGCGAGATCATGACCTGGCTGAAGTCGGATGCTTAACCGACTGCGCCACCCAGGCGCCCCATGTTTTTCCAAAAATTTTTAACGTTTATTCATTTTTTGAGAGACAGAGACAGAGCACGAGTGGGGGAGGGGCACAGAGTTGGAAGCAGGCTCCAGGCTCCCAGCTGTCAGCACAGAGCCCGACGCGGGGCTCAAACCCGTGAACCGTGAGATCATGACTGGAGCTGAAGTCAGACGCTTAGCCAACTGAGCCACCTAGGAGCCCCTATAATTCTTTTTTTGTTGTTGTTTAATATTTATTTATTTATTTATTTTGAGAGAGAAAGAGAGTATGCGCACGTGTGCAAGCAGGGGAGGGGCCGAGAGAGGGAGAGACAGAATCCCAAGCAGGCTCCACGCAGTCAGCACAGAGATCATGAGA
The DNA here is from genome assembly GCF_018350175.1 of Felis catus. NCBI lineage: Eukaryota > Metazoa > Chordata > Mammalia > Carnivora > Felidae > Felis > Felis catus. The sequence goes on from NC_058378.1 coordinate 77,020,078, forward strand.
TCATGACCTGAGCCAAAATCAAGAGTCAGATGCGTACTCGACTGAGCCACCCAGGCGCCCTTAAGCTCCTTGAGCTCTAGAAAGAATCGGGGACCCGGATTTTCACCAGTGAGTTTCACCCTGTGACTCTGGGGTTCCATTGCTTCCAAATTCACGGGTTTCTCCCAGGCCTTCCTGAAATCCCAAAGCAGGAGGAGAGGTGAGGGACGGCTCGCCAAATGCCCTTCTTGGCTTTGGGGGGCCCGGCTAACTTCCCCTCCTGTGGTTCCGCGTTGGCTGTCGGCACAGCCCACGGCTCCCGCGGCCGTGAAGCCACAGAAGTCCCTGCAAACGCCACCCAAAGCTGAAAGTTGTTTAAGAACCAGCGCCTTTAGCAAAATCGGGGTGGCCGAGCCCTCCTGTCCTCCCTGTGCCGGTCCCTGCTGCTGCTGCTGGAGTCAAAGTCGGGCCCTGGCCCTGCCCCCAAGGGACTGAGCGTGATGAGAATCCAGGGAAAGGAGGGGAAGGGGAGGAGGGAGACCGGCCGGGGCGTTGCCCCCAGTCACCGAATCTACTCGGAGGAGAGAGCCCACAGTCCTCGGGCCAGCCCCTCTCCGGATCTTTAGCGCAGCTCCCCCCACCGTGAGCAGCAGCCCCTGCCCGGAACCCAATCGGGGTGGAACCACACGTCGCTGCTTAGCCAATGCCACGCTCCGTGCTTCGCAGCCTTGCCCACTTGTTCCTAGTGAAATGCCAAGGAGCTGGGTCTTAAACAAGCCCTCCTTGTCCTCCATGGCCCCTGGCACTTCCCAGCCCTGCGTGAGCATCTCGGGCCCGTCTGTGGGCCACCAGCTCTGGATCAGAGGCCTCCCGACGCCTCACCCCTCCCTGTCTCTCCCTCCCATTCCACTGAAAATGCAAACCTTCTGTGTTTAGCGCAGGCCTGTCAGTCAAAGTGTAACGCCAGACAAAAAAATCGTCGCAGTGGGTGGCTTTGGGACTGTGTGGCTGCCAGAGCTGCCTGGTCGACCCAGACTGTGGACTTTGGCTCGGCGAGGGGCAGGCTGCTGCCTGGGCTCCTGTTCTGAACAGTGGGTGGGGGAGCAAGGAACATTCACGGAGCGCCTATGCTGCGCCTGTCTTCGCGGCAGGCTTTTGAAATGTCACCTATTTCATCCATTCCTCGCCGCAGTCCCGAGGGGTGGGCTTTGCTCCACTTTACAGATGAGCAAACAGAGGCGCAGGGCTTTTCTGACTCCACCCTCCTCACCAGGGCCAGAGCCGGGGCTCGAACTCGATTCCCACCCCGGGCGTCTCCGCCCTTTCCCCAAGCCTTTGGCGGGGGTGCTTTTTGCCTCACGGGAGGTGCTCCGTCAATGGTACCAGTGACTCACGTCACCACTAGGAAAGGACACAGGGTTCGAAACCAGGACAGACCTGGAGAATGGCATTGTCAGGATGCTGCCTGCAGGGTCGGTGCCGGTCCTGACAACACTCCCTTGTGACTGCTGAAGGAACTGGCACCTCCAGGGTGGGGCGGATTTCCACCCGCAGACTCGGGCGGTGTCCGCTCCCTTCTGCCCAGCGGGGACACTGCTATCTGGCCTCTCCGTCACCACCGCGGCTCGGCCATGCCACCATCGCTGCGTAGCTTCGATCCTTCCCCTCCGGGCTCCTAGCTAAGCACACGGGTTTTTGGGTTCTACTTCCTCGACAAGCCAAGTCTCCATCTCGGGCATCTGTCATTGCTGCCAAGAGGCTTCTCAGAGGCTGCAAGGAGCCGGGGCAGGTGCTCTGGCCTCAGGAACGTGTTTGCGGCGCTGTCTGCTGAGCCTCCGGAGGTTCGGATTCTGTAACCAGAGCCCAGGAATTTGCATGTTAACAGGCTCCCCGGGTGGCTGATGCGGGCACTGCCCCTGGAGAAGCTCTGAAGGACACCAGTGCAAGCTTCCCAAAGGGCTTAACGCTCGAGAAGAGAAAAACGCTTTGGAAAAAGAGGTGTGCGAACCATTTAGAGATACGTTGGAGGTGGGTGGGCGTGTGGAGTGTGCTAGGATCCGACACACTTGCCCCCCGCCTCCAACTCGGAGCTGGCGGTTTTAGATATGTCGTCACCTTTGGACCCCACAAGAGCCCCGCAAGATCAACCGGGTTGTTAGCGCTTCTCGCAAAGAAGGGACGCTGAGGCTCAGGGAGGTTAAGGACACGCCCGAGTTTTCATAGCTCCCGGTAAAGACGCAGAATCGGACGCCACGTCTGGCTGATTCCGGAAGGCTTATTTACAAATATTGCTGTCAGTGACTGAGGGGGTATCAGGGCCAGGCACAGAGTCGGTGTCAAAAGCGTGCCTGTTCAGTGACGGAAGGGTGCACGAACGCGTGCGTGCACGAATGAATGCGTAAACGAGAGAACAAAACTCCTCTGAGATGAAGGAAACCCGCCCAAGAGGTTCCCTCTATGACTCATGCCCCAACAACCCCTCCCGCCGTTCCTTTAATCTGAAAGGTGACCCGGCTAAGTTTGCCCAGTTGATAAGCCCATGCCACTCACCTGCACCTTTAATCTGCAACTTGAACCCAAACAGGAAGCTGGGGCCAGAGATAAGGCTGAGGAAGGCGATGCCTGGAATCATTACCAGCCCGGAATTAGCCATTTAACTTGACGTCTCCACTCGGAGGTGGTCGGGCACCTCCTAGGTGCCACGTGGTGCCGTAGGCACCAACGATGAAGCAAGAAAGCAGACAGTGCCTGCCCTCCAGAGGCTTGTGGCCTACTGGGAATCTAGGGGTCAGAGAGGTATGTGCGCAGGGCCTGAGTGATCTGGAGGGGGAGGGCCATGGAGGCGCGGGCTTCAGGCTGGGGCCTTAGAGGGGAGAAGCATCCAGGCGGGAGTTAGCAATGCCAAGGATGCAATCCCTCCGAGCCCAACCGTGTAAGGCAAATTGGTGCTCGCTGTGTTTGGTTTTCCTGTTCTCGGTCAAGATGGCCTTCACCAAGCCCTCCTCCATCACCACCACTTAGCGAGCACTCTGCACCTGCCCCCCCAGCTTTGTCTCAGCTTTGTCCCCGGGAGCAGCTGCCCAGCCGGACCTTTTCCCTCGGGCTTCTCCCCTGCCTTCCCATGCCCTCCGGCAGTGTGTGCCGAGGCCCCCTCGTCCTGGACCACTAGCTAGTCCTAGGTTTTCAAGGATCTGGCCCCTGGGTGGCTCCATCGGTTGAGCATCTGACTCTTGGTTTCGGCTCAGGTCACGATCTCACGGTTTCATGGGTTTGAGCCCCGCGTCGGGCTGTACTGTCAATGCAGAGCCTGTTTGGGATTCCCTCTCTCTCCCTCTTTCTCTCCCTCTGTCTCCCTCTCACCTGCTCACACTGTCTCTCCCTCAAAATAAATAAACGAAACCTAAAAACAAATTTTTTTCTAAAGGTCACATGAAAAAATTAAGGTGTACGTAAAATGTATTCTATTCTGTTTTTGTGGTCAAAGGTAAGAAATACTCAAAACTCAGTACTTCCTAGCTATTTTACATCTTCGTCATCTACTATTACATATTTGCTTTTATTATGTTTAAACGTATTATTTAATATTATTTACACTTACATCCATTGCATCTGTAGGGTAGAAATACAACGTAATGGCAGGACCGGGTGTCTTCTTCCAAGTCTGTGTTCAGCGGCGTCACCTTCGTAGTCCGAAATGGCCACGATGGGAGCATTTACACCACAGGAATCAGTGTGAGCTGTTCTTCTGCTTCTTGTCTTGATTTAAGAACATGATTGAGAAAATGTTAGTGATACAGTTAAACGTGTGTTGTGTATCGTACTTGCATTGCGAATAGTATAAAAACTCGAGAAAATACTCTTGCAGCGTTAGAAAACTGTTGTCTGATTCAGCAGAGAGGTCGGTCCCATGAGTGACCAACGAGTGAAGTGAAAATATACACCTTCATTGTGTCACATCTGTCTTGTGAAAATACCAAGCAGCACGTGTTACTTGTACATTCATTCGAAGTAGGCTCATTGTCAGCGATATGACAGACTCTGCTGACCCAAATTTTCTTCAAGCATTTATTCATAGTCTGATTTTGTGACACTGTTGACTAGTAAATTATAAAGACTATGGATTTTGCAAGAAATAGAAGGTCACGTTGAAGTTCAAGGTGTAAGGAATTTACAATAAAGATTATTGAATATTGTTTTTTGTAAATTAAAAAAAATTTTTTAATGTTTATTTATTTTTGAGAGAGAGAGACAGAGCACGGGCAGGGGAAGGGCAGAGAGAGGGAGACACAGAATCCGAAGCAGGTTCCAGGCTCTGAGCTGTCAGCACAGAGCCCGATGCGGGGCTCGAACTCACAGACCGTGAGATCATGACCTGAGCTGAAGCCGGACGCTTAACCGACTGAGCCACCCAGGGCAGCCCTGTTTTTTCTAAATTCTATGCTGTAATCCTTTATAACAGTTCGATTTATAATATACTTATGCACATATATATGCACATTTTTTGGAGAGCTGGGTTGCCTCTCTGTGTGTTTGGCAAATTTGGAGAATTCCAAATTCCATTTCTCTTACTCAAACCTATACTTCTCTACCAGACGGTTCTCAAACCCTTTCCAATCTTTCCCTTCATGGATTCACAAAACGAGTTTTCATGTTAAAGCTAAGCTCCCTCTCCCCTCACTCACATTTGAAAGAAAAGAAACAAAATTATAAATAAAACCTTCTGGAGAATCCCCATCACACGAGGCCTTTGGGACAGAGCTGTTGCACCTGAGCAAGCCTCAAGTGCCCTGGACACAGACCTTTCACAGCCGCCCTGTCCCGGACCCTAAGACATGCTGGCCTGTGACCCAGACCCCTTGCCTGGGCCTTCACACACTCCATGTTGTTACAGACTCTCATCAGGAAAGAGGAGGCGGCCATTCTTCTGCCGTGTTTGCGCAACACGCTGTTTTCTTCCTCGGGAGTTTCTCTACTGCCTAGAAAAGACGCAGAGGGTTCGCTCTGCTGGGGCTCAGGTACACCATCATGGGGCTGAACTTGAGGGAGGCATCACGCTGGTCACCATTTTTGTATCCTGGACATCCCCGGCTTTTCCCATTGGGATGTTAGATTATGGGTGATGTTAGAATCAGGCCTCTACAGAAATCGTCACAAGCGGCCTAAGTCTTTTGTAGATCAGGAGTCCTTAGTGGCTAAGGTAAGGCTTATAGCTCTTCATTCAGTGACTCAGAGACCCAGCAGTGGACAGATCTGAGCCACTAGGCACCTGGCGCTTTGCTAAGACATTGAATGCATTCCGTCTTAATCCTCGCTGAAACCCCACGAGATGTCCTATTGTTACCCCTTGTAAACGGATGAGGACAATGGGGCTCAGAGACACTACCCACTTGTGGGCTCCCACAGCCAATAAGTAGAGACTCGGGATATAAACCTGCTGGCTATCCAGTCCTGATAACTTGCTGCCAGCTGGCCTCACCCTCCGGCCTCTTACTCCTCCCACTGTGGCCCCAAGTGCAATGCTGGAGGTACGGGGCCCACGCGGGGCCCACTGCTCGAAAGGAATCACTCTGCCGGCTGTTAAAAAACATGATTGAAACACAAACAAATGAAAGCAAATTAATCAACTTCTCTGACTCAGTTTTTCTGTCTATAAAATAGGTTATGAAGAAGGCTTAATGAGAAAAATCTGTGAAAAGTGCCCGGAACCCAGAAAGAGCTTGGTAGGGTCAACTCTAATTAATAACACACAAGATGACTCATGTAAACCACCCAGAAGAGAGGCTGGCACATACAGTGTGTTCAGTAAATGGTATTCCTTATCATGACTAATATTTTCTGTCCCTCATTAGAGCTACCGCAAGCGTCCTGCTTCTAGAAAACCATTTGCAGTGACAATTCCACTATCTGTCCTGGTTTTCCCAGGACACAGCGGGTAACAAGCAGGCATCCAGGGACCAGTTTAGGGTCCCACCTACAATCTTTAATATGATTTCTGGGAGAGGGGACATGTGTTCTGAGTTCCAAGTAACTGACTTATACGTTGTTTGAAAAACAGGGTCCATTTATAGCGATGGATGGGCTTCTCATGGTTTTCAAACACTTTTTTTTTTTTAAGCTCCAGCAACCTTTGTTCAAACGTTGATCTGAAACAGACTTTACCACCAACAAGTGCAATTGAGATCGAGGGGAGGGAGGTGGCCTAGAGCCCGCCCCCCGTAGCAGGTTCTGCCAAGCATGGTCTAAAACCCCAGCTTCTACTGTCGTCAGCAGTTTAGGGACTTCTAAAGACCAGCTGGATTATTTGGTTTATTGAGAATGGTTTTGTGTCCACCACAGGGGGCTGTTTAGGGCGCATGAGATGCCTTTGGTTGATGGCTTCTGTCTTGTCTTAAATATGCCTCTGTTTAAGCACAAGTAATCGCTTCACTGTGATGTCAGGTTAATGGGGTCCTCTGCCGAACCCTGAGATATTGCCGATATTGCTTTTCCACGGATCAAACGAGGCAGATCAAAGTCAAGATTTTCAAAATTCTCCTGTAGAAGGAAATGCCTCCAGGCAAAACTTTGAGGTTTTCAATAGTCTTGAAAACTAGCCTTTTCTTCTGGCAGCAGAAAGGATCCTTTTATTGGTGCCAAGCAGGAATAGATTTCTTCTCAGAAACTATTTTATAGATTACGTGTCGTTTCCTACTTTCCTTTTCATTCTCATAGCAATTATCTTCCTTTCAGAGAACGTCTGCGCAGCATACAGTAGGCATGTTTCAGCAGATAAGCACTGGAAGCCAACCCAGCTGGGAGCGCCATTGTTTCTGTAACCCTTCTAAATCCCGGGGCCCACGTGGGCAGCTTCGCATTCAAAGAACCATAGTCCTGGGGCCAAAAAAGTAATTAAAAAAAGAATTCCAAACCGTATCCGGGCTTCTCAAAACTGTGAAGAAGATCCAAATTTAGAGTCTACAGCAACAGTATCTACTGGAATGTCTCTCCCCAGCCCCCCACGTCCATCCTACCAGGTGTCTGGAGCCTCTTGCTCTCCACTGGGTCTCTCGAGCCTTTCTCCACACCAGCTCTTGTACTGGGGTGGCCGTTACGGGACTATCGTGGGTGGGCAGGGGCGAGGCGGTGGGGAGGGAAAAATGTGGGTACTCTCTTTTCATCTTCGTGACTTTGGGTTTGAGGTTTGCTGAGCTCCAAATTATATTCTTGCTATTGTCTGATTTTGTGCGGAGTACAAGTAGATCGTTCAACCTGATGCACAGTGGCACATGAGCCGACGGGCGCAGTAGAGCCATATTTACGAGTTTTAGAAGTTTCTTCTCTTTGCATGTTTCTAGTAGCCCGTAGGACCAAGAAAATCTCGCCCCATATCAATAACAGGATTCTTATGGCCACTTTTTCTCGTAGGACACATGAGAGTATCCACGTATATTTCTATTTGCACCTGGTTAATCTATTGTAATGAAGGTTAAATAACGTAGAGGAAGTTATTACTCTGAAAATCCATTGAAAGGCAGGGGCTTGATGGTAAAATTAGAAGTCCCTCCCTTGGCTCTGATGGTAAGAAGTTAGGGAAACTGTGGGCAGCTGACAATGATTGGAGTGAGAAATATCTCCTGAATTCATTAAAGAGAAACCCTTATAAATCGACGGACCCTTAAAAATCAGTTTTCAGAAAACAATTCTACGGAAAAGGAAACCCTTAGGAACAGGTACGAGACCCCCCCTCGGGTGCTTCTTGGCCATCATGCTCTCGTTCACTTTAAAACGAGACTTCATCTGTGGCAGCACCGGAGATACAAAGAGTTGATGACATAATTAATGAAACTGATGAAATCCCTGTCTTCAAGAAGTGTCTGCTCCAGAGGGAGTCATGGTCAATGACGAGCACTGACCGGATGCAGCAGTCTAAGTGGGGCTAGACTGTTACTGGTCTAGAAACTCACATTGTGGAAGCACAAAGTAAGGGTGCCCAAGCCTCCCTGTGGGTACAAGGGCCAGGGAAAGCCACACCAAGCAGAACGGATCTGGAAGGAGGTTCCAGACTGAGGGAACAGCATGTGCAAAGGATCCAATGCCCGAGTATCCATGGTGGGTTTAGGAAACAGAGTCCTCCCATGAGGCTGGAATGTGGAAAGCAGAGAAATAAGCCCACGGATGGAGGTGAGGATTTACCAGGTGTCTGTGGAGGACCGGAGCAGAGAGACGTGGCTGGAAGAAGAGGCTGAGGTTGAACCAACACGGACAGTTTATCCTGTGTCACAAAGACACCCAGTTGGTAGATTGGACTCGACCATCACAACGTGAAGCCTTAACTTCCAGCTCTGCAAGTGGGCCTCCACCTTCACCAAGCCCTTCCTCCTTTGGAATTTACGAGAGGGCTCAGATATCAGGAACTTTAGCAGAGGCCCCAGGTTTCTAGGAAACACAAACCAGCACCTTCTCATCAAAGACTGGAAAGCTCTGGGGAAGACCGTGTGGGACTGTGGTGACTGCATGATTTCCTGGAAGGGGCGCAGGGCTGCGTGTGCGGTTCAGGCCAAAGCAGGGGGAGAGGCAACGCAGCAAGAGGAATGATTAAAGAGAGAAGCCCATGAGCAGCCCAACCTCCTTAGATAGATAGATGATGATAGATCAATCAATCGATCCATGCAATTTGTATCATCTACTCGTCTCTTCAAATCTGACTCCAGGAATCTCTCATATTGCTTTTCTACTGTAAGAACAAAAGCGTGCCCATCCGAGCAAACACTTTCTTCTCTGGTTCCTTCCAATGTGGTGCTACATCCAATGATCCCATTCATAGCAGAATGGCTTTCACCTGTGAATAACGGACCACTCTCAACCCCCCAGCCCCTCATAACACTCCAGATTAAAAAAAAAAAAAAAAACGGGAAGGCAATGATCATAAATTCTCTTAAGGATTCCAAACACCAGCGCCTCCAAGCCAGGGATCCTCAGACCCTGGAGGAGTATTCCATTTCCGAGTGGCGAGAAAGGCCATAAACAGTCCAAATTCTTCCCTCAGATTGAATTTCCTCATGTTTGTAAAGGTTCAGCTACCCTTTAACAAACGTTAAAGTTTGAAGAAAAAATAACTATTCAAGTCTCTATGTACATAGAATATCCTTTCCAACAGTAGAACAATAATCTCCATAAGACATTTTACAAGGAACTGAGGTCATACAAAGTACTGTCTATTAAAAATTGCCCCCAACCTTTTTACTAACTGAATTGTTTTCTTCTTCATATCCGATTACCTTTTATTCCACTGCGTTATTCAAAGACAGATTAGAGTAAGTGCAATGAAATCAACCACGTATAACAATGTTTGAGTACGTTGAGAGCCTGGAGTTTTGTTCTGGCTTTGCCACCAACTGGTGTTTGACCTTGGGAAAAGCTTTTGACACCACTGAGTTTTTATTTCTCTATCTGGAAATCGATGAAGGTGATCTCTAAGGTCTTTTCTGCTGAAATAGCCAATGGATTTATCCATCTTTGTATCCCCTTTGATTAGCATTGTGCTTGACACAGAGCAGGTGCTTAGTAAGTATCTCGGGTGGATGAGTGTGGAGTGATTCTCTGCTTTGCTTCACAAAGATAATGTTGTAGGGGTTGTTTTGCTCCCACTGGTGTTGGTACGTGGTGGTTTGAGCGAGCACATGCCTACCGTTGCCTTTGCTGGCACTTGAGGCTGATTTTCCAGCAGTCAATTAAAATGCTTCTAAAAATACCATGCGGGCCGAACAAAATGTTTCTATGATCTGTATTCAGTCGACAGATCAAAACTGTCCTGCAAGACGCGTGGTTGTTTGACCTGTGCGTTAGATGTTCAATATGTGACTTGAATGTGGAATTGGGGACACGGATGTAGCCCACGCTATCCTACTTTACACAGATTCATGTGTGCACATATGGACTCTTACCTGATTTGCATCCAAATCAACAGTTACAAGATGGGCGGTGATAATTTCCTGTGAGGCCCCTAGGAGGCTGGCAGAAATGATCCATGTAATGGTTATTATATAACACACCAGCAGAACATTCCGGCGCAAAGGCTCACAGTTAAATAAAGCACCCGGTTGGTGAGATAGCTCCCCTCAAGCTCATATAGGCCCGCCTCTTGCAGACTAAAGTCCTAACAGAAGAAACTGGCCGTGTCTGTTTGAGGTGGGAACTAGAATAGCAAAGCCACAGATGGGGCAAATTATAGCAATTCAGAGATTTAAAAAAAAAAAATTGTTTTTTCAATGTTTATTTATTTTTGGGACAGAGAGAGACAGAGCATGAACGGGGGAGAGGCAGAGAGAGAGGGAGACACAGAATCGGAAACAGGCTCCAGGCTCTGAGCCATCAGCCCAGAGCCTGACGCGGGGCTCGAACTCACGGACCGTGAGATCGTGACCTGGCTGAAGTCAGACGCTCAACCGACTGCGCCACCCAGGCGCCCCCGATTCAGAGATTTGACACAGGAACTCAGGAACCAAGAAAAGGGATGGGAAGACCACCAGGTTGTAGAAGATGTACAGCGGGACTTATAAAAAATGTTGGAACTTATTATATCTTAAATGTATGGAAGAGCTGAACAAGCACAGAGCCAATTCTTCAGAGAAGTCTAAGCATTTTTATGAAGTTTTATAAACTTTAAGAGAAGTCACAGAATAACTATGATGCCATGAGTCCTTTCAATATGAACACCTGTGTCTTTCTCAAGGTCTGGGAAATTCAAAATAGCAACTCTGACTCTTTTTCTTCTGCTTTCTTTTCTTTTCTTTTTTACATTTTATTTTTGAAAGACAGAGAGAAACACAGTGTGAACAGGGGAGGGGCAGAGAGAGGGAGACACAGAATCTGAAGCGGGCTCCAGGCTCCGAGCTGTCAGCACAGAGCCCGACGTGGGGCTCGAACCCACAAACTGTGAGATCATGACCGGAGCCAAAGTTGGGCGCTTAACTGACTGAGCCACCCACGTGCCCCTCTTCTCACTGGTTTGTTTTCCTTTTTGTGAATCTCTGACCAGAAAGGGTTGAAATGTTAGAATCACTCCTCTAAGACTCTTCCCTTTCATAGCTTCCTCTTTGTGTCCTGGGGAGAAGAAATCCTTGGGTCTGATCCTCTAGCTCAACTGTTCAACCTTAGGGTGGGCTTGTCAGCTGCCCCTTTTTAATTGTGATTATCACAGTTTAATTCCAAGATCCCTGTTTCATTATACCAGCACGTTCTTGTTGTAGAGCTGTGAGGGCCTCTCTTTAAGCCCCTGAAGATTCTACATTTTTTTTTTAAGTCTTGTGTCTCGCTATTAACTCAATTTACTTGGATTTTAGCCTTTTCTGTTGTTGAGTCTGTGGTCTTTCTTGCATGGTGTTGGTTTTCTTCCACTCTTACGGGTAGCTTGGTTGCAGAGATTCTGGGCAGCAAAGTGGCCGGCAGCTAAGCCCTCCTTGGGGAGCGGCACCAGGAGCAGACTGGGATCTCTCTCCCCTTCTCTCCGCCCAGAGGGGAGAGGCGGAAACCAGCAGGCGTCGCTGCCACCACTGGAGGGTGGGCATGTGGAGGAGGCAGGGAGGCTCCTGGCCAGCGAAGAAGTCTGCTCCTGGACCCACAGGCCAGGTGCACTGGGCCACTGTCCACGACTCCAAAGCAGGGTGCCGATGGGGGTCCTGAGGGTGGCACTGGGTGCTGGGGAGGAGGGCAGTGCAACATGATGGGAAAAATACGTCCCTGGAAGCTTTGAGCTTGAAGGCGAGGTTTGAAAGCTGCGGGCTTCCTGCGGGATGGTCAGGTCTTTCCTCTTGGCCCATTCTGCTTGTCTAGAGAAGGGCCTTCCACCCCCCACCTGACGGGTGTCATCCTGTCGGCCACAGTTCTGGGGACTGATTACATGGGGCATTCAGTCAGGTGAATGATCACTCACCCCTCTTCCCCCTGCCCTGAATGGCATCCCCGTCCTCTGCAATCCCTGGTGCTCCTGAACTTTCCATCCCTCGGGCTGGGGCCTTGCATTTCTGCCTGGATGCTAGCGGTGGTGGTAGCTGAGTCTGGGGAACCGGCTTCTTAAACACCCATTTCTTTTGGTTTGGTTTTTGCACTACCTTCATTGCTACTGCAGAGGCATCTGACGCCCCCTTTTGGGAGTCTTGCGGTATAGAGCAGGTGGCTTCTTGGCTACCCCCTACCCCCACCCCGTGGGGGTAGGGGGTAGCCAGCTTTCTCCAGTCAGTTTCCGCCGGTCCACCTGTTTCCTAGCATCCCGGACTTCGTTACAGCTGTCGGGTTTCCCAGTCTGTCTGTCCTTGTGGGTTTATGAGTCAAGAAAAATCAAAATCTCTGATTATCTTAGAGGGGTTTTAGAAGGGAGAGTAAGAAAACACTGGTGTCCGAGCCACTGTCATACTGAGAGTTTGTTCTCTCTCCTCTCTGGGGTCAGTAGCTACCTGGGCACTGCCCTGTTCTCTGGACTCAGTGCCCACTCACTGCTTTTTTGTCAGGATGTCGGTACTTGGAGGCAGGCCCTCAACTAACCACACATTCGCAGTAACTCCAACCCGCTCTTCCTTCCTCTTCCCACAATCTGTCCCCGGGGGTTCCCAGCAGCCACCAACCTCTCCCTCTTCTACGGAAGTTTCTCCTGCAAATGTCTGAGGCATGGGTTTCCTATGGCCCTTTTCTTCTCTTTTCTCTATGTTGATCGGATCCATTTGGCTTTTTAAAGGAGCTTTTCAAAAGTTCTTGTCTGCCAATGGCACTCTTTCTTATTATCCAAACCAGTTATCATTTTATTATTAAAGTATATATATATATATATATATATAATATATATATTTCTACACTTCATGAAAATTTGGGTGGAACCGGGAATAATTACAAGCGCTCAATTAACTATCTCATCAAATCCTGGCTTTGAAAATATCCAGGCCATCTTCTTTTCCCCCTTTTGGTGGTTAGGGGGTGAGCTGGAAGGCTGTATCGAACTTGGAATGGTTTTCGTCACACCAAGATTATTCATCCATGTTTTACGGTAGTACTTTTGTGTTACATTTTCGTATTAAAATCCTTGGTTCGTTTGAATTTATATTTGGTGTAAGATGTAGAAAGGTGTCTAGATTTTTTTCAAATGTTCAACCATTCGTTCAAACATTAGTTATTGACTAGTTTCCTGATTTGAAATATATACTCTTTTAATTCATGTAGCTTCATAATGTGTTTTATTATCTCATGGGTGAAGTTCTCCTTAATAATTCCCCTTGTTTTGTAATGAGCACTTTTAACATCTACTCTCTTGGCAATTTTCAAATATGCAATACGGTATTAGTAACTATAGTCACCGTGCTTGTCCATGACATCCCCAGGACTTATTTATTTCCTAACTGGAATTTGTGCCTTCCGACCCCCTTCACGTATTTTGCCCATCCCACAACCCCTGGCTCTGGCAATCACCAATCTGTTCTCTATACCCATAAGCTTGTTATTTTTTTCAATTAAAAAATTCACATATGAGTGAAATCATGTGGTATTTGTCTTCCTCCGATTTATTTCACTTAGCATAATGCCCTCAAGGTCCATTCATGTTGTCATAAATGGCAAGATTTCATTCCTTTTTATAGCTGAATAATATTCCCTTGTATGTGTGGGTGTATATATCTTCTTTATCCATTCATCCATTGATGGGCACTTAGGTTGTTTCTATATCTTGCTGTCATGAACATGGGATGCATATATCTTTCTGAATTAGTGTTTTCATTTTCTTTGGATACTCAGAAGTGGGATTGCTGGATCATATAGTAGTTTTATTTTTCATTTTTTAAGGAACTTCCATACAGTTTTCCCTAGAGGCTACACCAGTTTACATCTCCATCTACAGTGCAGAAGGGTTCCCTTCTCTGCACATTCTTGCCAACACTTGTTATTTCTTATCTTTTTGATACTAGCCATTTTAACAGGTGCAAAGCGATGTCTCATTATGGCTTTGATTTGCATCTCCCTGATGATTCGTGATGTTGAGCATCTTTTCATGCACCTGCAGGCCATCTGTATGTCTTCCTTAAAAAAATGTCTATTCAGATCCTCTGGCCGTTTTTAACTTAACCAACAAATTGGACAACCTGGATGAAATGGATAAATCCCTAGAAATACACAACCTTCCAGCCTCAATTATGAAGAAATGGAAAATCTGAAGAGACTTATTGATAATAAGAAGATTGAATCAGTAATCAAAAACCTCTCAGTGAACAAAAGTCCAGCAGCAAATGGCTTCACTGGTGAATTCTGCCAACATGCAAAGAAGAATTAACACCAATCCTCTCAAAATCTTCCAAAAACTAGAAGAGAAGGAAGTACGTTCAAAGTCATTTCACAAGGCCAGCATTATTCTGATACTAAAACCAGACAGACCCCACAAAAACAAACAAACAAAAATCATAGGTCAATACCCATGATGAACATAGATGCAAAAATCCTCACAAAATATTGGCAAACCAATACGTTAAAAGGGTCATACGCCATGATGAAGTGGGGATTTATTCCAGGGATGCAAGAAAGTTTCAATATTTGCAAATCAATCAACATGATACATGACATCAATAAACTCAAGGAGGAAAATCAGATGATAATTTCAGTAGATGCAGAAAAAAAGTTTGTTAAAATTCAACATTCATTTATGATAAAAACTCTCAACAAAGTGGGTGGAGAGGGAACGTGCTTCAACATAATAAAGGCCATATATGACAAACCCACAACTAACATCACACTCAATGGTAAAAAAGTGAATGCTTTTCTTCTAAGATCAGGAACAAGACAGAGATGCCCACTCTTGTCACTTTTATTCAACATAGTATTGGAAGTCCTAGCCAGAGCAATTAGGCAAGAAAAAGAATAAAGGCATCCAAATTAGAAAGAAAAGGGTAAAACTGCCAATATTTGCAGATTACATGATAGTATACAGAAAGCCCTAAAGACACCACCCAACACTATTAGAATTAATAAACAAATTCAGTAACGTTGCAGGATATGGAATCAATACCGAAAAATCTGTTGTGTTTCTACACATTAATAATGATCAGAGGTGTCTGGGTGACTCAGTCGGTTGAGCGCCTGACTTCGGCTCTGGTCATGATCTCATAGTTCTTGAATTTGAGCTTTCATTGGGCTCGCTGCTATCAGTGAGGAGCACCCTTTGGATCCTCTGTCCCCCTCCCCCACCCCTCCTCTGCTCATTCTCTCTCTCTCAAAAATAAAAATTCACATTAAAAACTATGATCAAAAAGAGAAATTATGAAAACAAGTCTATTTACAATTGCATCAAAAAGAATCAAATAACTAGAAAAAATATAACCGAGCAGGTGAAAGACCCGTACACCGAAAATTATAAAACACTGATGAAAGAAATGGAAGAAGACACAGAGAAGTGGAAAAATACGCTGTGCTCATGGGTTGAAAGAATTAATATTGTTAAAATATACACACTTCCCAAAGCAATCTACAGATTCAATGCAATCCCTATCCAAATTCCAATGGCACTTTTCACAGAAATAGAATAATCTTAAAATGTGTATGAAATCACAAAAGACCCTAAATAAACAAAATGATCTTGAGAAAGAAGAACGAAGCTGAAGGCATCATGCTCCCTGATCTCAAACTATCGTGCAAAGCTATGGTCATCAAAATGTGTGTTATTGGCATAAAAACGAACACAGAGATCAATAAAATAGAATAGAGATCCCAGCTACAAACCCATGGTCAAATAATTTACAGCAAAGGAGACAAGTATATACAACGGAGAAATAAATGCTCCTGGGAAAACTGGACAGCCACACACAAAAGAATGAAACTGGACCACTGTCTTACACCACACGCAAAAATTAACTCAAAATGGATTAAAGTCTCGATTGTAAGACCTGAAAGCATAAAACTCCTAGAAGAAAATAGAGGTGAGAAGCTCCTTGACATTGGTCTTGGTGATGATTTTTAAAATCTGACTCCAAAAGCAAAGGCAAGAAAAGAAAAAAAAAAATAGACCAGTAGGACTACCTCAAACTAAAAAACTTCGGCACAGCAAAGGAAATCAACAAAATGGAAATGCAACCCACTGGATGGGAGGAAATATTTGCAGATTCTATATCTGATAAGGGGTTATCATCCAAAATATATAAAGAACTCCTACAACTCCATAGCAAAGAAACCAAACAATGTAACAGTTCTTTTTAGCTCTTTCCTTGGCAATTTGTCTAAGTTTATTCTACTAAATACATTTTTAATAATTTGGGCAACTTAGAGAATCCCATTAGAATTTGGGAGGGCTTGGATTTATTTTTACGGATTCTTTTAGGGAACGTTGGCATTTTAATAATCATAAGCCATATTTCAGCCTCTTGGATGAATTTACATTATCCAGCCAGCTGAAGTAATCGTTTACTTTAAGATGTAATAAAATTGTCTCAACATCCCATCTCACACCTGATAGAAGTCCCAACACGCTTCTCAGTCTCTCTGGGGTTTCATGGCAGTGGAAGGGGTTCGGTGTTTATTTTTTCCTGAGCCAGTTCCAGTTTTCTGCTTCCATGGAATTTTTGATCTCTGCTCTGGCTCTGACCCCTGCACGACTGTCCTTTCTCCAGTCCACAACACCCCACTGGAGACCATCTGATCTTTTTGCTGGCATGAACTCAAGGCCACGAGCACACGACATGGGCAACTTCAGGATAAGTCTGAGCCCTGGAGTCAGAATGTCTAGGTCAACAGTTAGACTCCACTGGCAAGCTGTGCGCTTGGTCAAGGGACTTAACTTCTCTCTGCCTGAGTTCCTCATCTGTTATGGGAAATAGATTTTTTTTGACTATTAAATGATAAACACAGTTTAAATGCTTAGTGTATTGCCTAGAAAGTGGGTACACAATAAACACGAACGGTTATCACCACGACCACAACCACAATCTTCATCACCGAAGATTTGGAGGCTCCGCGAATGGCTTACATTAAAACCAAGAGAACAAATGACTTTCAACTGAATATTGGAATGTTTACGTATTTGCTCTCAAAAGCCTCTACTTGTCCTCTTACAGGAAGAAGGTCCTCACTTTCCGATTAAGCTTCAGTCGCACCCCCGGGATCTCTTGCCTTCTTCTTCCTGGTTTACTCTCCTCCAACCCGATCTATTTTAATTCTTGTCCTCCACAGCAAGGAACAGGCACTATCTTGCCCAAATTAAACCAGCCCATCAAGGTGTTGGCTTAACAAAAACACTTTTCTCTCCCAGGAGAAATTCTGTAGTCAAATCTTACAGCTCAGAAACTAATAATTGCTTTTCCCCTGCTTCACAATCTACCAGGTCGGCCTCTCCCATCTCTTCTATTGTCCATCTAGAGAGTTTTGTTGTTTTCTCGATAGAGCATGCATCATATTCCTTTAGGATATCTATAAGTTGCTATTATGAGTGGAATTGTTTATCCGTTATACTTTCTGACTGGTTAGTATGAAAGTGATTACTTTTTTTGTCTATTTGTTTTGGGACTCGAATTGTATCATCACTGGTTTTAATGGCTTTCCGTCCATGCTGTTGGGTTTTCTCTGTATAGCATCACTTTTTCTTCAAGTAAAGATAATTTTGCTTGCTGCTCTCTAATACTTACGTCTTCTGTTTTGGCTTATCGTGCTGGCTTGGACAGACGTCATGGGTCAGTAATGACAATGGCCTGCTGGTACTGATGGATCCTACCTGCTACTATTTTGTTTAGGATTTACAAGTGAAATGAGGTCTGCAGCTTTCTTTTTAGTGTGTCTTTGATAGGTTTTGTTGCAGTGTTTTTCTGGCTTTGTAAAAACAGTAGAGCATTGAGAAGCACTCCTTCTTTCTTTGAGTTCTGGAACAATTTAAGTAATTTCTGTATTCTCTCTTCTTTGATGGTTGGAGCCACGTAAGCTGTGTGGACCCGGCTTCTTTAGGGAGAGGTTCCTTCACAATCATCTCCTAGTTTATTTTAGGTTTCCTATTTCTTCTTCATGGGGGACATTTATTTATCTCAGAATAATTGTCCCTATCAGTTTTTAAGTTTATTTCCACAGGTTTACAAAGTATCTTTTAAGACTTTTGAGAGCTTTCCCCTGCCTCGGTGGTTATCGGCCTTTTCTTTTGTCGGGTTTTGGATATTTGCATTTTCTTACTCTTTCTGCTTCTTGGATTAAGGGAGATTATGACTTGCTTTTCTTGAGTTTTTCTCTTTCATTAATGAATCAACTCTCCTGCTTTTAGGTTTTCTGGTTTCTGCAAAGCTTCATGCTTTTTTGTGTTTATTTCCTTCTCCTTTAGGTTTGGTATTCTTTTCCTAAATTTTTGAGTTTCACAATTAGTTCATGTCACTCTTCTTTGCTAGCAATGGGAGAACTTGCAGCTCGAGAACACTTTGACTTCAACATATGCATTTTGGTGCCCAGCGGTCTCATTCTTGTTGTGTTAGCAAATATGTATTGAGAGAGAGAGTGGTATATTTCCCAAGTGGCTGGGATGCTATCACTGGATTGTTCCCACTTGTTTATTTCCAGATTTATTGCATTTTAGACAGAAAATGTGATCCATCCTCTTTCTGCTATTAAAAATATGTTGAGGTTGGTTTTATGGTAAAATGTGGACCTTATTCCTGGTGTATAATTAAGGTCTGTAATCATTTCATACACACTTGAAAAAAAATACATTCTGGAATATAATTATGTAACACATAAATTTCTATATGTATATATATACACTTACATTATTAATTATACTATTAAGACCATCTACATCCGTGCATTTTACATTCTTAACCTGTCAAGGACCGAGAGAGACTTGACTTATTTTTTCATCCACGGTTCTTTTCTTCCTAGAGTTTGTTGTACGAGGGATTGTTTCTCAAGGTGTGATCCCCAGACCAGCAGCATCAGTATCATCTGAAACCGTGGCAGAAATGAAATGCTGAGCCTTGTGGCCTCCTGAACTAGAAATGGCCTGGAACATATCAATATGTCTTTTAAGAAGTCGTCTGAGGGCTCTGGATGTACACTCATGCTTGAAGACCACTGGAGGAGGTATGACGTGTGAATCTCACTTTGCCCCGAGAAATTATTCTTTTTGTCCAATGGTTTGTGATGCTACCTTTAAAAAAAGTTTATTTATTTTAACAGAGAGAGACAGAGCATGTGGGAGGTGCAGAGAGAGAGAGAGAGGGAGAGAGAGAACCTCAAGCAGGCTCTGTACTGTCAGCATGGAGCCCGTTGCGGGGCTCAGACTCATGAACCATGAGATCATGGCCTGAACTGAAATCAAGAGTCGGATGCTTAGCCGACTGAGCCACCCAGGCGCCCACTGATACTACCTTTTTCAAGAACTTAATTCTGTTTCTGAAATATTTATTCTGTACCATTAACATGTAACATACTGCCTTAATTTTTATAGTTAATGAAGACAGGCAATCAGATGTAGGCATTATGTGTTTTTCATTAAATTTGCAAAGATTTAAAGACTCAATCCCTTTTAGTGTTAACAAGAATGGAATGGACTAGACACTCTAGCGCATTGGTGGTGAGTATGTAAAGTGATACATTTTTGTTCTTCCTGAAAAGAAACGATCATAACGTGTCTACAACATCTTAACCTTTGTTCCAGTAATTCTGCTCCTACGAATTCATCGTAAGAAAATAATCAGAACTGGTGAACAATTTATATTCATGTGGCTTTTTGTTTGTTCATTTAGACTGTTAACTAATTTTCATGAATAGAATATTTTATGAAAAAGTTTTAGATTTTCAGAAAAATTGAGCAGAGAGTACAGAAAATTCCAATATACCCTTCTTCTCCAGTTTCTTTTATTATTAATAGCTTGCACTGGGTGGGGTATATCTGTTATAATTGATGACACAACAATGATGTTAAGACATCGTTATTAACTAAAGTACATAGTTTACGTAGGGTTCACTCTTTTTTTGTGGTATATTTTGGGGTTTTGACAAATGCATGACAAGTACCCACCATTACCATATCATATAGAATAATTTCCCTTGCCAGGATGCCTGGGTGGCTTAGTCAGTTAAGCATCTGACTTTGGCTCAGGTCATGATCTCATTGTTCATGAATTCGAGCCCCGCGTCGGGCTCTGTGCTGACAGCTCAGAGCCTGGAGCCTGCTTCGGATTCTGTGTCTTCCTCTATCTCTGCCCCTCCCCTGCTAACACTCTGTCTCAGAAATCAACATTAAATTTTTTTTTAAAGGATAATTTCACTTGCCTAAAATCTCCTAGCTCCACCTATTTGGTTTTTTTTTTTTTAAAGGAAAGGATATAAAAAATTAGAAAAGAATATGGATCACATAAAGGTCCAACAATAAAAGAACGTTTAAATAAACAAATTCTGATATATTCAATTCAAATGAAATAGTATGCAGCCATTAAAAATAGTGTTCCTGTAAAATACTTAAAGACTTGGGGAAATGTCCGTAATATATTACTAAGTTTAAAAAAGTATCTAAACTATATGTATATCATCACTCCAACTTTGCAGAAGAATAATTATCTATGCTCATGAGAAAAAACTACTCCAAAGGGAGGAAGAGCCTGAAGGTTCTCCACTGAAATGCCTAGAAGCCTGTGAGAGGCCGAAAGTAGGTTGTAGGGTTAGGAAAATAGCCTTGGACATCAGCCAGCCGCAGTTAAGAATCATGTCTTAGCCACCTGAGATCTGCGTGGTCTTGGGAAAGTTGCTTTCTTTTATTTCGTGTTTGCGAAATTGCCGAAAATAAGTACGTAATGCTTTTAAAATGAGAAAACAAGTAAAAAGAGGAAGTGATAAGGAGCAAGAGTAGAGACACTGGGGCAATAAAGGGCTGCAGGTGGCAAAATTCCCCACCTGAAGCGGCTGGGGCAGAAAAGGGAGGTTGGTGACTCACAGAATCGCAAAGTCCGTAGAAGGGCTGGCTTGGGCAGGGCTCAGATGATGACCCCCAGACCCAGTTCTCTCCTTGGCTCTTCCGGGCCCCAGGCTTCCTCTTTCAGTAGCCCCAGACCTCACATGGCATTCCCAACCCTCTCATTTCACAGCCAGAGTGAGTTTCCCAGAACTCCCTCATAAAATCTCATTGGCTCTGTGTGAGTCACATGCCTCTCTCTCGACCAATCAGTGGTCAGGGAAAATAGGTACTGCTTGGCTTACTCCTGGATCATTCAACCTCCTGGATCAGGTACGGATTCAAATTCCACAGAACCGTAAGGACCGGCAGCAAGTGAGGGGGTGATTCTCGAATGGGAAAGACTCTAGGTGGCAAAAAAAACCAAAAGATGCTCTTTTTCTTGAAAGGAGGTGGCTCTACAACTCTCCCAGCTGTTTCAGGTGCACCTCTTTAACGTCTGTGCCCTTCTCGGGGTATCGTTTTGGGGGCCATTGTTTTTATGTCCACAGTAGAGATGGTTGTATTGGTTTGTCCTGAACCAAGACTGAGCCAGGTGGTCCATGACTGGTTCTCAGGACACTGGACCACGGTTTGTGCTAGTATCCTTCAGTTTATGCGTTCAGCATGTCGCATCAAAAGGATTTCATTAAATGCCCTTTTTACACAGTCCAAGACTATTGTTTGCCCGAGTGTTACTGGGAGTCGTAGGGAAGGCACCCCGGAGGCGTGGATCAGGGGAGGGGGATCTGCGTTTTATTGAAACTCAAACACAGCGTCTTGGATGCCTTTTATGACCTCTCCAAGAAGACAAAAGACTGGTATAACGACACTCTGGCCAATTTGCGGCGAAGTTTATCATCCTTAGTTTCCCAGCTGGAGCTCCTCACCCCGGTTCAATATCCTTGAGCTAAACAGAGTCCTCGTTTTATGGCTGTTATGAAATTGTATTCTTGGAACAAGGACAAACCCTGACTCCTCTACAATCGTGGTCAGTTGAACCCACTGGTGTCATTGGGGTTGGCAATAAAAACAGGTTGGATATTAAGCAGATGCACCTGCTTCTCAGGCATTGCTCAGGTGCCAAAAGATAGACGGATTGCGTGGCCCGCGCTCTGTGCGCTGGAAGGAAAGGAGCCGGGCGGAATTCCCTTGGGAAGTTGGGGCCTCGGGGAGTAAGGATCAAATAAACTCCCTTCTGAGCAGGCTGCGCCTCCATCTGACAGTGAAATAATCCAGTTTTCTTGGACTATGAATATGGAGAGACCTTTAGCCCCACCTTAGTCAACACATGAACACATGGCAGGAGCCCATAAAGAAGAAGGTACTAGACCAGGCCATATGCACCTTGTCATTTGCTTCATAAAATGGGATTTCATTACCTTGGCCCTGTCGTCATTTCTGTCTTGCCTGCTGCCTCTTTCTCTGTTTCCTGGACTCGGGAGTGAGTCGCCCAGTTACTTGAAGAGAGACAGTTTTTCAAAGCGAAATACTACATTACCATTACTAATGTCACATTTTACACCCTATCTTTGCTGCAGGAGTCAGCTTTCTATACACCACCTCAAATCCTCACAAGAACTGTCTGTAGAAGGTTCCAGAATTACCATTGTAAACAGGAGGAAATGAAGGCTCTGTCTCGCTAGTAACTTGCCCAAAGCCATCCAGCTCTCTGTTGATGAAACCGGAGTTTTGTTTTTTAAATTTTTTTTTTCAACGTTTATTTATTTTTGGGACAGAGAGAGACAGAGCATGAACGGGGGAGGGGCAGAGAGAGAGGGAGACACAGAATCGGAAACAGGCTCCAGGCTCCGAGCCATCAGCCCAGAGCCCGACGCGGGGCTCGAACTCACGGACCGCGAGATCGTGACCTGGCTGAAGTCGGACGCTTAACCGACTGCGCCACCCAGGCGCCCCAGATGAAACCGGAGTTTTGAAATGAAACCTGCCAAAGCGAAATACCGTATTCCTTCCCTCATTATCAGTAGCTAACAAAAATGCATTTCTTTCAAATTGATTGCGGCAGGCTTTAGCCTGATTCCAGTTTTCATTTCTTGTTTCTAAATCTAGTAGCCGCGGTGGTGTTACAAGCCTAACCCATAGGGTGGCTGATCGTCTGAGGGAATCCAGTCTTCCCAATGCATAGCTATGCCACAGCAGCCTTCCAGAACCTTCCATGGGTGTGTGTGCGGGGGCGGTGGGGGGGCAAGGAGACTTCCTTGCCCTGAGGTTTTGGCAAAACCACCTAAGAAAAAACTCTCCGCTTCCTTCCATCAGGAAACATTTCCACCCCACCTTTGTGTGACCTCTCTTTGGCTCAAAGGTGACAATGAGCAGAATTAAGACATGTCTGTGGCTTGACCCCATGGTTTGCACTCATTCGATGTGAAATGCTGATAATCACTTTGCAATTTTACATCTCGATGCCAGTACAAGGTTGGAAGCAGCTGTTTGAAAAACAAATAGCTTTAAGCCCCCTTGTGAAGCGATGACCTCATGCAGGAAGCTGGTTGGGTCCCTGCCCTTGGAGGGGATGGCGGTGGGTTCCCGTCAGACAAACTGCTCCTTGGAAGCCATGCAGTGGCTGGCTTTGAGACAGCGGCTGCGGATGGTCCGTGAGAGCCACATCTGTTTGTAAATCTTCAAGAGGCATGGGGTTGGGTTTTCCAGTCTTCAACTGTAGAGGAAAAACAAAACAAAACAAAACAAAACAAAACGAAACCACTTCCTGTCAGTGAAGTCCTATGTTTCTAGCTTTAACTTCTCTCTCTCAAATGCTTCTCTCTCAAATGCTTTTCAAGAACCATTCCAAAGAGGCTGTTCTCAGGATTTGGAATTGGTGTTTGAAAATGTCACCTCCTGGGAAAAACTCATAAAGCCACCAGTTATTTTGTGGACTCTTTTTGGCTCTGTCCCTTTATATACTGGGCATGTTCTCACACCCTTGTGCCCTTCAGCGGCTCAGGACAGGTCCTTTTTGCCCCTCCGTTTCCATCCTGCAAGAGGTGAAGTGTGGACTCTGGTCTATCACCTCAATTTAAACTCCTTGAAAAACATTTTTGATCAAAAATGATCATTTTCCCCCAGTGGGTGCATTTTCCACACTCATTCAGTAACTAGTTCAGTCAACCTAACCACTTTTGGGGTCCCTACTACGCGCCAAATACTGCCACGGGTTCTGGGGATGTGACGATACAAGACCCATTATCTATATTCAAGCCCACAGCCCAGTGGAGGAGGAGTCAGAGAAGGAAGGAACTTGAGGACTCTACGGTAAGGTATCTACTACTTGGGACGGTGGGGAGCCGGCATGGGTTGGGGGGCACAGGCAGGTGAAAGAAAGGATGACCAAAGTTGACTTCTGGAAGGAAAATCCCAATCTGAACTTCGAAGAACACAGAGGAGTTGGCAAAACTGTTTAAGACAGAAACAGCCTTATGAAGAAGGTGCAAGAATGAGAAGGGAGATGTATGCTGGGGCCGCAGCATCGCATGGAAGGGGACAGAGGGAGGAGAGAAGATTGCAAAACGAGGCAGAGGCCAGGTCACCATGCTGGCTTTCTGCCATCACTGCCCCTGTGAGAAGTCCCTCCTCTATGGCCCACAAGAGCATCTCAGCCCTGAGGGGCATCTGTGTATGGGTCTCCTTGCCGCACGTAGCCCATCTGGAGATATCTTCATGGGCACAGAGATTCTTGCCCTCAATGTTGATTTTACCAGTTATATCATATTTCCCAAAGAAATATGAAACAGAAGTTTCAGACAGGTCATTATTCAATGTCTATAGCAACCCTTCGAAACCTATAATATTGGTTGGGGGTGGGGGTTTGGACTAAATCAGACATTGAGCCCTCTGGCCTACTGTCTTGCCTCTATTCAGGGAGAAGGTTCTCACCAACCAGAGCTTCAGGATTTCCTCTTGGAGGCCTTCCCATGGCTGGTAGGGAGTGCCTGTTAGACACCTCTCCTCTGTCTCTTCCAGAACACCTGCTCTTCTCCAACAGTGTCCCCACTTCCCCTGTTATTCTAGCCACTCTCCACCGCACACCCCAACTCCCCACAAAAGTCAGCAAATTGCTTGACCTGTTGGTCCTCATAGCCTCCTTGGAGCAGAGTGAGTGAAAGCCCTTCTCTCCTCAGCCAAGTGAAGACAGCGGGAAGCCTAGGGTCTAGAAGCTGGGTGGGGGCTACTGGGGATGATCAGCTTCTCCCAGTTCTACTTTTCTTAATTTTTCCTTTGGTGATCTCCACTTACGTTTTCAAAAAACTTCAGACATCCTACACCAGTAACAGGAGATTCCTGCCAAAAGGCCCTGTGGTCTCTGCTAATGAGAGTCAGAATCCTCTCTGAACTTATTAAGCCACGAGTGGATTTATCCTTCTACTCACCTTCATTTTCTTTATGAAGTTCCCTTCCATTCATTTCACACTAACAGAAGTATGCACTCTTTCCTAATTCCTCCTGATCACGGAGTGGAAGGAATGACCTGTTACCAAACAATGTCGATAGCGCAACAGGTTCCATGCATTAATATCTATTGGGTTTCCCTGCCGGGCTCAACTTTGTACATACAAACACAGTGCCAGGCACCTACTCATGGCTCGCTGTTTCTTCAATAAGTGAATAAATGAATCCGCGATCCCAAACATTCACAATTAACCTGTACGTTTGGTAAGATTATTTCCAATTTATAAATGAAAAGGCGAAGGCTCAGAAAGGTTGAGTTGCCCATGGTCTTCCGGGGATAAGTGGTGAATTTTGGTTTTTAACACAAGTCTTTCTGGCCCCACAGGGCATGTTCTTCCAGAAAACCAGGAATTGCCCACCTGCCGACCTACTCAATAATAGCTCATGTCAATAATGGACAACCCTCTGCGTGGACACCTTTTGTGATAGTCTTAGTGCTGGGTAACGAGGCTGTGGATTTGAGTAATTCTTCACGACCCAGTTTATCGCTTCTTAAGTTGCCTCCCTCCCTAGAGTTGTCTCCTTTGTCCATACGTAATGCAGAATTTCATTACTTGATTCACTCACTCATTCATGCATTCCACAAACATTCTGAAAGTGTCTGCTACATGCTAGATGCTGCAGATACAAAGACAACCCCAATGACTCCTGCCTTCAACCGTCCTAGAATTCATCACAGTGTATTAGCCATTTATGTGGCTATCTCAAGAACAAAGACAAAGTCTTATGGGTATTTTTGTTTCCAGCTCCTGACAAAAGACTTGGCCGATGAGAGGCCCTCAGCAAATTTGGTTGAGTTGATATGGTGTCTGTAACAATGGGTGCTATATATAAATCTGTGTTCCACGGGCTGCAGCCATGCTTTTGGGGGCATGAGTACTAATTAATTCTTTCAGATCATTGAACTATCATTTAATAAATGGCGCAATTGCTTTATTACGGAGAGCTGCTTGAGGGGTTAGATTCATTTTCTTCCCTCACATTAAGAAGCAATTGTGGTCATTCTTTATGCAACGAACCAGTGAGAACTCATTTTTCCCCCATCATTTTTCTAAACTAGATTTCATAAAATATGGCACAAAATTCTAAAATCACAAAAGGTGTAAAATTAAATCTCTGACTTTTGGCTCCAGCCACCTCGCTGTCATCCCTAGAACGAGTAGTGGTCTCCAGTTTCCTTGAGGGTCCGTCCAGAGATATTCTGCGCACACACAAGCATATACATGTAGGCTTTTATGTATACCTGCATCCACCTGCACCCCCCAAAGTGTGTACCATACACAGCGTTCTACACTTTGCTTTGCTTATTTAATGTCAAATCCTGTTTTTCAGAGAGAGAGAGAGAGAGAGAGACAGAGCATGCAAGTGAGCAGGGGAGGGGCAGAGAGAGAATCTTAAGCAGGCTCCGCATTCAACACACAGCCCGAAATGGGGCTCAATCCCACGACCCTGGGATCATGACCTGAGCCAAATGCTTAACCAACTGAGCCACCCAGGCACCCCTTTAATGTTAAAGCCTAAAGACCTTTTAGCGTTATCACATAGATAATATTCTCATTTTTATTTTTATTTGTTTATTTTAATGTTTATTTATTGTTGAGAGAGAGAGACAGAGCGCAAGCGGGGGGGGGGGGGGGGGCGCAGAGAGAGAGGGAGACACAGAATCCAAAGCAGGCTCCAGGCTCTGAGCTGTCAGCACAGCACCCGACGTGGGGCTTGAACTCACAGACTGTGAGATCGTGACCTGAGCAGAAGTCGGCTCAACCGACTGAGCCACCCAGGCACCTGATAATATTCTCATTTTTAAATGGTTGCTTATTGTTACATTAAATGGATTATACCGTATTTTAAACAGTTCCCCCTTAAGGCACATTTGGGTGGTTTCCAAACATTTATCACTCACAGAGCCGAAGTGAATATCCTTATACATATATCTTTTTGCATATCTAGAAAGATAAATTCCTAAATGTGAAATTTAAATACATTTATTTCAGCTTTTAAATTTTGGTGTAAAATTGGTTAATTTTAATAAATGAAATTAATTAAAATAAACTCCTAGAAGCCCTGGACCAAGGGACATACACGTTTTGAGAAGACATGTCGGATTGTCGCTTGCCATACAAGTCGTCCCAATTAGCACTCTTACTGTCAAGATCGGTCATCCAAATTTTGATCTGTCCTAAACTCATTGTAATGTTGGGTTTTTTTGTTTGTTTGTTTTAAATATTTTTTAATGTTTATTTTTGAAAGAGAGAGAGAGAGACAGAGACAGAGCACGAGAGGGGGAGGGGCAGAGAGAGAAGGAGACACAGAATCTGAAGGAGGCTTTAGGCTCTGAGCTGTCAGCACAGAGCCCGACGTGGGGCTCGAACTCATGGACTGTGACATTATGACCTGAGCCAAAGTCGGACGGTTAACTAACTGAGCCACCCAAGTGCCCCTAAACTCATTGTAATTTTAATGTTCATTTCCCTTATTATGAGATCTTGTTTATTTTTTTAAAAATCCAGTTTAATGTGAAACCACAATGTTCATGATACCAAAGTTACTACAACCACAAATTTTGTATTCTTCCCGAACTGCTGGCCAACTTTGATTCATTATAAGTTTGTATCACTGTTCATCCCCAAATGAATTTGAAGCAGTTTAATAAAAGAAAAAATACACAACGAAAGAGAGAGGGAGAGTTTTTTCTTTTTAAATCAAGAGAAAGGAAAAGAGGCAAACGGCGAGGTGAAAAAGGAGGGAAGTTTCCTATAACAACATGCATCTTTTCAGGACCAACCATTTACTAATATTGGGCCAGAATTTTGGCCCTGAGCTTCCTGGAGGTCAAGGTAAAAAGGGAAATCTATTCAGTTAACAAATGTGCATTATTCATAAGGGAAAATAGTACTTAAGAAAATCAAAGCCTTTGGATTTTAAATCTAAGAGAAATGCACATGGTTTATCACAAAGAGACTCCAGGTAGCATAGGGATAATGTCCTCAACAAGATCCCTAAAAACAGAAAAAGTAAACTTGGGGGATTACAGAGCTGTTCTCCTATTAGTCCAGAATGCTTTCCTTGGGCCCTCTGTCTGGTAAGAGCGCCCCCTTTTCTCTGCCTCTCCGGGGTCCTGGTGGGCCTCAGCCAGCATGCCCCATCTTCCACTGTGAAGACCGCCAGGCAACAATCCAAGGCAGAAACGCAGAGGCCTAAGCGCGTTGCGTTAGCTCGCTGGTCTGCAGGTTGATGATTTAGACTGGGCTCAGCTGAGCAGTGCTTCCGGTCTTGGCTGGTCCTCTCCCCAGCCAAGGGGGGCCGCCTGGCTGTCGCAGGGGCCACTGGGGCATCTGGGCTCCGCTCCACGGTCTCTCGGCCTCCAGGATGCCAGCCCAGCAAGTTCTGGAGGCACAGCAGAGCCCCAGGAATGGAAGCCCAGGTGCGGGAGTTCTTTGTCCAACCTCAGCACATGTCATCCCATTGGCCAGAGCAGTCACACGGCCACACTCAGCCCTGAGCAACCGAGAAGTGGGTTCGTTGTGGAGAGAACTGCAAAGTCACATGGAAAAGGGCACAGATACAGGAAAGGAAGCAGAACTGGAGCCATTACGGTGCTATCACCTTCCACAGGAGCCAGTGACCTAGGCTTGGCCAGATCATGGGCAAACTCACGTGCTCCCCATCGCGCCCAGCAAGGCCTCGGTACAGAAATCCCGGGAGGAAGAAGCTCACGGCTCCCCTGGGGTGCTCGGCTGAGACTGCAAGCAGCCACGCTCCCCAGAGCTTACAGAGGACCTTCTTGCCGCAGGAGGGAAGGAGACCAGCTTTCAGACAAGAGCAGATAGGACGCGTGCAGAAGGGAGAAAGAGCTCTGACTCCAGTAGCCTCGCCGGTTCCCCTGCGCTGATCCATTTCCCCACGGGCTGCACCAGCTCGGTCACCGAAGAACTCTGTGGCTACAAGCCCAGTTGCTTCATTTCTTCGTGCCTCGGATTCTTTATCTCTAAAAGGGGCATCTGATAGCCTCGCGACACTGAGTTGTTATTGCAGGTCGAGGACGTTATTGCAGGAGCGAATTAGAACGGCGCCCGGCACGGAGATGTGTGATAGCCATTTTTCGTTGAAGTTAGCCCGCTTTGCGTTTCTGTCATTTGCCCTGGAAAGATTCCCGGCCGCAGAGTTAACTTCTGTGAGGGGTGTCTCCTTGCATTTGGCGGAAAGACGAGGCCACCTCGCTTGGCGGCAGAGACTCTCCACCTTCGCCCAAAGCCATCCACCTGCCTCCCGGATGTCAAATCTACCAAGAAAAAAAACAAATGGACCGCTTTACCTCGGATTAGCCGAATCCTCCACAGGCCCAGGGAGTGCGTCATCTGTAGTCACCACACTCGGAGGACTTGATACATGAAGGCAGTGTTCGTGGGCATCAGTGCCCCCATCCGCGTGAGTGAGGTTCGCCTGGGCGGGGACTCGGTGGGCGGGGACTCGGTGGGCGGGGACTCGGTGGATGGGGACCGGTGGGCGGGGACTCGGTGGGCGGGGACCCGGTGGGCGGGGACTCGGTGGGCGGGGACTCGGTGGATGGGGACCGGTGGGCAGGGACCCGGTGGGCGGGGACTCGGTGGGCGGGGACTCGGTGGATGGGGACCCAGTGGGCGGGGACTCGGTGGGCGGGGACTCGGTGGGCGGGGCCGGATTGCTGCCTGAGTTTAGGGACCAGACTGTGGGTGACAGGCTTTTAAGATTCTTTCTGTGCAGTAGCCACCGAGCTGCACCCAGCCAATCCTGGTCCCCTAAAAGGAAACACAAGGCCGCTGATGGCCTGGACTGGCCCCCATCGGGGCTCCGCGCAGCCCGGCTGGAGTCCCCTCTCCCTGCAGGCCTGCCATCAGAGAGCTGTAGCCAGCCAACCTCCACGTGGGGAATAAAGCCCAGCATTGTGCTGTACTTGCAACATCTTTCCCTTCCCAGGGTTCCTGATGTGTTTGTTGCCCTGGATCTGGTCTGAATGTTCTCTTTGTCACGGACGGACCTTCGGGTGCCGAGGTGCGTTTGCCTTCTCCGCGGCAGTCCTGGGTTAAGTAAATACATTAAGGCAACATACACCGCTTGACACTGGAGCCAGCCTCAATCACTCACATAACTCATGTGGCCAAAGACGGAGCTGCTGCGGTTTTGAGTTCGTTTCAAGATGGATTTCTTTGTTCAGTTCTTTTGCGGTGGGGCGACCGGCACCGGGATGGGGGCAGCCGTGCTCGGATTCAGCTGGCCATTTTTCTCTCGCAAGGCTGTTCGAGAGTTTCTAAATCCTGCGCAGATGAACACAGAACATGACCTTTAGCCATCCGCAGGATACCGTGCTGACATCACCACATAAATATACACTCCAAAGAGAGCCGTGAGTAAGCTTAGCGCTGATTTTTATCACTTTCCCAGCACACTGGCAGTCTGCTTATTCGTCATGCACCTTTACAAAACCCATAATATTTAGAAATGTGCTGTGTTAGTCCCAGAGGCTTAAATAAACTAAAGCCAGTGAATGTTTTAATGTAATGAATTACCTTCACATGTGAAATTATTACTCTGTATGATACTCAGTACTGCCAGCTCTGTGTATACTCTGCTCTTTGGGGGCCGTAGGTTCCTTTCTCCTTCTGAAATATCTGCTTCAGAGAGTCTTTTAAGGGTCGATGCATTTCTATTTCAATGCTGCTGCAAATGTCCAAGGCGCTGAAGAATGGATGAAACTGTACATTAAAAAAAAAAAAAAAAACCAAAAAAATCCAGCATCTCTCCTCCAGGAATGTGTGGTCTAAGGCCAGTGGAAAGATGCGTGGGAAGCATAAATGGGAGAGAGTGGGAGGGTCACTGTAATCTATAAAATCAGTAAATGTTATTTTCCTTTGAAAGTAGAAACAAACGGTTTGCTTTCTAAGCATAGCAGAGATTCTCAAGCAGGGGCAATTTTGCTCCCTCTGGGGACAATTAACAATGTCTAGAGATATATTTTTCAAGTTTATGTATTTATTTTGAAAGAGAGAGAGATAGCACGCAAGCAGAGAGGGAGAGAATCCCCTGCAGGCTCAGCACTGTCAGCACAGAGCCCAATGCAGGGCTCGAACTCACGAGCTGTGACATCATGACATCAAGAGGCGAAACCAAGAGTCAGGCGCTTAACCAACTGAGCCACCCAGGTGCCCCTAGAGACATTTTTAGTTGTCACAACTTGTGGGGGGGGGAGCGGGATTCAGGGTGCTACTGGCATCTAGTGGGTAGAAATCACGATGTCACTAAACATCTATCATGCAGGACAGCCCCTTCAGGAAAGAATTGTCCAGAATGCCATCAGTGCCACAGCTAACTAAGACCCGTGGGAGCACAGAACACCTAGGAACTGAACCACATCTCTAGTGTGTACTAACAGAGTTGGGTGATCATACACTTCTCAAGATGCTTTTTTTGTAAGCACTAAGCTGAACCTCCGCAAATTTACTGGCTGCGAAACATTGTTGCAAAATTCCCATTCCTTGCTTATCCTGAGCTATAAGAGGCCCACTGATAAGGGTTGCCTAGCTCCTAGGTGAAGTGCCCTTCACCCGGCTTCCCCCCATGACATCTTGCCTGACAATAGCACAATATGAACACCAGGAAATGGACATTGGTACAATACTAGCTACCGACTGACAATCTTATTTGGATTTTACCAGTTTGCTCAAGTTTCAACTAATTGAACATTAAAGAATGTATCCCTCCTCCCCCAAATAATCAACTTTATCCCTCTAGAAGTGCTTTCTATGGAAAGCAAGACAATAATCTTTCTGAGGCTAAATGATGCTAATTGCCAAGGATGCCAGGAAAGGAGGTTACTGGTAAAAAAAAAAAAAACAAAAAAAACAAAACCGAAACAACAACAACAACAACAAAAAACAAAACCAAAAAACAAAAAACTGGCTTTTAGTTTTATTAACAAACCTCTTCAAAACCGAGACCTAAATGATACCTTCTGGCTTGTAGTCCCTTCTTATTGTTTTTCAATTTGTCAGTTTGCAAGTCCCCCCCAATTCACGTATTAAACCTCATGGCAAAAGGCAACTGCTTTCTCAATCCCATGCCCCTGGCAAGGTGTGAGCGCTTGTAACCACCTACAAACGCTCTGTAGGGCCTTTCAGCCAACACACACACACACACACACACACACACCTTCAAGAGTCTTCTACAAATAAAAATAAAAGGGAAAACTCTGCCCCAGACCTATTTGAGGAAAGGCACTCTCTTCACCTCTTTCGCTTTCCAACTACCGTGACCTTCGGATGCAGGAAGTGATGAGCAGAGTACTGGATGCTGCCTTCACCCTCCGCCTCCTTCAAGAGCCACAGCCAAGAGGCTGTCAAGTTGTTCTAGCCATAAAATGAAAACTAGAAGACCAAAGGATGGCCAGAAAAGGCCCTGGCAGACAGGGCTCTAGCACAGACTTCTAGAACGCCATCCCAGAAGGCCAAAGTCCAGTGGAAGAGAAAGCCTCAGACCATGAGTCAGAAGAACTGAGTTCACACGTGTTGGCCTTAGGAGGCGGGGCCTTTGGGAGGTGACTGGCTCACAGGCTGGAGCCCTGGCGTAGGGGATGTGTGCTCTTATAAAAGAGACCCCAGGGAGCTTTCTTCTGGTCTCTGCCATGTGAGGACAACAGGGAGGAAGGAAACCTGACCGTGCTGGTGCCCCGATCTCAGACTCCCAGCGTCCAGAATTGTGATATATAACTGTCTGCTGTTTGTTAGCCACGTAGGATGGATGGTGTCGTTATAGCAGCCCAGACTAAGACAGAGGCCTCGGGGACAGCGCTGAACTGATCTTCAGACTCTTTATCAGGAAAATGAAAACATCGGTACCAATCCTGCTCCACACTGAAGGTGGTTGGTTGTGAAGGCCATCGGCGTGCTTGCTGGGAAGATGTCCCTCATAGGAGGAGAAACTTATAACGAGTGCGTACTCATCCAACGAAAGCGAATAAGGCTACGGCCACACACACCACCACGGATGGATCCCACAACTGCATCCCTGAGCGCAGGACGTTGCAAAAGAACAAAGAGGACGCAGTATACCTTTCGTACAGACAGGTCGAGTTATGCCGTCTACGTTGCTTAAGGACACACACTGATGTAGTCAGAGTGTAAATCAAACACATGGGAATGCAGAGTGTCTAGTTCGGGGCAGGAAGCACCCTGTGGGTGAAGGAGCAGGGCAGGCATTGGGGTCTAACAGGACCAGCAATATTATATTTCTCAACCTTGGCGGGAGGCTGCGTGAGTATTCCTGCCACTCACTATTCATGATACATTTTTGCGTGTTTTTAACACTTCAAAAGGGTCAAGATGGTTTTTTTTTTAAAGTTGTCTATCCTCACCGAAAGAGGGCTTAAGTGTGGAAGACATCGTGCTGGTCGAGTCCCCGGGGCCCGTCGGAATGGGGCTCTCGTGCTTTGTGACCCTGTGCAGTTTGCTTAACTGCTCGGCTGCTCTGGGCTTTCGGGTCCCGTCTGTCAGGAGCACCTCCGTCATAACACCTGGGAGGCTTAAAGGAGATAATGTTTGAAGCCCACTTACTGCCATACTTGACACGTAATCACCTCTCCGTGAAGGTTAGACAGAAGCTACTGCACAAAATGCATGGGGCTGGACGGTCACCGGGATGGCTCATCGATTGAGAGCGGAGCAGCACTGTGTGCCAATAAAATAGATGTTTCCATCTCCCGGCCACTGCAACGTAATATTCAGGACACAGAGTAATGTTAGTATCCCAACCCCAGATTTATGGGCCGATCTTCCTCGGATAACTGGGGCCGCTCCACTGGAACATCTTGTGGAGATACAGTTGAGTCTTTGTTTGGATTCTTGCCAATAGCCATAAAAATTCTTCACCACTCAGTAAGGTTATGTATTATGGCCATGTAGGCATTTTGGCTATCAGAACTTTCGCTGTTTGGGCTGTGCCAGATAAACTTGAACACGAGACACCTTCAACAGTTTCAAGATTTATGGCAACAAATTCCAACCTCCTGGCCCCAGGCCCAGGCAAGTCATGTTCCTTGCCACCGTATAATGTTACCTCGTGTGGCCAACTCACAAAGCAAGGTGCCTAGAACAATGGTAGGCTTCACTGCCAAAACTACCAGCAAATGGAGCCCACTTCAATGGCCATGAGCCCCAGTTCTAGTTCTCCGTTGTCCCGCATTTGAGTCAACGTGGAGAAGTGTTTCTTTGCGTGGTGCCCTCACGTGACTGTGTTACAACTTAACAGAGACTTGCTGTCTTAAAACAGTCCAGTCCTCTTGAGTCGGGCAGCGGGCTGCTGGGATTTCTTACTTCACAAAGAGGGCAGAAGTGGATGGATCCCCGCTCGAAGCCTCAAGTGGCCTAACCGAGGTGAGACTGCCCTCCACCTGCCATGCGCCGGCCTGCCCGTCCTGTGTTTCACTCCGTTTTCAGAATGAAAGTACCTCTCTATCCTGAAACAGCACAATCCTCTCAGCCTTTTCTTGGGTCTATAAATTCGCTTTCTACATGTAGGTCTGTGAAGCACAGCCTTGTTGATCCGACATCTGGAACTACTCAGGTGGTTTGTCTCTGCTGACTTTATGAACAATAAAAGCAAACCACTGGGTGATTCCTGGATATTTAAACTTGGGGCCTGGGCATCGTGGCCTCGCTGCTGACAAACACAAGATTTTCATTTTCCCTGCTGGATCCAAATGCCACAAATGTGGTTGTGTTCGCCTTGAAAATGGGCCGCTTGTGTCTAAGATATAATTTTAGAGCTGTGGGGGCACATACCTCAGAATTTCCAGCGTCCTTGCAAATCGGAGGTCTGTCCCCGAACCCAGGGATAGTCTCACTGTAAAGAAACAGACTAAAGTTGATGGCTGGCTAACTATAGTTTCTGTCCAAACTGAGAAGAAACCTATCAAACTACTGGGGAAAGCCCAGAGTCCACCCCACTCCTGGGACTACTTAATCGGTAGCATTTTTCATTCCACAGAAAAACACTTCTCTGAAGTGATCCTGAGCTGTTTGCAGCCAGTATGCAAATTTATAAATATCCTGAGAAATGTCATCAGAATCAAAGAGAATAAGTCCTTACGGCCCGAACTAAGAAAGAAAACAACTACGTGGATTAAACTGGGAAATGTAGAAAAATGTGTGATTCTGCTGTGAAAATATCACCTAATGGCCACAATGGATTAGAAGCTGCTATAAATAATGCTGTGCCAAATATCTTCAGATGGTAACATACGTGGCTGGTTAAGAGTCTCAAACGATGCACCAACAGAACGTTAAACGTGGACCACCAGGAACGATGCCAGCCTGTTCCATGGAGGCTTGAAAATGCAGACCCAAACAAAGATATTGTGGTCCTTCTAGCAACTCACTGAGTCATAAATAATCCCTCATCTGTACACAGACGGTATTCAGACAGGCAACTTGGCAAAACAGTAGTTTGGAGGTGGAGTCCCCTCCATTTCGTTCTATGATCTTTTCAAAATCATGGATACCGTAGATACTTTCAAAGGCTTACGTTTGCCCCTTTTGACAAGGCAGCAAGGCTTCTCCAGAACCTTCTTCCTGCCTAATCTGCAGGTGTTTCCTGCATCTCCCCCGTCCTCACCATGCTCCAGGTAGGTCTGTGAAGTATGGAAGTACTTGTCTCCATTATGTCCTTTTTTTTTTTTTTTTTAATTTTTTTTTTCAACGTTTATTTATTTTTGGGACAGAGAGAGACAGAGCATGAACGGGGGAGGGGCAGAGAGAGAGGGAGACACAGAATCAGAAACAGGCTCCAGGCTCTGAGCCATCAGCCCAGAGCCCGACGCGGGGCTCGAACTCACGGACCGCAAGATCGTGACCTGGCTGAAGTCGGACGCTTAACCAACTGCGCCACCCAGGCGCCCCTCCATTATGTCCTTTTAAAAGGTCAACTGTGTCTTATCACAGGGTCTTTCTATTTGGACCTCCCTATGTTCCTTCCCACTTCTCCGCATGGTCAACTTCAACACATTCTAACATGATGTCACTTCCTCAGAGAGGCCTCTGATCATTCAGTCCAAAGGAGTCCTGGCCACCCCACCACATGATCCTCAGTATCTTATCATCCTGTTTATTTCCTTCATAGAGCTGCAGGGGGTGGGGTCAGGGAAAGAATCGGTGTGGGAAACATGGCTGACCAAGTATTTGGTGTGGGCCAAGTTTCCCAAGGCCTTCGGAGTCTGCAAAGGCATTTGGATGGTACCTGGGGAGTAATCTAGCATCAGAGTGGGATCACATCGCATTGTGGACAGGAGGTGATGCTGAGGGGACCGGAGGCAGGGAGCTCTTCAAGAAGTCACTGTAGTAGTCCAGTCAGAGAGGTGATGACCCATACATAATGCCGCAGAGACGTGTTGAAGGAGAGGAGAGGAGAGGAGATAAAGACGGGTAACTCAATTCCGGATCCCAAGGCACTTATCCAGTAGGGGGTAAAATCTAATACTGAAATAATTGCACTGCAGAGCCTCATAAGGAAGAAGGCCAAGAGAGACACCTCAAAGGAGGGGGGTTCCCCATGAATGGTCCTCCTTAACTGATGTCATTTCCGCCCTCCTGCTATTAAAGCAGCCCTCTCGTTCATTCCTCCTTTGAGCCTCGTGACTTGTCTTTTCAATTTCAGTAAAGTTTGATTTGATCTTTTGTTTTTTTTTTCGGTTTTCCTTTTGAAATGAGATCTGTCTTCCAGATTATTCAACAAGATTCCAAAGCGTAGCTTATGGAGGGCTAAGCTCTAGGTCTCTTAAAGATCGAGCACAAACACGAAAAGGTCGACATTAAAAATAAATAAATAAATAAATACATACATAAATACATAAATAAATAAATAAAAGCATGCTGATTTTCAGTTGCTAAATCCGACGTGAAAATTAAAAAGGAAAACAAGTAGTTATCTGCCGTAAGTGCCCTTTCTTTTACTAGATAAAGACGTGAACATAACTTGCTCTACAGATTAAGTCAATGCATACCCAGATGGCAAAGAGAAAGCAAAAAAGGCCACAGAATACAAGTCACCGTAGATAGTGATTATATATGCACATGCGGCAAATGGCCAATTGGTACTATTACAGCATCCGGTTGAATATTTGCCAAAAAGAAAAAATTATTTTAGACCCAGCACTTAACTCTCATTATCGGTGATATAGCTTGAGAACTCCTCACTAAGTAATCACAGGATAATCTTATTAATTGAAGCTGTGTTAGGTTCAACTGCTAATTGCTTTTCACTCCATGACAATTACATTGCTGACGGCAATGCAGATCGAGACCATTGTAAATAAATTTCAGCTAACAAAGGAGGTGATGAGACCCAAGGTGACAGATCAGGCCCGGCTTCCTTCTGATCTCTGATCTTCTACTTATGAGCCACGTGACTCTGGACAAGTTACTAGCCCTCTCTGAGCCTCAGTTTCCTTATCTGTAAGATGGCGTTTATAATAATATTTACTTTCTAGAAATGTCGGAGAGATGAAAGGAAATTTGTACGATGTGACTTTTGTATATTAAACTTCTCAGTAGATGAGAGTTTTCTTTCTCTTCAGGACCTCAACGAACTGGTGATACCCGGTGCCTCAGTTCCCCCCTGTTAAGCTGGCCACAAGCACATAGTCACTGCGGCAGGGGGAGAAGTGTGATGCTGAGTGAGATGAAAACCAGGCCATAGTTTCTTTCCTACCCCTCTCTTAGCGAATATTGTTAATTGCCAAAAAATTTGCTGGCTGTCATTCTAAGGGCCATATAATTTCTATGTTTTTCAAAAACTAAGGGCAAGTCAGATGAGTTCATGAGGCTTTAAACATTTATTGCTTATTACTTCGGCAGAGCATGAAAAAAACAAATAGATGATATAATAATTAATTCAAAATTTTGGTTTAATTAACGCTACCTGGCACGAACAGAGACAGTTGTGGGGCTGGAGAAATGTTTCTTGTGTCTAATAAATAAGCCAAAGAGACTTTATGGCTACACAAATCATTTATACTGAACACCGGTTTAATAGGTTGGCAACTGCCTTTTAATAAGTAGAAAGTATGAAATGTAATGGAGAGCTTTAAAAAATGTGTGAGTCTATACACTTACCAAGGAATGTCTCCCTTTTTATAGTCTTTCGTAGATTCTAGAGCACTTCCCTTTGCATGATCTCATTGAAGCCCCATTATGGCCTTTTCAACCCATTTAATGGATGAGAGCACTGAGGTGCAAGAGGTTAAACAACTTGGCAGCTGCTAAATAGCAGAACCTGGGTCTCGGATGACGTCTTCCAAAGCCGAGTCTTGGGATTTTCTTGCTGCCACAGAGTTACTTCTGTGTGATCTCGAATACCAACATCAGAAGATAAGAGCTAGTAATAATATGGGCTGAGTTGTGTCCCCCCGAGAATTCATGAAATTCAAAAGTCCCACTCCCCAGTACCTCAGAATGTGCCGGTCTTTGAAGATAGGGCCTTTCAAGAGGCGATTAAGTGAAAATGAGGCTGTTAGGGTGGGCCCGAATCCAATCTGACGGATGCTCTCATAAGAGGAAGAAATGTGGCCATATAAAGAGACACCAGGAATGTGCTCACACAGAGGAAAGGCCATGTGAAGACACAGCAAGATGGCGGCCATCTGCAAGCCCAGAAGAGGGTTTTTGGAAGAAGCCAACCGTGCCAACACCCAGATCTCGTGCTTCTGGCCTCCAGAACTGTGAGAAATAAATATCCGTTATTTAAGCCCTCAGTCTGGAGTATTCTTTCATGGAAGCTCTAGTAAGCCAATACATAGCCATACCAGACCAAAGAGAGTTACACCAAAACCACCATTAATAAATGAACAATGGATGTAACCATATTTGTTTCAGGTTAACGCATCTCTCTCCCTCTCTCCTTCCTTCTCTCTCCCCTCTTTCTTTCTTTCTCTCTCTCTCTCTCTCTCTCTCTCTCTCTCCATAAATATATATACATTTTCACCCTGGGATATGTATCACTCGAGGTCCAATCAGGATAAGGAAACTACAGTAATTTGAACCAGAAAAGTTTACTATAAAGAGTTATTCACTACCAGATAGTATTGGAATAATGGGGGATTGGCTGCTAATGGATAAATAGAACTCTGAGGAATATAGGAGTAGCAAGTATAAGAAGTATAAGGAGGAGCCACTGTCCCTGGGGCTGGTGTAGACAACCCAAGGAAGAGCCCCCATCTACCCAGCCCACCATCAGGGCTGAGATCCAATTTGTTGGAGAGACCACTGTCTCGGCTCACTGGACGGCAGGCAAGTCCCTGTGGTGCCATGCCTGAGGAACTTGCCAGTAATCTGCCTTTTAGGGTGCCTTTACCGTACCTCACGTAGCAACGTCTCACTGGAGGTATTCCATCCCAAAATTGTCCTGGCCACTGAGCAGAGTAAGCTCAGGCTACTGGGATCTGGCTACCGGGTGCTGCTGGCCACATACATGGCAGGA
The DNA here is from genome assembly GCF_018350175.1 of Felis catus. Taxonomy (NCBI): domain Eukaryota; kingdom Metazoa; phylum Chordata; class Mammalia; order Carnivora; family Felidae; genus Felis; species Felis catus. The sequence goes on from NC_058378.1 coordinate 77,059,925, forward strand.
GCTGTGCACTGGGCAAGCCACAGGCACCCCTGGAACCGGGTGCTTGAAAAGTCCCGTGGGGTGCAAAAGCCAGAACCAGAAAGCAAAACACCTTCCTCCTGCAGTGTCTCTCTGGCGCCCTCTATGCACAGAGCTTGCTATTACGCTAGCTGGCCAAGGAGAACATTTTTAAGGGCTCTTGAGTTTCCCCAGAGCAGGCGGTTAAGGGTGAATTTGGAGCTGGGAGGCAATACATTGAAAATCGGCACAGGATGAGTCCCAGTTGTGCCTCACGGAGTGAGATTTTTGTCATACTCGGGCAGCGATACAGAGTCTTGAAAGAGGAAAGGAAGGAACAAATAGTGGTGCACCATCTGAGGGAACAGGTTAGCGCCGCTCAAAGCCGCGTATCCTTAGCTGTAATCTCTTGCCCCAAACAAGGGATACGTGCTCACAAGGTTGTACCCTCTATAACACGAGCCAACTGCAGCATGGTGTTCCTGGATTTTCATCTCAATTTCCTTGTTCGTAGAGTTATGTTTGAATCACAATATTTACAAGTTAAATATTTAAAGCCTTAGTCATCTCAGAATGAGCAAGTACTTAGGGCCAATATGTTTCCTTCTTAATTAACTCCAAACTAGTTCCACCATTAACTTTAAATGGTAATTATCTCTAAAGATTTTTAATTATTGAGAGGAAGAGCTAGACCAAAAACTTCTCCAAACTGAGTCTTAGATAACGTGATGTCAGGATCCTTTTCTTTTAGCCTTCCTGGAAGGTTCTGGTTCTGCAAGCAAGTACGACACATCTCCGAGAAACTTAGCAAACACTTATCGACAATGAGTCATCGCCATATGATGGGGGAGCTGAATGAGACATTGGAGACCATTCAGGGATTTTTACCTTTCCTTTCACAGATGGGGAAACCGAGTCCCAGGGATCTTTGCCCCAAATCGCATGACTACTGACTGGCCACACTGGAACCAAATCCAAGGTCTTACAATTTTCTCTGAATTTTCTACATGGCCAGCTCAAAAAGACACTATGCCGCACCCTGCGTTTTCTGGAATAAAGCAGAGAATGTGGGGAAGGAAGAAAAGGGGAAAGAATCAAGTAAAGCTTGCTTCTTGCTGAGATTGTCCTGGGTGCCCTGCTGGAATTTCCCTTGGAAGAGGTAAGCTGGAGAGAAACCAGTTTTCCTGTTCCTCTTTCTCCCCAGTGGCCAGCGGCTGCAGTGATCATACACAAAACACTTGAAATGTCTGAATTCTAAAAGGAAACATCTGAAGGCATAATTTTGTCTTCGTGTGATGTAAGAGGCAAGAATGTGGATCATTGGCTTTTCTCTGTTTTGCTTTCTGGTTGTTTACTTATTAATTTATTTTTGTCTTTGGTTGTGGGAGTCTTTTGGACATGTAGAAAGCCGTCTGCTTGGGGGAGACACCTATGTAAAGAACATGCTGATGGTGAGAATTATGAACTAGCTGTAAGAATATCATTTTCGCATCTCTCAGACTTACCCAAGAATTTGGATGCAACAAGGATGCTCATTGACTATTCGTATTTTTAAACCATCGTAAATATGTTTTTTTTTTTTATAGAATCGTGAGTTTTGAGTTAGCCTTTTAAAGATCAATTGAAGTATATAATTCATAAATACAGATGTGCTAGAACATTAGGCTATTCTAAAAAAATATACATAAGCCTTAACTTTCGAAGGGGGAAAAACAAAAAAAGGATTTTCATCCGTAGACCTGGAGGAAGGGGAAGATGCCATTTTTGAGATTGTCCCAGCTCTGTTACTTTATTAATGAGGAAATTAAGACCTAGTCCGGGCCACCTGACTTTTATGCTGTCGTCCAGGCATTTAGAGGTCGGACAGTTGTTCAACTGAAATGTGTGTGTTGATGGTGTGCCCTCTTTCAATCATCAGCACGGCACCGGCACCCCCCACCCCCCACCCCTGCCCACAGACTTGTAACTTCACATTTGGGACATTTAGGGTGGGAAGAATCAGAGTAGCTTGTCACCATTCAGTGTCAAGGCTCCGTGTTCTCCAGGGAACTGTCAACATCTGTTGGTTTTGGGTTTCTTAGAGAAATAGACTGGGCACAGTAATCTTACTTAAGGAAAGAAGTTATTTGGGTCATAAATGCCCTCATTATAAACTAGGGATAAGAAGAGCCAAACTTGCCCACACTCAGTATAAAAATTAGTAACTGGCTGTGCTGAGGGGCATGGAGTAGGGGGTTGGAAACAAGATTTATAGCCTGTTCCCTTTGAGATATCATTCCTATGACTTCAGTGACACCCCTTAGACGTGGGAATCTTGTGAGAGTCAGTTTTAGGAAGTGTAATCATTTTGTAAAAGCGTTAAACTTTATTTTTACTTTTTTAGAGAGAGAGAGAGGGAGCATGAGTGGGGGAGAGGGGCAGAGAGAGAGAGAGAGAGAGAGAGAATCCCCAGCAGGCTCCACACTCAGCGTGGAACCCAATGCATGCATGGCTTTACCCCCACAGCCCTGGGATCATGACCTGAGCTGAAATCAAGAGTCGGACGCTCAACCGACTGAGTCACCCGGGCGCCCTAAAAGTGTTAAAGATTTAAAATTAGATGTAAGAAGGAAATCATTGAGTTTTCCACCGTCCTCTGTCTTGTGTGTGTGTATACACATACACACATATATCTGCCACCCCTGCTCTTTGCTCCCCCCTCACTTTTCCATTGGAGGTATTTGTACAGGACTGCCATCTACAGAAAAAGAAACTTTTCTCCTGGTACCCAGTGGCATCTAAGTTTCCGACTGCTAAAATAAATACATGTCTCCCTGCATCCAGCTGTCTCAACAGGCCGGGGCGCTGGTGGACTGCAGAATCTTTCCTTCTCCTCCTGGAGGACTGGGCATAGGACCCAGCGGGAAAATGGACCCAAGAACCTTGCCCATGCAGCAGCCATGCCAGAAGCACCAACTAAATCTAAAAACCACAGATTCAATTAACTAATCCCTCTCCTAGGATTGCCAAGAAGAAATAATCTTGTCAACCACCCCCTTTGCCGTGAGCCCTGATCCAAAGCTCAATATGCTTTTGATTTTCCTAGAGCCTTCAAAAAAAAAAAAAAAAAATGTTATTTCAAGGCCACTCCCTGTTTTCCACATTCTTGACAGAGGTATGTTTTTCATACTCTCCACAACACTTTACTGATGGGACAGTGTTTGTTTTTAATTTCTGTACAGTATTTTTGTTGGTCTCATCGATGTTTTTATAATTAATTGAACACACAGACCCAGACTCGTCATAGAGGGCATTGTGGGTAATTACATCCCAGGAACTGTTTTCCTGCTGAAAATATGTAAGATTCATCTCCCTGTTCTTTTCTAGTCACCCGAGAACCACAGCAGCAGCAAAGATATGAAATGCCATCTTGTGAAAGAACATCGAAGACTGGTTAGTGACATCCCCCCCTGTCAACCACGATGGAGACGTGAGCTTTGTTACAAACTTTATGCCTCGATCATATGAGCAGGATCACAGCTTAAAGCACATGTAGACGGGATCTGCAAAGCGTTTGCCTCTCCATCATTTTCTCTCTTCTCTGTTTTCTCTGCACTTCGCCGGCACATGACAATTGGGTCATCGGCTGATTTACCACAGGGGCGACAGGGCACCGCGGGTCTCTACGATGGCTGCCTTCGGCTTTTATCAACAACAGCCAAGGACACAAGAAAGTTCCCCGTTATGAAATTACCTTGAGCGTGATGAGAGTTTCATCGGTTAAAGAAAATTTAAGTGAGGGGCGCCTGGGTGGCGCAGTCGGTTAAGCGTCCGACTTCAGCCAGGTCACGATCTCCCGGTCCGTGAGTTCGAGCCCCGCGTCGGGCTCTGGGCTGATGGCTCAGAGCCTGGAGCCTGTTTCCGATTCTGTGTCTCCCTCTCTCTCTGCCCCTCCCCCGTTCATGCTCTGTCTCTCTCTGTCCCAAAAATAAATAAAAACATTGAAAAAAAAAATTAAAAAAAAAAAAAAAGAAAATTTAAGTGAGAAGACGGCACCCCAGGGTTACTACAAACACAAATTCTCTTCAGACGTTTCTGAGTATTAACTGATGTGGTGCTGACAGCAATTTTGAGGATTTAATTTAGGACGCTATTTTCTTTTTCTTTTTCTTAATGTTTATTTATTGAGAGAGAGAGAGAGAGAGAGAACACACAAGTCAAGGGGAGGGGCAGAGAGAGAGGGAGAGAGAGAATCCCAAGGAGGCTCTGCACGGGCTCTGTGCCCCCCGATGTAGGGCTCGATCCCTCGAACCGCGAGATCGCGACCTGAGCCGAAACCAAGAGTAGACGCCCAACCCGCTGAGGCATCCAGGGTGCTCTTTTCTTTAGTGAAAAATGCTACTTATTTGGAGAGTGGCTCTGACTGCCTTGGAGGTTGAATGTGAAGAGAAAGCCTGCAAGGACAGGGCCAATCAGGCACTGGTCATGTACCCACATAACTCGCCTTAAAATCGGGAGCTGACCTACTGGCTTAATGACCCCTGACCTCTGGGCTGAGACTTCCAGAACGTCCTTTAGTGTGCTTGTCATGGTGGCAGCTTTTGTTCACCTTCAAGTAGGAAGTTTTGAGACCCCGTTGAGAAGTAATGCTGATTTGTATGGAAACTTTCAAGTTGAAATTGTCTGTGGGTCTTTTTTTTTTTTTTTTTAATTTTTTATCTATTGTTGTTGTTGTTGTTGCTGCTTATAGAAATCTGAGCTAAAAGCCGGGCCTCTGCTCCCCGCCGCTTGGGTTTAATAACAAAACACAAAGCAACCATATAAACAGACCCTTTTTATCAACTGTAGGCCCCAACTTCTCCCTCCTCGAAACATGAGTCACTGGGGCCTAGAACTTACACCGTAAGCGGAAACCAGATACCCCTAGAATCAGAAGTATCTCCAGCACTAATTGGATTAGAAATCACGAAGCATACTCTCAGGCCGGAGCATTCAAATCAAATTAGCCCCCATCTTGTTTTTTAAAAATAAAGACTTAGTGAGAATTAGTGCCTTGTGTGTACGTTATCATCAGAAGCCAATGAGGGGGGTAGCATGACTGGGGCCCCTCACGTTACCGGAACCCCGATACCACAAGATGCCCGTTTCGTTTCTGTCGGGCAAACCTGAGCTGGGATCTTAAAGGGCCACTGCTTAATTCCCCACGGAGGCGTAATTGCCAGGGGGCAAGTGGCAGTCCAAGAGAGGTGGCGACAGGCCCAAGACCTCACAGGGGTCTGGCAGCGGCACCTATGGGTGTCCGTACCCGCAGCGCTGGTGATCTGGGTACTGGCCTGGGTCAGCCAGAGCTCTGTGGTCGCCCTGGCCTCAAAATATCACCCGGGCCACTCGAGCGCCTCAACACAACCCGCTGGTGAAGGAGAACAGAGAACAGAAGCAAAGCAACCCAGCAGGGGATTTCTCCCTCCGGTTAGAAGGTAGGAGAATGGAAAAGACCTTTGTTCTTGGGGGAACAGCAAGAGAAACTCGGCAAAAATAAAAGTGGCCTTTTCAATCAGGCTGCTTAAAAGCGGTGGGATGCAGGAAACTCCCGGTGAACTGGATTCCAGAGAGAAGCGAGCTGGTGGGAAGGTCGAATCTGCAAGCGTCCCAACAAATCACCCAGCCGGTAGTATTCCCTCCCATGCTACCCCAGCTGAGGAGAAGAGCCAGAAAACAGGCCCCGTGGCGCTTGGACTCAGAAGCCCAGACAAATCTTAACCCAAAAGGAACTGCCAGCCTCTGGACTCCCAGCTTGACCCCTTCTTAGCTCAAATACTGGCAAGATCGGAAAGATAGATCTACGAAAAGAAATGACGATCACCTAAAAGTATAACTTTGGGAGTAAATATGAAAGACAGTGTTGATCAAAATATATTTAAAGGGTGATTTTAAAGCAAAGATAATGGCAATGTGCTGTGGGGGGTTATAACATACCCAGAAGTAAGATACATGACATCGTAGCACAAAAGACGGGGGCAGAAATGTGAACGGCCTGTTAAAACCTTACACGTAAAGTGGCGTAACGTTAACTTAGTGTATATTATATTCAGGATGCAAATTGTAGTCTTTGTGCAATCACTAAAAAAAAAAGAGTTGGTTGAGCATCCGACTCTTGATTTCGGCTCAGGTCATGATCTCACGGTCATGGGATCAAGCCCTACATCGGGCTCCATGCTAAGTGTGGAGCCTACTTGGGATTCTCTCTCTCTCCCTCTCTCTCTGCCCCTCCCCTACTGGCATGGGTGCTCTCTCTCTCTCTTTCTCTCTCTCTCAAAAGAAAGAAACATTAAAAAAGGAAAGAAAAGAATACGATATTCTCTCTCTCTCTTTGAGAAGCGAAGGGATGTGCCACCCAGATGTGCCTTCAGCATGCGGACACTCACCCCCTACCCCAGTTCTACAAGAGTTCACTACCACGGCTTCTTGCTGAATTTTTTTTTTTTTTTTTTTTTGGAGAATTGCCCTTGGCCCTGGAAAGCAGCCTCACCCAAGGTTACCTCCCTTTTCTGGGGGGCAGCCTGCATCCTAGAGGTCCAGCCTCTGTGCCTCAGCTGGGGAGGCTCCAGCTCTAGAGTCCGTGGTCGGATTGGCTAAGGCCCTTTGTCGCAACAGGATCGGGTTCAACTTCTCCCCTCGGTCTGCTTCCCCTCCCCCCACCCCTTTCAGGTGTCGGTCCCAAGACCAGTCCCCAGAAAGCATTGCACACAGTCTGTTTGCTGGGGAAACTGACCTATGGGCCCAGGTCACCTGCCAGCTGCTACGATGAAAACCTTGTCACCTGGGCTGAGTAGCTTTGCCCTTACCAAAATTTTCACTGGTGGTGAGCTGGGATGCCATACCTGGGAGTGGAACGCGCTGAAGGAATGCTCAGGTGTTTAGAATTTGGGGGAAATTGTAATTAGAAACACTATAGAATCAGATGGTCGCTGCTAGAAAGGATCAGTGCACTGGAGAAAGGCAGTAATGGACCATTGGTTGTTAATCAACGTAAGGCAAAGTAGGAACAGCAGAGGACCCCCGTCTTCGGCAACTGGAGGGCAGAGACGGCTGCGAGGCGGGCCCCGGATTTGACTATGGGAGAAGATGCGCCCAAAGGAGCAGGGGAGTCTCAATGCCAAGGTCAGGACTTTGTGGGGAAGGAGCGGGAAGGGGCTCCTTATTAAACATATTAATATTAAAACATTTAAAACCCCAGATCACCTGGAATTCTCTAGGCCTGAAGAAGCATCCTGCTCTTCTCCTTACAGGCTGCCAGCCTTTGCATGAAACACAGATGAGGCTCACTTTGTAAGACAACGTGTGACAACTCTCTCCCACGCCTCCCCTTGCTGCCCACAAACCTCCCAGCTCCCCTCCTGCCCCCAGACCAAGAACGAAGGTCCAGTCACAACAGAATCTGGCCAGGGAGGTGTAGTCCTGCTGGTGGAGGAAAGGGAATATAGCCCTGATATAGCTGTGGGTCCCAGCCAACGTGTGCCTGCAGGAGTCATGGGTTGTGTGTGGGAGTGGATGGTGAGGGCGCAGGGCATAGGAAGACTCAATGTGACGTTGGGTAGGGAGGGTGTATAGATATGGAAGTACTCTCCGTTGACACAGCATCTAACATTCTGGCAAGGGACCCAAGAGATGGAGCTGGTCCCCTACCAAGTTGGCTAAACCAAGTCAAGATGTCCTCATCTGTCATGGCAGATGGTGGGGGAAAGGATCCAAAGGCTTGGAAAAGTGGACAAGCTAGAGTGGTTACACTACGTAAAGCCAGAGAACCCGACAGCTGATACGTTCCGCAAGAAGGCCTGGAACAACGTTGCATTCGCCGAAGCAAAAGAATGCACTAAGAGGGCATCAAGAAGCTCCATGGGAGCTCTGCTCTGAAGGTCAAGGCTGTTGGTGGAGACCCTGACGCAGAACTGAGCTCCCTGGTAGCAACGAGGATGATAGAGGCCAGGGAGTAGCACTTACCATTAGACACAAGGTGAGTCAGTATAATTATCGTGATGAGCACCAAGGTGGGGCGTGGCAGTTAGAGGGATGTGACCCGCAGAGAGCGATGGAAGTGGTTAAATGAAGTTTGCATTCTGAGGGGAAAGACAGACAGGCAGCCAACGAGGGCATTGCACAATCTATACGGCCAAAATAAATCAAGGATGGATAATCGGGAGGCCAAGGGCAGCCCTCACAATGTAGTTAACAGTCCTTGTCCACTTTCTCACACTTGGAACAGACTGGAGGTGACGCTGGCTTTCCAGTTCTTCCTACAGCCATTTACTTGGCCATCTGGACTCTGCTCACATATTTGAGGATTTGTGGACATAGGTTGCTGCTGACATTGATATCTGAGGACCTGAAACATGATTATGCCTCCCATTAGGGGGTGAATATAAGGCCCAGATAATAAATAATGTCCTGGCTAAGGCCTGGTTCACCGTGGGTCCATTTGGGTCTACAGATCCACCCAGTAGTTATTTGCCCAGTCTCTGAAGATACCATTGGAATTGGTAAGTGGCAACTCCCCCTACACCCGCCACATAACACACATGTTGGTTCCTTGGCCTGTGGGGTTATGGTTATCATAGTAAGGAAGGCCAAGCGGAAGCCCCCTGGAATCTCCCTCCTCCCAGCCCCCCGCCAAGACAGTAAACCCCCCAAAAATGTTCATCTCGGGGGGGAAGTTGTGGAGAACCAGAAACACGTGAAGAATGCCGGGGTGGTGGCCCCATCCTATTTTAACATAATTCACCGGTTTGGTCCCTGCAAAATCCAGACAGATCCTGGAGGATTAATGTGAACTCGGCAAGCAGGAACCCCAGTTGCAGCTGTGAGGCTAGATGTGCTGTCTTTGCTAGAGCAGATTACGTGGCCTCGAGCACACGGAGTGGAGCCGTGGATCAAGAGAACGTACTCCTATCTGAAGGAGAGCCAGAAGCAGTTGGTATTCACAGGAGATAAACCGCCATATATATTTATGATCTTGACCCAGTGTTATCTTAGCCCTCCCACCCTTGGTCATAACGTGTTCTGAAGGGATCTGAGCTATCTGGCCATTGCACATACATCACATTTGTCTGTTACATCAATGACATCATCTTAGTCCAAACAGATAAGCAAGCAGTGGATATTGGAGGCTTTGGTCAAACACATGAACTCCTGAGGGTAGGAGATAAGCCCAGTAAAGATTTAGGGATCTACCACATCAGATCTGATTACCTGATGTCATAAAGTCTGGGGTGTGGCAAAGGCGGAGGGGAGTGGATTCACTGAAAAGAGGCCACATGGAACTTTCTGGGGAGATGGAAATACTCTATACTTTGGGGTGTGGATTACACTGGTGTGTGTGTGTGTGTGTGTGTGTGTGTGTGTGTGTATACATACACATATTTGTCAATACTTATCAAACTGCATGCTTAAGGTTTGGGATTTTGCTGGATGTAAATACTTCCATTAACAAGGAAGAAGAAACAAAGCCAAAAATTTAGTGCAGGATCTCCATGTTTGGAGGAATGTAAGACTAACATTTTAACACCTTTTCACTCCCCCCCCCACCCCAACGGATATACCTGTTTAAGGGAACGATCAACTAGGTTGTTTGGGTAGAAACCCCAAGGCTTGTGCTTCCCCGAAGGGAAGACTCTGAATGAGTCTCCAAGACTCATAAGGAGCTAAGGGACCCGCCGCCCTGTCCTGATCCTGTCAATATAGCAAGACCTTGATTTGTAGAGTGGTTGGCACAGAAACCAAAGGAAAAAAGCAGGTACTTCGGTGAGTCTGTGACCCAGGAAAAGTTCCATAAAGGCAATCACAGACTCTAGATTTAGGACGGCAAGGCTCACCAGGTGCAGACAGAAGCAGTGTTACATCTTCTGGTGTTGAGATAGTGGTTGAAATCACAAACGTTGAAACCAAAGTGGGTTGTGTGCCAATCCCAGTCTTGTTGCCCAGTAACTGGGGATTCTTGGCAAGTGAACTTCCCTGAGTCTCAATGTCTTGATCTGTAAACAGGAAACACTACAAGCTTCCTCACAGAATTGTTTCTATACAGAAACAGTAGATGGTAAACCCTGAGCATGGCACTGGGCACTCCATGCACGGTTGTCTTTGTGACCGCTGTTTCTACGAAGAGGGCCCAATGGACACACCAGTTTGGGCGGTGGTTGCCCACACCAATTTGGGTGGCAGAAGCCAGTGCTGCTGCACGGTACTGACACCATAGAGAGCACTTTGTAGAAAGTGGGAGACAGGAACTCAACAGGAGACAAATATAAAAATGCCACACGGACTTCTGGGAAGTGTCACCCCACACCACAGTCAATGTCAAAGATGGCAAAGAGTCTGCTTTAGTTTTGTCCAGGGCAAAGAGCTCATGGAAAGTTGAGATCAAATTCTACAGCACTCTTTCGGTCCTTTCTTGCATCTGTTTCACTTGCTCAGAATGATCTTCACCATGAAGAGGGAAGAATAGAACATGTAGGGGACCCATGACCTCTATAGTCAGAACAGGCTAAAAATATGAGTCGTCCTCAGGGGAACAGGGTTAACTCTGGGGATGATTGATTCTCTAACGCTTCAGTTATGCAGAACCCTGCTATCTAGCAACTTCTTGCATCTGGAATGTTTGAGAAAATTTAGAAGTTAAGTTCAAAAAAGAGCTCAGGAGTTAAAAGAGAAGAATCAAAGTTGACTTACGAGATGCAGGAGGGAACAGGCTTTTCTCTGGCCACCCGGCCAAGCTCACCTGTTCGTGCTTTACCCCAAGCTGTGTGATCTGCTTCCTCATCCCCACCGCATGGGGACCTCACAGAGGCAAACACAGCAGTCTCGGTGAGGGGTGTGAATAGCAGAGAGCAAAGGAGGCAAGAGAGAATCAGCAGAGAGCAGACATCAGAGATCAAAGGACGGCAGCCTGGAGCCATTCTGTGGGGAGGCAACAGGCAGGTCCCTGATGGAGGCAGTCTGAGCTCCAGGAGACCCTTTCTAGGCCTGGAGCCCTGAAATGTTCACCGTCCAGCTGACAACTCAGCCTTGGTCCTGGGAAACCGATGCAGATGAGTTTTGGCGGGCCACCTCCACTGGTTTCAAATAGACCCAGCAAGGTCTGCGCTCATACAGATAAATTTCACATTGTTGCAACTAACAGAACAATAATGCATACAAAGTTCCAATGAGAAATTTTTGTCCCAAAGCGGGGCCCGCAGGTGGATTAACATTGTAGCTAAAGGCCAGAGAGAGAGAGAGAGAGAGAGAGAGAGAGAGGGTTGCCCATTCTAGATACTTCCAGTGGGGACTTACAATCGGATGTCATCACCACTGTGGTAGCCTGAATAACAGCCCCCAAAGATATCCAGGCCCTAATCCCTGAAACCTGTGTTCGTTACTTTTTATGGCCAAAGGGGCTTTGCCGATGTGATTGGGTTAAGGGCCTTGAGATGGGGAGATTATCCTGGATTACCTGGGTGGACCCTAGATGTAATCAAAAGGTCCTTATGAAACACTTATGAGGGACACGTCAATCTTAGAGAGAGATTCAGCCCCAGAAGAGGAAACGGCGATGTGCCGACAGGAGCGGTGAGAGAGAGGGAGGCGGGTCAGAAAAGGCCAGGCTGCCGACTTTGAACGTGCAGCAAGGAGCCAAGAGCCAAGGAATATAGGTGGCTGCGAGAAGCTGGGGGAAAAAAGAAAACAAAAACAAAAAACAAAGAACAAAACAAAGACAAGACAAGATGGTCTCCTGGATCCCCCGGAAGGACCCAACTCTGCATACACCTGACCTTCAGCCCAGTGAGGCTGACATGGGACTTGGGACTTCAGAACTGGAAGGCAACCTGTGTTGCTACATTGCTAGGACACAAGTACCACTACCTACTACTTCTTTCCAGAGAAAGATCATGAGAGGGGTGCAAACACCTCCCCTTCGAACCAGACACCCAGTTGTAAACCCGATTCTGTGTCCGCTTCCCAAAATGTTGGCCGGGGCAAGGGGAGTCCAGTGCTGGTCAGATACGTGAAAATCGACCTCACGGTACATGCAGACACCGATCCCATACAAGAAGCAGAGGGACACACCCGGTGTAGCAAGATCTAGAAGATGTAGACGTCAGTTCTCAAAATCATCAATGGCCTCCGGATCTCTCAGTGGCCCGAGTTTTCTACTTCCTGTCTTACGTTTTTCTGCTTTTTCCTTTAATAGGTTGATTGAGATAGAATTTGCATACCATGTAATTCACCTTATTAAAGTGGGCTGTAATAGTCTGTAGTGTTGACAAAATCGTGTTACCACGATCACTGTCGAATTCCAGAACATTCTCATCACCTTAAGAAGGAAGCTTGTATCTAGGAGCAGTTACTTTCCATCCCTACTCACCCTCCCTCAATGCCCAGACCTGGGCAACCACTAACCTACTTTCAGTTCCTACAGACGTCCCTGTTCTAGGCATTTCATGTACATGGAATCATACAACAGGTGGCCTTGTGTCTGGCTTCCTTCACTGAACATGATGCTTTCAACGTTCATCCATGTTTATCGGTATCGGGACCTCATTTCTTTTTTATGGCCGTATAATAGTCCCGTCTCTGGATATACCATGTTTTATTGATTCATTCTTCAATTGATGGGCATTTGTGCTTTTTCTCCTTTTGGGGGGATTATGAATATGTGACCGTATGTATGCCACATACATGTTTTTGTGTGGACTCACATTTTCAGTTCTCTTGGGTACATACCTTAAGGATGGCATTCCTGGGTCACATGGTAATTTTGTGTTTCATTTTTTGAGGAGCTGTCAAACTGTTTTACAAAGTTGCCACACCATTTTACATTCCCACCAGCAGCACACAAGGCCTCCAGTGCCTCCAGATCCTCGCCAATACTTGGGAGGATTGTCCCAATACTTGGGATTGTCTGTCGTTTTGATTATAGCTATCCTCACGGGTGTGATGTGGTGGGCTTATTGTGGTTTTGGCTTGCATTTCCCTAATGACCAAAGATGTTGAACATCCTTTCGTGTGCTTCGTGGTCATTTGTGTGTCTTCTTTGAAGAAATATCTGCTCAGATCTTTTTGCCCATTTTTTAAAGTTTATTTATTTTGAGAGAGAGCACAGCAGGGGATGGGCAGACAAAGAGGGAGAGAGACAGAGAGACAGAGAGAGAGTGAGAGAGAGAGAGAGAGAGAGAGAGAGAGAGAGAATGCTAAGCCTGACATGGGGCTCAAACTCATGAACTGTGAGATCATGAACTGTGCTGAAACCAAGAATCGGTCACTTAACTGAGCCACCCAGGTGACCCTTTTTTGCTTATTTTTAAAATCGGGTTGTTTGTTGTTGAGTTGTATGAGTTCTTTATATGTTCTGGACATAAGTTCCTTATCAGATACGTAATTTGCAAATATCTCCTCCAAATCTAAGGATTTTTTTTTTCTTTCTTAGTAGCGTCCTTAGAAGCACAAAAATTTTGGGGCACCTGGGTGACTCAGTTGGGTAAACATCCAACTTTGGCTCGGGTCATGATCTGGTGGTTTGTGAGTTCGAGCCCCAAATTAGGCTCTCTGCTGACAGCTCAGAGCCTGGATGGAGCCTGCTTTGGATTCTGTGTCTCCCTGTCTCTCTACCTCCCCCCCCCTCAAAAATAAGAATTAAAAAAAGAACCCCAAAAGTTTTCCATTTTGATGAAGTACAATTTGTCTATTTTATTGTTATTGCTTGTGCTTTAGGTGTCATAATTAAGAAGCCATTGCTTAACTTAAGGTCATGAAGATTAACTCATGTTTCCTTCTAAGACTTTAAGAGTTTTAGCTCATCTGTTTTGGCCTGTGATCTATTTTAAGTTAATTTTTTATGGATGGTGTAAGGTAGGGGCCCAACTTCATTTGCTTGCACCTGAGACACAGTTTTTTCAGCACTGTTTGTTGAAGACTAGTCTTTTTTCCACATTGAATGATCGTGGCAGCCTTCCATGTTTGAACTCTCAATTCTGTCCCATTGGTCTGGCTCTCCCTATGCTGGTACCACACTGTCTTGATTACTGTGAGTTTGTAGTAAGTTTTGAAATCAGGAAGTTTGAGTCCTCCAACTTCATTCTTCCTTTTTCAAGATTGTTTTGGCTATTCTGGGTTCCTTGCATTTACATATAAATTTTGGAATTAGTTTGTCAATTTGGGGGCAAAAAAAGGCGGTTGGAACTTTGATCATGATTTCATTGGGGGCACCTGGGTGGCTCAGTCGGTTAAAGCGTCCGACTTCGGCTCAGGTCATGACCTCATGGTTCGTGAGTTCGAGCCCCGCGTCGGGATCTGTGCTGACAGCTCAGAGCCTAGAGTCTCCTTCAGATTCTGTGTCTCCCTCTGTCTGCCTCTCCCCGCGTGTACTCTCTCTCTCTCTCTAAGATAAATAAATATTTAAAAAAAAGATTTCATTCAATCCATAGATCATTTGAGACAGTATTGTCATTTTAACAATGTTATCTTACAATCCATGAACAAAGATGTCTTTCCATTCATTTGCATGGTCTTTAAAAACTTTTTTATTTTTTTATTTTTTTATTTTTGGGACAGAGAGAGACAGAGCATGAACGGGGGAGGGGCAGAGAGAGAGGGAGACACAGAATCGGAAACAGGCTCCAGGCTCTGACCCATCAGCCCAGAGCCTGACGCGGGGCTCGAACTCACGGACCGCGAGATCGTGACCTGGCTGAAGTCGGACGCTCAACTGACTGCGCCACCCAGGCGCCCCTGCATGGTCTTTAAATCATTTAATTTTCTTTAATCACGTTGTATAGCTTTCAGTGTAAATCTGGTACTACTTTGGTTAAGTTTATTTCGAAGCATTTTTTCTTTTTAATACTATTATAAGTAGAATTGTCTTCTTAATTCATTTTTGGATTGTTCATTGCTAGTATAGAAATACAATTAATTTTGTATATGGATCTCGTATTCGGCAACCTTACTGATTTATTTCTTTTAATAGTCTTTTAATGTATTTCTTCGAATTTTCTATACATGAAAGTACATCATCTGCAAATAAATGTAGTTTTATGTCTTTCTTTGCAATCAGGATGCCTTTTATTTATTGTTCTTGGCTAATTTTCCTGAATGAAGCCTCTACTACAATGTTGAATATGAATGGCAAAAACAAATATCTTCGTCTTATAGCTGATCTTAGGAGGAAAATGGTCTTTTACCATTTTGTTAGCTGTGGGCTTTTTATAGATGCCCTTTATCAGGTTGAGGATGTTCCCTCTTATTCCCAGATTTTGAGTGTTCTCCAGTGAACTTCCTTAAAAAGAAAAATGACGCTCAGTCCAGAGTTGTGTGAACTTCTGATTTTGTCAAATATCCTGTACACTCCAGAAGGTATAGTTGTATTTGACGCTCACAATGACAACTCCGAGACAAAAAGATACATCATCGTTTTCTCCCATGGTTTACGAGGCACGGCACTATATGAAATACTCTGAAATATTTCTGTCCCAAATGGCTTCAGTGCAAAGCATAACTGCTCAAAAGGCCAACTCCTCTGCCCGACCCACTCCCCAAGCCGAGCCCCGATTCCTCTGCCTGACTGAGCCTCTAGGGGCCTCTCTCCCTGCTTACTCTCAGTTGTCAGTTAAAAGCAACATATTCATTCTATAATCTTTCTGTGCAAACACTGAAATCTCAAGTCTCCACCTGTATTTTTTTTTTCCCCAAAAGCTGCAGGGGTGAACCCACTCTGTGTCCCCACAGGGGTGGCTGGGTGCCTGCCGGACTACAGGGAAGTAGGACTCTGTCCTCAGGCCACTCCTGAAGGTGTGGTCTAGCACCTTCTGTCTGCCGTCTCTTTTCTGGGCCCCTGTGCCTTCTGGGCCACGTCACCCTCTGTCTCAGCATCCTCTTGGCCGGAGTGTGGCTGCCTCGGCCGTGGCCAACGGCAGGGGCCCCCAATTCGCTCCACAGCCCCCCCAGATATCAGGCCAGAAACTCTGAACACGCTTCCCTGAGTTTCCAGTATCCTGATTCTTCGGATGACTGATCTCTCCAGAAGCCTGAACAATTCAGTTATCTCCAGCCCCCGGGCTTGGATTTGTGCATGGAGCAACCGGCCTCTCCTCAGAAGCCTCTGGGATCCTCTGACTGAAGTAGGTGCGTCCCTCCTAAATCAACACCCCCCACCTTCCCCCAGAGCTCTTGGAGCACAAGGGACCAACTCCCTGGAGTCAAGTGACAATTCCTTGCTCAACATAATCTCTTTAGTGTAGACTTTTGCTCCTGAACAGGCTCCTGCAAGTAGGACAGGCGAAGATCTCATTGTATTTAGAGTCTCCATGGAGGCCATTTTCTACAGTTTTCTCTGAGTGCCAATACACCCCTCTTCTGGTTGGAACCCCAAGTCTCCTTTGAGTAACAACTAATCTCCTCTCTGAGCGTGTGACTCAGACTAGTCAGCATAATTTCAATCTCTGGTGACAGTGATTGCTTCAGGGACTGGCTCATATCCCGAGTCTGTCCTATCAGAATAAATCAGGTACTTATTCAGAAGCTAACAGGATGAGACGTGTTCTTTTCTCCACAGCCTCTACCTGGAAGGACCTTGGGCCCTGGAGCTGTGGGCCACCACCTTGATCTACGCACCACCTGCAGTCTGAGAATAAAGTCCACGTGAAGGAAGGAGAACAGAGCTGAAGATAAAGATATTGTATGACATTTTATGGGTTCCTGGATCATGCCATGACATCTCTGCTCCCAGTTCCCAATATACAGCTCTTAAAACCCTTGTATCCTCCTGACAGATACGGGTGCTAGGAGCATCTGTTTTTCTAATATTTGGTCTTTGATCATAGTTCCTGACCCAGAGGTCCTAAGTCCCTTAGAATTTCCTGAGTGACAGCAGAAACTTTTGCTCTAATGAGAGAACTCTTGGTGGGCTCCAGATATCTTCACGACGGGAACTGACCACCGGAAAGACTAAGCCGTGTTTAGATGCCTGGAATTCTCAACCTCACTCACCAGTTGGCCTCTAGGGAGAGGAGAGGGGCTGAAGATTGATCATGCCTCCATAAGAGTCCCTAAGCTATGGGCTTCAGAGAGTTCCCACGTTGGTGAACACATACACATGCTGGGAAGGTGCCACACTCCAACTCCATGGGGACATAAAGCGCCCAGACTTGCGAACTGCAGATCTTGCCCTGTGTCCCTCTTTATCTGGCTCCAGCTAAAGATGAAAGGCTATTCATCTATAGCCTTTATTCTACCCTTTCTAAGAAACAGGTGAATGTGTTTTTCCTAAGTTCTGAGGTGTTACAGCAAATTACCAAACCCGAGGAGGAGGTTGTGAGAACCCCGACTTAGAGCCAGTCAAAAGTCCAGGTGACAGACAGCCTGGGACTTGTGACTGGCGTCTGAAGTGGTGGGACTGAGTCCTTACCCTGTGGGGTCTGCGCTGACTCTGGGGAGGTAGGGACAGGACTCAACTGCAGGACAACCCGTCTGCAGAGTTGGAGAATTGTTCAGTGGGGGGAGAAGCCCTACACGTTCGGTGTCAGAAGTGTTGTGAGTAGAGAAACAGAGGGTTCCCTTCGCTTCCTCAAATGGTTGTGATCATAACCTGCAACCCTGAATCGAACCCATCCTTTAAATCTGTCCTTAGAGAGACCTCTTCGAGGTCTTCTTGACCCCCAGCCTCATAGCCTTCTTTAAGTGTAGGAACCACGGCCTGTGTCTCTTGGATCTGCACCCCCACCCCACCCCCAGGAGGTCCCTAGAATTAGTTCTGAGGATCTGCGGGCTTTGCGAAATCAGGAATCATATCATTTCATACAGGATGGTTACCACGCGAAGGGACTGGGGACGGGCAATGAGCGAGACTTCTGAATTTTATTCACGTATTATTATCTGAGTCTTTAATAATATGACTTTTTTTAAAATTTTTTTTCAACGTTTATTTATTTTTGGGACAGAGAGAGACAGAGCATGAACGGGGGAGGGGCAGAGAGAGAGGGAGACACAGAATCGGAAACAGGCTCCAGGCTCTGAGCCATCAGCCCAGAGCCCGACGCGGGGCTCGAACTCACGGACCACGAGACCGTGACCTGGCTGAAGTCGGACGCTCAACCGACTGCGCCACCCAGGTGCCCCATTGTTTTAAAACGTTTATCTTGCCAAGAAAGCCGGCAATGTGAATAACTGAAGAGGGGTGGTGAGCTGGCCAACACTTCTGCACGGCTTTCCTCCTGCCCTCGAACCCGCCATCTTCTGTGGGAACCCCACGCTCGCTGCTTCCAGGAGAGACCAAAGCATCGAACCAGGGCCTTGACCTCGTGTGGGAAGAACTGAGCAGTGAGACGCAGGCACAGACAAACTGCCTCATGAACACTTTATCCCCCAGAAAATCCCCCGCCCCAGCATCCCGGGTGCTGCCCAGACTCTTCAAATACAAGGGCAAATAAAATAAATAAGAGTAAATATTGTCCTTCTAAGCAATAGAATGCCTAGCAACCAAGAACAAAGGAGGGTTGAAGGGAGAGGGTTGACTTTCTCAGGTTCCTTGTGTGTAAACGGCAATAAAAGTCTTTTCTGTGCGAATAATGCATTTTTGAGTGTTAAATTACAGAAGGTATACAGGACACCAAGGCCAACGACGGCCACCAGTTGATGTGCTTAGGCCCCACCCTAGAGGAGAGGTCAGGGGTTACCTTGGCCTGCCTGGCATTGGTGAGGGGAGGTCTCCCCAGTAGCTTGGGGACTGGGAGGTTGGGACCAGGGCTCTTAAATGACAGTGGTCCAACACAACCCCACATATGATTCGAAAGAAAATGCTAAATCACAGAATAAATGTAAGAGTTCTGATGCTTCCCTCTCACGACCGTTTCAACGCTTTGTTGGAAATAATGAGTAGAAAGCACGTGACCTTGTTCTTATTAAATTTCTTTGATACGAAACTGTTCTAACACGCTCCCTGACTGACTCAAGGGGGTCATTTTCATTTGGTCTTTGTTCTCTTGTTTTAATGCCCCTTCTCCATCAGTGCCCTAGGCATGTGTTTAGACTGACTTTTGGAAATCTAGGATTATCTAGGATATATTGAAAGCAGGGGAGAGGCCAGAAAAAAAAAAAAAACAAAAAAAAAACCCAGCAGTGGTATCTTTATAAGATCCGTGAGAAATCTTGCGGGTCATTAGCTTTGCCCACACGGGACCCCCAGTTGGATGGGACAGGATGAAACTGCCCCTCCGAGGAAACAGGCTTTTCCCTAGCGTCTGACGTCCCTGGAGAGCTTCTAAAGATTTAAGGTGGGGGGTGGATAAAGGGTTGTTGTCATTGTCTGTCACCATGGCAACTCGAGCCAGGACTTGGCATTGCTAGGATTTTTCCAGCAGATTTTGAAGACTCCTAGCCCTGGGTCAGCATGAACGGGAATGTGGATTCACAGGTATACAGCTGCTCCCTGGCACGGATCCCTGCCTCCCCAAAGAAGAAGGAAAGGGGACCCTCAGAGCCAAAGCCAGTAACAAATGTGAAGGAATGGGAGAGGGGCCACTGACAACTCACTTGACTCAATAGGCTTCCCTGCCATGGCGGCCGCGGGACGCATCTCACTCCCGAGAACTGATGGGTCTAAGAACAAGAGTGAAAAGCATTCATACTTTATGACCTGCAACCCCACCTCCAGAAATTCCTTCTAAGAAAAAGCCAAAGTGTGCACAAAGATTTATTTTGTTGGAGGGTGTCCCCGCAGCATTATTTATAGCAATAAAAAGGGCGGGGAGGATTACCTTAAAGTTCAACAATACAGGATGGGTTTAATAAAGTATAGCTCGGCCCTAGAGGGGAATACGAAGCATCCATTCAAAACATGTTGTGGAAAAATAGCCAAAGATATAGGAACTTTATGGATGGGCACAAAACACTAAGTGGGGGGGGGGGGGGAAGAGGTTGTAACATTGGTATGTTGTCCATCTCATGTTTAAAGAAAAGAAAAGAAAGGGCGCCTGGGTGGCTCAGTTGGTTGAGCGTCCGACTCTTGGCTTCAGCTCAGGTCATGATCTCATGATTTGTAAGTTTCTCTCTCTCTCTCTTCCTGTGCATACTCTCTTTCTCTCAAAAATAAATAAATAAACTTAAAAAAAGAAAAGAAAAAGAAGAAAGGGAGAGAATGAGAATTCTACACATTAAAATGTTTTTTAGAATACATACCCATATAGTTTTCTCAACGAGGGATTGGATTTTTGCCTTTTTTTCCCCAAATTTCTTACAATGAGCTTCCATCGATTTATGGAAAACAGAATTTCCAGAAACAGAACTCCAAGCCAGGAAACAGCAAGTGCAAAGGCACTGGGGCGGTTTGTTCCTGGCACAAACCAGATTTAGGCAGTGTTTCTCACCATTTAAAAAAAAAATTATTATAAATTTCATCAGAAGAATGGTAAATATAACAGAGAGGCAGAGAAAAGGGGGGAAGAATGGCATGGGGGCGGAGAGGACGAGAAAGCAATGGTCTCGAAAGAAACAAAGAGAAGGGAAGAGAAAGAAGGAGGACAGCTGATTGGGACTGGTGGGACGTGAAACCACTGTTTCAAGGTTCACTAGGGATAAAAACGATTCTTGTATGAGAGAGGAAAAGGAAACAAAGACTTAGAGGGTCTAAGTAATTATCTACGAAGTTGGTGGCCTACACACGTTGACTGAACAACTTCGGGTCCGAAATGTCTTCGGAGAGCGTGTGACTCCCTTCCTTGGTAAGACGAACTTAATAATGAACCCTGGCTTTTGAGGTTGTGAAGGATTATAAATCATTCATAATACGGTAGAAAGAAATTGGCGTAGTTGTACCGAAGGACCATGAATCAGTCCGAGCCCGGCCTCGAGTTTCCCAGAAGTTGATCAGCTCACAGGGGCCCGGCTCGAGGCTTCCTCTTGCTCGTTACAAACGTGACGACAAAGTTGAGCAGCGGGAAGTTTTCACGACAGTCAGGGAATGGGCTCTGTGCTCAGCTTACAGAGGAAGACGTCCAGGTCCTGATGACAAGGACTGGCTGGCGAGGGGTGAACCTTAAAGGCACACGTGTCTTGGGGGAAAGTTGGCCAGCGTGGTCTGTCAGCAGGGGCGGTGGGGACCTCCCGCCTGTAACCCCTGTCCCCAGTTCTGCGCTATTGCTGGGCTTCGTGGGTGGGGACGCAGGAGTGGGCCATTACCAGGGCAGGGGGGAGTCTCCCAGACCCTTCCCGCAGCCCCTGTTGCCCACTCCCAGCACAGCCAATGGCGGGGGTTGGGGGGGGGGTGCGCAGGCATCGAGAACACGGCACCCAGCATCCATCACACCTTAGGCGACAGGACGCACTCGGTTAATTCTCAACTGGCCAGGGCTGCTTGTGTTTTCAGAAATCTCCACCCGTCTTCCTCTCTCTGACCTCAGGTCACCTGTGCTGCCTGCCTTCCAGCATTTCCTCAGGTCACAGCTGGGGAGAACTTTGAAACAGGCACGAGGACGGGCCTTTCCGGTCACTGGTACACTAAGTACCCACCCCACGCCTGCCCCGTCCCGGTGGTCGTGGAGCAACCACTGGCTGAGCGCCCGCTCTGCCCCAGAGCTCATTCTAGGCACTGGAGACAGAGCTGTGAACAAAACAGTTTACCTCCCAGGTAATAAACAAGAAAAATAAGTAAAATATAGCAAAATGCACGGTGTGCCAGATAGGCTAGGGCTACGGGGACGAAAGTAGCCGATAGGAACAGGAAATGTGAGACACCGCTATTTAGCTGTGTGGCTGGGGAACACGCCCCCAAGATGGGATTTGTGTAAAGAAGTGAAGGAGGGGAGGGAGCGAGCCAGGCAACCGCAACTGCAAAGGCCCTGGGGTGCTTTGTTCCTGGCATGCCTTAGGCAGTGTTTCTCAACATTTTTGTTTGTTTGTTTGTTTGTTTGAATTTTCACCCACCTAGGGAGCCATTTTAGACTTTTTAAAACTTGCTCCCCTAGTGAAATTTTAAAACCACAGGTATATTAGTGTTCTGTTTACGTGCTGGGTGTATATATACACTTTTGTAAATCAAAACAGTGACATCTTTTTTGCTCTCAAGAACCAATTTTTGTGCCTTTGGGGGTGGTATCATCCCCACAGCAGGCGTGGGTGCTGCAAGGAGGCCAGTGGGTCTGGAGCAGAGGGAGGGAGAACATTCGAGAGGTGAGGGGCAAAGCCAGCTCAGGTAGGGCCTTGTCGGGAGACAGGGAGTCATTGGTGAGTTTTAACTGATGAGGTACATGGTCTGACTTAGGTTCTGTTAGGATTCCTCTGGCCGTGGTGGGGACATATTGTGGGAATGCATGACAACTGCCATGTGTTCATACAAGCTACGGTAGCGGGGGAAAGGGACCTCTCTTTCTCCTTTTTCCTTCCCTCCCTCCCTCCCTTCTTCTCCCATTCCTTCTGTAAATATTCGCTGAGCACCAGTTCTGGGCAGGGAATGAAGACATGTGTCAGTGGGAATAAGGGTGGATGCAGGTCGTTGCTGGAGCACAGACAAAGGAGAACCCGCTCGGTGGGAAATGGAGGCTGGAGACCGGTTCCTAGGGAACAAGGCATCTGAAGCCAAGTCCTGAAGGAGGCTTAGGGCTTGTCCCGGAGAAGGACTCCAGGGAGAGAGGGCAGCAAGGCTGAATCCGGAGACGAGGTCAGGGGCAAAGGCGGGAAGTTCCAGGAGTTGTGCTTTGGCAGAGGGGGCACAGGGGGCAGGAAGGTGGCAGAGAAGCTTGACTGGATGCCAGGTGGGGGAAGATCTTGGGGGACCTTACTCCCCACATTCAAGATCTTGGACTTAGTCCCATAGCTGGGGATCATGGAAGGGTCTCGAGCCACACCGTCACATGAGCACTTCAGAGCACTTGCACGGGCAACCCCATGTAGAAAGTGGATCTGGGGGGAGTCCAGATGGGGGCAAGTGGGGACCAGGAGGCACTAACGAGTTCAGGCGAGAGATGCAAAGGGCCTGGGGTAGGACCCTCAGAGTTCCTATGCCCTATTCTCTCCATCACTGTCATTATTCATCTGACTCTCAGGCCACAGGTTGGAGTTGGCGACTGCCCAGTATCTGGAAAACCCAAATCTGTTCCAATATGGATATAACTGGATAGACAGTTGACACAGACCATCACTGTCTGCCACTCTTCTCCTTTCTACTGTGGACACTGTGTCCAAAATTCCCCTGTAGAGTTTGAATAATGATAGAGCCAGCGAGAGGGAGGTCACAGACAGGACCCTCCCAGGGGCCCGGGCAGGTGGGTCAGGCCCAGTTCCCAGCGGATCCTTATGAAGGGTCCCTTGGCACAGGCATGCTTCTCTCTGAGAATGCAATGTTCTATGTAGCCCTGTAACCTCCAGGGCAGGCAGTTCAGGAGCCCAGCCTGAACGCCTCCCAGTCTGTCTGCCTCTCCGCTCTCCTCTCTTCCATTAACTTTAACTACACTTGGGCAGATCGGCAAGGATAAATTAAGAACAGAACAGACAAGGACCTGCGTCCAAAGCAAGGACTGACAGTCCTTCTGGGGCCAGGGCTCATGAGGAAAATTGCTCTGCTCATCAGTTTTCATTTTCTAGCAGCCCTGTCTTCTCCAGTTTCTAAATCCCAGGAGAAGCCAGTAGCAAGAATGTTCCAGGGTCCAAGTTTCAGTGTCGGAGGAAAACAGACCTAGTGGCCGACCCCTCCCCGCCTCATATTCCGTACCCGCCACCTACTACCTGGGGTTAAGGACGAGAATGCAGAAAGTTGACCCTCTCTCCAAGGAGAATGGAGTTTAAGTTACCAGAGACTCAGATGGCTGCTTTCAGCAAAGCTGATCGTGGACGAGAAAGGGCTTTGCAGAGGCCTGGCTGCCTGGGGAGATTTCTTAACACTTGCAACCTAAGGTCTGCCTGGCCGGCTCCCGCCTGAGCACTCCTGTTCGGTCGTCTTACCCAGACAGAGGTTGTCTTACCCACGGCAGAGAGGACGGTTGGCTGGAGGCCACACTATTATTTGAGATGCCAACCTCAGAGACGGGGGAGAATGTTCAGACAGCCCCAAATCGTTGTTAATGCCCATCTCTTGCCCAATTCCTGTTGCCTTCCTGGGGGACTAATGCTATATATAGGAAAGGCAAACAATACTGTGGCCAAGGGGCCGGCTTTAGGGATAGATCGGTCCTGGGTCGTATCTTGGCCTCCTCTAATGTTATACTATACCACATTATACTGCACTGTACCATACGGTACTACACTATACTATATATACTATACTATGCCATACTGGACTATATTATACTACACTATACTATACTGTACTATACCACATTATACTATACCATGCTACACTGTACTGTACTATACTACATTAAGCTATACTAGGCTGTATATACTACACGATGTCATACTATACTACACTATACTATACTGCACAGTACTGTACTGTACTATGCTATATATACTATACTATGCCATACTATATGCCACATTACACTAGACTACACTATACTGTACTATACTACATTATAGTGTACTATACTATACTGTAATATATATACTATATTATGTCATACTAGACTACACTATACTGTATCGTACTCCATTGCACTATACTCCATTATACAACACTCTACTGTGCTGTACCATACCACATTGTCCTATACTATAGTATACTATACTGCCCTACACTATACACTACACAACACTACACTGTACTACACTACACTATAAACTACAGTATACCATACTATACTGTATTGTACTATACTATATTATACCATACTACACCATATACGTTACTATACTGCACTACACTATATTATACTGGACTATACTATCCCTTGTACCGTATTATACTATATTGTACTATGCTACACTCTACTGTATTGTATTATACTATTGTATTATACTGTATTGTATTATACAATATACTGTATTGTAGTATATATATTGTATATACTACAATACTACTGTATTGTATTGTATTGTATTGTATTATACTGTATTGTATTGTGTTATACTCTACTATACTGCACTACACTATACACTACACTACACAGTACTGTACTATACTATATTGTATTACAGCACAAATACTGTAGCATGCTATACTATATGCTACGCTATGCTGTACTGCACTACACCATATACCACACTCTACTGTACTGTAGCATATACTACACTGTGCTCTACTCTACTGTACCACATACTATACTATGCTCTACTATACTGTACTATATACTACACTATACTCTACTGTACCATATACTACACTATGCTCTATTGTACCATATACTACACTATACTCTATTGTACCATATACTACACTATGCTCTACTGTACTGTACCATATACTACACTGTGTTCTACTCTATTGTACCGTATACTACACTATGCTCTACTCTACTGTACCATATACTACATGATACTCTACTCTACTGTACCATTTACTACACTGTGCTCTATTGTACCATATACTACACAATACTCTACTCTACTGTACCATATGCTACACTATGCTCTACTCTACTGTACCATATACTACACTGTGCTCTATTGTACCATATACTACACTATACTCTACTATACCACATACTACACTATGCTCTACTATACCATATACTACATGATACTCTACTGTACCATATGCTACACTGTGCTCTACTCTACTGTACCATATACTACATGATACTCTACTCTACTGTACCATATACTACACTGTGCTCTATTGTACCACATACTACACTATGCTCTACTCTACTGTACCATATACTACATGATACTCTACTGTACCATATACTACACTGTGCTCTATTGTACCATATACTACACTATGCTCTACTCTACTGTACCATATACTACATGATACTCTACTCTACTGTACCACATACTACACTATGCTCTACTGTACCACATACTACACTATGCTCTACTGTACCATATACTACACGATACTCTACTGTACCATATACTATACTATGCTCTACTCTACTGTACCATTTACTACACTATGCTCGACTGTACCATTTACTACACTATGCTCGACTGTACCATATACTACATGATACTCTACTGTACTGTACCACATACTACACTGTGCTCTACTGTACCATATACTACACTATGCTCTACTGTACCATATACTACACGATACTCTACTGTACCATATACTACACTATGCTCTACTGTACCATATACTACACGATACTCTACTGTACCATATACTACACTGTGTTCTACTGTACCACATACTACACTATGCTCTACTGTACCATATACTATACTATGCTCTACTGTACTGTGCCATATACTACACTGTGCTATACTGCACTATACT
The DNA here is from genome assembly GCF_018350175.1 of Felis catus. Lineage (NCBI taxonomy): Eukaryota > Metazoa > Chordata > Mammalia > Carnivora > Felidae > Felis > Felis catus. The sequence goes on from NC_058378.1 coordinate 77,086,239, forward strand.
GTACACTATCCTATAATACACTACATAACACCTCACTACACTATCCCGTACCATACTATACCGTATGCTACACTCTGCTGTGCTACACTACACAACACTACACCATACTATACCGGACTACGCAGTATTAAACCACATTGCTAGCGCAGTGCCTGGCACTAAGTAGATACGCAACCAATGGTAGTTACTACCGTTACTTAATGAGCCCACCTCACTTGTCCATCCAGCAAACCTCCCCCCATGACTCTCTCTCTGATCTCCTGGTTGCATTCAGAGCGCCGTTCTCCTGTGCTCCCACTGGATCTTACACAAAACCCCACTGTAGCAATGACTGTAATGGATTTTGATCGTGTGCTAGCTCCTTGGTGGTAGGCACCGCGTGTAGCCTTCTGTCCCCGCTTTTGTCCCCAGCACTGATCACAGTGCCCGGCACAGAGGGGCACTCCATGATGCCGGCAGAAGGGAGAATGTCGCTCGTGGGCTTCCCCGCTCGGCTAGGACCTACTCACCGCGTCATCACGGACCCAGGACCTCCCACTGCTGAGGACCTCATCATTTCTTTTGGGAAGGTCCCAAACCTGACACGTCGTGGCACAAAGGCAGCTGTGTGAGTTCAGTCTCACAGTTGACCTCTTTCCAGCTTCGGGGACTGTTTCTTCTTCCTGGTAGAGATTTCTGGCATGTGAACACGGTCGTATTTCTCCCTTCACGCATTTACGGGCTTATATCTACATTCCCTGGGTCATCATCATTCCAGACTCAAAGACCCGATCCGTCTCGCCTGCTAGTCCTCACGCACACCTCAGCCTCTCAATTATTTTGATCCCTCCCTGGCCCTGCTCCAGCCCCGTCTGTCTTCCTGGAGGGGCAGCGAGCTGATTGGCCCGCCTGAGTCCAGGTGTGGGCCCCAACACCTACGGCAACTCGGCTGCCGGGTTGATGCTCCCGGCCGTCCTCCTACGTTTCTCTTTCTCTCTCCTCCTCCTCCTTGCTGCCCTCCGGAGCCCAGCCACACGTGGAACCTTAGAGTCAGGCGTTTCAAGTGATTTACAAGAACCATGGTTGGAAAAAGTCTTGCAACCATCCAACGGTGCTGATCTTATGAGAGCTAGCACAAATCCGAAATTAAACTAAGCAAACGGCGCTAATCCCATCATCGTCATCAGACCTATGCCTGTTCCAGGAGGCAGCTTGGAGGGTGGGAGGCCGAGTTTCTGGCTTGTGTGAGCGACGCCTCAGCGATCAGGCTGCCCCAGGATCAGGTTCACTAGGGATAATAACAGCAATCGCAATTACAGGTGCTGTTTACATACTTTGCGCCCTTGGACTTGACACAGTCCAGAAGGAGCCCCAGGCACCCAGCTCAATGCCTCTTGGGGTGAGCCACGAACTCTGGGGGAGAGAATTAAAGCCCCCCTCCACCCCCACCCCCATCAAAAGAGAGGGCCTGTGCGATGTCCAGTTTGGGCAGACCTGATGCCCTTGACAGCTTTTTTTTTTTTTTTTTCCTTTTCCCCTTTCTTCCTTTCTTGTCTTTCTTTCTTTTCAATACCATTATTCCGAGGAGGAATTCCTCCTCTGCATAGAGAAAGAAAAACAAGTCTCTGGCCGTTTTCAGCCTCTTAAAAACAGAGGTATTGGTACAATCCCAAGTCTTTGAAACAAATTTCCAGTAGTTTTTCCAGGTATTGCCGGAGAATTTGGAACAGAAGAAGTAGCCCTTTAATCTAGTACAGAAAAGCAAACAGGCTTTATCATTCCGTACAGATGTCACACTTGCCCTCAGTACTTGTCACAGGCACAAAAGCCAGCTCCATCTCTATGCAGTACTGTGGGATCAGAGCCTCTTCCCCCAGGTGGGGTCCTGGGAGAGCCAACGCAGGGCCTGTGAACAACCTGTTAAGTACGGCGCCAGGGGTGTGCAGATTAACGCTGTGAGCTTTCAGTTTCTGGGCGTTTGGGGGTGCTTTTTCTCCTGAAGTCATCATCACGAACAACCAAAAAGGAACAGGGCAACGAATGCGAGCACAACGCGTTTAGAATTTACAATATCTTTCTCAGCGCAATAGAGCAATGGTGTCGGCAGAACCGGGGACAGAGAAGAGAAGGGCATCTGTGGTGCCTGAGCCCTGGGTATGCACAATAAGATGGTAGTTAAGAAAGGCGAGGAACAGCGTAATTTGCTGGATTCAGCCAGGGCTGTGCTCCCCGAGAGCTGGCAGGTTAACAGATTGCAGCCAAAGCCGCAGCCCTCACGTTTTCAGACTTGAGAGATAATGAAGCAGTAAAAGCAGCAGAGGCAGCCAGCAAGGATTCTGCCCCTTGGGGCCGTCTGTGCGAGAGCAGCTGCCTGCGGGTGCCTGCTCAGGGCGCAACCAAGGACTGCAGCCCTCCAACAGACCAGCAACGCGAGGACCAAATTCCCTCCTTCAGCGGCACCACAACCTCGGCCCCCGGGGCTGTCACTGAGGCCCGTCCTATGCCAGGCCGGCCCATATGGTCTAGCAGTTGTCGCCAGAGACACGGAGCATAAATAAACCCTGGGAGTACAGATGGGAGGCTGGCCAGGCTGGCTCCGCTTCCTGATCTCATCACGGGGGAGTCCGCGTGGAAGCCCTGGGGGGCACCTTCGCCATTTTCCAGGCCAACGACTTCATTTGTCAGGCGAGGAACGGCCCCTCCCCTTCCAGAGGTTAAGGGACTCGCCAAAAGTCACATAGTGAGTCAACCGCAAAGCAAGAAAAGGCGGCAGCTAAGAACACCGCACGGCTCCGTTGCCCTTGGCTTTGGCAAGTTACTAAAGTTCTCAGGTTCCTCGGGGCACCGCGAGCGGGAGGTCAGTGCCTTCCGCGTTAGGTTCTTGGGACAAAGCTCGCAAAGCCCACCGCGGGGTTCAGAGTAACTGCTTGGTGGATGTTGGTGTCCATTGTTCTCGTGACTGCTGGAAGCTGGAAATAGATCTCAGGGTCTCTCCTGCCCAGGCCAGGGGTGCCCTGTGATGGATGATATCACACGAGCCCGAGCCTGAGTTCAGGCTTCTAGTTTGGCGACTAGTTCGGACGAGGCACTTAACCTTCCTGACTTCTCGCCCATTGCTCTCGTCTGAAAAGCGGGAGCAGGGACACCCTCGCTCACACGCTTGCCACGAAGGTGCCACGCAATGGGCTGGCAGAGCGTCCGTGGCCGTAAACCGCACCTGTTGCCAGCCAGCCCGAAGCTCCTCCCCCCCGCCCGGCAGTGAGGACAACTACTTTGCGACCGAGGAACTGGTTAACTTGATGCAGCGAAGGTGCTAAGTGTTTGGCTGAGGTAAAGGCTGGCAGGAGCGGAGCGGCCGGCTGGTGGATGGCATGATTTGAAATAAACCATATGTTTAAAATTAGGAAGCCAGATGTTAGGCCTTGGCGCCTAAGGTTCGCACCATTAGACGCGATCCTTTAGGTGTCTCTAATGGTCTTCGAGGCTCCAGGAAACCCGCATTAAAATGCAAATCCGTTCCCTTCAAAGGGAAACATATTAAGTTATCCTCTTTAGCAAATTGCTGAGCTGGGTTCATTTGGGGGAGGTTGGGGTGAGGAAGACAAGGCGGTTTGAAAGGACAGAGGCAGGAGGCAGCGTCTTTCCTATAGAAAGCCAGCTCTCTTTCTACCGAGCTCAGGGGCACAGCCCGGGCTGTGTGTAGCAGGTAGAGTAGGGGCTCCGAGGGTGACTGGGGTCCAGGAGGAGCAGGAATGCAGGCGCTGTGCACAGCCTTAGCATCCTCTCTGGGTCCACAGCACAGAGGTGTGAATCCCGTTCCCGGCCCCGCTTTGTGAGGCTGGGGGACTGAGGGTGGGCCGGGCCGGGTGACGGACGAAGCTCAGCAGAGTCCTGGAGGATGCACAGGAAGACAGGTGGGCCCAGAAACTCACCCTCAGAAAGGAAGGTCTGTTTCTTCCGCGTGTTGTGTCCCTTAACGCTCCACGCCCTGCCGGCCGCACGCGGGGGTCCAGGTGGCGTTCGCACAGGGCACAGCAAGAGCTGCAAGGATGAAAAGGGTGTGTTTTGTGCACGAAAGTGACAAGAATTCATTTCCTGGCATTTACAGGATCCGCCCCCAACAAAATCACTCTTACTGTCTTTGCATGGGCAGGACATAGCAGAAGGAAGCGTCCTTTTCAAGGGGCCTGGGGTCGAATTTTTTTTTTTTTTTCTTTAAGGTCATAATTTCAAATTCTCTCCCTGAAATTCAGAGTGTTGTGCTTTTAAGCAGGAATTACCTCCCGTGGACAAGATCTTCCTGCACCATGGAGACATCTGCCTATACGCCAGTCCTATTTTAAAGACCTAAAAAATTGTTTACAGATACACGAGTCGTGAAACAGGGGTCCGTGACCAAATCCTCTTCGTATCAGGACAAGCCCCTTCTGAGCACCTCCCTGAGGCTTAAGAATTTCTGCTTTCTAGTCCTGAGTTGTACCACAGACTTAGTCTGCCCTGTGGTCTCCAATCTCTTATTTTGATGATAAACTCACAGTGGCTACCCCTTCTCAAGTCCTTGTTTGTCAGGCACGCTCTCCTCACTTTGCGTGTTAATTCTCCTACGCTTTGCACTAACTCAGCACCATCGCCATTCCCCGTTTCACAGATTTCAAACTGAGGCTTGGATGGGTGATCGATGTTCTTCACGTCACACGGGGTGAGAAACCGGCAGAAGCAGACTATGAACCCAGCACATCCTGGGTGGTCGAACCTGGTGGTCGGACACTTCACCCGCTTCTGAGGGGAAAGCATACGAGACCCTGTCTTCACATTGTTTTGGCTCTAAAATACTCTCCGAGCCAGGAGAAAGACCGCTGTGGAGAAAATGCCTCTAAACACACAGGATCCCCCAAAACGCCGACAAGGGAATTCTAGGAAAGTCATGGAATGAGGAAACCCGGATTCAGTTAGATAGTGAAAATAGTCTACACCTCCATCTCTCCGCAAAAAGTACCTCAAAGCACTTTAAAAACTCTAGCAAGAAGACCTAGCAAATCGACCTTTTTTGGACACATTATATATCTGTCTTTTATTAGATCTGTGTCAATTTATTCACTGAGTGATAAGACTTTTCCAAAAGACTATTGTGTTCGAAGACCAGTATCTCCTTCAAAGATATATATATATATATATATATATATATATATGTATATATATATATATATATATATTTTTTTTTTTTTTTTAAAGATCTTTAGATCAAGGAAGTGAGATAAAGTATTCCTTATATAAGCTTTGTAGTTCAAGTTCCGGCTCCATTGCCCGGTAGCTATGTAACCTCAGGCAAGATGCTTGGCCACTCTGGGCCTCTTTATTCTTATCTGCAAAACGGGAGAATGCTTTGGGTGGCCAGGTTCGGTGAAGGTCAAGATGTTTGGCTCATAATCCCTAGGAAGTGGCCTCCTCCCTGGAGCCTCGTTTGCTGGTTCCCGAAAAGGTTTCATATTTTTGGGAACGCAGGACAGCCTGCACCAGATAGAAAATCTAATCCTACCCACTGCAAATGAAATGCCTCTCAGCCCTGGGAACGCACAGCATCCAGGTGACATGAGCCAGAATGCACTCGAGGGGACGGGAGCCAGCTTTAGTCTTAAACTCTGGCAGGCCCTCTCCGTGTTCAGCCAAAGGATTGGGGGCGGGGAGATTCTCTTCCCATTTATGACTTTCTAGATCCTTGCCTCTCCTATGGCTCTATCTGAAGATGATTCACATTCCTGTTGAGGTGCAGCAGGGGCGGGGTGAGCCAAGCAAAGTCTTAGAGCCTTTGTCTGGCACTGTGTGGCTTTTGAAGGACGTTCATTTTCAAGATGGGCTTTGTTCTTTGAGAAAAGAAAAATCTCTCTTGCCTTTTGCGTGTGGCTACAGCAAGCTGCAAGTTACAAAGCTGCCAATTACGACACATGTGCGTGGGCACCCGCATGCACGCGCGCGCACACACACACACACACACGCACGCGCGCGGGCACACACGAGGATCCTGGTCCTGGCTCCCTCCGAAACAATTCATCTTCAGCCCTCACTGTTAATTATGACTCTGTGCATCAGTAACCAAATGACGCTGAGCCGGGAGTGGCCGCCCCTGTCTCTCCACATGACATTTATGCAGGTTGATGAAATCATTCTGGGCAAGGTTAAGGCAAGTCTCCACAGGGCAAAGGTTCCGTTTAAAACAAACGCTGCTTGCTTTCGGGACCTGGCAGGAAAATTAAAAAGAAACCCAAGATGCTCTAGGCTTCTGCTCTGGTTTCCAGGCAACAAGATGCTGGGTGCAGGAAGGGAGAGGGGCTTTCTTCTGGTGCCAGACAGTATTGATAGACAGTGGGCTAACATTCTGAGCCAAGGGGCTGGGGAGGGACAGAGGAAGCCTGCATAAGCCTCATTACCCTAATCAAGCATAGAGTCGGCCTGTTGGCCGAGAGCACTGAAAAATGAGCCCATCTGCACGGGCTGAGCCGGGAAGAGATGTTTTTCTCTACTTTACAAAGATCGGGCTGCTGTAAGCGTTAGGATTCCCGGGGAATGGTTGTCTCGGCAGCTATAGATGGGTGTGTGGTTCGGGTAGGCTGAAAGAACCTGGCAATTGTCTCCTCGGGGAGCCCCAGGAATTACTCCCTGGGCGTAGGCAGGAGAAGGCAGGAACGACGTCGGCCGTGTCTTTCTACACAATTCAACAAAGATCCTGAGACCCTACACATGCCAGTCCCGGTGCCAAGGCAGGACACGAGGCGGAGGAAGCCGCACAAGCCCCAAGCCATCACACCCCCTTTGCTATTTCTTTCCGCCACGTCCCGCACCCCGAGGGGGTCGCGTGGGGTACTAGAACTATCGGAGCTCCTCGGACAGACCCAGGTTCGGATCTGCACTCTGCCCCTTTACAAACACAGCGAGCTTCCTTTCCCTTCTGTCCAAAGCGTGGCTGCGAACGAGCGTTCAGCACAATCGTGGTACTGCTCCTCGAAACACGAGAGTTTTACGTCTCAAGAGTTTCTACGGTGACGCCGGAAAGCCTGCCCAGCCCAGCCCAAACGGCAAGAATGCCTCTGGTGTGAACAGTGCGTTTATCTGGCATTTTCCAGTTCCCATCCTGCTGTGTGGCGAACATGATGATGCATAATCCACGCACGTTGCAAGAACACAGGGCCGGCCTGGGTTCCCATTTCCTGAAGGAAGATCCTGGATGGCAGAGTGGCGAGGAGGGCTGCTGGAGGTCACATGGTTCACAGTGGAGCAGGGTCTCTATTCCCAGAACCTGCAGGAGGGAGGAATTTGCTGACCAAAGAAGTGGCCCAGTTCTGCTCGCTGTCATGCTGTCTCTCCCCACCCCCGGAGGGGGAGTCAGGCTGCTCTGCCCACCTAAGCTGTACACCTGTCTAGAGGGCCGTGTCCCACCCCCCCCCGCCCCGAGTTTCGGTGTCCCCTCCTTGAGAACTTAAACAGTCTCATCTCATTGGTTTGGTGTGAGATTTAAATGACAAGGATGCAGGGGCGCCTGGGTGGCTCGGTCGGTTAAGCGTCTGACTTCGGCCGAGGTCACGATTTCACAGTTCGTGAGTTCGAGCCCCACGTTGGTCTCTGCACTGACAGCGGGGAGCCTGCTTGGGATTCTCTCTCTATCCCTCTCTCTCTCTCTGCCCCGCCCCTGCTCGCGCTCTCTCTCAAGATAAATAAATAAACTTAAAAATAAAATAAATGACAAAAAGGCAGATCAAGTGCCCAGCAGAGAGCCCCTATAGCACACGCTTGTTAGCCAAGCAGTAGACGTTTGTCCTACAAGTTCTTCCCAAGGGTCTTCAGAAGATAGCCCTCCAGGTAGTTATGGGCGAATGCGGTGTGGCCTCCTGTGGTGAGAAATAGGAGAAGAGTCCTTACCAGGTCTGCAGCAACAGTAGGGACAATTGCCAGAATTTACTGGGGACTCAATGAGCATATACTGGTGACTAGTCTCAGTGCTTCAGACGGTTTGCCTCCTGTATTTGTCACACGGACCCTGTGCCGTAGACCCTATTATCATCCACCTCATTTCACAAATGGAAAATTAAGGCCCAGAGAGGTTGGGAAACTTACCCCGGGCCACACAGCCTTCTAACCCAGTGTACTTTCCCCCAGTCTGCCTGACTTGCGGTGATATTTGGGACCAGGCTGCCATGAACCCTTCCCCCCCTTCCCCCCCGCCCCCGGCCCCGAGCAACTCTACTCGTGCCACCGCTGGGCTGCTTTCTGGTGTTTTGCGCTCATTCACCTGTTTTCTACCAATTCCCCAAGCCAACAGCAGGCTTTGCTCTTCCTGGCCCTTCTAGAACAGGAAGGGGTTTGGACGAGAACGGGTGTTTTCTAAACTGGGCCTCTGGGCAGAGCTCTGGGCATTTTGAGGGCCTCCCTTCCGGAGGGGCCAGGGGGGGATTCTGGGTCCCTGACCCGCGTGTATCTGTTTCACAGTTTTGAAGTCTGCGTGAAATTTTGTTTCAAGGAAGGATTTGGTGGCCCAAACCCGTTAAGTAATTAAATAGTTAAGTACATAAATCCATTAAATCAAACGGCTGAGTAACGCAGTTTCTCGGGCCCCATGTAGCGTGAAAACTCTGAGCCGTCGGCAGAGACACAGACGGTGGGAACTGCTGAGTGAAAATGAGGACCGTGCTGCCCGCACACTTGTGTGGTACTTTCCAGGGACACCGAGATACCAGGGAAGAGAGTAATCAGGCCAAAGACAAGGCAAGATGGCAGAGACAGGGCCTGATGGCCTTGGTGTGGGGCTGGGAAGGGGGTGAGTCTGGCTCTGCAGCCGGGAGCCAGAGTCCAGTTGAGTCCCCCCTACACTCAGACCCTGACGACCTCGGTCCTCAGCTCCTAGTGATTCAAAGTCCCAGGGACAATAGGTATTATGTGATGGAGGGGGGATGACAGCCGAATCCCATCAATGAGTTCTGGCCACAGAGCAATTTCTGCTAATGGGAAGAAATGTTACACAATCTGCACGCGCGCGTGCGTGCGCACACACACACACACACACACACGCACACATGGGCTATTCATTTTTTAAAAATCATGGTTTACTTAGCTGATACTTTATGTTTCTTTCTGCACTGAATTCAAATTGGCATAAAACCTTGTATCTGGCTCTTTCTGCTGGCCTCTCTTAATCTCATTATCTGATCTTCTTTTGAAGATTAAGACACGCCTCTATCACAGCGAACAAAACTACCTAGGATTAGCAGCAAACAGCTTGGGTGGTTATAAAGATAAGCTTCCAGAATCACGGGACACTTGGCACCCAAGGCCTTGGGGCACTTGGGAGAGCATATTTATTCCTTGAAGTCAGTGGGATCCAGCCTGTGTTTTAATATTACTGTTCTGAAGGAGGCCATGTCCCTTCTAAGTAATGGCCCTTGAACCTACTCCATCCTATTGCCTGTTTCAGATTATTCACAGCATTTATTCTTAGCTTATTCCTTATTGTTCGCCTATAGTCTCTTTTCTCTAGAAGAAGGAGGAGTTTGACAAGAGCAGGGACCTTATTTGTTTTCTTCACCAACATATCCCCACCTTGGAACAGTGGCTGGTGTATTACAGGCACTCAACAAATATTTACCGAACGAATGAATGAATGAATGAATGGTGCACACGCACAGCCTTATCTGCACAGATCCTATAAGCCGGGGGCAACCGTGGTGCAGCAGAGATGTGCATCCAGGAGACCCAGTCTGCTAGCCCGCAAAAATCCCCGAAACTAACTTTTCCTACCTGCACCTGCCTGATGGACATCATCTCCGCCCAACGGGACTGCATGGTGTGCAATGATTCACGTGTGTGAACAGCTCCCGTGTGTTTTCTGGCATGTGGTAGGAGTTTGCCCAAACATTCTTGGGTCCAAGATGGCTTTTATCAATTCCCTCCATTTCACAGAAGAATAAAACTGAGGTTCAGAGGTGGATCCAAGTGGTACAGCCAGGGCTCATGCCTGTATCTCTTGAATCTCAGATCCCAGCTCTTTCTGCCTCTTAATGCCACTTTTCTAGAACAATCTCTCTCTCTCTCTCTCTCTCTCTCTCTCTCTCTCTCTCTCTCTCTGTCACACACACACACTCAGTGCATATTAGTGGTTTAACACTTTTTAAACGTTACATTAAATTTTTAAAAATTACTTTAACATTTTTGAAAACATACTCTTCATTTTTCTACTCAGCTAAGACATAGAATTTCCCAGGTAAAGGCTTCAAATGGACGGACAGATGGAAAGAGGGAACAAGGGTCATTTTCTACAGAGGCTGAGCTCAGCCTTGAACCTTCCCTGCCTGGCCCAAAGGGCATCTTGCTGATGGCTCTGGTCTGTGAGTCTTTCCACAGGGAAACAAACACCTTTCTGGCAGGTCCGAGGGGACAAACCGCGAGCTGGGACACATGGTGGTCCCTGGGTTCTCCCCCAGTCCTCCCTCTCCTCCTAAGACCCTCTCCCCGCAACACACACACACACACACACACACACACACACACACACACACAAAGGGGTAGCTGGATTCTCCAGACAGGATACAGAGTGAGGATCATGTTTGCCTTCTCTCCACTCAAGCTCAGTCAGTGGGGACACCGGGCAGGACAAGAAGAGCGGGGAGAGGTGTCTGGGCTGTCCAAATCAGCGTCTCATTTTGTTTCACGACGAGGAACAGCCATGCCCAAAGGGGAGGCCCCGAGCCTCCTTGTTGATAAGCACCGCCATGGGATTGGAGAGTGTGGACAAGACAAAGAATCGATCTCCCCAGCAGCTTTGCGCACCAGGCCAAGGCTAATCTCCTCCCAGTAACAGACACCAGGGATGGACCTCCCACCGTCCCTGCCGTCTTCTGTCACGGTAGAGAGTGAGAGGGTCCAGAAAAGGTCAAAAGACACAGCCAGCCGCCTGAGCAGACAGACAGCAGTGGAAGTCTGTCGGAGAGAAGCATCATCCCGGGGGACAGGGAGGACCGCGGGGCCAAGCGTGGGGTCCGACAGATGGGGTTCAACGTCCACCTGCTCCTCCTTCGCGGCGACGTCAGACGGTTGACTTGGGTGGCCGGGCTGACAGAGCTTGTAGGAAAGAAAGCAGTCTGCCACAGGCCTTTGGTGGTCTCCGGCGATGTGAGCTGAGAGAGGGAATGAGCGTTTGGTCTTCGGAGGGGGCAGAAAGACGCACCTGCCAGGTTATCGTCCTGGTGCACAAGCTCACTGCGCCTCACTCCTCTGCCCTTTGGGTCGCACCGTGTCCGGGCTGCTCAGCCTTCCCGCTCCGGCAACCGCTTTCAGCGAGCATTCAGCCTTCTCTGCCGGCTTCTTACTTGTCAAACGCAGAGCTGCGTGCACGGAGGGCAGCGGCCCCGCGTCCACTGCCACGCTTGGTGGTGGTGAAGTGTCACCAGGGGTACCGGAGCTTTGAGAAATACATTTCAGGACATGGGTTCACCTTTTTTTTTTGGCCAAGACCCACGGTAAAAATACATTAATAAATACACTTGACATTGCAAACCAGCACACATGCAAATGACTGAAATTTTCACCAAACGCTACCCTTATTTTATCTGTTTGACACCGTTTTCCTTTCCGTTTCGCTCCACTCCGTTGCACTCTCTTGTTCTCTGTTCCATCTTTAAAAGTGCTGGTTACCACCCAGTAATCAATTTCATTAACCAGCTCCCCGTGTGAAAAACACCGGTTTAGGGGCTGTGATGTGATTCTTTCAGTCTGGCCACGGGCTGTTATCAGTGGCCCCCAGAAACCAGTCTTCCAACTTACGCGTTACGATTCTTCGGGGCCTGTGATAAATGAATGATAAACGTATGCATCTCCGGGCCCCAACACCAGAGGTTCGATACCCTCTCAGAGAGTGGTCAGCACCAGACCGGGGGGTGGGGTCTCAGTACCACTGGGAAGAAGATTCTGATCCCAGGGAAAGAGAGCTTCTGATTGGTCTAGATGGGTCTGAGGCCACCTCTTGGTCAGAAAAGGGAAGACACGTTGATGGGCAATCCCACCAACACTATAACCCTTGGGACAGGGAGCCCCCCAAAGTAAGTAGAAGAAAGGGGATGGGCGCCGTTATGGACTACGTGTGTCCCACTGAAATTCATGTGTTGAAATTCTAGCCCTCGACGTGCTGGTACGTAGAGGTGATGAGGTCATGAGGGTGGGGTACTCATGAATGAGATTAGTGTCCTTTTAAAGAGATCCCAGAAAGGGGCACCTGGGTGGCTCCGTGGGTTAAGTGTCTGACTCTTGGTCTCGGCTCAGATTATGACCTCGTGGTTGGCGAGATCGAGCCCCCCATCAGGCTCTTCACTGACGGCGTGGAACCTGCTTGGGATTCTCTCTTTCCCTCTCTCTCTGCCCCACATTCTCTCTTTCCCACTCTCTCAAAATAAATAAATAAACTTTTAAGAGACCCTAGAGTGGGTCTCTTGGGTCCAAGAGGGACCAAGAGCTCCCTTGGTCCCGCTACCAAGTGAAGACATAGCAAGAGGATGACCATCTAGGAACTAGAAAGCTGGTTCTTACCAGACTCTGAATCTGCCAGCACCTTGATCTGGGACTTTCCAGCCTCCAGAACTGTGAGAAATAAATACTTGCTGTTTATAAGCCACCGATCTGTGGTATTTTGTTATGGCAGTCCAAACAAACTACCACTGAGTTGGCCTAGATTGTCCTGGAACACCCAGGTAGTGGTTTGCGAAGCTCTCCTTCTCTGATGCTTACATCCTCCCCCATGCTCTCCAGGATGCCTGGCACAGTGCACACAGCAGGCATCCACTGCGTGGGGATGGCATGGAAACAGGGCACAGCCGCATTCTGCCCACTGGGCTTGGTCATAAATGATCAGGGTTTTGACTCTGCTTCCTGTATATGACTGAAGGCAAACTCCTGGAGACCCAGCATCTACTGATTACAACAGCATCTAGGAGATTTTTCTTTTATTTAACAAATTCTGATGACATGCGAGCCAACGTTTTCAGAGCGTTACAAGTATTAACTTATTAGGTTCACATAAAAGCCCTGTAAGAGAAGTACCATCACCACCTGAGCTGTTGTACCCACACTGTCTCGAATACTCACACCTGTCCTATAAGGGGGAGGGATTTTCTCCATAGAGGAGATGCTGAGACTCAGAGAGGTTTTATAACTTTCCCAAGGGCACGCAGCAAGCAGCAGATCTGCCCTTTGAACCCCAGTAAGGAAGAATGAGTAACACCAGGAGAACCCTTGAAACAGTTATTTAATCCTAGAGTTATCAGCACCTGCGTGCTAAGAACGGCCTCGGGTGGAAATGGGTCAAGCCCTGGGTGGGGGAAGAAGCCCCCTTCTTACAAACAGAAACAGAGACACAAACTAAAATGACTCACATAAGTTCTAGAGGTGGGCAGGATGCCAGTAAACACATGAAACACCCCCCCCCCCCCCCGCCCAGCGGCTGGCTGAACATTCCTATTGCTTCGATGTGCCCTCATTCTGTTAAAACGTAGTGACAAGGAAATTCATCACTACTTATGCATTTTTTTTTCAATGAGAAGGGGAAAGCTCTAGTTACTAATGGAGACTTTTGTTCAAACGTCCATCTCTGTTTTAATTCTCTAGTAGCAAGTACTGTAGTCAGCCATGCTTAAAACAATGACCCCAAACTCCTCTTTGCCTTCGTCGCGGTGACAATATTGTTACAGCTGACTAGGATGCTTTCTCACTTTGTGTGGCTTAACCAGTATTTTCTAAGCTGAATACATCTCTCTAGGTTGTCCCAGGTAGGTTCTGAGATGGAAACTCTTGCTCCTAATTTGGAACAAAGGTCCCCGGAGTCATTTTTTAAACAATAAATATACGAGTATATATTTATTAACACAAATAAAATGGTTTGGCTTGTGGGCTTAGAACTGTTCTGTTTAGCTATTGGATCCAAATATGTTTTCACAATCTTAGATATACGTTTCATTGGAATAGTGCCTGTGGCTCTGATAGACTTTAACAGAAAGAGGTTATATTGGAATTATGCAATAATGACTGTTCCATAAGTGGCAAATGTAACCATACTGTCCTTTCTGAATTTCATTCAGTTGAATGTGAGCATGAAAATAATTAGTTGGAGAGTGTATCAGTTATTCCTTGCCGTGTAACAAGCCACCCCAAAATATAGTTGCTTAAAACCACAATTGATTGCTTCTTGTGGCTCTGTAGGTTGACTACTCAGTCAACCAGTTGACTACAATGGCCTAACTCATATGTCTGGGGCCTTGGTGCTGGTTGTTGGCCAGGTCTCTCTCTTCATGAGGCCACTAATCATTCGGTATCTAGCTTGGGGTTTCTACCATGGAGTGGTAGTGTGCCAAGAGGGCAAAGGTGGAGTCTGCCAGGCCTCTGAAACTCTTACGTGTCACTTCCAGCATATCCCATTGGCCAGAGGCAGTCACAACCAGTCTAAGGGGTGATGGGGTAAATTCCATCTTCTAATAGGAGGGACTGAAAACTTATTTTCATTGATCCCACACAAAAAATGCATTCACCCCCCTGCCTCGTGATCTTATCTTATGGCAGTGTCAGTTTTGGCCTCAAAGTCCAGAGACTTGACCATCTAAATGCAAATACAGCTGAGATGCCCTGGAAGCAGTTCCTCAGGTGCAATTCTTCAGATGCAGCTCTTCTGGAATCAAAAATTGCAAACTAGGCAGCCTTCCTATCTGTCCCACGTTGGCAACATACTTGGCAGAGAGTGTTACCACGGTAGATGTTTCCATTCCGAAATAGGGAAGAATGGAAGGCACGTGCTAGTTGCTGACCCACAGCATTCTGAAATCTAGCCAGGCACAAATTTCTCATCTCCAGTCAAGCGGTATTCCATTAGGGTCCGCTTCTCCCTTGGACCGCGTCTCAGTCAGTTAGGGCTGCCGTAACAGAATGCCATAGACTGGGGGAGCTTAAACAGAAAACATTTGTTCACAGCCTCACAGCTCTGGAGGCTGGAAGTCCAAGATCAAGGCACTGGCAGAGTCTGTGTCTGGTGAGAACCATCTCATGATTGCAGATGGCTGTCTTCTCATATCCTCACATGACAGAGAGGAGAGTGAGCCCTAGTCTCCTCATCCTCGTAAGAGGGCTCCGATCTCATCATGGGGGCTCCATCGCCATGCCCTCACGCAAACCCAATTAGCTCCCAAAGCCCCACCTTCAAACACTGTCCCATTGGGGATTAGGGCTTCCAGATAGGAATTTTGGAGGGACTCAAACATCCAGTCCATAGAAGAGCAGCTCTGTAACCTATTCTTCTCTTTGGCTCTTGGCTCCACTCCCTGGGTCTTGGCTCTGCCCTCTGAGTAGTCCTTCCTTCTCCGTAGGAAGTGCCACATGCTTGCAGTTGAATAGATTTTTCCTCTGCTTGCTTCCTTCCCCTAGAAAGTTGGGGACCCAGAGACTGTTTTCATTTTCAAATGTGTCCTCCCATTTACATCCAAGTTGGGAGTGTCTTCACTAACACTAGGTCTTTAAAACTTAGCAAATTTCCCTTAAGTCTGATTGGGGTTGAATCTCAGTGGCCACACAATCACATCTGTTATTCTTCTTGGAGACATGTCTCTCTCTTCTTTGGGCTGTGGACCTGCTGTAGGATACTCCCTTAAAATTCTTAGAAGCCTGGGGCATCTGGGTGGCTCAGGCGATTAAGTGTCCTACTCTTGATTTCAGTCAGGTCATGATCTCAGTTCATGAGATCGAGCCCTGCGTAAGCCCAAGCTGGGTGTGGAGGCTGCTTAAGATTTTCTCTTTCCCACCCTTGCCCTCTGCCTCTCCCCTATTCACGTGTGTGTGTGTGTGTGTGTGTGTGTGTGTGTGTTCGCACACATGCATGCACACGCACTCTCTGTCTCTCTCGAAAAAAAATCTTAGAAGCCCTTTGTCTAGCTAAAGGGTCCTTTAGGCATAAGCTCAAAGCTTTCCGAGATCCTAATAAGGGATCTCATAGCCACACCCTTGATGGATTTGGGCTCCATGCCTTGTTTCACTTGGACACAATGTTTTATTGGCTGGGGTTGGGGGGGGGCATGTGTTGGAAATGAGAGACAGTCATGTTTTCTAATCAAGCACATCTTGAGCCTTTTACATTGCCTCTACATTCTGCCTGTAAACTTAGCGGGTCTTTAGCTCATCTCTCTCTTGATGTACACTATCACACACAGCTCAGAGTAGCCAACTGGCACTCCCAATATTCTGTCTAGAGACTTCCTTGGCTAGATCTGTGAATTCAACAGGTAATTTCCTACCTCCCAAGTCACCTTGGGTGATAGTTTGCACCATCTGGGACTATTGTCCCACCATCGAATAGCCTGGGCTTCTCTTTTCTCCAAGTGCCAATAGCAGTTTCCTCCCCTTCTTTCCAGACCCCACTGATGGCATCCTTCCCATCTCTTGCCCACCTCCTTGTCCAGAGCCAACACCATTAATTTAGATTTTTTTGCCCAAACACCTCACTTTTAGTTACCAACTGTGGTGGTTAATTTTACGGGTAAACTTGACTGCGTCATGAGGTGCCCAGATATTTGGCCAAACATATTCTGGGTGTGTCTACAAGGGTGTTTTAGATGAGATTAACATTTGGGTTGATAGACTGAGGAAAACAGATTGCCCTCTCTATTTGAGTAAACCTCAAATAGGCCTGGCCGTCCCGAGAATAGGGGGATTCTTCCTGCCTGCCTATGAGCTGGGACATGAGTCTTTTCCAGGCTTTAGACTGGAACTGAAACATGGGCTCTTCTTGGATTTTGAGACTGCTGACTTTGGGACCAAAAATTACACTGTTGGGTCTGCTGGTTCTCAAGTGGCCGGACTCAGATTGGAACTACATCATCAGCAATCTCGGGTCTCCATCTCTCACTGACCATAGATCTTAGGACTCCTCAGCCTCCGTAATCATGTAAGCCAACCGCTATTGGTTCGGTTTCTGTAGAGAATACCGACGGATACACCCAATCTCTATGTTATTTGTTGTTGCAACCCCCAGAACTTAGGGGCTTAAAACATGGGTGGGCAAACCTTTGCAAAGAGCAAGAGAGCACATAGCTTAGGCTTTGTGGACCATATGGTCTCTGTCACAAGCACGCGACTCTGCTGTGGAGCTCCAAAGCAGCCGTCGACAATATGTAATAAGTGAGGGTCGTGGTGTTCCCAATAAAACTTTATTTACACAAACATGTGCCTGCTCAGATTTGGCCTGCGGACCCTGACTTCAAACCATAATTTCTTGTTTCTCCTGACTCTGTGGGTTGACTGACGAGTTCAACCACTCTTACCTGGGCTCACATTTCATTGCAGGGCAACTTCAGTCATCCAGTGGCTTAGCTGGATCTGGGGAGACTAAGGCGACCCCACTCACATGCCCAGGGCCTTGGTGCCGGCTTCGGCTTGGCCTTTCTTTCCGCACAGTCTCTCCACATTCAGTAATCCAGTCTGGGTTTTCTTATGCAGTGACTGGAACATTCCAAGAAGGAAAAGGCAGAAGCTGCAAGGCTTCTTGAGGCCTAGACCCCAGAAGGTACACAACTTTTACCACATTGCATTCGTCAAAGCAAGCCACAGGCTGGGCCAGGTTCTAGGGGTCAGGGAAGGAGACTCTGCCTCTGGAGTCTCTAGAGGGAGCTGCTCAGTTTCATCATCGCTACTCTTCAACCTGTCCGGGAAGCGGCCAGGCTACCTTAGCTTTCTCATCGCTACTAGAAGATAGAAATCCACTAGGGCCTGTGAGCAGGTTATAGGCCCTTTGTGACCAGCATGAGTCCATGGAAGCCAATTCACCGGTCATGAAACTAAGCTCCCCGTCTAAATGCTTTTTGACAGCTTTTCTTAGACGCTGAGTCCTGTCGTGCAAGTAGTCCAAGGTCGGAAGATACACGCGTTGGACCCCGGAAAATGAAAAGTAAAAGGCTGCGAGCGATAGCCGTGTCTCTCCAGAAGGGGACAAGGAGTCCTTCCCAGGCCAGTCCTTCCATGACCTGTCCTGCTCACAATCCAAACGGCAGATAAATGAAGACGGAGTCCCATCATCTTCCCCCCTCCTCGTCACCTTCACCCAGACCCCATACAGAAGCATTAATGTGTGATAGTCAACACACATTAATGGGGTTTTTTTTGAGGATTTCCGGCAGGTGTTTCAAACTCTCAGCCTTCCCTTGGAAACTTTTCTGCGCATACTCATGTCTCCGTTTCTCTCCAAAGTTGAAATCAGAGCAATCATTTTCTTTTCAACAAAATATTAAAATTCTTTGCTGATCCTGGCCCTTGGATACTTCCCGTGGGATATTGATCCTGTTATTTTTAAATAAGATGCTTTTGGATCCGTCTGCTAACAGAAGCCTAGTTAGCTGTAGGATGTCTTTGATGCACACCCAAAAGACAAAACACGGACTGATTTTGTATATAACACATTTTTATCTTTGAAATAAAATTCTGTATAAAAATATAGATAAACTAAATATATACCTCTAGACGCTAAGAAAGTAGCCTCTCAAATGTCTCTCCTTCCCCTGCTTAAACCTTCCTTCTCTAAGGTAGTCATTTCTTTTTTTTTTTTTTTTTAAATTTTTTTTTTCAATGTTTATTTATTTTTGGGACAGAGAGAGACAGAGCATGAACGGGGGAGGGGCAGAGAGAGAGGGAGACACAGAATCGGAAACAGGCTCCAGGCTCCGAGCCATCAGCCCAGAGCCCGACGCGGGCCTCGAACTCACGGACCGCGAGATCGTGACCTGGCTGAAGTCGGACGCTTAACCGACTGCGCCACCCAGGCGCCCCTCTAAGGTAGTCATTTCAGAAAGTCAGGATTAAAAGGCATGAAAATGGAACCTCTCAAGTCTCCAGTCACTCTTCCCCCAAGAACGCAAATGGGGCCGATTATGTGCCTTTTAAAAGTGTTGGTTTTTTATGGCTCTTTGTTTAAAGAATGTGTGTTGAAAAAGCCGTGCAAAGCCAGATACAGAGTTCACTTTCAAAGAGCCTGCGGTGGTATTATCAGCCATGTGGGCTAAGAATGCTCGTTCTCTGAGGTTCTAAATCAAAAGTGTTAAGCAGAGTTTAAGCCCCATATCATTCTAAATTCCAAGCTTTAGATCCATGAAGCATGGATTTTATGATGGAAATGACAACTGACCCTCCTCTGTAACAGATACGGAAAACTAACTTTGTGGCTTTCTCAGGAATTCTCAGCAAGCCGGTTGCGGTTGGCGGACAAGGTATACGAAAGACGGGGAGAGAAGGCACACGTAAAATCAGCTGGCCAACAAGGGGCTCCTGAGGGTTTACCAGCTGTCCCCTCAATGCTCAGCTTGCACTCCTGTCTGCTTCTGCTCCAACAAGGGCTTCCTGCTTCCTCGCCTTTCAGTACATCCTACCCCCAATCTCACAACAAACTTTGCAGAGATTACAAAATCCCAATGAAACAACTAGCTATGCATACAACATTCAGCATGTGCCACGCACCGGACAGCATTTGATACCGGTCATAACCCTGAGGAGCACTGAGGATGCTTCTTCCAATTTTCCAGACAAAGAAACAGGGACTCTTTCGGAGAGGTTGGGGAGGGGGGTGGAAATCACAAAGAGCAAAGCTGACATTCCCGCCCAGGTCTGTCTGCCCCAGAGCCTGGACCCTGGTCTGTTGCAATAGTCTAGCTTCCTAACTACTGTGTTAGCTTCTTAAGCAGAGAGACACGTTACAGGAGTCTCTGGTATCTTCCAGGATGACTGGCACAAACATCCAATAAAAGGAATTTATCTGCTAGTAAAAAAAAAAAAAATCTGTATCTTTATTTTCCCCATAACTCACCAGTTTACAACATTCACCTGACAAGTTTACATCTTTCAGGAAAATTTTCGGTACCAAGGCACAAAATATTTTTCTCCGGCTTTCGATTTCAATCGAATCAACTTAAGCCTTTCAAACTAGCAGGCCGTATTTCCAACAAAACTCCAATGAGGCTGAAACTATACAGGGGCTGAGGGGCTGGTGTCCATGAGAAAGCAGAGGAATCCACCGAAATGCATCAATCATCCAATGCTTCGGATAACCAATGTCTCCTTCGATGTGCCGTGAGGCTCTGGACTTGAGAGGCGTGTTAGCATTGAAGCTTGATAAAGTCCTAGTCATCTACCAAATTCCACTGTCACCTCATTAGACGTGAAAAATAGAATGCTTTCGGACACTTGGAGATATTTTCAGTAAAAATAACATTTTTTCTCTTTATAAGGGAACTGAAAAACATCGCCTAATTGCATGGTAAGCAGTCACGACAAGCTGCCCGGCCCATGGGGTCAGGACCGGCAGTCCAGCATTGTAAACTGTCCTCCATACCACGAGCCTTTCCTCCCCAAAGAGAAGCTGTTAAAACCTTAATTGAGAGGTCAGCAGTCTCAGGACAGACCGGAGATAAGCCACTAGCTATGTGAAGTCATGTCAACTTTGATCGGCCAGGCCTTTTGGCATCGAAAGAAAGCCAGCGATGAGCCAAAGGCCCTCTAATCTTCTCCGAGATAAGCTGAAGCTGTTTGGCTGGGGCCGGGGGTCCAGGGCAGGGAAAGAGCTTTTCTCTGTGCGCTGTGGCCACGCTTATGGATGAATCCGTTTTGGCCCGACATGCCTGCTGAGCTCTGTAACCACACTCCCAAATGGGGAGGCAACCTGTTCGAGGGGGGCTGGTTCCAAGCCAGAGTCTATGGAGGTTACCACCATCACTTTCTCAGGGACTGCTTTGGAAGATGTCCAGTAGATGGCTTCCCCAAAGGAGCCAGGGTCAGCAGGAAGAGCTGGTCAGAACACTACAAGACAGGAAGCGAGGGAGGGAGGGAGGGAGGGAGGGAGAAAAAGAGGGGAGAGAAGGAATTGAAGAATTGAGTTATTCGGAATCTCTGTGTGATGCCCAGTGTATGAAAACAGAAACAATGTTACCTTGAAAAGACAGGTCAAAATGAAAAGGCAATGCGGGGCGGGAGTGGGTCTTGAAACATCCAAAATTTACGTAGGGTTAAAAATTTACTTAGGGTAAGAGACTCTTAAATATAAAGAACAGACTGAGGGCTGCTGGAGGGGTTGTGGGTGGGGGGGATGGGCTAAATGGGCAAGGGGCATTAAGGAGGACACTTGCTGGGATGAGCACTGGGTGTTATATGGAGGGGATGAATCACTGGAATCTACTCCTGAAATCATTATTGCACTATATGCTAATTAACTTGGATGTAAATTTAAAAAAATAAAATAAAATAAATTTACTTAGGGTCAAGCTCAGGATCTACTCCACAGCAAAAGACTGACAATAAAAATTAGTGAGAATATAACCAAGAAAAGGACTCTATCTACTGAGAAAGACAGGTATTCAAATTTATTTATTTATTTTTAATGTCTATTTATATTTGAGAGAGATAGAGGCAGAGTGCGAGCAGGGGAGGGGCAGAGAGAGGGGGAGACACAGAATCCGAAGCAGGCTCCAGACTCCACAGAGCCCAATGCGGGGCTCGAACTCGCGAACCGTGAGGTCACGACCTGAGCCCACTTCGGACGATCAACCGACTGAGCCACCCAGGCGCCCCAGGAAAGACAGGTATTCAGAAGTTGGTAAATGCTTTGCTCTCACTGACTAGGAAATGGCCAAAGTGACAGATTCCTGGGGTTGGACCCTTCACAGACAGGACACACTGGCACCAATGACTGAAGGGGATCGTGAACGCTCTGAGATAGAAAAAGGACCAATGCTCTCTTAGGACCTTCTGTGTGACCCTTCTGGCCTTACAATGTTCCTTCAGATGTCATTGGGTACTTTGCAAATGGTTGAGCCAAGGTGCATCACCTGTAATTAGTAAAAAGAGCCCAACTACAGACAGCACTGGTCAGAGGAGACGGGGGGCTCCAGTTCTTGGGTGCAGAAAGAGTCTATTTCATCCCGTGAGGAAGCAGAGCCCCGGACCCAACGAGGATGTGTGTACCACATACACCAGCCCTTGGACCGCCCATCCCAGCAAACAGGAGTTGGTGGACTGCACCTTTGTAGCATGGGATGATGATACCGCTTTCCACCTGTAGAGGGCTGGACTGGCCCTCCACTGTGCCATCTTGCTTTGGCTTTGAGATTCCTCAAAAGCGCCGTAGGACAGGCAGACCTTGTTGCTACCGCACGTTTGGACTTTCGGAGCTGGGGTTCGGGAAGATGAAATGATTTGGGCAAGGTTTGGAAAGGTTACTGTTGGGCTCATTAAGGTTACTAATTGGCTAAGAATAGCTAAGAAGAGGCGGTAATCAAATCCGCACCAGAATCGTTGAGTATAAGTCAGAAAAAATACTATGGAGACCCTAAAGTTAACTTGCAACTTGGAGTTTCACAGTGATTGGGAATTTAGAATAGAAAGGAACCTCAGGAGGCAACCCTCATCTGGCCAAGAAATTCCCCACGGGTGGACATCTGGGCCTAGTTCCCCACCCACTGAGTACTTATTCCACAGAGGATGTGCCACCACAGATGACCAGGCATCTCCGACTGATGGAGTCTTCACTGAAATACTGTTGGTTGCTACCACGGAGGGAAAGAGAACGTGGCAAATTGCCCTCTGGCTCCTGGCTCTGCCACTGACATTTCGTTGGCCAAATCAAGCCACAAGGTCATGCTTGACTTAAAAGGGGGTGGGGAAGTGCAACCCTACTATGTTCCAGGAAAAAAAGGAGAGGTAGCGAATGTCTTAAAGACCCTTCCAGGGGCGCCTGGGTGGCGCAGTCGGTTAAGCGTCCGACTTCAGCCAGGTCACGATCTCGCGGTCCGGGAGTTCGAGCCCCGCGTCGGGCTCTGGGCTGATGGCTCGGAGCCTGGAGCTTGTTTCCGATTCTGTGTCTCCCTCTCTCTCTGCCCCTCCCCCGTTCATGCTCTGTCTCTCTCTGTCCCAAAAATAAATAAACGTTGAAAAAAAAAAAAAAAAAAAAAGACCCTTCCAGTGCCCCATCTGAACCGAGGGTGAACGGTTGTCAAAACCGATGATTGACACACAACGTCTGAGTCTGTGGGTCACGGATTTGAATTTGTTGGTGTCTTTCTTGAAGCACTTAGGCAAAAATGTTCAACTGGAGAGTTGGAGCTATCTTAATGTTGCGAGAGAGAAGCAAGCCATTATGACCCAGGGCTTCCTCCTGGAAAGAGACATCTTTCAAAGGCAGCAGGCCCAGAGAGGATGCCCAGATAGGACTGTTTCTCCCTTTGAAAGCACTGGGGTCATAAACCATGAAAAACATGCTCCTCCTTTCCCCCAACCAGCCTCTCAATCTACCTTTCCCACGCAGAGAAGAGAGAGAAAGAGAACAGAAAAAACAAGGAAGAAATCTGGAAGTACAGCACTGGGCTTAGAAAAAACAAAGAACGCCCCTTGCCAAAAGTTCTCAGTTTTCCAGAAGGCACACGGTTTCCAAATAAACCAAAAAATTTCATGACCGGTCCCCGTCTTCCGTCTCGAATTCCTGAGCGCATGCCTCAGAGCATGCCGAAAAGTGGATCTCTAAGGATACAGATGTTTAATGACAATTTCTACGCATCCCAAATCCCCTGAAAGAGACCAAAGCTACCCATTTTGATATTATTTATCTCCAAAATATGCATTGCCTCATTATCATCATCAATTGGATATTTTCCCAAAGGGAAAAAAAAATTAATTGCCCACCAGAAATGTTTTGAAATGTTTACATGTGTTTCTTTGTATAAGCATGAAAGTGAGCGTGTGGGAGCCTGTTTATAAGTTAGCAAAGTGTTAGTAAACTCTGGTTTGACACTGATAAGGTTCATATGAAAGTCAGCACTGAAACTGTTGGCTGAATAATAAACAGGATCTCTTGGCCTATGCTCTTTCAAGCATGCCTCACTAGATTAAATATATATATATATATATATATATATATATATATATATACACACACACACATAATAACCAGGAAAGAAAAAGGCAAAGTGTGCAGAAAACATGGCTTGATTATTACCGTGTTCAGTGCAGTCTTAAGGGAGAAGCAGCTTTTGGTGAGATCCCGGGTTTCTTCAGCCGGGCTCTCAAGGAGTCACTGAGGATCAGTCTTCCTCATTTGCAAGACAATGATAACAGTGCTTCTCCTGTAGAACTTCTGCCTGGATTAAATGAGACAAAGCTTGGAAGGCACCTAGAACAATCCTGGCATACAATAAGTCCTCAGCAGATAGATTAGTGGTTACCGTTAGGAAAGACAGCTTGAGTTTTTCTCATGAGAAGGATGCTTGGGTGTTTCTGCAGCCATACCTCACCAAGAGGGGGCCTCGCAGTCTGGTGCTTAGAAGGGAAGGGTGGAATGCGGGAAAGCCCAGACTTGTCCCCCGTGATGCGGGGTGTGATTCTGGATCTGCCACTAACCGCTGGGTGGTCTTGGGCGGGTCCCGGCAAATCACCTGGTCCTCCGCTTCCGCATCCCCTAAACCGAGAAGACTGATTATATTTTAGGCCACAGCGTCTACTCTTCAAATGATATCTTACCAAGAGCTGACACAGAAGAAAGGGACAAATGGAGCACTGATCTGGCTTTCACAGAGTGTGGTGATGGAGACCTTCAGGTAGGACCCTCCTTCTACCTTTACTCTACACCCTTCTGCTGTGAGGGGTGCCTCCTAGTCCGGTGCCCCACAGATGCCCCATCTGTCTCCCACTGTGGCTCCCAACATGGCACTTTCCCATATCAGGAGATCAGTAAATGCGGACATCTCAGCTACTGGATTGTAGCATCTGCATGGGAGGGTCCCGGGCTCCTTCTCTGCTACGCTTGGCCTAAGGTCATGGCTACGAGCAGGTCTTTGATCATCAGCAAATACCTAAGGAGAACGGATGCTGGGCTAAGCACAGAGGGAACAACAATGAAAACAACGAACCCGGTCTCTGAGCTCACAGAGGATTATTCTAGAAAAGAGCATATGAAAATGGCGTTAGTCTGGCGCGTCTGAGTGGGGACCAGGCTCTTCTACCGGGCTTGTTAATGCAACCGCCCCAGGCAACTTTCTTAACCTCTGAGCGTTTGCTTCACCTACATAATGGAAATAATAATACCCACTTTCTACATCGTTAGGAGCCTGGATCAGGCAACTCACTGAAAGTCCCGTGTAGAGCCAGGCAACCTGCTGGCACTCAAACAATGCAAGTCCCTTTTCCTTAATGGTTGAGTGAGAAGCTTGTGGGGCTGTTACCGGCTTGGGCTTTTATTTGTCCCAGTGTTTTAACAAGGCCTGTCTCCATTTGGGGCTGCCCTGCCCTGACCCAGTTTTAGGAGAAAGGCTGCCCAGGTCCAATTCTGTTCGTGTTGGCGCATTAATTACAGGGCTCCTGAGCGAAAGACTCACACCAACTGTCGTTACCCCTGGACCAGACGCTGGCAACCACACCGTGGATCATCGCTTCAACTGAGCCATTGTTCCAGCCTTTTCCTCCACGTGGGGCCTGGATGCAGCCAAATCTTCTCTAGCCAACCAGGCTGCTCGGTGCAGCTTCAGGAAAGACAAAGGGCTGGCTGGCCTGCGCGTTCAGCAGCCACCCGACAAGCTGGTGCTCCCCGCCAGCTCTCGGGCTCCCAGGTCGAGGCCCAGCCCTGCCAGACGAAGGAGGCGAGATAACGCTGCCCTCCAAAGGGCAGGCAGCACCTGGGCACAGAGGCCATTAGTCACTGACTTCCTTGTTCCCGCCATAAGGAAGGAAAGCATCTACTTCTCTTCTTTAAGGGCAACAGTTCTTCAAGGAAGAAAGGAACCCGGCACTCTTGCGTGCCCGTATATGACGCTGATGCCTGGTAGTGTTTGTTTGTGCAAGAAAGGCTGAACTGGAATTATCCCTAGCCAGGGAACATATGCATTTGATAGAGGCTCATGTCTCAACTTCTTGGTAATCAGTGCAGGCACACCCTTATTAATTTCTCTTGCTCCCTGGGAAGGCACCGAGAAATGGCTTTGTGTTCCCAGGAGCCAAACCTGCTAAAAAAAAAAAAATTGGTTTTTTTTTCCTGCACCATCCTAGATGTGTTAAGGTAGAGTGGCAGAAATTTCTGGGTGGGGGGGAAGGGAGCTGCTAAGTATCACAACAGTATCCATTTTGGCTCAACACCATCACCTACCTGTTCCCCTCCCCTGCAAATCCCACACCATGGAACTTTCTCTGCCTTTCTATGTAGGTCTTGTCCACACTTAGCCATAGTGGAATTCCTCAGGTTTGTGTCTCTTTTCCCTATCAGTGGGGAGCTTCCAGGAGAGCGTGCCTCATATGCCGGGTTTGTTTCCACTTTTCTTCTGACACCCCAGCAGGACGCATAGCAGAAAACCTGCTGGTCGATAATGCTTTCTGAGTCTCTAAGAGCCGGAAAAGCGCTCCACTGTTGCATCCTATAGAGGAAGATTTGCTTCCGTTCATTGAGCGTCTGCAGGCTAGGTGCTTTCATACAGTCTCCAGTCCTAATACTACGCCCATTTCATAGACGAACAAATGGAGGCTCACTCTGAAATTCCAGGGACACCTGTGATCTTTGCAAGGAGCAGGTTCCCAGATGATTTTACCCATGGTAGCCCCATCTCTCCTGCTGCATATCTCTATCTTCCCACACCCCCCCACACACGGGCGATCCTCATCTGCAGGGTCACAACCCACTGGTGGGTCAAATTCATGTGTGAACTACATGGCAGGTAATTTTTGCTTAAGTTTATGTTTCAATAGTTGTGTTGTTAAAGACTTTTAAAAAAACTATGGCAGATTTCCGGTTAGTTGCTAATGACCCACTTGTACCCATTTGCACATCCATCTGTAAGGGAGAGAGGAGTGGAGACATGGAGTGTGTTGGGGGGGAGGGCAGAAGATTCTGTCACTCTCCACCTGCTCCTGTCCAAGCCAGACCTCAGGCCAGAGGAGCCACTGATGCTGATACCCCATTCCTGCTTTTGGCAACATAGCCACGGAAGGCTTCACATTCTAGAAAACTTGGAGCGTGGAGGTGTTAGGAATCTGGGCTTCGCCACAGGTTGTGATTGTCCTCCATGCTGTCTGTGGTGGGGAAGGACGGAGACCTCCTGCCCTGCACTAGGTCCCCACCCCACCCACCCCCCACCCCCTCCCCAGGAGACTTTAGACCACCCCCTGCCTAGAATGGTTTTAGATTAAAGAGGTCCTCATCACTCAGCCCCATTAGAACCGCCTCCCCCAACCCATGCTGCAAAGAATAACACAGAATGACTACCCTGGAGAGTGTTTTAACGTACTTTTTCATATCTTGTATGTAAGGTTATTCTCAAAATTGCCTTAGAAAGTAAACTGAGAATACACTGACTGTCCCATTATATGAATGATAGAATCTGAGCTATGGGCTTGTTCGAAGCGTCTTTATAGTTTTGTAAGCCCAGATTGCAGTATTGTCTCTATGCTCTAAGGATGCATCAAACCGTCGGGTAGGTATAGCAGGTACACATCAGTTTAAGCAGCGCACACTTTTTAATGAACAAGAAACAGTGAAGGAGAGGTCGTGGGCCAGAAGCGAGGTATACTGTTCTACTGTGAGATGGTGTTAGCCAGGAAAGGTGCTCACCCCTGGAGTTGGTGGGTGAGAACGGGCCACAGAAACCAAGAGCAAGGGAGGCAGAATCCCCAAAAGGAGAGTCAGGGTGCTGCTACCCGGACGCAGAAAGAGATAGTGACACGTTAAACCAGATGCCCATTATAGGGCCATGACCCAGTTGCTGGACTTGACAGTGACCTTGGTTTAGCTTTGGCTCCAGAAAAGCTAGGATGCAAACCACCAAAGTGCACTTAGCTGGAATCTTGGACAACACACTTTGCCAAATTTCCACTTCCTCATCCATATGGGGAGAACACTATTTAGACTAGACGCTGGATGTACGCGCCTAGCAAAGTACCTGGCAGGTACTCAATATTCAATAACCGGCCACTAATCTTATAAGACATGAATGCTAAATAACAGTGGCCTAGTTCTTTTAGCTGTAAAATCCATTCAAGCTGGCAGCTCTCAACTCTTCTATATCCCCAAGATACCCAAAGAATATCATGGAACCCAATGGAACTTGTTCACACTGGCAAGAAGCGATGTGAACGGTCCCCTTAAGCTATATCAGAATCTCCTGGGGACCTTACATCGAACCAGTCCCCCTGCTAATTCTGATGTGCAGCTCACCCTCCCACACACCTTGGGAATCACTGATAAGCTATTCAGCGGGCTTCTTAGAGCACGCCACGGCAAAGTTATCTTTAAATGCTGTCTCCAGCCAAAAAAATAATTTCAGAAAGGAAAACGATCAGGTCAGAATCAATGTGTACCCCTCCCCCCTGCCCCCCCAAACAGCAGAAGGAAGATAATTCACAGTTACTCTCAAGGTTCTAATCATAACCCATCTCCATTATAACCATGGTGGTTAAGAATGTGCTGCTATTTTAAGCCCATAATTATTTTTTAATAGTACTATCATTTCTTTCCATTAAGTCTGTGTCAGTGAACCAGAGGTTGGCCAAGAAGAGTGAAAATACATGTCGTCAAAAGTTGACTGATAATAGAAGTATGCCTTTTTTCTTAATCTCCGATACCAAAATGAAAGGGATAAGAGAAACCAGGAAACACAACACATGACAGCTATTAATTTCGTGGTAGTGCGATTTGCATAGTAATGCAGGAAATGTGCTGCTGATTATTGTATTCGCTCTATCATTAGAACCCTGAGAAACGTTCTGAACTTGACTGCATTCTCCACCGGTTAACACTTTTTTTGGTAACTGAGCCATCTTCATGATATGAATTATCCCATCGGTCCACATTGGCAGCCCTCATTCAGGAGAGTTCTATTTTTCAAAAGCAGTGTATTTTTTCCTCCTAAATATTCCTTTGTTTTTGTTTTTGTTTTTTTATTTTTTTTTTCAACATTTATTTATTTTTGGGACAGAGAGAGATAGAGCATGAACGGGGGAGGGGCAGAGAGAGAGGGAGACACAGAATCGGAAACAGGCTCCAGGCTCTGAGCCATCAGCCCAGAGCCCGACGCGGGGCTCGAACTCACGGGCCGCGAGATCGTGACCTGGCTGAAGTCGGACGCTTAACCGACTGCGCCACCCAGGCGCCCCAATATTCCTTTGAAAACATACATAGAGAAGTCACATGAAATCATATCAAATGCACTTTGGCTTTGCTCCGTATATTTTGAAGCACATTTTTTTCACCCATTTGCATCACATCTCCTTCAGATGGTGGACTCAGTTCACCTCAGTCACCGAGAACCACCGCCCCCCCCCCCATTTTAGGAATTATACTACCTACACCCCTCCTTAGTGCCTACCTAGGAACATTCAACCAATAGATTTCTAACCCATGGAAAATACTGTAAAGGGAAGCCTAACACGTAACTGAGAAGTCAGAGAGGGGAGGGGAGGGGAAAAAAAGCAGAATTATCAAAGAAACAGACCAAAAAGTTTGGAAATTTATGATTTCACTGCAATTTAGTCCAACTTTTTGGTTAATTGTGTACTTTTTCTACTTTTGCTTTACTAGCTTTCTTAGTTAACTGGTCTACCCAGAATTCTAGGACCGCTCCTTATAATTTCCTGTCTCTGCTTGTTCAGTCTTTGTATCCTTCAGGCCCCATCTTCAGTCCTACCGTCAGAGGCTAGTTCAAATTCCACGCCCTCCAGGAAGCTCTCCTTAGTCAAGTTCAGCTGATGAATTTACTCCCTCAGCTACTAAATCGATTTCACCCATGTAACGCCATTCAGAACAATTACTCTCATCATTTTCATTTCTCATGTAATCTCCTCCTGAATATTTTAGTTCGCGTCACAAATGTTTACAGAAAATAGTGTAGGCATGGGCAGTACGGGAGTAATTGAAGCAGACCGAAACATTCAATTGTTGGTGAGACGTGCAGGGCACGGGAGTGAAGCAGAGTGGATTATGGGAGACAAGGAAGAGTAGGGTTACTCTCCCTCCGTGAACAAGTGCCTGAGTCAATGTGAACTGGGAGAGAAGCATCCATCTGGCTTTCTCTGCGTTGCTTCTCTCTTCCCATCCCTCCCTCCCTTTTTATCGTGGGGTTCACAGAACGGACACCTCTCATATTTAGGATGTATTTCCGAACATGGCTCCTAGAGGCACATCAACTATTTCATTTAGTGCTCAACACAAGGAAGCAGCGATTAACTACCACATCAGGAGGAAAATGGAGTGTTGGACACTTTGGAAGACAAGTGTCGACGCATATCAGTCTCCATCACAGTGCTTCCCCTCGACGCCTCCACGGGCAGTGTTGAACACGGAAGATTTTCGTCTGAGGGGCTTCTGTTCCTGAACCTATCGTCTGAGTGAGATGGTCTTCTCTGGGGAAGCCTCCTGAGGACATTTGTTTTGGCCATTCCCTCCCTCAAGGTCTAAGAGGGCCTAGTGGTAGCTTTTGCCTAAAAATTCCCAGGCTCACAACAGCTTGAAGACCGGACAGATCAGACCAACAGGTAAGACAAACCTGGACCCTCCTGAGAGTCCACAAGGAGAGGAATTGGGATCACTGTGGTCTCCGGATCCTGGAGCCTGGGTGGATTGTTTTGCAAGAAGAGCAGGGGAGTTATTGGGCTGAGCTCCAAGCCCGCCCCCCCCTCCTTCCCTCCCTCCTTTCCACAAAGAGCTCCTTTCAATAAGAAGAATTCTCACAATCTAACTTTGCTGGAATAGTTTCTCCACTTGATGCAGGTCCAGCACATTTCCCCCAGGGACCTCTGGTCATGTCAGAGGTGGCTCAGAGTTGGTGAAAAGAGATCTAGGTTTAGTGGTGAGATATTCATTTTATTACAAGTTTTCCATTCAACTGGCCAGGGGCTTATCTTCTCTTTAACTGCATTGTGCTCCAGCATTGGCAAAGAAAGAGCAGAAAAGTGTGAGCCACATGTGAATTTCATGCAAGCCTAGGATTCTGAACCCAGACTAAGCTCCTGCAAGATCTATTTTTATGTTTGGGTAAGTAGCAGGTCATATGGCCATTACCGTATCAAAGAGTCCTGTGAGTTCACGACCCTGACCCAGGTGGTCCTGCCCTGGGGCTCTAAGCCAGCGAGGGAAAGACAACTGGGAGGCACTTCAGAGACTCTCAGAAGATCCTCTCACTAGCACTATTGAATTTTAACACCTTAGCCATAAAAGGGAGGTTCCGAGAGCAGTTCTGCTACTTACAGAAATGAAAGTCAAAATGGATCTATTCCTATACGGTAAAATATCTTTCAAATAAAGTCCCAAAGACAAAACTCAGCTTTGAACAGAAACCAAGACTTAAACCTGAGCTCAGCAAAACAGCATGGAAATCAATCAATCATCTACGCTACATGTTTCAGTAAATATGCCAACAGTAATAAAAATGTAGGTGTGGTCTTCAAAAGCCAGTGCTGCTTATATTAAATTCCCTGTGGCACTTGTGAGTTGAGTTGGATAACAAAATGAAGCAGTTTGTATATTTATGGGATTCTTTTCTTCAGAAACTTTTTGACTCAAGTAAAATGCATCCCATATGGGTGATAACTACACCGTACTTCTATAAGGCAGATATTTTCCTTTGACACCATTTCTCAGTTAATGACTGTTTCAAGGGACCGTTTTCCAAGTTCTCCTCCACTTCCCTCAGCCAAGATGTTCTAAGAGAAAGAAAAAAATAAAGAAACTAGAAGAAAGTACTTCATCACTATTTATAAACAGGTGAGAAGTCCATTCAGTCATTTCCACCACGTCAAATTCGAATGAACTGTCCCAGGGCTTTTTATTCTCTGACGTTCCATCTTGAGATCTTGATTCACAGATCAAGAGAGACCCTTTTTAAAGTGGCAGACATTGAAGGATGTTAAACACGCGCGCACACACACACACACACACACACACACACACACACAGATCTTAAATGATAACACTTTCAGAAACAACTCTTTTAAAAGGAAACGAAACAGCTCTCAACTGTTTTTGCTCTGTCTCCCGGCCCTACCTGTGAAAAGATCGTAAACTATGTTCAGATTCGTTCAACAAATGTTTCCTGGGCATCTACCACATGCCAGGCCCACTCCAGGGCCCCAGGGAGGCGGCACTGAAGATGGTTCTGTACAGTAGCTGTCAGTCCAGAGAGAGAGCTGGGTGAGGCACTCTGGTTCAAGTTTTAGGGAGGGGAGATCCCCTGGAGAGCTAGTATCTGAGCTTCAAGATGGGCGGGAGGGTGGGGAGAGGGAGGCGGGGGGAGCGGGGCAGGCATTGGGCCAGTGGAGCCACAAGAGAGGAGAACACAAGGTGCATTCCCCATCCCCAGCCCCCCTGTTGGAGGGGGCCAGGCCAAGAAGAGGCTGGAAAGCCGAGGGGGCCAGACCACCAGGGTCTCATGAGGCATGCACACAACTTAGGGTTTCCTCCTGAAGGCAGTAGGCACTACCACTGGAGTGCTGTTATTGTGCAGTACAAGGTGACTTCTGAGTTCTCATCAGGGGAGTGATAAGGTCAAGGTTGTGCTTTTTCAAAAGCACAGGAGCTGTGGTTCAGAGATTGGATCAGAGGGGAGCAAACCCAGAGGTTGAAAGGGCCCTTAGCAAGGCAGCCTCGCTCAAGTTCTTGGTGTGAAAGCTCCTGGCCATCCTGCAATGCCTGCTTCCTCATCATATGGCATCATTAGTTTCCCAGAAAGCAAGTGGGTCATGTGGTAGGATACCCTCAAAATGGCACCGTCCTGGGACAGAAACCATAGCAGGTTCATCAGACACCTTCAGACCCCCCACCGTGGTAGGCAACCCTTTTCACCCCCGAAAGTCTGGTGAACCATTGAATCTTGGGCAGCTGGCAAGAGGTTATTTTTAAATTTTTAGGTTCCCGTTTCCTTATCTGCTACAAATGTGAAATATTTGTCTTTTAAATAAAACTGAGTACAAATAATATTTAGGAAACAGTGGGAATTTCATAGCATGCAGCGAGAGCCCCAGATCTGCCCCTCCCTCTATGGTGAGGGACCCCCAAGCCCAAGACTTTTTGCTATAAAGGCTTGTAAAGATAATAATTAGTCATTGGTTTTCTTCTTGACCTCTAGGACAGAGGCTAGTGTGCCAGTTAAGGATATTATGGAAATATCCCAGAAACATGAGTCAGAGGCTCAAGAAGAAAAAGCATTTCTGAAGGTCTCTAACCTGTTCTTAATCCTAAAATTCTCAGATTAAGCCTGGCCTCGATACATTAAATTGGGATACTCTTCAGATGTGGAATTTTTTATTTTATTTTATTTTTAACTTAGTAGACGTTAGATGTGAGCATAACATGATGTTAGATGTGAGCATAACATGATGATAACCTCTTTATCTACCAGGACAGTACAATCCAGGCTAAGGATGAAAGGATGATTAAGAGAAACTAACCAGTCTACACATTTGCTTTAAAAGTTCCCAGATAACCTGAGAAGTGACAAGACGCAGAGACCATAAAGTGAAGTGCCCCGAAGAAAGAACACAGCCAAACCAGCTTTGTTCTGTCCTACAGAAAATTTCATTTTCATGCTACATAGCAAGAGTTCAATCTATTCTTTCTAATTCTGTCCGGTTTACCAAAAACAAATTCCAGATAGGGTTCTCAGGTCCTTTAATCTTGCATATTTCTCTAAAGATTTAAAGTTTTGCACCAACAGACTGTATCAGAATACAGTCTCATTTCCTTTAAAAACCAGAGATAAATAAGAAAGAATGATCTGAGATAACCAGAGGGGCTTTGTAGCCTCCACGGGCCCTCACCCTGTATCTCTGCTTAGAATATTAAATATTTTTAAATGCATGTTTGATCCCAATGCCCAGAAGAAATACTTTTCTATTTAATTTTATAAAATTCAAAGACTTAAATCCTGGAATGGTTCATCTTTGCAGAACATAAATGGAAGTTGGGTCATACGAGCATCTCGCCTTTCGGTGATTATCTCAGGTTTCCTGCTTGGGAGACTCATGTGGCTTTTTCCAGGGTGGTTCTTATATAAGTCTTGACACACACCCTTAAATCAACTGATGAGCATAGAAGTTAGCATTCAGGACCTTTGAATTTTAAAATAATACTTGGAACCAATCAACCACTCAACACACTACTCTGTCATAGAGAACACCTGTTGTTCTGTGGTCTTCCAGAGTTCAATGACCTTTCTTTTGTTGACACTATGATAGTTTACCTTTGGGAAATCACTTCCTGCACCATCAGTCCACGTGGTTCAGTGGAGCCGACTCTAACTGTGCATCCGGAGGAGGCTACTTACTCAAGCCTACCAATGAGAGGATCACATTTTCCTGGCACAGTGATTGGCTCAGGGTTAAGTGACTTTGCGGTCAGAGCCAGTGAGAGTTCATGGCTCCTGCTGAGAGGCATTCAGTACCTCCTACTCCCACTGGACTCAAATCCAGACCAAAATGAGGCATGGGTGGCCCATCTTTCCACCTTGAGGTGACAATCTGCTGAGAATGGAGCTCACGTTGTACCAAAGGCATAGTTGAGAAAAAGAGAAAGAGACTGGGCCTTGGGGACAACACTTGAGCTCCAGGATCAGATTTCGTGTGAAATGACATATTCCTGGAGTTTTCAGTCATGTACATCAATCATTTTCCTTTTCACGCTCAAGCCGATCTGAGATAGATTTTGCGCCATTCGCAACGAAGGGAGTTCTAGTTGATACAATTGTGTATAGAAGGAGGAACTGATGATAACACAACTTTGGGGGATATGACATTGGAAATGACTGGAAACAACCCAGCCATGCTGCCAAGTTGGGCTAATTCTCTTGCTAACACCATCTTAATGTGGCAGACCCTCTTGGTGTTGCAGTGCTCCCGAATAAATGAAATGTCTAGCATTTTTTAAAAAGTCAAATCCTAAAAAAATAGAAAACCCACCAAGTGAGATAAAAGTGGAGGTTCAGGCTTAAAAAAAAAACCACCAAAATGAGGACAGTAACAATTTATTATCGATGGCGTTTCAAGTCCAGTAATGGTGGAGGACCTTGTATTGCACCTACTCTGGGCAAAATATAAAAAGGAACAATTTATCTATCTATCTATCTATCTATCTATCTATCTATCTATTTGAAGTTTATTTATTAATTTTGAGAGAGACAGAGACAGTACGAGTCGGGGAGGGGCAGAGAGAGAGGGAGAGAGAAAGATTCCCAAGCAGGCTCCGTGCTGACAGCACAGAGCCCAAAGTGGGGCTTGAACTCATGAAACCATGAGATCGTGAGCTGAGCCGAAACCATGAGTTGGAGGCTTAATTGAGCCACCCAGGCACCCCTAAAAAGCAACAATTTAAGGATGCTGGAGGGCAACCCAAATCAGACAGAACTGGGAATCAATTCTTGAAAGATGGAGGTGCACTGGGTAAGGTCTATGCTTGTATGACTTCTTCCTTGATGGAACTCTCGGGTCCACAGAGCACAGAGTGGCTAAAGCTCAAGCAGAAAAGCACAAACTTACTGACTTGAGGTGTTTGGAGATGGAACTTTGAGCTGCCAGAGCATCCAAACATTGAGAACACCTTAATGGAGAGCCCCCAAATATGCATATAATAGTTCCCCAAATCTTTGGCTGGCCCCTGAACTGCACACGGGGAGAGATACTTCAAAGGTTAGCAGAAAGAAACAGCTAGAAGACTGAAAAAGCTGAGCATAGATTTCAGCTGCTGACCATAGCAGGGTAGACAGAGTGTTGAGCTTGGATCCTGACAAACTACAGAGTCCTGGCAAATACTTCAGGTTTTTCATTGAAATCCCAGAAAGGCCGTTCTTAGGAATAAAGACTAGGTCCTAGAACTAAAGATTCACCCTTAGATAAAAGGCAAAACCAAAACAAAGTATAAAAGTATAAACACTGAGCCTCCACAAGTTCAAGATGATTAACTAGTGATTTAATTCCTTACTAGAACAAAACTCCACAGGGTACCTGGGTGGCTCAGTTGGTTAAGAGTCTGACTCTTGATTTATGGTCAGGTCATGATCTCCTGACTCATGAGGTCAAGCCACACGTCAGGCTCCATGCTGGCAGCCTGCTTGGGATTTTCTGTCTCCCCCTCTCTCTCTGCCCCTGTCTTGTTCATGTGTGTGCATATGCTTGTGTGCATTCTCCCTATCTCTTTCGCAAAACAAACAAACAAACAAACAAAGTTTAAAAAAAAAAAACCTCCACACTCTTCAGAAGAAGATAGCAGAATCTCGGGTCTCTACAATATATCATTCACAATGTTCAGGCTAGAATAAAAACAAAACAAGGCAAAACTAAATGTGAAAAGACATAGGAAAATGTGACCCATATCCAGGAGTCAAAACAGGTGTTGAAACTGATCACAATTTGACACAAATGTTGGAATTAGTAGACAAAGACTGCAAAGCATCTAGTAAAAGTATGTTTAAGTATTTAAAAAATATATACAGTCTTAGTAAAATGAAAAAAGATGAGGAATCTCAGCAGAGAAGTGGAACCAAATGAAAATCCTAGAATCTAAAGTACAGTACAATCTATTAAGTGAAAATACAGGAAATGCTGAAGAAAGGTCTTTAAGCTAAAAGAAAAAGAGACAATAGATGGAAACTTGGAACCTCAAGATAAAGAATACCAGAAATGGCAAACATGAACTAAAATACGAATTCAGATTACTGTTAGAGAGGTTTGAAATAATCAAGCTAAATACAGAGTTTTACAAAATTCAAAGATGGTGGGGCGCCTGGGTGGCGCAGTCGGTTGAGCGTCCGACTTCAGCCAGGTCACGATCTCGCGGTCCGTGAGTTTGAGCCCCGCGTCGGGCTCTGGGCTGATGGCTCAGAGCCTGGAGCCTGTTTCCGATTCTGTGTCTCCCTCTCTCTCTGCCCCTCCCCCGTTCATGCTCTGTCTCTCTCTGTCCCCAAAAAAAAAAAAAAAAAATTCAAAGATGGGAAACAATGAATAAAGCTAATAAGTTAGAAGGCAGAAAAAATAAAACCATCCAACATAAAAAGAATTGGTGCCCCATAATAAGATGCATTTAAACATATAGCATATGAGGACATCCCTCTATTAAGAAAGACCCAACTCCTCTGACTGAAAGAGGATACAGTATTCCAGGAAAATGTGAAAGAGAATGCTTAACATTAAGACATATCCTTTTTAAGTTATTCAACTTAAATGGTAAGGAAATAATTCCTCAGGCAAAAAAGTGCCTGTAAGTGTTGGGGTGGGGGCGGGGAGGGGACCAAGTTGGTCTCAGAATTCTTGGCAAAATTTAGAGCTCGAAGACATTGGCAAAATCGCAAACACCCAAAGAAAATAAAGTATGTCCCAAGAAAATTTTGTGTAGGTACGATACCATCCAAGTATAAACGCAACATGGAGACAGTCTCCAACATGAAAAACCATGGGGTATACAGTCATAATGAACAGTTTTGAAAAAGCTGCTTGACAACGAAATCCAACCAATTATTATGAGGCCAAATCATGCCATCAGGAATGGAGAACCATATTAAAATGACTCATAGTGAACACTGAATTTGTTTTTGTGTCAAAGCAACACCAAACAGCTACAGGAATTACGATGCTAAAGGTTAATGCTATAAACCTGGATGATGTAAACATAGTAATTAGCAAAACTGGCGTCTAGTAGAAAGAGACGAGGCAGAAGGGTGATGCTAGTGTTCTATCTCATCGAGCAGGAAGCCAGTGAATACTGACGACGATTGAAACGAATAGTTAAACAAAGAAGTTGCAATGACTCCAGTCTCTTGGTTCAGCATCATGTAAGCGCGGAGTGGCATCGTGATATGTGCGGCCCCGAGGAGGAAGCTGGTCGGAGCACGAAGCAAAGCCAAAGGGAACAGCAAGAGACATGGGTGAAGGAGACTTAGAGACCCAGCTATCTCACTGCCATCCCTGGATCTGGCTGCATCTAGAATAACACCCTCTCCTTGGACTTCCCAGTGACATGAGCCAATACATTTTCCAAAACACCACAATTACATTTTTAGCCTTAAAGAATTCTTTTGGAAAATAATCTTTCATAGGTACAAAAAAAAAAACCCCAAAAAACCCCACATGTGGTTCCAACAAAATCTTCTGTTTCAGTTCAGATTTTCTTTCGTTACACTCACACTTCAGTCTAACCACTTGTCACTGAAAGAACACGTACAGATTAAAATTATCTTTGTCAATGACATCTATCGATCCGCCCAATACGTCTATCAATACGTGTGTGTGCGCGTGTGTGGAAGAAAGTGATGTTCACTTTATATTCGGAATATTTGTTCCTGAGGGTAGGATTTCATGCACTTTTTAAAACTTTCCTCTTGGTACTATTCTGCATCCAGTGTATGAGTTTTTGTTTAATCTGAGCATATATCATACCTAGTATATCAACGGCACGATTTTTAAAAGAGGGCAAGAGGGAAGAAAGAAATTCTGGGTTCATAATGCCAGCCTATCCATTCAAGGTGCTAGAAATAAAATGGTTGTTACTTCTCCTTTTATTTTGTTTTATAAATCTCCACAAATGGAAAAAAAAGAAGGCAAGTAAGCCAATGAGGAAAACGTAAGGAAAGGACAACAGTGGCATGGTGTTGTAATTCAGATGTATTACGGGCGGAGGGGATCCACCCCCGATCCAGATCCTTCAGTCCAATATCACAGCTGAGCAAACAGGACCCAGAGAGGCAACAACCCCTGCGGCAAGGGGGGGGCACTGCTGGTTCCAGAGCCTTGATCTGTTAACCACCAGCCTCATGCCCTTTACATTCTCTTAATAAAACAAGAGTTAATTATATTTTTCTACACACTTCCTATGGATGAAGCTGGCTGTGAAGTGCCCACATTGTGCTTGGGGTGTGTGTGTGTGTGTGTGTGTGTGTGTGTGTGTGTGTGTGTGTTATTTTTTAAGTGTGCTTGGAACATGGTTGAAAGCTTTCTGACAGAGCCCTGATTGTTTGGGGGGAGGCAGGGCTCGCAAAATCGGAAGAATGTGTAACATAAAAATGAGGTGAAAAGGGGCTATTGTTCCTATAACTAATCTTTACATTGAATCTTTTCTAGCAAAGGGGCGGATGTAGCATCAGTTACAGCTCTATCAAAAAGACCTGATGTTTTTGTGAGGAGGCCAAAAAATACACAGGTTACAGAAACCCTACCTGCAACCTGGGCACACAGAATATGTCCTCTACAGTCCCTAGAAACCAGCAGATCTCCTGGAAGCCAGTTTTCATACTGGTATGAAGAGAATGGCTAATAAGAAGGGATGATAATGACCCCCACACACACGCACACACACACTCTCACACTCACACACTTTGTACGCCCAAAGCCAAGAACTACAACCAAACTCCAGCTTCAAAAACTCAAGAGTTAGACTGTCCCGTTACTAGAGAAGAGAGAAAGTGACATGAATATTTTAGATTTAAAATACTGGGAGGACAGAGTTTCTATTTGACATTTTGATGGTCTAGAAAAGCTGTTTATCCCAGCCAGCCTCCTAGGTGGCCATTTTGTCTCACCACATGGGCTTTCTCTCCAAGGGTTCCAGCTCCTGAAATCAAACACGAGTGGAGAATGTCAGTCGGGTTCAGAACAACCCCATGTTGAATACAGACCCAAAGGACTCCAGTGGTTGGCTTTGAGGAAGCTGAGATAGATCCCGACTCCCCTCTCCCAGACGCCTTTGGATGAACCAAGGC
Organism: Felis catus; assembly: GCF_018350175.1. Lineage (NCBI taxonomy): Eukaryota > Metazoa > Chordata > Mammalia > Carnivora > Felidae > Felis > Felis catus. Next base: position 77,125,967 of record NC_058378.1, read on the forward strand.
TCCGAACATCACCACACCACCTAAGTCTCGAGCGTTGATTCAGCACAACTGAGAGAGGGCTGGGTCTTTCTTGGGCAGGAGGGGGTCTTCGCCTTCCTCCCTGTGGGACGCTGCTTACGTCTTCCAGGAGGGAGTCACTTTCTCTGATGACGTTCTTATTTTAGATGATGCCTTGTCCAGGAGAGTCGTCTCTGAGCATCTCTGAGTGCAGGTGAAGAAAGTAAAGGTCAGAGGTGGCCGAGATGAAGAGATCATAGAAACAAACTCTGGAGAGCAATGAATAACACTGATGCGGATGTCTTCATACACCAGAGCTTAACGACCTCTTGTCGGTCGCTGTGCCAAATGTCTTCCACATACTACTTTATGAGTCCTCACGGATACCCTAAGGGGTGGATAGTCTAATTATCCCCATTTTAGAGATGAGGAAACTGAGGCTTGATAGAATCAGGGAGTTTGTCCAAAGTGGCAACGCTAGGGAGGAGAGGACCAGAGCTGGTCGCTGCAGACCGCGTGCTCGTGCTTTGCGCTTCTCCTCCAGATTCACGTGTTAGATCCTAATGTCCGGTGGGATGGCATTAGGAGGCGGGGCCTTTGGGAGGTGATTAGGCCATGAGGGCTCCACCCTCGTGAATGGGATTAGTGCCCTGATAAAAGGAACCCCAGAGAGATCCCTCCCTGCTTCTGCCAGGTGAGGATCCGGTGAAGAGATGGCCATTTCTGAAGCAGGAAATGGGCCCTCGCTAGACACTCAATCTGCCAGCACCTTGATTTTGGGCTTGCAGAATCCAGAACTGTGAGATAGAACTGGTGTTTATATTTATATGGTGTTGAAGCCACGCAGTCCATGATTTTTTTTTTCTAGCAGCCTGAACAGACTAACGCCATTAGCCTTCGCGTCTTGCCCTCCCCTTGCCTGCCCTCTCTTTCCCTCACCCCAAAACAAAGGCCCTCCCTCTTAGGAAGGATCTGCCATCAATCATTCATATCTCACACTCATACCCTCGGAGACAAGAAAGGGATGCCTTGCCTCCTCCAGGAGACAAACATTTCAGAAATTCTCTCACATGATCAAAAAGGATGTTTTGCTACCTCCGTGGGGAGAGTTTCCAGTATCGGAAATATCACTGAGGTGAGGTGTGCGGGCAAACTCTGCCTACAGAGGATCTATGTTCCCAAGAGCAGTGGATGATGAGGCAGGTATTGTACCTCCACTTCTGCTCACCAAAGAGTCAAGTAATTGGTCTGATGTCGCTCACCAGGAGCGGTGGCTCCACAGGTGTGAAGGCCTGTGTTGGCCCTACATTGGCTCGGCTGCTGGTTCCGCACTGGCAGGGGGCAGCTCAGGGGTGGTGCTGCGGGGACCGGAAGAAGGCATTCCTTCCTCAACTGAAAAACTGAGAAAATTGGACCAAATGATGTCTCAGGAGTGTTGAAGGCCCACGATGTTGTAGTATCTATGGCAAAGCTATATAAAGGGTCTCTGTCTTCAAAAGCGTTCACGTCGACTGGCATTTCTCATTCATCAAACTGGCAAAGACTAAGGTTTGAAACACACCGAGCTTATGAAGGGAAGAGCAAAACAGGCGCTCTCAGCCCCACTGATGGGTGAGGAAACTGGCTTAACCTCTTTGGATGTCTATAGAAAGCACTGATGCAACAATAGCAGTCGTAATAAATTGCAGAGCATGTGCCCATTAACACTGATGAACCACATCTAGGAGATTCTCCTAGAGATAAGTTCGTACGTGGAAGATCCATAACACTGCTGTCTATCATAACAGAAAGCTAACAATGGACTGTGTGCCCTTGGCTGAGGGCTGGTACATTAAATTGTGGGACATCTGATTTCGAATACCACCCTGTCATTAAAAAGAATAAGGTGAGGGGCGCCTGGGTGGCTCAGTCGGTTGAGCGTCCGACTTCAGCTCAGGTCACGATCTCGCGGTCCGTGAGTTCGAGCCCCGCGTCGGGCTCTGGGCTGATGGCTCAGAGCCTGGAGCCTGCTTCCGATTCTGTGTCTCCCTCTCTCTCTGCCCCTCCCCCATTCATGCTCTGTCTCTCTCTGTCTTAAAAATAAATAAATGTTATAAAGAAAGAAAGAAAGAAAGAAAGAAAGAAAGAAAGAAAGAAAGAAAGAAAGAAAGAAAGAATAAGGTGAGTGAACACGTGCATTGGAGAAGGATCTCCAAAATGTATCATTAAGAGGAAAAAGTGGGGAATAATACAGTATGCTCCCATTTGGTCTGGCTGTATGGTTTGAAGGGGTGTGTGTGTGTGTGTGTGTGTGTATGCACAGACATACTCTAGAAAGGTTCATTTAAAATTTTTTTTTTCAACGTCTATTTATTTTTGGGACAGAGAGAGACAGAGCATGAATGGGGGAGGGGGCAGAGAGAGAGGGAGACACAGAATCGGAAACAGGCTCCAGGCTCTGAGCCATCAGCCCAGAGCCCGACGTGGGGCTCGAACTCCCGGACCGCGAGATCGTGACCTGGCTGAAGTCGGACGCTTAACCGACTGTGCCACCCAGGCGCCCCTAGAAAGGTTCATTTAAAAGAAAAGTGTTAACAGTGGTTGCCATGGGGAAGGGACTTGGGGACCCAGGATGAAAGGGAGAGTTATTTTTTATGGCAGAGCTTTTTGTACTCTTTGAATGTTTACCTTTACAGGTGCAATTCCTTTTTCATTAAAAAAAAAAAAACTGTTTCCAAAATGTTTTTCAGTCTATCAGGGATCATGACAAAAACATAAAAATATACCAGAGAAATTATGTCAACTCTGTTGTGTAAAGTATTACATATCCGTGTGCCTATATAGTATTACACGTTGTATATATGTAATTAATATGTCAACTATATTACATATATACATGCCATGTATATATTTGTTGGCCCAGTTGGTTGGAAGAAGCAAGCTCGTGAAATTCCAGTCACTAGTTCCACAGTTTGGAGACGCAGCTTCCGTCTCCCATCATCACGGACCACGCGTGAAGACTCGGTCAGCCGTCTTGCACAATGGACTCTCCAGGATAAAAGATCACACTCCTTTCCCTCCCATCTGACGGCCAGACCTCTCCCCCACATCCCCGAGAAGCGAAGTGCACACACTGAGCATCTGTCCCCGCTGTGGCCAGAGGACACGGGCAGAAAGAGGCCCCATTGTAAGGCACATGCCTGGCAAATCGGCCAACGCTTGTTGGCCATGACCTGAAGTCTCCGATGTGCACACAAAACAATAAAACATCTCTGATTCACGTTTATTGAATGTTCTCAAGCTCTGAGAGAAAGAGTCAAAAATAGCTAAGAGTTTTGAAACCCTTTAGGAAAAGGCACTCTGGCATACTTGTTTTTTCAGCATTCAATGAACAAAAAGGTTCACTGTTTCGACCACCAAGAGCACAGCCAAGTTTTTAGAAATGCAGTCACACTTTTGGCTGACATAAGGAGATTTTCCAACTGGGCTTTCATACGCATACTTACGGGTGGTCTGTCCTACCTACCACAGGCTTTCCTGTGCCAACAATTTTGTTTGTAAATCTAAGCGTAATAACAAAGCTTGTATACTCACCGAAAGCTAGATGTTCAAGCCTCTTTGTAAAAGGGGATAAACGAAGGTGCATTTAGATGCCTCCACTGGGAAGAAAACCTTGATTCTTTGAAAGATGGAAAAGTTGCTTTAAGCAGATCTCTTCCCTCTTTACGGAGAAGTGTAGCTGACTTGCGACTCCTTCTACAGAAACTCGAGATTGATTTATTTCCACCGGGCAGATTAAACTACACAATGTTTTCATGTGGATGACGGGACTTCATAAATTTGTCACTGCCTGGCCATGTGCAGGCTTTGATCCTTTGCGTCGGGCCTGGTTTGGAGCTGGGAGCGTTTAGCCGCCTGGGAGTGACACGTGTGTCTTTGCTTCTATCCCTTCTGCATGTTGAGTGTGGCCATCCCCAGCAGAAAGAGAGAAATGGGGCCAGCTCTCGTGGGAGGGCCGCCCTGCGAGGGTGAGCCATTTCCACTCTGCCCCCGAAAGGCCAAGGCGGTCTGGCTACTGTGTGTGTCTTCCTCTTAATCGCTAGGGCAGATTCTGCTGCTTTCCCTAGCTGCTCATCATTTCTGTGCTCCCACCGCCAGCACTCCACGTCAAAAGGATCCCCCAGGAGAGAAATACCCTCTAAGCCGGTCCTTGCCACTCATTGGAGAGCAACAAATGGCTCCTGAGCTTTTAGGGGCCAGGCACAGTACTGGTGCAAGGCAACGGAAGAGAGTAAGACACAGCCCTCACCTTCAAGATGCTCACCGTCTAGCAAGGAAGACCGACAACCCAACCACGAAGCGGCCAACGTGCATGTAGAGACACGCCCTGTGGACTGTGAGTGATTACCAACCAGGAGCTGTCACAGCCTTAGCGGGGCCGTGGGTCCCGAAGGAGGGCAGGGCAATCGTGGGGAGCTTCCTGAGGAGGTGGCTTCTAAGGTGGCTCTTAGAAGATGTGTAGGAGTGTGGCCAGGGCGAGATGGGAGGGAAGGGCCTCCCTGGCCGAAAGGGAGAGAACGGGCGAAGGCACAGCTGCGGGGAACAGCCCAGAACAGTGGACGGTGTTTGTGTGGCTGGAGTGTGAAGTTCAAGGGAAGGGAGGGCAAGAGGAAATGGCTGTATTTCACAGCATGGACTGACCTCTTCATCATGTGCTAAAAATAATAACGATCACATTTGGAGTTTGATTCCATCTTACAGATGAAGAAGCTAGGGGTCCACAAAGGTTATAATTTGCTCCAGGCTCTGTGGCTAGTACTCAGCAACCAGTGCTCAAGTCCAGGTGTAGGGGTGCTAAAGCCCTTGCCCTTGACTGCTACATACAGGTTAAAGGGAAAATGAAACCTGATGGAGTCTCTCTGTAATCCCAAGGTAATCGGAGAGGTCAAGGCCCTGCTTCCCAGAAGCGGTGAGGGCACAGAAATGATCACAGTGTCAAGAGACCACGGTGGCTGGCAGAGGGGGCGGTAGTCAGTGAAGGAGGCAGCTGAGACCCCGGAAAATGAGCCCACGACAGGCAATGGACCAGGATGTGCTGGTCCCCAGTGAAGGTGCAGCGGACAGCTAAGGTTCCCCGAGGGAAGGCCAGGAACCACCTTCAATGGCAGCACAGCGGTTGAATGCAGGGCTGCCCGTGAGCAGAGGAAGAGACAACAGTGAACTCATCGCCAGAGCAATAGAGAAGGGGAGGGGAGGAGGGTCTGGACAGGAACGAGAGAGACAATGTGCTCTCTGTCAAGGTAAGGACACGGGGTCTCGTATTCTGTGAAAAAGATCAGTAAGTAATCCAACAGCAAACTAAATACTTTTAGTAAGAACCCACTAATTCACCTAGTCAACCATGTTTTTACTGATCACCTACTATGTTCCAAGCACCTTGCTCGGCTTTGGTGTTGTAGATATGACTGGCACGTCGCCTCTGTCTCTCTAGAGCTCACATCCTAATGGTGGAGATCAACCAATAAACAAATGGATATATGACGTAATATCACCATATACTGGATATCAAGATAAAGGTCAGTGTTAGGAAGAAAAATATAGCAGGATGAGGGGCTGAAAATAAGACTAGTAGGCTATTTAAATAGGGTTGTCCAGGAAAACCTCTCTGAGAAGACAGGATATAGTGATACAACGTATTTCCATAAAGTTTATTTTCAAATGTATATCAGTTTTACAAAAAAAGGCTGGAAAAGTAAACACCACAATGTTAGCAGTGACTATTTCCCTGACAGAGGCAACAAAGATGATTTTTATTTTCGTATGTGTACTTCTTTATATTTTCCAAATGTTCTCTAATGCATATTGTTTTGCTCTCATATTTAGAAAAATAAATAAGGAACATTACTTTTTCAAAGTAAAGTGGAGAATATTTGATCTAGAGTCACTCACGGGTGGTAAGAAATTTCTCTGCAGGTTTAGAAATGTTCCACAAATTCCTCTCAAAATCCTCTTTGAGGTAAGATTTCTCTAACCACATTTCAAAAGCACTTGAAGCTGTTATTTTAGATCCTCTAGATATGTCAAATGAGGTTACTCTGGCCACAATTCAATGCAGTTTTATTTTTTAATAATTTTTTCAACATTTACTTATTTTCGAAAGAGAGAGAGAGAGACGGAGTGCGAGCAGGGGAGGGGCAGAGAGAGAGGGAGACACAGAATCTGAAGCAGGCTCCAGGCTCTGAGCCGTCAGCACAGAGCCCGACGTGGGGCTCGAACTCACGGACCACGAGATCATGACCTGAGCCGAAGTCGGACGCCTAACCGACTGAGCCACCAGGCGCCCCTCAATAAATGTTTAAATAATGATAAGTTAGGAGAAGAGAAAGTAAAGCAATACACTCGAAATCGGGGTTTTGGGGGGGACTCTTTAAGGGGCCGTGTGGTCTCAGCAAGCCTGTGAGCTGTCTGCAGAGATCTTCAAGGGACAGGCAAAGCGCCACTTGCCGTGGAAACGAAGAGAAATGCAGGAGCATCCAGACGCGGCCTCGTGTCTCGTGCAGAGGAAGCATTGTACCTGTGGGGGCACCTCCTGTCCCACGAGCGTCCCCATAGCTGCTTTGGGGCGAAGGGGGTGGTTACTGCTCCAGAACCACTTTGACAGGATGGGAACCCCCCCAGAGCCCATGTACCGGCAGGAGAAGAGACTCACACACCCTGGGAGGTGCTTTGAAGGGTCATGGTTTTACCCTGGATGGCAGAGGCGTGCCATACACTTTGAGACTCCACTCTCCCGAGACCTTGGCAGACAGCGGTAATCAGACGGGACGCTTTCCTGGCCAGTACGGATTCTTCCTCAAAACCATCTGTGCCCCAAGGGCCCAGAACTGGCCTGGGAGTAGAAACCAATGTGACAGCTTGCCCAGATGCAGAACAGACTGACTCCGGCAAAACAAACAACCAACCAAACAAACAAACCAACAACAACCAAAAACCCAAACACACACACACACACACACACACACACACACACACACCAAACCAACCAAACGAAACCTTCCCGAATGTTCCCAACCAAGTCTGCCAATGGATTGCCAGATCTTATGTAAGACATTTTAAATGGACTGTTGATTTCGCGCCCATATTCTACTGAATCGCATAGCTTGCTGGGATTCCAAGAAAATTAGCACAGTGCCCAACTCCTCCTGGGGACCTCACCTTGCTGCTACCCACCTCTACCTCAGGTCCCACCTCCAACACCCCATATCCTTTGTTTCACAAACGAGTGGGGCCCCCACGTGTCTTACGCACAGTCCTCGTGGGAGGCTCCGTGAGAGCGCGTGTATGTGTTTGTAACCTCGTTCCTGTTCTCAACGCCACCCCTCCTGGGCGTCTCCAGCATCCAGTGCATGGTCAAGAACACGGTAGGCATTCAAGAAACATTAAAACGGGGGCACCCGGGTGGCTCAGTCGGTTAAGCGTTCTACTCTTGACTTTGGCTCAGGTCGTGATCTCAGGGTTGTGAGATTGAGCCCCGCGCTGGGCTCCATGCTAGGTGTGGAGCGTGCTTGAGATCCCCTCTCTTTCTGCCTCTACTGCTCTCTCTCTCCCTTGCTCTCTCGCTCTTAAAAAAACACAAAAAGATGGGGCACCTGGGTGGCGCAGTCAGTTAAGCGTCCGACTTCAGCCAGGTCACGATCTCGCGGTCCGGGAGTTCGAGCCCCGCGTCAGGCTCTGGGCTGATGGCTCGGAGCCTGGAGCCTGTTTCCGGTTCTGTGTCTCCCTCTCTCTCTGCCCCTCCCCTGTTCATGCTCCGTCTCTCTCTGTCCCAAAAAAATAAATAAACGTTGAAAAAAAAAACAAAAAAAAGAAAAGAAACATTAAAATAAATCAATGATTGAAAAAAAAAAGTTGACACTTTTACTAATCTAAGTGACCAGACTGGATAAAGATGCAGGTTGGCCCATAGGGCCTTCTATGGTTTTCCTAGGCTCTACCCACATGCGTGGGTGACATGAGGTCTTTGCCTGGTGCGGGGTGCCTTGTACAAGCTTTAGGGCCTCTTTGACACGCAGGAGGTGTGGCGACCATCAGTGAAGGGTGGCTGACTCTGACTGCATTTCTCTTGGACCAGCTACGTCGGAAATGCCCCGCAGCCGAAGACGGAATTGAAGAGTCCTTACAGCCGGGCACAAGGGAGCCGTCTGGAAGCAGGAGAACTTAAAACAGTCACTCGAGCAAGACCCATCTCGACAAGAAGCCTGCACGGCATCCGATGGCCCGGAATGCCCAGCCGCCTCAAAACGGGAGGCGTTGCCAGGTACCCGCAAAGGGGCAAAGGCTTCCAGGCCACTTGCTTCGCGAGTGGTGGGCCCAGACCGCCCGGGACCCCGAAGCGGAGCAGGTGTTTTACCGCAGCCGCGGCCCAGATCCTCTGCCGAGAGAGCTGCCTGCCGTCCGGGGCCGGGCCTCCAAATCAATTAGCGTCATCCGTGCCTCCTGGGAGGAGGACATCCTGTTTATTTTGAACTCTGCTTGCTTGTTGCTGCTGGGAGGGGGGAGACCTATTTATAATTGCCAGGCGCTTTTCCGCTCCACCCGCCACAGCTCCCGAGCCGTCCTGTCCGGCCGTTTGACGGCGGGATCTCTCCCGCTGCCGTCAGAGGGTGATTTGTGCGTGGGCCTCGGCTGCACCGTGGATGCTGTCTCCAGGCTTCACCAGCATCTTCGTGGGTCTGTTTCCCAGGCGCCTCCTGTTACAAACTAGATCCAAAACTGTCCTGGGTAATGGACTTGACCAGCAAATCAAATCTCAATAGAGTGGAGTCTAAAGTGGTATCTTCCTTCATTCCCTCCTTAGACGCTTGAAAAATATCGCAGAGCGTTTCCCTTCACACCCTACCCACCTCTCTTGCTCTTTGCCAGCCCCCCCGACCCACCCCCTTTACTTTTCTTTTCCTTTTTTTAAAAAAAAATTTTTTTTTAATGTTTATTTATTTTTGAGACAGAGACAGAGCACGAACAGGGGAGGGTCAGAGAGAGGAGGCACAGAATCTGAAACAGGCTCCAGGCTCCGAGCTGTCAGCACAGAGCCTGACGCGGGGTTCGAACTCACGGACTGTGAGATCATGACCTGAGCCAAAGTTGGCCGCTTAACCGACTGAGCCACCCAGGCGCCCCATTAAGTTTCTTTATTTATTTTGAGAAAGAGAGCATGAGGGAGGGAAGGGGCAGCGAGAGAGACGGAGAGAAAGAATCCCAACTAGGCTCCACGCTGTCAACGCAGAGCCTGATGCAGGGCTCGAACTCACAAACTCTGAGCCGAAGTCGGGCGCTTAGCCAACTGAGCCACCCGGACGCCCCAACACACCCCTTACTTTTCGTTCTCTTAGAACAGAGTCTCGACCTCAGCACCGTTCACATTTTGGAAAGGAGAAGATAATTGTTTGTGACGGGGGCTGCCCTGGACCCTATAGGATGCTCAGCACTGTCCCTGGTCTCTGTCACACTGGGTGTCCGTGTCACACGCACCCCTCAAATGTCTCCGGATGCCCCCAAGGAGCAAAATCGACCCCCACTGTTGCCTCGGACCTAAAAGCAGCATACAGAACACCATTTCTAGCTTCTCACGGAGCCAAGAGATACTAGCAATTGAGTAAGAACGTTCCCCTTTTATGATTTATTTCCGAGATTAAACAAATCAAAAAGTTTAAGTACTTGGGAGAAAGTCCAAGAGTCCATCTGAATAAGTGGAGCTCTCGGGAGGGGTCAGCCAGCCCTTCCTGACTTTCCGGGGACTTGCTGTCCAGGACAGGGGACCCTGTGACCCCCTCCACCGCACCTTCCAGTCTTGGGGATGGGAAGATGGCATGATCCATAGCCCCTGCCTTTCCCCCGTGGCCTGCGTGCTCCCCCCGTGGCCTGGGTCCTCTGCCGTAGCCAGCCTCCTCCATCATGCCACAGTAGGGATTGAAGGGACAGAGTTTTCACCAAACTAAACATTTTTTATCAGAAGACAGAGGAAGCTCGTGGCTGGGGAGCCGCTGCCATGTGCCTGCTCTCCTGGACCCCCCTGAGCCCCCTGCAGACCTCGCTCTCACTCAGCACCTTGCACTGGGGTCACTGGCTCGTCGTCGCCTCTCTCCCTAGACCCCGACCTTCCCAAGGGTAAAGGCTGCATCTTCTTCAAACGATCACACGTTGAGCTTAGCACGGGGCTCGGCCCACGCTGTTACTCTAATAATGGCCGATACATATTGGACGCCTGTCTGTGCCCGTGTTACCCACTGAACACCTCACATACGTCACCTGCTTCGAATGTTCCCCCCGAATCCTAAGAGGTAGACACCAGATTATCGTCATTTTACAGGAGTGGAGACGGAGATACAGGGGGAGTTGAATGCTGTGTTCAAAACCTTCCAGCCTGTGGCAAACACTGAGCCAAGCCCGGGGCCCAAGCTCTTCAGACAAAGCCTCCTAATCCCCGAACATGACCAGGCACTTGATACTTGATGAACTAACGGGTGTAAGAAAAAAATTAACGTGCCCCCTCCTCCCCCCCCCCCCCAACCCCTGTGATCTTGCCAAGCAGAGAATGTTTGCTAGACCATGGTGACTGCCAGGTGACCTTATTCTCTCATCAGAGGGAAATTTGGGGAACGGAGATTCTATCTCACCTCCGCTTGCTCTGCTGAACACACCCTGAGAGGAACTGGGACGGTTTTCTTTGCAGCTTGGTAGATTTTCCCACTTCGGGAAGGAACAGTCATCCCCTCTGGACTGCCCTCTTTGGGCTCACTCCACCACGGTGCCCACCTGCTCCTAGACGGGGAACGCTCTGGCCTGCGACTTGGGAGACGTTCAAGCAGAAGTTGGAGAGTCAACAACTCGGGCCAGTACCTGGCCCGTGTATTTCAGCAGACATTCACTGACATGGCCCAGCCACCGCCTGGGCTGGAAACTTCTTACTCCAAGCACGGCCCTTGCCCTCCAGGCTCCCAGGGCAGTGACGGAGGGTCACAAACCCAAGAAGAGCGAATACAGGCTGCATCGCAGCAAATGTCATAACCATGGTCCAAAACAGCCACCGAAACAGGGAGGAAGAGGTTCGTTGTGCCCAGAGAGACCAGGACCTGCCTCGGAGAGGAGGCTGGATACAAATTAGGACTAAGGAAATGATGGAAGATTGAGAGGCTCCCGTGGGGCGATGCCAGGCGCCGAAGGACCGTGTGGTGGTGGGTGGAGAAGACGTCAGAGGAAGGCGCCGGGCTCTGGTGGGGAGCGAGGCTGAAAGCGAGGCTGGGACCAGACCACCAGCACACGCACCTCGTCCCTTCGGTGCAGAATTCTGCCCACTTGGCTCAAAGAACAACAAATGATGAGTATTATCTCGTTCTAGTTTAGATCCCTCCAGGAGCCGATTCCGAAAGAAGCATTTCGGGGCAAGTTGTTTATTCGGGAGGTGATCCAAAGAAGCGTTGGGAGGCTGTGGGGGATGGAGACAGGGAAGGGAAGGACGCCAGTGCGGGCCGCGTTAATGAGCAGGTTAGCGCCAGGGGCAGCTGGGCCTCCGTCCCGCTGGCAGGACCGTGCTGGAGCGGCTGCGACTGACTCATAGGAGCCAACTGTGTGCATCTTTCCGCAGCTCTGAGCTCAGTGACATCTGTTAGTAACTTGGATTCCTCCACAGTGGGAGAATTTACACCACGGAAATTGGCAGGTGCTATAGACTGAGGCCTTCTCTGGGCTTAGTCCCCTCCCAAGAGCTGCTTAACGGCATACAGGTGCCTGCTGGGGCCTCTGAAGGATGTTCCCCCAGGGTGGAGGGCCCTGGGGAGCTGGGGTATTTATCTGAGAGCTGCCCCTGGAAGGTCACCTGCCAGGCATTCAGCGGGCCCTAGAATGGGACAAGCACACGTCCAGCTGAAGAATGCCCTCAGGTGGGTCTCGGGCCACTCACACTACATGATACGAATACCATCGAGAGGGCGGTTTTAACAAACATTTATTTCTCACCGTTCTGGAGGCTGAAAGTCCAAGATCGAGGTGTCTGCAGGGGCAGCTGGGTGGCTCAATCAGTTAAGCCTCCAACTCCTGATTTCAGCTCAGGACGTGATCTCACAGTTCATGGGCTTGAGCCGTGAATCACTGTGTGCGCTGACAGCTCACAGCCTGCTTGGGATTCTCTCTCTCCCTTGCCCTCTGCCCCTCCCCTGCTCACACACACACACACACACACACACACACACACACACTCTCTCTCTCTCTCTCTCTCTCTCTGAATAAATAAATAAACTTAAAAAAAAATAGGGGCGCCTGGGTGGCGCAGTCGGTTAAGCGTCCGACTTCAGCCAGGTCATGATCTCGCGGTCCGGCAGTTTGAGCCCCGCGTCAGGCTCTGGGCTGATGGCTCGGAGCCTGGAGCCTGTTTCCGATTCTGTGTCTCCCTCTCTCTCTGCCCCTCCCCCGTTCATGCTCTGTCTCTGTCCCAAAAATAAATAAACGTTGAAAAAAAATAAAAAAATAAAAAAAAAAAAAAAAAAAAAAAAAAGGTGCCTGCAGATTTGGGCCCGTTTCCTGGGTCATAAATGACTTTCTTCTTGCTGTGTCCTCACTGGCACAGGGCACCGAGGGTCTGTCTCTCTGGGGACTCTTTTATAAAGGCACTAATCCCATTCATGAGGGCTCTACCCTCATGAGCTAATCACCCTCCAAAGTCCTCACGTCCGCCTATCATCACATTGGGGGTTAGAATGTCAACCCGTGAATTCCAGGGGACACATTCAATCAGTCTGGAGCAGGCTGGGAACCCGAGTCACTTGCAGTAGAAAACCATTAGCACGTAAGAGATATAGGGAGGGCTGAGTGGTCATGGCCAGGGCCCTAACAGGACGGGCTACGGAGAGGAACCCGCACACCGTCTCCACCAGCTAGCGCCCTTGCTTTCCCCCCGAATGCACATCTGTGACCCTTCTCCTGAAGGCAGGCAACTAATTCCCACGGCTTCAGCGGGTTCACAGAGTACTCTTCACTCAGGAGCTCACACACGTCCTGGGGATATTTTCACTCAGGGCTCCAGAAAGACGAAAAAGCCTTCAAGACCTCTGAAGGTGTAAAAATGGCATTTGTGGGGTAGGTATTTTAGGCTAACAAGCCCCATTCCCACCCCCGCCCCACGCGCCCACGTGCCTCATAACTGAGGTTAGCTCTGCGCCCCCCTCCAAAAATAAAAATTCAAAATGCATAAAGCTTAGGGCTTGGCAGATGACAACTTCCTTGAATAAGTAAGGACATATCTTCCCAGGAGCAGACTACTGCCTGGATCCTCCGGAGAACCGAGCCTTGTTAATAAGCTCTCCTTGTCTGTGCCCCAGTTTTGCCACTTGGGAAAGCTCCCGAGAGGTGACGGTAACAATGTAAAGATTTGAGATTCGCCTCTTGTTTTCATCCCGTGAACTCTGACCGGCTCCGTTCTCCCCCCCGCTGCTTGGGGACTTTGCCGGCGAAGAAGATATTCTGTCTCCCGCGCGCTGAGAGCCCCTTGGAGGCAAAGCTTTGCAGCAAGATAAGGTGGGCCGGGCAGCACATCTCCTGTCGTGGGGCTTGGGGTGGGGGGTGGGTGCCAGCGCCTCGGAGCCCCTGTCGAGGGGACGACGATAGAGGTCACAGTGTTTCACCTCTAGCTCCCTTGGCCCAAAGAAATGGACCATTACCTTCACTGGCCGCCCTGCCCCCCCCCCCCAAACATCCTTTTCCGGCGTGCGACCAAATAACTAATATAATAAACAATGTCTCCTTTACTCAGCCCTCCGAAAACAATCTTTTTGTTTAACCACAATCCGCAAAAACAATTTCTCCATTGTAAATAAATCCCCGGACTCTACAATATGCCCGGATCCAGGAAAACACAGGAGCATATTTTATAAGCTCCGCGTATTTCCAAACAGGGGACGTTGTTTCACCATAGAAACGCGGTGAGCCTTCGAGCTCCGCTGCTGGGAGGGAAGGCAGTGCGGAAGGGAGGTGCGTTGCAGAAGGTGACGCTGGTGGCGAACTGGGGGCCATTTGTTCCATCCGTTCAGCCCGCTGCCCAGGGCTCCTAGAGCCTGACCAGAAGCTCTGAGGCCACGTGGGAAAGGGTCTCCCCGGGAGGGGCTGGACGGACAGCTTCCAGGGGGGCCGAGGCGACCATGCAGCGGGGCCTCCGGGAGTCGGGATCCGAAGGGGTGCTGGCTCCCCATGTGCCAACACCCTCAAGCACGGACCTTGCAAACAAGACCAAAGCCCCGGTGCTACCAGCGAGGGACACACACAAAGCGACATCTCTCCTAACTGGCAGTGGGGGGGTTGGTGGGATAACCACGGAGCTTTCTCTGTTCCCTCCCCAGAGCCTGTCTGGCAGCACACCACTGCCCGGGGGGGGGGGGGGGGGGACTCTGCAAGATGATATCCTCGCGGAAGCAGAGGCCACTGTGGAGAAACCCCCCCCCCCCCCCCCGCCAACAGCCCAGTCATTGGCCAACGGCTGCCCTTGGACAGTCACCTGCCAGACATTCCAGCCTGCCCTAGCAGGGGACAGACACTCCAGCCACAGAGTGCCCTCAGCCGGGAGCCTCCGTGGCTTGCTGTAGCAAACTCTTAGCGTGTTGGGAAACGGCGAGGTCTGAGGGGCTCTGGTCATGGCTGTAATGGCATCTGCTGTGGGCCCAAACTACCCAGGAGCTATCCTGCCTAAAATGTCTCTTGCCCAGGCTCCAAGGTTTTAACTGTGTTTTTGTTAGAACCTCTTAGATGGGACGCACACTTCAGCGCTCCGCAGAGAACCTTCAGACCTAAGCGGTGCCTTTGTCAGTTGCTCAGTTGCTGGGCTCACCCGAAGCTGGTAGGGCCAAGATGGGTCCCGCTGTGATTTTAGCCCCTCAAGCAATGTCTGCTCAAACCACGCAGCCCTCCGAGGCTGATCAAAGTTCTCCATGCCCTCCCTAAAAGAGGGGCGGGGCGGGGGGAGTTGGAAGTTGCCACTTAAGCTCAAGGGACAAAGTGCCTGGGGGAGAAAGGACCCCCATCCATCGGGACACTGCTCTTCGGCAACAAGGGAAGGAGCCACAGGGCCAGTGAGATGTGGCCGGCACTCAGGACGCCAAGCCCGGTGATGCCCACAGAATATTCTGCTGCCCCTACACTCAGTGGTCTCAGACATTTTTTTTTTATTTATTTATTTTGAGAGAGAGAGAGAGAACAGGGGAAGGGCAGAGAAAGAGAGAGAGAGAGAGAATCTCATCCCGAACCCATGAACCGTGAGATCATGACAAGAGCTGAAATCAAGAGTTGGACGCTCAACCGCCTGAGCCACCCAGGTGCCCCTGCCACTTGCTTTTCCCCATCCGGTTTTTCCTGGTCCCTCTAACCCGATATTTCCGTTCTGCCTGTTGTGAATGTGAATCGCAACCAACAGCCCGGGAAGGAGACAACCAATCCCAGTGACTCAGGGCTCTGTTTTACGCGTACTTCTCAGTCAACATGCCCTATGTTTGGGGGCTACACACGTTTTTGCTATGAATCAGTATTTACCCAGGGACTGTGGATGTGTCGATGGGGTGGCGGTGGGGTCAGCTGCGCTGGGCCGACCCGCCCCTTTTGCTGTAGCATTCCTGACCCGTATTTACACCTACACGCCTCCTTCTCTCAAACCACAGCTAAGCAGTGGAACTCAGGACCCAAGCCAGGCCATTTAGCTCCCTCCCTGCCCCTGTCCTACGGCTTTCTTAGCGGGAGGGTGGGGGCGGTTGATTTAGGCTGGTCCCCTCAGAATCACCAGAATAGTTTTTCTGGGCATCCGGGGGCAAGGACACTTGCTGTCCTCTTCTGGGGGAGGGGCTGCTGGCAGACAGGGGTGGAGGATGAAGCCCCACGGAGGCAGTGAGGCCAGGAGATGGAACCCTGAATCCAGCTACGATTAAGCCAGATGTGACCCCCTGAACTTTCAGCTTAAAAAGAAGCAAATTCTCTTCAGGCTTAAGACATTGGGACCTGGTCTCTCTAACACTCGCATCTTCCAAAAGAGTCCCAACCCGTGGGCTTTGTAACAGCCATTCTCCTTGCCTTTCGGAGGATTTTCTGTCGACCTCAGAGATGACAGATGCTTCCCAATGATCAGCTTTGCTAGTGGTAGGTGGGGCCATCTGTGCGGTGGCCGGGGGTGGTGGGGCCCTGTTTGTCTCCTTCCCAGCTTCCCTCGACCTTCGCTCCGAGTCTCTGTGCAAGCCAGAAACCTGGGGTCATCCCTGATCCCCCTCCTCTCTTGCCCCTCGAATCCAATCAACCATCCTGTGTGGTTAATTCCACCTCCGGAGAGTTGGCCAACCTGTCCACTATTTCTCCTCTTCTCTGCAGTCCCCCAAGTCTGAGCTCCCACCATCTTTTGTGAGGGCTGCTCAACCAGCCTCTGACTCGTCTCCCCCGCCCAACACCGACACCTGCCCTCTAACGCTTTCTCCGCCCAACACGTAAGTGAAGTCGCAACATGTGCAGTCACACCGTTGTGTCCGCCCTCCCCTGCGTAAATCACCTAAATGGTTTGTGTGTGTGTCTCACATACACGGTCTGGCCACACCAGCCCCCTATTGGTCTCTGCAGCGGACCAAGCTCACTCCTGCTTCTGGCCTGCATGGGTTTCCTATAAGGGAGCTAGAAACAACACAGACGTGGGGCACCTGGCTGGCTCGGTCCGTTAAGCATCCGACTCTTGATTTCGGCTCAGGCCATGACCTCACGGTTTGTAGGATCGAGCCCCACGTCCGGCTCCACACCGACAGTGCCTGCTTGGCATTCTCCCTCTCTCTGCCCACTCACACTTGCTGTCTCTCAAAATCGATAAATAAACTAAAAAAAAAAAACCCACAAATGTATCACCACGGAGTTCTGGGGGTCAGAAGCCCCACACGGGTCTCACCGGGCTGAAGTCCACGTTCGGCAGGACTGTGTGGCTTTCTGGAGGTTCTGAGAAGAATCTGTTTCCTTGCCCCTCAAACTTCTAGACGCTACCGCATTCCTCAGGTTATGGCCCCTCCTCCATCTCCAAACACCACATCTCCTTGACCTTTCTTCTATTGTCAAACCTTTCTCTGTGGCTGCGAACGTTTCTCTGCCTTGAAGGATTCTTATGATTAAATTGAGGTGACCTGGATCTTCAGCCTGTTTCCCCCACCTCAAGGTCTGTAGCCTAAATCTGCAAAGTTCCTTTTGACATGTTAGGTAAGACAGTCACAGGTTCTGGAAATTAGGGTGTGAACATCTGTGGGGGAGGGGGATCATCATTCTGCAGACCACAGGCCCTTTGCATGTGTTGTTTGCCCAGAATGCTCATCTGTGCACTCTACCCCAGGCCAGTTGCTCCAGGCAAATGTCAAATCCTCCGAGAGACCTCCCTAGAAGGCACCTTAAGTTGGCTAGACCTCTTGGTTACTCTACCAGGCTCCTGTTTCTTTCCCTGGTGGCACTTCCAGCAGTCGATAATCAGATAAATCGGTCTAAAGTACGAGTTGCTTGTTTTCTTCGTTAGACTACAAGCTCTGTGAGAGCAGGAGCTGCGCTGATTTTGCTGGGGAACTGTAACAGTCTCAGTCATGTGGTAGACGCACCATAAACATCTGATGGACGAGCAAATGAATGAACGTGGCCTGAACTTTAAGGTCAGCCCTGTCTCCCTCAGCATCAATCCCGACTCGAGGAGGGATGCATTTAAGGAGCTCCAGCCTGGATTTCTGGGTTCAATACCCAGCCTCCTTTGCAACTCCATCCCTGCCTTGCCCCCACTCCTGACCCACCCGTGCCCCCCCGATACGCTGAGCCAAAGCCCTGGCCTGAACCTCCTGCCCCGTCTGCTCCTATTCCCAGGACCCCTGCATTAGGGTCCACTCTTGACTCCAGCTGGGGCAGGGGGAGGTGCGTCTCCTTCCTAGCACTTCTCAGAATTATTAATTTTACATATTATCGTCTGTCTTCCTCAGTGGGCAGCATGTGCCAGGAGGACAGTGCTTCTCTTTTGTTCCTTCTTGGATCCACAGGACCCCACCCAGTGCCTGGGCCTCTGCCCCAGACAGTCCTTGTGTGCTGGAATGAATGATGCCCGACAATTCCACCCGGTCTGGCTCTCCCAGGACTGCCCACGGATCACCACTCTCCTCCACACCGGAGCTCCCCCCCGGGGCTGACCGCTCTGCTGCCTGACCCCAGGCCCTCCAAAGGCTATATCTAGATTTCAGCTTCCCGTTCCCAGCCCGGTCCTTTTGTAGGACTTTTATCCTTGATGCCAATTCCGGGATTAATACCAATCTCAGAAACAGGCACAAGTCCAGAGAGAAGATAGGATTCGTTCAAACGATGTTTCCCGAGCACCTGCTCTGTGCCAGACCTTCTGTTTTGGGAGTTGCTCAAAACCGAGCCACCACAGAAACTCCTCTCGAGGAGCCACCTCACAAAATGGCAGAGAAACAAACAACTACCCTAAGATGACAAGTGCCCCGCTTCCGCCACTAGAGCTGTGGGAAGGGGGGTGCAGGGGAAAGAGAAGACGGGGGGGGGGCTCCAGGTGCCTCCCCACCAGACCATCCCACTAAGGGGGCTCCTCGACAGGCTGCCCTCCCCTTGGCTCGGGTGGAGGGGCGGCAGGGATCCCGTGCAGGAAGCGTCAGCAAGATTTCACGTCTAACTGAAACGTAATTAATGTCTGATTCCAGCGAAGCCGAGCCTCAGGCGCAGAGGTTGCAAAGACCTGAGAAACTGGAAGGTCTGTCCTCCAAACGGGCACTCGCGTCTCGAGTGAGGATCCGCTTGGCCACGGAAGGGCCGGACGGAAGAGTGGAAGAAGCAGGGCTGGAGCAGGGACAGAGCTAGCCGGCCAGGAGGGAGGATACAGTCCCCCTGGGCCCTACTTCTCAGAGACGTGCGTCTCAGACGCCGCAATGGCCAGTTGGGAAATTCGCAAAACGGTAGTAAAACGATTTTCCAGTTGGAACGATTGTAGCCCCGACGTTAATTGATAGGCACCAGCCAGGTCATGAAGCTCCGTGATTTGTCAGCGGAGGTGCGGAGATCCTGGGGCGGCCGGAGGACCAGCAGGCAGGTGACACATGGAGGGAGGGTGCCGTCCGTCCCTTCCGTTGCTCTTGCTCGCCCCCGGAATCCCAAAAGAAGGCCGCCGGGAAGCCGGTTGTAAGGTTCGGTACGTTTCTCCGACTTGCAAGCTGACGTTAGTCCTTCACCCTGGACCTCAGTTGCGGCTGACACAGCGTTTCACTAATGCAAAGTGACCTGCCAAACCATTCTGGCTGTGTTTTGCTGGAAGCCAGAGAGAAGACAAAGAACACTATAAAAAATAACAAGCGAAGCAGAATGCGTTCTCTCCCTGAGGTGACACCAGCTACTTCCCCATGAAAATAAAGAGAGCAAGGAATAATTAAGAGAGGGGGGAGAGGACAATCAGATACCCCTCCGTAAAAACAGGCGGGTTTTCAGTGACCTTTCAGCAGCAAAAGAACACATCGCAGTATTCTGAGGGGCTTCAAAACTCTTGAAAACTGGGGGAGCTCGAAAGTGAGCCGGTATTGTTGTTGTTGTTGTTTGGTTGGTTTTTTTTAACCAGCATTTTGAGACGTTGGGAGAGCCTCAAAATGAGTTTTAAGAACGGCCACTCTGGGCTGTGATGCGGAGGGGGTTCCGTGGGGGCTTCTGGCCGAAATCCGGGTAAGTGAAGAGTGGCTTAAGGCAGTCATTTTCAGTAGCTAAACCTGAACTACGAAGGCAGGAGTGCTGCCAATTACATCTCAACGCAAAAACAGTGCCTCCTTAAGCCCGACGCAGGGAAGGCAAACAATTTCATTGTCAACCAGGGTGTTCTCTGGAAAGCCTGGGAACATGCTGGGCGCATTAAAGGGGGAGATATCTCGCATGTGCAATTACTCAACACATCTTTAAAACTGTAAACACTTGTTCACATGTGGAGAAGTTTAGAGCCGCGCGGGCTTGGAAGTCCCACCTGGCAGGCGGGCTCCCTCCATGTCTCTCTAGCTGAGTAACAGTCTCGGCTCCCGCTGTTCCTCCGAGAGCCAAACACTAGTCAGCGGAGAGAGAGATCGTTAAGGAGTGGGGGGCAGGAGTTCATGCGCGTGCTATTTTTATCCAGAGGACGCCCTCCCCCCCCCCCCCCACCGCTGCATCCCGGATTGATCTGCTCCCGTAAACCTTGCTTCCACGTCTCCCCGCCCCTTCTCGCTGCATCTGTGTGCGGGCGAGGATGCCACCTGGCTTGGGCTAGCTGCTTTCTCCGTCTTTGATTCGGTAAGTGGAACCGAGGATGCCGACATTTCCAGCTAAACCCGGCAGAGGCACGCTGCCCAGCGTTGGTTTCTGAAACGGCAGACTGTGTGGCCTCAAAGGGAATACCCACCACGCATGGAAAAATAATCTCTCCCCACATGCTCCACAAAAGAATGTTTAGAACCCAAGGACCCCCCAGCCTAGAAAGACAGGAGTAAAACAGAGATAAGGCGAGGCCGGTCCTCCCCGGGTAGCCCCTGGCCCGGCTCACTGGAGAGCCACCCTCCTGTCTATAGGACGAATCACGCGCCAAACGTGGAAAAGACCCATGAGAGCCCCCTGCTCAGCTGGCCGCCCAACGGAAGGGCACTGGCTGTTTCTCCCTTACTGGGGCTGATGTTCCATGTCTCCAGCAAGGAACTGACTGTTTTGTTTTTCTGATTTCCCAACGTTTATTTATTTTTGGGACAGAGAGAGACAGAGCATGAACGGGGGAGGGGCAGAGAGAGAGGGAGACACAGAATCGGAAACAGGCTCCAGGCTCCGAGCCATCCGCCCAGAGCCCGACGCGGGGCTCGAACTCACGGACCGCGAGATCGTGACCTGGCTGACGTCGGACGCCCAACCGACTGCGCCACCCAGGCACCCCTGTTTTTCTGATCTCATTTGCCATTGTGAAGCCGCCTGGGTGGGGGCAAAGCCTGTTCCCGGCTTTCTCCGATCCACACACACGTATCCCAGGTGCCGGAGGCAAGTTCAGAGGGACGGAGCGCTCTCGGTGCAGAGGGGAATACACCCAGCAGTGGAAAGCTGGCCAGCAACGCCTGCGAAACCAACATGTCACTTGAAGTGGAAATTTCACCATCACCAAAATCTGCCAGAGTTTGGATTTGGGGATTGGGAAAGAGGTTTCCAAAATGAGATGGTGTCTACGGGTTGTTTTATGTTAAGGGACGTAATATATAGCAAAAATGAAATAATCACCCCCCACCCCCCCCGCCGAAGTCAGAGTTGATTCTCTCCCAGCAGACCTTTTCCAGGCTCTAGTAATTCCACTGCTAATGGGCAGAGGGAAAGCAGTCGGCGGGGGAACGGCACCACCAGCCCGGAAGTCATTTCATCAGCGCCAGTAAATGAGAGCCAGCCAGGTGCTCTGTGCAATAATTAGCTGCGACCCAAGCATCTCCGTCGTCGGCCAGCAATTAGACCCTCGGGCAGGGAGCGAGGCGCCCTTGGAGAAGAATCCACCCCAGCTGAGGCCAGAGGTCCAGCTCTTCAGCAAGCCGAGCAAGGCCAGAGTCCCCGAATCCCCGGGAAGGCATCACGCTTGAGGGAGAGGCAAAGATACGATCTATGGAATCATGGGATGAAGTGTCACCTTCTAGTGGTTTCCAAGTAACGACAGACGTTCTCTGGGTTCTGAAGCCATATCCTCCAGGCTTCCATTCTAGCCGATGCTTTGAGCTAGTCACGGAGATCTTTTTGTCTCCGTTTGTTTTGTTTTGTTTTGTTTTGTTTTGTTTTGTTTTTTAATCTGCAAAATGGGGATGATGATGATAAAATGTGCCTGAGGCTCAAGTGAATGGATGCGCAGAATGTGCTCAGGGGAGCGGCGCCCGGGAAGCCTCTCTAAAGTCTTGTTTTTTTTTTTTCCTATATTGTTTATTCTTTGTATCATATATGTGTCTTGCTGGATTCAAGCAATTCAACCAAGGCCCTGTGGTTGCCCTACGGTCATCCCGCCACAAGCAGAGTAGCAACAGGGCTGATAACAATAACAGCTTCTACTTACTACCCACCATGTGCTACATTTCGATATAGACGCTCTAGATCAGCGGCACAACCCACACACCAAATCCAGCCTGCCGCCTGCTTTTGTAAATAAAGTTTTATTGGAACGCAACCATTTGTTTCCACAGCTTCTGTGGTCCCTAGAGACCACACACACAGATTCCAGGGCCTAAAATAGTACCCTCTGGCCTTTCGATTGGCATCTATTGATTCTCACGATAACCGGCGACGTAGGTTTTGTTGCCTCTTTTCAGGTAAGGAGGTCAGGACTCAGAGAGGGTCAAGAAGATGCCTCGAGTCTCTCCTCCGGGGGCTCGACCCCCGCTGACTCCCAACACCCACCCCTTCTGGCCATACTGTGCCGGATGCAGGAGCAGAGTGCTCTCCCGAGGTTGTGTCTGTCACCACCCGCTGAGGCAGCAGACCTGAGGCCGATGTAACCCGTGGGCCGCTGCTGACAGAGGTGCTCACCTCCAGGGAGGGAACGGCCACCTGCAGAGACAAGTCTTTCAGGGCAGTGGCACTCCGAGTCAGACTCTGCCCCGCCTACACTCCTGCGGCGTATCGATAGTCCCTGCTGTGGCTGCTTGGTGGCAGGCGTGATGGTGGCAGAAGCAGGTGTCCCAAGAGGTCTGTCCCTAGCTCAGCTGGGGAGGGCGTCGGGGCCCTGACGAGGAGCCGGCGTTGAGTTACTCCTCCGAGACTGGTTGGAAATACTCGTTTACCAAATGATGTGGTAATTATCCAGAGATCTGTCAAATTTTTAAATGTGCTCAGAAAGTGGAGGTTATTGCTACCACATGTGGTGGGTGTTAAGAAGCATTTTCCTTGTTGGAAAAACGCCCCAGGTTTTTGTCTTTGAAGTCTTTGAAGATAAGAGGATCATCACAACGTACCCTAGGCTGTCGCCCATTTAAGGGATACCCAGCAGTCACGGGTTACAGGTGCAGCGGGAAGGCTCACGGCGCTGGGCTTGGAAGGGGGGATGTTGCCCTTTGTTAGCTGTCCCTGCATGAGTGCAGCTGCCCTGCTTGGGCTCCCGTCACCCTGGACTCCCGTCCTCCTAGAAACCCTCAGCTTTCTGGTACTGCGTTCCTTGTTAGACCCTAAGCATCCTGAGGACACGACCGTATCTTATTCCCCACTTTACCCCCAGAGCACATAGTAAGTGCTCAGTAAATATTTCCTAAAAATAAATGAAAGGATCGAATAAATGTAGAGGTACCACTTCCCTTTATAGAGCAGCCTCCTCACCAACCCCCCCAGGAAGAGCTGCATGTGACAATCGGCTGGACCACCAGCCAATCAAGGAGAAAACTGGGACGGAGCTTGGCCAGATCCAATGCCCCTCCGTAGGGATCCTACTGGCCTTTTGAATGAAATCACTCTTCTTACAAACTTGGTGTTCCAGACCCCAGTCAGGCCTGACTCATGCCCTGGGCCCTGTGAGGATTAAACACCACCGGTGGAGAGCCAAGGTTCCAGCCTCTTGTTACAGTGGCCACCCCCATTTCTCCTGAAAGTGCCCTGCAGACTGAGAAAGGCAGTCATCAGTAACCAAGCCATGGGTTGGTTACACCCGTGGTTGTAACACAAATGTTACACACATCCTGTGGATTTTACTGATCAGAGTTTTTAGAAAGAGTAACATGGTCCATGACAGGGTGACCAGCTGTCCACAGTCACCCAGTACTCTCCAGGTGTGAGCAACCCAGAAAATCCCTCAGTCCCAGGCAGACCCAGATGGTTGGTCACCCCGGGCACCTGAATCTGAACCTCATGCCTCTTCCCAAAAGCTGATCTCCAGTCCCAGCGTGCACGGACCCTCCGAGTTGTAGATCAGAGGATCAAATCTCAGAGAGGCATGTGCCTCTACCAAGGTCGCCCAGCAAGGGTTTTTCTCTGAGAGCTGTTGCCCACCGGCAACACAGATACCCAGAGTAAAATACAAATTCAAGATAACCTACGATATCCTTCTGTCTCCTGAAGAGATTCGTGAACTCATTTAGCCCTGATTCTAGGAGTCGATAGAGCGTGGCAGAGGGCAGGGACGGCACAATGAGATGATAGCCAGGAATCCTGTGATCTGCACCCCACGACTTATCAGATCGACGGTGAACCCATAGCTGGGTATGACAAAGATGAATTAAGTGATATTTAGGAGTTTTCGTTTCTTGCTTGCTACAAAATAAACGTAGCTCCTTGCTAAATGGCACACTGAGATATTTAAGAAAGCAGGGGAAATTAGCCATGGCGGCAATTTTCATTTAGAAAGTAAGAATAAATGAATATAGGCCCGAGTCCAGGCTCCGGGCGTATCTGCCTATCAAGTTACCTTTAACTCGGCTATTAAAATGCAGCCGGGGGCGCCTGGATGCGGCCACATGAAAAGCATCTTGGGGGCTATCTCACAGTTGGCCGCACACCCCAGAACAAGAAGGGCCTTTCATGCAGGGGTGCGGGTGCCCGGGAGCGCGGCGAGGCTCGGGGCGTCTCAGTGTTTCAAATCAGGGCTTCATATCACAGCCGCTCAGGTGGAAAGGGGGCAGCTGGCCTGTCCCTCCCCTGCTCCCGCCTAAGGTCACAGATGAATAGAGCCCGATTGAGGAGCAGGGCTGGCATCACCAGCAGCCCGATGATGTGCAGGGGAGGGTGTCCTGTTCGGAGATAAGGCTGGAGTCAGGGAGGCTACGGGGTTCCCGGGCGGTCAGCTGATAACGACAGACAACACAGCTTTGTCGAGAAGGGCCAACTCGCCGCTGGGCAAGATGAGGCAGGAAGGACAGCGTGGCTCATGTGGATGCTGGCGGGAACGACACCTCGGACTCCTTCCAGAAGGTTTAACTTCCAAGAATAAAAGGCTGGCTTGGAGTGACGCTCACACACTCGCCTTGTGCCCTCAAGTCATTTTTCGTTCCACACAACCTCAAAAATACAAACCACCATTTGCTGAGTGCTGGGGCCAGGCAGGGGTAGGGCAGTACTCACATTGGTTGGGAGCCCAGGCTCTGGGGGGGGGGGGGGGGGGCTCCCGCACATAGTAGGTG
The DNA here is from genome assembly GCF_018350175.1 of Felis catus. Lineage (NCBI taxonomy): Eukaryota > Metazoa > Chordata > Mammalia > Carnivora > Felidae > Felis > Felis catus. The sequence continues at coordinate 77,151,094 of NC_058378.1, forward strand.
CCCAATTAACAGAAGCTAGTCTTTGCAGATGAATCTGTAAGAGGAATACGCAAATCCGTAGAGTCCGGGAGTGGGGCTAAGCTGGCTGGAAGTGTTGGCACGGGTGACTCGTACGTCTTTGCCTGCAACACTGGACATCCCTGGGGGAGGGAGCCGAACACAGGGAGAACTGCAGACCCCAAATCACGGCCCTGCAGCAAACCGACCTGCTGTGTGATTTCAGCAGGCTGCCTAACTTCCTTGGACGGACTTCCATTTCCTTGTCTATAAAATAAGAACATTGGAGTTCGTTTCGTATGTTTCTACCAGATCCAGAGGTCTGTGGCTTCTGGGTTGTATACTACTCAGCTGCTTAAAAGCCAAATTGTTCATTTTCATCTTTGCATAAGTACATAAGACATACCTATATAAATATATAAGAAGCGTATGTCCCTGCGTAGAAGACAACATTAATAAAAGGCAGCTTCCCATTTTCTTAATGAGCTATGAAATATGCCCCTATGCATCTCTCGGGAAACTTAACAGAGGACCATGGGGGAGGGGAAGGGGAAAAAAAAGTTACAGAGAGGGAGGGAGGCAAACCATAAGAGACTCTTAAATACTGAGAGCAGACAGGGCTGATGGGGGTGGAGGAGAGGGGAGAGTGAGTGATGGGCAGGTAACAGGGCACCTGTTGGGATGAGCACTGGGTGTTGTATGGAAACCAATTTGACAATAAATTCTATTTAAAAAAATGAGCTATGAAATAAATGCATAATCTATATTATATGTCACAATATATCTTGTAATGTAGTGATCGATAGCTATTATAAAGTATATTTTATATATAAATGTGAGTATATATTAGAGAGGTAGATGATATACTCAAATGTATACTTTTAATATTTAATTCATAAACGTAGTCACATGTATACATCTAAGATCTCATACAAACAATAGATTATTTTTTAAATAATTTCACTCAAGCTCTCCAGGGGTATCTTTGGCAATGGGCTCTTTGTTATCACCAGAGCCAGGTTTTTGAGTCATGGGACAGACTTCTCCAGAGTGGTCACGGTGATTTTGTCTCAGGTCATTTGAGATATCACCTTCCATGAGTCCCAAGTTATTAGCATGGCCTCAAAGCCCCCACGTGATCAGTTCTACCTGCATTCATCCTTCACCGTCCTCCCCACCATCGCCCACCCTGCCCCAGTCACATGGCCTCCTTGACCCTTCCCTGTCCCTGAGAGCCCACTCCTTCTACTCCCCGTCCTCTCTTCACCACGTCAGAAGAGTCCCCACGTCATTCGGGTCTCTGCTCAGATGTCACCTCACCAAAGAGAGGAAACCCTATCCATTTCCTCAGTAGCTGCTGTTTGATTGCTAAGCAAGCATTGATTCTAACATCACCCCGATGCCACAGCAATTTCTCGAAGGGAGCAGTGCTAGACGCTGCAGCGGAAATCTCAGCCAACTAACATGATAAAAATCTGTACCTCTAGGATGCGAAGCTGAGTGAGGCGCGGGAAGCTCCCCAGTTATCTACCCTCCGTGTGGTGACTCCTTGATCCCAGCTGCCCCATCTTGGTTTTGCCGCTCGTCATGTCACAGCAGAAGGTGGAAACAGGACTGGAAGTTGCCTGGGTTGCTTCAAAGACCATCCCTGAAGGTGGCTTATGTGACTGCACGCACATTTCTTTGGCCAGAACTCAGTCACTGGGACAGTAGCTCTCCTCAGGAATGCTGGGAAATGTTAAGCTTCTGCCGTAACTAGGGAGAGGAGACCCCGGAGCAAATGCAGAGCAGGAGCATTTCTGCCACGAGATCGACATCCTCATCGGAGCCCTGTCTTGGCCCACGGGCTCCGAGCTCTTTGCATCTGTTTCTTCATTTATAACTTGGACCTAACAGTGCCTACCGACACGATTGGTAGAATGTCACAGGCCTCGTAAGGGATCGGTAAATGTTTGCTTCTTAATAAACTCAGGTTAGTCGGGAAAACTGTAGAGGTCTAAATGCTTGGGTAAGGGGCGCCTGGGTGGCGCAGTCGGTTAAGCGTCTGACTTCAGCCAGGTCACGATCTCGCGGTCCGTGAGTTCGAGCCCCGCGTCAGGCTCTGGGCTGATGGCTCAGAGCCTGGAGCCTGTTTCCGATTCTGTGTCTCTCTCTCTCTCTCTGCCCCTCCCCCGTTCATGCTCTGTCTCTCTCTGTCCCCAAAATAAATAAACGTTGAAAAAAAAAATTAAATGCTTGGGTTAAATTTCTATGATTCCTAAACATGAAAACATGAAGCAAATTATCCTTGAAACTGTAGAAAAAAATTTTATACCAGTAGGACAGTTGAATAAAATGGCGCCATTAAGCATAAGCCATCCACCAATAACTGAATGTCCACGTAATCCGTTTTTCTACTCCATTTGCACACATGGCCCTTCTCCTCTGCCTCCAGCAAGTTACTCCTCTCCTTGTGAGACCAGAAAAATGCGAAGAATAATTTGCAATTTTTTTTCTCATTCTAATTAACATAGTTTCCTATTAGCGGAAGACACAAATTAGGCAATATATTATGGAGAAAATCTCTTTATAACCCCAAAAGATTTAGAGTAGATAATTAAGAATTGATGAATCACCTATAAAAATTCCCACAGGGATTAACTATACCAGAGAAATACAACAGATAAAACTTAGGAGTTCATTAATTACAAAAAAACTTTTTTATCCCCCAAGGGGGCAGGACAGTAGAAGGTGAAACCATGAAGGAAACTGGAAAGAAACCCACAGACACATGGGGCACACCCCCGGGGAACAGTCTCACATGAGCCAGGGGAGTGTTCCAGAAGACAGTGGTTGGTAGTGTCCAAGGACTCACAATTCTCACCCAGGGTAAGGACGGAGAAGAGAAATTTGGCATCTAGAAGCCTATGGTGGCCCTTACCCAGGGTGTCCTCCGTGAAATGGCGAGGATGAGAGGCAAGATATAGCACGTTTCAGGCACATGGAGCCTACTTTTTCAGAGCACTTTGTAGTAAAGAGAAGGAGACAGTAAGAACTACACCTTGACAGAACAGCAAGGTCAAGGGAAATTTTTTTTTTTTTTTTTTTTGGGACAGAGAGAGACAGAGCATGAACGGGGGAGGGGCAGAGAGAGAGGGAGACACAGAATCGGAAACAGGCTCCAGGCTCTGAGCCATCAGCCCAGAGCCTGACGCGGGGCTCGAACCCACAGACCGCGAGATCGTGACCTGGCTGAAGTCGGACGCTTAACCGACTGCGCCACCTAGGCGCCCCAAGGGAAATTGTTTTGTTTGTTTGTTCTGTGTGTTTGCTGTTCGGTTGTTTAATGGAAAGAGAGAAGGAGCTTGGCAGACAGGATGAGAGGAAGAAGCAGGCAGAGGTGTAACAATGAAATCCATAGGGAGGGGAGGACGGAAGAAGGTATTTGGGTGACCTGGGGAGATTGAATCCAGTCGTGACTGGAGAGGATGGTCCAGGGACAGAGAAAAAGAGGAGGGATGGGGGAACACCTAAATAAGTTTGGAGGTGATAGAGAAGAAAGAGAATAGACTTCATAGCCAATCTTTGCATTTTCTCTAATATTAAGATCAGCTTAATATTAGAGAATTGTGTTAATATTAATATAATTTATAACATAATAAATTATATTATATGTTAATATTTATTTATGAATTTATTATACATAATATATTAATATTAATATCAGCTAAGCAACGGCATGAAGTAGGGGGAAATGAGGACAAGGTATCAAAGGTTGAAAAAATCTCTTGCAAATGACAAAGGGATCAAAGACAGTATATACTCTTCTACCATTATATAACAAATTATCATAAACTTAGCAGCTTAAAACCATATACAGTTATTGCCTGAAGTTCTGGCAAGTTTACGTGTGTGAACATGGCTTATTTGGGTCCTCTGCCCAGGGTCTCACAGGGCTACAGTTGAGGTGCTGCCTGGGCTGTGTTCTCATCTGGAAATCCGACAGGGGAAGAATCTGCTTCCAAGTTCATTCAAGTGGTTGACTCATTTCCTTGCAGCTGTAGGACCGAAGGCCTCACATTTTTGCTGGATATCTGGTAGAGGCCACCCTCAGGTCCCCAGATTTCCTTCAGACATAGCCTTTCAAAAAAGTCACTTACTTCATGTAAGTCACAGTGAGTGACTCACTCCAGTACCCTAAGATAGATCCTTACACAATGGGACACACTCATGGGAGTGACATCCCATCAGTTTTTCTTTCTTTCTTTTTTTTTTAAATTTTTTTAAATGTTTATTAATTTTTGAGAGACAGAGAGAGATAGAGCATGAATGGGGGAGGAGCAGAGAGAGAGAGGGAGACACAGAATCCGAAGCAGGCTCCAGGCTCCAAGCTGTCAGCATAGAGCCCAATGCGGGGCTGGAACCCACAGACCGCGAGATCACGACCTGAGCCAAAGTCAGATGCTTAACTGACTGAGCCACCCAGGCGCCCCTCCCATCATTTTTTCTATCTTATTGGTAGAATAGGTCACAAATCCTGCCCACGCTCAAGGCACTAACACCAGCAGTAGGATATCCGGGAGTCATCTAGGTGTCTGCCCACCATAGAAGAAGACAAAGATAGCAGATGAGTAGCAAGGCCCAGCTGAACCCAGAACCACATCAACCAGACCTGGAAGTTGCTCTATCAATATTGAGAGAACTTAGGGGCGCCTGGGTGGCTCGGTTCATTGGGCATCTGGCTTCGGCTCAGGTCACCATCTCACAGTTCGTGGGTTCAAGCCTCTCTTTGGGTTCTGTGCTGACAGTGCGGATCCAGGAGCCTGCTTTGGATTCTGTGTTTTCCCCCATTCTGTGCCCCTCCCCTACTTGCACTCTGTCTCTCTCTCTCTGTCTCTCTCTCAAAAATAAATAAAACATTAAAAAAATTTTAATAAAAAAATATTGAGAGAACGTAGCTTAGGAAGAACAGGGCTAGTGGAGTATTTGATCCACCCAGGGCTGGAGATTCGTGTTTGCATGCAGTACTGAAGACGCTACAGAGATGTCACTGACCCTGAGTCTCTGCCTGGTGAGAAAGGAAAGGAGATGGGGGTGGGGTACAGAGAGTGGGGCTTGCAGAGGTCAAGAGAATGGTTATTGGAAGCCAAGGGCAGTGTGAAGCCAATAGGAGCTTGCAAGCAGAGGGTAAGGTGTCCCAAGTTGTATTTACAGAAACGGGGATGGTAAGGACTTGCCTCTACCCATGGGTTTGAAGTCCAAAGACAGAATTGGGGAAAGTGAGAGCCTCCGGTCTTGGAGGGCTTATCCTTATGGACATCAAGATCTGGTAAGACCATCTATCTTCGAAAACTTTGAGAAGACTACAGGCCAGACATCAAAGATGTAAAATGCATGCATCTCCAGATGCCATCAGAGTGTCCCCGAGGCAGTGTCCTTATAAATTCCAGTGAAGTTAAATTGGAGGATTGGTAGCGTTGGTCTGGCCACAATGCCCAGGCTCAGTAAATGGCCCCACCAGACAGTAGCTCACAGATTGAAAGTCCTGGTGCCATCATCTATGGCTCCTCTTACACTCTAAAAAGGTCAGTTACGTCTCCAAGATCAATCCTGAATCATCCCACTGCCCTCGGTCTATGCTACCATCACCTCTCTCCGGAGGAGATTTGAAATTGCCTCCCTACTTCCATTATCTCCCTTAAGACCATTCTCAATTGAGTAGCCGGGTGGTTCCTATGGAATGCAAATCACATCATATCACACGCCTGCTCAAAATTCTCCCGGGGCTCACCACCTCACTCAGAGAAGGACCAAGCTCATTTCCACGGACTCAAAGATCTGGCATGGCTGGTCCCCTCCACTTCTGACACCTCTCTGCCCTGTTGTATATGGGTCTCTTTGCTGTTCCTTCAACGTGTCAAGCCTACTTCAGGACCATTATATTAATCGTGCCATCTGCCTGAACACACTCACCCAGAAGAGTCACCTGGGTCACTTCCTTATCCCATTTTGCTCAACTTCTTAAAGAGTCTTCTCTGACCGCTCTTCCAAAGCAGCAGCCCCATGACCTGCCCCTTACTCTGCCGTACCTGTCATCAGAGCTCTCCCTACCAATGCACATTTCATCAGAGTATGACTGACTCCTTCATTAGAATGTAAGGATCATGAGGGCAGAGAACACACCTGTATTGTTGCCCATCATATATCCCTGGCTCCTGGAAAAATCTCTGACCGTGGTGGAGACTCAACCATTATTTGCTGATGGACTGACTGAATGAACGGAAGGAAGGAACTGTAACCCTTAGTTCATTCATTCCCCATTTCACAGGGAAGTTAGGAGCGCAGTGACTTTGGGTATCCGGAGTCAGGATGTAGTGTGGAGACGGGAGCCAATCCCCATTGCATCGACGCCTCCAGGGTCAGACAAGGCTAGGGGACCCATAGCTTCTCCACTTAATGTCTGCTTGCTAACTTGTTGGTTTGCTTATTTGTTTAGAGGTTTTGCACAACTGTTTTGCAGTGCGGAAAGAAAATGGAAGCAGAGAGAGTAATATTTACCTTCTGAAAGAGAAACTTCTCGTCACTTAAAGGATAAAATGTGTGTGTGTGTGTGTGTGTGTGTGTGTGTGTGTGTCCTCCAAGTTTTTAAGGACTTGAGTACCAAGTACCCAAGTACCTTCGTGTGCTGACAGAATTACTTCTCCTGCCCAAATTTCTCAACACCATGAAGGACAACTTGGGTGACTGAGACAATAGTATCCCTACCCTTGACCTTCAGTTTCAAAGCTCAGTCTTCACTGACAGAGGCACGCCTTTAGCCTTTACAACTGTACTCAGTGAAATCACCAGAGCTCTGCCTTTGAACCCAGCCCGACTGTCTTCGCGGTTGAAAACGATGTCCAGTTGTTGAGTTGGAGGCTGTGGGTGAGGCAGGCGGGCCGAATCAGCAGGCTGGGTCCCGTGTGCCTACACCGACCCTGGAGAGGTGACAAACAGACCCCAGGAACAATGGGCTACAGGCACATGATTCTGGACGCGTGTGGATATTTAATTTTGACCTACACTCTTGGTAATGAAAGTGAGGCAGAGAAATGCCAAGAACATACAAAGCACTTACTGTCAATGCATTTGCACTGCCATTGTTTGGGTACTCTTTTAATCAAGCCATAATTGCTGTTGGGAAATTCACACATGGGCACCTCTCGACAATCGCACAAGCTCTAATTATACGCACAATCTCAAAAGAGCACCATGTGGTACTGGGGAGAAAAAAAAAAACCTTCAAAATTGAAAATTTGCTTCCCCGATGAGGTTTTTCTGCTGCCGCGTTACATTATTTCATTAAGAAAGTCCTGTGTTGGAATACAAGTGCCACGGAATCTGAGGGCAGCCTCCCACGAATCGTTTGAATCCCCGTTTTCAAACACTTCATGAAACGAGCATTAGCCTCAGCTTGTATGCCTGTGGGGACAGTGAACTTACTCCCAGTCAGGGAAGTCTCTAATAAACGGCGCTCTTCCTCCTGATAAATCCCATCTAAGATCTAAGATCTGTCCTTTGGAGCTACACCTTGTAAGTGTAATTTTTCTCCCACTTAACTGGCTTTCAGGTGCTTGAAACGAGATGCCTGGAAGAAAGACTTCAGCCATGGCTGCCATTTTGAAAATGGGATGTCTTAGAGCAAGTTCCTGGAAGAGCCCCTAATAGGGAGGAAAGTGACATAGTTAAGTTTTGCGGGGGAGACAGGTAAGGAAGTTCAGGACAAGGAAGGAGGGAGGAAGCCAAACAATTGGGAAATTTTGGAGAAAGCTCCACCAAACCCTAAGCCTAAACCTAAGTCAAGCTTCACAGCTGCCCCCATCCTCAGCCAAGACTGCTACGCTTCCGTGCTCCCTCCTTGAGAGCCATTGTCCAGGGACCATCCTGGGGTTGGGGAGAGTTGACGTGAACTCCCAGGCACGTGCCGCTCTGAACATATCAGCAAAGTGTTCCAGTGTCCCATGGAAAATTCTCTAGAGAAAAGCGACAGGTGCTCACTATCAGAGGCAAAAGCATCTGATATCTAGAGAGGGGTACACAGAAATGGGAAAAAGAGATCTGGCGTGGGGTTTCGGGTGGGGGGGGGAGTAGTAGCATTATTGGCTACAAAAAACAATACTGGGAAGTCACAGAGTAAGACCACGAAAACTCCAGCTGTTTTCTATCACTCAACAATGAGAAAATCTGACAGAAAGGCTCATACCTCCCAGGCAGCCAATGGAAAGGCACCTCTCTAGAAAACTGACCACCCCAACAGAAAAACCCAGAAGTGCTGAAGGTTTAGTTTTCCCCCAAAAGAAGCTGAATCAACTCACAGTGAGTGAACATATAAATAACACACACACACACACACACACACACACACACACACACACACACCCACCACTCTTAAACAATCAAGGAGCACCATTAACTTATAGAAAGCCTGTAAGCCAGAGATCAAAGCAAACAAAATTAAAAAAATAAACATGTGGGAAATCAAAGCGATGTTAAAGAAAAAAAAAAGGGCATTATAATTACTATCCTCAGAAAGTGAACAGAAATTATTTCACCTATGAAATAAGAATCAGAGGTTATAAAAAAGGAGTCGTCATAAAAGAGGAACAATAAAAAATATCTCAAAGTTAAAAGGCAGTGGGCAGAAATGAAATGTTCCATAACAATGTTGGAAGATAAAGTTAAGAAAGAAGAAGAAAAGACTGGAGAGGTAGAAAATGAAGAGAAAGACAAAAATTAAAGCCTAATTCCAGAAGGTCCAACACATTTAAAACCAGCATCGAGAAACTTGCCCCTCAGAAACTATCCCTGAGCTCATCTCTGCAGTCACATCTGCCTAGATGCAGACCAGAGACCCCTGGGGAAGGGGCCGAGCTGTCCTTACGGTCAGGTACAGGCAAGCATGTGCTAAGCCCTTGTAAATAGCGATCCACAGCTTGTGACTGTGAAGTCACCCCTTTCGGGTATCCCCAGGGTTCCCATGACTGCCATGGTACCAGCAGAGCATTTTTTTGTTCTCTTGGTAATTACCTTCTAAATATTTCAATTTAACATTAATGCAAACTTCAGTAGCAAGACAGGGAAAATCTTACCTGAAGAGTTAATGGTCCATGGAAACAACTTTCACTGGCATTTTACATGATTGTATCATAAAGATAATGGGCAGTGATTCATTCGACAAAGAAGGAAAGAGTTCAAAGTTAAAATTCTTTTAGTTCAATTCCCAGCAGCGCGTGTGTGTGTGTGTGTGTGTGTGTGTGTGTGTCCAGGTGCACATGTTAAAACAGCCCATAGAAATAGGAGACGTGCCTGTGTTGGATGTTACAGTAACAGCTAACACAGGTGAGCACTCGATTATTCGTGAAATTGACAGGACAATCTCGAAGTACATGGAATTATCACCCTTGTTTTATACATGAAGAAACAGAGGTTCAGAAAGATTACAGAGCTCGTGAAGGACAATGATCTATTTACATGAGCAAGCTGGGGGTTCGAACCAATATCTCTCTGACCCTGAAACTTGTAGTCTCTCTGTGTCGTGCTGTCTGTGGGGCAAGGAGGCTCGAATCCTTCCATGTGGCAGGGTTTCAGAAACACCAGTCAGAGCAGAGGCCAGCTGACAAGTCAGGGGCAAAACTACTAGCAGAAAACCCAGCGCCATTGTGTGGATGTCACGAAAACCACTGTCATGGGCAGCACATCCACAAGAGCACAAGACATCTTCGGATGATGAGCCACTCCACAGAGCTCCATTTCCCCTTTTCCTGCTACCAATTCCTCTGAGCAATCCCTGCCAGAGAATCGATGCCAAGTGTCACGGGCTTAAAAGAAATTTGAGAAAGACTTATAACTGATTTCTTAAAATCCAGTGCGATCTATGGGAAGGGTGGCCATTTGCACATCTTAGTGACCAAATGCCTTGGTCCAGCTCAAGGGCCTTCAGAATGGATACAAGAATTCCCCGGCAGGGCTTAGTGGCGTTATTGGTGATGTGTTTACGGATACCACCTCCAGTATCTTCTAAAACTGTGATAATGAATTGGGGTTATGTGGGTAATATCATTCAGTCAACTTTCTGCAGACAAAATGCCCCAAGGGTAGGAGTTGGTTGACTTTTCCTATAAAGGGCCAGATAGGAAATATTTTAGGCTTTGCAAGCCATCCAGTCTCTGTCAGAACTATTTAACGCTGTCATTATACCATGAGAGGCAGGCATAGACGATACCTAAATGAAAGAACAGGGCTGTATTCTGATAAAACTTTATGGACATGGAAAATGAACTTCCACGGAATTTTCTTTTCTTTTTTCTTTTTAAGATTTTATCTTGACGTAATCTCTACACCCATCGTGGGGCTTGAACTCACGACCCCGAGATCAAGAGTTGCATGCTCTACCGACTGAGCCAGCCAGGCGCCCCAAACCTCCATAGAGTTTTTAATTATTCTTTGTCTTTCCCCAACCATTTAAAAATGTACACGCCATTCTTTACCCACAGGCCATACAGAAACAGGCAGCGGGCTGGATTTGGCCCTCAGGCCACCGTTGACCGGCCCCTGCCCTTGATGATTCCAGGTTCATGACAGGCATAGCCCTCTCTCATTTTTCTTGGATGATAGCATGATCTTGAGAAGCTTCAAGCCACTTGTAAGCTTTTACCCTCCATGCCTCTCGCTTCTTTGATCAAATCATAAGGGTAAGGGCAGCCCTACTGCCGTCAAGGACAAGAGCCCATCTGGGGAAACAATGAGGCGGGGAAAAAAGAGTATATCCCTTACTTATCGTCCCAGCCTGGAGGAGAGGAAGGAGGGAAGAAGGGTGAACACACAGATGAGGAAATACACAAGTAAAGACAGTCTATGGCGGGTTAGACTGTCTGCCCAATAGAGCAACAGTGAGGCTATCGGGGGGCACGCTTCCATAGCTCTGTTCCCTTTGTACATTTCCGCTGTGCCATTTTCCTGGTGGGGTTTTCCTCCCAGAAATTGTATTACTTTTAATAAAAATCTCTATTCTAGGTACATGCATGCGGTTACTCTCAGAAGATGACCACAGACATCTGCTCCTGTGTGCACAGGCTTCTCCCTCCGTCGAGAGGAAGAGCTTAAGTTCCCTCCTTTTGAATTAGGCTGGATCTGTGACTGCCTTGACCAACAGGATGCAGGAGAGGTGACATTCTTGGACTTCCATGCCTAGGCATTAAGAAATCCACTTTCTCTCTTGTACCCCAACTTTGTGATAAGAGGAAGCCCAAGTAGTCTTGTGAAGAGGCTCAATTGGAGAATCAAGATTCCTGCCAATAGCCTTCCCTAAGCTCCCAGGTGACAGCCAGCACCAACTTGCTAGCCATGTAAGTAAGGCATCTTGGAAGCAGATTTTCTAACCCCCGATGAGCTACCCCTGGGCAACTTTTGCTGTAGGAAGCCAAGGGCAGCGGCGTCTGCTAAGCTCTGCCCGAATAGCAAAACCATAACCAGATAAATGATTGGTGTTTTAGTCAACTTGTTATCTCCAAACCTTTCCTTCTTTTTCTTAAACTCATTCCAATTAGACTTCCCCATTTCTCCAATAACTTCTCTTGTCAGGGTTAACTCCACACTGCTAAATCCAATGGTTCCATTCTCAGTCTTCACCTTTCTTGACCCATGAAAAGTATTTGAACCAGTTGATTAGTCTTCCATGGCACATGTTTTCGTTTGGCATCCAGGTACCATGATCTCTTAATTTTCCTCCTTCCCCGTTGTTCCCTCATCTCAACTTCTTTTTCTGGTTCCTCCTTTCTCCCACCCTTTAGTGTTTGTATGAGTCAGGGTTCTCCAGGGGAACAGAACCAACGGCAATTGGTTCATGTGCCTATAGGGGCTGAGAAGTTCCATGATCTGCTATATGTGACTGTAGGGGCTGAGAAGTTCTATGATCTGCTATCTGTAAGCCAGAGACCCAGGAAAGCTGGTGGAATAACTCAGACTGAGTCCAAAGGCCTGAGAACCCAGGGGGCTGATTGTGCGAGCCCCAGTCTGAGGCCCAAAGAAGAGGAGATCAGATATTCCAGCTCAAGTGCTGAGGCAGAAAACAAGAACTGAGTTCCTTCCTCCTCTACCTTTTGTTGTACTCGGGCCCTCAGTGGACTGGATAATACCCATCAACATTGGAAAGGACAATCTACTTTACTGAATCCACCAATTCAAATGTTAATCTCATCCAGAAACACCCGTGCAGACACGCTGAGAAATAATATTGAATCTGGGCACCTGTGGCCTGGTCAAGTTGACATATAACATTAACCACGATGACAACGTCAGAGGGTCCCTGGGCTCAGTCACTAGCCTGCTTTTCTACTCTATCTATAGCTATTCTATCAGTGATCTCATCTAGCCTCATGGTTTGAAACACCATATGTTATGACTATTTTCATAATATACCCCCAAGACTCATCTTCCAAACCACGGGCTGCATTTTCCCACTGCCTTCTGAACATCTTCACTTGCGTGTCTGGGAGACGATCTCAAACACGCCACGTCCAAAACTGAATCCTCAATCTCTTTCCCCAACCAGCCCCACACACGGCTTTTCTCATTTCAGGTGATGGCAATTCCACTTTTCTATTTGCTCAGGCCGGGGGCCTTGACTCGTCCCTGTCTCTCCTATGCCAGATCTGATCGGTCATGAAAGCTGATCGACTCAACCTCCAAAAACACATCCAGAACCTGACCACTTCTGACTACCTGCACTGCTGTTGGTCTGGGCCAACACAGACTCTAGAGCATCGCCTTGATGATCGTGATGGCGCCTAAGTGGTCCTTCTACTTCCACTTTTGCTCCCCAGTTCTCATCGAAACAGCCAGAGTTGTCTTTTTTAAGTGTCAGATGATGGTACTCACCCACTCAAACCCTGCACTGGTTTCCTATTTCTGTCAGAGTAAAAGCTAAAATCCTAGTAGTCGTATACAATTGTCCCCTTCCCTTATCTCTCTGTCCTCTACCTTCTCTCTCCCCCTTCTCGTTCCATCCAGCTACACTATTTGTTTTTTCTCCAATAAGCCAGGCAAACACCCTCCTTAGGGCATCTGAGCTATTTTCTCTCCCTGCCAAGATATCTACCCACCCAGCTCCCCTCACCTCTTTCAAATGTTTGTGTAAATATCATTGCCCCACTGAGGGCTGTCCAGACCACCCCGTATAAAACTGCATCTTCTGAAAGACTCCCCAGCTCCCTTCCCACTGCTAAACTGGACTCACCGTAAGGGAGGGACCTTTGTGTTATTTACTGATATACCCCAAGTATATAGCTGGCATTGTATAGGTTCTTTAAAAAAACATTTGTTAAATGAATGAATGGCAGAAAGATTTAAGAGGAAGCCCAAAGTCAAAGCCACACAGGTGATTAGCAGCAGGGCCTTATACAGCTCGCTGTTCCTTTCAGAGGCCCATTCTCCACATTGTAAATTGTGGACACTGAAATAAGCCTCTTCCCATCCCCCAACACTCCGGCTCTGATTTGATAGGTCTGTTCTCCATGACAGTCATTTCTCTCTCTCCCGAAACAATCCCCAATCTTCACTGAGCGTATACTCCCCATTTGCTCAGACCGCGTCGTCTGGAGGGAGTCCACATCCACCTCCAGGGTGGATATACCCAGGCCCAAGCCTGGATACGCAGCGAGATACAGCATCACTTCTAATGAAAATACAGGGGTAGTAGCAGGGTTTTCCGTGTCAACACCAAAAGGAGGTTAGGTCTGGAGTTGGCACCTTCAGGGGCGAACCCAAAAGAGTGAGAACAACCAGATGGAATGAAGTCCATACCATGGGAGGGGCGGAGCCAAGAAATGGGGGAAACCAAGTCCTCACAGCATCAACTATCCTTGGAATTAGCTGGCACCTTGAACTTTTCAGGGATGTAAATTAAAAACAAAGCAAAGCAAAACAAAACAAAAACCTCCCTGGATGGCTTAAGCCAGTTTGAATTGGGTTTTCTGTCATTTTCAACCAGAAGAATCCTGAATCCAGAGCTGGGAATGTTCATGAGACTGTCTTTACTGGTAGCTAAGCTAAAACTTGAGACTGCCCCTCCCAACCGATAGACAATATAAGTTATAGTGTTATTCTCGCCCCACCCTCCACCTCAGCACAAAGACTGGGAGTGTGTTACACAACTGGAACACCATGTAGTAACCTCTACCCGCCCTCATTCTTTCTTCCGTCTCTACGTGGAGATGGAAAAGAAATTAGTCATTAAAAAAAGGATTCTTCAAGACTTTGCTATTTACCCAGTGCACACAGATCATTACACATACAGCAGGCACTCAATAAATACTTGTTGAATGATTGATGAAGAGGAGAACATTGCTTGTACAGACTAATCAGTGATTCCTTTTCTTTTCTTTCATGTTGCCAATAAAACAAACAGCAGACAACAGTGTAAGAAAGGAGATGATTGATTTTATTGAGTTATACGTGGTACAGGACGCATCTGTTGGAGTCCGTGCTGGCCCTTCCTGATGCAAGAGGGGCACAGGGAACTTGGAGGTACAGAGATTGAACCAATGAGGGATTGGAAACCACAACACGTTGGCCAGGGGAAGAGAGTTCATAGCAGCGAAGGACAACTGAAGAGACCCTTACTAGCTAACAAATGTACACAATCCAAGAGTTTAGAGACCATCTGATCTCATAACCTCGTCATTTCACAGAAAGGGAAACTGAGGCTTCCAGAGCGGAGGTGGTGGGGGAAATGCCAAGACTTTCAAGGTGCATCCTAAGACTGCCGCTTTTCCATAGCTATTGTGAAATTAAGAAGTTAATTAATTCATAAGTTTTGGTCAACCTTTTCATGAGCAAATGAGGGTAGACCCAAATGGAAAAAAAATCCAAATATATTTTCTATAATAAGAATAGGTATTATTACCTAACATTTTTGTTTCAGTTTACACACACACACACACACACACACACATACAACATACCAACCCACATATACACACATACATTTTGCGTACTAGGTCAGGATATAAAACGCGTGTCACGCTATGGGTCAACAGTGTAAACCACAGCTCTAGGAAGATGACACCAGTGACTGGTCACCCATTGTGTTAAAAGCTCCACAGAGAAGGCCCACCTAGTGCTGAGACATGTTCAGAACAGCAAAGCGCAAACCTAGCCAATCATCAGAACCACCTGGGGAGATTTTTTGTTTACAAAACATACAGATCCCTGGGTTCCACTTCTAGAGATTCTTAAGGTCTAGAATGATTTTTTTTTTTTTTGTATTTTATAAAAGTTTCCCATGGAGCACTTGCGTTCCTCAGTTGGTTAAGTGTCCGACTCTTGATTTGGGCTCAGGGCATCATCTCAGGGTCATGGGATCAAGCCCCGGGGCGGGCTCGACGCTCAGGGGGGAGCCTGCTTCCGATTCTCTGTCTCCCTCTTTCTTTGCCCCGCCCCCCAAATAAAAATGTAAAGTTCCCCCCAAGAAATTCTCATGCACAGATTAGTTATGGGACCAGATATCCCTTTGAAGGAGACAAATGCGTGAAAAGATGCCCAGCACCATGAGTGATTAGGGAAATGCAAATCAAAACCACAGTGAGATGCCGTTCTGTATCCACTAGAGTGGCTATAATCTAAAAGACAGATAATAACAAGTGCTGGTGAGGATGTGGGAGAATCAGAACCCTCATACACAGTTGGCAAGAGTGCAAAATGGCGCAGCCCCTTTAGAGAACAGTCTGGCAGTTCCTCGAATGGTTAAACAAAAAATTGCCACGTGACTCAGCAACGTCAGTTCCAGGTACGCACCCAAGAGAAATGAAAACCACACGTCTACACAAAAACTTGTAAATCAATGTTTACACCTGCATTATTCATAATAGCCAAACAGTGGCAACAGCTCAAATGTCCATCGAATGATGAACGGAAAAACAGGATGCGGTATGTCCATACAAAAGAATACTATTCATCCATAAAAAGGAACATCCATAAAAAGGGACCGATACGTGGTACAATAAAGAGGAACCCTGAAAATAGCAGGCCACGGGAAAGAAGTAATTCACAAGAGGCCACTGTATGATTCCATTTGTATGACATCTCTTGAACAAGCAAATCTAGAGACAGGAAGCAGTTTAGTGGTTTCTAGGGACCAGAGGCGTTGGAGGAAACAAGAACTGACAGTTTCTTTTGAGGTGATAAAAATGTTTTCAAATGGATCCCAGTGAGAGTTGCATATACCTGTGAATACACTAAAAACCACCGAATTGTCCACTTTACATGGTATGTGAATTGTATCTCAACAGAGCTATTAAAACAAATGAAAAGGAACTCTCCGGCCCAGGGAACAGAAGACCATTCCAAGGGAACCTGTCTCACAAATAACTTCGTGGTAACACAGGGCTGTACAGATATCAGGTGTAGGAACACAGGAAGCGAGTCAGAAAGACAATAGGCAGGTGCAGGGAGGAAGGCTGTGGAAGCCGCTGAGCCCCTCTTATGAAACAGGTATCTGAATGACACATTTAGGGTTTCACAGATGCTGTTTGAGATGTGGTTTCCATGCAAGATGATCTGGCGTTTTTGACCCATTTAATACTAGAATTACTTATGCACGTTTCGTATTCTTTCAGAAGGAAAATACTTGAAGTCAGGGAACTTGCTGCCTCCTGAGGGCCCCTGTATCTCCAGCGGCACATATTAGGTGCTCAATAAAGACTTGTGGAATGATTGAGTCTCCTGAAGGATGACAACTATGTCTGAGTCAGTTAGGTAGCATTCGTGTCACCTAATGTGCTCGGCCATCACCTGCCCCGTCTACGGGATGGATATCGGGCTAACGCTATGCAGATTAAATGAAATAACGCACGTCTAACGCTTTAGCCATCTGCCTGAAATATTTGAAAACACTAAATATCAAGACACCCTTGTGCTATTATGATCATTGTTGTTGGTACTATTTTTCCTGTGGCATACATTAAGTACTCAATAAATGTTGATTGGTTCAATAAACACGTGTTGGGTGAAATACAAAAAGAAATCACTGTCAGCGAAGATTATTAGGTTCTGTGCCTACAGAGCAGGAAACCTTCTCTGCAGGTCTCAAATGTCATTAAATAGTGATTTGTCCGCCCTACACACACGGCCTTGATTTGAATTAGGGGAAAGACAAAGGGACATCCAAGAATCCTGCCTGCACACAAATTGCACATGGCTTCTACACGCAACACGAGTGAAAATAATTCAGAGTGGCGTCAGGGAGGCCCACAGAACACTTCCCCGGGAACTTTCCCAAGGGAAAACTGGTAGTTCACACGAAATTGCCTTTTGGGTTTCCAGAGCACTGACCAAATGCGTTGCTCGCGAACGACTCTGGAATATTTGACTCCCCCGGGGAGTTTTTCTAATCCAGGGAGAAGGCTGGGTCGTGCCCTATTGTATGCTAGACGCTCCCTTTTGTGTTGATTCCATGCTGGCGAGTAGAGGCTCTGGAAGTCAACAGGAGGGTTTGAGGAACCAACCCTTCCTGAATTGTACCTACACGGTTTCTGGACCTAAAGCTTGCGCATTTGGAATCAACCCTGGTAATGACAGTGGAAAGTGCCGTGTTCCTTATCAGGCTTCTCCCAGTGCCTGTGAGGCCCCCCCTTCCACCCCTCCCAGGCCATCACACACTCTGTGGAATTGGAATGATAAACACAGAGCTTGAATGACCCAGCCTTGAACTGTGCCTGTGCCTTCTCACAGGTAACTGGTCACAAGTGTGATGTCTGCCTTAATGGAGGCAGCACATTATTTGACATTTATTTGTATTTTCACTGCTGACGGGGGTGAGAGGTAGGATGTGAAGTTTGTTTTTTTTTTTTTTTTTTTAGAAACCCAGAACGGTTCCCCCCTGACAATGTAGTGCTGGTTTTTTGAAACACAAATCTAAGCCGTTATAGGAAATACGCTTGTTGGATTCTTGTAGGTGAAATTAGGAACTTGTCAACGCACAGGGTTGGCACGTGCTAATTCTGAGAGGCGCGTAAGGGGAGCTTTGGTGGCAATTTTCTCCTGTTTCATACAAACCAACAAAAGGAATCAAAATCAATGTGTAAGCCCGTGTTACCCTTCTTTCTTTAAATAACTGTTTGAGCAAATTTCACACGAGCAGAACAAGAAGAATGGTTAGCCATCCACCATCACGTGAACCTGAAAACGTCTCGGGATATTGAGTACAAGAAACTCAGCGTGGCTGAGGACATCCCATAAGAGACCTTCTGCCTCTTTCTGAATGTCCAACTGTAGCCTTCCTTACGTCACAGAAGTACGAGGGATCTTCTGAATTCTGCCTTTGACATTTTCATAAAAGTCACAAACACCTCTGGCCAGCATATTCTAACCCACATTTGTACTAAAGAGAACCCCAGGAATATATGCAAAGACGGAAAGATCCAGGCGTGATGTCAAGGTTCTCTGGGAGTGAGCCCTAGTTCCGCCCCGAAACAAACAAGAGTTGAAGGGTGCTTCTCAATCTCTTTGAGCTTCAAATCCCTCATCATAAAATGAGGCTCTCTTTGTTTTAAATCCCTGTGGCAGGATATATGTGAGGATGAAGTGAGGGCAGGGAGAGGAGACATGACTTCCAGCAGCGGCATCCAAACCACTGCCCTGGAATTTGCAATATTTTCTCTCGAAGTTTGCAATCTTACTGAATATTTCATGTGTTTTCTGTATTTATTTCATAATTATAGTAAAATGCAATTATCTTGGCTTAGTACCAACCAACACAAGGAGATTATAATCATGGTCCAAGGTAAGAGTTCCTTCTTCACTTATTGGGCCTTCGTAAGTTCTGCATTTAGAGGCTCAGCGTTAATGGTGAGAGACCGAACACCTAGGTTGTATCTGTCGGAGTCTTTATAGCCTCAGTAGTCCCAACAGAGGACCCTTCACCCAAAGAAAGGCAGAGGGTCAATGGGTGCACAGTGACAGTGTCTTCCATTAGTGTCAAGTGTCCTTCAGGCCACCCCCTGGGGTCTGGACCTCAGTTCAAGATGTCAAGAACTCTTACTGTGTTCCTCTAGGAACTCAGTTTCAGCAGCTTTGGCAAACCCTGGACAATGAACTCTTACTAACTAAGCTCACAAAAGAGTGGTCTACAACCAGAAGGCCAACGTGTGAGTTTGTAATGAGAAACCAGCAAACTCTTCGCAGACTGGAATGATCACGTTGGCAGGTTAACGCAGTCCCTCCTCAAAATAAGGAAAATCATATTCTGATCAGATGACTATTGAGTCGGGACAGAAGAATACAGGCATTCTTAATGCATCTTCTTTACAAAAGATATTTTGAGGTAGTCTTCCTCGTTCTTTTTGATCTTTTTTTTTTTTTAATGTTTTATTTATTCTTGAGAGAGAGAAAGAGACAGAACATGAACGGGAGAAGGGCAGAGCGAGAGAGGGACACAGAATCCGAAGCAGGTTCCAGGCTCTGAGCTGTCAGCACAGAACCCGACATGGGGCTCGAACTCACAATCCGTGAGATCATGACTTGAGCTGAAGTCGAACGCTCAACCGACTGAGCCACCCAGGCGCCCCTTCTTCCTTGTTCTTAATGCTAGGGAACTCCATGCAATGCCGTTGCTCAAACTGGCTAAGTCTTCTGGACGACGTTGGTACACAGTGAACGTGTCTTTTATCTGTCCCCCAAGTATGTGTTTGGCCTCTACCCCACGCCAGGCACTGTGCCAAGAGTTTTAGTGACATTTCAGGGATGGTATGAGGAAAGGTGTGTTGTTACCACCATGTCACATAAACTGAAGTCTAGGAGCAGACACTTGTCCAAGGACCAGGCTAGCAAGTGGCAAAACCAGGACTCAGACTCAGGCGGTGTGACCCATGTACTCAACTATGAAATTATACCACCCGTACTGGACTAAACCACTACAGCCAACCTCTGACCACAGTGACCCCTGAATCCTTGTTGGTCATTTTGGTGTTTCTGAAACTCCCCAGGCACCCGTCAACTAACCATTTATAAAGTTACTGATTAAAAGGATGCCTTAGCTGCCTGATCTCATTTAAGATATGCTGATTTAATTAACTCTGCTTAATTAAATCTCTCTCTCTCTCTCCTCGGTGTGCCTTCCTACAAAGAGAATCAGAGCCACAGACCGTTGGAGAAGGGATGGACGTTCAAAATCATGTGATCCCCATTTACTCTTTTATGGGTACCAAAGATGAAATCTAGAAAGATTAAGTACCTAGCCCAAGGCTTTTCTTAATTTAACCCTCATCGAGAATCCACTAAGTGCCTCCTAGGCACCAGACACAAAACA
Source organism: Felis catus (assembly GCF_018350175.1). Classification (NCBI taxonomy): domain Eukaryota; kingdom Metazoa; phylum Chordata; class Mammalia; order Carnivora; family Felidae; genus Felis; species Felis catus. The sequence continues at coordinate 77,171,411 of NC_058378.1, forward strand.
CAGCTCGTTGTCGAAGTCAAGACCAGCTTTGACTTCTTATTCCAGCAGCTGTTCTCCATTCTGTGCTGCAGGAGTTCCAAGAAGACGGGCGGTTTTTGTTGTCGTTGTTGCTTTAACCAAAACGTAACCCTTCCCCCCGATAACGCAATGTAAATCACGCCTTGGGTCCAATTGCTTGTCACCCCTTGTCATCAAGTCAGGATCTCCATCCCTCAAGATATCTTGGGCTGTAACTGGATCACTCTTGCCCAATGCTCTCCGCCACATGGACGTCCCAAAGGTCAGACCCTGGTGGATTAAACTGATGCCACGTGCTGGTGAGGCCTAGGAGGATCCTGATGTTACAAATAAGTCCTTCATATAATTTTCCTCTGTCAAAATGGCTGTGGAATCGGCTCAGAAAATTTAAAAACAGAACAGATATACCACCCCATGACTGCTGGGGGGAATCCCAGTTTAAAAGCCGTGTAGACTAAAATGTGGATATGGGCACCAATTTTGAAGCAGGAGGACAGTAGACGGTCCCGCCATTCAGCCCGGCTGCATGACGGAGCCGGTGCAATGGTCCAGCAGACGTCATCAGTGAGCTGAGTCTCAGCTATGCAGCTCAGCACCAAGGCCCACATCCACCAGCCTTTGTGCCCTAATTCAGAGTAGGGTGGTGGGTTAGCGACAGAAGAACAAGCTGGAAAAGCTAGGAAGGGACACCTGGGTGGCTCAGTCGGTTAAGCGTCCAACTCTTGGTTTCAGCTCGGGTCATGATCTCACGGTTCGTGGGTTCGAAAGCCCACATCGGGCTTTGGGCTGACAGCACGGAGCCTGCTTGGGATTCTGTCTCCCTCTCTCTCTTCTCCTCCCCTGCTCGTACTCTATCTCTCTCTCCCAAAAATAATGTAAAAAAAAAACATTAAAAAAAAAAAAAAAGCTAGGGTAACCCACTTGCCATGAAAACAAATAAAACCCTTGCTGTTGGGCCGGAAGTTGGTTTTCAAGTGTTCCACCACAGAGCGGAATTTTACCCTGTTGGAGAGTCTATCTTGAGCCACCCACTCCCCTGAGAAGGTTTCATTAAGACGCGCCCAAAGATACAAAGGAGTCCTGAAGCAGCTTTCAAGGTCAGCGCAAACGCATTGCCAAAATCAAGGAAAAGAAATTCAGGGGCGCCTGGGTGGCTCAGTCGGTTGGGCGCCCCACTTCGGCCCAGGTCATGATTTCAGTTAGTGAGTTCGAGCCCCGTGTCAGGCTCTGTACCGCCAGCACAGAGCCCACTTCAGATCTTCTGGTCCCCTCTTTCTCTGTACCGCCCCGACTCCCGTTCACGCTCTCTCTCTCTCAAAAACAAATACAACACTAACAAGTTTTTTTAATTAAAATAGTCAAAATGAAATAAAGATAAAATCCAACCCTACCAGAAGTGAAAAGTGTTAACTGGCCCATGATCAAAAACGCAACCACCTCTTTCTTCGCTGGCACCTTCCCTTCTCCTGTCCTTCCTGGCCGTGTTGAGGGGCCACGACAGCCTCTTGCTCGTGGCCAAGCCCGTGGCCATTTGGGCACCACGCCCCTACATTTCATTTTCCCTTCTTCTCTTCTTCCATAGGCTGGGGAACGCGTGGAAAAATGGCGGCTGTTTTGACACAGGAGAGCTCTCCAGAACTACCTGGGGCCTGGGGCACAGACGCTGCGCTCTGCCATCCAGTCGGCGGATCGCTCCCACAACGCGGGCCAGGGCAGCTTCAGGACAAGGATGATTGATGTTCGTGGGCAAGTCCAGAGTTGAGCACGCTTGAAAGATTTATTGAGCTCCTCCCCCGTGTCAGAGTCGGTTCCTGGGCTGGCGATCGACAGTCTCTGCCCTCACATCCGAGTGAGGGAGACCAACAGTGAGCAAACAGGTGTCCGAGTTGGAGTCACGACGCAAGGGCTCTACAGTCTCTGTTTTCAGCAAACAAGGGACATTTTAGTATTCAATGGATTTTTATTTTTCTCTATTCAAATTCTCAGAAAATGAGCCATCTTTTTAGGGCAAGTGGTGTTTAGCCACAGTGTTGGCCTCCTCACACTGCTGGACGAACCCTAAAGCCAGAGGGCACAAGAGAACACAGGAAACCAAACAACAAGAAAAAAAAATTGCACCACATGTGACATCAAGTTGAGAGCACCAGGTCTGTCTACGTTGCCCGTGACGCCTCCCGGTCCCGGCTTTTTGTCTCACAACCATGGAGTCCTTAGAGTACTAAACTGGTTGCCTCCCAACTAGTCGCCCTACCCCTCGCCAACCCATTCTGCCATCTCACTAAGATGTCCCCCTGATCATGCCCCTCCCTTGCTTAAAATTCTTCAGTGGGTCCCCTTTGCTCTTAATCTAAGAACAAGAAGCTTAAACTAGGCCACCAGCAAGGCGGTTTTCCAAGCGTCGAACACCCCAGCCACTTACCAATCAGAACGTAAGCCAGCCAGAACAACCTTTGTGAACACACAACCCAAATTTGCGTATGCTTGCTTTAAAATTATCGCTCTGTACCTCTGTCCACCTACATGTTAAGCATCAGGAAGAGTCTTTCTCATAAAAACACACGCCAACGTAAGTTCTAATATTTTAGGGATCTGGAACGGTGGCTCCTGGACGCCAAACGTGAGGACCACCTGTTCGAGCAAGGAACCCAGCCCTTCTCTTGCAAGTGCCTGACATAAAAACTAACTGATGGAGACAAACCTGTATTGTTCTTCTCCATGTTGCATTACAGCGTGCCTCATACCACACACTTGGACCTCGAAATTTGACGTAAGCCAAACTGTAGCAAAAGAAACTACATTGTAAACACTGCGAGGGTACCCGGCATCCCTTTTGTCAAGTAGATAAATATTTTGCAGCGAAGTTCGTTCAATACGAATTCAGCAGGTTTTGTAGCTCTTGCAGTGAATTTTCTTAAAACGATCTATCTCCTCTAAAATGAAGTCGACGACCAAGAGACTCAGAAAACAAATCCTGTTCCTCCGTCACTCGTAATCAGATCATTTCATTGTCACTGTAGAAGTGGAGTTGAAAGACTTATCCTCATCAGCCCTTGCAAAGAATTTTTCCATTACAACAGAGAGAGTTGACGCGGTCTTTGGAAGAAACGTTGCAGACACAGGCAGGCCTGGGAGGCAAGGACGGTGATCCAAAAATCCAAAGGGTGGATGGAGAAAGTCAGGTGTAAACAAATGTGTCCCTGTTCTTCAGACACTGCCCTACTTTCCTGCCTTCTGGCCTTCTCTGTATGCCATTTCTCTCATCAGAAATGCTCTCCCCAGGGGCCAGGGGGGCTCGGTCGGTTGAGCATCTGACTCTCGATTTCGGCTCAGGTCATGGTCTTGCCATGTGTGGGAATGAGCCCCGCGTGGGGCTCTGTGCTGGCAGCTCGGAGCCTGCTTGGGATTCTCTCGCTCTCTCTGCCCCCACCCCCAGCCCCAGCCCCCGCCACTTGCACTCTCTCTCTTTCAAAATAAATAAATAAGCATTTTTTTTTTTAAAAAGAAATGCTCTCCCCAGTCCCATCCCCGCTCCCCCAGACAACTGAACACGTGCAGGGGCCCCTGTGTGAGCGTGTACATGCACCACTGCCTATGTCCTCCCAACCTTCAAAGCCCAGCTCAAGCACAACCTTTTCTAGGAATCCTCCCTTGAACTGTCCCCCCGGAGACCAGAAATTACGAAAACCAACTCGTCTGAAATCTCAGATCCTTTTTTCTCAGCCACATTTAATTAGAATACAAACTTCGGAGTGCTGTTCCGTCGAACTCCTCGCGCTAAGTGCCGACCGTGTTGAGAGGCCAGACTTCGCTTGAGACGTTTCCCATGGCGCCTGGTGCAGTTTTTGAAAAACGATTCATTCTTCCTAAATCTTGGTTCGCTCAATGAATGCAGAGATGCCTCGCCCTCAAATAACCCTCCACCGCTGGTATCAGCCCCGGTGGTTTACTTGGTTTCCCAAACTGTTATCTTTTTTTTTTTTTTTAACGTTTATTTATTTTTGAGACAGAGAGAGACAGAGCATGAACGGGGGAGGGTCAGAGAGAGGGAGACACAGAATCTGAAATAGGCTCCAGGCTCTGAGCTGTCAACACAGAGCCCGACGCGGGGCTCGAACTCACGGACTGCGAGATCATGACCTGAGCCGAAGTCGGTCGCTTAACCGACTGAGCCACCCAGGCGCCCCCCCAAACCGTTATCTTTAAAATGCAAAACAGATCACCAGATCACAGGTCACAATTCATCACAAGTTTCTGAGGTGTCACGGCAAAGACACAGACCGTGCAGACGAGTCTCAACGTTCGCTTCTCACTCTTTGGTCATCATGACGCCTTCCTGAGAGAAATTGTGATTATTATTAATCATAAAATTAATCACGGCTCTCACCCAAATGCAAGTGGCCAGTGGTCCACCTGGGAACTCAAGGGTCCACCTGCAGACGCGGCAGGTGGGGCTGTAATCCATCTTCCCCCCCCTCAGTGAGGCCCCCTCTCCCCCAATGCCATTTGGAGGTTGCTCTTCAAAGGAACCAGACCCTGTGTTCAAACTTCAAAACAACCAGCTTGCAAAAGTCAAAGTTCGAGGCATTTTGCCATGAATAATGCACTTCTACCTATAAGAGAATAGAATTCTCCGTGTGAACCTTAATTTTAAAATGAGTTCAACCTCAGGGCACCTGGGTGGCTCAGTCAATTAAGCGTCCGACTTCGACTTCGGCTCAGGTTGTGATCTCGGGGCTGGTGAGTTCGAGCCCCGCGTCGGGCTCTGTGCCGACAGCTCGGAGCCCGGAGCCTGCTTCGGATTCTGTGTCCCCCTCTCTCTCTGCTCCTCCCCCGCTCACCTTCTATCTCCCTCTCTCTCTCAAAAATAAATAAAACGTTTAAAAAATTTTTTAATGAGTTCAACCTAAGGAACAGGTAAATCCTTTACTATTTTATGCATGCCTCAAAACTCTGATACTGACAATTATTACAGTCTTATCAATGGCGATTTGTAAATTTAAAAAAGATAGTACTTCAAAAAAAGAAACAGATGGGAAAGAGAGAGGGGAAGAAGGAAGAGTTCTAATTATCTGGGATAGATCGTTTTGTGGTGGTTGGTTAAAGCTGCCTCTTTTTAGCACTGACATTTCCAAGTCCTTTGTGAAAAGGAAATTTTAAGAATGTGTTGAAACCATTTCCCAGATAGCTTGTGTTTTATTTGGCTCCTTTTTTTTTTTTTAATTATTGTGATGGCAATAAACTTGAAGTGAACTGAAACAAAGATCCCTGGATATTTGAAACAAAGATCCCTGGATATTTTTGGTGTTACATTTAAAGTTAGCGGTCCATTTGGGAAATTTGAAAGTCCAGATTCATTTTCTGTGTGGACTGTGAATTATACCTGGAGAAAGGTATTCTGAGATGAGGGAAAGGCCGTTTTATCCTTTTCTTATCCTCTACCTTTGATTCAAATTTTTATTACCGAAATTTCAGATGTCTCTAAAAGGAGAGAGACGAATTTAATGAACAGGAGGTACCATTGCCAGCTTCAAAAATTATCAATTTACAGCCAGTCTTATTTTATCTATAACCCATATATATCTCTCCTCAAATCACAATTTGTTTTCAAGCAATAGATCATATCGATTCATCTATAAATGTTTCACCACATATCTGTAAAAGATAAAGACATTTAAAAACACCTCAATAACGGTACCACCTCCAAAAAGAACTATAGTAATAACTCATCACCACCTAGTTATGTAGTCAATATCCCAGTGTTGATATTTTTTGAATGATCTTAGACATTTAAAATTTTTTTTTCAATATTTTTTATTTATTTTTGGGGACAGAGAGAGACAGAGCATGAACGGGGGAGGGGCAGAGAGAGAGGGAGACACAGGATCGGAAACAGGCTCCAGGCTCCGAGCCATCAGCCCAGAGCCCGACGCGGGGCTCAAACTCTCGGACCGCGAGATCGTGACCTGGCTGAAGTCGGACGCTTAACCGACTGCGCCACCCAGGCGCCCCAATCTTAGACATTTCAAAATTATTTGTTTGCAGAAGTATTCTCATTAGGTCCTTACAGTGTGATGGGTTATTAGTCTCTAAAGTCTTTTTAAATCTATTGGTTCCCCCTTATTTCTCTGTTTTATATCCTTGAGATGTTTTGTTGAAGAAACTGGGTCATTTGTCCCATGGAGTCCCCCTATGCTCTGCACTTTGATGACTGCGTCCCCAGGGAATTCACATGTTCCTCTGTCTGGCCTCTGTACCTCTAATTGTAGTTGGGTCTAGAGTCTCCAGGTTTTATCCTAGTCTCTCGAGTCAAGTTCAGATTTTGGCAAGACTCCTTCGTGGATCAGCAGTGTGTTCTTCCATCAGTTGGGTTGTCTCTCTTTTTGTGACACTTGCAGCCATTGAGGGAGGACCACGGCCCAGATCCATTAAGTCATTACGGTTTGCAAAAGGCCCTCCCTTCTACGGTCTAGGTCCCCAGGAAGGAACATCAGAAGCTGAGGTTCTCTCCTCACTGGCTTAATTACTTGTTACCCCTCCCTCCATTATCTGTAACACTTCTATGAAGAGCCATTTCCTCTTACCAACTCTAGTTTCCTGAGGTACCGTTTACATAAAAAGTAATAATAATAATAACAAACAGGATAAATGCTTTATTCTCTACCTGCCAGTTTTCACAATAATGAGTGATTTCCTTGTATTCTCCAAATCCAATTCTCCAGGGATTTTTCTAGCACCATTTTGAACTCATGGATTCAAACGTATTTGATGGGTCTCAATCCTATTAGTTATCATCGTTATTTGACGTTAAAATATTTGCCCTGTGGGAGTTTTTGCAGGTTGGCTCCTGAGTTCTTTTGACATGTCCCTTCTAGTCTTTGATAGCTTCCTTACTCTCAGTCATGACAAGTTGCCCCGGGCTGGCCTTGTTTATTTCCTCCCAAACCAGGAATCAACCACTTTGCCAAGAAGCTTTGGCAGGTAGAGCTTTTTAGCAGCACGAAACTCGGGGTCTAGGTGCGGTCTTTGCTGCTGGTTTGGTCATTGGTTCTAGGTCGTTGGGTTTTGGGTTTTTGTTTGGCTGGTTGGCTGGTTGGCTCTAGGTCTTTTGAGTGGACAGAGCTTGAAAAAAAAAAACTATCTATTTGATTTCATGCGCCTAATTTACAATCAAAATCAAAAGATTTTACTTCAATTCCTCAGTCTTACAATTGTATCTACGCTCTCGTCAAAATCCCATTTTTCAACGACACCGACATGATTATTCATTTGCTTTATGCCATACCGTGACTGCAACAGGCTCAGAACAATACTAGAAGCACTGGCACCAACAACATGATGACTGAAAACAATTTAAGATTTCTTTTTGGCAGTTCTTTTTGCCTTTAGAGTGTATACTCACCAGGGACACACAGTCAGATTACCGTATTTAAAATCGCCTGGAGGAGTCCCTCTCTGTTTATGCTGCCGGCGCAATACACAGTTAGTTTTATTTTGTTTCATTCTCTTCTCACCTTTTAGAGATTGTTTTTTTTTTTTTAAATTTTGTTGTGAAATTCAGTTTCATGATGATGTAAAACATTTGCGTGGTTCCAAAGTCAAATCTATAAAACATATTTAATGAGGCTAGTTTTCGTCTCTGTTCTCTCCGCACTAGACCTCCCCTCTCCCCAAAGTAATCATTTTTAAGTGGTTTATTCTTTGTTTTTGTTTTTAATACAAGGAACCTAAAAATAGTGTGGATATGTGTGTGCGTGAGCATGTGTGCGGAAAGTCTCTATAATCCAAACCTGTTTCTACCATGTTTTGATGTCTGGTTGGGCTTACCCCCCTCAGTCCTCTTCTTTTTCAGGATTGTCTTGGCAATTGTTACTTATCTGTTTTTCCTAAGACACTTATCCGGCTTCCAATTGGAAAAGAACCAAATATATAAATATATATAAAGTACATATTCATTTTTTTTCACACTCATTCCTTTTCATGGTGGTGCAGTACTCCCTTATGTGGATGTCCCACAGTTTATTCAATCGGTTCTCTTTGATGGACATTTGCTCTTATAAATAGCGCTTCGGGGTTGCCTGGGTGGCCCAGTCAATTAAGTTTCTAACTCTTGGTTTCGGTGCAGGTTGTGATCTCCTGGCTCTGTGAGTTCGAGTCCTGGATCGGGCTCTGCGCTGGCAGTGTGGAGCCTGCTTGGGATTCCCCCTCTCTCTGTCTCTCTCTCTCCCCTTCCCCCACTGTGCTGTCTCTGTCTCTCTCAAAATAAATACACTTAAGAAAAAAACAAAAATAAATAAAATAAAGAGTGCTTCAGTGAGCAACCTTGTGCTTATGTCTTTTCATATTTTTGCCAGGATATTTTGGAGATTCCTAGAAATGGAATTGCTGGGGCATACGGTACAGGCGTGCCTCACTTTGCTGAAGGATGCCAAAGCCTCTGCCACGGGGATGGTACCATTTCACATTCCCACCAGCACCATCTGAGACTGACTTTGTCCCTACAGCTTTGCCAATAGAGCCTGCTGTCAGCCTTTTGGATTTTGGCATCTAACCGATGAGAAGTGGTATCTGGATGTGGCTTTCAGTTTACGTTGATCTTATTTCAAATACAGTTGAGCCTTTTTTCATACAATGAAGAGAGGCTTGTACTTCTTTTCCTGTTAATTGTCTGCTTGTCTCTCTAGCCTCTTGCTATAAAATTTGTCCTTGACAGAAGTTGCCAATTCTTCCCCTAGTTTGTCACTTGCGTTTTTAGCTCACTCATGGAGTCTTTCATTTTGGTTCTTTGATTTTTTTTTTTTTTTAACACAAAGTCGTTTTGTATTTTTCTTTTAATGTCAATTCAACCAAATTCATCACGTTTTTTCCCTTATTGTATCTAGATTTAATAGTTCAAAACTGTCACTCGTTCCAAAGTTAGGTCGTGATTTGCCAATATTTTTCCTAACAGTTTTATAGCTTCAGTTTTTATATTTAAATATTTTACCTTCTTGGAATTTACCTTGGCATATGGCATGAGGGACGGATCCAATTTTGTTTTTTTCCAATGGCTATCTACTCACCCACCCCCGACACCACTCGCAAAACTGTCCATTCCTCCACCGATGTGAAATGCCACCTTTTTCACATACCGTTTCTATATGGCAATGGATCGCTTTCTGGATTTTTCTACCCCGCTCCTTTCGTCTGCCTATTCATGTATCAATGCCAACCTATTTCCATCACAGACGGTTTCTACCATGTTTTGATGTCTGGTGGGGCTTATCTCTCTCACTGCTCTTCTTTTTCAGAGTAACTGTTATTTATCTATTTTTCCTAATGAACTTGTCTAGTTTCCAGTTGGAACTTTTGACCATCAGCCAGTTTTCTAAACTAACCGACAGGTGTTTGACCTGATCGGCAACATGAGTTGGCTGCTTTGACACAGAGCCCAAAAAAGAGTAGATGCTTAATAAATGTTAACAGAAGTGAAATGCCTCTGCTAGAGGTTAGCATACAACCTCAACACACCTAGATGGGGGGTGGGGGGAGTCTATGATGATTTCAATCCCAATTACTTTAGTATAACTCAGAGGAAGACTGGGTTAATAACATTTGAGGAAGGAAGGAAAGGAAGGAAGGAAGGAACGAACGAACAAACGAACATTGGTCCCATTAGTGTACCTCTAACAAAGAGAATTGAGTAGACTTTCGGATGGTGTGACAGGGAGAGCCTTTCCAGTAGGTGTCCTTTTGAATGTTTTGAATTGGTACCACATGTAAAACTGTGTGTTTACATAATTAATTATTCACCAAATTTCGTATCACCCATTAATCAAAGCCACTGCATTTCCATCAGTTCAAATGGGGGATTTCTTTCTCATGCACTGTGTGCAGATACAAGGCAAGTGTGATGTTTAGTACCTGTGCGAGAGAACCTCTAGGGTATCCTGTGGGCGATGTGGCTTTGGGTATCAACATTTGGCTTTTGCACTGTTTTCTATTTTTGCAGAACATAACGTCCTACAGAAAGCAAGGAAAAGAAGGACTCCTTTCTTTAATAAATGATCCAAATGTTGGAAATGGGGAAAAGAAAACATGGCACAAAGGAGCACCCTTTCCAAGCTGTTGCTTCTACTGAAAAAGGCCATGTTAACCGACCCAACCCTGATTTAGTATAACCTGCCCTGATTCTACCCATCCGAACTGGCATGCACGTGACCTGTGTCAGAGGAAGCCATGGAAATCTGGGCTCCACGTAAAAAGCCACTGGAAATGAAAAGGCTCAGAAGTTTCCCTTGCCCAGGTGTGTGTCTTCCAGATAGATGGACTTCTAGGTTTTACCCTTAACGATCCTCCTGATGAAAAAAAAATGATTCAAAGATCAGCAGACATGTCAAAGTTCCACCAATGGTCTGGGGATGCTTAGAACTCGTTTCTTTAGTGCACACTCAGACCCAGCAAAATGCTTTTGGTGGAGGCCTGAATTTGCATCCTGACTCAATTTACTAGCTGGGTAAACTGGGGGCCCGAGACTCCAACTGGGTAATAACATTAAAAGGAGTAAATAGGGGGTGCCTGGGTGGCTCAGTTGGCTAAGCGCCTGATTCTTGATTTCAGCTCAGGTTGTGATCTCATGGTTCGTGAGTTCAAGCCACACATCGGGCTCTCTACACTGACAGCAGGAGCCTGCTTAGGATTCTCTGTCTCCCTTTCTCTCTGCCCCTCCCCTGCTCATTCTCATTTGCTCCCTCTCTATCTCAAAATAAATAAACACTAAAAATTTTTTTTTAAAAAAGGAGTAAAGAGTATGAGGCACGTTGGGGCACCTGAGTGGCTCAGTTGATGGAACGTCCGGCTTCGGCTTGGGTCATGATCTCACGGTTTGTGGGTTCGAACCCCACATCAGGCTCTGTGCTGACAGCTCAGAGCCTAGAGTCTGCTTCGGATTCTGTGCCTCCCTCTCTCTGCCCCTCCGCCACTCACACTGTCTCTCTCTGTCTCTCAAAAATGAATAAACGTTAAAAAATTTTTTAAAGAGAGAGTATGAGGATGTAAATACTTAGGGTGGGAGCCAGCGTGAACTGTAATCAGTCGAACGACTTTCAGAACTCTGCCAAAAGGGCCCTTTAACCCAAGGGAAAATGGGCCCCTATCTCTCCTACGTTAAGCATCATTTGGTCTCACTTCAAGCTATGAAGAAACTCGTAGGATACCCTCTCCATTTTTCCTCCATGGTTGCAATTGCTACCATTTTCGATTGTGAAGACGTGTGTCTGCCTGAGCGCGAGTGCAGAAAGCCCCGTCCAAGGTGCAATGACGCATCACACGACTGTGTCCCTTTATTCCCGGGGACCGAAAGTTTTCCTTCCCCACACATGGCTCAGGGCCCGGATACCTGCTCAAGGAGCCACCCTGGAAGGCTGGCTGACGCTCACGTGCAGAGATGTGACAGGAGGGGTCCCCTTCAGGGGAACGTGTCCTTCATACCACACTCACCCTCCCAGGCCTGGCGCCCCCTACGCTGCGGCGAGCTGAACATTTGCCACCGCTTCTTCTAAAACCACTTCTCAATTACTCGTGACTGAGTTGCAGAGAGATTATTATTCTTCGTTGAAACTTGACTTCTCATCGTGAAAGCAGATTTTCCTCATTGGCGGCGGGGGTGGTGGTGGGGGGGGGGAGGGTTGGAATTGCATTAAAATCTGTTGGAAAATTTGGGTTGGAACAAGGCACAAAAATGTTCCTTGCAGTTGCAGACGCCTCCGTTGTCATTCTTTAACAAAATCAGGGCTCACTTTGTAAAAACAAACACGAGCCAGGCATGTTCGCTCTTTTCTTTGGAATGTGTCCGTTGTGCTAAATTAGATTGTGCGAAAACCCTCACCAACAGCCCCAAGGTTGTGCGTGGCCATCGCTGACTCTGCAGCCGAGGAATTAAGGGCTAAATTTGTTCTGCTGAGTGCCCGGGTCTCTGCTTATTCAAAGGGCATTGGGATTCATTTTGGAAAATCCTAGAGATTACACACAGCCACCGCTCTAGAGGTAAGTTAAAGAACTGAGGGTACACCCAGGCGCATGTCTTAACTCACTGGAAAAAAAACAAAAGCCAAAACACTTCTGATGTGTTAGAGGGTGCCCTAGTGATCTGAAATAGGTAAAATGCCTCCGAAGGCAGCACTTTTCCGTAAAAGCTGTTTTAACCCACGTGCCTCTACAGCCTCAGAACCGCACAAGAAGAAGTACCACCTGGGGGCGCCTGGGTGGTTCAGTCGGTTGGCCATTGGACTCTTGATTTTGGCAAAGGTCATGATCCCTGGGTCGTAGGATCGAGCCCCACGTTGGGCTCCGTGTCTGACTCCTCTCTGACCCTGCCCTGCTTGCGCTCTCACCCTCTCTCTCTCTCTCAAAAAAACCAAAACAGTACCCTCTGATGCTCTACCATGGACTGGCATCGTTAACACAGTGAACACCATAATGGCAACTCCCAGAAACACTTGGAGGGGTTTGTGTCTTCCACCTGATTGTTGTTGACTCTTACTTTCTCGTTCCATCACGATTCCAAGGGAGAGGAGGAACCTGGATGCTTAACACAGGGAAAGCCTTGAGTTTAAAACCTGTCCTGAACCTACTCAGATGGGGAGGGCTTCTGCTCACGAGCCACTGGGGGCACTTCTCATTCCCACCCCCTCCTGGACACACAGGTTACTGGGAGCCCTGCTCTTTCCATAGCAGCCTTAGCCTGAGCCTGACTCTAGATCTTGGAACCCTTTTCTCTGAGAGGTAAGGAGGGCAGACACACCCAAAGTGTGCGTGATCTATCCCTGGAATGGAGGGATGGATGCTTCTAAGGCTGCCCTATAAAGCCTACACCTCCGTCTCCCTTTACCTGCCTATCCCTGATTCCTTCTATCCCTCTTATTTCCAAAATCCATGGCCATAACCTAATTTTGCCTGATTCCTTAACCTATAAACTTAGAAAATCAGAAACCCGCGGCTCTAACATTCCTGAATCGTGCCTGATGATGCTTTCGTTTGTTATTGTCATTCTGTTGGTCTCTGTTCCTCCTATGGCTCCGGTGGGTCATGTCTATAGGCCAGTATGGGAAAGGCAGATGTAGGTTTCATCGCATTATCACAAACTGCGGTATAAGGTCACAACTGAAAGATATGCTGTAACTCTTGTCCTATTGGTTGGACCATACAGACATCTGAGGACAATGAGCAAGTGTGCAAAGACATATACCCAAGTAAACATCTCTCTCTCACACACACGGAACAGACAGGACGGGCCCGAGGAGAGGGTGGTACAGGTCCTTGGACGGATCCGGTTACCGAAGAGTACAAAACATGGCTAGAGTCAAGCTCTTGTTCCTGTTTCATGAGCAAGCTGGCGGCGAGGGGTGGGGGGACGGGGAGAGAAATAATTTCCTATGGCAACACAAGAGAAAACATATTTTTAGAACAGGGTCTTCAAATTTTTAGAACACTGGGGACCCTTTGAAGAAATCCGGTATATAACAGTGAGAATCATTTTGAAAACCCAAACCCAAACAAACCAACAAACCAACCAAACAAAAAAACGCTCTAAGACAAATGACAAGGAAAGTGTGGAAGGGTCAAGCGGTTGACAGGTCTGCTGATGGCTGTGTGCCTGTGTGGACCAGGGAGGGGCCTGAGGAAATTTATCTCATGCTTTCCTTTTCTTTTTTTTTTTAATGTTTATTTATTTTTGAGAGAGAGAGACAGAATGCAAGCAGGGGAGGGGCAGAGAAAGAGAGGGAGACACCGAATCCGAAGCAGATTCCAGGCTCCGAGCTGTCAGCACAGAGCCCGACAAGGGGCGTGAACTCACGAACCATGAGATCCTGACCTGAGCCGAAGTTGGACGTTCAACCGACTGAGCCCCCCGGGACAGTCCAGAGCCTCCGCCCCGCTGCGGTGATTCTCAGTGACAAGCTCTCCCTACCAGCCTTTGCTGCCTTGCCTGGCCCAAAGCTCCGTCTCAAAAGATGCCAAACTCGCATGCAAGTAAAACCAAATATCTACGCACACTGTCCACAGTGACATGATGCATCAAGATGTTAGGAAACGTTCCTAGAGACACGTTGGTTGTTCACTCCTTGTTCAACTGTTTGGAGACAAAAGCATAATTAGGCCATCTGTGTATAAAGTGAGTCCCTGTCACCAGCACACAAATGAACCACTTGACTGTTTTGTCCGTATTTGTATCTTTCGGACAATTTCACGTTTTGAAATGTATTCGTTCACGAGTCCCCGGGGGAAGGCTGAACTGCATAGGATCGAGCTCGTCACGGATGTGGTCACACGGGGCCTCGTCTTCACTGGAGATCTGTAAATCTGGTTTGTAGTTTGAGGTCTTGGAACACCATCTCGTTTCATGTCTTTATGCGAACAGGTCTGCCCTAAGCCAAGGACTATTTTGCTCGATTTAAAAGGGGAAAAATAATCTCGAGGAGGGCAAAAAACAAGGGCGGCACATATGATTTGAATTACAGGCAGATAATCACCATTCATGACCAGTCCAAGCTGGAAGCAGAGCTTGAATTTCTCCTCAGAGACGTTTCCCGGCTTAACTTTTAACAAGGGCTACAATTGAGTATGGCCTTTAAGTGAAAAATAAAGAAGTTCAACTTATTTAAGGCCTTTATTGACTTCTCCAGCCTCCTATGAAATTAGCTCTTTTGGAAGAAGATCATTTATGAGTTCCATTGGAAGTGGTAAAAATAGCCCTCCAACCCCCCCCCCCGCCCCTCAGCAAATGTTCCAAAGAAAGATTTTTTTTTTTTTTCCAAACAAATTTTCCAAGCGGCATCACGGAGCACTGCTCCGTAATTTGAAGAGCTTAAATCAAAATCTAGCAGTTACTCTCTCTAAAGGCTTTCTTTCCCATTGCCCTCCAAGATGACTGGAGAGTCATCTTACCCCATGAGCATTTAGGAATCATTTTTGGCACACAGAAAGATACAAAGTGAGGATGTATGCTGTCCTCAAAATCCTGATGACATATATGCTTCTTTTGGCTATAGTTTCTTTTCAGATGCCCGTTCACCTTTCGGAGACAAAAAGGAATGAAATCCAAAGATCCGTCTCTGATAAATAGCATCAAACAAGGTGTGATGGATCCGTACGGTGTTTGTGTATCTATGGGGTACATGGTTTACGGTCATTTTTCCCAATCCCGGTTGAACAGAATCACTTGGGAACCTTAACCAAAAATCCTGATGCCCAGGCTGTTTCCTGAGCAGTCATATCAGAATCACTAGGGATTCCTCTCTTTTACATTTGTTTTAAATGTTTTTATTTATTTTTGAGAGAGAGAGAGAGACAGAGACAGAGAGACGGAGCGCAAGCAGGAGAGGCCAGGGAGGGGCAGAGACAGAGGGAGACACAGAATCTGAAGCAGGCTCCAGGCTCTGATCTGTCAGCGCAGAGCCCGACGTGGGGCTTGAACCCACAAGCCGTGAGCTCATGACCTGAGCCGAAGTCGGACACTTAACCGACGGAACTACCCGGGCGCCCTGGGATTCTATTTTAGAGCACAGATTCTGGGCTCTGGAATCAGCCAAACCTGGTTCACTTTTTTCCGCTGACTGGATTTTGGATGAGTTACTTAACCTCTCTGAGTTTAGATTTCCAAATACACACACACACACACACGCTTAACATGCACACGCACATACACGTATTTTTATAGCTAACGATGTCTGCTTTGTAAGTGGTGAAAATGGAAGAAAATATTTGCACATGACATAGTGCCTGGCTTACCAGCGATCCGTAAATGTGCGAGAGCTTAATGTTTTGAAATCTTTAGCAACGTTTTTCTTCAGTTTGCCTTCCCCTTCAAAATCTCAGATAACGTGAGGAAGATAAGTAATGGTATGGGCAGAGATGAAGGAAGGGAACGCGTGAGTGACAACACAATGCCCCTCAAGAACAGAAGAATAGAAAAGGGTTTCCTGGAGGCCGACAGAGTCCAATAAGGAGCCAAAAATCTGAAGGCCTCAGAATAAAGACCCCGACTGCCCCCTGAGCCATCCCCCAATCTAGTCCTGGGAAGGAATCAATGCCCAGTTAAGTTTGTGGGATCCAGGAGCAGGGGACACCTATGATCTGTTTGCTGGTAATGTCCCCAGAAGGAAAGAAATGAAATTTCTAGGTGGATGGGGACTTAGCCTCACAAGTATTCTATTTCCCAAGTGCTTTTGAAGCCACAAAATGACTCCTATGCAGTATGAAAACAGCGAAGAGAGCCACAGGACACGGGGCGGCCTTGTAAATGGGAAGATAAGGAGGGAGAGCCACTGACTGGTGGCCAAGAGCTAGCCCTAGTTAGGAAGGATTCGGCAGGTGCCAACGTGGAAAGATGGCGGCCGTAACCGGGCGCGCCCACCCGTACCCCTTTGACACTATATCAGCCTCCCGTCACGTCCTTAGACAAAACCCAGGGTAAAAAGATGAACCCAGGATAAGAAAAGTAACGAAGCTGTATCTCTCCCGCCAGATTTTGTGACCGAGCTTCATACCTGCTGTCAACACTGGTTACCGTGGTATTTATTTTCTTAACCAATTTTTAGGGTTCGGTGCCCACGTCATGCAATAGGCCCGAGAGGAGGAGGAGACTTTCATAATATTCACGTAAGAGCCCTGGAAAATAAGACTGGAAAGATCAACTTTTGCCACCACACGAGGGCCCCCCGGAGAAATTGAAGTGAGTCAGGTTAGCAGTAGCTGACCCTTTTACGGTCTCTGGGAGAACAAAGCTCCGAGACGCCATGCTCGACCTGAGCTATAACAAGCTAACACAACAGAATAGTAAACAGACAACAGGTAGTTTGGGTCGCAAAACACCAACCAGGCCTTCTGATTCTTTCCCCTCAGTTGACGTATCTGACCCGGGGAAGTAGTTCTAATCCA
This sequence comes from Felis catus, assembly GCF_018350175.1. NCBI lineage: Eukaryota > Metazoa > Chordata > Mammalia > Carnivora > Felidae > Felis > Felis catus. Next base: position 77,188,343 of record NC_058378.1, read on the forward strand.
TAACCCAAAGCTCTACGACTGGCCCTGCTCAGGACGTATCTCACCGCCATGTATAAAATAAAGTTAACAACTTTTGAAATACTGCTATCGCAATTGTGCTATTGTGTGTTACCCTGGATTACCATGTGGCCCACGATCCTTCGATACTACAAAACTCAGCTGGGCCGTGAGATCTAACAACATTCACTTAAAAAGAGTTATTTGGTAATGTTACATATCAGTTCGTTGTTCAAAACATTTATTGGGATTTAACACTATGATGTAGATAAACAAGTGTTCCCCAGCTGCTAAATCTCACTTCATATATTTTAAACAATCCACTGTGCTGGCGATTTCTGAAATGTGAAAAGACGTCATATCCAATGCACGTTTTTAAATGTTTCTTCTGAAGCTACATCTGCTTCACATCGCTTGTTCAAAGTGTTCCATTTTCCTCCGGGGTTACTTAATGATCATATTAGAATGGGCAAAAGTCAAGGACTACATCCATTTTCTGAAACGCAGGGGCCTTGGTATTGCACTCTTACCTAAGAAAAGAGAGGGAGAGATCTGAAACACTAGCAAAAGTGTCAACCAGCCAATGAAACTGTAAGATTAACAAAGTCAAATTTATAAAGTGCAATAAGGTTCTCACATAAAAGAGGGAGGCACGGAGGAATTTTTTTTTTAGGCTATATTATTACCCTTCACGTGACTGGGTCATCCACTGAACTTTGTGCAATTTTTCAAGCTGTTCCGAACTGACTAATCGTGGCATGTAGTGTATAATATGTTGAAATGTGTTGAAACTTTGGGTAACATTCCCAGTTTGATATTTAAAACACTTGGTCAGCTAGAAAACGTTACGGAGCCATTCCGCCGCTCTGTGTGCATCGTGCCTTCGCAATTTTCATCTCATTTCAGCCCACGGGTTTGGAAATGCTGTCTCCCTCCCCGCGTTTCAAGCAGGCCCGTGTCTCGCCAGCAAATTTTACAAGCAAGAAAATGAAGGCAAACTATCGCGTTTCCGACGGAAACAAAGGGAATGGTGTTGTATCCGACATCCTTGTTGGTCTCCTAGAATTTGTTCTGTGTTTTGGTTAGCAGAACCTACTCTCGATGCCCCAGGAGTCTGGCAACATGATTACTATCATGGGGGCGTAGGTACCTATGGCTTGTATCTATGGCTCTTTCTGAGAAAAAGGAATAGATTATGTAAGCGGATGCTTGAGATACTTCGTGTTCTTTTGCAATATACAGCACGTGTGTCCTGAGAAGCCTAGGGCTTCCCAGAAGCAAGAGAATGAAGGTGTTTTCAGCATTTCAGGAGGGAAGGGGGCCACTGGCAGGTGGCCATCTAATTTGACCAATGTAAATAATGTGCTGGCGTAGCTTGTGCTCTAAAAATAGCCCAGAGTAACTGCAGACTGTGGCCAACCTCCCATATACGTGGAACGCGGGCAGAATTTCTGGAGCCTGAATTTGAAATATGGCAGCTTGAAGAAAGGTTTGAGACCCCCTCAGGCGATCGGTGGGTTTTCATTTGAGGGGCCGGCATGGAAACGTTGCTCTGAAGCAGTGGGTAACATTAGCTAAGAGGCAAAGTGTTGTTCATTGGAGAACAGTAAGAGGTAGTAACTGAAGAGGAATGACTCGCCTGGGGAAGAGGTTCAATAAGCAGTGATTGAGAGAAAGAACTATTTTTTTTTATATATAAGTTCTTCAGAAGCAGTTAATGAACCCCAGGGGGAAATTGGTGTTTATATATTTTTACCTAAAATGTCATTACCCAGGCTAATGACCCCCTCATCCACCCGGTTTGACTCTGTTATTTCTGGTGGCTCCCTTCCACTCCAACGCATCACCGGAGAGCTGTGCCGTACTCCCTCATGAGGATAATGTTAGTGGCACGGATCCTGAAGGCACCTCATAGAAAGAACTGGCAGTATCTTTGGAATAAATGAGGCCTTGCCAAAGGTTACAATTTGGAGGAGGTCAAAGCCCTTTGGTATATATGGTTCCATACGGTCACGTCCTGCTAATTTAGCAGTAAATAAAGCCGTCAGGTGGTGGTGATCTCCTTTTGAGGGTAAATGCTTCCTCTTTCTTTGCTCGAGGCTTGGCACGTCTTGTTAGCAAAGTACAGTCCGTACATAGAGCCTATTTTCCTGCTGATCCAATGACCAGGGTCCGTGGGCTTCAGCCTCCTCCAGTCTGATCTCAGCAACGCTTCCCCAGCCACAAGAACTGGCTAAAAGGACTGGGTATTACAGAAAGTGACAATGGGCGGGAGCATATTTAATTGCATATTTTCAAAATGAGCATATGTCCTTGAGAAGAGAAACAAGGTGATACAAATACTGGGGGAGGACAGAAGCAATACTCTATAGACAACTGTTCTACTAAACATTTTTAAGTAGAGCCCCTTTTAAAGTTAGGTCTTAGGGGTGCCTGGGTGACTCGGCCAGTTAAGCGTCCGACTCTTGCTCTCGGCTCAGGTCATGATCTCATGGTTCGTGGGATCGAGCCCCGTGTTGAGCTCTACGCTGATGGCATGCCTGCTTGAGTTCTCTCTCCCTCTCTCTGCCTCTCCCCTTTCATTCTCTCTCCCTCTCTCAAAATAAATAAATAACATTTAAAAAAATAAAGTGAAGTCTTAAATGGAACTCCAGTATTTAATACATACCAAAGTAGAATTTCTCTAGTTGACTCTGGACAGCGCGGTGCCCCATACATTCTCCAAATCATTGTGCCCAAACACTTGGCTTTACTGAAGATTTGTTTCCCTGGTGAATAGAGTGGCCTCTGAACTTGCTTTATGGTTGACCCAAGGATGTCTATCAGCCTTGGTAATAATTAATGCTCACAAATGTTCTACCTCATAAAGTGCTGTAGCATTTAAATGCGTGCAGCGTACTTTTAACTTCCCCTCAGAGCAACAGCATTGGAAAGACTCACCATGTTTTTGCCCCTTTATATAAATAAAAAGTTTCACACCCAATCATCTCTAGGCAGGGGGAAGAAGAGAATCAATTAGAACCTAAGACGGAAACATCCCCCTTGGAATTCAGCTTCTGACTTTATGTATGAATTGGACCATTCACCAAATATGAAACGCTCACAGCAGAGCGAAGCTTTTCATCTGCTCCTAGCAGGAGCTGCAAATCCCCAGTGCCAAACATTTTGCTGGTGTCAGTTAAAGCCGACTTCTCAAATTGCCACAGGGAAACCTCACAAATCTCACCATAGCTTCAGAAACAGCGTTTAGGGGTTTTTTGTTGTCGTTGTTAGGGAAACAATCAAATAAATCCCTGACAAACTTGTGGCCAGCAGAAAACACACTTGTGGCAATCAAGAGATGCTCCTCACGTGAGATCAGGAGGTACGGTGGAGATCACAGCTTTGACGCCCTCGCGAGTGACCCGAACCAGCCAGAATCTTTCGCGATTAACTAAGGGGTGACTACAGATACTTCCTTTGGGAGCTAAGACCCAGTATTCCTGGGACATGCTTTGGCCTCTAATTTTGGAAGGTTTTCTATAGAATGATAGAGATGATTCCCTCTCTCCATACTGCAATGCCATAAAACACCTTCAGTAAGTTCCCGGTTCAATTCATCGCAACTATGGAAATGTCGAGTGCCCATGGAGAGGTGGCCAGGAATCAGGATGGGCCGTGCTTTGTGGCAGCACAGTTTTGCCTTAGATCCATCACCTCGAGGGGGCTGTGTCTGGAAAATGCCCTTCTTGTTGCAGCCCAGGGGTGGAGACGTTGGTTGGTGCATCCCAGTGGGGTTTCACGCTGGGCTGCTTTCCAAATGGCACAGAGAGAAGAAACACGAACTGCGGTTAATCTGACCGCGAGATTCCACGCAGATCGGTGCAACCTGTGAATTGGTTTCTCCCTTCAGCAACGAAGTTTCTTCCGCAGATTAGCGGGAGTCAACACTTCTTTAATAGTTTCATCACAGGCATTCTTCGGTGGCTGACCAAGGGAGCTTTGCCTCACCACCCCCGCCCCAGGTAAGCTGTGAGGTGGGTGGGTTCATAAAGTCCATCCACATCTTTCTGTCTGGTCCACTGTGACATGTTAAATGTCGACAGAGCCGGAATATAGGCTGCCCAGGTGAGGAGCCGGCATCAGTCCAGAAATCCATCAGCCACGGACGGGAGACCTAGAAATGATTCTAACATACAGGAAGCCCACCGGGCCTGCTACCACAGTTGCGTGCATCCCCCAGGAAGACGGTAGCAATCTCGTTGGCTAAAGAATTTGAAAACGGGAAAGAGACAGGTACCTGCCTGGATGGGACACAGATCTGGGAAGCATTTACCACGTGGCACTGGACTTATTTACGTATCTGTCCTTCTTCCACAGACAATACAGCCCTAAGAAAAGAGCCACAGGTGCCACATCGAGCACACTTCCCGGCACATGGTACGATTCAGTAAATGTTTGTCCAAAAAGTAATGATTTCTGTTTAGACTAAAGAACCATGGACAACATCACTACTCAAAATTCCTCTCTATCCACCAAATTCAATAACGAAAGGGCTAAGAAAAAAGGGTGGATCTTATTTTTAGTAACTACATCTCTCTGGTAAGACAAGGCTACGTCAATAACAACAGGTCTCCTTGGATGCAACTGAGTTTGACCTGGGCCACACTCTGGTTACCCGCATGACCGTGTCCAGGCTTGAAAGGGACATTTTATACTCCACTGGGTTTTGATGGTGGCCTTTGGGGATGGCAACAGGCGTTGTTTTTAAGTTTATTTATTTTGAGAGAGAGAGAAAGAGCAGGAGAGGGGGGCAGAGAGAGAGAGAATCCCAAGCAGGCTCCACACTGATGTTTCAGAGAAGCTCGAACTCACCAGCTGTGAGATCATGACCTGAGCCAAAGTCAGGAGTTGGACACTTAACTGACTGAGCCACCCACGTGTCCCCACAATAGGCATTTTTAAGGGCAGCTTCCTCCATTTTCCCTGGGACCATCCATCCGCTGGGTGACAGTCCTTCTAACTGGAGCCCAGACATCAGAAAACATGAAATCATTCGCTTCCCAGAATCTCTGATGGGCCATGCCTGAAAAGCTCTTCCAGACCCCAGAGGCATCAGGGCCACATTCCTTGACTAAGGACTACTCTAGAATGTAGGACTTGGACAGATAGGTCCCGGCAGTGCTCCTGCTCTGGGCAACTCATCGGCAACAGTTTCCCGCTTGGCTTCCTCCAGGCTTCACAAAAGACCATTTTGTCTTTGTCAGTTATTTGCCTCCCTCATAGCTCTGTTTTTTCTCAACGTGGTTTTGGCTCACAAGCGGCAGAGCCCTCAAATTCATCACATCTCGGTGGTCTGTCCAAAGTGGGTTGGGTTGTTTGCTTTGGGGGCGGGGTTGTGGGTTTTTCTGGCATATTGAGAAAGACAAGGCTTTGCCCTCGTGCTCCCCACCACTGCCCATGGCTGACACTGTCCACGGAGAAGAAAACCCCTGGCCATCAGGAGGCCCGTGTGGCACACTGCCCCTGCCCCAAGCTGATAAAGAAAAAGGCTCAGCATGGCTGCCTGGTCCGGGCAAGGGTCGCGGTCTCCTGAAGGAGGCCTGGGCGGCAAGCACAGGCCTGTCACAGGTTCCTTCCCAGGACACTGGGAGCAGCCTGGGGGGGTGGGGGGGGGTGGGGGTGAGCCCCGGAAGCCTGGGAGACCAGAGAAATGAGTGATGGTGGTCAGCAGATTGTAAGACCAGCCGTGGAGGAGACGAGGTCCCGCTCAGCATTCTGAAGGCAAGTAGAGAGGAGGGGGCTCCGGGATTTTGCTGGAAGTTCCAGAATCCAGAAGCTTTTAAGGGATGTTCATGGAAATCATTACAGGCTTGAGCATGCCCGGTTTTTCTTTTTTGTTTTCTTTTTTTCTCCCAGTCCAGGTCCTTGAAAGGGAAGGAGCACAGGAGTATCTGTGCCGGAGAGGACCTGTGCCCAAGACCCCCTTGGAGGCACCTGGAGGGGCGGGAGCCGGCCGCCCCAGACAGCCGTGTGTTCCCCACTGCCCCAGTCTTAAAAGTCTTAGGGCTTTTAATAAAAGTGGCAATAAAATAAACTTTTATTCAAAATGCACTGGATCGACTTCAAGCATTGTCCCCCAGACTCCCCACCACATCCCTTGGATCAATACATCAGAGTAATCCAGCTGGATTCATTTAAATATATCAACAGTGGCTTCCTGCAGCCTGTTCCCTGGGTCAAAAGTGATTTTCAAGACGTTTGGGGCAGGTTGTCATTGGAATACTGTTTTACAGGCCCAAATTACTAGCTACTAGAGTCTATGGAAAAGTGTTCCCCTTTAAGTAAACTTTCTTTCTTCCTTTAAAGCCTCAGGGAAAAATAACAATTCAAAAGATTTTTTTTTTTTTCTAAGCTCTTTTTACACTGACGGTCGGTTTTTATTGCCAAAAACCATTTGCTGTGTATGAAGCACTGCGAAAGGGCCTGGGTGCCTTATCTAGATGCTATCTGGCAGGCTGGTTGCTGCAGGATAAAAAAGAGCATTTTCCATTTAACTTCAAGAGTTTGCCTGGCCTATGTTACCGGAGATAAGGGCTGGGGACAATGGAACTCACCACAGTTGGGGAGGTAAAGATAAAGCCCTGCCTGAGCCGCCAGCCCAGACTCTTCCATGAAATACTAAAAGCCCCGTCGTTTGACACACGAAGTTCAAAACTCCTTTTACATATTCCGTCTCTGCTATTTTGTTTGAATTTTTCATCATTCAGTGCGTCCTGCCTTATTTGCACCTGAGGCCCCTCACCTGGAACCCCTCGCTTTTCTCTGCTTATCCAGGCTCCTTTCGGCCTTCCAGGCTCTCTCGACGCTCTTAAAATTAAGAGGCCTCTTTGGAAGCTCAGCGCTGGCCTTGACCTGCGTGTCGGTTTTCCCCTCCGAGGCCCATCTGTATAATGGGCTTGTCATCTCTGACCCTGCAGGGAATTGTGAGGCCAATACTGGCAAGGAACGGCGTGATGCTCTGAAGACAGTAGCATGATGCAAACCCGCTCACATCTCCTCGAGCCCGCAGCGCAAACATCTAGATCATTTCTGTAACAATTAGCTCAAGTCTCTACCTCTGTTCATCCCTTTTGCGGGGAAGACATTGGGTATTTCATTTGTCTCTCTCTTCTTTTCAAACCTTGTTGATTTTCTTTTCTTTTTTTTTTTTAAGTTTATTTATTTTTGAGAGAGAGAGCAGGGGAGGGGCAGAGAGAGAGGGGGACAGAGGATCTGAAGCGGGCTCTGTACTGACAGCAGACAGCCCGACGTGGGGCTTGAACTCACGAACCTCGAGATCACGACCTGAGCCAAAGTCAAGACGCTTGACCGACTGAGCCACCCAGGCGCCCCCAGTTTCTCTCTGTTGTGAGGGTTCGCGGATAAGGACAGGTTACCAGCGCAGGAAAACAGTCGTGAGCAAATTGACAAAATGGACCATACAATTAGAAGGGGTATCCTCGCACTATCGTTTTTATATAAAGCTAAGGTGTGATTAAATTAGAACAGCTCAGATCCGAGCCCTCAATCGCTGATAACTGGTGGAGCAGGGCCGGTTAACAAACGAAGAAAAGAAAAGAAAGTCATCCAGAACGATGACACAAGGAGCAAAGTGGGAGCAGGGGATATAAATAGCCAAAGATGAAGAGGGGCTCAGGAGGAAATAGAAATGGCCTCTTACATTTGTGCCGGAATGACCTTCTTTGTGATCTAGATGACGAAGGTCAGCGATAAAGGGGTTGTTACTCCGAGACAATTTTGTCAGAAGAAAATTATGCCTCGCGTGCCCCAACGCTCTCTTAATTCTTTGTTCATACTAAGAAATCAGCACATTGCCGCCCAATAACCTACATTCTGCTTACTCTAAGGTACAGTAAACCTACTTTCCTGGCTTTTCGTACCCTTGTCTTCCAGTATATATTATAGCAATTCTGGGCTTGGTTTTAAACGGTTTCGCTTTTTCCAGAACCAAGTATCTTCAGATAATGAGGGCCTGTAGACACCTGCCCCTCTTGCTTGGTGTCCCTTCCGGACAGGAGCCCTGGCACGGCTGTTACCGGAGCCCCCCGAGAAGGAGGGAACGATCCGCTGTGGCCTGGGGACACAAAACCCCACAGTTGTACCTGGTAAGTATTCCACAAATGATCGTTTCTGATCATCTCTAGAAAAGAGGATGTCACCACGTGAGAATAAAGACTGCAAGCGTGGCATTAGGCCGTTCGCTTGTTACAAAGAGAAAATAAATTTCTTTCCATGAGAGAAGAATCCTGGTCACAAACGGTAGCACAGGCTGGGGCTCTGTGCGGAAGGAGGACCTTGGGAACCTGGGGCGGGCAGCCCCTGAGGACGTCTCTCTTCAGCCCGGGGTCTCTGGCAGCCTGCCTTAGCATCCCGGCTTCTGGAACCCCGCCGCAGCCGTCAGGACATATGGGGTGATGAGAAGCTAACATCAGCGGCTCCGAAGATGTACATCACGTGGGGGTCGGGAGAAGAAAATTTCACACCTAAGGTGCAATTCACTGCGGGGCTGGACTGGACCATGGAATGTATCCAGAAGCACAGCCGTGAAGAGAGAGAGACGGTGATATTCAGCATTGGAACTTCTCGGGATGGTGTCAAACTTCTCCTCGAGTTCATCATGTTAAGGCGCCGTGAGTCCACTGCGCGTGAGGAATCGGCTTCGCTGTCAGGCCTGTCGCCAGGAGCTCCTAGACCCTCCATCATCGCCAGGAGCGCTCCAGTGACTCGGGGGTCTTTCCCCACCGCGGGCAGGAACAGCGATGCGAGGACCTGCAGGACCCTGCAGTCGTGGCTCAGAGCAGGGATCGGTCTCAACCCGGTGTAGACCTCCCGAGGGGCAGGGGCAATCGGCCAAAGGGGGTCTTGCCCCAACACTCGACCCCCTGTCTGCGCTGAATCACGGCCGCAGATGGGGAAGGGGGTCAACCATCCAAGGGGGTCTTCGAAAACACAGGCCGGGCTGTCCCCCTTCCCCACCCCTATTTTCTTGCAGGTGAAAACCATATATTCACTTTCAAGGTCTCTTCCCAAATGATGATTTCAGGGTAGAGGACTCAGAAGAATGAAGTCACGTGATATGCTTTAATTAAAAAACAAGCCACGGCCTCTTCGACGTTTTGCCTTTTCCCACCAGCTGCCGTGGTGTTTACTTTAAATACATATACATGTAAATGGCAACTTAAGATTATAAATCTTTAAAAGAAGAAAAAAAAAGAAGCATGTGAGCCAAATCTTTCTTTATCTTGGATACAGAATCCTATTGAAACCATTCTTATACAGTCAACGCTGGAAGGAGGAGAGAAATTATTGAATTCCGTCAATTTCCATACGGAGTCTGCTGTCTAGAGACGAGGCATCATCTGCCTGAGTTTATCTACCAATCTGGCTCTCAAACAAGAAAATGACACTTATGTATTCAATTTTTATGGAAGGGGCTGCCAAAAATATGCCCGACAAAATTGAATAGGCCAATATCTGCGCTCTTGACGTGTTTGCTCGTCCGGGAGGGATGTGTCTGCAGTCAGGCCAGCCGGGGTGACGAGCTCCCGTTCTCAGGACACTGCGGGGAAGGAAGGGGCCCTTGGTAGCGTCGCTGAAAACACGTTCCAAGCTCAGGGAGCCGCTGTTCAAAGACATCGTGGTGAGCCTACCTGCGTGCCGTGACCTGAGGGGCTGCAGTGTGAGTGGGGCGGATCTGCGGGTCCTGAGTGGGAGCTGCAGGGCCAGGTATGACGCTGGCGGGGAAGCGGGGCTGTGCCCCCGAAGGTGCCCAGAGCCAGTGTAGCCAGAGGGCGGGAAGGGCCCGGTGCTCATGGAGGAAGGCTCAGGTAAAGGCAAGAGAAGCACTTCAGAGGCCACCACCGTAATCCAGGCCAGGACGGAGAAACCAAGATCAGGGGTTTGGGGAAGGCTGGAAACGAGATAGCACAGGCAGAGCTAACAGACCATGATAGTCCACTGGCTCGGCTGTGGGTCCGGAGGAGGGAGGCGTCAGGATCAACCACAGGTTTCTGGCTCCAGCTCTGAGGTAACTGGCAACCGGTTCACCAGGCAAAGACCAATGGGAAGGTTCAGATTTGCAAGGGGAATGAGTTCTGCCTGCAGGAGGACATCCAGGTGGAGAGGTCAAGACGCGGTTGTTGAAAGGGGCCTGACATCAGGCACGAGAGACCCTTGGCGTTGGGAGTCACTCCTATGTGGACAGATACAGGAGTGGGGAGAGAAGGCAGAGAAAGAATAGGAAATGGGAAAAGAAATAGATCAAGGATGGAACAGCAACATTGAAGGAAGGAAGGAAGGAAGGAAGGAAGGAAGGAAGGAAGGAAGGAAGGAAGGAAGGAAGGAAGGAAGGAAAAGAGTGGTCAAAATGGAGGTTGAGGGGACCAGAGGTTTGGGCAAAATGAAAGAACAAGAATTTCGCGAACAGGAGCGCAAGATCTAGTTGGTTAGTGGGGTGGTTCAGAAGGGGGGATGAGCGCGTTTAAGCCAACCACCTACCAAGGGACAGAGGTTGTAAACCCCGCTGACCAGCTCCCAGGGCTCTGAGAGCTCTGCCTCCAACTTTCGAGCTTGAGTTCTATTCCCAGGGCAACAGAAGACCCCAAGAGGGGCTGCCCCCTGCTCACGGCCAGGATCTTGCTCCTGTGACCTACAGGCCACGGGGCTCCAGACTCAGGCCATGGACCACTCCGTGATGATGCCTCCTCCAGGGGCCCGACGGGTGGGGAGAAGACCCTCGGAACCTCAGGTCTCTGAACTTCCTGATGCCTCTACTGGTAAGTCGTCTGCTCCGCGTCTGGACTCTGTGGCTTTCCTTTGCTCAGAATCACTCAGGGCAGGGAAATGGGTCCTGTGTCCACAGGGAGATCATGTCACACCGTCCTTATCGTCACACCCGGAACACAGCATGCCGCTTTGAGCCTTCTTGTTTCCATTTTTTGTGCCATTAACCTTCAATGGCCTCGAGAGGAAACTTCAAACTCCTTACCTTGCTCACAAGGCCCTTCACATTCTGACTTTGCCTCCCACCATACCCTCCGGCCATGTCCCTCACGGCTATTAAACCCCCCCCCCCCCACCTCCCAGCTTCTCTGTGCTTCTGTCTATCCTCTGAAACTGCCTATCCTTTCTCTGTTTTTGTTTTTAATATTTATTTATTTATTTATTTTGAGAGGGACAGAGAGAGAGAGAGTGGGGGATGGCCAGAGAGGGGGGAGAGAGAATCCCAAGCAGGCTCTGCGCTGTCAGTGCAGAGCCCAACGTGGGGCTTGATCCCATGAACCACGAGATCATGACCTGAGCCAAAATCAAGAGTCAGACACTTAACCGACTGAGCCACCCAGGCGCCCCTGCCTAGTCCTTTCACAGGGCCACCGCATTGCACATAGACTACAATATAAATGTCCCTCCTCCCCACCCTCCCCCCCCCCCGCCACACATGTGGAGTTGTGCAGTGTACAACCTGCACTGCCATGAAGGGCCATCCTGCCCTTTTAATGATGCCCTGCCTTTGTATATTCTTTCCTTGTTTGGAATGTCTTCGGTTCTCCTCTTTATCCCCTCTCTAAGACTTTTCCCAACTCCTCTGGGTAAGTTATTTGCTTCCCTTCCCAGACTCCCTTAGCAGCTTGAACAAGCCAATCATCTCACATACTACTCTAATGATCTGCTGACTTGTCTGTCCCTCCCATAGTCTGGGGGCAGAGTCATGTTCCATTCACTATTTTGTTTCGGTTTTCTTTTCATTTTAAATCCCGGGTGCCCAGCCACATAAAGAGTGCTCGTGAAAAACCATTTTTCTAAGTAGGATTGACAAGCCTGGGCAAATGCTCTCACATCATCATATCCAGAGAACAATCATTCCTAATTAAGTCTTTTTGAATAAATAGTCTTTAAGGCAGATTCCATCACCTACAAAAGTCAGAAGATTCTAGGAGTTGCTCACACTCATTTATTTATTCAACAAATATTTACTAGGCACCTGCCACGCCCCAGGCACTGTGCTAGGGGTGGGCATTCCACAGAGAACACAGCAAGGCCCAGCCTTGTTGAGCCTACCTCCTGGAAAAGGGGAGTGGGGAAGAATTAGACGATCCACAAGTAGACCAAAAGTCTTCTAGAAGGGTAGATGGTAAGAGGCGCTAAGGAGAAAAATTATCTTGGGGGCGGGGGGAGACCTAGATGTCAGTGGCAGAAGGGAAGGACTTTGCTAGTTTACATCTGATGGTCAAAGAAGGCGTCTGATAGGAACATCAATGGGGTATCTGCCCAAAGTCTTTACTTACAAACTATGTTTGAGCACCATATCTGCGCTTAGTGTGGCCAAATACTTTCTCTGCTCCCTTGAAAGAGCTTTTATTTCACCTGTCTTGCCATATCCTCAGGTGCCTACAGGCAGCCATTGGTGCTGCACCTACTGACATCTGAGGACTCCGAGGAGGAAGGACCAAGGGCACTTTCCCCAAGAGGAAGGGACAGACGCTATGGCAGCCCAGCCCCAGGACTCCGCTTCCTGCTTTCTGATGTTAAGGAGGAGGACAGAGCACCCTGGATGGACCCGCTCTGCTTCCTTTCCTGCCTTGAAACATTTTATTGATGGCATGAGCACTGGGGCGTCGGCGGTCCCCTCGGGCACTCTGAGGATGTTTCCTCATTTGTCAAATGGAGATTTTAACACCAGTCCTGCCTCTCAACCCTGTCCCAGGGCCAAAGGTAAAATACACATTAAAGGTAGGTTATGAAACAAGGCACGTGGTCAGCCCTGTTGCTTTTCCTCACAAGAGGTATGTAAGGGTTTCTTCTCCCCTTGTGGCCACCATACTTCTTGCCAACTCGCCCCCCCCCCCCACCATTTCCCTTTTTCTTTGTACTTGAAAGGTGTTTTCCTTTCTACTGCCTCACCTAATGCTTGCACCATCCCGGGGGGGGCAGACCTACTGAAGAGACTGGGAGTCTGAGACCCAGACCAGGGGAATGACAGGGTCATCAGTTAACCCGTGGCCAAGCAGAAATTGAATTCAGGTTTCTCCTTTCTTCTTTCCCTCCATAACCACCTTTACAGCTTCCATCACTGCGCTGGGTGAGCACACACACAGACACGCACACGCTCACGCTATAGATGAGGGTCCGTAGTGGCCCAGGGTTTGGGTCTGCAAATAAAGCTATAAAAATATCGCTTTCCAGCTGCCTTTGATAATGCTACTCTCATCAATGAGTTCGATTTAGCGAACCTATATTTGGGTACAACTTGAAGTCTGGGCTTAACTTATCGATTTGGGTAAAGGGCATTCTCAAAGCGCAAAGACTTGCTCAATATAAAGCTACATGCTGGTGAGTTCAAAAAATTTTTCAGAATTCCAACTTTCCCGAAAATGCTAACATTCTAAATGAGGCAGTGACTTGGACAGACAGGAGGCTGGCTTCTTCCCCTAAGTGATTCTGCTGCTAAGCACTAGGGAATGATGCAAATGTGGTGAGTGGCTAATAATTAAAGGATTTAATTAAGCATCGTCTGGGAACGTGTCTCGCTGAGCGGCGTGTGTATTGGCAGCCCCAAGCAATCGGGTGGTTACGGCAGGGAGGCAAGCATTGTTAAAGGCAAACGAACTGATTATTTGGGGAAGATTTTCTACGCCAAGGGTCAAAAGAAACACATGTTAACTGTTGATAATACACATTTGGGGCAAGCGTTTCAATGAACATGGTAAAAAAAAAAAAGGGTTTTAATTACTATCCCATTATTCACTGTTTGTGAACCCAACATCTAGCACCTGGGAAAATGGAGGTCAAGAACAATCGCCTGTTCGTCACTCTGTTTCTGGACCTGGACACATTGTAGGTGGTCAACCAATGCTCAAGGTTGAAGTAGCAAACGAATAAACAGACACCGAAAGCAATCACACTATCATGTAATGTTTAGTCAAAATAAAAAAGGAGGAGGAGGAGGAGGAGGAGGAGGAGGAGGAAAACCTATACAGGATACAAAATCTGTATATACTGTGATCCCATGATGTAAGCAAAGATACGGAAAAAGAATCAAAGGAAATGTTAGTGGCTATTTGTGATAGATGAGATCATGATGGGTGTTTTTCTCTTTCCTGCTTCTTGATTCCCTATAATTTTAAATTGTAACTATATATATATATATATATATATATATATATATATATATATACATACACATACATAAAACACTATATTTTGTTATTTATGTATCGATTTATATACTTATACATTTATAATTTCTGTTATATATCATATAATTACAATTATATATAACATGCATATGATATATATCAAAACCCATGAAAATAGAAAAAGTAAAAATGTATATATCAAAACCCAAAAAAGAAAATGCTACTTTTTAAATTTTTTTAAATATCGGTTTATTTTTGAGAGAGAGGGAGAGAGAGAGCAGGGGAGGGGAAGAGGGTGAGGGAGGCACAGAATCGGAAGCAGGCTCCAGGCTCTGAGCTGTCAGCACAGAGCCCGACGCGGGGCTGGAACTCACGAACCACGAGATCATGACCTGAGCCAAAGTTGGAAGCTTAACCGACTGAGCCACCCAGGTGCTCCAAAAATGCTATTTTTGATGAAGCACCAGAATCACAGGTGGATGAGACATTAGGAATGATCCATTTATTACATTCGTTCACTCAGTCAGTCAACAAACAAGTTTTTAGGCAACTGTGTACCTATTATGCTTGGCAATCTGTTAGGTGTGGTCTTTGCGCTTACCATAGCCCATAGTCTTACAAACTTTCCCATTCATGGTTAAGCCCCGTAACCATTCCTATGTGGTAGGTACTATCATTGTTCCAATTTCCAAATGAGGAATCTGTCAAGGTCACACATCTATTAAGCAGGAGCCTCACCAAGGCACCTAACGTCAGAACGTCAGCCCTTAACTGCTCTGCCCGCCAAGTCTCCTGGTGGCCAGGTCAGGCCAACCCCTCAAACTGTGACCGTCCCCAGACATTTATACCCTGTCTTCCTTCGCCTACCACTCACTGGCTTGGTTCAGCCTTCACAACTACACAGAATGAGCAGATGACCACATATTCTCTTCAAGCCCTGTGTGTTCCAGACTAAACATTCCTGGATCCTTTGACTATCTGTCGGGGTTTCCTATGACCCAGTATCCCACCACTCTCCTCCAGACTGTTCTAATTTATCAAAGTCCTTAGAATTTGGCTCCATTGCAGAGTTTCTTGCAGCAATTTGGCCATGCAGCTGAGCACACCCCACACTGTTCTGTGTGGTCTGACTAGCACAGAGGATCATCTCTCTGGACCCAGACACTGGGCTTCTATTATCATAACTCAGAAGCATCCTCATTTTGGCTTTTCTGCATAGGACTCTTTAACATTGAACTTGCATTTCGTAGTACATAGCATACATATATTAAGTCCTCTGTGATAACAGATGGTGAACTAGAGAGGCAGGTAATTCCCCCAAGGCTGTATACTAAAGATTCAATTATCTGAAAGCAAAACTTTAACAAAAACACTAAAATACGTGACAAGTGTAGTCACAGGTCAAATCACCAAGCCTACTGTAGCCCTCCCATAGGTGAAATACATCCTTTTGAAATAATGTACAAAACATTAGTAAGGACTCAGACTTTTTAGCATGAAAAAGCCACTGGAACAGAAAATACCCAATACTGTCTCAGTAGATGTAGGGTCATTGTCTGGCATATACTTATACTGTTAATTATTAGAGGAAAAAAATATCGGACATGGCATGTCTTATTTTTCTTAAATTCCAGGGTTTGAGGTAAAGAAAATTTCACTAAAGCAGGTATAAGAGGGGCTTAAAGATGTTAAGGACTCTGGGAAGATTCTGGAAAGGTCCGAGAAGAGCATGAGAAATGCATGGTGCTGGTACGTTGTGTCTAAAGCAACTTTAAAATTTTTTTTTTCAACGTTTATTTATTTTTGGGACAGAGAGAGACAGAGCATGAATGGGGGAGGGGCAGAGAGAGAGGGAGACACAGAATCGGAAACAGGCTCCAGGCTCTGAGCCATCAGCCCAGAGCCTGACGCGGGGCTCGAACTCCCGGACCGCGAGATCGTGACCTGGCTGAAGTCGGATGCTTAACCGACTGCGCCACCCAGACGCCCCTAAAGCAACTTTTAAACATCCCTGCCCTTTTTCCCGGTACAGGCTGCAGTTGTATTGCTCTTGATCTGAAATCTTCCCTTTTGCTCTTCAGAATGTCTTACTTTTGGCTCCAGAATCATTGTGGGATGAAGGTCAAGAATGAGGGCTTAACCACGGGCATGCATGTCCAGAAGTCTTAGCCCAAACTGAATCGAGGGACCCCACAAAGTTGTCAGAACTCTCTCCGTTCCCTGGACTCCCCTTTACGTGACGGCTTCATTTCAGGCAGTTTCTGATTTTTAGAGACAAAGAAGCCTCCGGCATCTCTTGGCTTACATTTCACCATCTTAATCACACCCAAGGCAAAAAAAAAAAAAAAAAAAAAAAAAAAGTGGGCGGGAGGTAGGGCTTCTCTTTCCCATAGTTCCCACACAATTTCCAGGTTTGACTCTCACTGGACCAACCTGAGTCACATGCCCATCTCTCAGCCAACCATAAGAACTGGAGGGATGGCAAACATTGTCCCAGTCCCAGTCATATACTCACTCCTAAAGCAGGTGCAAGGGTGGGTAGAAAGGAAGCAAAGCAGTGATCAGGCTTATCCAAACCAAATGGACGCATGGTTGTGGAATAAAAAGGGATGTTTGCCATCACAAACGGAGCTTGACCCATAGAAGAACGAATGGATAATGGATGGACAAAACCACCAAGTACCTAGGGTAGGGAAGAGAGGAACTTACAGAGGCCCTACTATGTGACAAATGCTAGATACCCTATAAGACATGAATCATCGCAGATGAAAAGGTGGGTAACCACTTAGTAGTGAATCAGCCCACAGCTAAGAGTTAAGCAAAACCCGAGGCAAGTAGATGAGGGCCTCCTGGTGACTGGTTTAAGAAGGAAAGGAGGCAAGGAGAGTCTAGGGGAGGCCATGGTACTGGAAGAGAAAATGACATGCGGAAGGGAGGCTCCTAGACCTGCCTTCTGTCAAGTCTGCCTGTAATAATGACACCAGAGAGAATATTGATATAAAAGCCCAACCTGGACACCATCTGGAGTGAATGGCCTTTTGTCAACATGGTATCACCTGCTGTACCCTTCCAAGGATTGGGAAACCACAATTCCCAGAATCCCTCCCTTGTGTGGCTCCAAGTCAGGGTTTGCCAATGAGACCTGCACGGTGCACTGGGAACAGAGGCCATTCTTCTCTTCACAGCAGACATGTGAGCAGACGTGAGATCCACAGTTGCTTCTCAGCCAGTACTTGTGAATCACCTGTTCTGCTACTGCAGACTAAGCCAATTGGTAGAAACTTCTTCTGCAGAATTCTTAACAACTACAGCAATTACCTTAGAAGCTTTTGAGAAGCCTGAGGTCTTCAGTGTCTACTTCCCTAACCTTCCGGTGCAGCTTTCCTGATTTTTGGTAGCAACTTTTCTGACCTTTGTGCCCCAACCTCTTCCATTACTCATACAAACCCTAATTCCTAGCTTAAAGCCCTTTATTCCTAGAATAGTTAGATTTGTTCCATTTCCCTGCGCAAATCCAGACTGATAGAGAACTCCAGCATAAAAAGGATCCTGTCCTGAGATGAGGCTCTACAGTCTGAGAATGCCAACAAATGTGCCTTGCAGACTTGGAGAAGTTTTAATATACTTTTATTTCCCCTGCCCTTTTCCTACTATGTCATTGAATTTGGAGGAGGGATCAGTAAATAGCTTCATTTAGAAAGTTGACTTTTTAAGTCACAAATGATGTTGCCATACTCAATCAGCATGAATGACGTTCACTCCAATTACCAACAGTAGTGGGATTCTCACACACACACACACACACACACACACACACACACACACACAAAGTTTCCCAGAACATTTCAGCCTCTTGAGTCAAATATATCTGCTTAAAATCCCCAGGAACTAAGACCCTAAGTCTAGAGGACCCTGAGTGTGGGCAAAAATAACTAACAACAATTAAGGGCATACTACTTGTATGTTATGTTTATTGACATTTTTAACTATTTCCCAGGCTAAGATGCCAAGAGAAGCAGGATAAATAAGGAAATATAGGAGTAGGGCTTTTCTGTTGGGCCTTTATCACCCAACTCCAGTCATCTGGATGGGCCATGACGTTCTGGGCCACTTAATTAAGATGCTATGGTCTGAAAACAACAAAAGCAGAAAGTTCTTAATAAATTAATTACATTACAGCCCTGGCATCTTTAAATCCATGGATTCTTTTTTTTTTTTTATTAATTGTTTAACGTTTATTTTTTAGACCAAGACGGATCATGAGCGGGGGAGGGGCAGAGAGAGAGGGAGAAGCAGAATCCAAAGCAGGCTCCAGGCTCTAAGCCACCGGCACAGAGCCCAACATGGGGCTTGAACCCACAAACTGTGAGATCATGACCTGAGTCAAAGTTGGACGTTTAACCGACTGAGCCACCCAGGCACCTCTCCATGAATTCTTATAGAGCCTACAGGTGATGGCAAGAGGTGCCTGGCTTTTGTAAGTAGCTAGGCCTAGGTTAATATCCTCGTTTTGATCCTTAATAGATGTTTACACTGTATTTAAATTGTTAAGCCCAAGTTTTATACACCTGTAAAATAAGTATAATAAAAGTATCACTAATGAAATAGGTATAATTACTTTTACACATGAGGAAACTTCCCAAGAGCAATAATGGCCCCAGGGATAGTTAGAGGGAAGAGTACTTTATTATTTTTTTAATTTTATTTATTTATTCTGAGGAGGGAGGGGCCGAGTGAGAGAATCCCAAGCAGGCATCACGCTGTCAGCACAGAGCAGGATGCAGGGCTCGAACTCACAAACCATGAGATCATGACCCGAGCCAACATCAAGAGTCAGATGCTTAGCCGACTGAGCCACCCAGGCGCTGAGGTGAGGGTCCTTTATACTCTTCCGTGATCTCCATTAGCACCTTCCCCCCCAAAAGCTTAATCTAAGTAAAAGTGATGCTCTTGCTGTAGAAATGCAATTCAATGTTGCAATTTAATGTTGAAATAAAATTCAGAAGAAACTCTTAGTCTCTTCCTAGAAGAATGCCGTTCCTCCCTCCCCCAGTTCCTGCTTTATAAGCTGCCACTTCCAAAATAAAATCCATTTGAAATGAGAGTAATCTCTCCAAAATATTTCTTCTGATGACAATGTTCCACCCAAATGCTACTTCGATGCTTCCTATGAATACAATCACTAGGTTAATGATTTTAGATATCTGGGTTAACTCTCCAGTTTGAACCATCCCATGAGACAAATGTGAGAATGACTAGGTATAAAATGAATTCACTTGTTGGGAGTTAAAACATGGTGAGTAGTTGAAAAGATCAATAAAATTGAAAGCCTCTAGCCAGGCTAAGAAAAATAGAGAAAACACAACTTACTGATATTAGAAATGAAAGGGGGGGATACACTGCAGTCCTCATAGAAACTAAAAGTATTATAAAGGAATACTATGAATAACTCTATGCCCACGAATTTGATACCTTAGATGAAAGTACCAATTCCTTAAAAAACATAATCTGTCAAAATTCACGTAAGAAAAAACAGTGTGAATAGGTCTACATCCATTAAATAAATTAAATTAATGATTAATAATATTCCAAAACAGAAAACATCAGGCCCAGATAGGTTCCCCGGTCACTTCTACAAAACACTGAAGGAAGAAATTATACCAATTCTCTATAATCTTTGTCAGAGGATAAAAGCCAGAGGAATACTCAGTAACTTATTCTCTGAGGTAAATATTACCCTAATACCAAAACCAAAGATGTTATAAGAAAACTATAGACCAACATCTCTCTTGAACATAGATGCAAAATCTTCAATAAGATATTAGCAAATCAAATCCAAAAAAAGGATGAGGAAAAGAATTATGCGCCACAACCAAGTGGAATTTATCTCAGATATGTAAGGCTGGTTCAATATTTGAGAATCAATTAATGTAATCCATCACATCAAAAGACTAAAAAAAAAAAAAAAACCACATAATCATCAATAGATGAAAAAAAAAAGCATTTGACAAAATCCAACAGCCATTCATGACAAAAACCCTCAGTAAAGTAGGAATGACAGGGAACTTTCTCTACTTGATAAAAGCTACCTACAAAAAAACCTACAGATAACATTATACTTAACAATAAGAAACTTGAAGCTTTGCAAGTAAGGTATAAAGCATAGATATCTTTTCTCACCACTCCTTTTCAATATGATACTGGAAGTCCTTGCTAATATAATCAGGAAGAAAAAGAAATGAAAAGTATACAGATTGGGAAGGAAGAAGTTAAACTTTTTTTACTCACAGATGACATGGCTGTCTATGTATAAAATCTGAAATAACCACCCAAACTCCTGGCAATAATAAAGGATTGTAGCAAGGCTGCAAGATACAAGATTAATATGCAAAAGTCAATTGTTTTCCTACATACCAACAATGAACAAGTGGAATCTGAAATTTAAAACATACTATTGACAGTAGCACCAACAAAAAATAAAAAAAAAATACATAAATCTAAGAACATGTACAAGACCTATATGAGGAAAACCACAAACCTCTGATGAAAGAAATAAAAGAACTAAATAAATGGGGAGATATTCCATGTTCATGGATAGGAAGACTCAATACTGTCAAGATGTCAGTTCTTTCCAACTTGACCTACAGATTCAATGCAATCTCAGTCAAAATCCCAGCTAGTTATTTTACAGAGAGACAAAAGACCCAGGGTAACCAACATAATATTGAAGGAGAAGAACAATGTTGGAGGATGGAGCTACCCAGCTTCACGATTTACTATAAATCTACAGTAATAAAAATCGTGTGGTATTAGTGAAAGAATAGAAAAACAGATCAATAGAACAGAGTAGAAAGCCCAGAAATAAATCCCCATCAATAAGTCAATTAAACTTTGACCAAGGAACAAAGGCAATATGAAGGAGCAAAGACAGTCTAACAAATGGTTCTGGAACAATCGAATGGTCATATGAAAAGAATGAATCCTACACCCTTCACAAAAATGAACTCAAAATATATCTTAGACCTACATGTAAAACACAAAAGTATAAAATTCCTAGAAGATAATGTAGGAGAAAACCTAGAAGACCTTGGGGGTGGTGATGCCTTTTTGGATATGAAAGACACAATCCGCCACAGAAATAGTTAAGCTAGACTTCAATGAAATTAAAGTCTGCTTCACACACACAAAAACCAATATCAACAGAATTAGACTGGTTGAACATTTTTGCAAAAGACACATCTGGTAAAGAATTGTTATCCTAAATACACTTAGAACTCTTAAAACTCAACAATAAGAAAATAACCTGACTAAAGCATGGGCCAAAGACTTTAACAGACACCTCATCAAAGAAGGTATATGATGGTAAACAAGCATATAGAAATATGTCCCACATCATAGGTCTTCAGGGAAATGGCAAACTAAAACAATGAGATACCACTACACGCCCTTTAGAATGGTCAAAATCTAGAACACGGATGAGAGCAAATTCTGGCAAGGGTGTACAGCAAAAGGAACTCTCATTCACCTGCTGGTGGGAATATAAAATGGTACATCTACTTTGCAGACTGTTTGACAGTCTCTTACAGATTTAAACATATTCTTACTGTACAATCTAGCAGTTATGCTCCTTGGGCATTTTACCCAAATGCACTGAAAACCCATGCCCACACAAACCCTGCATACAGGTGTTTATAGAAGCTTTACTTATAACTGCCAAAACTTGGAAGCAACCAAGATAGCCTTTGCTAGGGGAAGGGATAAATGAATTGTGGTATGCCCAAACAATGAAATATTACCCAGCACTAAAAATAAATGACCAGGGGCGCCTGGGTGGCGCAGTCGGTTAAGCGTCCGACTTCAGCCAGGTCACGATCTCGCGGTCCGTGAGTTCGAGCCCCGCGTCAGGCTCTGGGCTGATGGCTCGGAGCCTGGAGCCTGTTTCCGATTCTGTGTCTCCCTCTCTCTCTGCCCCTCCCCCGTTCATGCTCTGTCTCTCTCTGTCCCAAAAATAAATAAACGTTGAAAAAAAAATTTAAAAATAAATGACCATATGATTTCATTAATATGTAGAATTTAAGAAAAAAAAAAACAAAGAAAAAAAAGAGACAAACCAAAAAACAGACTATTAAATATAGAGAACACAGTGGTGGTTGCCAGAGGGATGCAGGTGGGAAGAAGGGTGAGATAGGTAAAGGGGATTAAGAGTACACTTAGAGCGACAAGCACTGAGAAATGTATACAATTGTTGAATCATTATACACCTAAAAGTGACATAACACTGCATGTTGACTATATCTTAATGAAAAACAAAAACCAACAATTAAGAAATGAGCTATCACCCATGAAAAGATGTGGAGGAACCTTAAATACGTAACCTAAGTGAAAGAAGCCAATCTGCAAAGGCTACATACTATATGATTCCAACTATATGACATTCCGGAAAAAGAAACACCACGGAGACAATGAAAAAGTCAGCAGTTGCCAAAGGTTTAGAGAGTTGGGGGATACGTAGGAATAAATAGGCAAAATATAGGAAAATTTCAGGGCAATGAAAACACCCTGTATGATATTATAATGATGGATATATGTTATTATATATTTGCCCAAATGCATAGAATGCACAACACCAAGCGTGAACCCTAATGTAATCTATGGACTTTGATTATGTGTCACTGTAGAGTTCATAAGTTGTAACAAATGTACCACTCTGGTGACTAATGCTGATAATGGGGGGGGGGGGGCTATGCATGTATGAGGGCAGAGGCCATACAGCTAATATCTGTCCTTTCTTCTCAATTTTGTTATGAACCTTAAACTGCTCTAAAAAATACCTTCAAAAAAATTTTCAAAAAAGATATGGAAAGAAAAACTTGTGGTGGGCATTTGATCAGATTGGCTACTCCAGTGTAGAACCTATCCGTATACAGCAAGTTTTTCAAAAATCTCCCCAACTCTGTCAATCATTCATCCACTCCATAAATAAAGATCGATTAATAAATTAATTACTTAGTAAAGGCTAATTAATAAAGATTATGGACTCTTTGTCATATGCTGTGCCAGGTTCCCAGGAGACATTCTCGTGGACAAGACAGACACGGTCCCTGTACCACAGTCCCATCCAACCCCCAGGGTTGTGTCATTCAACTTCTTTTTTCTCCTTATTGTCCCACCACCCCACTCTACCTCCCTACCAGGAACTTTTTAAGATTTTTTTCCGGAACCACTTCCTACAGAATTTTAATACCACAGATATATGGTATCTCTGTGCTTTATATATAAAATGAATAAGGTTTTTTTTCACCTTCCAAGGACTGACTTTTGCTCCTTTCAGGACAATATCGCCCCCATTGAGAATGTATAAAGATATACCAGAATAGAACAAATCCCAGAAGCTGAAAGACCCTTAGAGCCTAATAGTCTATGTCAGGGTGGGGGTCAGGATGGAGGGAAAATATGTAGCAGAGTTGACAAATTAATTAAAATCAATCAAAAGCTATTGACCGCACGTCTACTAGATGTCCCCAACTGGTAGGTGTGTGGGATACGGAAGAAGCAGACGCCATCCCGACTCTAAGGAATAGACTTGCGATGCCTCTATTTGGAGACCCAAGAAGAGAACATGTGGGCCGGCAGAGAGTAATGAAGTCCCCGCTATGGTGAGCATTGCAGGTGCACTGGGGTCCAAGGCAGAGCGGTCAGCATGGGGAGCAGGGGAGCAAAGCAAGGCCCTCTGGAGGAGCTAGGGCCACAAAGACCTCAGCAACTAGATATTTGAACTTATTCACAATTATTTAGCACCTGCTGTGTAGGGCACTGAGCTAGGAACTGGGCTTCCAGAGATGACCAAGACCCTATTAGCCATGGAAGCTGATAGAAGAACAGATAAACACAGGAAGAACTCTCCACAAGGAACAAGTGCCACGGGAGGACGAGGCCTCACGGTAGGGTGGAAAGATCAGATAGAGGAGCCAGAAATCCCTGGTTTCAAAGCCCAGCTAGACCATCCCTCTGAGCCTCGGTTTCCTCATCAGGGCAGTGGGAGAAACGTGCCCTCCTGGTAGAGTTGCTGGGAGGCTGCTGGTTTGGGCCCTTGAGAAACAGACACCAAGAAAGGATTAGCTGTGTGAGGGAGTTACTGGGGGCCAGGGAGCTGCAGGAGGCAGGCAGAGCCACCAGATCACCACGTAGCTGCCCCTGCGGAAGGAAGAAGGAAAAAGAAAGCAGAAGCAAACAAGCAAGCAAGCAAGCAAGAAAGAAAGAAAGAAAAGGCAAGCGGGAGGGAGGGAGGGAGGGAGGGAGGGAAGGAAGGAAGGAAGGAAGGAAGGAAGGAAGGAAGGAAGGAAGGAAGGAAGGAAGGAAGAAGAGAGAGAGAGAAAGAAAAAAGGAAGGAAGGAAGGAAGGAAGGAAGGAAGGAAGGAAGGAAGGAAGGAAGGAAGAAAGGAAGAAGAGAGAGAGAGAAAGAGAAAAAAGGAAGGAAGGAAGGAAGGAAGGAAGGAAGGAAGGAAGGAAGGAAGGAAGGAAGAAGAGAGAGAGAGAAAGAAAAAAGGAAGGAAGGAAGGAAGGAAGGAAGGAAGGAAGGAAGGAAGGAAGGAAGGAAGGAAGAAGAGAGAGAGAGAAAGAGAAAAAAGGAAGGAAGGAAGGAAGGAAGGAAGGAAGGAAGGAAGGAAGGAAGGAAGGAGAGAGAGAGAGAGAAAGAGAAAAAAGGAAGGAAGGAAGGAAGGAAGGAAGGAAGGAAGGAAGGAAGGAAGGAGAGAGAGAGAGAAAGAGAAAAAAGGAAGGAAGGAAGGAAGGAAGGAAGGAGAGAGAGAGAGAAAGAGAAAAAAGGAAGGAAGGAAGGAAGGAAGGAAGGAAGGAAGGAAGGAAGGGAGGGAGGGAGGGAGGGAGGGAGGGAGGGAGGGAGGAAGGGAGGGAGGAAGGGAGGAAGGAAGGTGGAAGGTAAGGAAAGGCAAGAAGGCAGGCAGGGTAGGCAGGAAGAGTCTTGGCCTGCTACGCAGGTTCTAAGAAAACATCAGTAAGCCAACAGGACACCCTGGAGCCGACGTTGCACATAAAGGGTGGCCCACATCTCTGTCTGCATCCCCGCCAAACTCGGCCAGCACTGGCTGAGAGCAGCAGGAGTAAACGTGGTGAGGGACACAGAGTGTGGCCACTGAGCCCGTCTCAGTCCTGCCACCTGCAGCGGCGGCCCTGAGAGCTTTATGCTCACGGCCTTTACAGGCAGATTATACGAGAAGATGTGCATCCTCACCATAGTGACGTCAAGCACAAAGTCCGAGCAGCCTTGTCCATGGGAAGGGATGGTGATGATGATGATGAAGAACAGAATACCAAGAGAACACCAATTATGGGGTGTGCTTATTCGTTTCTCCCAGAGGCTTTTAGAGGGATCCACGGAGGGTACACGGGGTGGCGAGGAGAGCCCTGCAGAACAGCTAAGGTTTCTTCAAGGAAGCGGACGCTTCTGGCCAGATTGAATTGACTGCCTGGGAGATGGGGTCAAGGACAGGCCTGACCCCCACAGGCTCGGTGAGCAGACAAAGGCCTCGAGCAGCATCTTCACTGGTGGAGGATTATAAGGTCCCCACCCACCCCCCCCAAAGGCTGCTGCTTTCTCGAGTCAGCGCTCCCACCGGGGTGGAACGTGGGAGGCTCGCATCTGGCTTGTCCACCAACCTCCCCTTGGAAACATCCAGAAGCCAACCGAGAAAGACCAATCACGGCACATATTTTAAACCCCTTCAATGCTATACGAGGACTTCAGAGAGTGAGGAGTGGAACACGCCCAGCCTGGGGACTAGCCCGGCCTCCTCTTTACAACCAGTTCTAAGATGAAGTTGGATCAGTAGGGAACGCTGCAGGAAGCAATTTCCATGGCCGTCCCCCGCTTTTGTGACCCGCCAGTCTGGGCACAGGAGTCATACAGCCCTCAGCTTGCCGTTCCCGCCTTCTGTCTGCTCACTTACCTTCGGGATGGAATGCCTCACCCTCCCGACAAGCCCACTGATGACTCCCACTTACCCCTGCGTCTTCGGGGAAGGCTTCCCGGGGCCCCCGCTGGGACGAGTACAGATCTTCCCGGACGCCTTTGTCCTCGGCCTCAGCATGTTGTGCCTCGACGTCTGGCCTGTAGGCCCAGTTCTTTGAAGAAAGCGTCCGTGGGGAAGTCACCCTTGCGCGGCCTGCACCTCATCCTCGCGGGCCTGGCTCCCGCGCGCCCCCGGGGAGAAGTTTCCAGAATAAATGATGAATAATAGGCTGGTGGTGGGGGCGGGGAGACGGCAGATGGGGCGCCACCACCCTGGGAATGAGAAAAAAAAACAACAACACTCAAGCGAGGAAAAGAGCATCACTATCCAGAGGGGGACACAGAGAGAAGGGTGGGGGACCTGGGTGGCCCTTATGAGCCCAGGTCGCGCATTCAGGTCTGACTTCCTTGCTGGCCACACTGGAGAGGCCAAGCCCCAGGTCCCAGAACACCTGCGAGCTGCCCGACCCTTGCTTGTCTTTCTGAAATCAAGGGGTTTTCTCTGAGCCCTCCCTGCTCCGGGGGACATGCGGATATCTGAGTGCCAGCCCAGGGAACGTTGTGCCCTGGACGCCCGGGGATAAAATCCCACGCGTGGGTCTGAAGGCAGAGCATTTGACGGCTTTCGGTGTAAGCCTCCCTCACCAACCACTGCCCAGTTTGGGAGTGAAATAATTGAAAGACCTTGAGGGTCACATTGAAAATTTGAGTCCCTCCCGGGTTGCTATTTCTCCCTACCCCAACGAAGTGCCCTCGGAATGCACACAGCAGCATCCCGAACAAGAATGTACAACAGAGAAAATGACAGGAGATGGGCTAGTCTGGTGTTCTCATTTCACGGAGAAGGAAACCCCGCGACCCGCCGAAGGTGCACAGGTGGCAAGAGGAGGCTGGGGCTGGATGTACGAGTAGACACAGTAGACTGAACGTGTCCTCCCAGAAGATGGGTGCGGGCCCCAGCCCCAGCACCCATGAATGGACCTTATTTGGAAATGGGGTCTTTGCCGATGAGGTCGACTGGTGGGCTCTAATTCAGTGACTGGCGTCCTTGGAAGAAGAAATTTGGACACAGGCACATGGGGAAAAAGCCATGTGAAGAGGGAGGCAGAGGCCGGAATTGTGCCTCCATGAGCCGAGGCCACTAGGGAGGTGCGAAACAGATGCTCCCTCTGTTGAGAGCCCCCCAAGAAGGAGCCAGCCCTGCTGACATCTTGAGTTTGCATTTCTAGCTCCTGAACTGTGAGAGAAAAAGTTTCTGTCGTCTTCAACTTCCGGTTGAATACAAAGCCCAAGTCCGGGTTTTTTGGCCCTCACAAGTTTCCAGAACCAAAACCTAAGGGTGGAAAACAGACTTTTAACCCAGTGCTCCTACTGCCACCTCAAGAAGGAGGAAAAAGTGACCCGCTTTTGACCCCGGGTTCTGATGAGCACACAGATCTGAAACAGGGGAGATGTCCCTTCTTCGGGAGAAAGCCTGAGGGACAAGGTTAAGTTGGATGAGTGCTCAGGACTCGAGGATTGCTGTCAAGGGATGCACGTTCTGGAAGCCAAGATCCGATGGTCATCCTAGAAAATAACTTGGAAAGATATGCGCCTGCCCAATTTCCCAACCCAAATGATAAGTAGTCCCAGGGGGTGCTTTAATTCTAGCATTTCCAGTGCTACTTTGGGGTCACGTGACTTGCTACACATACACCCTTGGAATTGGTGAGAAACACAGTATTCCAAAAACATCAGCACCCAGGCTGCCAAGATGCTTCTCAACGGAGCCTGCGATCACTGAGGTTTGAGTTAATTGTTTTCCCCTAATCAGAAAATCACAGCCACCCAAGCAGTTCCAACACCCAGGGCAGAGGAGAGGCTGGGAGGGAACCAGAACAATATTCTCCAGCCCCCCGTCGGGGTTTCCCTGGATGTGAGGAGTCAGAAGCTTGGTGGTGTTTCACATTTGCAAAGTTTTGGTCCGAATCCATTTTTCATCTCACAACCGTTCTGGATGATCCAACATGAGTAAGGGTTTGTCCGGGCTGTTTGGGGTTCTTTTGTGAGACTGTCAAAACAATGACCTCATCTGGAGCCATCTGCTGGCAGGAGGGATTGGCAGGGAGCTCGCTTCTGACTTGTGTCACTGGGGCAATCAATTCAAGATGGCCACTCTGGGCACGAAGCTTGCGAAGCGATATCGAAGCAGATAACGGATTGCTCCGTCTCTTTCTCAAGTTACCAAACATGTCAGTGTTAAGGCAGCCTCCACCAAAGGCTGCCTGCCAGGCATGGCAGAGGGAAGACATCATCCCCTGACCCAGAAACACAAACTCCTACATTGCCTGGATTGGGCTGGGGGGCGGGTCGTGTTTCCCCACCACATCCCCGCCTGGACGTGAACTGGCAGAGCGAAAAGGAACATGACCTAATCAGAGAAAGCGATCATCTTTGGAGCAGAAAGCATGTGGGTACCATCAACACGCTCATGCCAACAACACGGAATGACCTTGATCTGACGCCGTACAGTTGAACCAAGGCTTTCCCGATAACGGCAGAGTCCGTGGGAAAGAATCACTCTGGGCATGATTCTGATTCAGTTGGTGATTATCTGGAGAGAATGAACTGGGACATTCGACACAGGCACAGAGCCCGTAGGTGTTTGGGAATTGTGGCCGGGGTTGCTGAGCGCAGCGTTTTTCATGGTCTGTGCAATTAGAGAGCAGGTGTGGTTTTAGGTGCTCAGGAACAGAAGATTTCTCTCTCTTTTTTTTTTAATTGCATGTCCCCACTACCTTCATTTCTCTGGGAGAGAAAGAACGAAGCTTAAGGAAACTATTTTTGACCCGATTCGTCGTGATTGCCAATTTGCTTCCTGAAGTGGCTAATCGGGTAAGCGCGGCAGAACATTCCGGTTTCTGCTGGGGAGCCAGCTTCAGAGCAATTCTGTGTGTTCTCTCTGCTGAGAGCTGAGACGATGCCACTTCCCTCAGATGTCCTCTTATTTGTGATATCGTAACCACGACCTGCGCTGGGGCCGGGCGTGGGCCGGGCCGCCTCTCACGTGGTAAAACCAGCAACTAGACATTTCTCGCAAATCTGAGCTGTCACAGGCTGCCCGGGCATGCGTTAAGTCTGGTGGGAGCCCCTAATTGTAGCCAAATGAGGTATAATTACTTGAAACTTGGCTCCGGCGTGTAGTGAAATTTGCAAGAAGGTCACCGTGACATTATCCACACGGAGCAAAGTAGAAGGAGGGGGGCATCGAAGGCATAGGATGCGCTAAGGCAAAAGTGGTGAGAGCTCGAGAGGGGCTCAGATGAGACGGGGAGGGCGGAGAAATAAGACCGTTACCTGCCTGGGGGTCTCACTCCTAAATCGGCCAGTGTCGCCGATAGCAGGTGCCCAGACACCTTCACCCCGGGGTGAGTTTCGCATAAGCTCCTTTCAGCAGGGACCAGACTCCCACGTGCAAAGCAGACCTTCTAAAAATAAGACTAATGTACTTGGCAGGGGCGGGAGGAGACCGTATAAGAAAGTACCTTAGCAATATTATTTCTTCACGTCCAGGCACCCCCGGCCCCCCGGATGGGCACGTGTTGAGAGGACCCGTCTGCGCTACGACGTCAAGAAATGTGCGTTCCGAAAGGGAGGCCACCGAGCCAACCCCCATAAAACACAATCGCACACGGACACCTCTTCTATCTTTACAAAGTCCAAACTGGACCACGAATTTGCTGCCGCGTTCGACATCTTATAAAGGACGTTTTAGTTCACACCCACCCGAGAATGATGCCAGAAAAGACAGTGCCCACTGCCAGATGAGTCGCGTGTACGTCTAGGGCTCCGTTCTCCACGTCAGAAGTCAGAAGGGGCTGCTCTTGGGGCGCCTGGGTGGTCCAGCGGGTTAAG
The DNA here is from genome assembly GCF_018350175.1 of Felis catus. Taxonomy (NCBI): domain Eukaryota; kingdom Metazoa; phylum Chordata; class Mammalia; order Carnivora; family Felidae; genus Felis; species Felis catus. The sequence goes on from NC_058378.1 coordinate 77,218,436, forward strand.
CGTCCCACTCTTGATTTCGGCTCAGGCCATGATCTCCTGGTTCAGGAGTTTGAGCCCTGCATCAGGCTCTGGGCTGACAGTGTGGATGGAGCCTGCTTAGGATTCTCTCTCTCCCTCTCTCTCTCTCCCCCTCCCGTTCATGCTCTCTCTCTCTTTCTCTCTCAAGATAAATAAATACACATTTAAAAAAAGAAGAAGAAGCGACTGCTCTTTGGGCTAATGTCATTAAGGTGCACTGGAACTTAAAATACCAAATATTTTATGAACCTGTCAAAAATAGTAATTTTTACATCCAGGAATCCACTCCGGCTTTATGATATGGAGATGTTTTACGACATGCTCTAAAAATCGCATTTAAATTTTTTTTTTTAATTTTGAGAGAGAGAGCGCACAGCAATGCAAGTGGGGGAAGGGCGGAGAGAGAGGGAGAGAGAGAGAGAATCGCAAGCAGGCACCACGCTGTCAGCACCGAGCCCAGCGTGGGGCTCGGTCTCACAAACCGTGGGATCGTGACCTGAGCTGAGATCAAGAGTCGGCTGCTGAACCGACTGAGCCACCCAGGTGCCCCCAAAATCGCATTTTACTCGTGCTTTTGTTTACGAAACCTGACAGCCGAAAGCAAGAGAGCAATGACATGACCCAGCAGCTAATGACGACACACCAAAATCAGTGATTTAAAACAAACACAAACGCACATCTTCGTGCGTTTGGCTGAATCACAAGTACACATTGAAGGTCCAGGTCGTCTGATTCTCATGTGTGAGGATCGCTAGCAGTCTCTGCTTAAGTGACTGCATCTTCCGCCTACACACCCATAATAATTCTTATTGGTGGTTGTGACTGGTTTTAAGATGTAGCCAGAGTGATTTCAGGCAAGGCAGCGAACGCAACGATGGTGTTTCTTCTGTAGGACTTGGAGCAAGATGGAGCTCTGGCAATTCTTTTGGTGAAATGAGGCCACAGGGTCCCACTTGTTAGCAGCCCAGCTGAGCGGCCCCGTCCGCCCGGTGACTGGGGCAGGGCTTTCCGAGGACGCGGTTCAAGGGGCAGGGGGTCCACTCCTTTATGAGGGCTGCCGGCCCGAGCATCTCACGGGCTGCTCGTGGGGCCAGGCTGACCTCCGGCCATTCTGCTGGAGCCGGGCTCCGAGCGGCAGACCTCTCTGCCCACCGCCGCCCCACGTTAAACTGTAACCGTCCACTAGGCTTCATGGGTCCGTGCCCCGGGGAATTAAAAAGAAAAAGAAGACGGGACAGCATGATGCACATTTGCAACGAGTATTTCCGCAGCCGGGGGGGGTCTCGGTTCCACTTTTCCCACGACCGTCTAACACAAGTTCCTCCGACGGCCTCTGGCTCCAGGGAGGCCAGAGGAGAGCCCTCCGTTGTGCCGGCCCTGGAGCCAATTTAATTCTCAGTCTCCCCCTAACCGGGGACGTTGGCGAATTTCTTTACGTCCCCACGTCTCCGTTCGTTTCCTCAGCGGCGACGTGAGCTTCAGGGAGGATCAGCGCAGAGGCCCCAGGGACTTTTCCGCTCACCCTCGTATCTGCGAGGAACCTGCTCACGCTGGTGTCCCCCACGGCTGGCTTCTTCACGTCCCAGTCGCACCGTGACTCCTGGGAGGGAGGAGTCCCTGCTCCCGCGATCTCCGACGTGCGGTGTGTCCCTTCCATCGGGATTAGCACATCCTAAATGATCCCGTTGTTGGTGAACGTACTTACTGCCAACTCCCACTGTCCCCCCCGCCCCCACCACTCTGTCACACATAAACTCAATGAAAGCCGGGATCTCGCCAGCTTTATTCATCGTCCTGTTCTTAGAGCCTCAAACCAGGCTTGGCACAGAGCAGGGGCTCGATGAATACCTGTTTTTGAATGAATAAAAATGCATAGGAAGCCCTTGCGCGATATTAGGCCTTCAAAAAACATCAGCCAGCTAAATGAATAAAAAGAACTTGAGAAGGGGCGCCTGGGTGGCTCAGTGGGTTGAGCGACTGACTTTGTCTCAGGTCATGATCTCGCAGGTCGTGAGTTCAAGCCCCGCGTCGGGCTCTGTGCTAATGGCTCAGAGCCTGGAGCCTGCTTCAGATTCTGTGTCTCCCTCTCTCTCTGCCCCTCCCCCGCTCATGCTCTCTGACTCTCTGTCAAAAATGAATAAACATTAAAAAAAAAAAAAGAACTTGAGAAGTTTCTTTATCCAATTCTTTGTCCAATTATACTTATTTGGAGGATCCTAGAATTCATGAACTTCATGCTTTCCATGTTATCGGCCTGATATTAAATGAAGGCCCTTGAATGCAGGACCCCTCTTATTACCTGGGTGTGAGCGGAGGAGGCAGAGGAAAGCCCAGAGGCTCTCACGCCAAACAGACGTGAGTCCAAATCCTGGCTCTGTAGTGTGACCTCAGGCCGGTCATTTATCCAGGTTCTGTGTCTGGAAAGATGGGGTAAATGACGCAGTGTCCTCAGGCTGATACGAGGATTGATAGAAAACAAAGTTTTCCGCAGGACTGGCTACAGAAGTTGCAAGGCCTGTGAACAATGAAATTGTGGGACTCGTTAGTCAGCATTACTAAGAGCTTCAAGTTGGCCACGGCAGAGCATTAAGCCGAAGCATAGCCCCTTTCTAAGCACAAGGCCCGGTGGGGCTGCTGAGGTCGCGCCCATGAAGCCGGCCCTGTGTCTAGAAAGGAGTGGAACTCTAAGAAATGAGTGTCTTTTGTTGTTTTTTTTTTTCCTCCCCTTCCCTTCTCATTAAAAATCTGATGTAATGAAATGAGACAGATTGTAAGAACTGGCTGGACAGAGAGATCCTGAGCAGTGGAATTTCTGCTAAGGCTAACCATTCAGGCTAATTATCCAGTTTGTGAATTATTCAGATACCTCAGTTGTCTTTCTTCTGGTTCTTTGAGTTATGTCGCTGCTGATAATTCAAAAATAAACGGTTCCATTCCCCCGGTTTTCTCCTGTACCCTGATAAATGACCACTGAAGAAACAGGTTAAAACCACAGGCTCACATATTTGGACTAAAAAACCCGGCTCTATTTATCCCTGATGTACTCACTGATTCAACACACGTTTATCGATTGCCTCCAATAGGCAGGTAAAACGGACAGTTCCTAAGACAAGGACCTGGAATTAGTCTGGACTCTGGTGGTTTCAAGAGACAGAAACTCAATCAATTAGTTTAAGCAAAGAAGGGATTTATTGGTTTACTTGACTATGAAGTCCTGGGGTCCAGCTCTGATATAGTGAGATCCAGAAACACAAATATCATGATCAGTCCTTCACAATGATCACGGGCAAAGATGAGACGCCAAGGTTAGCAAGACCTGGTCCCGTATCCATATCTGTAGTCAGAGGAGAGGCAGGATATCACAATTGTCCAGATTTACACAGGACAGGAAAGCAGTCACCTAATGGAAAGAAGGGTACTGAACACCAAAGGACAACAGGTACCCACTATTGGTTTTAATGGAAAAATTTTTTAAAGTTTACTTATTTATTTATTTAGAGAGAGAGAGAGCAGAGGAAGGGTGGAGGGGGAGACAGAGAATCCCAAGCAGGCTCGCCAAAATCAAGTCAGACGCTCAACTGACTGAGCCACACAGGCGCCCCTTAATGGAAAGTGTTTGAAATTGGGATCCAATGAAGCAAACATTTCTAAAGTTCCAAGTTCCTTCTCAACAAACATTTCAGGAAAGAAAAAAAAAAGAAAAAGCCTTATTCTGAGATACTATGAAAATGCATACGATTTTTAAAATAAAACCTTTCCTTCCCTAATATTCTAGACAGAGACTTTGTCTTCATGATTCCAAACATCTGGAAGAGAAATAGAAAACACGTAGGCAATCACCTCCCTGTTCCTAAATATCTAGATGTCTGGTGTCACTTAGCCATTTGCCACAGAGTGCGGGAGCCCCCTCACAGCAGAACTAGAACCAGGTTCAGATAGTAGTTTTCTGAGAACAGAGATAACCTATCTTGTCTTGTTTTTTTTTTTTTAGAGATGAATTAGCTCAGCCCTACTGGGAGAGCCAAGGATAAGGAGTAAAAACGAATACAGGAAAATTTTAAAGTGACATTTCCAAAGCTGACAGGGGTGATGTATTTCCTTAGTCTACCTGAATTCTGTTGTGGAAGGACGTAGTTAAAAGAAAAACTCATTGTAGCTCCTCCCAGGTTTGGTGTTGAAAACTCTGCTTGAAAAGTAGATACGGTGGGGTGCCTGGGTGGCTCAGTGGATTAAGCATCCGACTTCGGCTCAGGTCATAATCTCGTGGCTTGTGGGTTCGAGCCCCGCCTCAGGCTCTGTCCTGACAGCTCAGAGCCCGGAGCCTGCTTCGGATTCCGTGTCTCCCTCTCTCTCTGCCCCTCCCCCACTCGCGCTCTGTCTCAAAAATAAACAAACGTTAAAAAAAGCAGATGTCTTGACGGGGAGAAGACATGATGAGGTGTTAAGTTCTAGCCTCCGTTTTACCCTGGAACCTTGGGTAAGTCACCTAACCCGTCTGGCTTCTGCTTCTCTTCCTGTAAAGCACAGGTATTAGATGGAATCATCTTTCAGGTTTATTCTAACTCCACCATAATTATAATGAATAACTGGTTATAGGAGCGATAACAGTAACCCCTCACATTTTTTACAACACTTTACAGTTTATAAAGCATTTTCATGCATGGCTCATTTGATCCCCACAGTAAGCCTGCGAGCAGTACATTCAGTCCGACTCGGTCCCTTTGTGGAGTGGCCGTGTGGCGTGTGGTAGAAATGCCCCTGGACCAGGTCTTCCCGTGCTGTGAAATAGATCTCCAAACTTCAAAAGTGGGGTTAAGTGTTCGTGCATTATTAAAATCATCTTTTGGCACAAGCCTGACAGATTTCAGGCCATCAGGTCTCCTAGCGGTTCACTGACTTCTGAACAAAGCAGATCTGCATTCAAGGCTTACGTGAGTCATGACTTGGGGCTCCATAGTTACTCCCATTTAAAAGCCACCCAGAGAATGCAGGGTTGGGGCAGAGAGAGTACAAGAGGAGCCCGGAATGTCTTGTGATGCCAGAAAATAAGGGAGAGCTCAAAAAATGATGAGGGCTTGTTGATGGAACAGAAGAGCCAAGCCAGAGGAGCTCCTAATGGCTCAAGCTGGAACAGCTCGAGCCACGAAACAAATTAGGATAACACTGGATTATAACTCACTGAACGGAATGAATATCCCAAGTCCATGCTGACTTACTTATATTAATTAAGGAGAAAAGACTGCTTTTCCTTAGAGTAAAATCCCAATTAGTAAGTGTAGAAGGACAAAAAGAAATAGAAAAAGTTGTGGTAACAATAGGCACACTTCATAATAATCATTATTGCAGCTACGACAGCTACAGACGCTAACGTCAGCGGATGGGAGTTTCAGAAACAGAATCCGCTTAGTCTCATGGGAGCTCCCTCAAGATATTTATTAACTGGGGAAGAAAAGGTAGGGGAGAAAGCCGGCAGACCACACCTTCACCAAGAGATCAAGGTAAATATCGCCAGTAACAAGGTGCATCAACAAAGGATAAAACATCATTTCTGTGCGATTCTCACCAAATCTGCACAACCTCATTCCCATCGTGGGAAAACTTCAGATACACCCCAATTAAGGGTTAATCTACAGAAGACATGGTGAGTAATCTTCAGAAGGGTCAAGGTTGTGAAGACAAAAGCCTGAGTGAGGAACTATTTCAACTTGGAGAAGCCTGGGCAGAAAGAATAAGTGCGACGTGGGATCCTGGGCATAAGTGGCAAATTCCGCAAGATTCAAATATGGTCTTTGGCTTGGTTAATAGAATGGGATCAATGTCAATCTCCTGGTTCCGATCATTATACTATAGTTATACTATATACTGTCCTATACATTATACTATAGTTATATAACATGCTAATGTTCTATTAGGAGAAACTGGGTGAGAGATATATTGAAACACACTGTGCTGTGTTTACAACTTTTCTGAGTGTCTCGAATTAGTTCAAATACATTTTTGGATATCCCAGGAGACATTTTTTTTTATTTTTTTTTTAACGTTTATTTATTTTTGAGACAGAGAGAGACAGAGCATGAATGGGGGAGGGTCAGAGAGAGAGGGAGACACAGAATCTGAAACAGGCTCCAGGCTCCGAGCTGTCAGCACAGAGCCCGACGCGGGGCTCGAACTCACGGACTGCGAGATCATGACCTGAGCCAAAGTCGGACACCCAACCGACAGAGCTACCCAGGCGCCCCCCCCCCAGGAGCCATTTTAACAGTTCTCTGAGCTCCTCAAAAAGATAACGTGCCTGTGATAGCTAGAGTAACTGTAATAATCCATCCTGGTTCTCTCTCCAAAGGGTAGCTCTCTAGAGAGTGAGATCCATGGGAGCCCCACATTTTGACCTTGTAGGTTCACTGACAATCCAGCTATTGGAAACCATTCTGGGTTCTGGACCACTCATCAATGGGAAGGATTGCTAAACTTAACCCTCTTGGGAGACAACATAAGCACTGTCTTTATTGAATGCAGAAAGAGTGAGCTTCATAATCCCAAAGATATTTTTTTTTGGTAAAGTTTACTTATTTTGGACAGAGAGAGAGAGAGAGAGTGCGAGTGTGAGCTAGGGAGGGGCAGAGAGAGGGAGACACAGGAGCCGAAGCAGGCTCCGGGCTTGAGCTGTCAGCACAGAGCCTGACACGGGGCTCGAACTCACGAACCGTGAGATCATGACCTGGGCCGAAGTCAGACACTTAACCAGCTGAGCCACTCAGGCGCCACCCCCCCCCCCCAAAGATCAATAACAGAAGTATATTCCTAATTTCGATCACATCTATCTTGATTCTTTTTGCACAATTTCAAGAGTACGGCAACCAGAATTCTGCTAGGCTAAAACCTGTCCTTCGTTCCATCTCCAACCCAGCAATTTCTTTGCCGTCAGTGTCTGTTCTCATCCTTAATGGGTGGAGAGCACATGTTATAGCTTCATGTTTTCCACATCTTTTTTGGTTGTTGGTGTCCTTAAAAACACACAAATCTAAATCCGTTATGCATTTCCTGAGGGTGTGAACTGGCAGCAAATTTCGGTTCGAAGCCACATACACCACTGACAATTTTATGACACTGCTCGGTCGCGCACAAAGCCACACAGCTCCAGAGCTGAGGGCCACCGCCTAGAAATGAATCAACCTCCTGAAGCCGTTGAGTTTTGTTTTGGAAACTAGACTTACATGCTCCACATGAGCCACTGATGTCTGCTGTTCCCGGGGATTTGATGGGTAGAAAGAGGGCCCTCCCTCCCTGAATTTCTACTTGCCTTACACCCTGAGCCGCTGACCAGCTCGTATCTGATGGACTCCCTTTATCCGAGTTTGGGGGGTTGGCTTAAGGGGAGGTACAAGACGTGATCCCTAGACATGAGGAGCTTACAGTTTGGTACCAATATTAGTTGATGATTTAAACAGTTAAGCCCTAAATGAGAGGAACTTACTATGTAATATTTAGGGCAGCTGGAATCCAGGAAAGGAGAGCTGAACAGTCAGGAAAACTTCGATCAGGAGAGGGATTTCATCCATTCACACAATAAATATTTAAGTCAGCTCATGTTATGTGCCAGGCACTCCTCTAAGGGCTAGTGTCTCAGTAGAAAATGGACAAAAACAAAAACTAATAGATAAACAAGCTCATTTCGTATGGAAGGAAATAAATTAAGGAAAATTAAATTTAAAAATCAAGACTGGTGGAATGTATTCAGTTGATCTGCAGACTTAAGCATGGAATGTCCGGCCGGACAAACCCAATGCCGCAGCAATTTATGCTCAGGCTTTTGGAGCTCATTCTTAGGACCCCAAATCTCAAATTGATGTAAAGCGTTTGCACCTCTGCAGGCATCACGTTTCCACCTTAGACAGAAATAGGACTTGTGCCTAATAAGATTCAAACAGATCTCATCTCTGGCAGTTTTCTTTTAAATTCCCAGAATCAAGGGCTAAGGTGATTTTTTTTTTTTTTTTTTTTTTTTTTTGGCCATCATTTCTAGAAAGAAGAAACTATGCCAGAGAGAAAAAATGCCATTTTTTTCATGGATCGTAGCCCTATCATCACTTCTTTGGCTAAGTACATCTAAGTCCATTCATTCGACAGTCAACAATAGTGATTAAACATCTAGGACAGTGCCTGGGACACAGTAGGTATTCAATAAATGTTTGTCAAATGAAGTTATCACCTAGAATTTTGGTCTTAACCTTAAAATAATACAGGGTATGAAATGTGACGGGCATGCTTCTTTTACATAGCCTTTATACATTTATGGATCAATCCATTAATGTGACAAAGAGCTTTAAAAATAGAATGTATAACCTAGAGGCAAGTAGTCACATTATTATTATTCATGGAAGTTGTAAGACAATGTGCCTGGCGGCCCAGAGAGCTAATGAAAGTGTCCAATGAAGGGAAAATGATCTAAGGACACCCAACGAAAGCCATGGTATAGTTTACAGTATCAGTTAATGTCCTCAACCATCATTAAAGCAAGCCTTATGAGTATAAAGAAATTGCTACAGCCTTTATGGTTTCGTTAGAAAGGCCTCCCTCACTAACCGTACTTCCTTAGCCAGCCTGCAACGGTGTTAGACATTTATCACTAGGGAATCCATCTTTGAAGCAAAGGTCCTGTATCCTTCAGGTAGATGACGGTAGTTAGCAAAGTGGGCCTGATGAGCCCTGTCCATGGAAATGATAAAAACTCTATTTCACTCTTTGCCCAGAGCTCCCTTCCTCAGACTTCCCACCTTAGAAAATGGTACTTCTATCCTCTTGGTTATTCATGCCCAAAACCTTCTTTTATTCCTCCTGGTTTCTATAAAACATATCTCATCCATTAATTTCGTTCCAGCTCACTGTTGCAATCCTACTCCAGGCCACCATCATGTCTAGTCTCAGCCGATCATGCTGGTCATCTCCCTGCCAGGAATCGATTAGCCATGAATGTGTGATGCAATTATCATCAATGATATATGAGGGAAAATCTGCTGAGAGCTTCTGGGAAAGGCTCCCACACTCCTAAGAAGAGATATTTAGGAAGATATGGACTTTAATTCAATGGGACTTTGTCATTTCTAGATGTGACAAATCGCAATAGCTATCTGGTCCCCATGAAAGAAGTCAGCCTGGGGACAAAGCCAACACACCAAGACAGGCAGAACAGGGACATAAAGAGTTGGGGGCCTGATGATACTGATGAGCCTCTGGGTTAACTAACCTGAGAGCCACCCTAAACCTGAGCTACTTAAAAGATGAGATAATAAATGTCCTTAGTGTTTAAGTAAGTTTGGGCTGGGAATTTCAGACACTTGTAGCCAAAGGTATTTTCACAGATTCCGCCTCACAAGCCTCATTTCTTCTACCTTAGGCCAACTCCAAACCATTCTTCATGCAACAACCAAAGTGATCCTTTCAAAAGATAACTCTGGGTATGTGATTACGCTGCTCAAAACTCTTCGATGACTTTTCTTTCCACTTACAAAAATGTAAGGCCCTTCACGTAGTCCACCAAGCTCTATCAGTTATCTGTTGCTGCAGAACAACAAACATTTAGTAGCTCATCATTTCCGTGGGACAAGAGCTCAGGAGTGGCTTAACTAGGAGGTTTGGCTCAGTCTCCATAAGGTTGCAGTCAAGGTACTGGCTGGGACTTGACCAGGGCCAGAGAATCAGCTTTCAAAATGGCGCACTCACGGGTGCCACTGGGAGATCTCAGCCATGTGTGTCTTCTTAGCAGGGCTGCTGGAGTATCTCCAGATTGTAGCAGTTGGCTTCTGGCAGAGCAAGCGATCCAAGAGCAAGCAAGGAGGAAGCCACAGTGTGTTTTTCTGTCCTAATTTTGAACGTCGCACATCGTCACTTCCAGCACATTCTAGTCATTAAGGATAGACTGCACTTAAGGGGAAGGGAATTAGAATCTGCCTTTTGAAGGGATGACTACCAAAGAATTTGCATGGACAAACTGTAAAATTTCCCCCACAGGTTTTGCATGATCTGACCCGTGCCTACCTTACTTACCTCACCTGGCGTTGCTTTTGCCTTGGAGAAATCATGCCCCAGGCCCACTGGCTCCCCTGGAGTTCAACACATCCAGCATTTTCCCTTCTCCAGCTGTGGGTACATTCTGTTCCCACTGCTGGGAATGCTCTCTTTAATCCCTCACCTGTCTGGAGACTTCTCCATCTCTCCATCTCAGTTTCGATGTCACTTTTTCAGAAAGGCCTGTTCCAACCGCCCCCCGCTTAAGTAAGTCCCCCTGTTATCGTCTTTCTCAGCTTCCTACCTTGTCCCACCTGCCATCTGTCACAGCTGCAATGGTTTGACTCTTTTATTATTTTACTTGGTGAAGATGGCAAGGGTAGAGGCAATGATTTTAGTTGCCACCGTATCTCCAGAGTCTAGGAAAGTACTCACTACAAAACAATCTCCACAAATCCTGGTCGAGTGAGCGAACAAGTGAACAAATGCATCATCCTTGAACACACACAAGAAGGGGCCGGTCGCAAACCGGGGAGAAACACTGGATGTAAGTAGAACTGAGAAGTTAAAACTGTTGCCAGATGGTTGGATTCCGCAACAGAAAAGCAGAGCCAGGCTGGTATAAGGTAGGAAGTGGGTTTCGCGACCCCTGGGTGTAGGTGCCCCGAACATAAGACACGGAGCCACCCAGTGGAGACGGTTTATTGGCACAGCTCGGGCATCCACCTGCCCCACTCTTCCTCTTATTCAGTCCTGTTTTTCTGCCTTCACTGAGAGACCACGACTCCCAGAAACAGCGACGTTGGGGATGGGGGGATGGATGGACAAGTCGTGGCACTCTGCCATGCGGCTGTGAGGTCAAAGGTTAAAAGGGGCAGCATTAGGAGGGCCCGAGGGAGCAGCGTATTCTGGAGGGCAGCCTTTCACGAGGTAATTTTGGCAAGAGACGTTCTACAGACTTCTTCCAATGATCAAGGGCCCCATTATCCCCCGGCGTCAGAGGTGCCGAGATCCCTCCCCGTTCCCACGGTGCTGCACAACGAGAAGGCCTCTGGCAGATGCGAGAATCTGGCAAGAAGCAGTGACGATCCTCGACCTCCTCAGCTTCAAACCTGAAGGGATCTTTCAGTCCTGAGGCCACCAAAGGACCAAGGGGAGTCACCATCAACAATCAGGAGGCTGGGAAAGATTACTTCCGGTGACAAAGTAGTCGAAAGTCAGCATGGAGGTCAGTCAAGATTTCTGTGTCACAGTGTGTAGAGGAGAGCCTACTGTTAAAAACATTTTTTTTTTTTTTAAAACAGGAGAAATGTTATGTTCTGGGTCACATCGAAGTCACCCGATCTCCAAGAGTTCTCCCTTAGGCTCTATGCCGGCCACTAAATGTGGGTCCAGATCTGAAGGTGTGTCAATGAGAAATACGATAAGCCCTGTGCACGAGGCAGGCCGTCCCTCACCCACAGGTCACCACTTAATAAATACACCCTCGGCACCTTCACCTCTGGAGCCCTCATTCCAAACCACTTCACCTCATAGTACCATCCCCTCCACCTTCCCATGTTCCTAAACTCTGATTCGACACCAGTCGGAGCCTCACACTTGACCCCTGTTCCAACATCAAAGGTTGTTCCCCTACCGCCACCCACAGCTCCCCTCATCTGATGGACTTGGGTCCAGCTGCCCTCGGTTATTTCCCGTCCTGGTCCGGCCTTTTCCCTGGGAGGTTCCATCAGCCCCCGGGGCAGCACTCCTTGCCAAGTGGTCGCCCACCTCGGGTTAAAGAAGAAGAATAAACAGACAAAAGGCCCTAATAGCCCACGTCTAAACTGTCTCTGAGGGTCTGAGAGGGTCAGTAATTCAAGTAGGTGTGGGAAGCAGGCAGGGAAACGATTCATCTGACTCTTTCAGTTCAAAGGTAGGATGTTCAGACCCCTGTAAGCAAGGAACTCCTAGGGAAATAAGGCAGCATCTTCTGGAGAAATGGGGCCCTGAGACTAGAACTTGGGTTCGGTCTCCTTACCCACCCACTCACCCAAACACAGGGCCGGGGCTGGGTCTGAGGGCTTGACGTTGCACTGAACCTGCTGATCAAGGTCAAAAGCTCCCAGCCACAGGGGTGGATAGTGGCAGGGACAGGATGTACAGGAAGGAAATGGAAACACTCGAGGGATTGGCTCTCAGCTCCTCAGTCTCCCGCTGCTATGATGATTCTCCTCCGCTCAAAGCTGCCAACGGCTACACTTTAGAGGACAGGTTCCTAGCCCAGCGCACACCATCTGGCCTGAGCCGCTTCTCTCCCTGGTCCATCTAACCTCCAGAGAGAGGAGGAGAACAGAGCTTCATTCCAATCGAGGCCCAAGGGGATGACTGGGGAGCAGGGGACTCCTTTGATAGAACCATAACTCCTATTAGGGTTGGACTGGCCATCAGGATTGTGTCAAGGTTGCAGGGTTTTCAGAACTTGGCAGGGAGTTGAGTTTGTAGATGGCAGAAGGAGGAAGTGTTCGGGGGTGGGAAGCCAGACACGGGTTGGAGACCAAAAAATAAAGGCAGGTAATTCTTGAAGGGGGGTTGGAGATGGTTCTAGAACAGAGCAAATGGTTAGGCCTCAGATGTCCATGTTGAGGGCAGCTCTGAGTGGTCAGGGGGAGGTAGGGGGGACATGGATGTTGAATTGGGGGGGGGGGTTGGATTCTGCCTGGGCCTCATGCAGCTTCATGAAGAACTGACCACAGCCTCTATCATGACCTTATCACACTCATACTCCAAAGACCGGATTTCCCAAACTCAGTTCTTAGGGGATTAAAGTCAGAGTACCTTTCTGTGGTGAAGCATGAGCACTTTCCCGAAGCAACAGCATAATTTTAAAACCAAATGTCATCCATGTTTGCAATCTAACATATCTTTTGTGGGACATCTACATGGCTCAGTCAGGTAAGCCTCAGACTTCGGCTCAGGTCATGATCTCGCAGTTGGTGAGTCCGAGCCCCTCATCGGGCTCTGTGCTGACAGCTCGGAGCCTGGAGTCGGCTTTGGATTCTGTGTCTCCCTCTCTCTCTGCCCCTCTCCTGCTGTGCTCCGTCTCTCTCTCTCAAAAATAAAATGAACTAAAAATAAAATAAAATATATTCTGTCAGCCGCAGGATATATTCTTTCACTAACCTCAGAAGTATTTCATGTAAAGTCGAATCAATCTAGATCACTAATTTTTTATAGTCCTCATTCTTAAATGAAAGAGAATAATTTCTTATTTTTTAATGGACTGTTATTGGCTCCCTTTTGTCATTCAATGTATAAGACTGCGTTGTTACAGGGTCTGCACTTCACAAAGTGCAACTCTAGTAAGAAATCTACTTCTAAAAAGTAGAAATGGCAAACAGCATCTGAAAATATTCTGGTGCACTGGCTATGCTGTACAATCTCTTACAAAAAGAAACACATGTTTGAGAATGTGTGTGGTTGAGCAATATGGGGAGCTTTCTTACCCAGCATCACGCCTAAGATTCAGGTACTTTCCACCAACGTTGTGTAATGGCCACTGTCACCTTCTATTACAGTTTCTAAAACGTCAGGCTTCACAGAACCCATTTCCTTAGAGGTCTTTGCCCGTCATTAGAGCAAGTTCTACCCAGTGACAGTGGGTGGTAGCACTTTAGACAGGCCTTTTTAGAGATTGAAATATATCACCACTCACATCACCTTTTATGAAAAAGTAATGGTGTGCTTACGGGGAAAGGTTTGACAATTTGGTACAGCTATGATTAGAACCTCGGAAATAATTAGGTCCTACCCGACCAATAAGCCCTCCTCCCCAGTGGCTCCCCCTTACTAGCCTCCCATCCCAACCATCACCCTCCAATTGCCTCCCTAACCATCTTCTCCCAAAGGCCCTGCCCGCTGCCCCATTGCCCTGCCCCATCAGACTCCCTGGTCATCTCTCTGGTCAAGCTCCCTCCATCTCTTTTCATCAGCGCCCCCACCAATGGACTTCCCCATTTCCTTCCTCATCAGCTGCCCTCCTTGAGGGGTTACTGAGTGACTTATCTGTAAAAGGAGCAATGGCAGAATGAAGGTGTAGAACCTCTTTGTTATACGCAGCAGCCCCCTACCCCGAAGAATCTGGATAAGACAGTCTGGAACAGGTAGCTGAATAGTTTGCCCAGGTGGGGCTTCTATTCCCCACACTCTCACTCCTGGGATGTCATCTTCTTGGGGAAATACCTAGAGATAAGATATTGGTTTAACTTCTCCATCCAGCTGCCCATATGAAGGAAATCGAAAGAAAGAAAACTGCACATCCCTTCTGCATCTTACACAGACATACCTGTGTATCTCCTTCAGCTTCAGTCGTGAGCAGCAGCAGGCAGGGGCAAGAGAGGAAGCGGACCAGTCCCTATCCTCCTGGTAACCCTGAAGAATTGAGCACATAAACACTGAAGCAAGTTCTTACTTTTCCAAGTTGTCCATTTAGTTTTGCATGTAGGTTAAAATATTGTTTCTCAAACCTCCCGGATGGCATGAAGGCCAGTGTGCTCCTGGGATGGAAGGCCGACAGGAAGGGATGGAATCTGGGATTTAAACTGTATTTTTTTTAGCAAATACAGCAGGAACCTTTGAAGACACAGACTGACCCTTGATCACAATTTGGTATCTACTTTCCTAATCCTTAACTGCTGTCCATCTGGACTATTTAAGCTAGTGACTGCTTCATCTGACCCTAATTTTTAGGTCCAGGCCTGATGAAAACTCATCTGAAGCACCCGCTTTCTCCGATCCCTTCCTTTGATGGGAAGAAAAGCAGTCAGAAGATGGTTCGTTACTAATAAAATTATGCAGAGGTTCTGGGTTGCTTCCATTTTCAACTTTAACGAAACTCAAGTCAATACACATTGGGTGCCTGGAACCACAGTGGCTCTCCCCCTTACGGGCCTGTGAGCATTCACAGCGGGCAATTCTGCCCTTCCAGAGTCCCTGGCTCACTTTTCTTCCCATCTTGCCGGAAGCAAGAGCCTCGCACCAATCAGAACTGGTTCGGACCCATCCCATATCACACTGTATGGGAACAAGGCACTGGCCTTTGCCAAGTGTTGGCCTCCAGATGTATGAAATGGGATAGAAACACCTGCCATTTCTTCTCTCTGTGTGTGTCTATGCCCCTCCTGAAGGAAGTTGTTTCCAGTTACCCCGAAGATAAACTTTCAGGGCAAACTTCTAAAGGAGCTTGTATTCCGATCAGGACAGCTCTGAAACAATTCAGACAGCAAGCATACACGGCTGTAAAGGAGACTGGTGCGAGAAGGAAGTATAAAGGCCAAAGAAAAAATGAGCGACGCATGTGTGGATTGGAAGTTATGTTGTCAGCTCCTTACCGCCTGAGTGCAAAAGGAACAAGATGTTCTTGGGTTCTCGTCCATCCCCTCCCCGCTTGAGTTTTCCGTCCGTGGAAGTATAACTAGGGTATCTACTCTCCAAATCATTCAAGTGACAGAACAAGAAAAAAAAAAACAAAAACAAGCAAACTTTTTTTTAGTTCCCCTCAAGTTCCCCTAAGAAGGCAGGTCTTTTTTCAGACCAATGATCGCTAAGGCTCAGGCGAACAACAGAAATCTAGGAGGCTCTCAAGATATGATGCTCTGCCCGGTGACCCTTGCTCTGTGCCCAGCTGGCCCACAGAAGGAAGTCACAAATCTGGTAGTGGTTCGGGGCGGCAGCCAAGCTTCTTTTTGGCTGCCTTTTTCTCCTCCTGGCTCCCCTCTCTTTTCTCCTGGCTCACCCTAACTCCCCAGAACTAAGGGTTCTGCTCTATAACTTATAATGCCATAATTTGGAGAATTCGGAGGTACCCTCTGACCCCCGTGCATCTGGCAATCCATTTGAACCTCCCTCCCACCAGATAGATGGGACCACGACCTCCCCCCAGCGGTCAGGACTGCCATGGCTTTGAGCCCTCCTCACCATGGCTGTACTTGGAACCCGTCTGACCTCCCCCCAAGCACCACGACGGGAGGTCGGATGGGTTCAACACCCAGCGACACAGCTTTGGCTTCAGATTTCAATTTTGGAAAGTTCCATATTACAGATGAACCCCTCACCTGAATACCCTTCTGGGCCCCGCCCCCTCGGTACCTGCCACCTGTCACGGGAGAGTAGTTGTTCCTCTTCTATTTATCTTTTCACCCGGGTTTGGTGTGTGGCGTTTTCCTTGTTATTAAATAACCAGGGTATGTGTTGATTTTGCTCTGGCCGAAGAGCGTTATACACATAACAGAACAATAAAAGCACCAAAGAGCACCTGTCACTGTTCTGCTCAACTGTGCTTAACTATATTGCCCACATAGTTCAAGGAAGGATAATCTCGCCCAGAGACAGCAGCATCTGGCTCTTGATGCAGATCTCCCTATAGGGATCCTTCTCGGGAGCCCTCACGGAACCTAACCTCCTTTGTCACTGCCACGAAGCTGTCTATCCATCCTCCTCCATTCTGCACTTTACGCCGTCACCGATGTATCTTAGAAGAAACGATAGTGCTCAAAAGCCTTATGGACTAGGTCAGGCAGAGATCCGCGTCTCCATTTTGCAGAATAGAGAAAACTTAACTCATTCTCAACTCTAACGGTTAGGAAATGGATCTCAGGGAAGACTGGTTGCCGCAGATCAAGGCACTCGCTGTCACACCATGCTGCCCGAGCGGTCAGACCCGTGGAAGAAGTCTGCGGCAGGCACCTGCCTTGGCTCACGAGCTATAGCAGTAGAGAAACTGCATCGTGTGCCGGGAGGACTCTGGAGGCGGCGGCCGCTGCAGAAGAATGGGGAGGGAGGAGGGTGACAGTCGGGGTGCTCCAGGACCTGCCGTGGAGCCAGACATGCCAGGAGCAAGCAGTCTGACTTACAGGTGATGCGTTCCTGAGGTGGCACAGAGACCAGTCCCAGAACTAACGAACGACCTCACCAGTCCCAGTGAACTGCAGTGACTGCAAAACCATACTTTAAAAAAAAAAAATACTCATTCGCTTTGAGTGAGAGAGGATGAGTGGGGAAGGGGTAAAGAGAGAAGGGAACAGAGGATCCAAAGTGGGCTCCATGCTGACAGCAGCGAGCCCAGTGCGGGGCTTGAACTCACAAACTGTGAGATCATGACCTCAGCTGAAGTCAGAAGCTCAACTGACTGAGACACCCAGGTGCCCCCAAAACCATACTTTTAAAAGGGAGCCAGACAGGGTGCCTGGGTGGTGCAGTCGGTTAAGCGTCCGGCTTCAGCCAGGTCACGATCTCGCAGTCTGTGAGTTCGAGCCCTGCGTCGGGCTCTGGGCTGATGGCTCAGAGCCTGGAGCCTGTTTCTGATTCTGTGTCTCCCTCTCTCTCTGCCCCTCCCCCGTTCATGCTCTGTCTCTCTCTGTCCCAAAAATAAATAAACGTTGGAAAAAAAAATTTTAAAAGGGAGCCAGACAATACAGGTGACACAGACCAGAGCTCCGACTCCAGCAGAAAAACTGACTCAAGACCATGACGCCCCTCTCCCCAAAAGAGAATTTGTCAGAAGGAAGGCAGGTAAGACTGTCCTGGAAAGATGCTGATACGGCCCTAAAATTTACATGACTTCAGTGAATGCACACCACTGATTGGATACACAGCTTCTGCCTTAAACAAAGAATAAACTTACGGGCTGTGGGATCTGGGGGACTGTCTTCTGTCAAAATTAAGTTTTAAATACTTCTCCCAATTCCTAATCCCGTTTCCCTGGCTAAACGGATAGTAGCCATGGACCAAAGTTCTGCAGCATAATCCTTTTTGGGGTCAAAAAGTGACCTCTGGCTAGCCTCTGCTGTGAAGCACCCAAAAATGTAAATAGAAATATCCAAAAGGAGGGGCACCTGGGTGGCTCAGTCGGTTAAGTGTCCAACTCTTGATTTCGGCTCAGGTCACGATATCACGGTTCACAGGACCGAGCCCTGCACTGGGCTCTGCGCTGACAGCCCGGAGCCTGCTTGGGATTCTCTCTCTGCCCCTCCCCTGCTCGCGTGCTCTCGCTCCCTCTCAAAGGTACATTACCATTTTTAAAAAAACCCAAAAGGAATAAACGGGAGAATTCCACCAGGATTACCTCCCCACCCACCTCTCAGGTCACCAAGCCTCTGTCGGGAAGGAGGGGCCGGCTGCAAACTCATTCCAGTTGGTGCAGAAGCACCAAGCACCTGCTGTGGGAGCCAGAGAGGAACGATTGCCCCCTTCTCACGGGCCTTTGCTAGGTTTCGGCAGACGGTACTAGACTACGCGTTACTAGGAGGTGGGCCTGGAAAACACGCTTCTGATACCGGGGCGCTACCCTCTCCAGCCATGAGCCACTTTTACTCTCCAGAGTACAAGCAGCCACAGACGATGTGCACATCGATGGCTGTGTTCCAATAAAACTTTATTTACAAAAATAGGCAGTAGGCCAGATCAGCCCATGGGCTGTGGATGGCCAGCCCCTGTACTAGATTATTACCGCCCTCTTTATCAAAGCCTGCCTGGCCCATGTCCCAGTTGCTATGATTTGCTTTGTAAGCCCCATGATAACATGAGGATCTTCTTACTTTCCTGGATGGGGGCACCTCAAGCTGTCTCCCCTGCCAAGTGCCACAGGTACATTTATTAAGTTCTTCGGATTATGTGGTCCATGTCAAAGGAAGAACTCTCACATGGGTAGTTCTGGGCATGTTTACAGACCTAAGGGGGGCTGAGAGCAGAGACACTCAGTCACATCTTACCGTGCCCATCCTCCGTTGTAAGACCCGGTCTCAGCTGTAGGTCATGGTCCACGTGAGTGCGTTACATCCCCTCTCGCCACCCCCCCCCCGCCCCTGTGCCTCCATTTGACAAATGAAAATGCCACATTCTCTTAATGCTATTTGAAATTAAAACTACATCAAACATCTTCCCAACAGGGGTAATCGCTGCAATGTTTTCAAACAACACACACCCTTCCATTCCTACTGCTACCCCCCGACTACTCCAGACCCTGACAGGACCCTCTAGGAAGAAAGAGCCTCCTCCACCTCCTTGGGATCACCGTTCCAGGTAGCTGAGATGCTATTCACAGCATTCCAGAGTCTTAAATACGCACAGAATTTTAGGGTGGGAAGGAATCCAGAATACACAGAGTACAACACCCTCTCCCCGCCCCCCATTCAATTAAGAAGTTTTCAAGACCTTCTTGTTTTGAGACCTGTGGGTCAAAAATGGGGGGCCGTGATGGTCTAGAACGACGCAACGTCCCCTTGCACTTGGGGCAAATTTCGGCACTAACACGATGTCTTTGCACACCAAAGTGGGAAATGGCAGTAAGTTCTGGGTAATTCGAACAACAGCTGTCCCTGTGGTTTCGGGGCTGTGGTTCGCTTCTTAATCAAAAGGCATTCGGCCTACAGGAAAGGGGTCCTATAAATCACAGGAAGTTTCAAGAAGTCAACAAAAGGATTCCAGGCGGGAGGCGGCCAGAGAGAGAGAAATCTGATCTTAGTCTGTTTTATTAAGTTAACATTTTTCTGCCGACATTTGTCTTCTCCCCTCTAAAATTCCTCAACTGACTTTAAGGATAAAGACGCAAATCTATCGTTGGCAAACCCTAGAGTGGGTGGGCCATGATTCTACTCTCCCCTCAAATATCAGCTTCAAGACAAAATATAATAACTCCAAATTAGCTCTTCGTCATGAGCAATAAATTATACATAAGTTGAAGTTCACAGCCAGAGAAGTTGAGACAGCCCTGATAACAGGCTAAAAAGATCACGTCTCAGGTAACAGCATAAAGGCCTCATCTGGCTTTTTACCCAATATTATGGTTGGTTTAATGGCAGGAGGTGTTCAGAGACTACCTGCTAGTGTTTTAGGAAGCATTTCGCACTACCCTAATGGACAGCTCGGTCACACAGAAGCTTCCTTCCTTCCATTGGAAGAAAGCAGGCTGACTGGGATTTTAATACCAACGTTTGTGCTTCCTGCATCCATGCGAATACACGAACGCCGCTGCTCCCGAGCATCCTTTCCGATATTCCAAGAGCAAGAGAATCCCCTGCGCCCACTCACATTTTGGCAGACACATGGGAGAATCCCTTTCCTTTAAGGAACACTCTCCCCGACAGCTGCGAGGGGGCTTGAGGTGCTCAGATATGAGAGACTGTTTCTGGAAGTCTCCTGTTCAACTTGCTTCCCTTCATACTTTCAAAGGAGCCAAGTTTGGGAAAATGGGATTTGACTACTGAGAACTGGGGGATTTCGCCCTGAGAAGACAGTAGGACTAGTTTCACGGCATTTTTCTTTGCACGCCACTTTCTGGCTCGTTACCTGGCTGGAGGCTGGAACCGGCGATGGTCCGGCCAACGCTGGTGTCAACACGGGCAAGGCTCCTTGGAGTCACTCTGTGAACAGACTTGGCCTGTGGGTAAATAATGTAACGATGCGGCTGCTCAAGGTCGGCGGATGGGTCCCCCGAGGCTCTGCAGCCTGGGAGATGTCCCATCTGACCCACCAGGAGAGCCACAGGCAGGGAACCACTCCTCTGTGCTCGAGGCTGGCATGGAGTGCTGCCAGTGAGCCAGTGTGGACCCAAACACTAACCCTAAAGGACTCAGTGGGAAAGAATA
Source organism: Felis catus (assembly GCF_018350175.1). Classification (NCBI taxonomy): domain Eukaryota; kingdom Metazoa; phylum Chordata; class Mammalia; order Carnivora; family Felidae; genus Felis; species Felis catus. Next base: position 77,239,081 of record NC_058378.1, read on the forward strand.
ATACGATTGATTTATAACTACCCACCTCTTCCTAAAAAAAGGTTTGGAACCCCCTAAGTATCAAATTGAATACGCTAGAGCAGGAGTTTGCAAGGAAGTCCCCAAAAGCTTAATCCTCTTTTACAAATAAAGTTTTATTGAAACCCAGCCATGCCCATTCGTTTGCATATTGGCCATGGCTGCGTTCACTCTGCAAGAGGGGCGTTGAGTAGTTGTAAGAGACCGTATGGCCCGAAGATCCTGAAATATTTATGACGCGGACCTTTACCAGAAAGTTCGCAGGCTCCTGCACTAGGAAAAGATAAGAGAGAGAAAACATTGACAGCGATTTGCTCCTAGAGGTGGCTGTTATAAATGAATTCACACACCGGAGTAAAAATTAGATTCACCTTAAACAGCCAACAGGGTAGAACAATGGTTGGGGAAACATGGTCGACACGTGATGAAATAGCACATGACCATCAAAAAGTGCATTTGTAAAAAAAAAAAAAAGTGCATTTGTAAACGTTTTTAATGGCACATGGAAGGACTTACAGTATTTGTTACGTGAAAAATACAGAATACAAAATACATTACCAATGAAACTCAACGGAGCAAAAGAGGTTTTATCACCAGAGGGAAACAATACACCAACACTTCAGCATTTGAGAACTGGAAATGTGAATGGTTTTTAATGTTTGCATTACACTTTTAGGGTTTTTAAGTCATTTCTGCAACAAATATTTTTTCAGTTTTACAATAAGAATTAAATAAAGAGTTTAAAATGATCTTATTGAGGAGCTGCTGGCTGCCAAGTTAGAGAGAGACGGGGAGACAGAGACAGAGAGTAGAAGGAGGAGGGAGAGGAATTAGAATTAGAAGGAGGAGAAGGGGGGGGGGAAGGGCAGAAAGAGAGAGAGACGGTGGGGGGGGAAGGTGTTTGCTAAAAAGCATTTTCAGTTTCTAGTGAAGCCAAAATATTCTCCCGGCAGAAAGTGTTCAGGGTCTGCAGTGATGAAAGTAAAGATCTGTGGGCTGATTTCTACCTGCTTCTCAGGTTGGAGATATTTTCAGGAAGGTTCTTGAGAAAGGTGACCAAGAGTGGTCTCTCTATGGTTTTTGGAAAACAAAAAATTAGAAGCCCCCAAAATGTCTTGTAGGTATTGACCCAAACATTCATGCAAAGACTTACCTGGAATGCTTAGTAAAACTTATCATATCCCCTGGGGGGGAAAAAACCCACAATACCAAAAATGATGCTAGCGTCTCTGCTTGAATTCATGGCGTTTTTTCGCTGTGGTTGTGATTGTGGAGAGCTGCCTAATCGCAAAATTGGAGCTAGAAAAGCTGACAGACCGAAGTGTTAAAAATACAGACTCGGCTGTTTTTCCCTAACTAGACATTGAAGCTACACGGCAGAGTGATAGATCGTTGCAGACTGTGTGGCCAGCAGAATGGACAAAGCTTTTATTCCCTATTTACTCCTACACAAAGCTTTTGACCAAAGATGCAGAAAAGAAAGTGGATGTTTATTAAATTACACCAAATCACTTCAAACGTAAAGAAAAGACGAAGACAAAGAGCATAATTTAATCTATAAAAGCCTGTCAACTTCTTTATTCCCTCCATTGTGAAGGCAAAGAAACAGAGTTGTGTCTTCCTGACGTCGCAAGAAATCCCCTTAGAATTCTAATCCAAGCCCATTTAGCCACATTAAATTGGGGAGTGAGGCTTGATTACTGTGAAACGCAGAAAGTAGGACAAACGGAGAGACAGTCATATATCAACGAGTTTCTAGAGCCTTGGAAGACAGTCTTTGAACCCTGAAAAGAACTACCCAGAATGAAAAACAGAAGGAAGATGTGTCGAAAGCATTTAAATCGCTAGTCACACCATCCACACTGCTCACCCCCAGAGATCTGACACAAGGAGTGAGGTCTCCCTTACCTCTAGCCCAAGTGCAGAATAATCTTTTTACCACCAAATTCAAACACATCAGTGAGTCTCCTGGTCCTGATTTAGATGAAAAGAGAGCTGGCAACTCATATCCAGAGGGCCCATGAGTTAGCAATTGACCAAAAAATACCTTTCTCTAAAATAAAAATATTACTGGTGTCCCACCTCTTTTATGCATTGCAAGGAAGTATGCTGACGAAGAAAAAGACTCAGAGGCTGTGTGGGTCAAAAATGCAAAGACATGTTTGAAATCAAATTGGCTCTCTTTTAGAGTGGTGCCATTGACCTCCTAACAGGGGAAGCACCTTGGGTCAGCACTCTGGCTTTAGCGGGGACAGAAAATTAAGGCTGGGTGCACAGCAGACATAGTGGTTCTGGAGGTTTCTTTAGTCAGAATTTTTGTTAAAAAGACATAAAAATGAAGATGCTTTTATTCTGGTCTTTCGTAAGATTGAGAAAACATCAATTTTCCATGTTCATATCATTTTCGCAACATAAAGTAACTTTGGGAAGAGCATGATGGCCACCAAATCTCATCCCCTACGATGTCACCACAAGTTACTACCATTAAGAGTAGAATAGCATATTTTAAAAATACTGTACTTCATTCATGTAAAATGCTGTTCATTGAAAGACGCACTTTCACGCGATGAGAAAGTCAAAAGAGAGAGAAAAGGAAGGAAAGGAAAAGAAAGAAGCAAGACGATTATGGAAGCAAGACACCAACGACTGTCAGATGCATCGTGATTTCAAAAATGATAAGAGTTAGGGGGAAAAAATGTATATTAGAGTTGATGAAAATGTCAAGTTTTTCAAATGGCTGAATGACCTACCCTTCACCAATTCCTTCAGAAAATACGTGAGTTGGAAATGTGCCTTCGAGCTTTCGGGGCAAGCAATGGCTACTTCCTTAGTTACTAGTAACGCCTTCCTACACCTGTACAAAAGGAGAATGGCAACCTGTTACCTAGGTTGGTTGGATAACCAGATGGGTACTTAGGTCAACATTCTGGTTAATGAAGAGTTATATGCATCATAACAAGGGTACATTTTTTAAACAATTGAAACATAGCATCATTTATTTAGTATTAAGACGATATTAAACACTATTTACTCTTTGATGATATACTTACTGCCTCAGGGTCATAATTCAGGACATATTGTCCAATGCACAATGGAAAGGGGGTAAATAATTATTAAATAATATATAATTATATATTGCTAAATATATCATTATATCAAATATATAATGATATAAAATAATAATTATATATTATTAAATATATAATATTAAATAATAAGTCATTTCATTGGCAGGTAATTTAAGGCCCTCTCTACTCCTAAAATGGTCTCATCAGAAGATAGAAATTGCCGGGGCGCCTGGGTGGCTCAGTTGGTTAAGCGACTGACTCTTGGTTTTGGCTCAGGTCATGATCTCACAGTTTGTGGATTTGAGCCCTGCTTTGGGCTCTGCCCAGTAGTGCACAGCCTACTTGGGGTTCTCTCTCGCTCTCCCCACCCCTCCCCCACTCACTGTGTCTCTTTCAAAATAAATAAACTTAAATTAAAGAAAGAAAGAAAATAGAAATTGCCACGATTCGTGGAACCAGGACCCATTCAGCTCAATATTCTGTTGCCAAGAACAGCCCTGAGTTACTCGTGGTAATGACTCTGTGATGCCTCCATCACAGAGGCATGGCATGGCATAGGTACTCTTATTAACCATGCCATTTCATAACCCACATTCTTTTCTAGACCCCTATGGATTCCTGTTTTCTCCTAGCTATACCACAGCACCGTGAATAAAGGGAAGATCTTCCACAGTCCTCTAGCCCAGCGTCACCCACTAGAGCATCCCTGGATTGCTCAGTCTCATGTCTGGCCTGAAGAAAGCCCTCGATAAACAGCTGTCGAACGAGGGATCACATCACTGCCGTGTCAATATCAAAGCAGGGTCTGACCAGCCCAGAGGAGACACGGAGGAACACATCTTGACTTCAAAAACTTTATTTCCGTGAACACAGCTTATGATCACGTTACCTTTAATTCAGCTGCAACGCACTATTGGTACCTACGGAGTCAACTGAGACCCCAAGGGAGACGTAGCCCTCGTTCTGTATTTGTGGATTTGGTTCTCTATCTGTGTCTCTTGAGGCAAGAGGTGTTTAGCCCCGGGGGGTCCAGGCTGAGCTTCAACGACCAGCTGTCCTCAGGGCACAAAACAACAAGCTCCCAAGGGTGGGATTTACTATCATATCGTCAGTGATGAGAAGAGGGCCTGACACACAGTAGATATTCAAGGAATATTAACTGAATGAATGAGTCCCCTCACATTTTTATTTTATTAGATTCGGTCCATGCTTCAAGTTGCTCAAGGTGCCTGGGGACCTTGAGGAGGGTCAAGCGACCGACCGTAGGAATCCCTCTCGGCATCCAGCTGTGTATACCCATGAATAGCAAACTACAGACCACAGGCCAGGTCCAACCGATCGCCTTCTTTTGTACAGCCCACGAGCTAAGAGAGCTTTCACATTTTTAGGTGAAATGTGAAAGGTTGGGGAGGGAAATTTCAAAGAAGAACAGTATTTCATGACAAGTGAAAACGATACGAAATTCAAATTTCAGCATTCAAAGCAAAGTTTTATCAGAACACAGCCATGCTCCTTTGGGTACGTGTTGTCTGTGGCTGCTTCTAAACTACGACAACACGGTTGAGCAGTTGCACCCAAGACCCACAGAGCCTGAAAACTTAACTTTTTTAGTATAGCGCCCTTTACAGAGTAAGTTCGAGTGCCCCTAGTCTACACATGCCCTTAATGGCCTCTTCTTGACCATTATCTAACGTGTGACACAGGGTGAAGGCAAGGACTGAAGTTTGAACTGTGTGCATACTCTTGAGACCTCCCTCCAGCAGGGTTCAACCCACTCGTATCATCCTTCGGGTATTCGCCAACTCGATATGGCTTGAGCGCTCTGCTCCCATTTTTCCATCATGTCCCCCAAAGGCTCCATGGGAGGCAGGTGGCTGAAACCTAGAAGCTAGCGATGATGATGGATTTGGAAATTTCCTGAGAGTTGCAGCCCTCATTCTAACCACTCCCCAACGTAGGGCACAGGGACGGAAGCCATTCACTCACGGGCCGGTGAAGTATACGAGAGCATATGACAGTCATATGCAAGGCTACAAATCAATTCCGATAGTTCACCTGGGCAGTTGGGAATTCCTGCCGTGGACTCAGGGGTGTGCCAGACCTTGGAAAATGGGGTCCGCAATGAGGGGACTAGTCCCTGCCTCCCTCGTATTCTGCCTGCTGTTCTCTCTTCACGCACGGGATGCCTCCCGAGTCTTAACCTCTTAAAAGAACGATTTCTGAGGTTCCATGACGTGACAAATTAACATCGGCCTTGAATAACAAACCCCCTTTGGATTTCAAGGACAAGGAGGGGAGGACCCTCTCTGCTGAACTCGAGAGAGGAGATAAATGGAGATTCTGAATCAATTATCTCTTCTTTCTCTCAAAGAACACATCATTTGGTTTTCATAAAGTTCTGGCCGTTGCCTTCTGGAAAAATTCACGGAGCCAACAAGAAAAAGAGAGGAAATGATTAAAAAGAATTTGCTCTCAACACTGCTAATTCGTTGAAACCCCTTCAAAGGTCTGCGCGACGGCGCCCCAGAAGCTCAGGCAATCTGATGCTCTCTGATCGCCTCGGCCGCTACATTCATCTTCTGGCGGCCGCTGGCTGCCAGGAGAGGTCGCGGCACGATGCCAGAGCTGTCTGCAGGTGAGTGTTCCTTCTGGACGGCAAAGGTCCAAAGGAGAAGAGAGGCTGGGAACACACCCCAGAGCGCCCATCTACGCTGCCGCTACGTTTGCCCGGGGAACAAACCGCAGAATGCTAAAGCGGCACTCGGTGTTAAGTCTTGTTCAGACCACAGAACCGAAGGAGGAAGGAAGAGCCGGTGGAAATGATGAAGCAGAGGCGGGCAGAGGTCACCGCGGGAGAAGTGGGTAAGAACCGCCCGACACCGGCATCAACACGAGACCCGCCTCTCCCAGGAAGCCCTCCCAGGTACCTCCGCGTCTCACGGATCGCCCCCCCTGGCACACCTCCCCTTGCACGGACCTTCTGCCACAATCCTTTTCACCCTTAACAGAGGGCTGCTATGACTTGTGAGCTCAGGCGTGGCTACTCCCGAGAGCGCTCCGGGGCTAGGGTTCCTATGAATAATGTTTTAGCTTCCTCGTGTATCACTCGGAGCACCTGCACACACATCGAAAGCACCTAGTATTTATCAAAACAACGGGAACAAAGAGAAAACGGCTACTTTTCGCCTTTGATAAATCCGAAGTGGGCGTCTTCTAAAAGGAGGTGCCCTCTGAAGAAGACAGACTTACCTCCTGCCCTTCTGACTCCTATTTGACAGCTTTAAAAATGCTGTCAGTTTAAAATGGAGCTTGTCTTTCTGATGACTGCAGAAGTGACTGGCAGCTAGAGACCCCTCGGGTCACGGAGATACTCACCTCGCAGAGGAAAGGGCAATGCTGATTCCAAGCAACGGAGCTCGCCTCTGCCTATAAATGATCTCAGTACCTAAACCACAGCCCCTTTGCATATGGCAGAACCGAGGCAGACGTGGGTTCTTCGGCCACGGCGTTCTCTCTCCTGCAACCCGTGACCTCATTGTGGTAACAGCAGCATTTCTAGATGCCAGGGGGCTCTCCCTCAGATGAATATTTAAGTAACGCTTTAATCTTCCTTTTTCTGCCTTAACAGAGACAGTAGTAAGACCATAATTTAACCTTAAGACATTCCAGAAGTTATTCTGCATCACAACAGATACTGAAAAAATTATAAAGAGAGTCCTATCGTGCTCTATTCTAATAGATATTGCTTTATTCCTCTTGCTTCGGGTTGCTGGGAGACTATGTTTATCAAAATGGTAAAAGCTCTCCAGCCATGCTGGAATAGCTAATGGTACATCGCAGCAAGAGAAAAGTTGGATAAAACACAAGACCCATCTGTCTAAAGGCATCAGAGAACGGCCAACGCATCCAGGACTCGAGAAGGCACATCCCAGAGAGAAGGGGAGTTCGTTGAGATGTGCCCAAATTTCTGCACACCTCCTGTCTCCTTGGAGCGTTTGCCAGAGGAGCCAGAGGCGGACAAGCAGAGAGGAAAGAGGCCGATTAGCAATCAGAGGAGCCAGTCGAGTTTAGGCGATCTCCCAACCTGGTGAGACAGGAGTTCGGGGTCACCGAGGCAACCAGGTTTGGGGCGGACAAGATCCTAGGATACAGCAAGGTGCAGAGGGCTCAGCCCAGCGTTCAGTTTGTTTCTTCTAGGGGTACTTTCTGGTCGAGATGCACAGAAAAGAAACGAAGAAGCCAAGTAGAAAGGCGCTTAAAAGCAGAACAGAATTTTGGGCTATCTCAAATGGATGGAGAGGTGAAAAATGTCTAGATGAACCAAAGAGGAAGGGCTCTAGGAAACACTTCAGATATCCGGTTGGAAACCCCAGAGATTAATATCCTGGGAACAGGAGCAAACCAGGAGGGGATGAAAGAGTTGAAGACTCCAAACCAAGCTTGGGTCAGCCTCTTCCCTAACTGAAATGAAGTAATCTGTCTCCCCGTTGCACACCCGAGGATAAGGTGTATTCTCCCTGGAGGGAGACAGCATAATGCAATGCTTCTGAAAAATCCATGCAGAAACAGAACTTCTCTGCATACAATTAAATTAACTGATTACACCAAAAAAACAAATAAAAAAGCCACAAAAAATTTCACAATAGAAACAGGCTATAGTTAACCAAGATATTAAAGTTCTCAGACACGGACTTGACGATAACTGTAATTAATATGTTCACGACAACAGATGAGAACTGAAATATATGAAAAGATAGAAACGCTAGGATGGAAATTCTAGAACAATAAAATAGCCGAAACTAATAACTTAATAGAGGGCTGTAGCAGAAGAGTAGACGTAACTGAAGACTCAGAAATACAGTAGAAAATGGCCAGGACTGAAGACGAGAGAGAAAAGGTATTGAAAAGTACAGAAAACAATATAAAAGCCATATAAGACCTAATGAAAGGTCTAAAATATGTGCATTTGGTGCCCCAGAAGAGAAGAAAGGGAGCGAGGCAGAAGCAATATTTGAAGAGAAAATGGCTGGGCATTTTCCAAAACTAAAAAATAATACCAAGCCACAGATTCAAAAGAGACTATGAATGAACCCAACTAGAATAGATGCAAAGAAAAATCACACCTGCAAGAAAATACAATAAACACATTACAACAAAAGAGCTAACACCGAAGACTAACACAAAATCTTAAAGCAGACAGAGGGGGGGGGAAGGCACATTCTCTATGTTGCTAAATACACAAATACCAAATGCCCCAGCACTCTCATTTCCAGGTATATACACAAAAGAATTGCACTACTCTCTCCAAAGACTTAGGTAAGAATACCGAGGGAAGCACTCCCTGCAGCAGCCAAAAACAGCAAGCGACCCAAACGACCCATCAGCGACAGAACAAATCATGGTAATGTCCTATAACGGAATACTATACAGCGATTAACAGTGAAAACTGCTCCACTTACAATATAGATGAAACTCACCGATACAACATTAAGCAAAGGAAAGAAGAAACAAAGAGTACCTAATAGATGATTCCGTTTTTATTAAAGTTTTTTCAATAGGTAAAACTAATCTGACTTACTAATCTAGAGGTCGGAGTTGTGGTTAACTCTGGGCAGCCATTTTTTGGTCTTAGAATGGCACAAAAATTGTGCTAGAACGCCACAGATGGTCTATATCTGGAGCTCTGTGGTAGTTACATACGTGTGTATGTACATAAAAATGAATTAAGTCAGAAGCTTAAGATCTGGGCTCTTTACTGTATGTAATTTAGACCTCAGTAAAAAAAAAAATGTAAAAACTGAAAACAAAACTGAAGACAAAATAAGGATGTTTCTAGAATAACAAAAATTAAGAAAACTAATCGCTCACAGACCTGTATTAAAGAAAATACTGAAAAGAACTGTTTTTGTTCTGCTTTGTTTTGGGGCAGAAGAAAAATGACCCCAGATGGAAACTCAGTAATGAAGGAAGAAATGAAGAAAAAATAGAAAGGACCATGTACGTTACACGGATAAATATAAATATAATGATAATAATAAATACTTTTGAAAAGTAATGTGTAGAATTTGAATGAATGACAATAGTAAAAATGAGGAAAGGGGGTAGATTTTTAATATTTATTTGAGAGACCGAGGAAGACACAGAATCTGAAGCAGGCTTCAGGCTCTGAGCTGTCCGCACAGAGCCCGACGTGGGGCTTGAACTCATGAGCCACAAGATCATGACCTGAGCTGAAGTCGGATGCTCACCCGACTGAGTCTCCCAGGCACCCCAAGGATGGCTTTTTTTTTTAATTTTTAATGTTTATTTATTTTTGAGAGAGGACAGAGCATGAGCATGGGAGGGGCAGAAAGAGAGGGAGACACAAAACCCGAAGCAGGTTCCAGGCTCTGAGCTGTCAGCACAGAGCCCGATGCAGGGCTCAAACTCATGAGCTGTGAGATCACGACCTGAGCTGAAGTCGGATGCTTAACCTACTGAGCCACCCAGGCGCTGCCCCACCTCTGCCCCCCCCAGATAGATTTTTAAGTGTTCAAAGATCTTAGCATTATCTGGAGGGGAGAAAGTATTAATTTAAATTAGACTCTAGTTTACAAGAATGAATGCTGTAATATCTGTATTAGCCACTAAAAGAATACACAAGTTATAGCTAACAAAGAAGGAAACATGGTATGATTTTTTTAACTTTAAACAAACACTTAAGACAAATGGGAAAGTACAAAGTAAAGATAGGTAGCGATCAAAACACATCAATAATCACATTTATTGAAAATGTTCTACATATTTTCATTAAAGACATATATCTTTACATATAATACATAACATATATTATTATAGTATATATATGCATTATCTTATAAGAGACAAACATTAAATACAAGGACATAGAAAAGTTTATAGTAAGTGCTGGGAAAAAAATACTAAATGTACTACGTAAAAGTCAGTCAAAGAAAGTAGTATGTTAATATTATATAAGATAGACTTTGGGGCGCCTGGGTGGCTTAGTTGGTTGAGCGTCTGACTTCGGCTCAGGTCATGATCTCACAGTTTGTGAGTCCGAGCCCCACGTCAGGCTCTGTGCTGTCAGCTAGGAGCCTGGAGCCTGCTTCGGATTCTGTGTCTCCTTCTCTCTCTGCCCCTCCCCCACTTGTGCTCTGTCTCTGTCTCTCAAAAATAAATGTTACCAAAAAAAATTAAAAAAAGAAAAGATAGACTTTAAGAAACATCATTAAAGAGGGCTATTCCATAATGATAAAAGCACCAAACCAAAAGGCAGATACAACAATTATAAATGTGTGCGCATCTAATTATATGGCTTCAAATAAATAAAGCAAAAGTCAATAGACCTAAAGGGAGACATATTCAAATTCATAATTAGAGTTGATTCTAATAGAGACTATAATTGAGACTCTATCAAATCTTTCTCCATAACAGACAGAACTCTGAGACAAAATAGCAGTAAGAACATAAGAGACCTTAACAAAATAATGAACTAACTTGACTATTCAGATGCAGATATAAATATAGAGATAGAGAACACATATATATTAATGGATAATATAGAACCCTGAACCCCAAAATGGAATATTTACTGCAATGAAAAGATATTGCTACATTCACATAATGAAAACATTTCACCACCGGAATGAAGTTACACACTAAAGGAAGATCTACTATACGAACCCCAATAATACAGAACGTGCCGAAGCAGGCAAAATCCATTGATGGCGATAACGGTCAGGATAATTGAACTTTGGAGGATATGCCTGGGATGATGCCAAAGGCAGCCTTCTGAGGGGTCATTAATATTCCAGTTCTTGAGCTAGGTAATAATTATAGTGGTGCTGATTACCTGGATGTAAAAGTTGATCAAACTCTGCATGTAGGATTTATCCACTTCTCTTCAGATACCCCACTTCAGCAAAAAGGGTGCTAGAACTACCTTACGGTCCAGTAATTACACAATTAGGTATTTATCCAAAGAATACAAAAACACAGATTCGAAAGGGTACATGCACCCCAATGTTTATAGCGGCATTATTAATAATAGTCGAACTATAGAGAAAGCCCAAATTTCCACCAGCTGATGATAAAGATGTGCCGTGTGTGATGGGTGATGGGTATTAAAAAGGGTACTTGTGATGAGCCCTGGATGAATGGGCTGAACCACTGATGAGAAGTGTTTGTCCGAGGTCTCAAGACACCTCTGTTTTAGAGAGAGCTTCACAAAGGAAATCCAGTTGAAAAACAAATTATGTTGGGACACTTGAAGTTTCAATTCACAGTAAGTTGTTTCTCCTCCAAGGGAATTTTCACTTAAAACAAAAATTAGCAGAGGGGAGAAACACTTCACCCGAAGGCTCTCATAACTAATACTGAATTTCTAGTCAGAATGTGAAAGAATAATCTCACCCATTTGAGGTGAAAGTCTGGCCCATACCAGACTTTACCGGAAAGTATACAGCACGTGAAAACAGGCATACACATATCACCATCGCGTTTTTGTAACGTTCAAGTAATTTTTAACAATTCCACTACACACATACCCCCACTAAAATGGCCACACAAACCAAAGACCACTAAAGTATAACGACTGAAAGACATGGCTTTTGGAGCCAGTCTTCCTGGGTTTTCCAATCCCAACATCTCCACTTAGAAAGAGATACTTGGGGCGCCTGGGTGGCTCAGTCGGTTGAGCGTCGGACTCAGGCTGGGTCATGATCTCGCGGTTCGTGAGTTCAAGTCCCGCGTCAGGCTCTGTGCTGACAGCTCAAAACCTGGAGCCTGCTTCAGATTCTGTGTCCCCCCCTCTCTCTCCGCCTACCCCTACTTGTGCTCTGTCTCTGTCTTTCAAAAATGAATAGACATAAAAAAATTTTTTTTTAAAGAGAGAGATACTTTATGCAAGTAACTTCTCTGGACCTCCATTTCATCGTGTGTAAATGGAGCTAATACTGCTCCTTCTCTTTAAGAGCTGCTATGATGATTTAACGAGAGTCAGCCTGTAGAGACTTAAATCAGGGCTTGGCCCATGAAAAGCTCTAAGTGGCCATGAAAAGCAACTATTCTATCACTATTAACTCTACATCCAGTCTGGGAAGAACAGATTTGTCCAATGCATCAACTGGAATCAGCTTTTCACTAATGCTCCGTCATCAGAATGATGTTCAGGATGGTAAATATAAAACGTTATAACCACCTTGTATAATTTTCAAGTTAAAAATGAAATTCTGTGCGGCCGAGTTTTGACGTCCTGTGAATTTTATTGGGTCCGACTCTGAGTATTCAGAATCTCGACGCGGTACATACAGTAGTTCCGTTAACCAGACCCCGTAATTCAACAGAACACCAACAGCCAACCATATTGACTACCAGCGTGTTAATGGCGGAAAGAGAACATGAGACTCTCCTTATCATCTGACACTGTGATGATGTGCGCACCATTTAGGAATCCCAAACGTGGATTATTGAAAATGCTCTCATGAGGGAACAAAGGAAGTTCTAGACTGTTGGTAAAAGCACTAGAAATATGTCATGTCATTCCCATGACCACAGCCACCATATCATCACATGCTAACCATGTGAACGAATATCTGACTCAACTAAGTGACTCCCCACCACAAGATTCGCCTTTTAAAAATACCCTAAACATACGCCTTCTCTCATCAAATATTACCTACCACCAACAGCGCTTTACATTTCGTTTTCAATGCTTCCTATTTTTTTTTTAAAGTCATTGTTTTCTTGGGTTTGAAGCTACTCATTATATTTCCCATTACAGTTTACAATAATTCACTTGTGCCATTAACACCTGCTGTATTGTAGACGTGTTAACTACCTGGCCTTCTCTCATTATGTTGAACTTGCAAATGATTAAATCCTAGAAATGGCCAACTTTTCAAGATTAAGTTGAACCATCTGAATTCAGTTGCTTTACGCATGTGAGAGCACCGACCATGTAAATCTCGGGCTACGCGTTGTAAGCTTGGAAGGCAGTTGTCTTCTCCTAATTTGGAACTATGTTGGTCTGTTTCACAGGCAAGCAAAATCTCCTCATATTTCATGGTTGTTAATTTCTCCATTTAATAAAGATGTGTATTTTTAATCATCATAGTCTAAAAATACACGTTTTTGAGTTAAGGCATCCTGGGCACGAATTCAGTGTGCCTCTGTCCAGTGCTATGTTAGAGTTTCATTAAGCCATGATTCAAAGTAAAAGAGAAATGTGGGACCATGAACGAAAAGATTTAATTAAACTGACATTAAAGTTTTTATTGTTTATTGGTTATTGTTGCCATTTCCATTTTATAGATTCAGAAACTGAGGCATTGAGATGGAGACACAGAACCAGGGAGCAGCAGAGGCAAGATGTGAACCCAGGTAGTCTGACCTCAGAGCTCACGCTTTTTTTTTCTTTTTTAAATTTTTTAATGTTTATTTTTGAGAGAGAGAGAGAGAGAGAGACAGAGCACAAGCAGGGGAGGGGCAGAGAGAGCACAGAATCCGAAGTGAACTCCAGGCTCTGAGCCGTCAGCACAGAGCCCGACGCGGGGCTCGAACCCAGGAACTGCGAGATCATGACCTGAGCCGAAGTCGGACGCTCCACTGGCTGAGCCACCAGATGCCCCTCAGAGCTCACGTTTTTAAGCCAACATGCTCTACTGGGCAAACAATTCCAATTTGTGGCAAAAGCTATAAAGAAAAGTTAAGATGTAATCGTCTCTATTACTGTGGCTGTCTATTGGGCCACTGGCGGGGGCGGAATCTATTCCAGAAACAGTGGTCAGGAAAGGCATCTGTAACCTAAAAAATGGTGCGGGGAAGAGCAAAAGGAGGAACGTTCTAAGAGGGGCAGCACGTGCGACGGCCCTCAGGCCAGTGTGACTGCAGCACAGAAGGGTGGAGTCGTGCAAAGAGGTCGAAGAGGCAGGCCAAAGCCCAACGAGGCACATGGCCTTGAAGCCCTTGTTGAGGAGACGCCTGCCTCGTATGTGTCCCCAGCACCTGACACACAGAAGGTGCTCAGTCAAAGATGGATGAATCAGCTACAGTTAAACCGTTTAAAGGCTGAATCACTTATGGTGGAGGCTGGGGACTACGCAAGAGGACCAGACCCATTTAAGACCAGACAGCCAGTTGGCTTTGATTAGCCCACACATCTGCAAGGAGCCCATCCTCGTGTGAACCGGGATCAACGCTGACAGTCAGTCGCATACTCAACATCTGGTTTCCTTCCAGCTCAAAACAGGAACTTTCCATTTGCCGCTGGTCACCAGCATCCTTTCTAGTCCCCAAAGGACCTCAGCAAACCCGGCACACTAATTGGATCAAGTCAGGAATCAAGGTTCCAATTAGACCAGGTCGCTCTTCTTCGTGACAGCTCCCAACAGGCACGTCCAAGAAGTGGTTCAGCCCTAGGCCCAGGACCCATGGGACAAGATTTCCTTATTGTGCCAAAGTCAGTCCAGGGTCGGGTTGGATTTTCCTCCAGATACACGCGGGGATTGCTATCCCGAAAGCCTCCGGGGCCTGATGATATAATTCATGGTATATATCCCCGCGCTCAGGCCAAAACCAAACTGCCTGGGCCCTTCAGATATCGCTCCGCTGACAGTGACCATGAGCCAGTCTTCGGCCAAGTCAGGCTACACATTCTTGACCTTGAATGTGCACAGCCCTCTTGCTCTTGAAGCCTTCGTCACGGTTTTGAGCCTTCCTTTTGGATCCTTCTTCCTCCTACCCCGGGCTCCCTCCAAGTGCCTGAAACATTCCAGATCTGGGCAAACAAGGGCCTTGTGGCCCCAGCACAGTCCGGCATTATGCGCCCCCCACACAGAATGACCCCAACTCTCTGTGACCATCACCCCACTCGTCACCTGCCTTCAACATCTCGTGTGCAACGCGCGGGTGGCAAGTCTGGGGTGCCCCGGACGGCTCTGCGAGAGTAACACGACACCTTCTTCTGGGGCCCCGTTCTCTCCTAGTTACCGGAGAGGTGGGAGTGGGGAGTTTTGAGGCCATCGTCCTGATTTATGAGCCTTGTCTCTGAAGCTGATGGTTAACTGCTGTAGCACTGGCATAGTAAAGCCAAACTTAAATAAGCAATCACAGAGCACGTGGATGGTCTTCACGCACACCCTGGAAGGGGGCTCCCGGAGGCGTTGTTGAAAGGGCCCAAGAGAACTGGGGGCCCGGCCAGGTGCCGGGGGCTGTTCCCAGGGTGACGTCAGGAGCCCTCGATGCAGTACAAAGCACCACGGTCACAGGTGGGTTTGGCCTGGCCTCCGGAAAGCAGGTTCAGAAGGATTCACGCTCAGATCCTCTCAACCTATTTAAATACACGCTGGTGCCATTAGAATTCTTTTTGTTTGTTAGCAACTTGTTGCACATAGATTCTCATTCAGCCCCTGCCTTCCTCCAACCGCCTCACGTGTTTGTTCACAGGACGGAGGGGTGATAGCTATACGTTATTTTAAACTGGTTCAGCGGGGAAAACCCTTCATTGTGCCTTTATTGTTCTCAGGAACTAGGTGATTTGGTCTCAGAAACAGGCGTCAGCACCAAAAAGAGATTTTAGAGCTTCTTTAAAAATGCAGCTCTGACACGGAGAATTTATTGCTTTGATTAAGCAAGCACAGTCTTGTTGGCTCTGCTGTGGTCTTTCCTTCTATCAAGAAAGGGCCAAGAAAGCTCAGTGTATGTTGTAGCATTCTTTATTGATTTCCATAATTGATGTCTGAGAGTCTCATTTCATCGCTAGGTACTTTAACTCCTGCGTTTTAAAACACGGATCACTGGCTTCTTTGTGTTGAGAAAATGTTGCCCTCTTCACTACAATGAAGGCACATTCCTGGCTCCCTAAAAACCCTTAATGACTTAATAGCATTTAAAACACACCCTACTGAGTCTTTAATTATATCAAGCTACTGTAGTGGCGAAATTAACTAAATTGTAACTCCTGCAGGAATGACCTAGGTGACAAGTGGGGTGAGTTTCCAACATCTGGCCAGCTTTTCCAGCAATTTATGATGGATGGGGGTTTATTAATAAAAAACAGCTGAATGGTGGGGGACTTGCTTTTGGTGTTTACTTTGTGTCCTAGATGTATGACAACACCTGAACCCTTCCCATCATGATTAAATAAGGGAAGTTTTATTTTTTTTCCCCCCTTGGTAAAGTTCAGATTTGCAAATAAAATTTATCTGGCCTCCCTTAATAATTTATCTACCCAGGGCTTTAACTGGCTAATAAGCCCCGTGCTTGTGTAACTAGTATGCAGTTCGAAGGCTCTCTTCCACAAAATGTGGCAAGACAATTTTTAATTCAGGGTTCCCTCCCTCGTGTGTTGCTGTCAGTGACGGAAGCACACAAAAGAGCAGTAAGTTATTAAGAATATATTTTAGAGGAAAACAATCGTGCTGGGCATTTGAACGTGAAAATATAATAATTCGGCAAGACGAATCTTTGTATCAAACAAGCTCGTGTACGGGAAGTAAAATAGCATAAACTGCTTGGAATATAATAAACTTAACACACATAGAACATATTCATCAGAGGAATCACAAAGTACGAGATTACCTATGTTGTTTGGATTTTTTTCAAAGATGCCAAGTCTGGTGATATTTGGGTTTTCTTTTCTTTTTTTTTTTTCTTCTCATTGTCAGAGAGAGAATAGTTCTCACGTACTTAAATACCCCAAAGCCAAATTGCTCACGCAATGGCATTTCGTTTCAGATGTTTAATTTTTTTTTAATGTTTATTTTTGAGAGAGAGAGAGAGAGAGAGAGAGGGAGGGAGGGAGGGAGGGAGGGGCAGAGAGAGAGGGAGACACAGAATCTGAAGCAGGCTCCAGGCTCTGAGCTGTCAGCACAGAGCCTGACTCGGGGCTCGAACCCATGAACCGTGAGATCATGACCTGGGCCGAAGTTGTCCCCTTAACGGACTGAGCCACCCAGGTGCCCCTCGTTTAATATGTCTTAAGAGCCACTCCCATGAGCATGTCTACAATCAATAACTTCATGCATCCGATAAGAAGAATGGAGAGGAAAAACGGACGCCTATCGCAGGCAAGCTTGTGGTCGCCAGCGAGGCCCAGATGTTTCAATGATCTCAGGATGATTTCAGTGACATGCCTTCTTGTGGATGCACCTAAACCCAAACAGCAGAAACAAGTGCAAACCGCTTGAGCTCACTGCCGGCCGTATAAGGTCAAGTCCACATCCCTCCGCTCTTGCCAACACGTCAACAGAACATTTAGTCTGGCTCCTTGCGTGCAAGCTACAGAGGGCCATTAAAGTAATTAATTATACAGATAATCCAGCTTTTTAAAAACTCCACTTGCCCCAATTATTTGGCTAGAACAAGAAAATTTAGGTGGAATTGCGGGGGCGGGGGGTGGATTATTTTGTTATTTTATTCCCTTGGTGCCCTGAACGCTGCTCACAAGGGCTTGGAGAGCCGGGAACACGCAGGCCCCAGGAATGCCCGTGGCCGGCTCTCTTATCTGGAATTTATTTTCTTAAGTACTCTAACAAGGGTAGCAAGTGTGAACATCTGTCTCAACATAGAGTCACAGACTTTATTTTCACTAGGAAACATTTGCCTTCCAAATACTAATGGGTTGAATTCGCTATTTAGTTTCTGTCAGCCCATCACGCTGCACCACGAGGAGACAGGATTTGCTGGGCTTGGGGAACATGAAGGAGCCACTGGGCTTATTTTGGTGAGGTGACCGTTTGTGGGGCCGCGCAGGTCGGCCTGGGAATGGACCATGACGGAGGTAGAGGAGGGCCATGCCCGCTGACGTATCGCTCCACTCCTGCTGCGAGGGGATGGCAGGCGGCCTCTGCTTGATCCCTCAGGATAAGGAAGACATTGCTGAAGTCAGTTGAGGACGATGGTCCTGGGGGTGCGTTTCTCTGGAGGAAGCCAGCAGCACTGCGCCTGGATTGGTGGTAAATTTTGCCAAGTCCCCTCGCAGGATTAAAGGCTGAAATCGTGACTTTTTGTAACACACAGAGCCAGTGGCTTTAAAAAATAATAACAGAATTGAAAAAGAGTCAAGGGGTGCCTGGGTGGCTCAGTTGGTTGAGCGTCCGACTTCGGCTCAGGTCATGATCTCGCGGTCTGTGGGTTCCAGCCCCACGTCAGGCTCTCCATAAACACATACATTAAAAAAAACAGTCAATGAACAGACGCTTTCTGCCCAGTCATCTATCAGGGCTGTGCATGCACCAGACAGGATGGCAGGCACTAGGACAGTGATGCTCAGACTTCAATGTGCAGAATCATCTAGAAGCCTTCTTTAAGGGCAACCTCTCCAGGCTCAGAAATCAGGATCTGCAGGGTGAGGCTCCAGGTGATTCTCAAATAGGTGGTCTCCAGACCACACATTGACTTCTACAAGGCTTTGGAGATGAAAGATGAATTTGCTTTTATTTGTTTACGTCTGTCTCCTCTAGACTGTAAGATCCTCTAGACCAGGGGTTGGCACATTTTTTCTATAAAGGGCCAGATAGTAAATATTTTAGGCTTTGTGGGCCAAGAGGCCACATGCTCTGCCGTTGGAGTGTGAAAGCAGCCACAGACAATAATACATAAGCGAGTGAGTGTGGCGGCGGCGTGGCCGTGGCCCGGAGAACAGGCAGCATGCTGGATCCGGCCCAAGGCCATAGTTTGCCAACCACGCCATAGTGCAGGGCCCCGATTTCACTAGACTTAGTACCCCACACCCAGCACAGTGCTTGCCAGAAGGGACGGCCATGGCTGACAAACATCGGGCGCGTGAGTTACTTGGCCATGGTTCTTGACGCAGGAATACGTATTCTGGTCCGGAAGACACCCGGCAACATAATACGTCACCTTGGTAGCAGAAGAGCCATAAGAGATTAGTGGGAATATTGAGGCGGAAGAAATTTCAGGAGTAGGGGTACCAGAAATGGCAGATAAAAATACAGGACGCACGGTTCATTTTGAGAGCCAAACAACCGCTAAGTTATTTGGGCCATGTACTGAAAAATTACTTGTTGTGTTTCTGAAATTCAGATTTAACTGGGCGTTCTACATTTTATCTGACAAGGAACCAGGGGACGTCTACAGCGGGGCTGATATCTGAGCAAAGTCGAACAAGGAGGTGGGAAAGAAGAGCAAGACGTTCAGACGACAGGTTGTAACGCGCAACACAGCACAAGGTTCTGGCCGCCATTCCTTGTCTAAAGAGGAAGTGTGGGGGCGCCTGGGCGGCTCAGTAGGTGAAGCCTCCGACTTCAGCTCAGGTCATGATCTCACGGTTCGTGGGTTCGAGCCCCACGTCGGGCTCTGTGACGACAGCTCGGAGCCTAGAGCCTGCTTCCGATTCTGGGTCTCCCTCTCTCTCTGCCCTGCCTCTGTCTCTCAAAAATGCATAAAAATGTTTTAAAAAAAAATTAAAGAGGAAGTGTGGCTGCAGAGGGTGAATTTGCTGGAGGTGCCCAGCATCCCATGGTAGAGGCTTTGATCCCAGGACAAGGGGTCAGACTCAGTCTTGTAGATGACAGGGAGGGAACTGAGATTTTTAAGCACAGGGGTGACTGTTTTCAGTGGCTCCTATTTAAAGGTACAAGTGTGCTCCCCGGGTTTTGCTACTAGCTTAAATCCCGGGCTTCCTTGGACCTGGTCTCTCTCTTCTAGGCCATGTTGGTTACATTTTGCTCATTATGAATTTGATGATTAAAACACACACACACACACACACACACACACACACACACACACGGACACTCACACTCCTACACACTAACTTACACTTACTCAAACACACACAACAAACAGTGGCAATATAGTGGGGGGGGGGGTTAAGTTTATTTGTTTGAGAGAGAAAGCGTGTGCATTTGTGGGAGGGGCAGAGAGAGAGAATTCCAAGCAGGCTCCACACTGTTAGCGCAGAGCCCAACGCGGGGCTCAAACTCATGAACTGTGAGATCAGGACCTGAGCTGAAATTAAGAGTTGGATGCCTAATGGACTGAGCTCCCCAGGCGCCCTGGCAATATAGTGCTTTTAATCAAAGAGAAAAAAATGTGACATCAGAGAGACCATTGTCACCAATCAGAGATAAGGGCTCAGGTTCCATGCAGCAGACTGTGGGCCTCCCTGGAGCCCTCTTCTGTCTACCTTGCTTATTGGACATGGCCTGAGGACCACGCCATGGACTGGAGGCCAGAGGCCAGCTCTGGAATGCCAACCTGCTTCTGTGTCTGTCTGTTTTATGGTTTCTGCCCAATTGGAAGCCTGGCTCAGCCCCCATCTTCGCGGGGCAGTCAGAACACGTGGTGCAAGAGATCCTCTGATCGCTAACATGATTGGGGGAGAAACAAAGTCAACCATTGGCCGCCTTCAGTCGAGAGAAGTCTGAAAACAGGCCCACTCTGGTCCCATGATGCTCCTGCCTGACAACCTGTCAGCATGAGCTTGGCTGAGAAGCGAATGAGGGGCAGAATCCAAGGTGATGAAGGGGTGCCTTTGGGGGATGTTTCTGAGATAGACTCTCTAGGGTTTCGTGACTAACTAGACAGTGACAGGGGAGCAGAGAAGGAGAGAGAGGTGTGCTGAGCAAGTATGAAGTTTCTAGATTCAATTTAGTGATAGCACTGGCACAACCTAGAAAATACAAAAGGAAGCTCAGGTTTGGGGGTGGGGAAATTGCGCACGTTGATTTTGGAAATGTTCCTCCCGCAGAGCTTTCCTAATCCAGAGAAGACATTCAGAATATACATAGTTGGACATATGGTTCCAAAACTTGGAAGAGAGAGAGACTTGGGAGCTGTCACTCTAGTTGTGGCCCCAGACGTCATGCAGGCGGGTCAGAGCCCACAGTGGGGCGAGAACAGGGAGAGAAGAGAAGGGGCCCCCAGCGATGCTGGGAAGAACCTTGGCCCTTATGAGATAATCAGAGAAGGAGGAGAACAAAAGTCATGGAGACATACAAGACAGACAGGACAGATAAGACAAGGCCGAGTGGTTTAAAAATCTTTCCAAGGTGACAGTTTTGTCCTGGGCCATAACTAAGGAGAAAGGGTCGAGGTAAAGAGAAAGAGCCAGGTTTAGGAGCAAAGCAACCACCAGTGACCGTAGCAAAGCTCCTATGTGGACGTGGCGGGGACCCAAGGGGACCTCAGCCCTGTCCTGCTCAGCATTTTAATGCCACAAATGAGCACATTGCTTCATTTATTCCAATACTCATCGAGCGCATACTCTGTGCCGGGCACGTCCTAGACGAAAGCTTAGTAAATCAGTGAATGAGATCAAGCTGGAAGGGGCCTAGGTCAATTCTGATGGGGGGAAGCTACAACCATCAGCCTTTCTGATAAATTGAGCCAGGACTACGTTAGCCTATTGGCAAGCCAAACTGGTTGCTTTCGTGGCCCGATGAATTAGCAAATGATAATAAATGCTAACACAGTCTACTTCCAGGAAGCTGCCGGTCTGAATTAGAAGGAAGTCGGAGAAGTAATTATTTTAACGACAAGTCGTTTCGTAACTCTCAAGTACTAAAATAATTCATACTTTGCTGGCATCCCTGCCACACAGGACTCCTTTAGGAAACTCTTTATGGAAAACGCAATCTGATTTCTAACTAATATATCAATTGGATAGCAATAAATTTTGTCTCGGTGCTGCCGAAGCATTTGCTTTTTCACGGATTAAGTATTCTCTCGGAAATGTCGGTTACGGTGTTCATGTGCTTTGTAGTCGAGTATCCAGAAAAAAACAACAAGATCTTTAGAGCCAGGCTGACAGGGTTCAAATCCCAGCTTGGCTGCTGTACCAGGGATGCGATTCAAGCGAGACCGCCCAATATTGGAGCTTCAGGTTCCCGCATGGTAAAGTGGGTACAGGAATATCGGTCTCAGAGGGTTCTTAAAATTAATTATATAGTAACCGGCATATAATCCACTCTGAATGTTCTCATAACGAATGTCAGCTGTTGTTAGTCTCAGACACTAAGGCAAGGGGCCTCAGCCCCGGGTACCAGATGAGGTCTTGTCTTTTTTTTTTTTTTTCAACGTTTATTTATTTTGGGGACAGAGAGAGACAGCATGAACGGGGGAGGGGCAGAGAGAGAGGGAGACACAGAATCGGAGACAGGCTCCAGGCTCTGAGCCATCAGCCCAGAGCCCGACGCGGGGCTCGAACTCACGGACTGCGAGATCGTGACCTGGCTGAAGTCGGACGCTTAACCGACTGCACCACCCAGGCGCCCCTGGATGAGGTCTTTCTAAAGTTCGAATGATATTCAGTACAGGACTCCAGGCGCTAAAAGAAAAATGACCCGGACACAGAAGGATGTTTCATTGCCATAAAACTCAGCCGCAGATAGCAGCCAAAGAGAATTTGCATCAGTTACTAGAGCCTTGGCTGGATTGGCCTGTGTCCCTCCCTCGCCTATGGGGAGCCACCTGGTGCACGAACGGCCCGTGGAAGACACAGGTGTAGTAAGTCTTGCCAGGAGTCACAGCCAAAGTCACAGGGAGACCTCTCCACAGGGATATACTGAGCACTGCCCAAGGAGATGAGGTCAACCAATCCTGCCTCCTTCTGCAGCCAAAGCTCTTCTCCCTTTGAAGGAGCTGGGGGGAGGTTCCAACAGCCAGGTCCCCCAAGAGCGATGAGGTAGCCTTGGCCCAGGATCCAAAGTCAAAGCGGCAAGAGAGCCACCACCCACGGGCATCACAAGGCCGAACCTGTCTCACCAAAGACATGTTGCATCCTTCCCTGGCTAAGGAAATAGGAAGATTGGGAAGAAAAACGTGCAATTCACTTTTGGTTTTAAAGAAAGGCAGCCAAAATTCTATTGAGCAGGATCTTGGGGCATTCTGCCACCAATTTTTAAATTTTTATTTTTCTAATCATCTTAACGTACGCACGGGGCATCCAAAATGTGCAGGGGATGGTGTTGGGCTCGGTGAGTAAAAGAGGGAGAGAAAGATAAGACGGTCACAACCTCTCATGGGAAGGGGCTTCCCATCTGGTTGGGAGATGGGATAAACACATGAAGAGAGCATAACGAACCCACAGGCAGTGGCTAGACCTGAGACCAGCATTCCGAGTTTTTATGTTAATCCAGCCCCTGAGGAGGGAAAGGCAGGCTCTAAAACAAAGTGGTCCTGACTCGACCACGGCCCCATGCCTGCCAGATGCGGGGAAGAGGCGTGGTCACCTTGGCCATGACCGTTCCCGGTAGTTCTGGTTGCCCTGGAGAAGACGGCACGAATCCAGGGTGCCACACTCAGGAACTTCCCACATTTGGGGGAGTCTGCGGGAAGGCTGAGGTAGGAGCAGAAGGCTACTAATCCAAAGCTGGGAGCACAATCGAAAATTATCCTTGCTTTGAGGTGCCTGGGTGGTTCAGTTGGTTAAGCATCTGACTCGGTTTCGGCTCAGGTCGTGATCTCACGGTTTCGTGGGTGGGAGCCCCGTGTCGGGCTCCTCCACACTGACGGTGCAGAGCCTGCTTGGGGTTCTCGGTCTCCTTCTCTCTCTGCCCCTCCCCACTCACACTGTCTCTGTCTCTCTCAAAATAAATAGACTTTAAAAAAAATTTAAAGTTATCGTTGCTTTGATTTGCTTTTAGTGACAACGGGTGTATTTGTTTTTTATCTCGACCAATGACAAAAGAGGACACGACGGGTTTGTTTTTTGTTTTTTACTTAGCGGAGGTGGCACGGTTTTAAAAAGGCAGGGGAATGGCCGTATTCACTTAAGAACCCTCTGAGGCAGAAAGCAAGTCATGGGGCCCCTGGGTGTCTCAGTCAGTTAAGCATCGGACTCTTGATTTCAGCTCAGGTCGTGATCTCACGGTCATGGGATTGAGCCCCACATCAGTGGAGCCCACTTGAGGTTCTCTCTCTCCCTCTGCCCCTCCCGCACATGTGTGCACTCTCTTTAATAAGGAAGGAAGGAAGAAAGGAAGAGAAAGAGGAAGGAAGGAAGGAAGGAAGGAAGGAAGGAAGGAAGGAAGGAAGGAAGGAAGGAAGGAAGGGAGGGAGGGAGGGAGGGATACAGAGAGAGAGGAAGGAAGGAAGGAAGGAAGGAAGGAAGGAAGGAAGGAAGGAAGGAAAAGAGAGATAGAGAGAGAGAGGAAGGAAGGAAGGAAGGAAGGAAGGAAGGAAAAGAGAGATAGAGAGAGAGAGGAAGGAAGGAAGGAAGGAAGGAAGGAGAGAAAGAAAGAAAGAAAGAAAGAAAGAAAGAAAGAAAGAAAGAAAGAAAGAAAGAAAGAAAGAAAGAAAGAAAGAAAGAAAGAAAGAAAGAAAGACGGACTATAGGAAAACCTGGGCCTTCAATGAATATCAATTGACTGAAGGTATAAACAAGTGAGGAAATTTGACGCACAGATTCCAGGTGTCCCGTCTGTTCTATCCAGAGGAAAGGGCACATGAGGAAAGAGGGTCCTATTTGTGGGTTTGCCTCTGAAAATGCAACGTACAAGGAGGAGACAGGAGAACAGGGCCCCCCTCTGACAAGCCAATCACAGCTTTCCTCAGATTCCCACCTACGCCCAGGTTCCAAGAGTGTCTTAGAGCTGCGTCATGAAGCCCATGCCGTGACAGGTGACAACAGAGGCACAGGAAAGGCCGTGGGGAAGTAACAGGGAGTCGGAGTCATGTGTGAGTCCTCCAGGGGTGGAGAGATCGCCAGGAGCACCGAGCAGAGGTAAGTCCAGCAGGATAAGGTGAGTCCAGAAGGGGTGGAGTGCAAAGTGGGACGGAAGAGAGAGGAAGTCTGCTCCTCGGAGATTCGGAGCCTACGAACACCACACGCCTCGACTTTGCGGTAACGGAATTGAAAACAAACTCTTTCTTCCACTTAGGGAGTTGGGACCCTGAGCAAAAACAACACGGACTGTGATCAAAACCAATGTCTAAACACCACTTGAGAAGGGGGTTGTGCTCAGCACACGCGTTCCCAGGACCTAGAGAGCTCCCAGACACCATGCAGTCCCACTGGAGAGGCAGCCCCCACGCTCACTCACAAGGTCTCCTTGGAAACTCCCGAGCTCGGCAAAGGCCCCCCGTTGGCTGGACGACGCAGACCGTGGACAGTCTCCTCGTACGTCCCCCCCAGGTTCGTGATCTGCAGCAGCTGGAGGACGAGGTGCACGTGGAGGAGGAGCTGGAATGACCTTGGAAACGCTGCCCGGCACGAGGCGTTGGCCTTGAGCACGCCAGCAGAGCAGTGTGCTAACCACACGGCCGCAGAAAGCCAAGGAGGGTGTTGGTGCAGGGCCGAAAGGGCCTGATGGGACAGTAAACAAGAAGCGATCCCCAAACCAAGCAGCCTATCAAACTACCCGAGGAGCTCGCTAAAAACACAGACTCCAGGTTTCATCGGGGGATTCCGCTGCTGTGTGGCCCGTGGGGCACAGGATGTATTTGCATCGGCCCTAGGGGGCTGGTCCTCACGAGGCCAGTTCTGCGCCGAGAATGGGAAGGACTGGGGTGAAGGGAGGGGGGCGCTGGCAGGTCGGACAGGAGGATCTTGCAGGTTTGGGGGCAACAGCTCTCCATTGGGAAGGGAGAGGCTGAGCCTGGGTGCCACTGTGAGCCCCTCCCCCTTAATGCTTTATGACCTGAAGCTGTAACCAGCACCTGAGCTCCACACCGATGGCGGTGACAGAAAGAAACAGAAGGAATTGGAAAACCCTTAGAGGGCAACATCTACCAGACTTGGCAATGTTTCCGGTACATGAAGGTGGCAGGTGCTTTACCCCCAGTCTTCCACTGCTCCCTAGTGAGGAGAGTGACAAAACTGTTCGGAGAAATGGGACAGTAAGAGGAGGGGCTGGTTGAGGATGAAGACAGCTATTCAGTTGGAAGCCAATACATCTGAGGGGTCTGCAGAGTAGAGCCCAGTGTAGAGGCTACAGCAAAGACTCTAAAGCGGCCTGTGCCTGCATTCATGATCCTGGCTTTGACACCTACCTCACTGGGCCACTCTGGGCAGCCTCCTTCGTTGCTTTATGCCTCAGTTTCCCTATGTAGAAAATGGACATAACGGGAGTGACCGCTTCACGGGTTATTGTAAAAATTAAAGGAGTAAGATCTGGCACGTATTAGGTTTTGTCACCAGACCTTCAGACAGGAACGCCCAGTGATTGAAGACGTTAGTCTGGGGCCGAGGAGGTTGGGCAGGACTGGAAACACAGACCTTATTTTATTCACTTTTTCAATCCTGTCATCTGTCCCATGAGGTGGCAACTTGCAGCTAAGTGACCCATGCCAGAGGGACGAGATGCCTTTCGTCGTATGGACGCAGACACGGATGCAAAGGTGATGGCCGTTATGCCCACGGTTCAGCCCCAGCCCGAAGCCAGCCAACCCAGCACCACCCACTTGAGACACGGGGCAGACTCTGGCAGCGTAGACAGCGGGAGACTGGGTCACGTCCCGTGTCGGCCACCAGCTGCCTCCACGGCTTTCTGTCATCTGCTACACCAAGGACGGCACTACTTGTGTTCAAACACGTTCTCCAGCCTCTCGATTTGTATTGTTCCAAAATCAAAATTGTGCATATTGTGAAGGAAGAAGGCCCCTGGCTTGACTTCCCCAATGCTGGCACGACTTGGATGGGAAACACGATTCTCAGCCTGAGCAGCAAATCATCGCAAAATAGATTAAGCATGAAAGGAGGGACTGATAGGTGGGGATCTTCTGACTGGCAGTCAAGATACGAATCCAAAACATGATAGGACAAAAAGCTAGTTTCTATTCACATTTGGCCAGAGATGCGAAAAATTAAAAGGGCCACCCACTTGGTCTATAGCATGGAAAGTGAAGAGCTGACACATCTCAGCTGTGCCCCGAGGCACGTAGGCGCACACTTGAGGCAGGCTGCAGCATGGGGACTGTGACGAAGTCAGCTAAAAACCCCTCTTACCTACTAACCTCCCGTGGACCAAAATGGATGCAGAGTCCCCCAAAGAGTCCTCTCTGATGGTGAATCAAGAACATGGGGTGGGGGGTACATGGGTGCCTCAGTCAGTCGAGAATCTGACTTCAGCTTAGGTGGTGATCTCACAGTTTGTGAGTTCGAGCCCTGAGTCAGGCTCACTGCTGTCAGTGCAGAGCCCACTTCAGATCCTCTGTCCCCCTCTCTTTCTGCCCCTCACTTGCTTGCACTCTCCCCAAAATAAATAAACAATTTAAAAAAAAGAATACAGGGAGACAAACTACAGATGTAAATTCCTTCTACAATTTACGGAGTTGTAATGTACATGTAAGGTACAGCATAGTGACTGTGGCTAACAATACTGTATTGTCTATGAGAGTAACTAAAGAGAGTAGTTCTTGAAAGTCTCATCACAAGGAAAAAAATGTGTAACTATGTGAGGTGGTAGATGTTTACTAACCACAGTGATTATTTCACAATATACATCATGTTGTACATTTCAAACTAATACAATGTTGGATGTCAGTTTTATCTCAATAAAATGGGAGAAAAAGTGGTCGTCTTGCAAATTGCTATTTCTTTTATGTTCTCTACTTTAAAAAAATTTTTTTAATGTTTATTTATTTATTTATTTACTTATTTATTTATTTATTTAATGTTTATTTATTTTTGAGACAGAGAGAGACAGAGCATGAACGGGGGAGGGTCAGAGAGAGGGAGACACAGAATCTGAAACAGGCTCCAGGCTCTGAGCTGTCAGCACAGAGCCCGACGCGGAGCTCGAACTCACAGACCACGAGATCATGACCTGAGCTGAAGTTGGCCACTTAACCGACTGAGCCACCCAGGCGCCCCATAATGTTTATTTATTTTTGAGAGAGACAGAGACAGAATGCGAGTCGGTTAGGGGCAGAGAGAGAGGGAGACACAGAATCAGAAGCAGGCTCCAGGCTCTGAGCTGTCAGCACAGAGCCCGACGCGGGGCTTGAACCCGTAAACCATGAGATCGTGACCTGAGCCAAAGTCAGAGGTCCAACCAACTGAGCCTGCCAGGTGCCCCATTCTTTCCTATTTTTAATTTTTTTTTTCAAAAAAATTTTGTTAATGTTTTTACTTATTTTTGAGACAGAGAGAGAGCACGAGCAGGGGAGGGGCAGAGAGAGGGGGAGACACAGAATCTGAAGCGGGCTCCAGGCTCTGAGCTGTCAACACAGAGGCTGATGCAGGGCTCGAACTCACGGACCGCGAGATCATGACCTGAGCCGAAGTCGGACGCTCAACCGACTGAGCCACCGAGGCGCTCCCTATGTTCTCTACTTTTTACAAGAAACTTTCAAAATTGAAATATTCCATGAAACCTGGATTAACTGAAGAGCAACTAACCAGAACCCTCAATTTGCTGGAATTTGTACACTGTCTGCATCTAAGTAAGTAGCAATGGTAAGAAAATGCTCGTGAAATTTGTGGCCTCGGCATGTACTTGACTGAAAGGGTGGTCACATCTCCTTCTCTTCTGCTCTCTAGTTTTCTTTTCACAAACTACAAGGAAAAGAAACCAGGACTGAATTCAAATGGACATGAATTCAACTCCCAGGTACAAATCATCAATGGTTGTCAGAGTAATCTAATAATCTAACCCTGCCAGAACACTGTATTTTTCATTTGTAAAAATGGAACGACACCTACTTCCTAGGATTATGTTGACAATTATAATTGAGTTGCATTTGCATTTGGGGTAGGGGGAATCAGGCCACAAAATTAGCACATTGAATCACATTTTCCTTGAAAACTCACTGAATTGCCCACCAGTGTCCAATAGAGATACGATGACAGCTACATAAGTAATTTACAATTTTCTGTTTGCTGCATTCAGAATATAAAAAGAAAGAGGTGAAATTCATTTCTATAATAGTTTGCTTAACCTAACACGGAATCAATGTAAAAAAAAATTGCTAGTGAGATATTTTACTTTTTTGTACTGAGTCCAAAATCCAGTGTGAATTTCACACCTATTGTACATCTTGACTCAGACGAGCCACTTTCTGAGGGCCCAGGAGCCGCCTAAAGTATCGGACGGTGCAGCTCTAGACCATCTGTGTGTCTCCTGCGGCTTAGGCCACGTCCCCGTACGGCACCCTGACCAGGATTTTCTCCAGTGTTGAGACAGATCCCCATTTCTTCAACTGAGAACCATGACAAAGTAGCTGGTCTGCATTGAGGGTCCCAGGGTCCAAGGAGGAAAGAAGGAGAGAGCACAATAAGAAGAAGGGCAGAGGGAGAGAGAGAGAAATCCCAAGCAGGCTCCACGCTCCGCACGGAGCCCAACGTAGGGCTCGATCCCACACCCCGGGCTCACGACCTGAGCCAAAATCAAGAGTCAGACGCTCCACCATCTGAACCACCCAGGCACCCCCAGGAAATGATCTTTAAGCCTCAGAATCACTGAGCAAGATGTGCTTGCTTCCAAGCCACACGTCGGGACATGCCGGGAGGGACAGGCTCTCCTTGACCACCTCATACGTGCTGTAGATCCCCGAGATTTGACTGTTGGTGTGCTCAGCACATGGAGTTGAAACTAGAAGTGATATGCATATATATGCCTTCACTTCCTATGTGGACAAAATTCCAGCTCAGGGACGTTTCTTGAGCTCCTACTGTGTGGCAGAATCTAGAAAACGCAAAGGCGTCCGCCTAAGTTCAGATTTTCACATAGTTACTAGTTTGGTAACCTGCAACAGATCATTTCATTTCTTACGCCTCAGTTTCCTCATCGGCAAAACGAAGACAACAAACGTTCTCCACTCCTAGGGTTGTTTTTGAACATTAAATAAGATACTCCTAACCAAGCACAGGGCAGAAAACATGCTTAACGCAATTTCCCATTCTTCAGGGTGATTAGTGCTGGGTAGTGCGATAAACGTTGGCTTCCAGTGGGCAGGTGGGAAGGAGGGCCGGCTCACTTTGCGCGTGTTACGGAGGTAAACAGCTCCGGATCCCAAGACTTCCACCCCGCCCCACCATCACCACCCGCAATTTCTGAAACAACCATGGTGGGTATCACCCCTTCCACTCGTGTCATTCTCTCTCGAGTTAAAAAGCAAAGGAGGAAAGCCAGCTAAAACATAAACGTCTCAGTACAAATGTCTTTTGTTCACTTTCCTCCTGCCTCGAGCTGCCCCAAGAGTCAGCAGTGCTCACCCAGTGGGGAGGGGCCTCAGAGGCCAGGGAGTGGTCCACCTTGGCTTATACACCGTTTCACAGGCCACGGTCAGCCCCCAGAACGCTTAGACATTTTGATTCTAGAGGGCCAATGGAAGTGGTTTTGTTTGACTGGAGATGTGGTTGAGCAAGAATACTCACATGTCAGCAAGGTTTCACACAGACCAGCGCTTTTGGTGACTTTGGACAACTTTCTAATCTGTTTGTCAAAGTGTTTCCCTTCCGAGAAACCTTTTTTTTTTTTTTTTTTTTTTTTCTTTTTAACAACAAAGAAGCGGAAAGTTAACCTGGGACAAAAGCATTTTATGAAACACTTGACAAAAAAAAAAAAAAAAAAGAAAGAAAGAAAATAAGTCCAGGCCTGCAGGATCTTGCCGATGGCTTACCGAGCAGTGTGGGAAGAAGCTGTGTGTTTGCACTGGCTCCATAGCCCTCCTACAGGTAGGGGTGCTTGCTTCCTGCTTCCTACAATTCCAACGCTGTCTTTAAGAGAGGCCCCAAGAAATGAGGTGCCAAATAAAGAGAACATTTTGTTGGAAGGAAGGCACTGGGTCTCCTTTCTGCTCTCCTCCCCGCCCCGTGAAGAGTGGAGTAGGAAACTTCACATCTGGTATGAAGAGCCACCCCTCCAGGGGCGCCTGGGTGGCTCCGTCAGTTGAGCGTCTCTTGATTTCGGCTCAGGCCATGATCTCGAGGTCCGTGGGATCGAGCCCCACGTCGGGCTCTGCTAGACAGTGTGGAGCATGCTTGGGATTCTCTCTCTTCCTCTCTCTGTGCTCCTCACCCACTTGTACATGTGCTCTCGCTCTCTCTCTTTCAAAATAAATAAATTATATATATACATAAATCTACCCACCTACCTACCTACATACCTACCTACCTATTAGAAAGAGTGACCTTCCAGGTCAGCATTTCTCCACCGGGCACTATTGACTTGGGGCAGAATATTCCTTTGTCGTGGGGGCAGGGGGCTGTCCTGCGCAGCGTAGAATGCATAGCAGCAACTCCTGGCCTCTATCCGCTAACTATAGTTGCCCACTCCCTACCAGTTATGACCACCAAAAGGTCTCCAGACATTGCCCACTGTCCCCTCGGGGACAAAACTGTCCCCAGTTGAGGCCCACTGGTCTAGGTCTGGAGCAAGCCGCCATTCAGCCCAACTTCTGGACCACAATGGCCAGGGACAACTTTCTACATTCTGAACCAGATGGAGAATCACTTAGCTGGACCCTTACTCTCCATGACATCTTTTTTCCCCCACTTGCAACAAAAGGACAGCAGAGCAACAGAGAATAGAAAATGCAGCCTGGCGATGGGGTTTCTGAGCCGGATTTGGCCTTCCTAGCTTCAAAGATCATGAAACCTCTCATTTGTACTCCACAAAGCAGCAATTTCTCACAAGGATACGTTCCTTTGACTCTCTTTTAAAAGTCAAGTACAACTTGGCAACCACAGAGTACAGAAAATATAGGCTTTCTGCAAGAAGCAATTATTCAAAACCCAAAGACTAAAAAAAAAAAAAAAAAATGAGCATGTCAGGTCGTGTCAGTTACAACACAGAAGACAACTGGATTCCTTCATTTATGAGCAGCGGAATGGTCTGGGTTTGTTTTTTCTTGCTGACTTTGATTATTTCTTAGAGGTATAACCCAAGCTGTCTAAAACTGTTGACACTGGGTGGCTGACCTTTTCATGTAAAAACAAGAAGGTCCACGTTTAGCATTTAGGCTTTTGCTTTAAATGTTCACCAATCATTACATCCATAATTAGAACTTGTGGGGTAATATACCCAAATCTGCCCTCCTGGATCATTTACAGGGTCTGTAGAAGCCACAAAAAAAAAAAAAAAAAAAAAAAAATGAACACTTCAGCAATGTTAAGATTTTTCTG
The DNA here is from genome assembly GCF_018350175.1 of Felis catus. NCBI lineage: Eukaryota > Metazoa > Chordata > Mammalia > Carnivora > Felidae > Felis > Felis catus. Next base: position 77,271,199 of record NC_058378.1, read on the forward strand.
GGCTGGCACAGGAAAACTCAGCTCATGGAATATAAATCAGCAACCCTAGATCTAATTTCCACCCTCACATGTAGCGTGATTATACAAGTGAGCTGTGCGAGCGTCAAGTCAGAAACGGAGGTTTGTTTTGCCAGAAGGAAGCCAAACCTTCAATTCTGTGGTTAATGCCACCTAGGGATATAATTACACAAGCTAATATCGTCTTTCTACTAACGAAGAGGAAAAGGAATCCTCATGGCCAACGTTCATGTGAATTAACCATTTTAAGCTTAATACCAAGGCTAATCTCAAATTCCTAAGGTATTCATGTTCAGACATTTAAAAGTGAAAAAAGGAAGCCTCTGACAGTAACATTAACACACTTATCGTAGATCTTCAATTTATCAAGTGTCAATTTCAGCAATGTTCCCCAAACACTGCCTCCCATGTTGTTAAAGGGGCTTTGCATGAAACCAACCAACTTCATTATAACCTTCACATACGCGGCAGAATTCAGGCAGAGGTCAAACACGCGGTGAACTGACAGGTCCCCTCGTTGGGTCGCAGGGAAGCATCGCTGGTACCTTGAACTGAAGGCAGACGCCAAGATTATTTTTATCAGAAGGCCCAAACAGGATATTTATTTGGAGAGCTTGTGGGTGTGCGGGGTACGGTCTTTGCTTTCTGACGCAAAGACGCATTCCTAAAAACTCAGTTGGGCATTTTGGCATGATAGGAAGCTTTATAAATGGATCACACCAAACCTTGCAGATCCCTCCTACAACATCACTACCACACAAGTCAGTACGCTTCACGACTGAAGACTGTTCTGAATGGGCAAATTATTACGAAAAAAAAAAACAACCCATCCTCATTAAAACTTCCTCAGTCTGAGGCACTCCTCTCTTCCATTTTGCTCTCTGACGCTCGATCAGGGTCACTCCCATCACCCACGCGGACACGGGCAGGCCTAAGCACAACCCTGCCCATCTCTAGGGTGAACTGCAAAGACATATGGCAGTTTCTTAAAAAGCTGGCCATGCAGTCCCCACATGACTCAGCGATTTCACCCCTAGGCACGTATCCAAGAGAAATGAACACAGACATCCACCCGACACTTGCACGTGAATACGTATGGACTCTCGTGAACACTCACGAATATTTACACTGCTCGTAATAGCCCCCAAAGTGAAAGCGGCCCAAATGTCCATCAACTGCACCAAAGGCCACGTCGTGTAGGAATCCATTTACGTGAGATGTTCAAAAGTTATCGGGTTCAGGTTTAAACAACTTTCCCCAAATAGAAGTAATTCACTCCTCATACTTAAGTCTAGCACCATGGCTAACATTGGTTTTTTAACTTACCTCTTTAAATGCATCACTTCTTGTACCGAGACAAGACCTGAAGCACCTCTATCAGACTCCACCAAGCGAAATACAGCAGGGATGCCCAATATGAAACTCCAAATATTGCAACAAAAAATAAAAAAACAAAAGTAAGCCTCCTTTTAAAGAGATAATGGCACCCGTAACTTCCGCCTTCTCAAATGTTTGCTTCAAGTTCCACTGCTCCCTAAACTTCTCAACCTGGAGCTCTTTTTCAATTATGGTGAGAGGCAGCAAGATGTCAAGCATTTCAAAGTCTCCCTGAATTATCAAAGAACCAAAAATAAATCCCAAATTGCTTTTTAAGTGTGAAATGTGGGCTTTTTCCACTCTCGGCTGAAAAATGGCTGCAGAGATCGTACTCAGAGGCTCCAAGCTATAAATCTCCCTCAAGCTAGGACTGGGTATGGACATTTTTAGCCTTGAAGAATATTCTTGTCAGCGATAAGACTGCAGGAACTGGAGTCCTGATGGCCACCTCAGAGTCACCTTGGCTGCAGAGGTCGTTGTTGGAAACCGGGGCGGGGGTGCGGGGTGGGGGGTGGGGTGGAGGGGTAATGGAAGGTCATTATCAAAGAAACACAAAAAGGAGAAAAGTGCAAAGAATCCAATCAAATCCAACCAAAGCAGTGTATGCATCAAGTGCCATAAAATGTCCTTTGGCTCAATGACCCTGTTTTCAGGAATTTATACTAAAGAAAAACAAACCACTACAAGATGATTTATATCACCAAAAGACCGGGACCAACCTCGACAAGCAACAATAGGGATTGGTTAATTAAATTATGCTACGTCCTTTGATGGAACGTTATGTCTCCATAAAAACTGACCATAAAAGACACGGAAATGCACTTGTGATACAATGCTAATGGGGAAAGGGTAAAAATATATGTACGTTATAATAAGCATGCAAGCAAATATATGTATATTAAAAAGCAGAAGGGTCCACATGAAAGCAGAAATCACCGTGCTCACCTGGTGGGCCTAATCATTTTTTCTTCCTCCGTGTTCCCAAGTTGTTGAGATATCATCACACAGTTCTTAGGAAAAAAATTAAGTCAATCATACAAATTTTATGCGAAACGACTCCATTTGTCAACTTACGCGGAAACCACCAACTACCCTATTGCCTGTCCCATTTATGCTAAAACGACAGCCGTCACAGACCCCCATCCCCCACGGTCAAGATGCGGAGAAAGGAGATAACAATGTTTTCGCAGAGTCAAAACGTGGCTCCATTATAACCTTGGTGATGAGAATAATTTTCTGTGCCATAAAAGCAACACAAGAGGATCGTTCTGCTTTCTGAACTCCACACGTGTACTGTTAATCTCCTCAGTAAATTTCTGTTCCATCTCTTGGAAGGAAAATCGTATGTGAGGGAGGTCAGAAGCTCCTCCCCTTGACTATGGAGCCTCACCTGGTAACCCCCACCTGACAAACTGGTTGGACCTCAAGCACCCTCTGGGGATGACAGAGGGTGGGAGCCAACAAGCCCACCACTCAGAATCCTTATACTCACATCTCACACACAAGGACTCTGTCTATGATGGTTAATTTTATTCGCCAACCTTTCTACACCGTAATACCGAGATATTTGGTCCAGCATTATCCTAGGTGTTTCTGTGAAGGTATTTGGTCGATGAGATTAACATTTAAATCGGTAGACTTTGAGGAAGGCTGATTAATGTGGTGGGCCTCACCCAATCAGTAGAAGACGTTAATAGAAAAAAGACCTAAGGAAGAGGGCTTCTGTCAGCAGGCGACCTTCAGACTGGAGCCACAGCATCAGCTCTTTCCTGGGTCTCCAGTCTGCGGCATCCCCCGGAGATTTTGGCCTCGCCGCGACTCTACAGTCACGCGAGCCCGTTCTTTTATGAGGGTATTTGTTAAATGAGGGAGGGAGAAGACTATTCTTGGGCCCTGGAATGGAGTCCCCTTAGGCCAACCGTACAGATCCCTCTGGGAAAGTCATGTAGATGAAAACACGCACAAAATTATCAGCTGCTGACTCACAGAGCTCCTGCCTGTATACGAATGTTGTATACATATTTTACATGCTTTAAATGTGTGTTCAGAAGTAGTTTTGGCACTCCACCCCCCCACACCTGGTTTGCCCAAAGGTCCTTAACTGAGCACACCTGGGGACACCAGCGATGCCACGTGCACTGCTCTCCAGGGAGATCACAACCGGTAAATTTGCAAATGATTTACTGATTCAGTTTTCACTTTCCATATAAACATCTGGAGCATAAAACAACATACCCATTGCTTCCCTGATGTGAGATTAATATTTAGTCTGCAACAGAGAAGACTGCCTTTTTTAGGGTCTTTTCTGACCAGCCCTATTAACTCTGTGAGACGTTCAACACTTTTTCATTGTCAAGATATAGACTAGCTTATGTTTGAGTTACTATTTAATTTTCTGCCTCTAATTTTTGAGGATTCTAGTCCTGCGGTTCAACCCAAATGGCACATTTTGGGTATTAAATTTTTTTACCCTTACGCAATTTTTCTTTGAATAGTAAACTCAAGGTGGCTGATTTTAATTTTTTTTAACGTTTATTTATTTTTGAGAGAGAGGCAGAGAGAGAGGGAGACACAGAATCCGAAGCAGGCTCCAGGCTCTGAGCTGGCAGCCACAGAGCCCGATGAGGGGCTCGAACCCACAAACTGTGAGATCATGACCTGAGCCGAAGTTGGAGGCTCAACAAACTAAGCCACCCAGGTGCCCTGAAGATGCCTTATTTTCACACAAATTCTTACACTAAAAATTGAGTTAAGTTAGCAAAGTGTATTCAAAACATACTGACTACTGATTTAACTGATTTTTCAACTAGGGGGTTTAATACCTTTTTGCTGAAGTGGATAATTTCTGTCTTGAGTGATGAGACTACCTAAATGTTTTACTAACCTAAAACCTGCTTACCAACAGGTACTCACACCTTGGACCCCAGGAGGGCAGCCCTGACAAGAAAATAATAAAGTCCCATTTGAGGCTCAGGATTGAACAAAGAAGGTCCAGAATCATCTCCTTTGGAAGGCTTGCTCTTGGGTGGAGCCCATCAGAGCAGTCTGATTTAAGGTCACATTACATTTATGCTTTGAGGAAGTTGTCTCCGGATGAATGACATTAGAAAAACCACGAGTGCATTAACTCCTCGGGAACATAAATCCTACAACACGGACCAACAAGACGGCATCGTTACAAAATGCCCAAAATCCATTTGCACCCTCACAGTTGGCCTTGTGTCACTTCCCTCTCAGGTAGCTGAAATCATGTCCATGAACCCACCCTCCTTAAGCCATATCTGCTATTAGATCAGGGGTTCCTAATCCTAACTACAATCATCACATTGCATTCCTCTGGGGCTGCTTCCAGAAGGCCAGGATTCCTGAGCCTCGCCCCAAACTAAGTAAATCAGAATTGATAGGGACGGGACCTGATTCTAAGGTACGGTCAGGTGGGATCGTGCAAAGACCCACAAGATAGAGGGGTTTTCTAACAAAGACCTTGATAATCAGTTGAAGCAAAACTTCTCCTCGGAAGGCTGCCCCCAGATCATCCGGGACCACAGGCTTCACTGCCCAACTGAGAGGCCCTGAGCTCCCAAGTTTCATCCACTGTACCCTAAAGGTTCTTTTCTAAAATGGCAAACCTTCCAAAGAACTCTCCAGAGTTTCACGTGTGCAACAGTTGAAACTATGTCGTGTTGGTTTTGTGTGTGTGTGTGTGTGTGTGTGTGTCTTTTCCTGAAAACACATGTGTCCTTTTGTTTCACGGTCTCACTTGGCACGAAGTACCCAGTTCACTTGCCCATCAGATTAGCTCAAATTACATGCTTTTACTGCTCCTACAAGCTAATGCAAGAGACCTACAATTAACTGTGGGCTGGTTTAAACCCTAAATGGAACTAATGTCTGCCCCGACCCAATGCCTCGGGACCTGCTTCCCCCCCCGCTGTAAATTGCTATTTTTGTAGGCTGCCTTCCAGAAGTTGAGCCCCAAAACAAGTTGGAACTGTAAGCCTACTAGATTCTACTCACAATAATTATCGAATCTTTGCCGCTTGCGCTCTCTTTGAAAGCTCAGCAAAATGCACGATGTTGTCCTTGCAAAGGAAGACAGAATTGTCACCCATAATGTAATCTCACTCGCACACCAGTAGAAGTGAGAGGAAACCACCAAACGCCTCTGCCTTCCCCCCCGGTGGGTCCTTGCGTTTCAAGATATAGGCAGACCCAGCAGCGCCGGTCTCTGTATCTGCAACTCCAAGAGCGAATTCATTTCTAGGGAGAAAAGAAATCTATTTGGCACTCAAGTTGAAAACACCAGGAATGTTAGAAAATTCCAGCACTACCAGTTCCAAAACGACAGAGAACACAAATGCGTTCCGGTTAAACTCTGCAAATTTCAGGAAGAGAGAAAGATGAATGGAAAACAAGCATGATTCTCACTTATGGGCTTTCATGGAAAAGTAGCAAAATATCGGTATTACGTTACCTTTCATTTCCATCAGCAATGAGTTACACTGTGTCAGTGCCCGAGAGGGACAATCAGATAAAATCCTACCGAGTGCCTGTGGAATTTGCTGCTCCCGGCATCAGGGCTGAGAAAGCAAGAGTGACTTAAGCAGAGCCAATTCTGCTTTTGGAGGTGGGAGCCTGGGGAGAAAGCATCTATGTAACTCATCAGTAGGGCTGCAAGCTTCATTTCTCCCAAGATCACATTTCCCCCAACCGCCATCATAAAGGAAGCAGTGGAGGCTTTCAATAATGGGAACTGGAAGAGGAAAACAGGGTGCTGAACTTACGCCTTTGCTCGCCTGACTCTGAAGCCACGTCTTCTGGAATGACTTTGATGGAACAAGTCATATCCATTACCTCACCTGAGAGACTCTTAGCCTGACGCTCTTAATGGTCAAGTTGGACTGCCATTTCCTAGAGCCCTACTTTTGTCCTTGAATGAGTCATACTGGACGTATGGTATGATGTTGGATAACACAGAAAGTCAAGAGCTCCATTCGGTGTTCCTTGTGTTACTTGAAAAGTAACCATTCCTCTCTCATTTTAGGATTGAAACATACCTTCCTAACCACGCTTGCCCAGGAAGCATGATCTGTGTCTTAAATAATCTTGTCTCCTTCACGTATATGTAACTGTTTTCAAATACACGCGTATGATATCATAACAGCAGCATACAAATTCATTTAGAAGTGTTCTAAATTTAGAGCACCATGGACGTGCATATCCTCCACACTGGATACGCAATGTACTGGTCTGGGGGCACCTGCCAAATTCACTATTCACCATTTCACTATTGTTCACTATGGTGTGAACTCACTTTCAGAGCCCCATAAATACCTAAGAATATGAAAAACAAAATCCAAAATGCTACAACCTTATCACCCAATTCCACATATTGGCAATGATAAATCACAGCGATTATGATGACATCAAGAAGAACATATCAGGGCGCCTGGGTGGCTCAGTCGGTTAATAAGTAGCCGACTTTGGCTCACGTCACGATCTCGCGGTCCATGAGTTCAAGCCCCACGTCAGGCTCTGTGCTGACAGCTCAGAGCCTGGAGCCTGTTTCAGATTCTGTGTCTCCCTCTCTCTGACTCTCCCCTGTTCATGCTCTGTCTCTCTCTGTCTCAAAAAATAAATAAACGTTAAAAAAAAAAAAGAACATATCAAAATAACCATGACTTGCTCAATGTTGGGGAGGTCCTTAGCTTCAGAAGCTGCGGTCTCTTACTGCAGGGCTCCCCCCACTTCACGTGGTCCCCCGTTTGTCATTTCAGTAAGGTCAAGGTCACCTGTGCTTAAGTAATAGCTAAGAAGGCAGGTTATGGAATCAGGCTAGGTAGGTTTAAATCCCAGTTTTCCTCTATAACCTCAGGCAATTTACTTTAAAATGCTCATCTGAAAAATGGATCCGCAAACAGTGCCTCCCGTAAGATGAACCATGGAGGTTCAAGGGCGAAGGCCCTTAGCCCCAGAGCCTGGCCACATATTTGCCGTCTGCATTGGCTGGTTTTCTTCTTATAATTCCCTTCAAGCAGTTGGCCAATTGATCCTGCACTCCTTTACGATCTTTTCAGAAACGTCTCCTTCAAGCCAGGCACTGGCCCAAAGCACGGCTCTCAACCTACCTCTTCCAGAAACTTCCCACATTTCAAATTCTGTTCCTCCCTGCACCTCTGACATTTTCAAGTTTAGTTGCAGATTTGTTCACGGTACAACGTTAAGCGTTCTGGATCTTTATTTATGAGCCCTTCCCCTTCTTGCCCAGGTATGGAGTATGCCCCCAAGTTGCCTGTGAAGACATGGTTAACCAGAGCCTGCACGTGTGTGTGTGTGTGTGTGTGTGCGCGCGCGTGTGCACACGCACATCCAGGTACACATCAGAGACCTGTCAGCAGGTAATTATCTTCTATGCTGATGGCTCTGAATTGCTGGGTGCCTTCCAGCTATGTTCACTCTTCAAGCTTCACTTCCCATCCTCTCCTCACAGCTGTTTCTGACTCTAGGAGCCCTGGGGCAGGAGACCTGCTCGGCCCTTTCAGTCTTGCCTCTTCTTGCCTCTATACAGAATTGCTGCCCTAAGCTACACAATTTCCAGAGCAAACATGTAAGACACTTTACGACCCAGCCCAGTCCAGGAGCAGAAAGTTCTCTTTCTGTAAAGTCAGTCCAAGTGTTGTCTTATTGATTTCTATTTTATTGGCCAAACAGGGCTTGTCCAGACACGGCGAGGCTATTTTTATCCAGACTGTCACTTGGCGAGCCTGGCAGGCGATGTAACCTGGGCCTGTGTGGTCTCCCACACGGGCACTGGGACGCGGGGAGCTCCGTCACCTCTGGGCTCCTCCCCACCCCTCTCACCTACCCTGTGTTGCCCTGCTCAAATGGAGGAACACTCCTGGTGGGTGGGAAGACAGGTCATGTGGCTGGAATCCCTAGGAAGAGAGGACTGTTTCCATGTGTACTTCCTGAGTGAACGGTGGGAAAAGGGACAAGCTAGCAGAGGGGGTTAAGTGGTTCTGCAGAGCTGGTCTGACACCCAGGGGGCTCCCTGGGGTGGAAAGACCACTCTTCCCACAGCTGAGCAAATTGTGTCAAGGTTTGGGGCCCTCAGCGCTATTCTGCAGTCCCTCTGCATTTGCCTGATGGCTTAATGCCTCCAAAATTTGACCTTGTTATGGGAAAATTGTTCTCATTTGGCACTTTGGGGATAATGTGTAATTTCAAAACCAGGGTGTGAGCACATTGTAACTATTTTGAAATCCCATCTGCTAAAATTCATTCAAAAACTTTTTTTTTTTTTTTTGGTGACTCCTACTCTGTCTCTTCTCCCACCCAGTCCCCAACTAAGGAACCAAAAGAGCATCCCTCGTTCCTGCTTTCAGCAATCTTTGCTAAAAAGCTCAATGTGTCTTCAGGATAAATACTCCCCTGGGGCTACTTGCTAGAGAAACAAACCCCAGCCTGAAAATACCGAGGCTTTCCTCTTTTCTTATGTAAATAAATCTCCAGATGGCTCATTTGTAAGGCTGTGTTTACTAATTCTTGTTTTCTTTCTAGACAATTTGTCCCCAGTACCCATTTTAGCATTGAAACTGGAGGTAATGCTTACAATTTCATTTAGTGAAAAGTCTATCCCAAGACGTGGTCTACGGGGGCAGAGCGGTAACAATGCCCCCCCCCCACACACACACACCCTCAGGAAGCACTAACATTCCTCGCGCTGCTCCTGCTGTTGTCACACAGCACATATTTTCCACGAGAGTCGGAAGAGAATAAGTAATTTCAGACTTACTAGAATATCAGAGCTGGAAGGGACCACAGGCTCATCTAGTCCAAGAGTGGAAATTTGCACCACGCATACCCCTCTTTCTCGCTCTCATCTGTTGGTGGCAGACCTCGCCAATCACTCGTGGTATCCTTTCCAACCGATCTCAGGGGCGATCTCAGCAACGTCTTCGACACGCGTCACCAGGTCGCTCTGAATTAGTTACAGCGAACGCACAGGGGAATATGCGCTTGTCATAGCTGAGCTCTTCGTGTTACAGATGAGGAGCCTGGGACCCGGGGACGGAATAGCATCACTCAGTGTCTCACAGCTAGTTGAGAGCATTGGTTCTCCGCCTGGAAAATTCAAACACGAGTCTGTGGTACTGGATGGGGAAGGGGGAAAAAAAATGCCTCTTTATTTTCACTCTCCCTAACTGTAATTTAGCATCTCATTCACTTAGGAAGGAAAGCAACAAACCATAGTAGTATTAGCATATCTGACTCTACCACTAATGGCAATCAGTGATATTTTCATGTAATGTTCACTCATTATAGATTTCCTAAAATATCACGTGTGCTCAACTGCTAACGCTAAATTATAGGAGTTATTAGACCTTCAGCTAGATTTTGTACATTAATGCATTAATTAAGATGCACATATATTACCATCCCACAAATTTGGTTTTTTAATGTTTTGATGACTGTATTTCAACGTATTTGGCTTCCTTTGTAATTTATATATATTTCATTTTCTGTATTTAAAGCATTGGGCTGAGAAGGGGTCCAAATACTTCATCAGACTGTCAAAAAGGTCCACGGCCCCAAAAAGAGGTAAGACGCCTGGTGAAGAGACAAGTCAGGTGTCCTGACCGCTTATCCTCACGTTCTTCCCACATACACAAAAAAAAACTCTTACCATGAACTCCTGCCACCTTTGACTGACGGTATATTTACTGCCATATTAAAAAGAGATTTTTTGGGGCGCCTGGGTGGCGCAGTCAGTTAAGCGTCCGACTTCAGCCAGGTCACGATCTCGCAGTCCGTGAGTTCGAGCCCCGCATCAGGCTCTGGGCTGATGGCTCAGAGCCTGGAGCCTGTTTCCGATTCTGTGTCTCCCTCTCTCTCTGCCCCTCCCCCGTTCATGCTCTGTCTCTCTCTGTCCCCAAAATAAATAAAAAACGTTGAAAAAAAATTAAAAAAAAAAAAGAGATTTTTTTTTCCATTGAAACAAGCTGCTGATGCTCAAGAGAGAGAGAGAACAAAGATACATAAAGTAAAAATTACAAGTTCTTGAGCTCCACTCCCCCACGATAACTACCGTTAACAGTCTGGTATATGGCTTTCCAGACACATACACACTCATTAGGTATTAAAAATGGAATCACACAACCCATGCAGTTCTACAGCAGGCTTTTTTCACCTAACAAAGTAAAAGAATAGGGAGCAATATCATAGCTATCTTTTCTTTACATAGACTTGTCCCATTCTTTTTAGCAACTACAAAGTCTTCTCCTGCACAAATGTACCCCAATTCGTTTCACAACCCCCCCCCCCCATAAAGGAGATTCATTATCCAAAGTTTTCTTGGCAAAAGATAACAGAGGGAAGAGTTGTCATTTGAACCTGAGGAGATTAGAAATTTGGCTTTAATGGCCATTAAAGTGCTCCTTTGCAACGGGGGTCGACAGTGATGAAGTCAGTGGCTAACATGGTCACTGCTCAAAAACCCACAGCCTCAGCTCTTTGGACTAAGGAAGGGTTCCTTCCTGGGACGGGTTGGTCTTCTATACAGATGTGCCCCTTTCAGGAGGGTGAGTGCGGAGAGGGGTGGAACAGAGCAGGGGAGATCCCATTCCCCCGGCCTGGGGGCTCGCTGGGGAGAGAGGCTCAGTACAAGAGTAGAAACCAGGCTCCGGGCCCGCCAAGGTCTCGGGAACACCGTTGTGGGGATATCTATAGTTCATGGGGTTGGTCTCAGCCAGATCCCAGGACACAGGTGGCTCAGACACCGACCCCTGGCAGTGCAATGATCCTTAACCCCTGCCCCCATTGTGGCCTCCATTCTGTTCCTCCCCTGGCCTTCTGTGACCCTCCCACAAACACACGGTGTACTTCATATTCACAGCTGACCTGGAGGCCAGCCATCTTGGCAGCTACAGCTCTGGAGAACAAGTGTCATCAATTCCCTTAGGGTGGATGATGGGGAAAAAAGAAGAAAAACACTGTAGTCATAATCGGTGAAAATATGACCCGGTTGATATCGCTGTCCCAACACTATTGTTACAGTAAAAGCAGAAATCTCAGGTAAGGCTGGTTCAAGATCAGAGGCTCCAAACAGAAGGCGGAAAACTTGTTCTCAGAAAGCAAAACAAGGAGACAGCAAGGCAGCCTGGGGCACCCGGAGAGACCCAGGAGAAGCCAGCTCTCACCTCCTGTTAGAGCAACCAGGCGCAGGGAGCACGGGGCCAAGAGTCCCCGCGGCCCAGATCCGCTGTGACTCTGGGAGGTGACTTCTGAGCTGGACCTTTGTTTCCCCAGCTACAAAATCAAGGGCTGGACAGGAGAACACTTTTAACTGGACCCCATTTCCTCTGTGCTTATCAGTAGTCCCACCCACCTGTCTGATCCCGTATCCAAGGTAAAGCGGGGCAGGGACAGACCCACCTCTGCCTGGTTTCTTTGCCTGGACCTGGACCACCTTTTCTTTTCTTCTTTTTTTTTCCCCCTCTCTCTTTGTGCTTCTCTAGTTCTCAGTATTAAGCTGCCACTTCTCATCCCTAACTCAAGGTAAGAATGTCTTTTTCCCTCCGCATATAGGCTTTTCTCCATCACATCTTGCTGTCTCCATTCTGCCTGGGGTTTCAGCAATTTCAAATTCTCTGGCTTCCAGTCAGCTCCGCTATCGGAACCAATGCGGCTCCAGACTCTTCCACCCCCATTCAGTGCAGGAAATGAAACAAAGCCGGGCTTGTTCCCAGTTCGATAGGCTGCGAGTCTAGGGAACGGGGGCTTCAAATCTTTTCACGATTTTGTTTTGGCACCACAGCGTCTGCGTTTAATTCTGCGTCTCCTGCCAGACTCTGGAAGCCGAAGCGATAACATCAAGAGACGAGGGCGCAGCACCGGCATCTTCTGCCTCGCAGCGGGGGGCCACCGGGGCATGCGCAGACCAGACGCGGACACGCACAGACACGCGCGCGCACGCTGCCACGTGTGTTCCCATCAATATGCCACCACGCGGGCATGCACACGCACGCGCGCGCACACACACACTCATACACACACGTGCATGCGTGCACACTGCCAGGTACATTCCCACCACCGCGTGTGCATGCACACACACACACACACACTCATACACACAGACGCACACTGCCAGGTATATTCCCAACAAAGTTCCACCGTGTGTGTACACAGACACGACGTGCACACACAGAGAAGCACACCTCCACAAACACAGTCATGCACGCAAGCCATGAACACACACACAGGCACACGCTCACCTGTGCACACTCACCCACCCACCAATGCATCTATTCACCCCCAACACATATATGGACGTACATGTGCACACACTCCCACAAACGTAGTTGCATGGGCACAGACAGACGGACACATATACTCACATACGGACACACACGTGCACACACTTATTTATACACTCATACACCTGCATGCACACAGGGGATAAGAAGGAAGGAGGCTGCAGGCTGCACAGCAGGGAGGCAGGGATATCCAAGGATGAGCTGTCACAGCGACTCCCCGCCCACCAGGACCTGAGAGATAAGTTTCTGCACACAAGGCTCCAGAAGGGCCCATTATAAAGTTCAACCAATTAAGCAGACCGTTTCCATGGCCACGTTTACTTTTCTCAGCTCTAAAGTTCAGCAGCTCCTCTGTCCTGACAGATGTGAGTGCAGGTTGTGGCCAATGTGTGGCACACTGGAAGACTCACACATCTATAGATCACTCTCCGCAGATAACCCAATATCTTTTGTTTAAATGAGACACAGGAATGAGATGGCATCAGCTGACCTTGAGCTTCCCACCAATCAGCAAGGGCCCCCACGCAAGGCTGTCCCGGGGACTGCAAACTCATCGCTCATGCAACCACTCAGGAGACCCCTCCTGATGGCCAGCCAGGACCAAAGACACACTGGGCCCTGGTGGCACCTTGGTGAACAGCTGTGGGAGGGGGAGGTGGACATGAACCAATAATCACGCCAAGGGATGGAAAATTACAGCTGTTAAAAGAGCCCTGGTCCCCTCGAGGGGGGAGATTGGGTAAGAGCACCCGGTCCCACCCAGCTGTGTGGGTCTGGGGCCAAGTGAGGCAGGTAACGGGCCCACAGAGGGGCCTCACTGCTGTTGCCATTGAACTCTCTAATACCCAGGACCCCAGAGAGCAGCACACTCAGACCATCGAAAGACTCACGATCAACACATTCACCCACCGCCGGGGATGTGCGTAGCTGCAGACGTTTTTGCATGGTTTTGGCAGGAGAAACTGATAGAGGAGAAATAGGTGTGAGGAACAAACCAGATAGTGAACCTGCCATGTGTACCTTGCACCCAGCACCTACTAACAAATATAGCTGGCACTATTTCATATCACCCCTCAGAATCCTATTTATGCTTGGCTGTGGCTCTCCAGCAAAGAAGTTTGTATCCCTCCGAGAGAAAAGACCCTGCGGTGGGGGAGGAGAGGCCAGACGTCCCCGGGAGGGCTCAGGGGTGGGGCAGGGTGGCCTGGGTGAAAATTCAGCCCTGAGTGACCGGGGAAAGGAGAAGCCAGGATTGATTCAAATCTCCTCTTCTCTGTGACGTTTCAGACCCATTTTGAAAATGGGTTATACAGAAATATGGACAGGAGAGTATTAGAGTAAACATGTTGAATGGTGTTATGAAACAGGGCAGAGTCGGGACTCTGTTCTAAACACCGCCCTCTGAAAGCCGTTCATATCTCCCCTGCAGCTGGTAGCCCATGAGTACTGGGTAAGAGGGGCAACCACTGGCTCCGGGGCATTGGTGGCCAGTAATACAGCCTCTCCCGCCCTCCACCGAGCTTGTCTAGCTGGATGCACAGGGCCCTGCTCTGATCCCTTGTCTGTCCTGTTTCCTTATAGAGGCAGAGACCTGTCCTGATCACAGGTCACTGATGCTTACTGGCAGGAAAGCAGGGGGTTTGAAATTTTATCTGTTTGTCCATGAAAAACTGGATAATATACTGACCTCGAATTCTGAAAATCTTCGATTAAATCCCACTCTGTCACTTACTAGCAGAAGATCTTGGGCAAGTCATTAACCACTGTTAGCCTTTGGTTTCCTTATCCATAAAATGGGGAGAATAGTAAGACCTACCCCATGGAGTTTCTCTGAGAATTAAGTGAGCCCATGCCTATGAATAGCACACCATCGGACACATGAGAAACTCTCTGTGAATGTTTGTTTATTTATACTCCACCTTTTTCCAGAATACGAGCGTGTGTGTGTGTGTGTGTGTGTGTGTGTGTGTGTGTGCGTGCGTGCTGAGCAGGGTGGGTAGAAGGGAACAGGGATGGATAAATAAAGCTGATTCAGGCATCCCATAATGAATCCCACAATAACACAGGGCAGGCCACCAACAAAGTTGTTGCATGTTCTTCCTACGGCCACCCCCTAAGGACATACTAGTTGTTCAGCAGACGTGTTACATTTCTTACTGGTAAGATCAGACAGAAATTCCTCCTAGGGACACTTTTTTTTTTTTAATTATAAACATATTCCAATCAGCGTCTTACCATCAAAATGGAATTCAAACGATCTCTTATAATGGTCATTTAAAGCTTATTAATCACTGTAAGTTATGTTGACACCCAAGTGAAAAGTCTTCTGTGATGCTTTTAGAATCCCATTTTCACTTAACATTAATTAAAGGCCACTAACCGTAAAGTATTAATAAAATCAAATTCCCAAAAGGAGCTCCCGGCTGACGGGCTTCAGTTCTTGACAAGTTATGGGACCCTGAGGGAAACACAGGCCATAGTGAAATGTTGACCATGGAAATGTAATCAGCCCAACTGTGATAAAGAGAGGGCGTCTCTCAGGAAGATAACAGATACTTTCAGTAATAAATGTTACGATCGTCATTAACCTATCTCTAGCAGCTTATGGCTATTATGGTTATTTAGCAAAAGACTTTCAAATCAAACAGCCTTACTAACATGCTATATAGTTGTTTAGTGGCTTATTTGATTATCTTACGAATATCACACCCAGGATACATATTGCAAGGATAGGGGTGGGGAGGAGGGGGTTGTTCCTGGTGGTGTCAGAGCATTGAAGTATGAGAGCCGAGACCAAAGCCAATCTCTGATGATCAGAAAACAGAGAGAAAGACCTAGGTCACCCTCACAGAGTGGATGTTCCTACAAAGTCTAGTGAAGTCAGTTGCTCTGGTGTTTCTTTAATCTTGCCTTGTTTCATCTGGCTATACACACCTCCAGCCCAGCAGCGTGGTACCTCACTAATGGATAGAAGATGGAGCTCACCTTCTCTGGTAACTCCATATTCAAGACTGCCCCATGAAGCCACCACGGCCAAATTCATGGCCTGAAAGGCCCTGGGGGAGTGTGTAGGCACACAGTTAAGAGCATCTGTGCAAATCTTCCCTGTTCTCCTGAAAGAGCTTCAAAACATTTGCCAAGCTGCCTTTTCCCTTCTCTTTTTGGACAGTTGAGTTGAGCGAGGAAATTTAAAAGGTCTATTTCCAGAACTAAAAGCTATGATTTTACACCTTAAGAGACTTTTGCTTTAGCCCGTTTTCATCAGAAATACTAATGACATTGAAACAGAGGCTATAATTTAAAAGGCTCTCCATCCAGATTCGAACCTCATCTTTGGCATCGCTAGACGGTGTTCTTTGGGCATAAGGAAAGGTCTTCCATTGTCTTTGTGGCATAAAGTTTCCTTGAAAACCTGTTCACAAAATATTTTTGAGTGTCCATCCCAAATGAAAACATCTTTTGTGCTAGAGGTGCCCCAAAGACTAGGTCTCCCTCCAACAACTTGATGACCTCTTATTTCACCTGACCCCAGCCCCATAAGAGTCCCTGGGAAATGTATCTTTAGGGCCATCTCTAGATCTGTGGAGGAGAGAAGGAGGGATTCAGATATCCCTCAACCACATGTCTTTATATAGGATAAATCTGAGTAATGCATAGGGAGCATAGGGATTTTCGCTGGACAAGGATCAGATCCATCCACTACCTCCAGAAGAAGGAAGGATGTCCAGAGACACTACTTTCATCCATGAAAGTGTCCGGATGCATGAATACTACCTTCCCAATCACTGCAGTTACTTTTCGGTCAGGGACCCCCCCCCCAAAGCACATCTCCCCAAAACAGATCCCAAGACCCTCAAGAGAATACCGATGCCCTTCATCTTTAACAAATTGTTCTGTCCACTTAGACGGACAAGGAGATCTGTCTACCATTTTGACTGCGAGCTTGCAGGGTGAGCAAGCAACAACAAAAATGAAGAGCCAATGGGCAACCCCATCTGCCAACAGAAGTGATGACAGGCCAGCCCCAGGCCCCCACCAAGTCACTTGAGATGGGACTCTATGGTCATGTGACCCATGTCTTCACAAACCCGTCAGAACCTATCCATCCAAGTGATTGCTGTTCTCGAGGGGAACACCTTAAAAGGAATTATAATTGTTCTTTTCCTCAAAGCCACTTAGAAATCCATCCTTAGAAATTAGTCACCTTCTAAGTCACTTGGTCAAAGTAAATCTTGAAGATTAAATGAGAGGATTCGATAAGGTAGGTCTAACACATGCCTACCATGGGGCTAAGTATATAGTAGGCACATAATAAATGTTAACTATTATCATGATTATTACTCTTGCAAACTCTTAAGATGTGGTTGGATGCCCTTTTACAAGGAAGTATAAGCCTCAGTGGGTAGAGGACTGATAGCCTCTAAATCATTTCTCATTTATTCCCATGAGGCACTGGGAGCACATGATGCAAATTAAGGAATAAACCACAGTCTTGGGTTAAATCATGTTTCTGTGGTAAAAAATGATGACAAGGCAAGCGTGGATCAATGTCTTCAGGAGTGCAAAAGAAATTACAAATTTTCTTCTGAGATCTACCCAGCTCTACCATGAGGGCTAAGAGTAACCATTTGGCCTCGTTCTCTTCATCTCTCCAAAATAAGAAGTAGAATTACTGTGGCAGAGATAATTCTATATGCTCACCAAATCTGTTTCTTCTTCCTGGCCACACAGGAAGACTGCATTTGCGACATCCTTTGCAGTTTGGTTGGGACCACAAAATTTCTGGTGCCATCTTCTTTGTGTTCTCTCTCTCTTTCCACCCCCACCCCCACCCCCAAGCCATAAACATGGACTCTGAAGTGAAAGCCAATGATGGAGGAAAGCTGTGTCACAGTGTGGAGAAGAGGCTTTCCTCCCAGCAGAGCCTCCAGGAACATCTATGTTAGACTTTGGATGAGCAAGCCATACAATTTTATTGTGTTAAGCCACTGAGATTTGGACTGCTGTTAGTGTAGATATGCTGATTAATATAATTACCCTTTCACTAAAGCTCTAGATAACTTTCTGTTTAAGAGAAACCATCTCAGGGGCGCCTGGGTGGCTCAGTCAGTTAAGTGTCTGACTCTTGATTTCGGCTCAGGTCATGATCTTACAGTTCATGGTTTTGAGCCCCGCATCCAACTCCACACTGACAGTGTGGAGCCTGCTTGGGATTCCCCCCTACCCCATACCCCTCCCTCTTCCTCCTCTTCTTCCTCCTCCTCCTCCTCCTTCTTCTTCTTCCTCTCTCTCTCTTAAAATAAATAAACTTAAAAAAAGAGAGAGAAACCATCTTGGATATGAAAGACCCAGAACAAGAAGCAAAGTTAGCTAAGACCCAGGTAAAGATACTCAGGACTTTTCTCCATCCAAAGCAACTGGAACCCTAAACTTCAACTCAAAACAAATTCTGCTTTGTGCAGAAAGGTTGGATACATAGAGAATGATGAATAACTTTGTAGATGATCTATTTCCTACTTCCGAACGAATTTTGCAAGTAATAAAGATACCAATCGTAGACGCTTAGTTTTAGAGCTAGAAATGAACCTTAGATCACAGAAAGAACTGGACTTTCAGAACTACGGGAGGGTTGTAAGTTGAGGCCAATTTGAGATGGGAACATTGAAGCCAAGAGAAGGTTATGTGGCACACGTAAAGTCACTCACCAGTTTGCAAAGCGGCCAGAATCCTTGTCTTCCGATTGTAATCTGTTCTACCCTCCCCCTTTATAGTCTCAAGAAGTAAAGCCTACATTCTTAAGTGTGAGTGAAACACGAGACTCGGGTCTATTTATTTCTAGTGCAGGCCCCAGGTGGCTCCAGGGGATTCTTCGTGAGCCGCCCCTTTGAAAACCCATTTACTGGTTGATTCTGTACTGTCAGGACTTGACTGAAGCCAAACAAAAATCACTAAGTAAAGTGATGAGGGAAACAAACAAAAGGTAATAGCTTCTCCAAAGAAGCTGCCCACCTTGTGCTTAGAATTTCACTGCTGAAGAGGCCTTGATTTGACACAGAACAAACAAAAACCATCTTCCAATAAAGGGAAGGACGGTATTCTTTCATCGATGCTTAGGACAGTTCAAATACTGACTGAAGTCAGAAAAGACATCTTCCAAACTCTCGATGTAAATACTTAACCTGTTGTTAAGTAAACGAATGGTCAAGTAAGAAAGCATTTTTTTTTTTTTCGGTTGCAAGTTCACAATTAACAACTAATGTGGATGTTTGGCCCTGTTCCTCCGGGGAAGAGGCTCCATGTCAGAACAAGTAGCACAGACTGGAAACAAAAAGCAGAGAAAAAGTCCAAGCTGTACACACACACACACACACACACACACACACACACACACACCCTTTGTAAATGGGGAAAAGGAGACGTAATTGGAGAGGCACGACACGGTCCTTCCTGGTCCTTGACTATCTCCTTAACAGAGGCGAAATCCAACCCAACTGAACGTTGAGTCTTTCTGATCAGGACTGCAAACCTCTGAAAGGCAGTCTCTTTCTGTATAACTCAGATTGCTGGGTGTAGTAGGTGAAATGGTGCCCCCCCCCAAAAAGATATGCCCGCATCTCAATCTCTAGAACCTGTGAATGTTATTCAGAAAAAAAATCTTTGCAGATGTAATTTGGTTAAGGATCTCGAGATGAGAGCACCCTGCATTACACAGGTGGGCCCTAAGCCCAATGCCAGGTGTCCTCTGAGAGGCAGAAGAGGAGATGGAGAGAGGTGAAGGTGGTGTGAAGGTGGAGATTCAAGTTTTACAGTGAGAAGCCAAAGAATTCTTGGGCGACCAGAACCTGGAAGAGGCAAGGAGGGCTTCTTCACTAGAGTCTTCAGAGGGAAAGAGACCCTGCCGACAACTTGATTTTGGACTCCTGGCCTCCAGGAGAGGGACAGAACCAATTTCTGTTGTGTTAAGCCATCTACTATGGTAATTTGTCATGGCGGCCCGAGAAAACGAATACAGGGGGCTGCTGGGGAAGAGGGTCCGAGGAATATCCGTGAACCTCCTCAAATCCAACTAGGAAGTCGCCGCTTCTCTTAGCACAGAGTCTCCGGGAGACGCTCCACTATGACTTATCTATTCATTCACTCAGCAAACATATGCTGATCAAGATGTCCCTGTACCCTCAGCTGGCCCATAGTTTGGCAGAGAAGGCAGGGTGGCACCAAAGCAACGAGAATGGTGTGAGTACACAACAAAGGCGATACAAAATGTATGGGTGCCTCCAAAAGGAGCTTGCCCATTTGTCACCTAAATTCCTTAAGGAATGGACAGTTCTTCCAACCCAAGAATACCAGCGCAGTGAGCAACATGCCTACTCCATATTTCTTCCCTTCTCTTCTCTCCCTCCTTAAAGCTGGGTAGGGAAGGAGCAGGTAGAGGGTGGCAAGGACGATTGTGAGGCGATCTCCGTAGAGGGAGCAAGACTCAGATTCCCTCAAAATTCTCTCCCCAAGCCTCAGGTTGAGACCACAACTGCCATTGACGTGGGGGCCAGGTGCTAATACCTGCAATGTCATAAGGGGAAGCAGGGCTCGGTCTACTAACATCTAGAACTCAAGTGCCTACCGGAAGCAAGGGCCTGCATGAGAAGGTCCTCCATCAGAGTTCCGTATCACAGTCCTCAAGTAAATATGAGGGCAAACAGGAAAAATAAATCCCACAGAAAACCCACACTTTCCACTTGGTTTTCCTCAGATTGGAAAATGAAAGGCTACTTATAATCTGCCGAAAATAAACTGTTCAAAGAATTTGCAGACGCTGAGCACGGAAGATCAAATGTTGCAATAGAAGGGAATGAGGATGTTTAATCTATAACCGGAAGACAAAGATCCACACTGCAGAACAATCCGAATCCACCGGGTCTGGGCTTCTGTGACAGGAAACCACCGCCTTTTCACATCAGAAATGTTCATTCAGAAATCCAAAGTCTTGGTTTTTCATGGCTCCGGCCCTTAAAAAACAGTGGCAGGGGCCAAACCAGCAGGGGCAGAAGGGCTGAAGAAGTGAGAGTTGAGAGGGCATGGATGAGGCATGGGTAGATGCCTCCGTGACATCCAGAGTCAAGTTCAAGTAGGGTCCGGGGTCAGCAACCCAAAATGAAATCGCACAACTGGTCAGCAGCCTTTGTCTGAAACCACTTCTGGGGAAGAG
This sequence comes from Felis catus, assembly GCF_018350175.1. Lineage (NCBI taxonomy): Eukaryota > Metazoa > Chordata > Mammalia > Carnivora > Felidae > Felis > Felis catus. The sequence continues at coordinate 77,292,112 of NC_058378.1, forward strand.
GCAATCTCCCTGGAAATGTTTATAACACATACTGGCTCCGTTCTTTTCTGCTCTCCAAGGAGGACTGAACCCATTTTGCTCAACGCAGCATTTTTAGACAATGTGGGTTTTATGGTTTTTGTGAAACAGAGGGAGGAATGAATTGCAAAACCAAATATAACTGGAAATGTCTTTGTAATGTTAAAATAAAATAAATGAAAACAGTTCAGACCAGGGAATGCCCTCCAAGAGTGGAAACCCAAACACAATCACTTTCTGCTGAAATATAGGGGAAGGAGCAGAAGTAAATCCAAAGAGACTGAGATCCAAAACTTAAACCCAATAAACTCTGTGGTAGAAATTAAATACAAATTATTAAAATCTTACCAATTCTAGAGGCTAGGAGTAAAAAAAAAAAAAAAAGCTATTGTTCTTCCAAACTTTTAAGGACAAGCATCAAATTTGGATTTTAAAAGTTTCCAACTGTTTTGTGACTACAGATATTTGTGTTGTGACAAGCAATCATATCTGAGCCATCTTGTCTCCAGTAGCAAAAGAACCAAATGAGCTGCAAATGCTTTGTAAATCCCTCACTAAGCGGGATATGGAGCTGTCTGAATTGTTCTACCAAGGCAAGGGAAGGTATAAAATGTGAGCATTCTGTATTTGCTCAACGTGTCTAAATGTCCTGAAGGTAAATGGCTGAGTCAATATAGAATAGCCACTTAACAGAATAACATACAGCCCTTTGGAAGATCATTATAAAGCCTGTATTGCCATATACAGACTGCTTATTGTACAACGTCAAGTGGAAAGCAAGATTAAACATGCACATGTGCTATTAGTGAGAGCACATTAAAATCTGTAGGCAAGGAACCACACCAAAATGTTACCAGGCGCTCTCTCCGGGTGCTAAGATTAGGTGAGACTTTTTCTTCTTTATTTTCTGAATTTAATAATGTAATTATAATGAAGATAGACAGGTGCACGGATGGCTGGGTGGGTGGATGGATGGATGAGTAGGGAGAGAGAGAGAGAGAGAGAGAGAGAGAGAGAGAGAGAGAGAGAGAGAGAAGCTTTTAGAAGCTTTGAGAAAAGAAAATATAATTCTAAATTACTCTATTAGATATCACCTTTCTAGTAAAGACGCCAAGTGAGAAGTTGCCACAGGATGAAAATGAGAACTCCTTTCTTAACCTGAAGTCTCCTCTGTGCCTCCCTGGAGATAAGTTTTGGGAAAATTGAGGCTCGTTTCGGACAATTTGGCATTGACTTGCCTGTGAGACTCAATGCCAATTGAGAAGTTGAGTCTGTACGTCTCTTATCTAAGAGGATTCTTTTTCCTTTAAATACGATGACCAGGGGATCCAGGTGACAAACGTATTTTCAAGCTTCATCGCCTCGAACAGCGTACGGCCTCGTGGTCAATAGGTGCACAGGAGAGAGAATTCCGATTGGCTCAGCTTGGTCACATGCTCATCTCCTGGCCAAGGCAGGGCATCTCAGCGGAACGTCCCTCCGTTCTTGTGCATGTTGTAGACGGATGTCCACCTAAGAGAGGGAACGGACCCCGGGGCAGGGAAAAGAATCAAGACCCCCTTGTGCTCCAAAGCGAAGGCCAGGTGCTCCACACACAGTGTTTTATACAGATGTGGTGCAGAAAGAAAATGGGAACAAGAGTAATAATTGGCTCCACGGAGGCTTATCTAGGTGAGGCCATGTGCGTGACACCCCCCCGCCCCCGTACGTGGATCGACCTGTCTGAGAAAGACTTGGAGCCCACACATCACACACACAATTCATGGTCCAGAGTTTTCGAACCCCAGACAAGAAATTAGTACCAAAGACGGTGACTTTGCAGTCATGTTTATAAGCCGTGAATTCGAAATTAAATGAGCCAAATAGTAGGGTGGGGGCGGGGGGAGCTCAACCCTTTGAAGGTAAATGCCTTGCAGAGTGAAATTAGTAACAGAACGGGTCCCCCGGTACCACAAGGTTGCTGTGTCGCCTTGGTTTCTAACTCTACTGTGAACACAATGAAAGTCGTGTTTTTTGTTTTTGTTTTGTTTTAAGAAAACAAATATTTTTTTCCTCTCCCGATACGACACAGAGAAACCTCTGGGGCAAAGTAAAATAAAACCTCATTATTCCAGATTCCACTCATTCCAGAATCCTAATAATTGGGGCTTTGGCTGCATTGAAGCCTGCTTTTGTAGGCTCTTCGAGAAGTGGTTTCGGGGAGCAAATCAATAACGCAAATAAGATGGCAAGGAGATGTCTTCAAGCTCCTGGAGGAAGGCTTCAGTGAGCAGTTTGTATGCAAATAACAGAGGCTTGTTACAGAGGCATCTTAGCGCTCGTGAAAGGAGAACTGGCTTGTTAGAAGCGAGTTCACATTTCCACGGGCCCCTGTATCTCCTCTAAAACCCTCTATAAGAGACTCTTAAAAACTGAGAACGAACTGAGGGTTGATGGGGGGGGTGGTTGATGGGCACTGAGGAGGGCACCTGTCGGGATGAGCCCTGGGGGTTGTATGGAAACCAATCTGACAATCGATTTCATATTTTAAAAAAAGAAAATAAATCTAAAACTAAATAAATAAAACCCTCTGCAATTCCAGTCTTCCGCTCTCTCCGGTGCGTTTTTGCTTCGTTACTCTCACCAAGTGATGTGCGGCCATGCGCTCCGGTGCCGAAAGGTAAAGGGTGAAGAACTTTTTTGCCAGCCAGCCTTAAAAAAAAAAAGTCACAGCCGCCGAAGCATCAAAGTGAGACAATAAGAAATGGCGAGCGGACAATGCCAGCAAATATCTGGATCAGCAGGTCTTGGGAGAAATATAAATCCGTATAATCCGGTGACAAAGAGGGTAAATTGTCAATAACGTGCTTTCATCTGGAATCTCATCTGAACATGGGAGAACAGGTGCGAGGCACCCATGGCAAAGACGGGATGTGCTCAACTCCTGGGCTCGCCTCTCTACTTGCTGGAAGGGGCGCTGCCCTCTTCACCAATCGCCTAATGAAGCCGATGAGAGCTGCACGTCTACTTGGTTGAATTTCGTTGTTCCCCCTTCAGGGGAATGGGATTCACACGGACCGTGAGCAGAGACGATGGGTGTCACTTCCAAGTCAAGGCGGTTAATAGGCGATGTGTTTCATCCACCGCTGGGGTGTCTTTGAAGACCCCATGACGGCTTAGGACAAGACGACGAGATCTTAGACCTCTGAGTGACCAGATGGAAGAGAGACACCTTCAGTACAGGTTAGCCTGTTCTGACACACCAGCGATCACTGTTTCTGTCTCATAGATGAAGAGGCAGATTCGCAGGGGATCTACGACACGTTGAACGTCATACCCATAGCAAGTAGCACGGCCCAGAACAGAACTCGAGACTTCGGATTCCATGTTCTTTCCCCGAAGACGCAGACGGTGTTGCCTGCATGCATAAATTAATGACCAGCGAGTATTCAACGACCATCTGTTTCATTAACGTGCGATTTCAGAAAAGCCACTTCCACTCCCAATTTGTCTGTATAATCCAGGGCCTCTTAACTTCCTCACTTGCAGGCATTAGAGAATAGGCTATCCACCAGAGATGCCTAGAACATGCCATGAACCTCCACTGCGTTTCATTCTCTTTTGCAAAGGCTTCTTCATAAAATCAAAAGAGTATTGTTAGGGGTGAGTGGTGAGAACAGTCTTGGGAACAAAGAAAAAAAGTAAATATAAGTCCAATTTTTCATTCTGCCAAATTCAAACAAACATCATTTTAATGACCTGGCAGCCCCCACAAATTCAGCAGCCACCAGTTAAATAAAAAGCCCATTCATTTAAGAAAAGAAGTGTCAACACAGGCATTTCACATAAGTCAGGTCTCAACAGCAGAGTGACCCTGTGTGTGGTGACAGGCATATGTGGGCTGGGATTAGCTAAGCAGCATCACCAAAGTAAATGCAAGGACAATCTAGAAACTATTCCTCCATCCCTGACCCCACTCACATACCATCTCAGGGACCGATCTTGATATCAATATGGGGAACTTTATTGGGATTTTCAGGGTCCCACAAGTTATCAGTCTGCGAGAATGTCTCCACCAGTGTTCATAAGTAATAAACTTTTGGTACCAACTTTTTTGGTAAAAAAATATAAGTTGGCACAAGACCATCCAGAACAATCCAGCATATGCCTCATAAAACTACAAAGTTCCTACAAGAAAACTTAGGAATACATCTTTATGACCTTGGAATAGGCAGAGATGATTTAGAGGGGACCCAGAAAGTACTAAACATCAAAGAAAAATACAATTACGGAACAAAGTCAAAATTTTGCATTTCTGCTTGTCAACAGACACTGTTGAGAAAATGAATAGGCAGGCCACAGGCTGGCAGAAAGCATTTGTAACACTTAGATCTGATAAAAAGGACTTGATTCTGGAATATGTAAAGAATTCATACAACCCAATAATAAAAAGACAAACAACTCAATAAAAACTGAGCGAAAGATTTGAACAGACCTTAACCAAGAAACATTCGACCAGGAAATATTCAAATAGCTAATAAGCGCACCAAAGGGTATTCGACATCATTTGTCATCAGGGAAATGTAAATTAAAACTACAATGAAATACTATTCCATGCTCACCAGAATGGCTAAAATGAGTAAGACAGAAAACACCAGATATTGGCAAGGGTACGGAGCTATCAGATCTCTAATACATTGCTGGTGGGAGTATAAAATGTTACAACCACTTTTGTTGTATAGTTAAATATATAGCTATCCTATGACCCAGCAGTCTCCTAGAGAAACTTTTTTTTTTAAAGAAACTTCTAAGAGAAGTGAAAACATATGTCCACAAAAAGAACTTGCCCGTAGCAGCTTTGCTCATAATAACTACATGCTGGAAACCACTCAAGTGTCAATCAGTCGCAGAACAGATAAACACATTGTGGTAGACGCATACGGGGGAATACTATATGCCAATAAAAAGGTGCTAATTGCAGAGACACGAAATAATATGGATGTACTTCCGGAACATTATGCCGAGAGAAAGAAGCCACATTCAAAGATGATTCCATCTACACGGCGTTTTCAACGTGAGAAAATTAATATGCGGTGATAGAAATCAAGCCAGTGATCGCTTCTGGAGCTGGGGGGGAGGGTCGGGGGTCGGGGGTTGATTGGGAAGGGGTACAAGGATGCTTCTGAGACACTGGAAAATATTCTCTATCTTGCAAGGGGTGTGGATTATATGCATTTATCAAAACGGATAGGAGTACTTAAAATCTGCAAATTTCCACTACATGTAAATAATCTTTTGAGTTTTAAAAAAGCATTGAGAGAAAAAAGGATCCCTTCTATTTTAGGCCAAGGCTAAGAACAGCCCTCTAAGAGAACTCTAGAAACGAAGGAAACCAAGGCCTCACCCAGATCAGGGGAGGTGGCAGGCTGTTTCTGTTCAACTAATTGGCAGTCTTGGACCAGGGCAAGATGAAATTCGCCAACCCACCCATCACAGTGACTGCACACTTTTGAGGACACCAGTTAGACTAAGGCCAGTGCCAGTTAGACTAACGCATCCCGTGTGCCTCTTCAAACCTTCCGGTTGAGCTCTTACTCCAGGCACCTTTGTCATGACCCGTCCTGAGCAGGCTCAGGCCAGCTTCCCCGAGGACAGCCTGATGGTGCCACACCTCACCCTTTTTACTCCGCCATGAAGCTTCTCTGAGACCCTGGGGTAGAACGCAGAACACGGGGGTATATCCAGGAGGGGCAGGTGAGTTACGCTGGTGCAAGCTGGTGGACCAGTGCCTCCCTCTGTATTTGTGTGGGGCACTTCCTAAGCCCCTTGCAAGGTCCCTTGGGATGCAGCGCCAGCTACCCCCACAGTGGTCAGCTCGGTAACGGATCCCTTTACTGACTCGCCCTCCTTTGCTTCCTCACTCCCTCCTTCTTTCACTCCCGCTGCCTAGGGTCACTTTTCAAATAAACCATCTGCGTGCAAGTCTTTGTGTAAGGCTCTGCCTTCAGGGGAACGAAGGTTAGACAAGGCTTGTGAATACATATGTACAGAAATACGCATCTACGCGTATAAATGCTTCCTTGGGTGCGGAAACCTTGTGTAACACAGACCCCTATTCAACTGGCTGCTTGCCTGGAATGCTGTCCCTGGTATAAACTAAAAAAGAGACCGATGGCCTCCTGCTAACAGAGTCAGCTCTTGCTAAATACAAACCTTGAGAGGAAACATAGCAAGAGTCCTTACCCAGCATCTACATCGTAACCACTCCCTTCTACGTAAATAGTGAACCCATCCCTGGGCCGAATTCAACCCTGGGAGTGTGAGGTCACTGGAGTCGTGCCATGGATCCTGATGCCACTGACAAATCACTAGATGATCTATGGGATATTATAGCTTCCAGGGGGCACCCATCTCGTCAGAGACAAAAACTCGAAACTTAAGGTTTTCATTTGCGAATGGTTCGCTTTCTCACGCACAGTGAATTATAGCGAAGTATCAAACCAATATTGGAAGATTACAAACATGTGGCAGGCACTGGCTGTTTCTGGTTGCACCTCTTGTTGGGTTCCATGGTCTGGCCAGTCCTCAACCACCACAAAAGAGGGTGCTTTTTATTTACGCATTTATCTAATACCACCTTGTTACACAAAAAGAGAGGGTACCCTTTTTTTTTTAATTGTTTTTAGTGTTCATTTATTTTTGAGAGAGAGAAAGAGAGCGTGAGCGGGGAAGGGGCAGAGAGAGACAGGGAGACACAGAATCCGAAGCAGGCTCCAGGCTCTGAGCTGACAGCAGAGAGCCCGACGCGGGGCTCGGACTCACGAACCTCGAGCTCGTGACCTGAGCGAAAGTCGGAAACTCAACCTACTGAACCACCCAGGCACCCCAAGAGAGGGTACTCTTGAGGGGCAGAGGAGGATTTGGGTCTGGTGGGCTCACATATCCCTTCTTCATTCATTTTTTTTTTATATATATGGTGCAGATCATGTGGCTCCAGGAAAATATTTTCAAGTAAGGAATTTCTTTGTATTTCTGTCTTTCTTTGGGGAAGTAACTCACCCTTCTTTTTTTCCTTTGTCTTTTTTTTTTCTTTCTTTCTTTCTTTTTTTTTTTTTTTTTGGCTTTAAAGGAAACTAGTTAATGAAAGACAGAGTGCAAATATGACAAAACCTCTTCAGCGCAGATAGTTCATTAGAATCAAATGGCTTGTTACAACAGGCTTTCAGCTAAATTGCTTAGTGTATGTTTTATTAAAAAAAAAAAAAAAAAAACTTTACAAGGCATCTGCCAACGCTTAACCAGAGTGGCGGGGTTGGTGTGTTGGTTTTCCTCTGCTGGGAAGATTCTAGAAAGTGGTAATGGGATGTGAAGACAATTACATAGAAGCATGTTGATGAAGGCTGGAAAAACAAATGAGGAGCTATTAAATCTGTTAGAATTGGGGCCAAGCTCTCACCGTGCAGAGACGCACAGGCTTGGGCTCCGTCGAGGCTCGGTGCCATCGAGGCCGTGAAGGAACCGTCAGCCGCCATCGTAACCACCACCACTGCTGTCGACCCCACGCGGCCACCCCCAGACGCAGATGGCTTCGGTAGCAGAGGGAAGCCCCACAAGCACGGTGTTCGACAGAGACGCAGCGTGGACCGGGGAAGGGATGAAACGCGCCCTGATTTTGATTGGGTTTTCACAAGTTTACAGATGAGCCTAAAAGAGACTCTGGGTTTCTCTACCCAGAGAAAGGCGGCATAGATGTCTGCTGAAGGGGGGAGTCTGCCATGAAATGCATGAAACGTTGCTCAGGACTGACGCTGTCCCATCTGAAACAGGAAGACGTGATCGCAAGCATGGCATCCGAGCCCATCCCTGCACATACCAGCTGGTCCTCGCTTCCTTGGGTTTGCTCATCAGGCCCTCCGCTGCGAGAGGCCCCTCTTTCTCGCCTTGTCCCCAGGTCAACAGCGCCTCATCGGCCGTGACCCAGCTCCTGGCTCATCTTCTCTAGGAAGTTTTCCACTCAAGCTGTTCCACTTGGAACCAGACTCGTCCCCTTCCTCTGTGTCTTCCTGCCGTACCCTGTCCACCCTCCCGTCTCACGCCCTGCGAGTACTAGAAAGCAAATTCCTGGGGCGCTGGAAGCTGCCTGACTCCTTTCTGCATCCTCACCGCTTAACATCGAGCACGCGGTACGTGTTATGACTAAAGAAATTGATGTTATTTGAGGCAATTTGATGTCTTGACTTGAGAAAGTGAAAACATATTGGAAAACATTCGGACATGTTCAGTGCTACAGTCATCTACGGGCTCCAGAAGATCTCACACAAAGCCCTGATAGAGCCAGGGAGGAAACACACTCTGCGGGATGGTGGAGGCTCTCCTGCTCAAGCTGGTGTCAAACCAGCCCCAGTGCCTGGGCCGCCCCTTGCGCCCCTGCTCAGTCCCTGATCAAAACACACCCTCGATTTCCAGAAGAAAAACCCAGTTGGGGCAGATGAATGGGGAAGATGAGAGAAAGCATTTGCATGGTACACAGGGGAGGCTCTTAAAGTCTGCACTTCTGTAACTTCCGCAAATATTCCTTCCAGAAGAGTCTTTGAGAGGGAAAGTGCACTTTGATCTTAAACATGACCTCTTTGGAATCCCCAGGGTGGTGTTCGAACCCACCAAGTTGCTAAGAAGCCACGGATCCACAGGCCCCTTAGTCTAATATGTCTACTCCCTGCTGCCTCCTTAACCAGACGGCTACACGACAGAGCTCCAAGACTGAAAACCTACCCTGAGCAAAAGTCAGAGGAAAATAGGGACAGAACCGGCCCAGAGAAAAGAACGTAACGTAGAAATACTTCTGCTCCTACAGGGAGAAGTTTTGCCGCATTCAAAACGACGGTTTCCTGCAACTGGTCGCAGAGATAAAGCCGAACACACCAGACCTCTTGGTCATCCCCCTGGTCTAACAAACTCCCGATGACAACGCGAGCCGATTTCGGAGCAGGCGAGGGGATTCGGGCCGCACGCTCCCCAGGGGAGGGAAGGCTAAATCAGCTGGAAAAAGGTTGAGGCGTACAGTTGGGTAAGCAGAGTGCAAACAAGCGGGGATAATTTTAACTCCCCATACAGCTGGACTGACCACACAACTGTCCCCTCATATCGCGCTCGTAACTGAGAAACCACAATTATCCTTTTGAGCACATTTACGAGGAAGCACGGGGAGCCCCAGGCATTATGGGTGAGACCATTTAGAGCAGGTGGATTAGGTCCATGAGCGAGGATTGTCACATGTGCTTCCCTGCAGGGAAGGAGAGAGGAAGCCAGAAGGCCAGCTCCACAGCAGCCCGTACTATAAAAGGGACAGGGCAGAGAAGAGGCAGGGATGAAAAGGAGATGAAAACGGAAACAATAATGGAGGGAGCCAAACAACAATCACTGACTTCTTTAGAAATGCCAACAGCTTCCAAAGACTGATGAGTCTTTGAGCCACAGAGGTAACTCTAAAGGGAGGCAAAAGTCTTGTTTCTTTTTGTATTTCCCCCGCACAGGGTGAGTTACCCCAAACTCAGGCTGCCTCTCCCCTTCCTCTCCAGTTTCTAAGCCTCAGGCAGTGACACCTGCACGCTTATCTACAGCTCAATCCTACACTGAACTATAGCCTCAGAATCGGACATGATTCCTGACGCTTCTGACATGTTTTGGATCATTAAGATAGATAACGAATCATTTACATTCTGCAAATTCCTTTAAAACTTTTCCAAAGAAATCATTTGAGTATGCCTCCCCCACCCCCACCCCCACCCCCAGATCTGGAGGCAAGACGACTCCTGTCTCCGTGTGTCCCCGGTCGCTCCCTCCAGTTTGAATGGAGGACGACAAACAAGCAAATTCTCTGCTGCCTTTCGCCATTACATGATTTTACTGCTTGTTCCCACTTAAAAACCCTGGGACGTGAAAATCTCCACACATTTCACCTTGCTCATAAATGCGTGAATGAATGTGTGTGTGTGTGTGTGTGTGTGTGTGTGTGTGTGTCAATTTTGAACTTGGCGGGGGTGGGAACTGATAAACCAAAGCACTGGCTTATTTTCCAGGACCTGAAGACTTCCACTTAAGCCATTCTCAGAGCGTGACAAGAGATTCTGGCAATTTCTACCAATGAAGCTAGACGTTAGATGTCTAGGAAAGCCAGACACGTAACAACTCAGGTGACAAGACAGGAGCTAAATGCTTAGCGTTCCCAGGGAATCCTACTTTGAGGAAACAAGTCCCTGATGCTATGGAAGAGACCAGCAAGCAAGCAAGACTCATTTGTCCCTCGTCCACTTGTACTTTGTTCCTTTGCACGTTCATTTGTACACCGCTTTGTTGGAATACGTCTATTCCGTGAAGCCAGAAATGTCTGCATTCGCATCCAAAACAACAACATAATCTTTCGTAAGTTGTTTTCTCCTTTACACAGGAGAGAAAAGCGAAGTCTTAAGTCCAGCAAAAAATTTCAGCCCCCTTCCCTTTTGACCTCGTGGATACCAGTGGTTCTCAAAACACCCTCCCTGGACCAGCCGCGTCAGCGTCACCTGGGAACTTGTTAGAAATGCAGATTCCCTGGGGCGCCTGCGTGGCTCAGTTAGGTGTCTGACTTCGGCTCAGGTCATGATCTCAGCCCATGGGTTTGAGCCCCACATCAGGCTCTGTGCTGACAGCTCGGAGCCTGAAACCTGCTTCGGATTCTGTGTCTCCCTCTCTCTCTCTCTGCCCCTCCCCTGCTCGCTTGCACACGTTCTCTCTCCCTCTCTCAAAAATAAACATTGAAAATTTTTTTTAAAAAGAAATGCAGATTCCCAGGACCCTCCCCCCGCCCCCCCCCCCCACACACACACACCAGTCATGCCTGACTGATGCGGAGACTCTGGGCCCGGGCCCCACAGTGCACGTTTCCATAAATTCTGCCAGTGAGACTCGCTCAATCATGAGAGCCACTGTTCTCCTTTATCCGTCTTCCTTCTTTGGAACATCCACTTCTTATAGGCTGACCCCTCACTGCAATGAGGCCGAAGAGGGGTGGCCCCATAACGTGCTCTTAGGTAAATGCTAACGGTTGGGTTTCCCCCTCCGGTCTGTTGCTGGGTATGCTATATTCTCCCCACTTATTTGATGGGCACACGTGAAACCCAGAACAACATTTCTCTATAAAGAGTGTCGGCATCTTGCACTGACTTCTTAGAAACTTTCAGCCGTTTCAGGCAACAATCCCCCACGTGGCCTTAACACCCCGAACTCTGGTGAATGTTACGATTGTTTTGCAGACAGGAAGTGACTGCAGCATTAACACTATCCAGAAGTGAGTGGTGATAAACTCTGGCACCCCTACAAAAAAGAAAAACCAGGCTCAGAGACGCAGGAACGTAAAGAATACATTTCACGGTTGAGAGGAAAAACCCACACGAACTCAAAACAAAACCGGTTCAGATAAACCTTGTTCCTTGCCATCTATAAACAGAGCGAGTTCAAGGGAGAATCTTTTGGCCCCCAAAAGAACTGTGGAATGAGATAAGATGTTTTCTCCTTCGTTTTAATGTGTGGCTTGCCTTAGCGCCCCATTATAAAGGCATTTCAAATATCCATTAATGATTTAATTGACTGAGGCCCCCCCTCCTCCCTGACGACCCTATTGGGTTTATCTGGGCAGAACTTCCTGCTATTATCTTAAGTCTCTGGCAGCTTAATGAAGGCTGTAGGTCAGCAAACGCTTTTTTTTTTTTCAAAATTGGAGGATAAACTTACAAGGAGTAAACACTCCTTCAGATGTTAGAGGACACTCCTGCCCCAACTTGACTTGAATGTCTGACACGCTGCTCCAAGAAGTCCACGTGGCCCCGGGCCGTTAAATCATGTTCACGTAGGACATTCCTCATTGGGCTGGGTATACAATCCAGTTAATGAATTTACCTTCTTCACGTATCACGTACTGGTCAGAATACCCACCGCGAAAACCTTTGCAAAGGCTGAATACTTTCAAGTCTGTATCATTTTGAATTCCTACAGGAAAGTCAGCAACTCGTTTTGGTCTTTCGTTCGTTCGTTCGTCCGTTCTTTCTTTCTTCCAAAAAGGAACACTCACTTCCAATCTGTTGTGACACATCTGAGCTGTGAGACCTGGCTATGGCAGGAGCAGTGACTAGAATTCTCTGTAACCCAGCTAAACTCCTTTTGACGAGTTCAGGGGAATCGGTGTGTTTGTGTTGGCTTCCTGGGCCTTCAAGGCTCACAGACTTAGCCGACTCAGGCACAGGTCGGCAGCCGGAGAAGGCATTAGTCTCCCCCACGTATCTACCCTGCAGGCTTCATGGTCAAGAACTATGGCAGGGAGTTCAAGTGATTACTTGCTTTAGGAAAGCAAAAGCCAACAACCCAAGAATCAACGACCCCGAGGAAAGGTCAATAGGCCTCAGTGCTGTAATGGATGTAACAAATATTTAAAGAAGGATAATATAAAAATGCATTTGCTCATTTTGATTTATTTCCAATGACTTGGCTTTCACTCCGCTGAGTGGTTCGCAAATTCAAACTTGATTTCTGCTGACTTGTTTAGCCACACCACCTCTCTTTTCCTTCCTTCTGTGTGCTTTTCAATCATATTTCACGGTCCCTTCCAAACGGACCACAAAGTGTAGCACCAGAGATATTCTCAGTCTATCAAGTAACTACATATTAAGTGGTTTTATGAAGCGGGGAATCTGAGCCAAGATTCTGTAGGATGCCGAGGAAAAAGCCAGGGCTCTTGGAAGACTGGTCCAGGCCACAGTGAATGGTCAGACTCAGTTCATTCCCAACCAGAGTAGACAGAGGAAAACAAGCCAGGAAGGACAGTGACCGGGGAGGTGCTGCCCTGTTCTCCCTCCGACCCACCCAATCTACGTGAACCCTAAACCACAGCCGAGGACCGTCCTGGTGCTTGCTGGGAAATGATCCCAGTGCCTTCTTTGGGTCAAGTGAAGTATGCGGGGGGAGGTGGAGATGCCAGGTGGGAGATCCGCACAGACTGGCACTTGTCCCCACCTCCATATGCGTTCCCACACACCCTGTCTGGAAACCGAAGCGCACGGTGCCTCTCTCCCAACCTCTCTCCCAACAATCTCCCACAAAGCTTCCCCGGGCTCTCCAGCCCCTCTCTGAGATTCTCAGCCCCACCCTCACCATCATACCCACTGCCCCCTCTCTTGTCCCCAGCTCTACTCCCACCCCCTAGAACAGCACCTCATCCACACTAGGTATTTAGCGAGTGCTTGCTAAGTGAATGAAGAAAGTCTTGTCTCGTAGGTGAGGAAACTGAGGCCTAGGGAGGCCACCCAACTGGTCATTCAATTTACTCAAGGTCATCCAGCTGATCAGAGGCAAAGCTGCCTTGCAAACACAGCTATGTTTTTATAAGTACATGGAGACAGAGATGTGCTCGTGATCAAGGGAACTGGAAGCTATAAAGACTCCTGATTCTTCTGCCCAGGGTCCATGTAGCACAGGTGTGCTTACTGAAGGCCCTGACCTCTGTGACCCCTGCACTTGTCCTGCCGAGAAATAGGAATATTAATACTTTCGGTAGACGGAGTATTCGACCTTAATGGCATGTTTCTACAACTCCAGAGAGTGGTCACCTGTTGAGAGACATCACCTGCCGCTACTCATCCTATTTGAATGACAGAGACTGAGTCGACACCCAACCTAGAGGAAGCACACTGGGGACCCCAGATGAACCGTATACACCACCGTAAATCCCATGTGCGCGCGTAATAACAAAATGAGTTATTATTAGGAAATCTGCTAAATGCCTAGAATTACAACCTTCCCCGGTGTTATCACCCTTAGAAATGTTGCTATAACAAAAATTGATTAGGGAGAGAAATAAAGAGTGCTTGGGGAACGATTAATGCGCTTAGATTCAGGAACATTTATTGAACAAAGGATATTTTCCAGATGCTCTGTGTTTTCATAGAAATAATAACCGAAACCTGTCTCCTGGAGGATGTGGGAATCGCTATAAAGAGGAAGTCCCTCGTGAGAGGGACCAAATGAAGGTGGGAAAACATTACGGCCAAGAGTTTTCTGGAAAGAAGACCAATACACCGGGATAGTTATAACCTAAGCTTAAGGCAGGAGTTAGATGAGCTGGCCCATCAAGGGCCTCATAGTTGTTTTTTGTTTTTGGTTTTGTTTTGTTTTTTTTACCTTGGGAGGGGATAAAGGCCACTTCAGAAGAGAAGGCCCCCGACGTTCAATTAATCTGCTTTGTACCAGGTTACAAATAAAACGTAAGGAATCTAACAGACTCTTAATGAAAAAAATAAATCTTGAGAAGTTATTATCTGGGAAACCTGGACATTGTCTGAGGACCTGGTTGCCTGTAACAGCCCGCATTCGCCTGGAGGGATTGCCAGGGGATCAGATATCAGACCATAAAGTTGCTAATATAACCGATGCAGCTTGATGGGAGGGAAAACATCAATCAATTAGGAAGTCTGTGTGGGGTGGGAGGTGCCTGTTGGAAAGCCTTGATTCTGAAAACAGAAGGTCTCCGCGGAATTTTTCTAGAGGCTACAGTGGAAGGCCAAGTGAAACCAGGTGCGGGGACAGGTGATGAGCGCCAGACCTGACCTCTCTAAATTCAGGATGTAGACTACCTGTTTCCTCCAAGTTGCGGCGACCGGAAATTTAGTTCCTTTCTTCCAACGGTGACTTCAAAGTTTAAGAACTACCTATTTTAAGCTGTCCACGTTTGGTGGCCAACAAGAGATCCACACACGTGGTCAGGAATACCCACACATAGTTATTTTGGCGTTTGCTCTCTGGATTTCAGGGGCAGGTGGCTGAATTGGTTTTACACTTCAGTTCGTAGGCTGTTATCAGCGTCGATCCAGGCCAGTCTGCACTCTTATTTACTTATTGCCTTTCTTTTCTCTCCCCCTAATTTCTCTCTCCCGTTCCCCTCCCCCCACAGACCGCAGTTCTACTACATTTAATATGTATCCTCAAATTTGTAGGTATCGCTGCAACAAACGTAGAACTGTGTTGTGTGTATACAGGCGTATTTTAATTTGCGTAAGTGGCAATGGTCTGTGTGCACTTTTTGTCCTTTTTTTTAAAGAACTCTCTTAAATGTTTATTTTTGAGAGAGAGAGACCGAGCATGAGCAGGAGAGGGGCAGAGAGAGAGGGAGATAGGCTCCAGGCTCTGAGCTGTCAGCACAGAGCCCGACGCAGGGCTCGAACTCACAAACCAGGAGATCGTGACCAGAGCCGAAGTGGGACGCTTAACCGACTGAGCCACCCAGGCCCCTCACTCTTTGTCCTTTTTAAATTCGGTGCAATGTTTTTGAAGCTCCATGCCTGCAGGTGGGAGCACATCAGTTTGGGGCCTCTAACTCCCGCCTAGTGTTTCGTGATCTCCACCCACCACATTTTACTGAACTGTTACTCTTCTAATTGACCCACAACCAACTCCACAAACAGTAAGCATCGGGCATGTGCACCTCTGTCTTCCTCTGGATTCGTGCAAAGGTTTTCCTCTGAGATCACCCACGAGTGGGATTCTGAGCTCTGTGTAAATACGCACATCATCGGAGTGAGCGCTGGTTCAATTCCTCTTTCGGGTGCCTGACCAGTCCCTTTCCTACCAAGAAGGCATGGGCCTCCTATTCCCCATATCCCACCAACCGTTGCATCATCCAACTAAATTGAACTGATACCTTCATAATGTTGAAGCAAAATCCATAAGCAAGGAGTAGCTCTTCAGTTAGTCATTCTCTTAAAATGTTATCCACAGATATTATGTATACTCTATTAATTGCTCGATAATTTAAGATTTTATTGCCATTATGAAGGCATCTTGCTTCCTGTTTTATTTTCTGATTAGTTACTGGTGGTATGGAGAGACACAATTGAGTTTATCTGTGTCTTGCAAATTTCTGTTGCTTCTTATATACTTCTGTTTAGATTATATCATCCACCCGCGGATGACAATTTACCACCCTCCCTCCCAATCATTAGGCTGACATTGTTTTGTTTTGGTTTTATCTTACAGAGTCGTCCAGGACCTTTGATACTATGTTAAACAGCAACAGCTTATGTTCCTGATCCTAATGGGGATGAGTCCAAAGTTTCTCTTAGGTCTGTTATCTGCTGTTGGTCAGAGGCGGAAATCTTTTTTTTTTTTTTAACGTTTATTTATTTTTGAGACAGAGAGAGACAGAGCATGAGTGGGGGAGGGGCAGAGAAAGAGGGAGACATAGAATCTGAAACAGGCTCCGGGCTCTGAGCTGTCAGCACAGAGCCCGACGCGGGGCTCGAACTCACGGACCGCGAGATCATGACCTGAGCCGAAGTCGGATGCTCAACCGACTGAGCCCCCCAGGCGCCCCTATCAGAGGTGTAAATCTTGCCCACATGAAGGAAGTGCCCTTCTAGACATAAGGTACAAGATATTTTATCATCTACTGATGTTGAATTTAATAAAAAAGCTTTTTTTATATGTGAGATGACCAAGTCATTTTTCTCCATTGGATTAATGTAGTAATACATTTTCTGAGGTTAAGGCATCTTTGCTTTTCTAGGCTAAATTTTTCATGATCACCTATTACTTTCACCCTTTTATATTTCGAGCTGATATTTCACCTTGCATTTTTGTATCTGTGTTCATGTGCCAAATGGCCCATTGTACTGACCCTGACAACATTGGGAGTGACTGATGCTAGTCTCGCAAAATGGTTTCTAATGCCGTCACCTTTTTCTATTTCCCAGAGTTGTCTAATTTTTTTGACTTTGGGTAGAACTTACCTATGAAACCACTGGCTCTGACTTGATCACCATTTTACTGTCATTATTGCTTACTGATCTATTCTGGTTTTGTTTTCTCAGTTTCTCTTCACACTATTCTCACATTCTATATTTTTCCATAGAAGTATCTATTTCATGAAGTTTTCACATCTGGTGGGGGGACAGTTGTTCCTAATATTCTTTCATTTCTTTCCTCAGTTGTGTCTACTTTATTTTCCTATTTTTCATTCCGCGCTTCTGTTGTTTGCTTGTTGTCTCCTTATCCTGATCAGTTTAGGCAGAGGACGCCTCTCTTACGGTGTTTTCAAAGTGTCCGATTTTGTTTTTACTAATCTCTATTAGGTATTTCTTAAATTTCTTGTCTTAAATTTCTTATAGCCCTCCTTCTTGTGTTTGTTCTTTTTCCGGCTTCTCCTCTTGAACCCTAAGATCAGTGGTTTCCAGTTTTTCTTGTTTTCAAATAACTGTATCTAAAGCTATCCATTCCCTTTAATGCACCTTTAGCTATCTGACAAATTTTGAGAGGTAGTTTTTAAATTACTGTTTAATGCTAAGCATTTGATAATTTCCCTTATGATTTCTGTTTTAACCTGAATTCGTTAGAGTCTAGATGGGTAAAGTATTTTAGATTTATTTTGACATTGGTTTCTCGTCCTATTACATTTTTTTATGTTTATTTATTTATTTGGAGAGAAGAGAGAGCACACAAGCAACAGCACACAAGTGGGGGAAGGGCAGAGAGAGGGAGAAAGAGAATCCCAAGCAGGGTCCACTCTGTCAGTGCAGAGCCCAACGAGGGGCTCCAACTCATGGACCATGAGATCATGACCTGAGCCGAAATCAACAGGTGCCCCTCATTTCGTTACATTTTGATCAGAAAACACATGCACTAAATAGCATTCTTTGGAATCAGAAGCTTCCTTGGTGGCCTAGTAAACTAGTGAACATTTTCTTGTGAAGGATCCAGTCTCCAAAAAAAAAAAAAAAAAAAAAAAAAGCGTACCTTTACTTTTTGGCGGGTATAGAATTTCACACATGTCTCTTACTTTCCCATCTTCACGTCTCATTCAGATCTTTTACGCCTTTGCTGATCTTCAGTCTGCTTAATCAGTTTGAGAGGGCTGTTTTAAAAGTACTGTCAACAACTGTTTGACTTAACTCTTTTTTTCCCATAGTTTTATTAGTCGCCATTTTGTATATTTTAAGACGATGCTACTTTAACTTCATTATGACTATGTCCTCACGCTCTATCGTTGCACTTATAAATACGTCACATCCCGCTTTGCCCTTCATGTTTTTTGCCTTTAATCCTATTTCATCAGATATAAATATTGTTATTCCAGCTTTCTTTCGGTTCGCATTTTTCTAGTATTTGTATGTATATGTATATTTCACAAATATAGGAAAAATATATTTTAATCTTTTTGTCATTAGTCTCACCAGATTCTTTCCTTTCACTAATCTCTTGCTGACAAGATATTGCCACATTTTAGGTTCTGTATCCAGTCTGAGTATTTCTTTTGGTTGGTGAGTTAATATTTACTGTAATTGTGTTTTGCTACATCAAGATTTATATCTGCCATCTTGTTTTCTTTCTTTCCCAATTACTGTACTTTCTTTTGGTTTACCTTCCCCTTTCCCGCCTTCCCCTGGAGAGAACAAACTCTTTGTTTGAAAGTGATCCATTCTATTTCCGTCTTCTGATAGCTGCCCCTAATTTTTTAGGATTCACAGTCCTATTTTCCCTTCTCCATTTCTTTAAGTTATCAACACGTACGTCTTTTAGTGAACAAAACAAGTGCCTTGGCGTGCCTTCACTGGCCACTGTTCTCACGTTCCTGCTCTAGCCCATCAGCAGGAGGTCCGCCATGTCTCGGATTTCAGTTCCGGGTTGTTACGCACGTCAACGATGATAGTTCTGGGGACATGCATCAGTCTCTCTTCTGGAGGTTGAGGACTTCAAAGATGCTTCTCCAGGCTCTTCCTTCTTTACTTAAAGAAATTTGAGAGTGGGCTGCATTCTCCTGGTAAAATGTGGCATAGATGTTGACTCACAGGCAATTAACAAAAATAAACTTTACCACATGAATGAACATCAAATCATCACAAACAACACTTTAGCCTTGGAAACTTCGTGGGTGAGAAGGGAATGTTTCACCATTCCCAGGAAATGAGCGATCTGCCTCATTGCTTGATGATAGCCGAAGGGTCCTGCTGGACCCAAAAGTCAAACCACACTCCTCTAAACAGTAGGGCACGTGTGTCCATAAAGAGTTCTAAGTGGAAGGTACACATTAAGCAAATATGCACCGAGCCAAGATATGCCCACAGCGTATAATTTCACACATAGACGCTGCGATACAGACATACCTCACTGGTAGTTATATGTGTGGTTCTACCCAGACACACACACTCTAAACCCTACCCTCGGAAATACTGTAATCAAACCAAACTACCCAATATTCATTCTTTTACCATAACAGTCAATATTAGTGCTAGCGCTGTGACTTAACAGCAAACAACAGCTATTCTGCTCAAAGAGAACATCTAACTCGAAGATCTGTAAACTTTTCTGAGGCTGCAACTCCGTACATCTTCACGTCAGCCAACTCGGTTAGCCCAGTCCTTTCCTTCCATGGGTTCTTTAAATTTTTTCCTAAATCCTTACAGAACTGGAATGTCCCTTGGCTTCCCAAGCCTTTGGATATAAATGAGACTATATTAAATTAATGCTCAGACTCTTCTGCTCCAAAATTGTAGCTGCTTTTCTGTAAGAGATGAGCCTTCTGCCTTGGTCTTCCCCAGTCGCGGTTGGGAGACCACAGGAGCGCCTCACGTATTTCCACACCCCAGCCTCCCTGTTAGCACCCGCTGCCTAGCCCCCCGCTGTGGGATGAGGCACGTAATCCTTCCTCCTCGGCTGCCGGGATGATGTCGCGCTCACTTGGGTAGGACTCCACTGCGTTATCTACCCATAGAGGGTGACGAGGTGGATGCGTTTCTCTATCCCCGTGGTGTTCCATCGCCATCACGACGCCCACGCGAAACTACTTTTCTATCCAGAATCTTGCAAAGTCTTTTGTTCAAAAAGCTCCGTCAGTTCTTCACTTTCAACCCTCTCTCTCCCTGGAGCTCAGAACTCTGGGTCCATGAAGGAGGGCTGGGAAACAGGGGTAGGTCACTACCATCTCCGTCCCTCCTCCCAGAGACACAGATGTACAAATATCTTCACACCAAACCCTGGTTCTACAACCCTCTGCAGCATGGGTAGATATTAAGTTATTATAGGTAGGAGAGTAGATCATGGGAAGAGACATGGGCGAGGCACAGTTCAGACACAACCGAACCCTAAATTTTGGTTTAGACCAAAATTTCGTTGGAACACCTTCTATGCTGATGACTTTTGGGGCACCTTCCTCTCCCTGAAAACCTTCTGGGTGTTTTAAGACATTCATTTCATTCTGAAAGTATTTTTGAAGCCTTGTCATCAAAGTCAATTCATCCTATGAATTATTTATACATGGATTCATCAATAATAGCTTTTTTCCCCCCCTTTGGTATTTCAAAGTTGCGGTAATGATTCAGACTGTTAACCAGTATTCTGGCTCACTTCCTCCCAGGTGCATGGTGAAATTGTCCTTCCCTGCCTTCCTGAAGTTAGGTATGGCCTTCAGGACCCGCGACGTTGAGGCCACTACCTTGCACAACTCCAGGGAGTACCATTAATGCTGCATTCTATGAGACTACCCTCTGTGTGCTATGTTCCGCCCCCTGGAACTAGGCCGCACTCTGGCACTGAATAAATGCATGTATTTCCTGAGTTCTCTACCAAGTTTCATTCATGAATGGGAGCATTCTTATTGGGGTATGATAGTTTTGTGCCTGCAGAAGGAATATATTATGTATTACTGTATTTTTTACTTTTTTTTTAACGCTTATTTTTGAGAGAGACAGAGTGTGAGCCAGAGAGGGGCAGAGAGAAAGGGAAACAGAATCTGAAACAGGCTCCAGGCTCTGAGCTGTCAGCACAGAGCCCAACACAGGGCTCGAACTCACAAACTATGAGATCGTGACCTGAGCCGAAGTCAGACGCTTAACCGACTGAGCCACCCAGGTCGTCCCTTTATTTTTTCATTTTTGAGAAAGTTCTTTCTTCACAGTGCCATCAAGGTATTGACTTTATTATAAGGCAGTAGTTCTCAATGGGGGCAAGGCATAGGGGGAATCTTGCCCCTCAGGGGACAGCTGGAGATCTGTGGCAGCATTTTTGGTGGTTGGAAGGGCTTTGGCGCTGGTAACCAGTGCACAGAGGTCAGGGTGCTGATCAACATCATACAACACACGGGAAGGCGCCTGCAAAAAAAGGATTAATCCTGCCCCAAATGTCAAGCGGGCCACTGTTGCGAAAACTTGCTTTAACGCAAGCCTGAAGGAAAATACCGCGGTCCTTGTATCGATAAGTCTCATTTTGTGCTGACTCAACACTCTCCTTCGTTGAGAGTAGAAAAGAGAAAACTTTGAAGATGGTATAGAGTTCGAGAAGACATAGCATAGCTCTCCACTCCTTCCGAGCAGATAGCCCATCGTGGCTTCCTTTCTAAGAGCACGGCATGAAAAGAGGGGAAAGAGAGGCTTTCAGTGGAATAACCTGGAAAATACCACCCCGGCCAGGCGGTCAAGTCGAACTCCAAGAGTAACAAGTTATGTTGACAGTATGTGCCCTGGATATGATGTGATTAAACGGCACTTTGCCTCCCCAAACCCAGTGCCTTAGTCTTATCATGAGAAAAACAAACATCCAAAAAGTCCCGACTGATGGACATTCCATAAAATGCCTAACCAGTACCCCTCAAGACTGTCACAAGTCATAAGAAATAAGGGAACCCTGAGAAGCTGTCACAGCGGAATGGAGTCGAATAACAATGAAATATAATGTGGTGCCTCGATGGGATTCTCAGATGGATAAAGCATATTAGATAAAGACAAAGAAGATCAGAATAAAATACGGACTCGTTTAATTATAATGTATCAGTATCGATTCATCCATTGTGACAAATACGCCACACTAACGTCACATGTTCACGGTAGGGGACACTGGGTATGGAGTACATAAGAACTCTATAATCTTTGCAGTTTTTCTATAAAGCTAAAATTACTCTATTTTTTCATCTTTTTAAATGTTTATTTATTTTTGACAGAGAGAGAGAGAGAGACAGAGCACGAGCGGGGGAGGGGCAGAGAGAGAGGGAGACACAGAATCCGCAGCAGGCTCCAGGCTCTGAGCGGTCGGCACAGAGCCTGATGCGGGGCTCGAACTCACAGACCGCGAGATCATGACCTGAGTGGAAGTCGGATGCTCAACCGACTGAGCCACCCAGGCGCCCCAATCTAAAATGAGATTCTAAAGTGAGATGTTTATTTTTTTGAAGATGAAATAAGGAATGTAGAACGATAAAGAATGTTCCAGAAGTTTCCAAGGTTAAAAATGAAATTGCTCGTAAAGAGACATTACAGAAACATGTAACGAACTGGACCGGTGATCATTCATCACGTCTGATTCACAGCAACGCTCTGAAGACCAACCTGTCACAGACTGAACAATTTTTTGGCCACATAGTACGTGCAACGCGTAATAAAAGTGTGCCACAAGAAGATATTAATCTGCTCAAAGACACAAGAGCCACACACGATACAGCTGAGCAGGGCGAAGTAACTTCTGATAACGTGAGCAGTGGTGTTCAAACTGTGTTCTGTGGAACCCATGCGCCCCACAAAAGCCTGGCCTCGATAGGCTTACGTAGATTTTAACCATTTTTAAAACTGTCGTAAAAAACCAACACAATCTTGCAACTCTCTCCCTAACCCAACACACAAGGGATCCATTAATGAAGGTGCGGGGTGGTTCACTTCATGTGTCAACTTGACCGGGTCTCAAGGCCCCCTGATATTTGGCTCAACGTGATTTCTGGTGGGTTGGCGGATGAAATGAACGTTTGATCCGGTGGATTCACTAAAGCGATCTGCCCTCCCCGCGAGGGTGGGCACCAGCAAATCCATGGAGGGACTCAATGGAACAAAGAGGAAGAGGAAGACAGAATTTGGCCCTTTCTGCCTGATTGCTTAAGCTGGGACATTGATCTCCCACCCTTGATGCTATTGGTTCTCGGGCCTAGGGAGACAGAGCACCTTCAGGTGGCACCTGTCAGGTCAATGAGAATTCTCAGCCTCCATAAATCCGTGAGCCATTCCTTATACTGAATCTCTTCATTCATATATATACACACGCTCAGTATATACTTACTTCACATGTCTGTCTCCAATACCTACATCATATATGTGTGTATACGCATATCTATATATCGTACTGGTCTTGTTTCACTGGAGAATGCTGGTACAAAGGGGGCTTACGTTTGGTTCCAAGAATGAAGCTTCTCCTGCCATCCCCAAACACACCTTTAGAACATCTTATGAAGCACCGTCAACTAGGAGGGATGGAACTTCATGTTGTCCTCAAACTCCTGACTCGGAAGGCCCTCTTCGTGCCGTCCGCAGGTGGAGGCTCCCTCCGTATGGTACTAGGAAGATTACTTTCACTCACTCACACCCAGTCTCATCACAAGTTAAGACCGGGGGAGGAAAGATCCGTGTTATTGGGAGAATTAAATGGCCTGACACAAAGTCCTTAGCATGCCACCTGGCACATAATAAGTGCTCAATAAACGTCTGGCTTTCTTCACTCTACTTCCAGCCTGTCCTACTCACCAGCCCTGCGAGAAGATGCCTGTTCCCAGACTTCTGTGTGTTACTTCACTCGCTCCCTCTGCCTGTAGCACACTTGCTTTGTCTTCAAGATGCTACTCAGGTGGGGATGAGGCCACCTTCTGCAAACCCGCCGCTCCGACACCCCAGGCAGAAGCAGTCTCTCCACCGTGTTCCCGCAGTGCAGGGACCATGCATCTCTGACAGCCCCCATCCGGCCATAGCGGTTGGTGCCTTTCATTTACTTTTAGGGGGGTAAAATTCGCATAACATGAAATGAACCACTTAAAGCGTGTAATTCCGTGGCATTAAGTACATTCATGGCGGTGCAGATTCATCCCCACGATTTCTAGGCCTTTTTGCCATTCCAAGAGGAAAGCCTGTACCCGTGGGGCTCACGCCTTCCTCCCTTCAGCTCCTGGTCACAGCTCCTCTTTCTGTCTCTGCGGATTTACGTCCTCTAGATAGTGCTTGTCATGGCGTCATTCAACAGGTGGCTTCAGTGTCTTAGGTCTTTTACCTAATATTTCTGAGATTCATTCGTGTTATAGTATGTATCTGTACTTCGTTCCTTTTTATGACTGAATAATATTCCATTGTACATCTTTTTTATGAAATGTATTGTCAAATCGGTTTCCATACAACACCCAGTGCTCATCCCAACAGGTGCCCTCAATGCCATCACCCACTTTCCCCTCCCCGCCACCCCCCATTCCATTGTGCATCTCTAGGCCACATTTTGTTTATCCGTTCATCGGTTCGTAGGCATTTGGGGTGTTTCCTTTTTTCTTTCTTTTTTTGGCTGTCATAAATAGTGCTATGAAAACGCATGCACAAATTTTGGTCCGACACCCTCTTTTCAATTCTTTAAGGCATACACTCAGAAGCGGAATTGCTAGGTCATGGGCTAATTCTAAATTTAGCCTTTTGAGGACCCTCTAAACCGTTTTCCACAGTAGCCGCACTATTTTCCATTCCCGCCCCCCATGCATAAGGGGTCCAATTTTTCCACATCCTCACCAACCCTTGTTATTTTGTTTGATTCACTTGTAATCGTCCTGGTAGGTTTGACAGGGTGGTAACTCATTATGGTTTTGATCTGTGTTTCTTTAATGACTAAAAATGTTGAGCATCTCTTCATGTCAGTTGACCCTTTGTAGGTCTACCTTGGAGAAATGTTGGTTTGGGGGTTTTTTACAGCGATCTCCCCTTCAGGCTGTGGAGTCAATGATGATAGAGGATGACATTTCTTCTTTGTGTCTTCAATGCAAAGGACACCCCCCGGTACACAGCCAGCATTCCAGAAAAAAACAACAAACAAACAGAAGCTTAAAGAGGAACTGAAAGAAGGAGGGACCTCAACGGGGTGCCTCGATGGCTCAGCTCGTTCAGCGTCCGACTCTTGGTTTCAGCTGAGGTCACGATCTCACGGTTCCTGGGTTTGAGTCCCACGCCGGGCTCTCCACGGACAGCATGGAGCCTGCTTGCAATTCTCTGTCACCCCATCTCTCTCTCTCTCTCTCTGCCCCTCCCCCACTCACTGTCTCTCAAAATAAATAAATAAATTTAAAAAAAGAAGAAGGCGGGACCTCGAGGTGTGAGTAAAGAAAGGCACAAAGAATGCTCCACGACAGTAGAAGATAGAAGGACCAGGGTGAGAAGACGCTGCCCCTGGGCCAGAGACTGGACAGAGGAGATGCGACTTTAGCTGGGAACTGAAACATGAGCAGGATGGGATTCTAGGCCCACAACTCCTCTTTCGTCTGCATTCACCCATTTGTTCTTCCACGCAGCACACAGATCCTGAGTAGTGAGGTCATGCTGGGAGCCTCGCTGGGCTTCTGTTCCAGATGCGGGGAGTCTGCCCTCGCCACCTCCTGCCTTCCCCAGGGCCCCTCACCTGTACCTTCTCTCGGGCATCCCATGCCTCTCTCTGCCGAGGCCACTCTTTACCATCCCAAGCCGATGGGCCTCTAACACGCGGAAATGAGACGAGATGAGGGACTCGAAGCACTTCGTCGGCTTACGAGGTCCAGAAAAACATCAGACGTGGGCCTGCTGCAGATTTCTCGTTTTATTTTTTTTTTAATTTTTTTTTTAACGTTTATTTATTTTTGAGACAGAGAGAGACAGAGCATGAACGGGGGAGGGTCAGAGAGAGAGGGAGACACAGAATCTGAAACAGGCTCCAGGCTCTGAGCAGTCAGCACAGAGCCCGACGCGGGGCTCGAACTCACACTGCGAGATCGTGACCTGAGCCGAAGTCGGACCCTTAACCGACTGAGCCACCCAGGCGCCCCAGATTTCTCGTTTTATTTTTCCTTGCCTTTGCCCACAATCCGCTTCCCACCCACCCTCCAAAGCCAGTCTCCCAGAGTCGGAGCTGGAACATTTGCCTCAGCCTATTTTCTTTGCCTCTTCAGTGAAAGAGCCTCGGGAATCTCCAAAACTGCTGAAATTCTTATTTGCCACCGCTTCCTAACCGCGGCGCTCGCCGGTGACCCTCAGCTCGTCACTGCCATCAGTAAAAGTCCTAATGCGTCTCTGCTTGACTGCAAGCTGCAAAACACGGGGTTGGCGGGCGAGTCAAGGGAGAGAGGTGGTTTGCCCAAGCTCACACCGCCCATGAGTGATGAAGCCAGAGCCTCATTTTAGCCCTTTTCCTTTGAAAGCTCCTGACATTTCTACTTATCCATAAGAGCGTAACAGTAATTACAGGAGAGGAACAAATTATGTGTTCTTAACATGGTCGAATTCGCCGGCGATATTCTTTTCTCACGGGTTACTGAGAGTTAAAATTCGGTGAGCTGAATTCCCTGCCTTAGTTTCCAATTCTCTTAACATCTTTCATATTTAACTTT
Source organism: Felis catus (assembly GCF_018350175.1). Lineage (NCBI taxonomy): Eukaryota > Metazoa > Chordata > Mammalia > Carnivora > Felidae > Felis > Felis catus. Next base: position 77,318,540 of record NC_058378.1, read on the forward strand.
TGGACGCCAATTTCTTGGCAAGCGATCCAAACAAAATTTCAAACCTAAGCGGTACCCTTAATGAAATGACTGCTTTTCCCAAAATAGTCCCTGGGCAAACTGTTACACATTGTGCTCGATGACCAGGGACACAGCTGGCAAAAAAGCTCCGTATAAAGTTTCTCTCTTTGCCGAGATGGCTTCGTGCTCGGTCCTCACGGATTGCTTTTAATAATTTAGTCACGCACTCCTCTGCAGTATATTGCTTCCACAATACTAATTTAAACCATGTCAGGGTGCTTACAATATGACTGACAATAGCCAAAGTTTAAAAAAAAAAAATCTGTTCTTCAATTAAATGTATACTATTCATCTGTGAACATCATGCTTGAGTTGCTGGTGAAAAATTCTCTTGCCCCTTCTCCCTCTCCCTCCTTCTCACACTCTCTTCTCCTCCTTCTCTCTCTCTCTCACAAACACAAACATACACACACACTCTCTCTCTCATGCACACACACACACACACACACACACACACACACACAATGCCCACTGGACAATTTCCAAGCGTCTAACATACACTTTCCTGAAACAGGCTGGATTGGACCACACACACAATAGCAAATTGCCTAAATAAGTCAGATGCATAAGCAAACAGCCACTCAAGTGCAGAGAATGTTTAAACTTTAGGGAAAAAACAATAAATTAAAGCACAGCCTTTCTTCTAAAGTGATTCCTTATTGAGGCTTCTGCTCTGAATTAGGAGGCCGTGTCAGAGGGGTATACATATCTGGGGCCCACCCTGAACTTCTCCAGGGCAAGTCATGGCTCCCCGGGGAGGGGCAGCCCCGGAAACCGAGGGTCCACGCCCGGCAACAGCAGGGTGAAGGCCAAAGCTTGGGCTGCGTTGCCCTGCATTCTCCTAGGGTTGCCTTTAAATCCTTCGAGAAAAAGCCTCTCGGGGCCCAGGTTGTCCTCCTCCCAGGTTTGCAAAGCTGACCTTCCGTACTTGCCCACCTGCCCTTCGACAGATACCACACGCGGCCAGAGTTTCCTTGTGAAGATAAAAGTACACGTCACCCCCCGTGCTTTGCGCCGCAAAGCCCAAACCCTCCCCGGGACCTGTGTGGCCTCATGTGAACAGGCGACCGCTTACTTTCCAAGCCGCCCTCCTGCCGCCCCTCCAGCCACAGTGGACGACTCTCTCCTGTTTTGTCCAACCCTCCGAGACCCTTCCGCTGTGGGGGTCTCCTCCTGGACCCCGCGCCTGGACCCTTCCTCAGGATCATCACGGACGGCCCCTTCTCTTTGTTTAGGTGTCAGCTCGACGTCACCCGCTCTGAGGGTTCCCGAGCTCTCCGGGGTGGACTAGATTATGGTTCTCCCCGCTCCCCAGGAAGAGGACGAAATACCAGGCCAAGTGCCTTTTCGGTGCTTCTTCCTGTAAGTAGAGCGGCTTCTCCCCATTGATAAGGGTCACACGGTTGGCTCTGGCCAGGGAAATGTGGCTGCGAGTCTCAGTGGCCAGCGTGAGCTGAGGCCCCAAGGGCCGGTGCGCGTTCCCCTTACCCGCTTGCTCTGCTGACGCAAGTACGCTCAGACGCTCAGCAGCCCGGAGTGAATAAAGGCCCCTAAACAAATGAGGAACCTCAAAAGAAACCCTTGCTGAAGCCATTGCGATTTGAAGGTTGCTTGTTACGCTGGAGGAATAAAGCTAATGTGCTGGGCAACGAAAAGTAGCCCCCTCAGTCTCTGCTACATCACTGTGGTTTCATTGAAGTGTTTACATTCCTACCATTTGTTTATTTGTTTACTGCCTCTTTCCTTCCGCTGTAAGCCCCGTGAGGACACCATGGTCCCAGCCTCTAAGACGGTGTCTCCCACACATTAGCCACTCAATAAATATTTGTCGAGTGAATAAAGGAGGAGATCCCAGTTCTCGCTCTTGGAAGGTTTTACATGTTTTCTAATTTGAAGACCTAAGCTAAGACCTGAAGTAAATGCTCTATTCTTTTCTTAGTTAAAAAAGGTCCACTAACAAGCAATATCAATATCCGAGGCAACATCATCAGAACTCCAGATGTTCATCAAGAACCAATGAACAGTGTCCCGTAATGGGAAAATACCAACCAGTCCTACCGTAACACCAAGGGGAAGGTTACCCCGATGATAATGATGATGGTGATGATGATGATGTTGATGGTAGTGGTCGTGATGGCAATTCTGGTCAACCACTCCGACCCAGCTATCTGGGTTGCGTATGACACTATCCTACCCTCAAAACTGGTAGGGGAAATTAGTATATACTGACTGCTCCTGGTAAGGAGACCTCACTCAATCTGCAACGTCAACTATTGTATTGATAGTGGGGGCAAAAGTAAGCAGAATCCCTGTGCTCACAAAAGTCACAGGCTATTGGAGGAGGAGAGATGAATGATCATGTCAGCAAAAATGTCAGGTTGCAAGTATGAGAAGGGCTACAAAATGGCAGTAGAGTGTCACAGAGTCTATAAGAAAGGAATTCAACCTAGCCAGGAACGTTGGGCCCAAGCAGTGATAAGAAATTGATAACTACAAGTGAATAGGATTCAGCAAGAAAAGAGTGAAATAGGATTCTAGGCAGAGGGAATAGGGTAAAAAGAGCCTATGATGTGACGGCCAAAAAGAAGACCCGTGTGGCTGGAGTGGAGAGAGGGTGGGTAGTACTTTAAGAGAAGTCAGCAGAGGAGAGAAGAGGCCAGACTCAGCAGGATCCTGTAGGCCAAGTCAAGGAATTCCATTTTTATTCTAAGTAAGAAACTGGAGAATTTTAAGGCCACAGGGTCCCACGATCAGACCCGCCTTCTGAAAGGACTGGTTGGTCTGCGGTGTGGTGAATGGGGAGCAGGGGGAAGACGGTACCTTGAGAAGACTGGGCTACGATGGTAATGGTAGATATGGAGAGAACTGAGCACACACCGGAGCTATTGAGAAGCCAAGAGAGTGCCAAGCTAGATATGGGGTGGAGATCAACAGCGAATTCCCCATTTCCTATCTTGTGGTGATACTCACTGAGGTGGGAAACACTAGATGAGCGACCAGGGGAGGGAAATTTTGTTTGGACAAGTTGAGCCTGAGTTCCCTTCAAGAGAGCCAGGAGAAGAGACCAAGCAGACATTTGGGGGAAAAGCGACGTCGGTAGGCAGAGAAGAAGGAAGGTTCTGACTCACCTATGCAGAGGTAAAAATGGCAGCCGTGGGAAAGCATGGGGTGTTTCAGGGGGAGAGCAGGGAGTGAGGAGATACAAGCAGCTGAGGCAGCCTTGTGGAGCCCCACGTTTCCTGGACAGGGGGCAGTTTAGCCTTCTAAGGGACAAGGAGGGCAGCAAGTGGCAAGGAGGAAATCAGAAAGGGTTGGAAACCTAGGGATGAGACGGACACGTGACCATTTTCCTGAGGGGGCCTCCGCCTCCATCCACCCCCCAAATCCACCACACATATTGCAGAATTCTCTTCATTTGTTTCAAGGTTTTTTTAATATAGTCATAATGAATCTTTCAAGAGAAATAGCAGTTCTGAGTAAGACAAGTGCGTTGAGACCAGGGCCACCTGCTCCCTTTTGGACCAAAGAAGAATTTGCTACGTAGAGAAAGGCTCCCTGAACGAAAAAACTCTCCCTCACCTACTAGAAGGTGCTTCAAGTGCCCAAATACCGTTATTAAAGATGAGTCGCTGATTCAAGCCAAGCAGTGATGTCAACAGCCAAGATGAGATCCTCCCCGCCGTTAGCAAAATCCTACAATGGAAATATCTTTACTGAGGACGTTTACCGTTTTAAAGTATTCTCCTAGGAGCACAGGTATGGGGAGAAGGAGAACGAAGAGAGGTAGGAAGGACCCTGGGAAGGAGGCAAGTAGAATGAGCTTAGGATTTAGCCCTTGAAGACCACTTTCAAGTCCTGTCCCAACCACCCGACATCTGTGTGGCTCAGGCACGTCACTTAGCTACTCTTTACGACCTCAGTGTCTCCATCTATAAAACAGGATCAATAACATTTTTTTCAAAAGGTTGGCATAGCATCAATTGGAGAGCAGGCATGGAAGTGCCCCGGAAACCAGGAAGGTGACAGTAGCTGGTGGTAACCATGGAAACGGGGCACAACCAGACCTCGCACTGAGTCCTCGGCCCCAGGTCTTGGCAGCCACATAATTGAGTGCATGCACAGTAGAGCCCAGCACAGGGCAGTTCCCAGGATGGTTTAGGCATTAATTCTCAATTCTCTGACAGAAGTCATCCAAACAAAATAGGTGATCTGTTATCCTATCGGTTGGTTGGAGAATGAACCCAACAACTGTAGAACCAGAAAGGCAACCTTTGATCTCTGTCTCTGCCTCTTGGGTGCCACGTGACCTTGAGTAAATCGCTTAACTTCTCTGATTCTTAGCGTCCCCAAAGGTAAAGTTAGGGCAACTTGCTGGGTCAAGTTAACTCCCTTCCAGTCTCCTTCATCTATCTTTCTGTGTCTTTTCTTCAGAGAACCGACCACTGCCTGAAGTGACCGTATGCACGTTGCTTGTTGTTGATTCACTCGCACCTCCTTGTAGACGGTAAGCTCCACGAAGTCAGGAAACCCTCGTCTGTCCTCACCCTGGATATGTCTCCCGGCCCTGATACACAGGAGGCATGCGGAAAGTGTGTGTAGGATGGATGTGCAGAGGAATGAACGAATCACGCTGAAGGCACGCATCCTATCTTACAGCTGGAAGCTGAACTCAGAGAAACGAGACTTGCGGAAGGCTGTGCTTAGGAGGAGGAAGAGCCGCGGTTCAAACCAAGGTCTGGTTCATTCTCCAGTCCACCGTTTCTCCAGGACACCACTTTGTCTGCCAAATCTCGAGTCTTCTCAGCACTCCTTGGAATAAGAAACCCCGTCTCCTCTGTGGTCTGTAAGCTCCTGCCCGCTCTAGCCCCCCGCCTCCTGTTCCGAGCTGGTTTCATTACTGCCCCTCACACGGTTCCAGCTTCATCAGTCTTGTCTTTGCTTTTCAAACACACAAAGCTTGCTCCCACCCCAGGGCCTTTGCACTTGAGCTTTGCTATAACGGGAGCGCTCTTCCCCCAGCGCTTCCTAAGGGTGGCATTTTCCTCGGCCCTTGAATCTCAGTTCAAACAGCAGGTCAAGAGAAAGGCATTCTGACGACATCAGCTACGAGAGCCCCTTATCTCCACCCGCCCCCCCCATCATTCTCATGTCCAACCACCTGTTTTAACTTCTCGATAGTACGTATCAATACTGGAGCTTATGTTATTTATTTTTACATTCTTATCGTCTACACATCCCCCAAACCCTCCCTGGAGTAAGGGCTTCGTGAGACACCAGCAATCTGCAGCAACGGGAACGGCATCTGGCACTCGATACCCAACGAACACTTGTTCCACGAATAGCATCATTCCTGTGACAATCATTCCAATAAATCTCTGCTCCAGAGTGAAAAGGACAATCCACGTTCTCAGAAGCAGTCGCTCTCTGTTGATACTATAATGAATTTAAAAGCCTGTTTCGGGGCCCCTGGGTGGCTCAGTCGGTTGAGCGCCCAACTTCGCCTCAGGTCGTGATCTCACCATTTGTGAGTTCAAGCCCCACGTCGGGCTCTCTGCTGTCAGACCAGAGCCCGCTCTGGATCCTCTGTCCCCCTCCCTTTCTGCCCCTCCCTCTGCTCGCACACACTCTCCTCTCTCTCAAAAATAAACAAACATTTAAAAAAATAAAATAAAAGCTCGTTTCAAAGACCCAAATGACGTTACATTTTATTCAAAATCCAGATTACAGCCTTTTAAAAAGGTACCTACTGCACACATACTGTGTCCTACAATCGGCTGATAGCCCCGAAGATGGTCCCTACCTCATAAAACTTAAAGTCAAAGGCAGATGTCTAAGCATGTAATTACGAGAAAGCCTGGCAGGTGTTGTGACAAGGCACAGAGCAGGGCCACCTGCTCCAAGGGAACCAGGGAGAGTGGGGGCGGAGAGGTGATATTTACGCTGAGCGCTAAAGGAAAGGGTGCAGAAGGCGACTTCAAGCAGAGGGGACCCAAGTGTGAAGGTGACGAACGCGAGTGAACCTAGGGTTTCAGCAAGCCCCGCAAACGAGCCTGGCCACCAGATACCAGCACCTGAAACGCACAGCCCAGCAGATGTTGTCAAGTGTTCAGCCAGCTGGCGATCTTCTGTGCGTTCCACTTTTTGATAAAGACGGGAACACAGAGAAATATTTCTCCACCCTAAAGATACACATCAGTGTTATGTTACATTGTAAACGAACGCTCGGCCTCAGAGGCAGGAAGACAACAGGGCGTGGTAGGGACTATGGATTTGGGGTGAGCACAGGCTCCGGGGAGACCCTGTGCGGTTAGATCTTTTGATGTTTCGAGAGAAGCTAGACAGGAGTTTTTTATTCTGAAGATCTTTTTTATGTTGAGTCAGAAAATATTTAAAAAATTCATAAACTTGAGGGGGAGGGGGGCGCCTGGGTGGCTCAGTGAGGCGTCCAACTTCAGCTGAGGTCACGATCTCACAATTCGTGGGTTCGAGCCCCGTGTCGGGCTCTGTGCTGACAGCTCGGAACCTGGAGCCTGCTTCGGATTCTGTGTCTCCCTCTCTCTCTGCCCCTCTCCAGCTTGTGTGCTCTCTCAAGAATAAACATTAAAAAAATTAATAAATAGTTCATAAACCAAGCACAACAACACCCTTAGAGGGAAGAGCAGGTCTATAGGCTTATAAAAATAGAAGAAATAATTCCTACGCATACTCGTTTTGAGTTTGGTAGCACCTTGAAACTACCATTTACCCTGAAAGTTTCCTCTGGTCAATGGTGCCAATAACCAGCTCCTTGGTAGAAATTGTTACGCAAGTAAGAATTTTACTGCGAGTTTTAAGTAACAGTGTGCAACTGATCATCTAAATCTTTTCAAAACTCCCGTAATACCACAAACACACACAGGCTACATTCAGCGGACAATTGCTAGGACTTGAAGTGCAAGAACCATGTTAAAATTTGTTTCTTTCGAGTTTCTCATTGCGGACATCGCAGATTCAGAGAAAACGTTGGTATGAAATCCAAGCTAAGTGTCTCCGTCTAGCGTCGTAAACTTAAACATGATATGGAATGCCACCAAGTAAATCATTAAACCCCTCCCTGTCTTCTTAGAACGGAGGTGGTCTTTTCTGACATTCCCCCCACCCCCACCCCCGCTGCCCTCCCTTTTGGAAGTACGAATTCCATTGAGCAAATGGGTTCTGTGCAACTATCCAACTCAAACACCCTTGGCATTCTTCAGCAGGAGTTTTATTTAGAAGTTCCCAGAGAAGTAAGAGTGAGAAAACCCAGTTCATAAAGGGAAAGGATATAAAGAGCTCCATTAATACAGCTGCCGGGTCTGGGAAGTCAACAAAGGCTGATAATGTGTTTTATTTGGACCTATCCTCTGCTGTGCTCTGGTGATAAGGAGGTACTTGAAGCTCAGACACTCACTGTACTTGGGGGACTCAGCCCCTTATTGATTCTGAAACAATACTCCCTTTCAGATCACACCCACTTAAGTGAATAATAATGAGGCGATGCAGGGAGGGAGCTCGCAGCGAGGGGAGGCAGGGCGGGCGGTGGGGCTTTAGTTCAGGTGCTGCCCCCTGCCTTGCTGAGTCACCAGGGCCGCCCCATCTACCCCCCCTCCATACCCTCCTTTCTCTGTTCACACCAGCTTGCAGCCACAATACTCCCGTCCAGTTAAGGTGGCCGGCCGGCCTGTGGCCCACCAGCCAGTTGCAGAATCCGATTTGGAGGGGTGTCAACAGTCACCTGCTCCAACCCTGGGGAGTTTCTAGCGTTACCTGCCCAGTCAGGTGTGGGGCCTGGCAGGCCCAGAGCCCGGCACTCTCCTGGTTTGGGGGGGGTTTGGTTTTGTTTTGTTTTGTTTTCACTGACTGTGTCTCATCACCGGCAAATATCCCACTAACCACCCAGTTGGATCTGTTTTCCAACTTGCCTGTAAAACAGCCCCCTTCCTTCAGAAAATGCAACTGGAATTATAAATCAAATTTTAATCAGAGCGCTAAAGAATTAGAACAGACACAAATCAAGAACAGCAGGTTAGTGTTTTTTTTTTTCTTTAAATCAATGATGGGAGGGGGGCAGAAAGTACTGTCTGGTTTATTTTTCGACGTGATTTCTCCTCCGAATCCCACCTGGTTTAGGCTAGCAGAAGGAAACTTCTTTCTCGAGCCTCAGAGCATGCACTGACTGACATGTGCTACCCAGAAGCCGAAAATTTACGTCAACTGGGATTAAACATCTTGCTATAGGTAACTTGCAGTCAGTGTGATCCCCGTGGAGATCTCGCAAATAAACTTGTATATTCACCGGCAATGGCAAAACCCCCAAAGATAAGACATTCATAGTCCTCAAGCAAATTCGGAGCAGATCTGAATTAGAATATTCTTTTGAGGCTGGAAAATTTTGGCATTTCTCTAGCTCGGAAAAAAATTGAGAAGTGGATGTCCTCGGCAAGACTATTTGCTCTAGGTTTTCTGTTCAATCCAAACCCAAAAGCCATGGAAACACATCAGAAGCAGGGTTATGTGTTTCATCCCAATTTCCACTGTGGTTGGGTACTTTCGCGCAGGCAGAGACCTTGAACGTCTCGGGTCTACTTCTCCAAATAAAGTCAAACCTCGGCGGTTCTTCCATCATGAACCAGCACAGCGCATGAATGGAATTAATCTGACACTTCAGTTCGCTACATTTCTCAAATCAAAAATGGATGTGAAGAGAGAAAAGCTAAACTCACTGAAAACCGAAACACGGATAACCCAATAGGTCCCTCCCACCCTCCCGAATACTTTGGTCGGGAGAAGTCTGAGCGTCTGCTCTTTAATAAGGATGATTTGGGGCTATCCAACACCCCTTTAATTTTGCCCACATTGAGTGATGACTAAAAGTGTTTTTGATCTCAGACTTAAGTCGGCTTCAAAGCAACGTCTTTCCTAGCCTGCTGGGGCGATTGGGTATCAGCCCGGGCTCTAGCCAGCCTTTAGAAGAAAATCAGAGACCCAGGATCGTGGCCACCGCTCACTGACAAAACCATTACCCATTTCATGCGGCCTAATTCGGACTATACTCTACGTGAAGACACCCTCCCTCCCCCGCTCAACAACTCCTTCCATCTGGAAACAAGGCTTCGAGCAGAAACACAAAGGCCCCGGAAAAGCTGCTTAGATTTGGTGTTCCTGCGATTCCACTGTTTGGTCCGGTTTGCAGAGGTCAGAGAAGAGCTGAGAGGTGGACAGGGTCCTGAGTCACCAAGCCCCTGGTCCCCCGTTGTTCCCAGCGCCAGCTCCTGCCCTTCCCCCTCTGAAGTGGCCCAGCCCCACTGCCCCACACGCCTCTGTGTCCGAAAGGCGCGGGCATCCGCTGCACATAATGCTGCGGGAAGGATGTTCAGGCTCTCTGGGACAAAGGTCTGAGCAGCTCAACGCCCCCTCTGCAGGACTGAACACCAGACAAGAAAAGAGCCAGCCTTTCCTGAAGCCCTTGTCCTGGGGGCAGATTCTAAATAAAGTCCTCCAGTTGCCTGCCTCCCTTTGGACTTGGTTGGTCAAGGGGGCTAAACATTCGTGGCATCTTCATTACCACCTTGCGGTCTCCCCAGGCGGCAGCCTGGAGGGCAGCGGGGAGGGGACACAAGATATCGCTGCACTTACCCCCCCATCCCCTTGCCCAGAGCTGCAAATCCCAACAGGGGAAGAGACAAGTGGAGGAGGGGCAGATCCCCCTCTGTGTCTCGAGGCCCTTGTGGACAGAGGTTTAGGAGAGGTGGCGACGAGTGTGAACGGGGTGAGGCCCCGCATCAGAAGGGGAGACCAGCCCACCGCAGAGCCATAAACCCTTCTCTGGGGGTACACGTCATAAAAAGAGGGTACATTTGTGGGTCTTCTTGGAAGGGGCTTTTTTGAAGGTCGGTGTTGGATTTGAGACAGATGCTGGCACTTGGGGTTTTATAAATTTTAAAGTTGGAAATGGTCAAGAAGTCCCGAAAGCACTCCACAGCCACATTGTTAACCAGGAATAAACGCATTATTGATTTTCAGGACTTTCTCTCCTGGCAAAGAAGTCTTGATCAGATATATAGATATATATATTTATCACTCGTCAGGTTACAAAATTTCCACTGATTCCAAGAGAAAAATAGTCGACTTGCTTTGTCTGATTGCCCAGAAAATTGAGGGCAAAGGGAGAGCTCGTTGTAGAGCTGATCCAAGGCGGGCCCGCTCCCTTAGCTGGATGTTCTTCAAGGGCGACCCGCACCCTCCTCTTTGTTTGGGACAGACCCCAAGAGAGCCACGCTGGGGGGGGGGGGACTCTGAGGGTTTTCTGGGAGGTGGACAGACAGGAGTGTGCGAGAGGCCGAGAGACCCCACCCCCCACCCCCACCCCAGGGGCCTTTTATATCTGGGCCTTCAGCTGCCTGTCATCAGCGAGCCTACCAATGACACGAAAGCCAGCAAGATGGTTAAGAGGGAGCAAGAGCCAAAAGGAACTCAAACGTCAGGCCGCGCCGTCCTTGTCAGCTGCCATGGGGCAGCTGAAATTGAATACCGAGCCCCGTAAATTGGTTACAGAAACACAGTTCAGAAGGAGAAAGCAAGTCAGAGCGATCAAAAGCAGGAGGCCCTAATACCAACGGACACCTCAGTAAAACAATTGTAAAATTTGAGCCACTGCCAGGAGCACAGAGATATCCAAGGATCTTCGTTCATACCCAGACCTAGAATCCTGAGACCGGGCCGTAAAGACGGCTTTGCGGGGTGGGGGGTGGGGGGCGGGGGGTGGGGGGGGTGGGATTTTCAATCTGGCAGTGAAAACACATTTTAATTCTACACAGATTCATTTCTTTTCTTTGAGTCATCTCTCTTAAATTTGGGGGAATCATCCAACAAATAGAACTTCTTCAAGCTTCTCCAAATTCCTGATATCGGTTCCACGTTTTTAACTGATAACAGTATAACGCGTCGGGTCTTTGAATTAGGAAAGATGGACACATGAAACATTGTCTTTATTTTTCATTATCGGAATAACTGGCGTTCTCTGGAGGCGGGGGTGGGGTGGGGTGGGAGGAGGCAGGAAGGAGGGGTATCTGTTGCCACCCAGAGCCTTCACCCCCCGGTGACAGTTGGGGCTGACCCTGGGCAGGCACTTCCTGGGAATGAGCCACTCAACCATGTGAGATGAATTAACTGTTTAGGGCAAAGGAACATGATACTGTTCGTTTCTTCTCACACCAGAGTGGGATTGTCAAATTGGGAGTGAGGGCGAGGCGATGACCCATATAATTTAGAGATGGCAGGGGAGGGGGCGGGAAGAAGACTGTTTGGAGGTGTATTTTATGGCTAAACACCAAACAAAGGCTATTGTCCCTTCCACTGTCCAAAGCAGAAGGGAGCAACTGGAAACTTAGGAATTAATAACATTTTGTGCATCCTTCTCTTCTGAAAGATAAGGAATTCTTTAAGGGAAATAGAATCTGTTGATGGTAGGCATCAGCACTTGAAAATGTTGACTCAGCCTACTAATTTTAAGACCATCATCCACTTCTGGGAAGACAAATGGGTCTCCTCCTCGTCACTACTGTCCTAAAAAAGAAGCTGAACAGCAAGTAGGTCATTTCTTGATTTGGCGAGGGACACCATGGAAACAGAATGTTAGCTATGTAGGGAACAGTCACCGTATTTTTCATTTCCAGGTGCGCAAGTCTGTGGGCCATGTTTATTGACGATCTGTTTTTTACTGCCTTTCCTATTCGAAATTGGTGTTGCCCTCTCATGTCGCCACTCGAAAGCAACACCAGAAAGACCCTCCCATCCCACCTCCCCTCTTCCTTCCGCAGGGTACGATCCTGCTCATTTCAAGTCTCAATGCACTCGTCGCCCTTGACCAGTTCTACCTCCTTTCTCCCCAAAGAATGAACCACCCCCCCTCCTCTGGGACTCTTACAGCACTTTTTATTGTCAGTAAATAAGTAACTCTCTCTCAGAGCCTCGGTTTCTTCACCAGTGGGATGAGATCCTTCCTTACGGAAGTGACGCAAGAAAATCACACCGCATGGAAAACATCAAGTGACAGGTACATGCGGGGTATTTGATAAAGGTAGTTTCTCCTTCCCTTCTCGCTGTAGAACTATTACCAAACAAATGTCCTACTGTGTTCTTTTACCTGCTACCCAATGTTAGCTTCTTGGGTGCAAAGGGCATGTCGTTTATTCCTTTTTGTATGTCCACAATTAGCAGAAGGCCTAGAACAGTAGGTACATAATATGGGAGAAATGAATTAAAGCATGATAAGGAGTTAATGAATTTATTTGATAAATATTTACTTAGCACCCACCATGTGCCAGGCAGCTTCCTAGGCGAATAAGATAGAGATACCATGTACCGTCATGCAAGTTAAAGTCTATGGGATGCGTAAGAGGTGGGTAAGGACAATGGGTCAGCATACAAGGATACCTTCACTTGGGGAGGGCATAATAATATACAATCTTGATGGATGGGTGGCAAATAGGAATTGCTTTCACATTAAAAAAATTTTTTAGTGTCTATTTATTTTTGAGAGAGAGAGAGACAGAGCACGAGCGGAGGAAGGGCAGAGAGAGAGGGAGACACAGAATCTGAAGCAGGCTCCAGACTCCGAGCTGTCAGCACAAAGCCTGATGTGGGGCTGGAACCCCCAAACTGCGAGATCATGACCTGAGCTGAAGTTGGATGCTTAACTGCCTGTTTCATTTTTTTAGAGAGCACACGCAAGTGGGGAAAAGAGGCAGAGGGGAAAAAGAGAGACAGGGAGAAAGAGACGGGGAGAGAGAGAATCCCAAGCAGGCTCCACACTCAGCACAGAGCCCACTGTGGGGCTTGATCCCACAACCCTGGGATCTTGAGCTGAGTCGAAATCAAGAGTCGGGTACCCGACCCGTGGGCCACCCAGGTGCCCCAAATAGGAATTTCTGAATCAAGTGTAGAAAAGGACCGGGCAGCAATCCCACTCAAGCAAACTGAACCATCAACTATTTGCAATGCCGGCGTCTTTAAAGGCTTTTCATTGTACAAAAGCCTTTTGGGAAAGAAACGTGCCCTGGTCTTGATAACTGCCTGCTTTGCTGGTCTCCCTGCCCAGGCTCGTTACGGCCTCCAGCACATCTTCTGGGAGCTTCCTCCTACTCCCTATATTCAAGAAGTCCCCTCCCCTCTATCCCAGGACCCTCTCTAGGGTCCAATGTGTATGTTCACCACCCCCTCCCCCCAGAATAAGGTGTTTGAGATGAAATTCCCCAGGAGTCAATGTATCCCTCCCGCACTTGGCTGTAAGTCCTCAGATGCTGGAGGGGAATTTGCTGCCAGAGAATAGTTTACTTCTTTCAACGCACCACAGAATCACGGCCCCAAATAAAATGAGAAGTGCTTTGTTTTATTTTTAAATTAAAAAAAAAAAAGTGCCTTTTAAGTCCAAGATTTCTAAGTGCTCTTAGAACATGGCATATTTCTCCCTCCATGTAAGGGCTTTTGTTAGAGGGGAAGGAGAGACAAGTATAGCAAAGTGGCTTGACCAAGGGAACAGTTAGTGTCCTCGAAGGACCTCACAAGAGAAGGCCCGGAACACCCAACCAGATGGGCCCCTTCCAATGTCCATTCTCCATTTCTGCTCCCTGATTCTCTGGCATCCAGCTCCACCTGACTCAGTTCTCACCTGCCCGTGTGCCCCTGTCTATACGGTCTCACACTCCACTCTCCTCTTTCGGGAACCATGCTTCAGCCAAATAAGCAGCCCTTGTGCCTCGAGCAGACCATGACCCCCCTGCCCGCTCACCCCGCTACTTGCATACTTGGCTGTTCCCGCCTCCCCCCCCCCCCCCCGCCGCCCGCCATGCCCTCTCTCACCTTTGCCTCTTGAAAGATCATCTGCCTTTCAAGGGCAACTCTATGAAATCTCAAATCTAGCAAGTAAGCGTAGTTTCCCTCTGTATAGAATTGGTTGCACTAATTATAGGGCATATTTCTATCTGCTTTGCACCGATATTATTCATCTACATGTCTTGAACTCTCAGTAAGAACCCTGGCGTCAAAAACTCTCATAGCCTTTGTATCAATGGGGCTTAGCATTACGCAAGGCAGGTAGACACTGCAGAACAAATGTTCATGGAAGGAAAGAAGGAAGGAAGGGGGGGAGGGAGGGACTCAGTCTTTGTTTGGGAGGGCTCATCTTTGACACAGGTTTTTCTCCGTCACAAATCTAGTAACTGTAAAGATGAGGGAGTTAATTTTTCTTCATCTTTGGGGTTTAATTGTAAGTCTCTTGAGCTAGGTTTTTCTATTAAAATACCTTTCAAAAGTCCCCTAGGCTTTGTTAATAAGACTAATGGAAACTTCATTTCCATCACCGCTAACTTTCTAAGTGGAATTTTCTAAACATTCTCTATCCTTCTTCACTTTTTCAGACAAAATACTATTTTTATTTTATATCAATAACGTTAAACATTCGGAAACACTGATTCTAACGCATAACCAAAGCCAAAGCTGTCATAAAAAAAAATAATCTTAAATCTCAGAGATAGTGAGAGGAAGAGATTAATGCCATTTCCCCATAATTAGGAGACTCCAATGAGCTAGCTATTTGGCAACTTTTACAGAGATATGTGAATATACTTTGCTTCTGAAAATTGAGGCCAGGTGAGCTAATTATTAATTTAAATTCAGCCTTTAATTCCCAGAGACTCTCTCTGGCCAACTTCAGAGTTAATAACTCATTCCCTCACGAAATGAGTAATTAAAGAACCAGAGAGAGGTCTTACAAAGATGAACTTCTGCAAGCAAGTCTGTAACGTGGGCTCTGGGGATCATCTTTACATTAAACAGCACCCCACCGCCATATTGAAATGTTGGCACTCCCCGCGGTCTTTAAAAAACATTGAGAAAACTAGATCTTGTCCTATTAGAAAGACTCTCTGAAGGAAATTAAAAGCTAGGAGAAACGGGCTGTATCTAAATTTACGTGGATAATTACTAGAAAAGTTGTCTACTGGAATCAGAGCTTTGATCTAATTTCTTCTATTTCCAAAAGGAATATACTCTGCTTCTCAGCTGGTCTGGACCAGATTTGCTAAAACAGATGAAGAGGACCCTTGAGATCCCTAGTAAGTTCTGTTTTCTGTTTTCCTGAGCAATTATACACACCAGGTAACTTTTTTTTTCTTCATTGAGGCAAAGTCACATAACATAAAATGCATCATCTTAACTAATTTAGAGCATACAACCCGGTGGCATTAGGTAATTCACAAGGCTATGCCGTCATCACCCCCACCTAATTCCAAGACATGTTCATCACCCCTAAAGGACACTCCATACCCATTAGGCAGTCACTCCCCCCATTCACCCACTCCCTTGCTTATTCTGTGTATTTCATATAAATGGAATCATGCAACATGGGATCCTTTGTGTCCTGCTTCTCTCACTTAGCACAATGTTTTAAAGTCCACAAGCCCTGTAGCATGTACCAGAACTTCATTCCTCTTTTTGGCTGATTCATATTCCATTGTGTGGATTTGCCACATTTTGTTTATCCGTCACCCCAGGCAGTTCTCCTCTGTGATCTTTAACACTGCAAAGCACTCACCCTCTTGGGCACTGGAATCCATTCCTGGTTTGGAAAAATTGCGGAGAAAGGCACAAAAATGATAACCCTGGGGCGGAAGCAAGCCAAATGAGACAATGTTTGCTCCCATCAAAGAGCAAACAGGTTCCCAGCGGGCCCCCTCACCATTTGAAACTGTGTGTCAAAAGCCCAGAACACGTTTATCCTGCTTGACCCCGTATTACCCATCTAGAAATTTATCCTAAGGAAATAACAAGAAATGAAAACAAATGTTACACGTTAGGTTTCCAGAGGGTTTCTCACATGGTTATTGACATAGCAAAGATTTCAAAGTTACATAAGTGCCTCATAAAAATGAGAAGGCGAGGAAATGCCCGCAGGTCCTCTCCATAGCATAGTCTGCAGCCATTAAGATAGAATTCTCAGACCACAACACCACAATCCTGATATACAATTAAGCAAAACCCATAACTTTTGTTAGTGCTCTGAACACATTTTTTTTTCTAAAAATACGTGCGTGTCTATGTGTAAATACACACACGCCTGTATAAATAAATACACTCTGCTATGCTAACAGAGGTCATCTCCGTACAGCAGGATTGTGGGCTATTCTTATTCTTTATAGTTTTCTGTGTTTTCCCTGTTCTAACATTGCATATGCGCGAGGTTTAGAATTGGGGGGGAAAAAAGTCAATAGATGTGTATGAAACCAACGAAGACATGGCCCCGGAGGTACCAATCCCTCCCTCTCCCATCCAGAGCTCTACTGGGGACCTGCGAGCTTTTCCTTTATAGCAGTCCCCTCATCGTATCTACGGCCGGCAATCTCTCTTCCTCAAGAAGCCATTTTCCCAGTAATAACAGGACCAGATCATTGTCATGAAACAAGACCATGGTTTCCCCCACAAGTGGCTTCCGTACTCCCCTCACCCAACCATGGTCCCTTCCTTCATTCGTGTCTCCCTGCGAATGCTCACCTCACATTCCAAACTTGCCTCTCCCCATCCCTTCCCACCCCCATTTCCAGATCCCCCTGTCCACCCAAATCACTGCATCCTCTGAACTCCGATCGCCTTTTCTGTTGGAACTAGCCACGTAATACTTCCCGACACTACTTTTGGGGAGAAGACCTTTGGTTTTAGGTCCTCATCAAATTGTAAGTTCTGCAAAGACAGGTTGGACTGTTTTCTTGGGGAGGGGGGAGTCCCTTAGAAAACCTGAGCCCAGGATGGGGCACACAGCAAACCTTCGCTACCTACTTGTCGAACGGACACACGGAAAGTTCTTCACAGCTCATTTTGTGTACCTTTTTAAATCATCTTGGAAATCTGGCAGAGTAAAATTTTCTCTTATCCTATCATAGAGTCGATAAGGCAGAGACTCAACTTCTCAGTGATTTCTTCTCAAGGGGGGAGATCTGGCCAAGTTCCGAGTAGGCCTGGCCACATGGGTGGAAGAGATGGAGAGCTATGTGAAGCTGCATTTTATTCCTAGTTCCCCACTTGGAGTCTCTCTGATAATGGCCCCGGTGAAGGCTTCGGTCTGAAAAGTTTGAGAATGGTATTTGGCTCTAGCATTTAAACAAGAAGAACACTTTTTGTTGCCCTGAAATCCGTGTATTTCAAAATCACTAAAGGAACATTTGTAGAATGTATTGACATGAGCCAGTGTATCCAAACAAAGCTGAAAGAGTTATGTTGCAAATCTTCTCGGAAGATCAACTCAAACACAAGTCTCATTCTTCTGCGGGCTCTTCCTGCGCAAGTCAATGATAGATCTGGGATTCCTGAAACGATCAGACAGAAGTTCCCCACCCACACACTCTGCAGAGTGATTTAGATCAGCAATAGGTTTAGAATTCCTGTCGGAGTTCAGTAGAGTGGGGGATATTTTTTTTTTATCAAATTGCCTTATGGATGTTTTAATTTTCCAAAGTTGAATCACAACCTTCCCAGGAACTGAAAGGCGGCCCTATCTTTTTCCTTGTGGAGGTGGGGTACTTTCCTACTACCCTGGCCTGACCCCTCTGACTTTCCCACCTCCCACCTCTTCCCTTGGGATCCAGCCAAGACTTTTCAATGGGTCAAGACCTTCCTTCCATCACGGCCTCTGCACATGCCCTTCCCTCAGCCTCCAAAGTTCTTTCCTAGCTCTTCCCCGACCAACCGTGGCTCCAGGTCTCAATTGAAATGTTACTTCCTGGGACAGGGACATCCCTAAGTGCCCCCCCACCACCACCACAGCCCTGACAATCTAAACAAGGTTCCCCAGCTTCACTCCCGTTGAGCGTCCCGTCCTTAGCTGTAGGAGCGGTTATCACCAGTCACGATTATGTCTGTGTGATTGTGTATTTGAAGCATGACACCCCCACTGGAATGGGGAGGGCTTCTGTTTTGTCCGTCCTGGGGGCTGGCAAGCAAAAGGCGCTCAGTAAATATGTGCAGCGTGGAAGAGTTGGTGACAGCCCCCCACACCCGGCTCAGACACTCTGAGCTTCTCCGGCCATTTTACCTGCCATCTTACCCAGCTGTTATTTCCATTTCCTAACCCACACGTTTAGAGGGAGGACAAACTCCCCTCACCTGAGCGTTGTGGGGACTTGGGCATGATGACTGAGAAACGCGGAGACGTGCAGAAGGGCACAGTTGTTATGAATGTGCCTGCCAACTTTCCAAACACACGCTCACACGGATGTGAGGTCATACACGTGTGTCTGTTGGAGCAGAAATGCTCTCCCTGGCGTCTGTTTATTTCCTGAATGTTATGGTTCTTTTGGGAAACTCGAAGCAGTAGCAAGTCGAATGCGGACGCGGCTGCTCCCCTGGCATTCACTCAAGAAACGCGTGCCACGGAGCCACGAGTGGAGGCGAGTCAACGCCCTCCCTGTAACTACAAATTCAAGATGGTTGCCACAGCGGGGGCCAGACCGAAGCTGCTAGAAGGTTAGAAGCTAGTTTTCAAATGTTGTGTTTTCTACAGATGACTGCGTTTCTAGTCCCCGAGGACTCGCTAGATCTCTGGTAAATAATTCCTTTACATCTGCCGCTGACAGTTCAATATTCCCTCTGATAATGTTCTCAGGTGTCAACAGACAGAACACCGAAGCTTTGATCTCAACGCAGAGACTGTCATCAGTCACTGCACTTTGGAGATGTTCCCCTTGGAAGCCCATCAACAAATTGGAAAATTTACAGGGTGAGTGTTTCAAATGTGGTCAGACTCTAAGGCCCCTGCCTAAAAATGGGCCTAAATGGCTGCCACTGAATAATGCCAGATTCCTAACCAACGAGAGAGGGGGGGGAAAAAACATCCCCCGACCACTTGCCTCCCTCCTTCCCCAATCTGTACCCCTACTCTTCAAAAAAAAAAAAAAAAGAAAGAAAGAAAGAAAAGGAAAAAGAGAGAGAGAGAAAAAAAGAAAGAAAAGATTGCAAGACTGCCAAAGTCTTTTAAGAACCATTCCAAGGAGCCTCGGACAACTCTGGCTCTCTAAAAGGATACCATTGTAAAGGGGAGCTCTCATATTTCAATGACATACGTATATGTCTCATAGAAACCAAGGTTTATGTGTCTCAGGATTTCTCCTTAGTTAACCACAATTGCAGGGAAATGGCACCACATTCATAAAGTTAAATGTGGTAGCAATTACTTTGCTGGCAAAGGAGAAGGAGGGTCTTGATGGCCGAAGTCCTACGAGTCAGGATTAAATAAACGTGTCTTTTAGAGTTACACTGATAACTAGGAACACTCCGTCTGTGCTGTTCGATGCTACAAGGCTGAGAGAACCGGCGTTTCTCGTAGACAAGCCCACTCTCACCTGGCCAGAAGGCTTATGGGACAACCTCGAAATAAAATCAGGTTTTCAGAAAATTAATACGGCCATGGGTGCATGCACACACACACAAATACGTATACACTGATTAAGAAAACTATCCCCCCAATAATCTTGAACTTGTACATTATTAAATGCACTTAGATACCAGGAAATAACTTGAAAATTGCTTTCCTGTATCATATTTACTAAAATGGTGCTATCGCATACTTTGGGGAAGGAAAGATATGGGTCGGGTAACCTGAGCATTGTGTAATGGTCACTGATTCTACTAATGGCCAGCCAGTTTCTTTTGGATTTCATTAGAACACAAGAATGCGATAAGATTCCTGGGAGCACGATAAAGCTACAAGGCCATTTTCAAATGCAATATGGTTTATGTTTAAGGTCCCAGTTCCAGCTGGAACAGAAAAGGGCTCCCTTTCTAGATCTTTCCCCCCCAGTGGCTAGAATTCCTACACACAAATAATATAGACTAGGAGCTTCACAAGTCAACAAAATATAAACAGATACAGAGATCTCATCGCTTTCTTCTGCCACTAAAATGTATCAACTCCTGAACGAGTACCAAGAGAGCGCAATGAAAGAACAAGTCCAGAAGGGAGTGTTTTTCAGCGTGAGAAATGGCGGAAGCCAAAGTCTTCTTCTAATTGGGAATGGCAGAGATACGGAGTTCAGAAATCTAATAATCCCACCAATTCACCAGTGTGTCTAATAGCTTGGGCCAACCAGCCCAATGGTAAGAAGCAATCTTTGAGAAGAATGCCCCAAAGGAAATAGATGAGGTGGCTACAAGGGAAATAAGAATGGTTGAATAGAGCAGAAAACATTCTTAGAGGAGAAAAATGTCCTAAAAGAGAAAGGTATTTTTAGGTATTTAGGTAGGTAGATGGGTATCCAGTCGATAGACAGTAGCTAGGTAACCCATCTATCTATCTATCTAAACAGAGCTGAAGATAAAAAATGGAAGCTTGATTCATTTCCATTTTGTTTCAGATTCTAAGAGCTAGAAAAGTTTTCCTACCTGTAGGTTGACCAGCTCTGGTTCCAGGCAAGTATTTCCTACAAACCCCTTTTGAAATCAAGTGACCATAATTGACTTTAACATTTATAGGGCCCAGAACAAGAATAAAATGGAGACATAGTTACCTATATCTAAATACTTAAAAGTTATAGATCGCAGCCACAAGCTGCTGAATAAAACCCATTCTGTCCTCCTGACAAATAGACCTTCACAGTGACTTAGAAGGCCGGGTTCAGGTTTAGAATTCTCTGAGTTTCTTGCCAGAATGTTGAAGAGGAGCCATGGGGGGATCCCCATGAGCACACATATAGACATTCTGACCCACACATCCAAGATCTAGCCACATCCTCAAGAACAGTCGTCCCTTTGCAACCCACAGACCTGTGTTTATTTCCAACAGCATAGTTCACCCTCAGGAGGTCCACCCAGGGTTGCTGCCTTGAGGACCTGGAGGCAGGTTTGGGTACCTTTGGGCAAAGAATCTCAGGTACCTAGATGGTTGCCATGTGGGGAAATCAGCCAATACGGGCTGTCATCCTCCGGGCCCTACAGGTTCTTAGCCCAAGGAAGGAGGCAGGACTAGGGGTCCAAAGTATGGCCCACTAACGCAACGGTCCAAGGCATCTCTTGCCCAAATTGAAGACTGATACTCCCCACAGCCATAATCCTGATTAGCTAGTATAGACTTTAGAGAGCAGAAACAGGAAAGTGAATGGTAACATAAGAAAGTAAACTTAGGGTGCCTGGGTGGCTCAGTCAGTTAGGCATCCATCTTTGGCTCAGGTCAGGATCTCATGGTTCGTGAGTTCAAGCCCCACATCAGGCTCTGTGCTCCTCTGCTCACGCTCTGTCTCTCTCAAAACTAAATAAACATTAAACTTTTTTTTCAAAAGAAAGTCCACTTAATATTTGGTTTTCATTAGAAGAGTTCCCTATTGCTATATAACTAGTTAGCCCAATATTTAGCAGATTAAAACAACAGCCATTTATTAGATCAGATTTCTCCGGGACAGGAAACAGAAGCAGCTGAGCCGGGTGGTTTGAGTGGAGGACTCTCATGAGGCTTCAGTCAAGCTCTGGACTAGGGCTGCAATTTCATCCGAAGGCTCAAGGGAGGGGGAGAACTCTGCCTCCAGGCTCACTTACGTAGTTAGCAGACCTCAGTCCCTCATAAACTTTTTTCTAGAAGCTTGTATTCCTTGCCACATAGACCTCTCCACAAGCCTGCATCATGAGCAGTCTCATGACGTAGCAGGTGGCTCCCCAGGGCAAGTGGTCCAGGAACAGGAGAACATACCCAAGGTGGACCCTTGGTCTTCCTACAAGCTAATCTCGGAAGTGACACGCTCTCGATCACTTCTGCCATATGCTACTGGTCACACAGACCAACCGCGGCACAGTGCGGGAAGGGACTACCCACAGATGGGCATACCAGGAGGCAGGCACAGTGGCAGCAAGGTGCTCCCACTCCCATCAGATGAGGATTTGGGCAACCGGCTTTGATCCAGAGAAGCTACTCAGTAGGTTATTTTGGAGCCAAGGAGGGGTTGGGGGGGACACAGGTAGGAGGGGAATCATGGAGTTCCCTTAATCTGACTCTATTTCCCACACCTAAAAGCTGCCTGATGGGTCACGTGGCCCTTCCCCCACTTCTCTGCAAGAAATGAGTCTTTGGCGCTGAGACCGGAGATGGAACGCCTTTTCCCAACTACCCGTGTCCTTCAAACCCTGCTCACCCCTCAGGTCCAGCTCAAACATCTCACAACCCATCTGTGAACAATTTCCTGGCTCACCATATTCCAGTTGGTCTCAGCCCTCCCCATTTGCATACCCCTCTGTGGCACTTTTTATAGCCAATTGTAATTGTTGGGGTTTGGGGTTTTGTCCCCTTATTAAATACCCTGCCCCAAGCCTCAGCTCTCGGATGGCCATGAAGCACGCCCCAGATGAACTGGGAGGTGATCTCAAATACTGTGAGGCCTTCTCCACATGCAGACCTCTGCCGGCCCCCTCCCCGTCTGCCAGCCCTCTGGGCCAGCCCTACAGGGCCTTCCCTGCCCCCAATCTGCTCCCTCCCTAAGCCCAGGCTCCAAGCCAGGTCCCGGGCCAGGCCGCATAAGATCTCCGAAGCCATGTGAGCGACTCCTCTGGGGACAAGCCCAGCCCCACGCAGTGCCTGTAAGGAGACGTTCGCCTAAAAGAGCGAACCCCAACTTTCCCTTTTCCCCAAGTTCCCTTCTGTGGAGCCCTGTAACCTTTTCCCCTAAATCCCCCTGGAAGACAGCTGGGAACTCTCTGGAGTCACAGGGAAAGGGGCACTGCGCCCGTCTGGCTCTGGACTGCAACATCGCAAAACCTGGCTCATGCACAGAAGTCACCCTAAGACATTTCTGATCACTAGAGCCTTTAGAAAATACAGTCACTTAAAAGCTTTTCTCCCCTCTTACAGGGATAATCTTCTCCCCCACCAGCAAGACAGCTGACTGCAACAATATAAGTGACCCCTGATATAGGAAAATGGGTGAGACACTTACTGGCTCTCTTTTTCAGTATGTTCATAAAACCTGCTATAATTCTTAATAAAAATTCAGGCAGCTTATGAGCACAACTCACGAAGCCGTTACTAAATCATGTATGTCTAGGGGTTGTTCCATGTAAGTGAAAATTCTATGGACACATAACTGCGGCCGTCTCTCCGGTCCCAGCTGACGCGCAACGGAGCACAGGACCCGTTGCTGAGAACTGGGCCACACCTGGTTCAGGTTGCTAACGGTCCACGTACAAGACCATCTAATAAGCACTTGGCCTTTGTCAGGGCTGCCTCGAGTCCAGCTTGAGGCCTGACACCCACCTCTGCCGCGGGTCTCCGGATCTTTCTGGCTGCCACAGCGTCAAAGGCGCGGCACGTCAGGCAGCCGATCGTCTGACTTCAGAGTCTCGGGCCGCGGGACTGACGGGAACCTGGGAGATCACAGGGCGGAGCTGCCTCTGATGCAGACAGGAGGGATGAAGCCATTTGTCCCAGGGCTCCCGGCATGCGGGGGAAGGTGGGGGGGACAGGAGGGGCTTGTCCTAGGGGAGGGCTGTGAAGTCCGGGGGTGGGAGTGCAGACACAGCCTGAAAGCTTGGGCTGGGGCACCCTAACTCCTCCGAACCTCTGTTTCCTCGTTAGCAACATGGACACCAGCACAGCAGCTAACACTTAGGACGGTTGGGAAGGTTGAACACCTTTATATGTGTGACACCCTTAGGATAGAGCCCAGCGCCTTGGAAGTGCTAGGGACGGACAGACGGACAGGTGGATGGATGGATGGATGGATGGATGGATGGATGGATGGATGGATGGATGGGTGGATGGATGGGTGGATAGATGGATGGATGGATGGATAAAGAAAAGGTCCTTTTAAATAGAACCAGGAGGCACCTGGGTGGCTCAGTCAGTTAAGCGTCTGACTTCAGCTCAGGTCATGATCTCACAGTTTGTGAGTTTGAGCCCCACGTCCAGCTCTGTGCTGACAGCTCAGAGCCTGGAGCCTGCTTCAGATTCTGTCTCTCTCTGTCTCTCTCTCTACCCCTCCCCTGCTCACCCTCTCTCTTTCTCTCTCTCAAAACTAAATAAACATTAAAAAAAATTAAATAATTAAATAGATAAAACCGGGCTTTAAAATTTTTCTCTGCTAAAGAATTATTTTTAATAAAATCTTACACTGAAGCCATATACACACGATACACACACACACACACACACACACACACACACACACATATAAGAAAGATCTTTATAATTATTAAAAGTGGATACGGTGTATATGCTTCTACGGTACTGAGATTTCACTCATTTTTGCCAGATGAAGGCATAGTTCGTTCAGTTATGGCTCTGGCTCTGGGCAAACCTTCAGTCTGAGGTCTGTCTGAAGAAACCCTGGACCACTATCCACCAAGCCCAAAAGTGCTTAGGATGCAGGGCTGACCCGAGCGGTGCCACATGGGCCCCGATCTGGCCAACCCAGGAAAGTTCTGCAGGAGTACCCACTTGGCCCAATGCCCTCTGTCATCCCTGGAGCTCCCACAGATGCCGGTGAAGGATGTGGCTTCTGTCCTGGAGCCCGTGAGCCAACGTGGCTGGAGAGATCGGAAGGATGGTTGACCTCCTTTCTAAAAACCACTGTCAAGGTCACAACTGACCACAGAGGGCTTCCGGGTAAGCCTTGAATCAGCCTGTCACCCCCAGTGAGGACAGTCCCAGGGTCAGGCAGTCCTCACGTAAGGTGTCTGAGGAATTTCCTGGCAGGCTTAGAAAACCAGCCATGGAGGTGGCTTGGGGTGGAGAGGGCTTTGATCTCAGAGGTGGTCAACACAGCCCCTGGAAGAAGCCATACCATCCCTCTTTCTCATTCGTTCTTCAATAGAATATAAACAGAGAACAAAAATCAAAATTAAAAGTTTAGGTTAAAAGAATGGGGGAAAAAATTCCCAGATTTTTAAGAGCATAGTTCCCCACACCCCCACCCCCAGCCCCTTGCCTACTGGTTTCGTTCATTTGTTATGCAAAAGGTCACTGCTTCGGATCAGACTCACTGTGAGTTCAGGATCATTCTGAAAGAAATGGGACTGGAATGGACTCATGCATCACCCACTGGAAGGAGACCATGGTAACCAAATGCAGGAAATGCTACTGGGTCCATACTTCGTGCCACTGCTAGGGCTTTCACTGATCTCACCGGTGGGCCTTGCGGATTGTGGTGGTCTGTGTTTCAGACCATCCAAGATGAAGCCAAACTCAGCCACTAATTCTTCCAACACAGAGCCAGACGGAGCAACGGCAAAAGTTACGGCAAACAGAGAGGCAGCGTGGGCGCCGAGCGGCATGATGGTGGCCTCGCTGCCTCAGTAGAGCCACACAATCCGTGGGAAAAGACCACTCCTCACAGGCAACCGAAGCACCTGGTCCTGGCTGAGTCTTTGTCTCCTCAGTCATTAAGATGACCCTTCCTCTCAGGAGAGTACAATCCTTTTATCCAACTCCTATTTGGAGATCGTTCCCCATGCGTTCAGTAACTATTTTCTGAGCACCTCAGAAGTCCAAGGTGAAGACAAGGAGGAGGAGGGAGGAAAAGAGAAGTTTCCTGCTCTAGAAAAGTCCCCAGTTCTAGGGAACACCAGACAGGGAAGGCTGTACGTGCTAGAACCTAAGGTACGAATGGTCTCAGAGAAACACACGAGGAGGAAACCAACGTGTGAGACCTTCTCAGAGAGAGTAAGGTTCTAAAAACTGCGCCTTCGGGGACAGAAAGACATTCATCTATAACTTAAGGCTTCTGGGTAGTTAAGGGAAGATATTCTACATAGGAGAAACAGTAAACACTCCTCGTAGCACACGGTGGGCACTCAAGACATCTGTGTTGAATAAATGTCAAAGGGCACGTTCTTCTCTTATCACCAGGGGAAGCGCCCAATGTTTCAATGCTTAGAAAACCCAGGATGTTCATTGAAAATGATAAATCAATATCGGACTCATTTCGACTTTCTCCGAAAAGCTTTATACCAGAAGGAGACACTGAATTTAGCTTACACTTCGTGGCTGTTCGGTCATAGATTTGATCTGAATGTAAATCAGTGAAAGCGTGTCTTCAGACCCCAGAAAACATTTCATAACTGTTGTATCAGCCAAACTTAGACAAGGCCCACGTGACACAACATGGCGGCTCACTGTGTGTTCGGTGAAGGGAAAGAATAAAGCAAAGAGTCAGTCTCTCCAGAAGACCAACATGGTACCTCAACCCTCTGCAGATCTCCTTGGGAACCCCCGTTGGATGTCCTAAGAGAACTGGGAAACACGCAATTTTACTTGGAAAAAAAATGAGAGAGAGGAGAAAGAGAGAACGAGAATGTTTCAAAAACCACTGTGTAGAAAAGTGGGCTTAGCACATGAGGGAGAGGGTCACATAACTCCCCAGACAGAAGCAGCAGAAACCTCCCTGTGCACAGGGGAACCAGCCCCACGATTCTTTGCCCAAAATTTGAAATGACCCCAAGCAAAAAATTTTGAGATTCATGAAGTATCCCTTCACTCCTATTTTATATTATTCTTGAGTTCTGCACATCACTCCGTTTCCCTGTTCCGGCCAACCCTTGCCAAAATACACAGGGAAGCCTGTTCTCACGGTGCTGCTGGACGAAGAGCAGGAAGTTCCAGAAAGACTTCTTATGAAATCAAAGCTCCATTTGCAAACCCAAGAGATTTAGATAAAGGTCATGTGATGTCCTCAAGTTTTAGGTGCTTCACGGAAGCCCAGTCTTACAACTAAAGACTGATTGAAGTAAGGGCCATCCCTAGAGCCCTCCTCTGGACTCAGCCCTGGATTTCCTCCTCTCCCCCCTCCCCCCAGCAGCATCAACAGGGCCTTAATATGGTCCCGAACTGACCCGCAACTTGGACTCATTAGAACCCAACTGCCAAATTCTCAATTCGCCAGATTTTCTGCCTACATACTGCTTTCATGGGTCCTGTCGCTGCGCTTTAATAAAATCACCTTTTTGCACTGAAAACAAACAAACAAACAAACAGACAAATTGTAAAAAAGAGGGGTTGAGTGTGACAAACAGCCTCACACTAACAATAAAAACCTGAAGGTGTTTGAGCTCTTAGCCCGTACCCAACCCTGGACCTGGCCCGGACGATGCCACACGTAGAGTTAATGCTCACACCGCCCTTTGAGGCTGCTACGATTATTCTTGCCATGTTGCAAACAAGGAATCTGAAGTTTAAAGAGCTTGCAAATAATTAGTAAGTGGAGAAGCCAGGCTCCCAAGCCCTTTATCCCGGACTTTGGTCCGCAGTGGGGGTGTAGCAAGCTTGTGTTCAGACAGCACCTTCCAGGTACACCCGCTTCGCGTCCCACACTGTCCACATTTGCACGACTCCAGCAGGGCCTGATGTCCATGAGGTCACACGTGGGCCACAGGTTTTCGGGGGTTTTTGTTTTGTTTTTTGTTAGTCACCATGCTCATTACACCAGGCCATCAGGAAAGATCCAACCACCCACAAACAACTTTCCCACAAGAGCGAAGGTTTTGAATCCTTCCAGGTTAGCAGGCTAGGTTACAGGGAGCCCCCACGTCCCAAGCCCCTCCCCCTGCCACGGGGATTCACGTCTATCACAGACCTTCCCGGTGACCTTCCCCCGTCGCGTTGGGCATTTCCACGTGACCGAACTTCACACGCCAGCCAACAAGAGTCATCTGACCCTGGCACCAAAGGAGGACTTTTTCCCTAACCATTAGTTCTCCAGCAGAAGCACCTCAAATGGGATTACCCAGAGTATAAACACATGAGAGGATTTTCCATTTTATTGGACCCGAAACGTAAGGCCCAGTGTTTCCAGGCCACCGCGTTTTTCTCATATGATCCAGCATGCGATGGCCTGGTGTCATTTTGAGAGGCTGAGCTGGGGAGTCCGGGAAATCTGGCCCTGCATCCCTGCCAGGAGCACGGATCGCTTCCCAGCCTAATGACAAGCCCCAGACAGGTACAGGGCACCAGGAGACAACACCCACGGAGCTGACAGGGCTGCAGACAGGGAAAGAGTCGAAGGTAAAACCTCGTTCGGCCCTTTCCCAAACTATCCGCACCACAGCAGTGACAGCACAAGATGGGCTGCGGCTTGTAGCGGGGGAATGGATCAACCTGGAACTGGACGGAATGGGGTTTTTCGTCCATCTGGCATCTCCGGTCATCTTTTTCCAACGTCTGTCTTGATTGTTGGTGTTTATGCTGTGGAGGGCTCAGCGAGGGCTCTTTGCTTACTGGAGTTTGTAATACTGGGAGATTGCTAGAGCTCCTAGCAGGGCTGAGGGGGAGGAGGGAGATCTTCTTGTCCCTAGGGCTTTCTTGGAGCTCTTAAGAAAAAAAAAAGCCCCAAAATTCTCAAGTCCTTAAAAATAGCTCCTTATCTGATGTTAAAGCACACACACACACACACACACACACACAGGCCACCGTAATTGGCCTGCTTCTGCTAGCATACCTTAGGTGACTTCCATGGTCAGAGGCTGCTATCTGGGAGGCATCTCACCCTTTACGGAGTTGGAATTGGTCTCTCTATAGCTTCTACCCACTTATCCTGGTTTTAGCCTTTGGCATCATAGTTAAGTAAAGAAGTTTGGGCCCTCTGTCAAGATGATAGCCCTTGGTCTCTGTCTTCCCTGGTGAAGCCTACTCGGCTGGCTTCAGAGACATCTGCGCTTCAAATCAGAGGGACAGTTTTCTAAATAAACTATTGAGGAAGAAAAAGCACTCATTTATCTACCACAGATCACTCACCCTATTCTCCTATAGAATCCGGAATAACAAGACTTGCCAGTGTCTTATCTACTTGTGTTTCTGTTTGAATTCTTCTGTAGCCCATCAATACATTCCTTTTGAAGGCTGGAATGTCAGAGCTAGGAGAGATCATAGAGCCCATTTTACAGGGAGGGGATACTGAGGCACAGACACCAATTATCTTGTCCAAAGTCACACCCTCAGGAGTCAGCAAAGCTGAGAACAGAATCCAGGCCCCCGGCTCCCAGGCCCCGGCTTTTTTCTATACCTCCTATTGCCTTTTCATCAATAAAAATGGCATCGGTCCAGAATTTTATATGGCGTTTGGTATAGAATTTTCCTATGTACCTATGATGATCATAAATCTTGAACCAAAAGCAGGGGCACATGGACAGATAGGAGTGACCATGTAGAATATTTGACACTGTAATTCTTCCAAATAACGTAGGATATGCACTCATGCTGTAGGAATAAGACAGTAAACTGTATCTTCCCTACATACCTCAAAGGATCGGTATACGGAATACGTGCAAGAAAGGTGAGATAAAATTGGAAGCAAGAGGGGCGCCTGGGTGGCTCCGTCGGTTGAGCGTCCAACTTCAGCTCAGGTCATGATCTCGCAGTCCATGGGTTCGAGCCCGCTTCGGGCTCTGTGCTGACCACTCAGAGCCTGGAGCCTGGAGCCTGGAGAGGGGTGTCCCCCTCTCTCTCTTCCCCTCCCCCTGCTCACACTTGAGCACGGGCGTGTGCACTCCCTAATAAACAATACACACACACACACACACACACACACACACACTTAAAATTGGAAGCAAGAAACATTCCCCGTACCTGACCGTTCAGCTGCTCCTCTCACTGAGCACTTACACCCAGAACACTCTCCTCCTAGCCATCCATTTTCACATATTCAGATTATAGGATTTAGATCAACTGCCATCAAATGCCAGAGCAGTGTTGGAGTCCATTGGACCTGGATTTCAATCTTAGTAGTTATAGGACCTAGGACACATTCCCTAAGACTTGGTTTTCTCATCTAGATACTGGAGAGGATAACTGTTAAGAATCAGACTAGCAGGGGTGCCTGGGTGGCGCAGTCGGTTAAGCGTCCGACTTCAGCCAGGTCACGATCTCGCGGTCCGTGAGTTCGAGCCCCGCGTCGGGCTCTGGGCTGATGGCTCAGAGCCTGGAGCCTGTTTCCGATTCTGTGTCTCCCTCTCTCTCTGCCCCTCCCCCGTTCATGCTCTGTCTCTCTCTGTCCCAAAAATAAATAAACGTTGGAAAAAAAAAAAAAAGAATCAGACTAGCAAATCCAAAATCCATTGAGTGTTCATGTGATTCCCTCCAGCGGATTATGTTCCTACTTAGCTAACGGCCCATACACAAATCGCACCAGCATGGGGACAGCTGCCTTTAATTTCTCAGCTGTTTATTTGTAATCCTGGTTCCGTCCCTGCCTTCAGACGGCCTCCCCTTGGACAGATCAACACTGAGTCAACATGGTAAGGATAATAGGCATGCGGGGGGAATGAAAAAAATAGCTGAAGTCGCAGGGATGGGTTCTAGAAACTTCTTCCCACAAGGGTACGGGTGGGTAATGAAAATATATACAGGCTTCGTGAATATGCAATCTATGCATTCGCACCAGACCTCGTGCTGGGAAGGGCCCCATGCTTGCTTTAACACTTTGCCGTCGCCGTCTTGAAATTCTTAGTACTGTCTGAATAACGGGTCCCACGTTGTCCTTTGACACCGAACCTGGTAGGTGATGTAGACGGCTGTGAATATACAACAGTGTTTTTACCACCTACCTCAGAAAAACAGGTTGATCCAAACATCTGAGCTCTTGATCAGTCTAGTCACCCCCAGCTTGAGTAACTGATTGAAGCAACGCTCAGAAATGAAACCTTCAACTATGAAGGGAAGAGGGATCACGGACAAGTGGAGAACCAGCAGTTTGAATCTGACTTTCCTGGAGAGGCCCCCCTTTATGCAGGAAAATGCTTTGTACCAGGTGGCAACCAAGCTATTTATTGGAAGCCGGGATAAGGCAGAAATCCCTGTCATAGGATAAAAGCCACGGGGCCACCGTCTATTGGCGCCATTCCAAGAAGCATTAAAAGGAAGGTCACCCAAACGAGCAGCACGCAAGGGGTTAACTTTTTTTACCTACAGAACAGTAGGGTCGCAAAGAAGTTTTACATTGAACAAAACATATATATACAATATGACAGCACGGGGGGCCAGCTTTCAAGTCTCTGTGTAAACATCAGGGCTGACTTTGGAGTTCTGGAACTCTTACTCCTAAAAACCTTATATTTTATTTTCAAATGGCATTCCCCCCCTGCCAAGAAGTTACATTTTTTCCCTTCTTTAAATAAGCAGCAAGGGTAATGGCATGATGAACAAATTTCATTTCTTCTGTTCAGCTTTTTCCATCCCAAGCACAGCCTCCGTGAGGCCAGATGGCACCAGAGCAATGCTAGTAAGTCAATACATCTGGCGACATTCCTGAAATGACAACTCTGATGGAGTAACGTCCAGCTCCTACACAAAGGCCCTTTTCAGAACATTTCCACTCGTACTTGTCTGCTCTAAGCAGAACCTAATGTGTGAAAACAAAATAAAAGCGAGCCCTTTCACCGCCCGCCCTGAAGTTTCATTTTCGCTGCTTTTATTAACACGGCGTTCTGCCTGCCCCACTTCTGCACGTCGACCTGAAACCAACAGGCGAACCTTCTGGGCCTGCCACCGGGAAGCCCGCCCCACGGCCTCCGCACGCTGGCTGTGCCCGGAGCAACTGGGCGCTCCAAGCGGGACTCCGATGACCTCACCGGTCTTCGCGCTAGAAGCTTCAAGCTCGGTGGGGAGATGATCCGTGGAAAAGAACCAGCGAGCGAGGGGGAGCTGGGGAAGGCACTGGAACCCGCCCACGTGGCCAGTCTTTCACCAGTTGACTTTAGGAGTCAGGCCCCGGGAGTGACCTCTGACCTTCAGCAGGACAACAGTCTATTGAGGGAGCTGCCAACAAAAACCAACGCGATGCGGGTGGGGAGCCGGGAAGAGGTCTGCTGGAATCTAGGGGGCTGTAAAGCTCACAGTCACTTCCCAAAAATCATTCAGCCAAGTCTACCCCATTCAACCTAGTTTCAGGAACCATTCTCAAGTGAGGTCCCAACCGGGTCCGGAAGCGGTCATCTGGTCTACCTCTTCAGCCAACCGTTTTTCATCATTTCATTCAACGAAAATCTACGAGTGCCAGCTAGGCCTTAGGCTCCAGGATATGGTGACCAGCAGGACAGACGTGGTTTCTATTCTTGGAAGCTCGTGGTCTAGTAGGAGAGCGGGAATAAACAAGAAAACAGGAAAATACTCGTGTGTTCTGATAAGGATAAGCATAATGAAGACAATAGAGGGGTATAATAAATAGGATTGTAAAGTGGGTGGTTTCAGCTAGGAAAGGCAGGGAAAGCCTCAGACTCGAGTCTCAGTAAGGAGCCAGGCAGCCACGCAAAGATCCCAGCAAAGAGCCATTCAAGCTGAGCTGTTTGCCTCAAGCAGAAACCCTAAGGAGGGAATGATCTCGGCTCAAAGAACAGGGGCACGTAACGAACCAGAGAAGACAGCTAGAGGAGATGTCAAAGAGGAAGCTAAGGGCTTTGTTTGGTCACGGAAAGGAGTTCAGAGGCTCATCTAAACCAGTGGTTCTCAACAGGAGGCAATTTTGTCCCCCACGGGACATGTGGCAATATCTGGAAACAATTTTGGTTGTCACAACCATTGGGCAGAGGAGGAGAGGTTGCCACCACTGGCATCCATAGCAGGTAGGGAGCAAGAATGCTGCTAAACATCCTACAACGCACAGGACAGCCCCCACGACAATAAGTTTTCTAGCCCAAAATGTCAATAAGTACTGACATTCAGAAACCCTGCCAGAAGTGTGGTGGGAAAGCAATGGGAAGATTCAATCAGAGAAGTGGCATGATATTGCATAAGGAAAATTCTGGAAAGCAAAACGTGATATGAAACTTATCGCCGATCACCTTGAAATGTTAACTTGCTGAAGAGAACATTTGTTCTCAATCTGGAAGAAAGCCTATAAGCATCTCAGTGCCACATTCCCACTCCCAAAAAGTCCCCAAGCACAGGCACCACCAAAGACCAAACTTCCTGGGGCGGCAGCCAGCTTGGCATCATTTCATTTCTTGGCCCCACTGGCCATGTTCCTCTGGCAAATGTGGATTGTGTTCTCAAGTCTAAGTGACATTTGAGCTCCACACAAGTTGTCTAAAACCATTGAAAACGAAAATGGCAAGATACTCTTTCAGGTTTACAACTTGGTTCTGGGATGGACTCAGATGCTCTGGCAGTAATTCACAGGCAGGAAGTCTGTCTCCGGGGTTGAAAGGGGAGTTAAAAACTCTGGCTATGGCCAACCCATTGATTCCACTTAGTAAAAGGCAGCAAGAGTCCCTCTGAAATGCAGTCAGCACCAACGATGTTCTATTCCTTTCTTCATTGAGATGAATGATTTAGAATGGCTCAGTGTCACCAGGACTTATTAATCAACTGTGGTGAGGATAATAAATGGCATTTTCCATCATGCTATGTGAATTTCCTTCTCTGGCTGTTAATTTCCTACCAGATCCTTCCAAGATGACTCTGCTCTGCCCTGCCTCTTGTATTCCTTATTTCCTTCATCATAAAATATAGAATACATGTCCTCCATGTACTTGCTAATATATTGTTACGATGCCTCTGCTTAATCATTTTATGTTCAGTAATCTATCACCCACAATTAGATTATAGGTTCCTCAGAAGTGAGAACAATATCTGGCCATCATTGAAATGCTTCCTACCTGGTTGCGTTCCCCATACCCTCCCTTTTCTTCCAGGTTTGCTGTGAAAGGGTTAAACCCTTTGCATAGTCCAGATTTGTTTTGTTAATATGAAGCACTTCTCTCTTTGAAGTCAAACACTGGAAGAATTTACTAAAGCGTGTGGGGTATTTAGCATCTTAGCAATAAATGAAAAACATATTCAAAACTCATAGCAATGGATTTGGACTACAGGTCCAGCAATGTTGAAGGTCTGGTGTAAAAACAGGGGCAGACATACATTACATTGGACAGGAAGTTAGGATGCTATCTCAAAGTCGAGAATGCAAGACTTGTAATGTTTCTGTTCCAATTTTGCTAAATGTAGGTTTCCTCAACTCATTCCATCCATTTCACAGAAATGTGTAAGGTTACTTTTGAATGCTACCACACTCCCTGACTGAAGGTGCAAACTATGGGAAAGCTATTTGAGAACAATTCGTGAATACCTATTAAAGGTGAAGATGTGCTTCCTTACACGCTCTGCATACCAGAATTCCAGCCATACAGACAGTCTCACGCAGGGCACGGCCGTGTGCCCTGTTCGAGGCTGTCTGCCACACCCCACGTGAGTGAAGACAACCGAACTATCCCTCAGGAAGCAGGTGGGGAAATAACCTATGCTTTAATCATGTAACAGAATGCCATTGAGCAGCCAAAACGAACACGATTCACAGAGATCAACACCATTCCGATACAATTTTAAAGCACATAAATACTGTTACAGATACATGCACACACGGTTAAGAACACGCAGAAATGGACACAAGGATGACCTGCATCGAGTCCAAGATGTAACTGTAGTCTGGAGGCAGGACTAAGAGTGACCATGTTCCTACTAAGAAACAGCTGACATTTATGTAACGTGTCAATTGTGAGGGTAGATGGAGAAAGGTCCAAACTTCAGCTACATCTGTGATCTGTCCTTCTTTAGTCCTTTTTAATGGGATCCGAAGCTAATTTGATAACATTTACTTTTGATGTGGCCAGAGGAGTAACTGTTTTGTTGTTTTCTGTGTTCTTTTATCTCTTGAGGGAACAATAAAGTTTTCAAGAGTTTTAGAACTCCAACTAAAGCCAAGTTCGAAAGTTAAAGGCTGTTGTTTTACCATCCTAGAACAATGACAGTATCTCCCCTGACTAGAATTTCTACTTTCCTAGTCCCCTCTGACCCAGATTCCATAACTTATCACATGCACCCCCAGCCTATCAGTTCTACCTGAAAACTAATCTAGACAACGTCGTTATCAGTTCTGAAGATGCTCGGCCTGTAAAATAAGTGATTCGTGGGAAAGGGGTCTGAGAAAACACAAAACCTAGATTTCCTTTCAACTTTTTAAGACCAAAGTGAGCAAAAACTCTCTCCAAAGATGTAAGACTTTGGTCCCGACACCATGGTGAATAATAACCCCAACAGCCGTATTAATAACCACCACCACCATGGTAAGCGAGCCCTTGCTGTGTGCCCCAAATGCTTTGGCTTCATTAAGCAGGTGAGCCACGTGTCAGCTGGGGATGGTCCTAGAATATCCTTCTATCAACAAGGCGGGGAATGAGGCACAGAGAGGATAAGTTACTTGTCCAGGGTCACACAGCTGGTCATAGTGGCAAAATCGTATTGATGATTCTATCAAGATCCCTCATTCCTTCCATTCACTCAGCTAGAACCAAATTGGTCCAACTGTTGACTGTGTTCTTTATGTTTTAGCTATCAGTATATTATCGAAAGTGAGCCATAACTGAGGATTTGAGTTTTAGCATACTGATGCCGACCTGTCTGCCCTGCTAGTGTTTGGTGGGCATGCTCATTTTTCCCACAATCCTCTCCACACATGGGTCTAGATGGACACAAGGGTTAGGCTCTGTGGCTCGGTACAGGGCAAGACAAGATGGCGGCTCCACTCCTAAACACCAGAAGGGGGAGCAGAAACAGGGCTGGAAGGGGTTCCAACTTTCAGTCCAGATGATGCCAAATTGTGGGGTCTATAACCCACTGGAAATGTCCGAACAGTAGCCGTATCACATCCGAATACCATGGCTCCACATGAGGACCGGGTAAGGAACCAAACCTGGGCTGCCCCACACTCTGGTCTTAAAAACATTTCCGCTCCCCCCCATAGGTCTCAGGCACTGTACTAGGTATATGCCTTACCTCAGCTCCCTTAACCATAGAAACCCTACACATTTGTCATCATTATGTTCATGTCACGGATGAAAAACTACAGCTCAGAAGTTGAAATAATTAGCAGAGCCTCAAGGTGCCAGAACTGGGCTTGGAACCAGTTGCTCTAATTCCAAATCCATGCTTCTTCCCCAACACCTAACTGCCTCGTCTCTGTGTGGGACTGGATCAAATGGTATCCCCCCAAAAAGATACAGCCAAGTCTCAACTCCTGGTACCCATGAATGTGACCTTATTTGGAAATAGTCTTTGCGGCTGTAATCAAGTTAAGGATCTTCAGATGAACTCATACCCAGGTTTAGGGTGTCCAAATGCAGTGAACTACAATGACTGGTGTCCCTCCCAGAGAAAAAAGAGGGAGATCTGACACAGACACAGGGAGGCAGCCACGTGATGATCGAAACAGACTGGAGTCATGCTGCCATAAGGCAAGAACACCGGGGCCAGCAGAATCTGGGAGAGACACATGCAACCGTCTTCCAGAGCCTTCTGAAGATGCCAACCCCCCCGACATCTTGATTGTGGATGCCTGGGCCCTAAAACTGCCAGAGAATGAATTTCTGTTGTTTAAAGCCACAAAAGTTGCAAATTGCGGTGATTTGTTGCAGCAGCCCCGGGAAACTACCACCAAACGGTCACAGCCTGGAACCTTGTAAGTTTCAACACAAAACCCTGCCAACAACGACTGAGAGAAGCGAGCAGCTCCACACTTTGAGTCCCCGCTGGCCCTTCCTAGGAACACCAATCATTTCGCTCTTTAGACTCTAGAAGGCAAGGGAGACCGCAACAGAAAGTTCACGTTTCTCAAAGAGCTTGCGATCTCTGCACAAGAGAGTTACGCTTTGGTAGAGTTTGGGGCTTGGTTTTGAAAGACCAGAAAACTGCCCCGGGGAGAGTCTGACTTTGGAGGCCATTCACTAGGGTACAACAGCAACGGGCACAGGTCTCTCTGGCCGCCTCCAACCCACTCCAAAAGAGGGGGGAAAGCCATTGATTTGTAAGCACTAGGACACCGTTTCCTCGTGCCACGTTCTGAGATTTTCAGTCATATTTGCAATACTTTCAGACGGCTTTTGAATTCCAGCAAATCCACATGGTTAAACGCCATGGCTTTGTGGTGAGCTTCATGCTGTCAAAAAAAAAAAAGAAAAAGGAAAAAGAAAAAGAAAATGCAAAAGGAGTCTGATTTCCGTGGTTGGACCGAGCGGCCCGCTTGGAATTAGCTCCTGAGAAAACTGTTCAAGTCACCCCAAGCTTTGCTCCCACTGGGGCCCGAGTTACCTCCACAGTGACAACCCTCATCCTGTTGTGGAATAAGGGCCTTGTGGGGCCAGCCAGCTCAAACAAGCACAGGAACGGGCTCGGCGGTGGCCGCTGTCACTTGTCGTAACAGCAGATTACGTTTCCGTAGTCTACACACTTAAAATTAGTGCCTTCTTGTCTTGACATTTTCTTCATCCTTCAGGAGGTGTTGAGCCATTAAGCGAGGGAAACTTTAACAACATCCACGCTGTGGGCAGTGTTTCGGCACCCCAAGTAGGACTTCGGGGGAGGTTTACCAAATGAGAACACTGTTATCAAAGAAATATTTCACTTACATCTCAAATACCCAGAGATGCAATGCTTTTCTCTGAAACTCCACTAAAATAATTTTTCTGTACCAAACGTGAGACGGATCCTTGTGGTGGGGGGTGTATGGCCTTCCAGAAGGCTCTGCACATACTTGGACACACCTAGGGCTCCCCCTCGTTCTACAGCCATTCAGGCTTGCACAGTGGCCCTGAGTGGCCCAGACTAACTCTATTTAAAGCCCAGCACCGTCTTCCTCAGGGCCCTCCCGCGTCGCCACACAAACCTCTGCTGAATTCATCTTCCCGCCATCTAGAATCCACCGAGAGGGTACGGTTACTTTTCTTGGTTCATCTGATTAATGCCGTGAGCAGTGATGGTTCACTACCTCTCCGTCCCCACCCCCACACTCCAAGTCCAGAGAAAAGGCATGGGCTAGCTGTGGGAGTCCCGGAGCTCTTCACCCGACTTCACAGAATTCACAGGGTCTGTGAACTAAGATGCGACAAAATAATACATCTCTAACTTCCCTGATGTCTAACCGAGATTTGGCCTTTCCTGTAATTATGGAAGTAGGCCACACGCCATTGTAATACTAGTTAACATTAGATGGGGCGCCTGGGTGGTTCAGTCGGTTGAGCATCCGACTCTCGATTGCAGCTCAGGTCATGATCCCACGGTTCGTGAGTTCGAGCCCCGCGTTGAGCTCCGCACGGACAACGCAAGGCTGCTTGGGAGTCTCTCTCTCCTCTCGCTCTCTGTCCCTCCCCCACTCATTTCTCACTTTCTCAAACATTTAAAAAAGAGTAGATATCAAAAATATTTCACATCGCATTAAAGCTGTTCAGGTCTCAAAATTTTATTTGCGCGCATCAGCATCGCAAAATTATATCAATTACATCAATGGGTAGGCCTGTCTCTAGTTATTATTCAATGCCTTAATTAAAAGTACATATATATTTTTTTAAGTTATTTTGGTGATTTTACTTTGGTACAATCCGTTTCCCTTGTGATCCTATGCACTTTGTTTCATGCATTTAAGAACATTATTCTGAGGCTGCCAAAGGGGGTCCAGGCACAAAACTGGGCCAGGAACCCCCACATCGAGCAGACCCCCAGGCTCAACTCCGCCATGCAGGCATCACGCACATTTTAGGATTCCTGCTTAGCCCCACCGGATTCACTGGGAAAAATCAATTCTCTCTGGCCTCTCCCCTACTCTCAGACTTGCCCTGTGCCTCTGCAGAGTCCCCTGCCCAGCCACTAAGACTCGCTACTCCCCTCCCCATCTGACCTCAAAATGATTCTCACGTTTTGTTCCCTATTGTTGGTGCCATTTAAAAATCTTTTTTAATTTTCCGAACATAAAATATAATACGGAGTGTTTTTTTTTTTTAAACACGCATGGGCACCTCTACCCCCCGGAGATTCCGGTACAGCCCCCTGCCCCCTGTTTCACTCTTATCTTCAGATCCTTCCAAACCTACCACACCCCACCCGCGTCAGGCTGCCCCTTCTGGTCATCCCTACCTCCTCCCTGAGTCTCCGTCTGCTTCCCCTGCAGGACTGAGGGGCTCTACTGCTCCAGCTTACCCCTCCTTTCCACCAGTGACCTTGGTCTCCTACGATCTCACTCTAACACCGCCTACAGAATAGAGACTGCTCTTGATGGGAGGAAGGCCTCCCGGAAGTCACAGAGCATCACCCTCGGTGTGCACCCACACTTGCCCATATCTGTTTCCCAGGGTCCAGACTCCACATCCTCTGTGCCTTTTCCCCCTGGGCGTCAAGTCCCCTACGCGCTGCCCGTCAAAGTCACACCTGCCTCCAAAGCCCGACTTTCCGTCTCCACTGTTCCAAAAAGGCTTCCCTCCAGTCTCCTGGTTGGAAAGAACCCAAACACACGCCAACTTCCCCAGCTGGAGCGTGAACGAAAGAGTGGAATCTCCTCGGGGGTTTGAGGATTTTGTTGAAATGACACTTAGTTCTGTCATGCTTTGGCTTCATGCAGTTTTTGTCTGCAGACTAACTTTAGAACCTCACCTGTGTCTGCAGTGTGGCTCCCTCTCTCACCTATTTTCTTCCTCCCCTAGACTCAGTCCCTAGAGCACAGCCATGTGGCATGTATTCACACGTCCCCTGTAGGACTCAGCACCTTGAAAGGGCAGAACGTTGAATGCCGCACACTGACCAAAGGGATCAAAGCTAGAAACACTATTCATCGAGTAAACCATAATATTATTTAACTCCTCTTTTCCGAACCTGAATATCACCCTTCCCATAAAATCCTTTGGATACTATACATTCTGACCAACAAAATCACCGACTTTCTAAAATTCCCAACTCAGACACTGAACTCCCCCTACCTCCACCCAGTGTTCTCGGAAGAATAACAATTTCTTGATAAGCACACTGATTTAAGCCTCACGCTGATGCCTCGGAAGTTTGAACTTAGGGGCGCATGGATGGCTCAGTTGGTTGCGTGTCCGAATCTTGATTTCTGCTCAGGTCATCATTTTGCGTTTCATGAGTTCAAGCCCCGCATCGGGCTCCGCGCTACCAACGCGGAGCCTGCTTGGGATTCTTTCTCTCTCTCTCTCTCTCTCTCTCTCTCTCTCTGCCACTCGCTCTCGTGCTCTCTCTCAAAATAAATAAGTGAATAAAAACTTTTTTTTTTTAAGTGAACTTATTTTCCAACTGGGTTCCCCTCTAGGCGCCACCTGCCTTTAAAAGGGCAAGGCCAGGGGCGCCTGGGTGGCGCAGTCGGTTAAGCGGCCGACTTCAGCCAGGTCACGATCTCGCGGTCCGTGAGTTCGAGCCCCGCGTCAGGCTCTGGGCTGATGGCTCAGAGCCTGGAGCCTGTTTCCGATTCTGTGTCTCCCTCTCTCTCTGCCCCTCCCCTGTTCATGCTCTGTCTCTCTCTGTCCCCAAAATAAATAAATGCTGAAAAAAAAAAATAAAAAAAAATAAAAAATAAAAAAATAAAAGGGCAAGGCCTCACTCCAAGCCTCTGGTCTAAACAAAAAGTGAACCAAATAACAATTACAATGAAATGTCACTACATTCATTGCAAAAGGAAATGAGCCTTAAACAAAGTGAGTGCTGCAGGCCATGGGTTGCCCTGCTGTGTTCTTAGCATTTCAAAGGACAAAATAGAAAATTGGAAAAGATCAATATCAAGGCAAAAGCGCTCTGCAACAGTAATAAATAAAGATGTCTTTCAAGGCCCATTAACCACTAATCACATCTTGGATCCAAACTAGCAGAGCAGCTCCGGGCTGTTTGAAGGAGATGCCATCGGGCTCATCCAGAGCATCAGATGGGGGCGGTCCTGTGTTTGTTTCATGTTGGAGGAACCTCCATTGTTTTGGTTGCTGGCTGGGGGGAAGTGGAGAATCTTGTAGAGGGCCTACCCAAGTGCTCCGTGTTGTGGCCTGGAGAGCTTCCTTCCAACCGGCAATTACACGGCTCATAACGGGGCAGACTCCACAGAGAGCAACAACAAAGGGAAACAGGAGAGAGATCATTCCTGAAAAGAGCTTTCTGGCTGCACCAGTATGAATTACACAGCTGAGTTATACCTTGCGATGGGGTTGGATTTCACACCCTGGAGCCGTAGCCCCAAGCCTCATGGGCAAAGGCTTTCTCAGCTTTGGGGATTAAAACACACACACACACACACACACACACACACACACACACACAGAAAAAAAGGCATGCCTTCAGAGAAGGGTCCTCCAGCCTCGTGACCACCCTTCAGTCAGTCAAACAGCTGAAACTATTCAACAAACACATCCACAAACTTGCTTTCTGGTGTGGTCTGGGCCTGCTCCTCAGTGTGGTCACGGATCGGCAGCATCTGCCTCATTTGGGAGCCTATTAGAGATGCAGAATCTCAGATCTCCCCCTCTCCTCCGACCCGGATCTACTGAGTCATGAGCTGCGTGTTGACAACATTCCTGGGCATTTTGCGGATACGTTGGACTTTGCGAAACGTGATGCAGGATGGCTATTCTCGCCACCAGCTGCATATGAGAATCACCTGGGAAGTGTTGGTGGGGATTTCTTAATATTGATGCCCAGCTTCCAGTCCCAGAGGTTCTCACTGGACTTGGTAAGGTACAGGCATCAGTTCACACACACACACACACACACACACACACACACACACACACACACCGCTCGCTCACTCAGTCACTCACTCACTCACTCTGCCTGGAAGATAAGTCCAGATGAATATTTGCTGAATGAATTACACAAATTACCTAATTGAACAATGCATTCCAACACTGAAACCTTGCCTCTGTCTGGCTTCCCTAATTGGACGAGGGAGGAAGCAGAAAATGATTAGGAGATTGAGGATGGCTTTAAGGAACACTGGCTTTCAAAGGCTGAGATCAAAAAAAAATTTTTAAGAAAGAAAAGCTCCACATATATTCTCAGAGTTATAACCCCAGACTTACAGACTGAAAGCTTAAAAACAATCTTTAAATCCTCCCTGTTTTAAGGCAACTAATCCTCCCACCACACACACACACACACACACACACACACTTTGCCTCAGTTTCTTGCCTGTACAGAGGAGACTTGATTCATCTATGCCCTAAGAACAAGTCCTACCAAAAGCCTAATAATGTGTCTTCCAGTTCTGGCAACTGTGGTCCCTTGGGGCTTGGTGTCCTGCCTTGGAGACTCTTGATAAATGAACATCTGTGGATCATATGCAATTGTTCACTCGGTGTGTAAATAGGAAACTGTTACAAAAATTCATTATAAATAATTGAGGGTGTGCTCCACCTGGCTGGCCAGACTATTGTATGGACCCCATGAACCTGTGTGCAATCCGCTTCTAATCAATGGCCTAATCCATTCTGTCGATGCTCTCCCTGAACATCTAAACTGACATTAAACAAGGTTAGTCTTGGCACAGGAAAAGGCTTTCTACCGATGGTCCACACCTAGATGCAATTAAAAAAAAAAACTTGACAGATTTGGATAAATACAAGTTACGGTTGTTTATGGTGATATGTGTTATGCAAAGTCAACTGACAAACAGAAATATTCACAATATACAGCACAAAGGACTAATAATCTTACAAAGACCTCTTAAAATCTGTGGGGGAAAGGAATGAAACCCAACAGAAAAAAAAAAAACAAGGAAAAAGACATGAACAGACAATTCACAAAAAAGGATCTAACAATGACCCTCAAATGAAAAAAAAATGTCCAAGCTCACTCATAATTAGAGAAATCCAAATGAAAACATTCCTTGAGATACCATTTCTCACCTGGCAGCCTGGCAAAGATTTCAAAATATGACCATGTGGCCTGTATGTGAGGCTGTGGGAAAATCAGCACTCTCCCACCCTTCCGGTGGGAATGCGAATTGGCAGGACTCTCCCGGAGGGAAACTCGTCAATACCTAACAAAAGTGCCTATGCCCCTTCCCACCCCGCGGACCCCCTGCTAGTGATCCACCTTGAAGATACACTTCCAACAGTACAAAAATGCATATGCACAGGGGCGCCTGGGTGGCTCCGTCAGCTAGGCATCAGACTCTTGATTTCAGCTCAGGGCACGATCTCACAGTTTGTGAGTCTGAGCCCCGCATGGGGCTCCACGCTGTCAGGGAAGAGCCTGCTTGAGATTTACTCTCTCCTCTGCTCTCTCTGCCCCTCCCCTGCTCTGTCTCAAAATAAATAAGCTTTTTTAAAAGTCTCTAAAAATGCAGGCGTACAGGGGCATGTGTCACAGCATCATTTGTAATTGCAAGATCTTGGAAGCAACCTAAATGCTTCTTCTACACAGGAGAGTTGTTGAAAAAACTTGGTACATCCTCACACCGGAGGCTTATGCAGCTATTTTTTAAGAAGCGTGCAGGCAGCTTCTATATGGGCTGATTCCCAGGATGTAGGCAAAGTACAAGAGTGTTAAGGCACCCACTGTATTTAAAGGCGGAGTGGGGGTGGAGGGGTGGGGCATGAGTTTTCTAGAG
This sequence comes from Felis catus, assembly GCF_018350175.1. Classification (NCBI taxonomy): domain Eukaryota; kingdom Metazoa; phylum Chordata; class Mammalia; order Carnivora; family Felidae; genus Felis; species Felis catus. Next base: position 77,361,988 of record NC_058378.1, read on the forward strand.
CTGCTCTAACAACATATCTCAAACTGGGTAGCTTTTAAACAAAAGAAATCAATGGTCTCATAGTTCTGGAAGCCGGAAGTCCAAGATCAAGGTGTGGGCAAGGTTTGTTCCTTCTCAGGACTGGGAGCGAGAACCTATTCCTTGCCCCTCCCCTCGCATCTGTAGGTTGGTGGCCATCTTTGATTTTTGTTGGCTCATAGAAGCATCACCCTGATCTTTGCCTTCATCTCCAAGGAAGAGACTTCAACCACCTCAATTCTGACTGCAGTCTGCATGTTCTAACTGGTTAAGTCCTTCTTTCCAGCTTATCCCTTAACTCAGGCAGAAGACCCTGTGGACAAAGCATCCCATGACGGGATAGGAAACTACCCCCTCAAGCAAGAAGGGCTGCCCTGAGCCAGCAAGCCCCAGCATGACTGACCCCAAGACAATGGTCAATTTCACCTTTACTGCCCACCTGCGTGTCTACTGACCCTTGTCTCACATTTTCCTTATATCAACCCAGAAATATTTTCAGCACTTTGGAGATGGTCTTTGAGACATTGGGTTTGCTGCCTTCCCCACATCGGCCTCATTGAGATAAATTCCTTTCTTGTTCCCCCACCACTTCCACTGGTCTCTCTGCCTTAGGATTATGTCAATGGTGAGTAGCCAAACCTGGTCCGCTTGGGACCCCGAAAGCTGGGTGCTCTTGCGCCCCTGTGCCCCAGTTATAGCCACGTGGTCTTCTCCCTGTGTGTCTATATCCTCATATTCTCCCCTTTGTGTAAGGCTATTGGATGACGGATTACTCTTAATGACCTCATCTTAAGTAATTATATATGCAGTGACCCTGTTTCCAAATAAGGTTACATTCTGAAGTGGGGGGGGGTGCGGAACACTGGGGCATCAACATATTAGGGAGGAGCTGGGGACACAATTCAACCCATAAAATAAAATATACATTCAGGTACCTGCTCATTTGTGGGGGGGGGGGGAATGAGGGGGAGGGGGTTAAACCAGAAACCAAGGAGCCTAGTAACCAAGGGTGGGTGGGAAAGATGTGGGAAACATGGAGGGAGGGGCATGGGGTACCAGGGACAAGGACAGAGTGATACGTTTGGATTTTGGCGGGGGTGAGGGGCATAACAATGTGAGAGCCACAGTAATATCTCAAATGCCCTTTGCATCCTGAAAAAATAATAAGACCAGCCAAGATGTGCTAGGAACCCAAAGTGAATACAAACAGTAACAAACAAGCCTAACATATTACAAATAAAACCACATAACCACACTGATGGGATGGAGAGGGACTGAACAAATCTAAGTCACTTTGGAAAACAAGTATCTTGACTGGATCTCGTAAGGCTAAAGACAAAAAGAACTGTGCAGAAGTGCTATAATCTAGTTAGTGTGTTTCTCAGAGGGGTGGGGGTTAGCAATTTGGAACAACTTCACGTGGCATGCTAGAACAGAGCAAAAAAGCACGTAATAGAGGAGAGGCAGTTTCTCATTGCTGGAGAAAAAAGTTACAAAGGAGAGAGGGAAGGCGAGAATAAACCCCAGGGTGTTGGGCTGGAGTCAGAGGTATTAGTAAGAACTGTGAGATTGTGACATAATAACACATATTTGGGAATATATATTCCCTGGTTCCTAGAATGAGATTGTCTGAAACGCTTGAAATTCCCTGAGTGTTACGGGTGAGGGGAACATCTTTTGTTGTTCATAACAAGCCCCTTTTAACCACCTGAGCTTATATTAGCTGGAGGACTCTTGGTGGGGCCCTAGATAGTTTCTGGATGGGGCTGGTTGCCAGAGGAACCAGCCATGTGATTAATGGGTAGGTATTTTCAGCCCCACCCCCAACCTATGGGGAGGGGAGGGAGGCTGGAGGTTGAGTTTACCACCAACAGTCAATGATTTAATCAGCCATGCCACCACCACGAGACCTTTAGCAAACCCTAAAAGGTGGGGTTTGGAGAGTGGCTGTGTTGCTGAGCACATGCAGGTGCCGGGAGGGTGGTATGCCCAGGAGGGTATGGAAGCTCCAAGCCCACTCCCCACCTCCCATACTTGTCCCGTTCATCGCTTCCATTTGGCTCTTCCTAAACTGTAGCCTTTATAATACACTGGAAATAGTGCTTTCCTGAGTCCTGTGAACCATTCTAAAAAATTATGGGACCTGAGGAGGGGGTCACGGGAACTCCTAATTTATAGCCGGTCCATCAAAATACCAAAGACCCGGACTTGGGTCTGGCATCTGAAGTGGGGGCAGTTTTATGGGGCTGAACCCTTAACCTGTAGGGTCTGCACAAACTCCAGATAGTTGGCGTCAGAATTTAATTGAATTGTAGGACACCCACTTGCTGTCTGGAGAGTTGGGTTATTCCTTGAGGGGGGTGGGGGGTGGGGGTGGGAATCAGCCATAGATTTGATCTCAGAGGCGTTGTAATAAACAGATCACAGAACCCACGGCATCACATACAACGTGCAGACAGACGCAAGAGGATGGGTGCGTGAATACGCGTGGGTTAGGATCACACATGTATTTCCCAGCTCCGTCCACACGTGGACACTCCAGTGGCAATCAGCGCACTTAGCCCTCAGATACTGGTTTCTCACGGCTGTTCTCCAATTAAAAGGACAAGCGCTCCTTGAAGAAACGATGGAGTTCAGCAAGAATTTTCTGCACAAATGAAGCTTTCGTTCCTCAGATCCAGGCTCCTTACCGTCACTCAGAGTACGAAAGGATACCGATTCCTAAATCAATACGAACAGCTAATAACTGCCGCCCAGGAATTTCTGCCCACCCCCAGTGGAACCCCCAGACTTACCCTCCCAGTTCCCACCACACCCTGCTCTCCATCACTCCCTGGCACGACCAGAGCGATCTCTCTCCCCAAACCTTTGTCGTAAAGGCCTTTTCTTCCACCTGCTTTCCCTTATTCTTCGATGCTTGGCTGAGATTTTCCTCATGAAAACCTCTCCCAACAGCCCCCAGGCAGGGTGAGACGTACCCTTTCCTGGTCCCACACAATTCCCCCAGAACTTGCTCATACCGATTCTATAATTGGGTTATAGGGGCGCCTGGGTGGCGCAGTCGGTTAAGCGTCCGACTTCAGCCAGGTCACGATCTCGCGGTCCGTGAGTTTGAGCCCCGCGTCGGGCTCTGGGCTGATGGCTCAGAGCCTGGAGCCTGTTTCCGATTCTGTGTCTCCGTCTCTCTTTGCCCCTCCCCCGTTCATGCTCTGTCTCTCTCTGTCCCAAAAATAAATAAACGTTGAAAAAAAAAATTAAAAAATATATATATATTTATAATTGGGTTATATACCATGTTGCATTCAAAAGGTCTCCCGCTCCTGGCTCCTTAGGCAAAGCTCTGTAGAGACTGGAATCTTTTCAAACCAAACCGGAGTTGTGACAAGAAATTCCAACGGTCCCTAGCCCCACGTGCACGAGGGTCTAGGCACTGGATCAAGCTTACCATCAGGCTGACCTGGGATATGGAGTTCGTGAGTCGGGGAGGCTCAGGCTTCGAACAGCCCCGTCCCTGCCCCTGCCCCTGCCCCCTCCACGGCACCTCCCTTCCGATCGTGGAGACTTTGCTTTGCTCCTCAGCCCAAGCTGCTTCAGTTTTCCAAGTCTTTATTCTAAAACCATGGAGATCCTGGTCTGTCATACCCCATCCACCGCCTGGGAACTAGAACCCTGGCCCCAAGCCTCTGATGGAAGCTGCAGCCTTGTTTGCTTGCGGATGAGAATGCACGATGCCCAGGGGCCCTCGGCCTCTCCGACTCAGCTCCCTGCTGCACAGCACCCCTTCCCCCCCAACCCAATCTCTCCCCCACCCCACCCCCCTTCTTCTTGGATAAACATGATCTAGTAATCAGGCTTCGTTACCCAAGTTCACCCAGTTCCCCGTTCCGCACACAGAGTGGGAAAGAGCTCCGGACTCTACAAATCTTCCAAAAATATATAGAATAGAAGTGCTACACAAGTCACACTTCCAAGCAGGCTTTAATGTTAATTGTTCATCATTATGCACGACTGCTTTGCTCCCGCCCACCATAAGGAAGTCCTGGACCCACGCAAATTGTATTATATAATAAGTTTTTGCTACTACTCTCGACACCTACCAGTTTCTCTCCTTCTCTGCCCTCCCTGATAGGTGAGCCACTGTGAAAATATTGGCACCTGTGCACCCTTGAGGGGGGTTGGAGAAGGAAGGGGTTGGGGCAAGAGGGATGCTGACTTTGAGAATAGATCCCCACCCCCCACCCCACCCCACCCCCTGCCCCCTGGCCAAGACCGGTCCACCGGTCTGTGGAGCTCATCCACCCCTCCCCACCCCCCAAATTATCTCCTCTTCCTGGGTGTCTGTACTCTTTCACACTCTGTTCATGGTCTTACTATTGACAGTTACCAACTAAAGGATCACCCTCTTTTAATGAGCAACCCCTTTTAAAAAGACAATGCGACTGAATGGGGGGTGGGGGGGTGGTTAGTCCCATAGGGGCCTCTCAGTCATGTCTGCATGACTTTGTATGAATTTATTAAATCAGATTACATCCTCCCTAACCCCTAGCTAATTGAGATCATTTGCACCATGAGGGCTTTTAATATGTGATGGGAGAAGAAGTGATGTAATAATTTTAGTTCGGAGGCCAGTTGGGGGACTAGGCAAGGAAGGATAAAATGCTGCAGTCAGGAAATTAGGAGATTAGGAAACTATGGAGTAGAAGAACATAGAAACCCCCAAGAGGGTTAAGAAGCACACAAAGGCTCAGACGTGGTGGAGGGCAAAGGCCCGCAGAGAACTTGGGGAGAGCGCCTCAGCCTGCAATCCGTGGAAATGGTCTGCTCAAAAACTAAAATCAAGACTCATTCCCATGTAGGAGATAGAATCCTAGGAACTGGGAGTATGAAAAGGCCAGGACATACAGTGGCCATGGCCCCAGGTCACAAAATCATGGGATTTGGGACAAGAAAGGTGAGACGTGATCTAGTCCAATCATCCTCAGCTTTGTGTAACAGCCCCATTTTCAGGGGCAGAAAACTTTACAAATCCCCTTCCTAATGTTATTTATCTCTTGTGCTGGGGGTGGAGGGGGGGCGCGGGGAGTGTGACAAAAAGTTGCCATTCATTCAGAAACTGAATTGATTTGCGCTTCTAATTCTAAAGGCATCTACGTATGGCCGATAACTAACCGTATACGTACGCTTGAACTTTGGTATCGGTAGGAATTCGAAGATCGTTTTTACTCCAAGACCCCCTCCCACGCGGCCTCCGGGATGCCAGAGCTGCCCCACACGGGAACCCCAGATCTTCAAGACAGGACTCAACACAGCTCACTCCACGAGGGCGTGAGAGTAAGTGTCACCCGGAAAGTAACACGGCTGTCGTGACACCACGATGCCCGCAGGTCTCTCCGGAGACAGTAAGAAAACCGATGCCACATTTCACCCCCCGTGAGCGAGGTGGTCAAGGGCAGTCTGGGTTTTGGCCGGAACACCAGAGAAGAGAAGCCCCTGATGCAATTCCTAAGCAGCTTTTGAGTTCTGGCAAAGAAAATGAGATATTGCTTCCCCGAGACCATAACACATGCTCCATTCTTCCCTCAGGGGCATTTCCATTTTTATTAACTGTGCGTTTTGCTACACGATCGCCAGGACCGTTCCTTCTTTCGCAAACAGCTAAATGATTCCTTTGAGAGCATCAGTTCCCTGGGACGTGGGAGGTAGTGTGCCCGATTCACAAGGGGCCCTGATCTCTGAACCTTATTAAAATAAAACATCTTGGAGAGACCGGTCGGGAGAGAGAGGAGAACAAGCAGAGATCGAGGTGGCGCAGCTCGAAGCCCGTGCACGGAGTCAAAGCACCTTAGTCTCGCTTCAAGTGTCTGTTGAAAGGCATGCAACTCTCAAAGCTGGCGGGTGGGTTCATGGTCATTCTGTGTTTCTTACACATGTCGCAACTGTTTTGTTTGTGCTTCATGTTTGTTCTTTTAATTTTGCTTTAAAAGGACTGCAAGAACAATAAGAATAACCAAGAAAGGAAAAGAGATCTCTCCATGGCAAAGCAGTTGCGTCAGGGCAGAGTTAGTGAAGCCCCGTAAATCATCGTAATGAATAAAAATGATTCTGAAAGCAGCTGCCTGCTTGGTCAAATATCAGAGTGTGCACTTCGCAGATGGGTGACAATCGGGACCCACACTTCAGCGGGATTAGAAAACTGGCCAGAGGTAACTAGAGACTAGGGGCTCCCCCCGCCCTTATTCTCAGTGTCTGTTTGCTCTTCTGTGATATGCAGAGAAGAACACCTGGACCAATGGTTCGTTGCAAAATGAAATTACACACAATGCGTAACTAGCTTGCACGGTGCATGCTGCAGGGGAAATGCATCCTAAATAAGAACTATTTACTCTCGTGCTGTGGCAGAGTTCGGAGTTGGGGGGAGGCAGTACGGAAGAACCACAAATGCTGGTTGGTCGCGACACAATTTTTCTCCAAAGGTTTGATTTTTAAGTCCTCTCTACCCCCCAGCGTGGGGCTTGAACTCACCACCTCAAGATCGAGAGTCACATGCTCTGCTGACTGGGCTGACCGGGCACCCCGACATTGTTACAAATTTTTGTTTTCTAGACTCAAACTAGAACGCTCACCGCTCACCTCAAACCTATTGGTGAATCAGAATCCCCATGTCTAGGATCGAAACGTGGACTTTTTTTTTTTTTAAACCTCTACAGATATTCCAGTCAAGATGGAGTAACCAGGCACTGGATTTCTGGTCTCATCCAAAACAACAACCAAAAAAATCCAGACAAAATATCTGGGACAACGGTTACCATGACACTAAGCATTAGACAATGAACAACAGGGACCTCCCAGAAACAGGACATAAAGGAGGTGAGCACACCTGCCTAAGAGTGTTTGCAGGATGTGACATAATGAAGAGGAAATTAACAAGCCTGTCTAGAATAAAGCCAATGTAATTTTCTCCTTAAGATGTTATTTGTGTTAACACACAAAGGGTTTTTTTTCTTAAATATAATTTATTGTTAAGTTGGCTAACATACAGCGTATACAGTGTGCTCTTGGTTTGGAGGGTAGATTCCCGTACGGGGCTTTTTAAAATGAATTTAAAAAATAATGATCAGGGGTGCCTGGGTGGCTCAGTCGGTTGAGCATCCAACTTGGGCTCAGGTCATGATTTCCGGGTTCATGGGTTCGAGCCCCACGTCAAGCTCTGTGCTGACAGCTGGGAGCCTGGAGCCTGCTTCGGATTCTGTGCCTCCCTCTCTCTGCCCCTTCCCCACTTGCGCTCGGTCTCTCAAAAAGGAATGAGTGTTAAGAATACTAAAAACAAAATCATTGTCAGGGGCGCCTGGGTGGCTCAGTCGGTTAAGCATCCGACTCTAGGTTTCAGCTCAGTTCATGATCTCACGGTTTTGTGAGTTCGAGCCCCGCCTCGGGCTCTGTGCTGACAGTGTGGAGCCTGCCTGGGATTCTCTCTCTCTCTCTCTCTCTCTCTCTCTCCCTCTCTCTCTCTCTCTCTGTCTCCCCGCACCACACGCACAGTCTCAGTCTCTCTCAAAATAAACTTTAAAAATTAAAAAATTGTCAAACACTTCTCCATTTTTATTTCTAACGTGGTAAGTACGGATAGATACACCCCTCAAACAAAAATTCTTAAGAGTATAAAGGTGCCCTCGGACCAAAAGGTTTGAGAACTGCCAAGAGGCAAGAGACCTTGTTGTTCCCATCTCCCTGGGCATCACCGGCAGCAGACCCAACACTGGGCCCCCGGCAGCCCCCATGGGCATCTGCAGGGGAACAAAGTCGATGTGTTCAGTTGTTTGTAATCCTTCTAGTCCTTCACTGGCTCCCGGGCGCGACGGTTTAGAAAAGCAGCGAGCCCGATCTCCTCTCACAGCAAAGAAGCGGTGCTCTTTAAAGCCATTGCCCTCAAACACCAGCCCTCCTCCTGGAAGGGAATATGGGCCTGATTTCTGGAAAGTTCTCCCTGCTCGCTCGGGATGAGTGCACTCTCCTACAGCAAAGCCAGACCCTCTACCCAAGCCGGCCCAGATTGCCATATGCTGGCCACGGCGGCCTCGACGGACACGGAGATCCCGACAGGATACAAAACCGAGCAAAACGTCCTCGAATGCACCGTGGCCTGGGAGCCCAGAGACACCCCAATGTCCTTACCTGTCCCTCTAGGGGAACAGCTCACTTCCTTGGCTTGCCCCTCAGGTGTCCCTCCCCGCCTCAAGGAGAGCCCACCTTCTGAACAGATAACTGCCCCCCCTCCGGGGTTTCAGGGCTCAGGCTTACCCGGCCCAAGAAAAACAGTCAGGAGGAGTGGGCGTGTTGCCTTAAGATTGTAAAGTGCTCGCAGATAAGCCTGGCACTTAACAAAGAAGGCCTTTTGTCCCACTGGGAGGGTGGCTTTTGACATTTACTGCTTTTGTCCCATAGGCTGAGTGGGGTGGATACCAGAAGGCACTATGATTACTACAGGATCAGATCCATTAAATTAAGTGGCTCCTGGGCCAAGGACCTGGATGGCAAATTACCTGCTCTTGGGAGGAGAGAGACAAAAGGCGGGGGAGGGGAGGGGGAGGGGGGAAGGAGAGAGAGAACTCCTTTCTATGGCAAGCAAGTCCTACCAGACTCTTGACCTAGTCTCTTTTCCAGATTGCATTGCTCTATACCTGCCTTAAAACCTGCAAAGCACCACTGAATGCTGGGGCTCCTGGGCTCCTGAAGTCCCGGGTTTGTAGCCTCTGCAGCCCAGAGCACCCCACCTTCCCCCCACCACTTATCCCCAATTGCCATCAGCACCTTGAACCTGCCACCACCTCAGATGCTCCCGGGCACCCAGTCTGACTGGATCTCTGAGCTGTCCCCGCTGGGCCCTGGGGACAGAGCTCAGCCTCGGCCAGCCTCCCCTGGGGAGGGGGAGCAGACGTAAGAGGAATTTGGCTCCCCTCATCGTATCCACACGCAGCGTGATGTGCAGAGAGAGAAGCCCAAAAGCCAGGCGTGCCATAAAATCAGGCCTCTCTTCCTCTGCAAATCCAGCCTGCGCTTCCCCTATGATCCCGATGCCCGACAACAGCAGGGAGCCAGCGAAGGCAGGAAGAGAGGTCGTCCCTGAGTTGATGAGGAAGGAAGACGCGAAGGGAAGTGGCGAGTGAGGAAAGGAGAAGAGCGACTCACCTGGGGAAGGCGACTTCGCTTCAGGACCAGGGTTCCCCCCCCAGGGTGTGATCTCGGCCAAGCGGTGGTGGTAGGGATACCAGGAAATGTGTTAGAGCCGTAATCTCTCACTGCAGCCCTGTGGCTGCCTTCTAGTCTGAGGATGTCACCCACCATCTGTTTTTAAACTGCCCGCTCAGGTCTGAGCGCATGGGCAGTGGTTCTCAGCCTCGGCTGCGCATTGGTATCAGCTGGGGAGCTTTAGAACCCAACAGGTGACACCTGCCTCTCACATCAGAGATTCTGATTTGACGGGTCTGGGGTGCTCCCCAGGCATCTGAATTTCAAGCCTCGTGACATGTCAAGAAGCTGGGAGCTTCTAGAACATACCATCGCTGGGCCCGCCTCTTGGTCATAAGGCAGCAGAATATCCGTTGGGGAGGGAAGAGTGTTCCCATGTCTAGCAAGTGCCTCCTACCCATGTGATTCCAATGTACTCACTGGTTTTGAGAGCCCTGATGCCGGGAATTTGCCCAAATTCCAAGCCTTGCCCAACAGACCTAAATTTCTAACATAGCTCCCGACCCCATTCAACCAACGCTAACGGTTATTTGTCACTCAACAAGTGACATCTCAAGTGCTCACGGTGCCCCATGAACTGATCTCTAAAGAATACAGAAATAAGTGATACGAAACTACCTGTTGGCCACATTGCATAATGAGAGACTGGGCGGGGGGGGGGGGGAGGTGGGGGAAATGTGTATATACATATAAATCTACCAAAAGGAAAAAAAAAATGAAATAAGGTGAGTCAGTCAGGAATCTCTTTGGAAATACCCAAGAAGGTCTGCCCACGAGAATAATAAGTATGTTTCCCTTCCCACGCCACCCCTGGCCCACTTATTCCTAGGGAGGTTAAACAAACAATTTGTTTTGTCTTTTGAAAAGAGGTGTAGAAATTCATCACCAGGGGAAAAAAAAATGAAATCGCAGTAAGCCAGCTGAGATGCTTCCAGCAACGATAAAGGCCAAAAGCAGACAAGGATTTAGATGAACGCAGTGATTGCAATTAACCTGTGAGTAACCTGCCAGCCCCAGAGCCGAGGCAGCGGGGGTGGGGCCCGGGGAGCCAGCAGCAGCCTGGTAAATAGGGGTATTGTAATTACTCATTTATGTGTCACTCCCCTCCTCTGGACCGTGGGCTCCTGGAGGGCTGCTGTCACCTAGCCCCTGGCTCCCAGCATCTGGCACAGACCAGCTGGCAGGCACCACCCGGCCAGTGACTCTAAGACGTTCTCTGAGGCCTTATGTAAATAGCCTATTCTTTAGAAGGGATTGAGAAAGTTACATAAAATCCTGGTGAAATCAACATGTGCCCGCCTGGCAGAGGTTAGACGAGGGAACTTCCATTCTCTGAAAGCCCGGCCCTGCGCTACAAAGCTGTGCAGTGGGAGGGATAGTTTCCTCCAGCAACTCACGGTCACCTCAGAATGGGACCTGATTTGGAAATGGGGTCTTTGCCGACGTAAATAAGGTCAGGATCGAGATGAGATCATCCAGGATTTGGGTGGGCTCCCACCCAAAGAGGGTGTCCTCATAAGAAAAGGGCACTCAGAGACACAGAGAGAAGGCCACGTGACGAGGGGAGAGAGATCGAAGCGATGATGCCTCAATGCAGCGCCTCCAGAAGCTGGAAGAGGCAAGGCAAGTGTCTTCTTCCCCAGACCCTTCGGGAAGCCTGGGTCTGCCGACGCCTTGATTTCGAACTTCCAGCCTCATGATCTGCGAGAGAATAAACTTCGGTTGTTGGAAGCCCCTGAATTGGCAGCTAGTGGCCCTAGGAAACCAGCGCAAGCCATACGTGCCTGGTAGATATCAGCACCCCTGGTTTCCGGGAAAGGAAAGGAGTCCTGAGGGCAGCGAAGAGTGTCGCTCGAGTTGACCTAACAAGGGACAGGAATCCAAGAGTCACGGCTCTCCCGCCCTAGAAAAAGACAACTCCGAACAAGGCGGGAAACATCAGGGCATTGCAGCAAGGCAGACGGATGGGACACAGCCTGGAGATGGGAGCGCCCTAGACAGCGGCCCAACTTGCGCAGCCCTGACCATCAGAAACCCAGGCAGAGCAGGCAGACACGCTTCTCGGGGTGACGCCGCCCAAGACGTGTCTGCAGGGCTCCAGTGTTTATAAGGAGAGCCTCACCTTTTCAACTACAAAGACCCAGAGAGACAGGACACGTAATCAAAAAGAGCACATGAAAGGGGGAGACACATATGCTAACCATAATGTGCTATTTCTACTTAGAGAAGAAGAAAAATAGTCTACATTTTTCTAGGGTAAATGTCTCGTGATTCTGTTTCAAGATGATAGTAAAAAGCCACTTGCATCTGACATAGGCATGTTAAGATCTTAAGAAGGCAAAAATATAATAAGGGAGACATCAAAAAAAAAAAAAAACCCAGACCTTTTCCTCATTCTCGTTCTTGTTGGCACTTTCTTTGAAGCGGATTTAAAGTGGCTGGTCCATTGGAAAATATGGTCTTCCATATTTGGAATTCCTTTTTCTTTTATACAATAGAAAATGCTTAAAACCGTAAGTGACATCCCTACTTGCCTCTGAAGTTCTCTTTAAAGACTTTTAAGCTCCTGAAATATAATAGATTAAAAACGACAAAATAATCCTGGCTGTCAAGGAACCTGCTTCTCTGTCTCCCCATCTGGGCGTGAAATCAGAGAATCCCCCATTTAGCATTCAGGATAATGGGGCGGTGAAGCATAGCACTGGTTACTTTAAATCCCAGCTCGATGACGTAGAGAACCAGAAGGGACTTTTATTTATTTATTTTTAAATTTTTTTTTAATGTTTACTTATTTTTGACAGAGAGAGAGAGAGAGAGAGAGACAGACAGACAGAGCGCGAGCGGGGGAGGGGCAGAGAGAGAGGAAGACACAGAATCCGAAGCAGGCTCCAGGCTCCGAGCTGTCAGCACAGAGCCCGACACGGGGCTCGAACTCACGAACCGTGAGATCATGACCTGAGCCGAAGTCAGACCCTTAACGGACTAAGCCACCCACGTGCCCCGGGACTTTTATTTTTGAATATCTATTGAAATGGCAACTCTAAATTCTGGACATTCGTTTCCCCTCATCCCACGTTTTATACTATCTCCCACCTTTTTCATGGAACCTTCCTTGGGTAGAGGAGCATTATTAAGTGGTGGACCGCCGTGGAATAGGAGGAATAGGGGGTTGGGAGGGGGGTTGCCAGATTTAGCACATAAAAATACAGGATGCCCGCTTAAATTTGAATTTCGTATAAACATCAAGGAATTTTAAGGATAAGGATATCCCAAATAGCACATGGGGCATACTTATGCTTCAAAACTTATCTGTTGTTTGTCTGGCATTCAAATTTGACTGGCCATCCTGTATTTTTTTTTCTTTGCCCATTCTGGCAACCCTAGCTGGGAGCCCGCCAGAACTGATTTGCGTGCCCGTTCGGCTAATTAATTAACCATGCCAACTTGATATTTCACCTCTCTGAGAATCTGTTTCCTTTGCTGTGTGACTGGATAATCCCCCACTACCTACAGGGTAAGGACCCGCTCATCAAGATAAAGGAGGGTCCCGTAATCAGTCCCTCCAGCTGCACCTGTTGCGACCTCATACCTTCTAGAAGGGTAGCGACAAGGTGCTTAAGGAGCCCCTCACACACCGTGTTCTCTCACCTCTGTGCTTTTTTGTTCCTGTGGTTACGTTTGCTTAGAGTATTCTCCCTATCCCAGTGCACATGCACACACACACACACTCCCACCCTTTGGAGGCTGACTCACCCCTGTAAGACTTGGTTCCGGCAACGGAGAACCTGCGTGGCTCAGTCGGTTGAGCGTCCGACTTCGGCTCAGGTCATGATCTCGCGACCCGTGGGTTCGAGCCCCACGTCGGGCTCTGTGCTGACGGCTCGGAGCCCGGAGCCTGCTTCGGGGTCTCTGTCTCCCTCTCTCTCTGCCCCTCCCCTGCTCATGCTCTGTCTCACTCAAAAGTAAATAAACACTGGGGAAAAAAAAACTTGGTTCTGGTACCAGTGCCTTCAAGAAGTCTTGCCTAACTTCACTTTTGCACCCCCTGGCCCAAAGAGGGTTAGAGCTAGCTCCTCCACTCTCCCGCAACCCCTGCACTCACCACATTGTACTTTACTCTTCTTTTGAGGGGTTCTACACACCCCACGGGGCCATAGGCTCCTTGGTCCTACCCATCTTTTTATTGCCAGCCCAGTGTTTGTGTGTGGTGGCACCTAACAAATGCGGGTTCCCTTGGCTTCATCCAGAATCAGCTTCCCTGGGCAGGAGACTTCAGTGACTAGTCCCCCAAGCCCAGCGGAACATTCCAGGGGCCTCTGCCATGAGACATGCGCTCAGCTTCCAGCTTATAAAGAAACTCACTCTATGGGGATGCCAGCTGGTGCAGCCAGTCTGGAAAACAGTATGGAGGTTCCTCAAAAAGCTAAAAATAGAACCACCCTACGACCCAGCAATGGCACCACTAGGCATTGATCCACGGGGTACGGGTGTGCTGTTTCGAAGGGACACATGCACCTCCGTGTTTATAGCAGCACTATCGACAATAGCCACAGTATGGAAAGAGCCCAAATGTCCATCGATGGATGAATGGATAAAGAAGATGTGGTATATATATATATAATGGAGTATTACTCGGCAATCAAAAAGAATGAAGTCTTGCCATTTGCAACTACGTGGATGGAACTGGAGGGTATTGTGCTAAGTGACATTAGTCAATCAGAGAAAGACAAAAATCATATGACTTCACTCATACGAGGACTTTAAGAGACAAAACAGATGAACATAAGGGAAGGGAAACAAAAAGAATATAAAAACAGGGAGGGGTCAAAACAGAAGAGACTCCTAAATATGGAGAACAAACTGGGGGTTGCTGGAGGGGTTGTGGGAGGGGGGATGGGCTACATGGGTCAGGGGCATTCAGGAATCTACTCCTGAAATCATTGTTGCACGATATGCTAATTTGGATGTAAATTTTAAAAAATAAAAATAAAATTAAAAAAAAAGAAAGAAACTCACTCTACCTCACGCATTTCTCCCATTTTTTCCCCATTCTATTTGCCTACATGCTAGAAGCCACCAAATACAAATCTCTGTAGGACAGGCTATAAAATGTGCACATCCCCATGCAAAGTGAAAATATGGGGCTCCTTAATCGAACATTTTCAAGAATTTCAAGATGATGAAACTAGAGAATGAAACCAAGGGCTAGCATTTTCTAAGCATGGGACCCTGGGCAGCGGCACAGGCCACAGACTCGCTAAGCCAGCCTGAGGCCACGTTTTCTCAGTCCTGCCTCAAGTGGCTCCGCGAGGTGCATGTACCCAAGGTCTACGGCGTTCAGCCTCCAGCCTCTCCACCGCGGCACAGAAATCTCTGGGACCTGCCTGTCCCAACCTCCCGTGGGCCATTATTGAGACCTTATCCAGGGATTCACACGGAATGAGCTCTGAACTAGTGTTTGGATGGGGATTAGAGAGAGGCGAAACGCTATGGTCAACAGTTTCAAGTCTATTGGACAAAAGAGAACACAGTCCGGTAGAAACGCAGTGCTAGAAGGCAAAGGGACAGAAAGCCCTCACCGGCTGCTTTTACTGAAACAGCATCCCCATCCCCTCCCCCGACGTGGGCCCGAGGCAGCAGACAAGCAAAACCTAACTCCATACTGAAGGACCAGGAGAGGAAAGCAATCCGAGAAACAAAACAAAACAAAGCACTTTACAGTTTGAGATAAAGGGTAAAATAGAATGGGTATTACCCTCAGAGAGTCAGGGTAAACCTCTGCCCACACCCCAGCTCGGCCCCGATCATCCTGAACCGAGCCTGAGAGGCAGCCCACAGCCCACACTCTGAAGCGTAACACTTGGGTCACACGCGTGTTCTGCTCTCAAGCCGTGTATGTTCTGCCAACCAGAAGTCACTGTCAGAAAGGGATGACTCCGTTTCCCACTACCAACACCCCCTGCCAAGCAACAAGCTGGAAGGTGCTGGAGAGTGTTCTGATCCTAAGATGAAACGATATCTAGTAGCTGCCCAAAGGGCATTGGCCAACCACGCGGCACTGATGCTCCTTTTGAAAAGATCCAAACTGCGCCGTTCTCAGCCTTGCAGAAGAGCGGGAGGGGCTGGCCGTCGGTGCAGCCGACAGTATAATTGTCACTTCGGGGCTCACGGTCTCACTCAGTCTTCAAACAACCCCCACGGACAGAAAGACGGGCTCAACGCATGTGACCAACTAGCCAAGGTCACTCAGATATTATTAGTGAATCGCTGAGATGGAGTTTAAACTTAGATCATCTGGCTCTAATGCCTTTTCTTCTTCCAGTACCTGGAGTGGAGCTGACAAGGACCAGAGAGAGAGAGAGAGAGAGGCCAGCAGGGCCCTCCCAGAGAAGACGTCCAGTCCTAGAAGAACACCTGGTCCCAAGCTCAGCTCCCTTCAGAGTCCGTGGGGCAGGAAGGGTCTCTTGCTTAGATTTTAAATACCACCAAGAACTGAGCTCAAAAATACCATCAACGATAACAACAAAAGCCAAGCTCGTAGATACAGAGAAGAGATGGATGGTTGTCAGAGGGAAGAGGGGCGGAGTGGGCAGAATGGATGAAGGGCATCTGAAGGTACAACCTTCCCCTTGCAGAATAAGGAAGTCACGGGGATGTAACCTACAGCGTGGCGCACGGCGACCGTGGTTAAAAATACTGTGCTGTTTACGTGAAAGTGGCTGAGAGAGTGACCAAGGATGGTCATGGATGGTAACTAGTCGTGGTGGTCAGTTCCCAACATGTACAAATACCGAATCACGTTGTACACCAGAAACTCACATGACAGTTATGCCTCAATAATAAAGACGAAAGGAAGGGGCGCCTGGGTGGCTCGGTCGGTTAAGCGTCTGACTTTGGCTCGGGTCAGGATCTCACGGTTCGTGAGTTCGAGCCCCGCGTGGGGCTCTCTGCCGACAGCCCAGAGCCTGGAGCCTGCTTCGGATTCTGTGTCTCCTCCTCTCTCTCACCCTCTCCACCTGTTCCTCTCCTCCCGGACCTCGGCCCGGAGCCAAAGCTGCCATTCTGGTCAAAACCATCTACCCTCCCCAAGTGTCTACACATTGGAACCGGGCATAAATTTGCGAGTCAGGCCTTTTAAATTCTCCGGATGGACTTGGTCTCGGGTCATCACGTACAGATCCTGATTCGGGAAGGTGGCGAGTCAGGAGAACTCATGGACTGTGTCTCCAAGAGATGGCCTCTCTCCCGCCCTCTGTGTCCATCAGGCTGCCTCCTCCTCCAGGGCCAGCGGGCAGTGCCGAGAGAGGCTCCGAGGGGGCTTTGCCCCCCGGCCTCGGCGACAGCAATGCCCGGAAGCATCTCCTCCTGTGGCCCTCACGCTGGGAGGTAGACAACCGACATCCTTCTCAAGCTCACACAAAATGGAAGACCACCTCTGCAAGACAGTTCTGTTCCTGTGTATCTGGTACATAAAATCAAAGCAAGACCCCCCATGGGGACTCTGCCCATACGTCCCAACAAGTCCCCCAGGACCCCTTTGCTCGCGACTGCCCCTAGAGGCCCTCCTACATCGGAATATTGGAGGCCCCACTGCCCAGCTCAGATGCCCTCTTCCCACCATAACCTCAGTGGAAAGCCATCTCCAGCCCCCAGCCCCTCCAGGCGCGCAACATACGCGCCCTGCGTCTCTGGCACTCGTCGGACGCTGCCCTGTAGCTCGGCCCCATGACTGTAAGCAAGATAGAGGGCATGAAAAGGAAAAAGAGTCAGCATCCTCCAGAAAAACGGAACCGAGAGAGAGAGAGAGAGAGAGAGAGACAGAGAGATATTTTTCTCTGTGATGGTGGATTTTATATTGTCCATGGCGTGCCAACGTATCAGGTTAAACATTATTCCGGGTGTGTCTGTGAGGGGGCTTCGGGATGAGGTTAACACTGGAGTCAGTAGCCCGAGTAAAGCCACTTGTCCTCCCCAATGTGGCTGGTCCTCATCCAGCCATTAAGGCCTGAATAGAATGAAAGGCTGAGTAAGAAAGAAGTTTCTCCCGCGACATGACCATGACCGATTTGGAGCTGGGACGTCTGTCTTGCCCTTCGCACTCAGACCTGGACCGGACTTGTGCCGTCAGCTTTCCGGAGTCTGGATTCCTCAGCCTCCATGATTACAGGAGCACCAGTAGGATGCTCGTACCTAGAGACACAGATGTACACGTAGATCAGCCAGAAACACCTCACAGCCAATCCCAGAAATAATGCTTCTTTTCTTATTCTGAGAGACAGAGAGCACGCGAGCAGGGGGAGGGGCAAAGAGAGAGAGGGAGAGAGAGAGTCCCAAGCAGGCTCCATGCTGAGCATGGAACCCGACGTGGGGCTCGATCCCACGACCCCAAGATCATGCCCTGAGCCGAAATCAAGAGTCGACGCTCAACCAACTGAGCCACTCAGGCGCCCCTCCCAGAATTAATGCTTAACCAAACATGTGGGCACCCCACGGCCCCATCAAGTCGGCCACGAAAAATTGACCACCACGTGGAGAAATGCAATGCTACCGGAGGCAGCATTCCAAAACGGCCCCCAGATTCCTGCACCCCTCACCGTGTAGCCCCCCACTGGAACCCCTCCCCTCCGGTGCACATGAGATCACCTACCATGCGATCGCTCCCTTGTAGAGATCACGTTACCCACCGAGGGTGACGGGACACTCGCTCCTGTGATCCCATTACCCCGTGTGACTCCGCCTTGACTCCACCTGGAGAGAGATTCTTCCTTGAAGGAATGAGCGGCCACGTTGAAGGAGGGCCCCCGAGGGGACCACGTGGCAAGGCTCTGCGGGTGGCCTTTAGGAACACCCCCACCCCCCAGCTGGCAGCCAGCGAGAAAGCGGAGACCTCAGCCCCTCAACCACGAGGAGCCGAATTCTGCCGACCACCCCACGAGCTGAGGAGGGCACCCTGAGCTCAGGAAGAGAAAACTCCTGCCTTTTGCCGTCGATCGTCACAGCCTCCGCCGTGTGCGCCTGGCGCTGGGTGCTACGCTGGTGGCTCAGGGGGCCTGCACGAGGCGGAGCCAGACAGCTGCTTGTGACAGCCTCCTTTTTAGCAGCAACCTCCAGAAAACCAAAGCTTAGCGTGCTAGCTGTGCGCCGTTTTTCTTTCAACCTAACACAAAGTAATACTCCTGGGGCTATTAAAGGGCAAAGGGGCGGGTGTTAGCCCTAATGGCACAGCGTATCTCCCCCCTGGCGTGAGCCCCCCATTGCAGAAGACACTGCACTCCGGCCGGGTGATGCCACTGCCTTCAGCAACTGCGTGGAGGGTCTCGGCGGCCTCCCCCAGACCCACCCTAGGCCTTGTGGCAGCTGTCAAGGAAAGAGCGCCCATGGTTCGCAGCCAAACTGTGATAAATGGAGTCACAAATAGGGTCACTCCAGCATCTGTCTGTCCTCCCGAGGCCCTTTGTCCACCGCCGCAGCTCTTTGTCACCTCGTGAACTTACGCTTCCAATTGCTTGAGAGCAAAACCAGAAGCCACGTGCCCCGCGCTAATTTGTGATTGTCCAAGGCGTGGATTTTAACGACGTGCGCGGTCAGGCTGGCAGGGGTCTTAGCAGACCCTCTGCCCTCATTCTGCCCATGGCTTGAGTGTTCTCTACGTATCACATATAAAAACTTCAAGAAAAATGACACCAGGAAGGAAGCTGATTGGTAATGTGCACGTGTGTGTGTGTGTGTGTGTGTGTGTGTGTGTGTTTAAAAATGACAATGGTGAAGAAATAGAATGTGCTTGAGCAGGAAGCAGACCTTTTAAAGGGTTTGCAGAGGCAGAGTAGAGTCTCCAGTCTCAGCCACTCAACATTCATTCACCTTCCGTGTCAGTCCCCAGTTTCTTCTGGAAAAGCAGCCTTGTCCATTCTCCCTCTTTGGACTTTTATGTGACGTTGCTTCTACCCAGGTTCCAATGCGAGGCAGGCGACGAGAGCCTAAATCGAAGCATTGCAGCCCCCCGGGGACACATGGCAAAGGTAACACCCGCCCCCGAAACGATGAATCTTGCTGGTTCCCTGGAGGGAACTCATCGTTTCCCTGCTGGACTTAAACGATGGAGAATACGCACCGAAGTTGTTGGCGGTGTTTTTGCTGACACTTGGAGCCTGAACATGAAGTCAACTCTAAGAAGAGCAAAACTGAGTGATGGGGAGAGACTAGGACTTCATCGCAGCCTTGACCCCTGGATCAAGCCATATCTGAAGCTCACCTTCCTGCCTTTCAGTTAAGGGGCCAGTAGATTCCTTTCACTAATTTTTCAATTACTTACAACCAGAACATTCCTCATTAGGTAGGCCAGGGAGGCTTTTCAGTTTTTTAGTAATACTTTGTTACATGTTATGGGTCCTATCACAGATAGGGTCAAAAATCCTATCACAGATTTTTGAAGATAGGGTTAGTCAAGATCTCGGGATACCTTTCATGAACATCAGGGTTGACTCTTCCTTCAGAGAATTAGTCACTCTTCCCTTGTTTTGTTCTTTCCAAATTAACAATCCCTCAGTTAGGAAAGTTTTCAGCCACACTAACAGAATGTCCGACTGAAAGTGGCTTAAACTATTAGGTTCCCATACCAGTTAGGCTGGAAGTTAGCCTCCCCCGGGGTTAGTTAGGTGGCTCAACAATGCCCCCAAGACCCCAGTTCTTTCTGTCCTTCTGCCCTGCCATCCGCACGTGTTGGTGGGCCTCCACTCATGGTCACAAGATGATTGCTGCAGCACCAGACATCATGTCCTCACATGACAGTATCCCATCCAAGCAAGAAGGAAGAGAGTGGGAGCAAAGCATTTTCTCCTCATAATCCTCCCTACCTTTTATCAGGAAGGAAATCTTTTCCCAGATTGCTCACTAAACACCCCATTATTGGCTAGGATGGGGCTATACGGCCCCCCATGAGCGACTCATCAGCAAAGGAGGAATTTCCGTGGATGGATCTGAACTGGTCTAACTGAGCCTTATGGAGGAAAAAGGAAGATCCGTTCTTTGGAAACCGCTTACCACACCGGCCTCATTAATCTACCTTCTCCGAACCAAGACTAACATTAGATTCTAAGAAGAAAAAAAATACCAGGCAGGTGAATTCCAATTTTACCCGAGCCGAGCTCAGTGTTTTTCTTTGCCCTTAAAATCAGATCAGAATAAGCCAGAGGGAAAGGCACCAATGTTTAAAAACTATATTTAAATCCCCCCCTAGAGCTGGAAGGGGTGAGTGAAAGCTGTAGGGCTGGGCCTGGCCTGTGCACATTTTCATCTGCCCCCGGCGATGAATTCTAAAAATATAGACCTTTGACAGTCAAGTATTTTAAATAGCAAACTCCACATATATAATCTCCACTCTCCTTGCTACAAATTAATTTTTCATGACGAGGAAGGAATGACACATACACTTTGCTTTAGCAGGACAAGTGAAGGTGACATTTTGAATCTTAGAGCTAGCACTTCCTGGCTGCGTGGCCCTGGGCGAGCTGGCCCGCGCCTCTGTGCCTCAGTTTCCTCGTCTGTAAGACGAAGGTATTAGGCATGTCTGCCTCATATGTGAGGGTGGCAGATAGACACAAGTCTGCTTGGTCCTTCCCAATTCGTAGGATCTTTGGGGCAAATATCAGGAGCCTCCAAGGATTAGGTGTAGACAGGGCTATGATCCCCTCCCCACAGATTCCCTTCCCGCTGACGACGGAAACTAATTCCAGGCCACATTCTGCTTCACGTACATTTATTAGGAAACTGGCACAAAAATGATCTCCTGTTCCGTGGACATGAGGAAGTCTCAGCCATCACGCTTTTAAGGTGCTTCGATCCCACTTGCATGAAGGGCTGATGGCACTCAAGGTCAATGTTACAAATGTTCAAGCCTCGGACACTGGCAGCAAGGATCCTCTCTGAAGAACCGGCTGGGCTGGGCTGGTTCACATCAGTCCCGGGGCATCGTTCTAAAGGGCGTAGCCCGTTGGCCGCCCTGTATATCCTTCCGCCGGCTCACACAGTGGGGACGTGTTGGTTTAACACTGCAGGCCGATCCCCACACCCTGGGATGGGCGGGAGGGGGGAGAATGGAAGGTGATTTCCCTGATGTGTTATGCCGATGACAAAAATCCCTGGTTTTTACCGTTGGTAAAGACAGCTAAGGCCCTGCGGTAGCTACCTGTGCAGAGTGCCCCTTCGAATCACGTTTCAAATACCAGCTGATCACCTGTGGGGGCACCTTCCCAAGTGGAGCGGTCGATGGCCCCCTCCGGGGCAGGTTGCGTCTGTCTGGCCCACACGTTCGTATCTAATAGTCTAGGCTGAAGTATTGTAAGGCATGTCGAAGACCGCAAGTGGGAAGGATAACTAGATAATAAGCACATGACTGCCAGTAAGCAGGGCGGGGGACAGGACAAAGCAGGAGGCAGGACTCCGTGACCACCCTGGAGCCTAGCTGAGGTCCTCATCTTCTCGCCGCTTCCTGATGCCTTGAACAGCAGCATTCATCATGCACTCCCCCCACCTCGAAAACCATCTCAAGACCCCCTTTAGCTTCTCATTCAAGACTCTCCCCAGTCGGATCCAGCCCCGTCTTTCCAACTCTACCTCCCACTACCCCCACGTCCATCAGACGCTGCCTATACCATTGTTGTCATCATTCCCTCTACCCGGGATGCCTTCCCCGCTTTGGTACCAGAAGTCTGCTTAGCCTTAGGATGCCACCTCTGCCACGGGGTCTTCCCTGATCACACAGCCAGGGCGGTGTCGAGAACACAAGAGTCTGAAGAGGGGCTGCCTGGATTAAATCCTGGCTGATAACGTATACCCGCTGTCTGACGTGTTCCCTCTCTGCCTTCAGTCTCGTCACCTGTACAACAGACGTGCTGGAAACACCTCACCACAGAGTGGTGGGGGTTCATATGAGACAGTACATGTGAAACGCTCAGCACGGTCACCCAAAGGTAGTATGAGCCCAGGACACATTGAGTATCACTCAAAAGAAAAGTCAAAAGGGAATGTCTACTCCATTTCGCTTGAGGGATTTGTCACCACTGGCCTGAGTTCCTGAACCTCTCCTTCCCCCTTCTGTCTCTCAACAGGTAATGTTTTTTATCATCTTACTGAGATGCATTTTTTTTTTCAGTTCCGCAGTAAATCAGAAATGAAACGTATATGTAGAAACACAAATCAGCCCATCATGACTCTGTGATCAAAACACATCGTAGGTCTTCCTCTCTGTTATGACCCGTCCAATACAAATAGAAACTTCGAAAGGTTTCCACGCTCCCTTCCAACAACACAGCTCTCCGACTTTAATGAGCCTGCAGCAGTACAGGATGGCGATTAAGACCACAGATGCCGGAACGAGGCTGCCTGGGTTCAGACCCAGGACTTCGCCTCTATGTGCCTCAGTTTCCTCGTCTGCAAACTCAAGATAACGATAGAAGAAGAGGTTTAAATGAGATTCAAGTGCTCGTGGAACTCCTGAAAGTGCACCTGGCTGGCATGGCATAGCACTCCATTAATCCCGCTGCCATCATCATCTACTGAAACTCCTCCTACAGTTAAGCCAAAGCACAGCCTGCAATAGTGGAGAAAGTTCTAGAGGAGTTGGGAGCACCTGGGACAAAGTCTTTTCTTGGTTACCAGCTTGCTCTGTGTCCTGGAGCAAATCACCTTGGCCTTCAATTTCCTCATCTCTAACATAAAAATTAATGGGGCGCCTGGGAGGCTCAGTCAGTTGAGCGTCTGACCTGGGCTCAGGTCGTGATCTCACGGTTTGTGCGTTGGAGCCCCGTGTCGGGCTCTGTGCTGACCCCTCAGAGCCTGGCGCCTGTTCCGGATCCTGTGTCTCCCTCTCTCTCTTCCCTTCCCCCACTTATACTGTCTCTGTCTCAAAAATAAATAAGCATTAAAAAAATTTTTTTAATTAAAATAAATGCTATCTAAAGCCCACCTAGACCTAAATGTCTATTGCCATGTGTCAAGAATTGTGAAGGGTCTGAGATGTCCCCCTACTTGCAGGCTGACTCATTAGCCTGCCACTGGTTCATGAATGTTGGAAGGAGACACGAGACTCCCGGCTCAGAGACCAAAGATGTTATTGTTCCGGGCACAGCATGCAGTGTGAGCTTCATTTTGATGATGGGCTGCCGGCAAAGCTGCCTGACCTTTGACGTAGACATTATCTTGAGTTTCCTGGAAAGCAAACAGACTTACCTTCTGCTCCAGAGGACAACACTCTCTATCCTCCAAGGCTGTTTGCTAGACAAATGTCCTTGAAAAGATAGTCTGGAACAAAAGCTGTCGGTGCCCATGCTCACGGATGTGCAGAAACACCAGACACTCGTGGAAAATATACCCATTTCTCCCTGTCTCCTCTCATGCTAGACCATTCAATTGGGCTCGTCATCCTGCCCTTCTGAATACTTCCTCTAACACTGGTGTTTCTCTCTATGAAACTACTCACACCCTATTCACTTCTCTCCCTTCCCACTATCTCCACCAGCATGGACTGTTATGACCTCCATCCTGAAACTTGGGTGGGCACTGCTCCTGGTCTGTGGTCCCAACCCACCTTCCCACACCCGTTTCTAAGAAGGTAGCTCTGCCTGTGTCATGCCCCTGACCAAACCCTGCCCATGGCTCCCCTCTGCCTCCTGACCTAAGTGCCAACTTCTCCAAGGTTCTGCCTGCCTTTCTAAATAGTGAATAGCTTAAGGACAGAGTCGCTGGGTCTTATTTATTTTTCCAGCACTTAGCAATAAATACATGTAGAATAAATTGCATAATGGACCTCCTAGCTCTCCAGTCTTTGGCGGGGGAGGGTGGCTTAGGTTTTTTATTGTTTATGTTTCATTAGCTACAGAAGCCTTTGTCCAATCAGAATTTCTCTCTGACACCCAAAACGTAGGGCTTCTCCCTGCAAAGGTCAAGGGACTCGCATGTGACCTCCCCTTTCTCATGGCTTCTGTGAGGGGAACTGCCCAGTACTCCAAAGCCCGGAGAAGTGAAACCCTACACTCAAAGGAAAGGTGCCTCGCAAGTGGTCTAAACAGAGCCCGTTTGGTCTGACAAGTATGATTGTACTTTCGGGGTAACAGGACCGAACATTCTAATTCAGGTCTGCACTTTTTTAAAATGCAAGACATATGGAGGGCAGATAGGAGCTCCAAGGGAAGCCAGAATCCGTCCTTTCTAAACAACCTTCACCGACCACGACTAGGAGGGGGATGACCCCACGACCCCTGTTGGTCCTGTTACCCACGGTCAGCTCACACGTCATTGAAAAGAGTCCATTTCAAGTAAAGGGGAGTTTTCCCTGAAGGCCCAATATGCCCTTGCTGTGCGCGTCCCATGCTGTGCTCAGAATCCTCTGGGCTTACCGGAATTTCTCCGAAGCATTTCGGATTCTTCAGGAATAATTTTAAAACATTACAAATTTAAATCACAGCTTCAGGAGACATGGGGGGGGGGGGGGCGTTGGGTTGGGGGACCTATATCTGGCTCTCCTCCTCAGCCCAAGTCTCGTGCTACCTAAAACAGCCGGGCCTGCCATCCTGAAGCAGGCCGTCAGCTCCTGTCTGAGGAAGGACGAGCGGACCAGTGGCTCCTGGCTCCCTGACCCCACATCAACGCCAAAGGAAAAAAAAGCTGACCACTGACCGGGTTGTTCAGGCAGAGCCGGGCTGGAGCTGGCCCGCACCAGCTCACCAGAGCGCATTCTGTGTATCTCTTCCCAGGTCTGTGTTCAGTGACGTCACGTGGGCAGCCTGAGGTCAGCCACGGTGGGAGTATTTACACCACGGAAATCGGCAAAACTACAGATCAGGGCTCCGGGCCACCCCGTCCCTGGAGCCAGCCGGTAAACATTTACCAGCTCGCCGCTGTTTACTTGATAACTAGCTACAGCGTCTTTCCATCTCTGCTTCATCAACACTGATAGATAGAAACTCGAACAGCCCACGACTTTTGCTTTGCTGCAGCTACAGCAAACCCTTCATGAATTCCAACAAATTAAAGAGGCATGACCTCTCCTGTTGAGAGCTTGGGCCGCCTTCCTTTTATCAAGCTCTGTCCTCTAGAACCATCTCTCATTTCCTCCATTAAGGCACTTCCTAAGCCTTTCC
This sequence comes from Felis catus, assembly GCF_018350175.1. Taxonomy (NCBI): domain Eukaryota; kingdom Metazoa; phylum Chordata; class Mammalia; order Carnivora; family Felidae; genus Felis; species Felis catus. The sequence continues at coordinate 77,387,388 of NC_058378.1, forward strand.
CCCTCAGAATGTGCAATAAAACACACGGGTCTTTATTGCTGTCTCTCTCCAGGCCCCCTTGAAATTACATTTTCCAGTCTGCAGACATCTCCTCCACCCCCGAGGAAGCCTGCGAGAGAGGGGCCAGGTTTGATCGAGTTTCGCTCTGTATTTTCATGTGCAGTCTTGCATGGACTCACATTCAAAAATGACTTTGCTTTACTTCTCTTAAACACGTTCGTGTTTTTGTAAGGGCTTGCATCGAGCCCATCAGGAGGTTGCACTGGGGAGGCACTCTCCTTCATGCAGATCGAGGACACTGAACAAGCTTGAGTGTGTCCCCAAAGGTCATCCTCTATACCCACATAAATCCAAAAGGGTGCCTTCTTTCTCGCCACGGAGAAATAGAAGCACCAAGTAACAAACAGGCAGGAAGTCACCTATGGAAGACCTTCAACTGGCTGGGATTAGTACCTGATCGTGGCTCCAGAAAGCCTCGGTCCCACTACCAGCTGGGTGACCATACCAATCTGTACCCGGTGCTTACCTGGAAGAAGGATGTCCCCCTCTACCTGTCGCAATACTGGCGTTCAGCCTTCCATCAGCTCTTATGAAGCAAAGCCGTCCCTAGCCCCTGGCCGCGCCCCTCCACAGATCCTCACTGGTCTGATCCCTACGAGGTATTGGCCGTAAAGGCTGGAATGCACACCTTTTAGTAGGAAACTCCTGATGACCAAAAATCATTCACAGCCCATAGGAGCGGAGCTAAGCAGGTGCACATTGGTTGCTGTGACAGGCAGGTGGGATAGAGAAGAGGGAAGAGGTTTAGGAGCTGGGAAACTCCCTAGTCCTCAAACCACGCAATATAACTACCACCTTCTCCAGCTCCACATGTGATCCCCACCCGCCCCCCACCCCGCATGAAAGGCCCCATGTGGTGACAATTACTTCTGTCCTTGCAGGGAAGACATGGAGTGTGAGCTTCAGCGCATTACAGGCACCGTGTCTCCGTGCTTCGGGGTCAGAAGGAAACCCCTAGGACCGTCTTCTTCAACATTTTTCCAACCAGCAGGCCGCGGGGCAGGCCAGGCTTGGTTGCTGGGCAGAAGTAGCCAGGGCTGGAACGGAGAGATAGTGAAGGCGGCCGGGGTCTGTGTTCGCGCACGTGTACGTGTGTGTACGTGTGGGCAGATGTGCTCTAGCACCAAGGCAGGGAGCATAAGGGGAGACGCGATCCAACAAGGCCGAGCTGCTGGGTAGATTGAAAGAGACAAAGAAGGTCACTCGCTCCCTCGTGAGTGATCAGAAGTTCCAACTGCGTCACTAACTGGAAGAGGTTAGGAAGCTCTAATACAGTGAAAGCCACAGCGAAACGATCCTAAGCCTTGCTGGAAACCAGCTTTTCAGTAAAACCTCATGTACAAATTTGTCTCTGAACAGTATCCAGCCCCATTTTTTCCATTCAAAGAATTTTCAAATCCATTTCCTTTTGCAAACATCGTTTGAATGGGTGCATCGTGTGGGTATCATACTGGTGGCCATGCTTTCTGTGTGTGTGTGTGTGTGTGTGTGTGTGTGTGTGTGTGTAATCACGATGCTTGCCCTTCCTCTGTGCTTAAGGCAACCTTTTAGGGGCATAAGTACACACGCCAAGTCACAATTTGGCAGCCCTGAGGAATAGCTTAGCACCATGATGTACCCACCCAGCTCAATTTTGCACCACCAGAAAAAAATAGCTCTGTACTTGGTACTGAACTTTGGGATGAAGGCAGGAATTTTCTGACCCAGAGTACAACCTCAGAACCACAGAGCCAAGGACACAGGGGAGAGCGCAGATATAGGAACTTGGTTGATTATGCTCAGTTGTTCAAAAAAAAAAAAAAGTAGGGTTCTGATGGACAAAGAAACAATCTGGGCCCTACATACTCATTGTTGTAAAACTATGTCAAGGAACTTACACAACAGAGTTCCAGTTTTTAACAGCTTTGGCCGGCGCCGCGGTGGTCTTCTGTCTATGCCTGTTATGTGTAGGGTTACTCAATGTTATAGCTGAAAGGGACTTCCAGACTATTGAGACCACAGTGGCTGCCTCTGGAGAGAAGAGCGCGCAGTGATCTGGAGGGGGATCGAAAGTGGCCTCTGGACACTGGTATTGATCCATTGCTTGACTTGGGTGGTATCGATACCACAAATTCCCATGTTTGCTTTGTGGAAATTCACATGTTCTGTGCACCCTCCCCCATCTGTGTCACCTTTCTTTTCAGATTCGTTTTGTTTGTCACTGTTCACTCCCATCCCTCCACATTACAGGAGAGCGAATGGAGGCCCACAAAGCCAAGTTAAGGAACAGGTAGAGGGTTAGAACTGGGCGGCACCCTCATTACCAGTTTAGCTCTCTGTCCACCATAATGTGGCGCTTAATACACGGCCTGCTGTGTAAGATGGGTCTTGCGTATTTCCAAACGGATTGGAAACCATCGCTAAGGACTGGGTCTTGAGCCTCGTGTCACTCGTAGGTCCCTGCACACACAATGCTTGCATTTTTGCAGGCGTGTGCACACACATACACACACATACACAGTGCTAAAATCGCAGCAGGTGCCAAATGTTCATCCTGGACCGCACACCGTGCTGAGAGTCCCCCACTGGCTCTGATGGCATGAAGGAGTGACCCTGCTCAAGCCAAGCTCCCTGGCCCTGCCCTTGAGGTTGTTCTCTGCTGTCTCAAAGTCCAATCTCCTGTCTCCAACACCTGCCAGTGACTCCTTTGGTTGGAGGACCTACAGCTTCCTGCTGTGACTCCTCCTCCACTGGCTTCTCTGGGCATCCTTGCTGCCCTGGATGAGAAACTGCTCACACTGGCCTAGGGGTCCTCACCCCTGCCCAGCCAAGACCTATCCATTTCCGGGAGTGGGTGTGGATGAAGGTAGAGAGAAGAGAGAAGGGGATTTGGTCAAGTGATGATAATAATTAAGGACTGGTTAGATTCAGAAGCTAAGATAAGCAGGACTACCTCCAAGCCACTTGGGTAAAACGTCCAGGACGCTGACCCACTGGGAAAACATAACACGGGTTGCTTCAAAGAAAGAAAAAACTGGGGGTGGGGGGGAGTGGTGAAATGGGAGTGGGAAGGAATTGACTGACTTGCAGAAACTCAAGGTCCAAGAGGTGAGCTGAAGGCACAGGTGGCCGAGGGCAAGAGGGGGGCCACGCACGGCTGACGATCAGATGACAGTCAGGATCTCCCACAAGGCTTTCCTGCTTTGACTTCATTCTCCCACTGGCTCTTTCCAACTGGGGAGTTGAGCTAGATGAACTTGAAGTTCCCCTCTTGTTCTCAAGGGCTTCTTAACTGAGAACCTAAAACAAACAGCAAATACCACAAGCAACCAAGAAAATACACATTCCCAGAGGAGAGCTTTGCCTGCTCTGGGGGGCTTCACACCCTATAAACAGTGGATTTCTGGAGAGCCAAGAGAGGCTTATTCATGTAAAATGCAGAAGGAAGGCACCTGCTATGATACTAGATATTTTTCCATGTAAATACTCTCATTTAAAGCCCCTGATCAAACATTTGTACGTTTGGGTTTCTTCAACCAGGCTTGCCTATGCTTAGGAAAATCACTTCAGCCCCCAGGAGTTCTTAAGCAGAAGCTAAATGTTGGCCCCGACACGTTGGTCATTGCATGCATATTCACCTTTTTTAAATGGCTCTAAGCCCTTGAAATGTCAGGCTAACAGAATTCAGGAAGTTACACCTGACCTCTACAGGGCCAAAGACTGGGGAAGGGGCGGGGGCAGACCCGGGCTCCAACAGTAAAATTCAGCATCAACACTGACACTCTAGATTTACTGCCTCTACTTTCTGTCTTCTTGGCAATGAAATCCACAAACCTTCCATTTCTGAACCTTTGCCCGGTTTGGGAAGCTGAGCCATCAAACGGAGCTTTATCTCGTGAGGGTGAACAGGTTTGAATCTAAATATAGCAGTCCTATAGACCTATCAGGATTTATTATCTATTTATGTCCACGTTTGCACTGGCATAGTTTTAACAGCCACCGTTTTACCAGAAACCATGCAAACCCAGCTACTGTGGTTTTGACAACGTTGATATTGAAAAGAAATATGTTATTCCTCCAATGTAGCTCTGGAATGAAGTGACCACAAGGGAGTCTGTTTCTTATAAACTTAGAGGTTGTTAAGGGCGACGAGAGGCCTCGGCCAGTCCCCTTGTTTACTGAAGAAGAAGCGTGCTTCGTCGCACGTTGTCAGTGGCAAAGGGTAACCAGAACCTTTGCCCACAGTGCCTTGAGCCATGCCGCGCTGCCCACTCCACCCAGCACAGGACATGCAAAGAAGGCTGCTTCCCGGGGCAGGGAGGGGTGGCACAGCAGGTGTGCTCACGGTTCTGTAAAGGCAGAGGATGGGAGAGTTTGGCTTTCAGCCACGTCCACACCCTACTCCTCACCTGAGCATTAACTGTTCTACCCAGAAGCTCCACTCGCCATCCTGCAGCTAGCTCTGCCAACGGGGCAGCCCTAATGTGGTAGGTTGGTTCCCAACAACCATTGGCACCCGACACAATTCTACTCTCCTTCTTGGATGCCCACTTGAGTTGTAGAGGCTAGGAAGCTAAAAACTACATTTCCCAGACTCCTGTGCAACTAGGGTTACTGATGTCACTTAGCCTCAGCCCATCAGATGCAAGCGTGTATGCTTGGGAAGGTGGAAGAAGGTAGAAGTAGTCCTTTTGTCGTCTCTCTCAACGGCCAAGCTTATCCGTGGAGCCATTTAGCTCCCTTGTAGCAGTGCTAGGGTCTCTAGCTCCACGGGTGTCAGGGCATCCGCTTTGCTGGTGTGGATTACAGCAGATATGGGCTGCTTCTGGAGCCGGCGGGAGCAGTGGTGGCCTCCTGCATAGAATGGCTTCTGGATGGCAGGAACCACTGGCTTCCTTTTCATCGAAGAGCCCATATTTCTTTGGCAGTCAGTTCTGCACTCCAGATGTGGGACTCGTTCTTGAATGGACAACCTAGTCTGCTTCTTCAGCATTCTCAACAGTGCCGTAAGGCATTGAATACCTTCGGGGAAACATAGCAAACAAACAAAAAAAACCCACTTCTTGCTTAAACAACGTAAATTGATTCTATTCTCTGTAACTGACATGTAAGCAATACATCAAGAGAGGGGTCTAGACTGGTATGTCCCTCGCTATTGAACACTCACCACGTGCCAGGAACTTAAGTTGGCAGCCTGCATAACTCTCTCGTTGAGTCTTCACAAATGGAAAATAAAACTGGAGGTCAAAGGGGTGAATAACCTCCCAAAGTCCACAGCAGCCGGTGCCAGAGGAAGTGAGACGCACCTGATCCCCAACCTGGTTTCAGGACTGGGATAATCATTGAATGCCCGGAAGCAATGGAGTGTGGGGACGCCGAGCAACATTGCCTGGACCCCTACTCCCAACCCTACCACTGATTAGTGAACTACTTAACTTCTTTGTAGCTTGGTTGCCTTACCTATAAGGTGAGGATAAAATGGTCCATAACCTATAGAATTGCTGTAAAGGTTAAATTGGCTAATACACGGAGAATGCAGGTGTGTGGCAAATGTGAGAGAATCATTGGCTGCCATTAAAGATATCCCCCCATCAAAGGGGGCAAGTTGGACTTCAAGAAGTGAGCATAAGCTAGTCCCTTGACCCTTTCCAGACATGCTGATGTTCAGAATAAGATGTCAGACTGACCAGAACCTTGCCAATGTTAATGGATTCCAATATTGGCATCAGAGACAGCTGCAGTGTGACAATAAGACCCCAGACTTGACGTCTCTGGGCCTGGAGGGATGTCACTCCCAGTTCTGTATCTTTCTACTTTGGCGACCTTGACCCTCAGTCCTTTAAAATCTTTGAGCCTTTGCCTCTTTGTTTGTAAAATTTCACATTACTATATAGCTCCTGGGTTGTTCTCAGGTTAAATGGGAAGGAAAGACCTGGCACAGTTTGGTCAGGCTTCTTTTGGTTGAGATGGCAAAGCTCTATTTAACATAAATGAGCAGAAAATGCAATGCCCTGGTTGGTGGATCGTGAGGAGGGTCCATACACAGAGCACGGGAAGTACAAAGATAAGGCTAGTGTCTCTTTCTCAGTTTCCCTTCTCTGCCAGGGCTACCACGTCAGCACAACCTCTCTCACTAGAGACTCACTCACAGCTTCGGTGACAGAGAAACACTGGCTTTAATGTTCTGTCCCGCTTAGGGTGGCCAACTGCCTCCCTTTGCTGGGGACAGCAGGGTTTCCCAGGACATGGAAATTTTTTGTGCCCCAACTGGGAAAGTCCTGGGCAAACTGGGACAAGTTGGCCACCCTCCTCCATTCCCAAATCCAAAAGTAAGGGACCGGTTGGCCCAGCTCGGGTCAGCAGCCACCCAATATCACCTGACAGAGGCCAACAGTGCAGGTCACGCTAGAACACGTTAGTCCCTGCGACAAGCCATAAGAGTTTGGGGGGCAAGATGTCCCCTAGGATGTTAAGGGAGGGGGGCAACAGACAGAGGATCCTGTAATGATCTACCATGGACCCAGGGTAGGGATTCAATGAAGGGTCCTATATTCTTTCATTCGCCACGCATTACAATAGCCCCATTTAGGAATGTCTCTAAGACAAGACTAATGAACTCAACAGAATCTTTTGACCCCAGGAAAAAAATACAGTGGATTTGCAAATTGCAAAATCCAAAATGCAATGGGTTTACAATGGAAATCCAAAGTCAGAGCATAAGGTAAAAATCACACGGAGTCAAAATAGTTATCCACCTCTAAGCCTTGTGATCTCACTCAGCATGGTGCAACGCTCCCTTAAGAGAAGCGAGCTGAAATTGGGGCCACCTGAGGAAGAACAGGCTCTTACCAACTGTCAGAAAGTCACTTTGGGACACGGATTTCTTGGATGAAAGGTGGTGGACTAGCCTGCCCAACTGAAACAGTCATTTCTCCCTAGTCCACACGTTGCAGGCAGACATGGTGATTTCAGATGCTGGAAGGTGATGAGATGTCCCGAGAAGATTAAGCGTCCAGGACCTGAGAGGGACAAACAGAAGCATTAAATAGCACCCAACCTTCAGAAATCAAAAATCATTAGGTGGATGAAATGGCGCATTTATCCTCCATAAAACAAAGAGGTGTTTGCAGCGTTTGTTCGTTTGGGTTTTTTACTCTTTTCATAAAGAACAATCTCCACTGACACTTTTATATTATTCCTCAGAACTGACCAGCGCCAATAACCTATACAACAGTAGGGACAGCGGAAAACCCATTTTGCTGGATGAAGGCACATCATTCATTCCCGTCTCCGGCCCTTTGGGCAGCAGCACACCCAGCAGGGATTCAGGACGGCAAAGAGGAAGCATAAATAGCGGGATGCAGGTTGGACCAGAAAAGCATCACGGACGATTTTAGTTCCTTTCCTTACGGTAGCTGGGGAACGAGGCAATCCCCCTCAGCTATTTAAAACATGGATGAGCCGCTCCTCTTACGGAGATTGTGAGGGCAGTTTACATCTTGGGTTGGTTTTTGTGCTTGGCTGTTCCTGAACAGGTGAGGGGGTGTCAGCATCCCCAGCTTTGATCTGCTGGCCCTCTCGGAAACCTAGTCTCCACTGAAACCACTCCCCCAAAAGCCTCATCGTCAATGAAGCCTGGTCATCTCCCACGCCCCATGCAGCTTTCTTGAGACCTCCTTGACCCTCCCGAGGTGCTCAGACCACCTTACCTGAGGGCTCCCGGGTAAAGAGGTTACCACCTCTGCTGCCTCTTCCCATCAAACAGCCCACCTGGTCGTTCCACCACTTTCCCTCTCTCCGGCAGCCCCCTGTCACCAGGAAGAAGCTCCGCGGTGTCTGTGGACAGCCCTCCTACACCGGCCTTCCCAAATCCTTGACCTCTCGTCTCCATCATTTTTCCTCACTCGCATTCCGCCACCGGGTGCCTTCACCACAGAAAGTGCTCCCTCTGATCCCAAATTCAGACCTTCCTCTCTCGGATGGGATGAGGGCTTCTCTTCCCTTCAGCTTTCTCTTTCAATGACTCCCAGCACCCTACTGAAGTGCCCTAGCAGTTCCCATTATCTACTGACCACCCCCGCCCCCCCCACACACATGCCTTTCTCCATCGCTCCACCTCCCTCTATACTCAACTTGGGTTTAACACGTTATTCAAACCTTCTCCTACCAACACCCTAAATTCCTTGCCCCTTCTTCCATCTCTGTCACCAGGTGAAACTTAAATGCCAAATCCACCCAATGCTATCTTCTTCCCACGTGCACCCAGGCTACTAAGAGTGTTGGAGCAAATGGCATATCCACAGTGGTGCCATCACGAAGTCATGCTCGCCAGCACTGTCTGGGCCTCTCGCTCTGCCTGGCATCCAACGGTGTCTCCTTGATCACGTCACCCTCCCATCCTGCGCAAGCATGATTTCAGACTTACATTCTGCTCAAATTTCCTGTCTACACTCCACCCTCCACACTCGCACTGGGTGACGGAGAAACAAGAAGGAGGATGAGAAGCAAGAGGAGAATGTCCTCAGTGCCCACCAAACCCCCTACCCTGCCTGTCCTTCCCACCTTCCCTCCTCCCGCCCAAGGGGCGCCCCTTCCCCCAAGTTCAAGGCCCCGGGCTCCTCCCCATCTTAAAGACCCCACGCTCTCAGTTCAGCCCACTGCCCAACACCTGCCCTCATCTTCAACCTCTCCTTCGCTAATGACGCTTCCATCAGCATTTAAGCTTCTCAAGCCTCTTATACCTTAGATCGAACAAGCCCTTCCCTAGCCCCGTGTCACGGCCAGCTGCCACCATACCCGTAGCCTCCACGCACGGCCAGATTTCTTGAATGGGAATCCATGTTTCCCAACCCTCATCAGCAGACCATGTGAATCATAGTCATCAGGGAAGTTTAAGTTATATATAGATATAGAGTTAGAGACAGAGACAGAGATGAGATAGAGATAGAGATAGAGATGATAGAGATAGAGATAGAGATATAAAGAAGCCAGATACTGAAGGCTATATAGTATATGATTCCACTTATATGAGATTTCTAGAAAAGGCAAAACTATAGAAACAAAAAGCAGATCAGTGGTTGCCTGGGGCCATGGGTGAGCAGAGATTAACTGTCAATGGGCAAGGAAACTTTTTGGGGGTGACGGAAATGTTCTAAACCTGGTTGTAGTGATGTCTGCACTATGCAAATTTACGAATGTTCAGCAAACTCTATACTTAAAATGGTTGAATTCTATGATCTGTAAATTATATCTTAGTCAAGCGTGTGTGTGTGTGTGTGTGTGTGTAATTTTTTCACTCAGAAGGCAGAAGGAAAAGGAACCTCGAAAGCTCAGGTCTGAGGAGACACAGGGGGTTCGCATGGAAAGAAGGTGAGTCCCGCCCTTCATCCTGGATAAAAGATTCCCAAGTGGGTGGAGCAAAATGGGTGAAGGGGACCAAGGGGTACAAACTTCCAGTTAAAACATAACTAAGTCATGGAGGTGTCACACACAGCATGGGGAATACAGTCAAAAACATGGCATTAAAACTTGGTATGGTGATGGCTGGTAACTAGACCTACTGAGACAATCATTTCACAATCCATACAAAAGTTGAAGCACTATGTCGTACACCTGAAACTAATACACGATTGTATGTCAATCACACTTCAATTACGAAAAAGAATTCCCAAGTTGGGAGAAAGGGAGAGTCAGAAGCAAAGTAATTCAGATAGTAGCGGGTTCCTAAGAAGGCGTCCCATGTTACCCTCCCTCCACACCCCAAGATTTGAGTGTAGCAGGCAAATGAGAAAATTTAAGAACGATTTCTGGAACCCTGGAGGGGAGGGGCCTATGCCCCCATCCTGGGTGGGGCCCTGAAGAATGCGGCTCAGCTCTAGCAAAAAATGGCTGCACTATGTCTAGGCAGACAGAGTCTCAGCCCCCCAGAAAGTTCCCCTTTCCCTATCGTGGTGTGAGAGCAGCAGAAATTTCCAGGTGCCCTGAAGGGCCACAGAGAAGCATCACACGTGGAGGGAATGAGGACAATGGACAGTGCAGCAGACATCAGCACGAACAGGTGGCGAGTAAGAGCCTGGCCCCTGCAGCCTCATAACCTTGGTGTCCCATCAGCCTCCAGATTTTCAGACCCAACCCCAGGGAAAGAGGAAAGTTGCCCTGTGTTGGCAGATTCGGTTTCTGCCATTCTGAGGTTCAAGCTAGACATCCGATTGAGAATTGAGCAAAATAGAGGAATTCACCTTTGAACTTTGAGTTGCGGCGCCTCTAGGCGGAGAATTGAGTGAGGCAGCACCCGTGGGGTAAGCCAAGAGTAGGAGCCTGAAATGAGACAACTGTCCCAGCTCTCCCAAGTGAATTAACCGACCAGGAACTTTGTTTTTCCTAGATTAACACGGAGAAAAAACATAGGAGCCTCTTAAAGCGACAAAGAGAGTCAGTGCTCAGCACTGAGGGTTTTTCCTCCCCCCCCCCACCCCGCCACACCCCAAGTCAGTGCTTCAGCCTTATTGGGTGCCAGAGAATGTGGTGGCCGGAGAGGAGTCCATTATCTGGGAGAGATAAGGCTCAGCCTGAGAAAGTGGAGATAGAAGGAAGCTGGAGACAGCGTGGAGGCAGATGCCTCTACCGTCTGCTCTGGCCTCGGCCACAGCCTTACCCCACCCCGGCGGGATCCAGGGCCCTGGAGGGATCCCCAGGGATCCCAGATCCCCAGGAGGGATCCCAGCCCTCCCCTACAGCCCGTGTGAGGACAGAACGGCATACAGGGCAGAACAAAAAGCGTCCGTCACCAAGGCAGGAGCCCGACCCTCCCACGGCCAACCTCAAAGGAAATCCTGAGTCTGAGCAGGTCGACACGTGGGGTCCCGGTGCAGCAGGAGGAAGCAGGATTAGTTGAGGCAGGAGAGTGGGGCCCTCGACAGTCACGTGACTCTGAGCAAGTCACTTCTCCCTGCCTCCGTTTCCCCTCTGGAAACTGCCGGGGACGGTAGGGAGAGCGGCACAAGGGCGAGCATCGATTCTCAAGGCCACTCTCGAGAGCTGAATTCTGATTCCGTTTCCGACCCGTCCAGCCAGGCCCCAGCCCCGTCCACCCACACCTCGAGGAGGAAAGGCTTTGCTAGGGGTCCCCGCCTCGTCCCACGCCGGGGCTGCTGTTGTCTTTGCTCCCTACCCTGCGTTGTCACACAGACACACGGGCAGGGCAAGTCTGAAAATATCTTTTCTCAGAGAATACATTGATTAGAAGGTTTATTTCTCTCTTCTGCGACGGAGACTAAGGGTAAGACACCAGCACCGCGCGTGGAAATGTAACCCAAGCGCTACAAAATCGACCTGTACGTTCCCGGCAGATGCAAACGGTTCCCCAGGCGGATCATTTCCTTCTCCTCTTACGAGGAAGCATCACCCCACAAATGCCTACACCCTGGGTCTTGGCAATTCATTAGCGCTACCTTCCCAGCCTGAAGCTGTGGGTCTGTCTCCCGCGTCATCTGAAAAATCAATAAGGAAGCAACAGCTGAGCTCCCAGTCCTTCCTGGGCAAGCGGAGGAGTGTTAGCGAGGCTTATCGCTGGGAAGCTGGAGCCTGGGTGGCAATCCTGAGTCCAGCCACCAACCCCCACGTTAGAGGACCCACTCCCGGACACGTCCTTCTCTGGGTCTTTTTCCTTTTCACGGCGAGCAACTTACTTACTTACTTATTTAACGAACCTGGACTAGTCCGCTTGGAAGTTTCGCTCCAACCACGGTTGGGACATAGATATATATATATATATTTTTTTCTAACTTTCAGACAGCCACTGTAACAAAAATTCACACCAGCACAAGACTCCTCTTTTGGCAAGGCACCATAGCCATTCCATTCCAATCGACTCAGGCTGCTGAACTGGATATTTTGAAATGGTCTAACACCCACTTTATTAACATCAGGGCTAATTTCTTTTGAAGGGAGTTTCAAGCCGCCAGGACTTCGATGCTAGGGTTAATTGGTCTGTTTGCCACTGTTTGTCAGAACTGTCTTTAACGAACATCTTCAAAGGCCGCTCGGATTCCGGCCCCCGCCTCGTCTGAAATGCCTCAAATGTCTTTATCAATGCCAAAAATGCAGTGAGTGAAAAAGGGCTTTTTACTTAATTATTTCTGAAAACCAAAAAGGGGGATTCTGCGGAGACAGATAATGAGAGTTGACACAGTGAAATTAAAATGCGTGTCCAGGCAAAGAAAGCCAAGAGGGCCGCACCCCTCCCTGGAGCCAGCACATGGGGAGCGCGTCCCGCCTGGGCCCAGGGCACCAGACGGCAGGGACGGGGGGCTTCGTTTCGTCTCTTGGAGCAGATGCCATTCCGAAACCCACGCTGATTGGGCCGCACGGGTTGCCTAGCAACCCGCAGGCCAATGGCATCTGGCTCGAAATGCCAACATCTGCCCAGCCTTTCGAGTCTAATTTTTAATTCGGACACTTAGGTCTGGAGACGGGCAAGAAAGTGTGTCTTTGGAAACTAAACCAACATTGATTTCTTGCTACGATTCCCCCCCGCCCCCACCCCCCACGCGAGTCATGGTTTATGATGCTGCTTTTCACAACCCCTCCCCCCCCACCCCCCACCCCCGTCGACCTTCCTATTTCCGGTTCCCTTTGGGGGCAGAGGTGAGTAGAAAGGGGGAAGAAAGTGGGGCGACTCCTAGGTAGCCAGAAGAAGAGGCGGGCAACGTGCCTTCCGTTTTAAACAGAATTAGGAACGCCTCAGAGCAGAAGAGGAAAATAGTTTGGTCTCCATTTTATCGCAAATTACGGTCGTGGATCCCCGTCTCCGCCCAAGTCAGGTAAGAAATTAGGATATGTCTCCTGACAACCCCTACCCGATGGTGGGGCCTTGGGGCTACGCAAAGACGTTTGGGCCCGCACCTGGGGAGCTCAACACTGTTTTCTTCTCCCCAGGAGAGCTGCCTTACCACCCCAAAATGAAATCAGAGACACCAACTAGCGGAGAAACTGAGACCCCCAATCCCTACTAAGGAGGTCACTTCAGGATCCCTAAACACAGCTCACATGTTGAGGATCTCGGTCTCCACTGCAGGAAACCCGCACACGCCCGGGGTTCTGTTTTTGGCCCTGGCATTCCTTGGCAATTGCAGCCTGCAGTCCCTGCGACTAAAGTCCCAGCAATCAATATATTTGCATGTTGTTTGGGTAACAATGCAACAGAAACCCCCTGAGGGAAATCAGATTTGGAAGGAATAAGGGCAGCTCCAGAACAACACCTTTCTTTTAAAAATTCCAAATGGCATTGCAAACTGATGCAATCACTCCACCGGCCTCTGCTTGAGCGAGTACGTTAGCCTTCGCTCCTTCCAATATAGAGAGGTCAGATTACCTGCTGGAGAGCAAAGGAAGCCCTAAATCATTGGATGCAGGGGAAAAAAAAAATAGCCAGGAGACGCTGAGCAAGGAGGGGACCTTCAGATCTCCTTTTAGGGTAGGGTCTCTTTAACTGGACAACTTCTGGAGGCCCTTAACTGGACAGCCTCTGGCAGGAAAAAGAAAAGTGTGCTGGGGGCTTTGATTAAAATAAATAAATAGATAAAACCCATACGCATTCCCCTCCCCTTTCAGCGTAACACCCCAGCCCCTGGTGAGGTTGTGGCCATTGGTTTTTGCCAAGAGCAGGAGATCTGATTACTGTTATCTCTGCTTGCATAACTACAAATGTTATCATTACTGCTCAACTGATACGGCTCTGTTTTACAAACACAAAGGAAGACTGTATGTACCCTTGCCCTCTCACCAGAAGGGCTGATTTAAAAGAAAAAAAGAGAGAGAAGGAAAAGGAAGGGGGCGGGGGGGCGGCTGGGAACCGAGAGAGGCAGACCTGCTGAATGAGCCTTTGAGAAAGAATTATGTGATAGGTTGTGTGTGTGTGTGTGTGTGTGTGTGTGTGTGCTTTTTTAAAATGCTGCTGCCAAAGCTAAGAATTGAAAAGTATTCAATGGGCATCATGTCAGAAGCACAATGATTTATTTCGCTGGTTCATTTTCAAACATGAGCTTTCCCCTTATTCCCTGAAATGTGTTTTGGGCCTGAATCTTCAAAATGGGAGGAACAGAGGTTATGCAGAGAGCCCCCGGTCTGATTCAAGATAAACAAGGATCCGATTATGAATATGACAGTGGCATATCCCTGGCCTCCAAAGGGCCTCGTCTGCTTGCCCAGACTGCAGTCGCTTCTCTGTCCAAAACTGTGGGGGCGAGAAGCGGGGCCCCCTCTGGCTAACCCCCGCGCCCCGCCCCACAACGGGAGCTGTGGGTTATAAGCCCTCCCAGTTCGACCACACCTATGCTGCCTGAGGCAGTCCTCCTGGTCGAGCTCCTCTAAGCCAGAGTTTACACGCACACGCACGAGCGCACACACACACACACACACACACACACACAGCTCTAACTTCAGTTTTTATAGTCAGGAGTACAGGAAATACGACTTCTTTATTTTCCTGGTGCCATCCCACAAAGTTGAAGCCTTGTCACCATTAATTCCCACTCTTCCTCCAGGATCACATCAAAGTTCCTGGAAGCTCACCCAGGCCTGGGTATAGGAGGCAGGCCAGGGAGGAGGGGGGGATCTGATGTGCAAGGGGGCCATCTCTTCAGACCACAGCTCCCAGTAAGACGGCCTTTGGCTGGCCCCCATCCGCACCACTCTTGGCCATACTGGGCTGCAGAGACGCAAGGGGAAACAAAACTGCGCGGGCCCTCCCTTGTTCGGCTCCTCCTAGAACCCTGTGCCTCATTTTTTAGCATGTTTTTTTTTTAATTGTGATCTAATTTGCATACCATAAAATCCACCCGTTGAAAGGATAGGATTCAGTGGGTTGGGGTTATATTTGCAAAGTTGTGCAACCATCACCACTATTGAATTCCAGAACATTTCATCATCACTTCCAAAAGAAACCCCGTCTATACCTAATTTTGAACTCATCCTTTTGCATTCTGTGTTCTAAAGAGGGTCCCAAATGGCTTAAGCCTCAATCGCCGTAGAAATTAAACCCACCCCTAGATCGGAAACCTGCAAAGCAGCCTCAGGCCAGCCTCCTGCGGGCAGCAATCTCTACTCCAGAACGAGATCCACTGCGTCGTGAGGCGGGACAGAGAACTCAGATGCCCCCACCTGTCCTCGCTTAGAAAGCAGAGGTTTCCAGGGTTTGCCACACCTTCCCCGGGGCCTTGGGAGGCTGGAGTCCCCTTCTGGAGGACCCACCTGAGGCCAAACTCTCTTTTCTTCCCTGGGGGCTCTTCCCAGTCCTGAGAACCCTGGGCCCTATCTGCTCACCTATTTCTTCTCTTAAACTCAAAAGGCAAGAATTTGCTTCTTTTGTTCTCTGAATTGTGTCTCCCTTCCCCCAAGGCTGGGAAGAGAAAGCAGTAACTGCCTCACCAAAGGTCACAAAATAACTCAAAGCAGTGGTCACCAGAACCCACCAGGGTTCATTCATCCAACAACTGGCCTGATGCACAGGAAACACACAGCCCTGGTCTTTCTTTAAGAGCTTGAGGGTCACTGCCCCGACACTTCTCAGAGGAGTACCAAGGGTGATGCCAAGTGCCCTGACAGCGGGGACCTTCCTTGAGCATGATGCCATCTCCCCAGATAAGGAGGTGGCTTTATTATCTCCCTTTAAAATTGGGGGAGGTGGGTGACTGAAGGCCTGGGACCCTGTCTCCTTGCCACCACAATCTGAGGACAGTGGGGCCAAGGGCCGTGCCTGTGAGCTCCGAGCCCTACTTGGGGCATCAGGGCCCTGGGTCCTGGCCTACCAGGAAAATCATTCATTCGGGCCGCCCTCTGGTTCCAGGGCACAGAGATGCCCTTCTCAGCCTGGACTGAACAATGAAGTGAATTGGGGCCTCCCTCAGGTCATGACTGAACTTTTACTGCTTTGTTTGCGGTAGGAAACTGAGGATATCCGGCTTCAAAAGCAACGATCTCAATTTTCTAGAGGGGGAAGATGAATCCCTACCTCACACCACATAAGCAAATAAATTCCAGCTCTACCAAAGAGTAAATAATATATTGAAATCATAAAAAGACCAGGAAAAGACCATAAAATAGTATTACAATATCAGAATAGGGGACACTATTATAAATAGTCACTTAACTCAAAAATCTTAAAAAGGAAGAGGGAAGCACTTTCTCTGGAGGAGAAACACAACATCATTAATAAAGCTAAAAAGTAAGTGATGAGCATATTACAGACATTAGCCTCCTTTGCTTTGTAAGTATCTCTTACAAAACAAAGACCAATAATCCAACAGAAAAAAAAAGGCAAAGGGTATGAAAAGTTCATAGCAAAGAAATTACAAAATATATTAAACAGTGTACAACCTTGCTCATAATAAGAACATTCCAAATTAAAACTACCCATCTGGTTGGCAAAGATCTACAAAGATTAGCAAGGATGTAGGGAAACATATCCTCGCCCAGTGCTGGAAGGCATCCACTCAGCCTCTAGGGACAAGCAATAAGGCAACAAACCTTTGATCCTACAATTCCACTTTTAGGAATTTAGCCTATAAATATGCCCACGTATGTAGGAAGTGATTATATACAAGAATGTTTATTGTATTCTTGTTTTTAGTGGTAAAAGATTGGAAGTAACCCAAATATCTGAGGAGAAGCCTAGTTAATTGAACTACGGAGCAGATTGCTGTGTAGATATTTTAAATGATGCAAGAGAATGAAAGTGGGATCCTTACCTCACACTGTATACAAAAAATTATCCCAAAATGGATCAAAGGCCTAAATGTAAGAGCTAACATGATCTCTTAAAAGAAAGCATAGGAGCCAATTTTCATGAGCTTGGATTTGGTGATGGATTCTTAGATGTGGCACTGAAAGCCCAAATGACAATGATAACAAAACTGGATCAATTGGACTTCACCAAAGTTAAAAGTTTTCCTGTATCAAAGGGCATTATCAAGAAAGTGAAAAGACAGCCCACAGAATGGGAGAAAATATTTGCAAGTCCTCTATCTGATAAGAGAGCAGTATGCAGAATATATAGAAGAACACAACTCAACAACAACAAAAACAACAACCCGATGAAAAACATGGGCAAGAATCTGAAGACGTTTCTTCCAAGAAACACGGATGGCCAATAAGCACGCAAAAAGATACTCTCGGCATCATTAATCATTAGGAAAATGCAAATCAAAGCCACAAGAATCCACGTCACATCCCTACTAGGATGGCCATAATAACGATAATAATTTAAAAATGGAAAAAAGTGTTTAGCAAGGACGTGGAACATTTGGAACCCTCATACATTGCTAGTGGAAATGTGAAATCATACAACTGCTTTGGAAAACAGTGTGATGGTTTCTCAAAAAGTAAAACATAGAATTATTATACAACTCAGCAATTCCACTCCTAGGTACATACCCAAGAGAGTTGAAAATGGGTGTTCAAGTGAACTTTTGTACCTGAATGTCCATAACGGCATTATTCATACTCGCCAAAAAAGTGAAAACAACCCAATGTCGATCAGTAGGCGAATGGAGAAACCAAATGTGCTCTGTCCATACAATGGCATAGGATTCGGTATTAAAGGGGAATGGGGTTCTGATACCTGTTACAACGCAGGTGAAGCTTGAAAACATTATGCAACTGAAGAAGCCAGACACAAAGGACCAGCTGGTGTAGGATGTCATGTATATGAAATGGCCGAAGCAGATCCATGGAGAAGGAAGGAAGATCAAGGGTCGTTGGGCACTGGGAAGGGCAGGGCTGGGTAGTGACCCCTTAAGGGTTATGGAGTTTCACTCTGAGGTGGTGAAAACGTTCTGGAATTAGATGGTGGTGATGGTTGCAGAGCCCTGTGAACGTGCCAGTCGCCACTGAATTGTACATTGTTAGGTGGTTAAAGCAGTAAATTTTATGTTACGTAAATTTTACATCAACTAACACAAGGATGAGGAAGTCTTCTGTGTATCAATAGAAATAATCCCTGGGGCGCCCGGGTGGCTCAGTCAGTTGAGTGTCTGACTCTTGATTTTGGCTCGGGTCAAGATCCCAGGGTTGTGGGATAGAACCCGTGTTGGGCTCTGCACCAAGCATGGAGCCTGCTTAAGATTCTCCCTCTGCCCCTCTCCTCCACTTGTGTGCTCTCTGTCTCTCTCTCTCTCTGGAAGGAGGGAAGGAAGGAAGGAAGGAAGGAAGGAAGGAAGGAAGGAAGGAAAAGGAAAGAGAAGAAAAGAAAAGAAAGAGAAGGGAAGGAGGGGAGGGGAGGGAACAAAAAGTCCCTAAGATACGTTTTTAAGGAAAAAGAAAAAGACAAGTAGACTACTATGGAACTGTGGCTATACATGGTACCATAGGTTTTCTCTTAAATGCATTAATTGACCAAAATTGTACTTGTGTTTGTTTGTTTTGGTTTTTTGGTTTTTTTTTTAAGTAGGCTCTACACTACGCCAAGCATGGGGCTTGAACTCACTACCCCTAGACCAAGAGTTGCTTCCTCTACCAACTGAGCCAGCCAGGTGCTCCTAACTGACCAAGTTTTACTAGAACTTACTTCCCCAGGACTAGCAGCAGAGAAACAGACCCACACCCCGACCATCTCCAGGTTGGGGGGAGAAACACACCCTCCCACAAAGGCAGCGTAGCCGCTCCTGGAGGCCTTGCCAAGGCCGGCCGGCCATGTTTACCCAGGGTGCCCAATCTGTCAGGCTGCCACTGCTCCCCACACTCATGCTGGGCCGCAGCCGGCAGCCCCTGGCTGGGGCTCACACCCTCTGATGCAGCTGCAGAGAACCCATCATAAGCAGCCGAGCGGGGGGACCTGGCAAGCGGACCAACGTGGAGCCTCGTTGTGTACGTTTTCTTTCTCCGCAACCAAAGCCGACCACCAGCCAGCCAGTCTGATCCGGCGTGGTCGTTTCAGCCCAGGACAGGTGCACAGGCAGCCTGTAACGGACCGCATATTGGTACCAGCCCCCAAATTCATATGTCGAAGCCCTCATCCACAATGGGATGATTTTAGGATGTGGGGCCTTTGGGAGGCGATTAGGTTTAGATGAGGTCATGAGGACGGGGGCCCACGAAGAGATTAGTGTCCTTATAAAGAGGAAATTCCTAGAGCTGCTCTCTCCACCATGTGAGGACACAGCCAGAAGACGCCGCAGGAAGCAGGCCCACGCTAGATACAGAATCTTCCATCCCCTTGTTCTTGGACTGCTACATTCCAGCTCAGGGACAAACAAATGCAGTTTAAGCCACCCAGTCCATGGTATTTTGCACATCAGCCTGAACGGACCAAGACAATCTCTAAGAGTGGCCCAGAGGGAGAGCAAAATGTGCAAAGCTCTACCTGCCCGGCAGGGGTGTGGAGTCAGCATGACGTGGGAGCCCCAGCCCCTGCCCTGCCTTCCAGGGCGCCCCTCTGGTGTGAGCGGCCCTCCAGGCCAGGTGCCGTCTTCATGTCAAAAGTTAAGCATTTTTCGTAGAGCGTGGCCCAAAGCGCAAGCCAACGACGTCGCCTGGTGCTCGGCTGCAAAAGAAGAAATTTAATCCGTCCCGACACTGGAAGAAGAACTGGCTGGAGAGAACTCTGAGAGACAGCACAGTAGTATATTTTATGGGCACCTTCAGGGATTTTCAAGGATAGTTTTGACCATACGTGATCCTCGCCTCACAGGATGGCTTTTGAATCTAACCCCTGAGTCAGATGGGACTCCATTGTAATAAGAACAGAGTACAACCAACTTCTAGAAGATGAGAAATGGGAACATTTATTTGCTTCCCAAAGTTTCCCCTACCACCTCTCACCACCTCCTTCTAAAAGTAGGTACAGATCGCATTCGTTATGGAAGGACGAGCCTGCCTGGGTTCAAAACTTACCATGTTCCTGCTGATCTGTACACAAATCTCACCCGAATGACAATACTTACGGAAGGTAAGAAATCTTGTCCTCGTTTTATTAGTGGAGAAAAGACTCCGAAAGGCTAAGCAATTACCTGAAGGTAAATAGAAGAGTCAGTGATGGTCCCCAATCTGCGCGGTCCAAAACCCTTATTCTCCTTGATCCCTTTGCCTTCTTTTTTTTTTTTTTTTTTAATGTTTATTTATTTTTGAGACAGAGAGAGATAGGGCATGAATGGGGGAGGGGCAGAGAGAGAGGGAGACACAGAATCGGAAACAGGCTCCAGGCTCCGAGCCATCAGCCCAGAGCCCGACGCGGGGCTCGAACTCACAAACCGTGAGATCGTGACCTGAGCTGAAGTCGGACGCTCAACCGACTGAGCCACCCAGGCGGCCCCAATCCCTTCGCCTTCTTATCCTGCTCAAATCACACTGGTTATCTCACCCGCCTGCTTTCTCCCCCTTACACTAATTTACTTCACGATGCAACTTCACAACTCCTGCAGTTTACATGCAACTTCGCTCCTTCTACTCAGGCAACTTCCTTGTCTGCAAATGCTCACTGGGGAGATCTTAAGACCAACCTTACCCAGAAACTCGTTACCACACATACCCAAGCCAACCTGCTGGGTCCCTGAAACTATGCTACTGCATCATGGATCACTCTCTCCAGCAGCTTCTAAGCCGTTCCGCTAACATTTCTCGTCTCTTTTTAACTCCCATGGTACTCCAAACACCGCTCTCTTCCAAGACTACCTGCGGCTCCCACTATTTTCCTGTCATTGATTTCGTGCTGGGGTTTCTAACTACCCAATACAGATCCCATGCTCTCATTTCTTTTCTTTTCTTTTTTTTTTTTTTTTGTCCTTGGAATCTGAAACATCTCCCAATTTACCACCATCTGCTACCTTAATTAATAGGCTGTTTACCTCCCCTGTAAGACCTTGTAGCGATCCTCTTGGACTCCATCCCTAACTTTGCGCACATCGTAGGCTCTCATTAGTCTTGGTTTATAATCCAGCTTTCAATCTATTTGACAGCTCTCATCTCCAAGCCAATTTGAATTCCACTTCTCTCATAAGATTTCATAAGGCACAAATACGCTTTTTTGAACCTGGAACAAATTACATCTAGTACATTCCCTCTGTCCACTCCTTTTATAATGTGAAGAAAGAAGAAGAAAAAAAAAAGAACATCAGTCTGGTGCGTTTGCTACAAAGTCTTTCTGTTCATTGAAGTCTCAGGTTTGCATGACCATCCCTAGGGAGTTCCCTCTGTCACATAGCACGATGTGGTGTCTTCCTCCAGCCCCTCTCTGCCCCGGCACACGCATTAGCAGATCTGAATCGCGCACAATGCAATTGTGCCCAAATGCATAACGAAGGAGCTAAGTCAATAAAGCAGACAGTTTTATAACCCGAACAGCCAACATCACTTACAGCCGGAGGTGACTGGTGAGTTCTTCAGTGTAGAAAACAACTTACCACTTGATTTTTTTGTTGTCACATGAAATGGTCATTGTTGCATCAAATGCAATCGGTCGTCCTCTGTTCTTTCTTCACGGGTCCAGTGCAAAGAGGTGGAGGGAGCAGGAAGGAAGGTTGGCATTTCTTAAGCTCTTCCTGTGTATCAAGTCCTGAGCGAGGGGTTGGCTTCCTACGCTTGATCTCGGTGATGTTTTCAATGTAGCTTCATCGGCATCACCTGAAGATATTGGTAAAGAGGCGGCTTCCAGACTCGCTCCCAGATTTTCTCAGTCAGTAGCTCTGGGCTGAGGCCCAGGAATCTGTTTTTCAAAAGTGAAAAGGTTTCCTGATTACAAAGTGAACTGGGGAAGCACCGAATTCTCAAAGCGGCCCAGAAATGTCCATTTCAACCTTTATTGTCAGTCATTTGTTGGATGAGGAGGCTAACATGCAGAGAGCTTAAATCATTTGCCCGGCATCAGAGAGAGGGACGTGAAAGCCCAACATCAAACATGAGTCCATAGGACTCTGGGACCCATCTTCGCTCCGTGATTCCATACAGCCTCCATTTTGATGGGAAATTGAATTCTTTGTTGTTGTAATAGGAGATACCGCAGCCTCATTTTTATGAAAGTGAATATTCAGCACTGCCAAAAACATGTCGTGGACACTAATGTGCATAGCTGCATTATTCACAATAGCCAAAATGCAAAATCACCCAAGTGGTTGGAATGGATGGAAGATGAATGGGATGATCGGGAGATGAATGGAATATATATATGTTTTTGTAATATTATATTTATAATACAAAATAATATATTTTACATTATTATACTAATTATGTTTTATATCATATACATAATATTATATGTATTATTTATAATACAAGATCATATATTTTATATTATTATATTGTTTTATGTTTTATATCATATATAATATTACATGTATTATTTATAATACAAGATCATATATTTTATATTATTATATTGTTTTATATTTTATATCAGATATAATATATGTATTATTTATAATACAAGATCATATATTTTATATTATTATATTGTTTTATATTTTATATCAGATATAATATATGTATTATTTATAATACAAAATAATATATTTTATATTATATTGTTTTATATTTTATATCATATAATATTATATGTATTATTTATAATACAAGATCATATATTTTATATTATTATATTGTTTTATATTTTATATCATATATATTATATGTATTATTTATAATGCAAAATAATATATTTTATATTATTATATTGTTTTATATTTTATATCATTTATATAATATATGTATTATTTATAATGCAAAATAATATATTTCACATTATTATTATATTGTTTTATATTTTATATCATATGTAATATATGTATTGTTTATAATACAAAATAATATATTGTATATTATTATATTGTTTTATATTTTATATCATATGTATAATATATATATAATTCCTCCATAAAAATGAATAAAATTCTGATATATGTTACAACATGGATGAACCTTGAAAACTTATGCTAAGGGAAATAAGTCAGACACAAAAGTTCCAATATCCTATGATTCTGCTCCTATGAAGTGGCCAGAATAGGCAGATTCATAGAGACAGAAAGAGACTAGAGGTTAGCGGGGGCAGGGAGAGTTGCTGCTTAATGGGCAGAGATTCTGTTTAGAGTCGCGAATGGTGGTGATGGTTACGCAACATTGTGAATGTACTTCATGCCCCTGAATTTCACACTTAAAAATGGTTAAAATGGTACAATTTGTGTTCTGTGTGTCTTACCACAATAAAAAAGCAGAGCCTGCTTCGGATTCTGTGTCTCCCTCTCTCTCTGCCCCTCCCCTGCTTGCCCTCTGTCTGTCTCCCTGAAATAAACAAACATTAAAAAAAATTAAAAACAAGAAGAGTGGGGCTATGAAGTAAGCCTCAGAGACTTTCTTCCAGTCGCCCCTAAAGTTGAATGAAAACCGTATTTCTGGTTGAGATCTCCATTTGATCATCGCATCACTGTATGTTACTCTTAGTGCATTTTTCCCGAGACGAAGAAAGGGAGGGAGCATTTTGGTGGGTAGGGGATAAAGTTAGTCTGTTCCTGAGACCCTGCAGCTGCTTGGCCCCAGGGATCTCCCCTTCAGTTCTTGGGGTTGCCCCCCCCCTTTTAATAGGGTCCATTTTTCGAGGAAATTTATGGCCCCTGCCACACAAGGATTCCTGACGACCATGGCACACATTTTTTAAAATATTTATCTATTTTTGAGAGAAAGAGACAGAGCATGAGTGGGAGAGGAGCAGAGAGAGAGGGAGACACAGAATCCGAAGCAGACTCCAGGCTCTGAGCAGTCAGCACAGAGCCCGACGCGGGGCTTGAACTCACAGACCGTGAGATCATGACCCGAGCTGAAATCAGACGGCCAATGCACTGAGCCACCTAGGTGCCCCAGAAGTCAGTTAAACATTTAACTCTTTTTTTAAAAATTTTTTAAAATGTTTATTTTTGAGAGAGAGACAGAGCATGAGCAGGGGAGGGGCAGAGAGAGAAGGAGATAAAATCTGAAGCCGGCTCCAGGCTCTGAGCTGTCAGCACAGAGCCTGACATGGGGCTTGAACTCACACACCATGAGATCATGACCTGAGCCGAAGTCGGATGCTTCCCAACTGAGCCACCCAGGTGCCCCTGCACACGTTTGATTAAATGATTGTTAAAAACTGTGTAAAAAAAAAAAAATTTAGCTTGAGATATAATTGACAAATAAAAATTGTATACATTTATTTATATATATAAGATGTACAACTTGATGTTTGATATATATATACACATTGTGAAATGGTCACCACAATCAAGCTAATTAAAATATTCATCACCTTACACGGTTACCTTTGTGTGTGGGCACGTGTGTGATGAGAACACTTAGGATCTCCCCTCTTCGAAAATGCAAATTTTTAAAAACATATTATTGACTATGGTCACTGTGATCTGCATTAGATCCCTGCAACTTACGCGTCTCGCGCAACTAAAAGTTTGTGCGCTTTGAACGACGTCTCCCCATTATCCCCACTGCACAGCCCATGGCAACCGCCATTTAGCTCTGTGTTTTCTGTGAGTTTGACTACCTTGGATTCCACGTATGAGTGAAGTCATGTAACAATTGTTCTGTATTTGGCTGATGTCACTTAGCATAATGTCCTTCAGATTCATCCATGTTGTCACAAATGGCAAGATTTCCCTTTATTTTTTTAACAGGTAGTGGGGTTTTTTTAATGTTTTTATTTTTATTTTTGCGAGGGAGAGAGAGACAAAGAGAGAGAGAGAGACAGAGTGTGAGTAGGGGAGGGGCAGAGAGAGAAGGAGACACAGAATCTGAAGCAGGCTCCAGGCTCTGAGCTGTCAGCACAGAGCCCGATGCGGGGCTTGAACCCACAAACTGTGAGATCAGGACCTGAGCTGAAGTCAGACACTTAACTGACTGAGCCATCCAGGCGCCTTAAGATTTCCTTTTATAAGGCTGAATAATATTCCTGTGTGTGTGTGTGTACCACATTTTCTTTATCCACTTGTCAACAGACTTTTAGAAAATTAAAAACATATTTAAACCCTCTGATCCTGGGAAAAGGCATTCCATGCCAATTTATTTATTTTATTTTATTTTGTTTTATTTTCAACGTTTATTTATTTTTGGGACAGAGAGAGACAGAGCATGAACGGGGGAGGGGCAGAGAGAGAGGGAGACACAGAATCGGAAACAGGCTCCAGGCTCTGAGCCATCAGCCCAGAGCCCGACGCGGGGCTCGAACTCATGGACCGCGAGATCGTGACCTGGCTGAAGTCGGACGCTTAACCGACTGCGCCACCCAGGCGCCCCCCATGCCAATTTAAACCAAACGCAAAGTTTTCCTTTGTGAAGGAAGTATCTCATCTGAGATACAGAGTGCCCAGCTCGGATGATGCTAAGACCCCTTTTACAGCTCTGGAGCCTTCTCATTCAAAGACAAGATGAGAACAGGAGATAGAGAAGGGAGGATTAGGGGATCATTCAAAGTAGTTAACTTACTTTTTAAATTCAGTTTGAGGAGTTATTTAAGGGCGTGTTCTTCTTTTTTGGGTTTTTCTAGACAATTCGTACCTCCAAGCAAAATGTGACCGCATCCTCCAGATCAAAGCTCCTGCAAAAGGAGGCCCGATAAAGAAGATTCTAGGTACATGGCAGTTACGGCTTGCGTGCTTCTGCAATCTGTTCTTTCTGAGGAAGCCAGCCAGCAAGCATCTGCGTGCAGGCCCAGCACTTAGTCTTTGCAGAGGGAGTTCAGGGTGGAGAAGAAATGCAGTGATAGCGGGTCCCCATTTATCCTGGGGCCGTGCGTCCGTCCGTTTGATCGCAGCCAACGTTGCGGTGAGGGACATCCGTCCCGGGTGGAACGTGCGCAGGCCGATTTAACACCACACCGAAGCAAGACATCGTTAATCTAGGCCCGCAAGGGAGTCAACATTAGATCTCCCGAGAGCCCAGAAGAGAAGAAGTTCAAAGCAAGGCGTTCCAAAGCAGCAGCAGGAATAGCGTGGGCTTTAAGCAAACTGCGGGTTTTGTTAGAAATATGTTTGGTCCTCTCTTAATAGTTAACCTGACCCCAGCTCGGGAATCCAAGATACTGAGTAGTCTACTGTGCACCTGGACCAAACTTTCAAAACCTTAATTACTTACAATCTCGGTTTCGGTAATAATCTCACTAATGCTGGTCTACCCTTCCTCTTTCACTGCTCCCAGATGCTCCACACCAGCATCTATCTTATCTCCAGCAGGACACTTCTGGGTTTTTTCTTATGATTTCAAAACATAGCTTGAAAACGTCTCCATTTTATCTCGGAGCAGAGGCAGTGTCATTTGCCAGCCCAAATGTTCTCAGTAACAGTTTCCCTGCTCACTCGGGGGGCCACGGCTGCTGCTTTCAGCCCGGCCAGCCTCCTGCTGAGACAGAACTACAACTCCTTTAGGTCAATGATTAAATTGAAAGTTATAATATCACTAATTAAGTGCGAGCAAAGAGAGAACCGAAAGGCAAACCCCCAAACAAACAAACGAATAAACGGCTTCTTGGAGAGGGGCGCCGCGGCACCTGTGCTCCCGAACGGTACCCCCTCTATGCCCCCACCCGAAAGCAGAAAGTCTCAGGAAAGCCTTTGAGAAGGCCTCCCCCGTGCCTTGTCACTAGGGTCTCCGCTTTCAATCTCAGAACAACCACCTATTGTCTCCGAAGCACTTTTTTTTTTTTTTTTTTTTTTTTCTCAGAGCCTGTGTGCTCATTGGACTGTGGAAGGAAGGAACTTTCCAGAGGCAAGCGCATTTCTTGAGACTGCCAGTCTGGAAGGAGCTGGGGAAGAAACTGGGCCCTGGGGGGGGGGGGGGGGGAAGAAATCGAGGAGATCACATTGAGAACGATTCCTAATGCATGTAACTCAGGTGCGGTGAAGTCAGGGGACAGCTCTGGAGAGTAAAGTGGCCATCGAGCTCAGGCATGTGGTAGGGGCAAGGCCAGGACTAGGGTGCCTCTCTGGCCTCACCTTAGTCCTGGCCCTGGATCCACAGATGCCCAGGGACCAAGGAGAGCAAGAACAGATTCCATTCTCCAACAGGGCTTGTTGAAAACAAGACTTGGGGCGGGGCGGGCTGGCGCGTCACAGCAAGCCCAGGCCTGTCCGCCCGACTTGGCAATGAACTAGCAGTTCACACACCTCAGCTAGGCGCGTCCTCCAACCCATCCCGCAATCACCAAACGCCTCCCTGTTGATTCCCACCCCAAGTGGCCCGGAGAGAAGAGCTGGGGCTCCCACCCAGACGCTCTCCCCGACTCCAGGAGGCTCCCCAGCCATACATAGAGTGTTCCTGCTTCATTGTGGTTTAGAGGGCCCATCATCCCCGTGATGATGCGCTGATAGTTCCCAAGTAATTAAACAACGCTAGGAGTCTTTTACACAATCCTCTAATGACTAGTCTTACCACCAGAATTACACCCTACAAAGCCTAGCTGATGCTACTGTAGACTCTTGGGAGCTACAGAGAATGGGAGAAAGATCCCAAGAGAACATCGCGTCTGCAGTCATGATGTGGGAGTGGGTACAGTTTCCCAGTCTGGTGGCACAGCCGGGACAGCAGTTCAGGGGTTTCCGTTGGACCACCCCAGCCCCCAAAACCACAGAACCTCTGGCTAACATCCAGACTGGAAGGGCTGTTTTGTATTGTTTTTGTTTTGTTTCGTGTCTTAGCTTTACGGAAAAATGGTCGGAAAGTACAGAGTTCCACAGAACCACTGACCCTCCCTCTATATTTCCCCCTATTATTAACATCTTGCATTCATGTGGCTCATTTGTTCTAATCGATGCACTGATATCGATACATTATTATTAACTAAAGTCCTAGTTCGCATTAGGGCTCACTCTTGGGGTCGGAGATTCTATGGGTTTTGGCAAACGTGTGATGACTTGTGTCCACCATTACGCAGAATCATACAGAACAGTTTTACTGCCCTAAAAATCCCCTGTGTTCCACTTACTCATCCTCCCACCTCCCCACGCCAACGGGGATACTTTCTGATGCCCAATTTACGAAAGAAACTTGTGTGTTTTTCTGTATTTTCCCTTGAAAATAAACGTCGGTGATTCGCTCGGGTCATAGAATCATTAGAAAGCTGAGCTCGCAAATTCTTGCAAAGACTGGGCAAGAATACACGGCACCTCCCGTGTCCCCTGTACAGCGTGGAGAACGTAGGCTACTCACCGGACCATAGCAGCCTCTCTCCATGACTCGGTGGCAGAACCAAGCTCAGTGGCTGCCCACGTTCCAACCCTCATGTTACCCAACAACAGATGGGAGCCCAAGCCGTCCAGACCGTGCTGAAGACGAGTAGTACCCAGAGACTGTGAGAAAGCCAAGAGAAGACAGAGCTGACCGACTTAGAACAGCGGTTCTCAAAGTATTGCCCAGGCACCCCTGCGGGGGTCCCCGAGATCTTTCCAGGGGTTCATGGGTTCAAAACAATGTCCCTGACAACGCTAAGGAGTGATTTGCCTTTTTCACTCTCACTGTCTCAGAAGTGGATGGTGTTTTCCAGAGGCTAGGTGATCTGTGGTATTGGGACAGGTCAAATGCAGAAGCAGCTAGAAGAACCCAACTGTCTTCTATGAAGGCCGATAATAAAGAGTTGTAAAATGCTAAATAATGCCACTTTTCACTGTCTTTTTGTTCTGGAAAACATCATTAATTTTCATTTTCAGAGTCACGGGTGTTATATATGTGATGGGTTTATTATTGCTACTTTATGTGAAATACATACGTTTATGTCTTTCTCAGCTTTAATTTCTAATATGATAAATATTGACAGCTATAACCCACGCCAACAAGAGCTTTTTTAGAATCCTCAATCATTTTTAAGAGTGTGAAGGAGCCTGAGATCGGAGTTTGACAACCACTCATATACAGCAAAGGATCTGGAGTCAGACAGACCTGGGCTAAAAACCCAATTCTGCCATTTGGATGAGTTATTCACCACCAACAACCCCCCCACCGCCCCAGCCACCCACCCACCTAGAGCCTTGGCTGCTTTATCTGTAAATGGTGATAATAATGTTTATTTCATGGGGAGGCTGCAAAGATTAATGACCTGACGCGTGAAGGAGCGCCCTGCGTGGTCCCTGGCATAGATGAGACAGTCAATAGGCAGGAGAAGAAGGAGGAGGAAGAAAGTTCAAAACTTAGTCCTCATTCTCACAATGTACTCACAGCGAGGCTGTTCACATACCGCTCAGGCTGTGCGTGAAACAGTACATGACCAAAGGGGCCCTCTCCCCTCTGTGTGCTACGAGCAATGGTAGGCTGAAGCTGGAGGGACTTGCGGGACTAGAGGGTTTCCATGAGCAGAAGGGAAGGGTATTCCTCTTCTGCTCTCGTCGGGGAGGGAATAGCATGATGAAGGCTGGGGAGGAGCAGTGGGTAGGGCCGCCTCATGGGACATTGAGCGGACGGGCCAGCCAGCTCACGCGCACACCCAGGCACATCCGTGCGCACATGTCCGTGCTGAATGAGCAGATAGCCGTGAACGTGATCACATCCAAATTCAAGCTTCTTGCACAATCATAACATAATTAACAGGAACTCGGTGCATCGCGGCCTCGTGAACACGCAGTTGCCAACCTTTTTCCTCGGTTGCTTCTCAACCCTTGCCTGCTTACCCGAATCCCAGGTCCCACCCGGAGATCTGGATATAACGGGTCTGAGGCAGAATCCAGACTTCTGTATTTTTACACCCGTTCCAGATGTGCACCCGGAGGAGAGCCCTCCCGTGCAATCCGGGCGGGTACCCAACAAAGATTTGAGAGTTTCTGCTTTAGGAGCATGTCGGTAACATAACTGGACGGATGAGGCATAGGGAGAGGTGGCCAGGCCACTCTGCTCTGCGTGCAGAAGGCTCTGGCCGCGGGAAGCAAGACCGGCAAGAAAAATCCCAGGAAATGAGAGAGAGAAGAGAGTGTGCCGAGGCATCACTGGGATCTCAGCAGGAATGAGATGGCACACTTAAGATAGGATCATTCCAGAAGGGCTGTGGGAGCCCCAAGGATGGTGCCGGAGCACGGCAACAGCATGGCCCTTACTACCCCCGGGTGCAGTTACTGTACCCCTGGGGAGCCTCATGTGGTGAGGCCATCTTGAGAGGAGCAGAAGCCTGGGATCAAGGGGCAATGGCAGCCTGAGGTGACCTCACAGGGTGCATAGATAGCCCCAATTCTTTCTTCCCTTCCACTGGTCCCAAATCCGATGGAAACCAACGGTCTGCTTGTGTGTCCATACAGGTCAGCCCTTGGGGCAGGAAGAGGTGGAGAGGGTGGAGAGTGGTTCCTGGGGAGAAAAGGGGAGATGCCAGCCCAGTTCCAATGGTCGGAGAAGGACTGTGAGCAACTATTACACAACTGCCTAGCTCTGGAGGAGGTGATGTGCTGCGGTCCACACCGAAAGGTCTATCAGCAACCCTGGTCACACGACGGGCACGACTTGCCAGCCTGTGCCGGCCACTTCTCCCACAGCACCTGGAGCCCCCACAACCCCAACCCCCAAGCAGGAATTGTCACGTGTGGACCCTGAGGCTCTGAGAAATTAAATAGTCTGCCTGAAAATGCAGGGCTAGACAACCACCAGGCAGGATTCAAACCCAGATCTGTGGAGCGAGAACTTGGGCTCTGTCCATCCCGTCACCTGCCTCTTCCCAGAAGAGAAGGTACGTGAGTATGGAATAAGAAGAAGTCTCCTCGGGCACCGCATCCTAAAGCTAACATACGTTCGATCCACGAACAACATGGGGATTAGGGGCACTGACCCCGCCCCCCCCGAAGAGTCAAAAACGTGCATATCAATTTTGGATTCCCCCAAAACGTAAATGCAAATAGCTTAACCGTTGACACACATTTTGCATATCATATGCATTCGATGCTATATTCTTACAATAAAGTAAGCTAGAGAGAGGAAAACGTTCTTGGAAAATCACAGGGAAGAGAAAACACACTGATGGTACCGTGCTGTAAAAAATCCACGTGTACGTGGGCCCGCACAGTTCAAACCTGTGTTGGTCAAGAGTCACCTGGTTATAAGTGATTGTGTTAACCAGGAGCAGTCAGGCTCTGGATGCAGTAAAAGAAGCACTCCAAGCATTCTAGAGGCTTTACTCCCAAAAGCTTAATTCTCACGCCCGTCAGGTGCCTGGTGCAGGGAAGCAGGGGCCTCTGCGCGTTGCGACCACTGGAGAACACAGGGATCCACCTCAGCAGGTGCGTCCACAGCTGTGATGGAAAGCGGGAGGGAATCTAGCTCCGAAGACGTCTTACCGGCCGAGTTCCACCCATCACGTCGCCACATATTTTATTGGCCGGAGCGAGTCACATGGCCCTATTGAACTTCATAGGTGGGGAAGTGCTATCCTCCCAGGTCCGGAGTCCTAATGGCCTCCACCTTAACTTGGGGGTTCTTACCACGTGCCAGCATTGTGCTGAGCAGTTTGCGCGTCTCATGTGATTTGCACACCACCATCTAGGAGGTAGGGTGTATTTCTAGCCCCGCTTCACGAGGCACAGAGAGGTTAAATAACTTGCTGAGGTCATACGGCAGGAAATTTGAATTTGCATCCAAGCAGTCCAGCACGCTTTTTAAAAATATTTTTTTGATGTTTTATTTATTTCTGAGACAGATGGAGACAGAGCGTGAGCAGGGGAGGGGCAGAGAGAGAGGGAGACACACAATCCAAAGCCGGCTCCAGGCTCCGAGCAGTCAACACAGAGCCCCACATGGGGCTCGAGCTCACATACCATGAGATCATGACCTGAGCCGAAGTCGGACGCTTTTAACCGACTGAGCCACCCAGGCGTCTCCCCCCACCCAGCACATTTGACCACTGGACTCTGATCGCTTATTGATCACCCTACTACTGATTATTTGTGCGGGGGCCTGTGTGGGAGGAACTGAGGACCCAGTGGAGGTCCAGAGAGCCAAAGTCCCTGTGCTGGTTTTAACCCTAAATCTCAAAGCTGGAAAAAAATGAACCCAAATCTAACTGCCCCTCTATTTCATCTTCATTCCATTTGGGGGGGGGGGCTGTCCACAGCAGCCCCTCCTCCTCCTTGGGGGCCCAGCAGCCTCTGAGTCAATATTTCTTTTCTCCCAGGGGATAGTTCAGGGGTCCATAGCATTGAGCCTTTGGTCTCCCCTTCCTGGAAAGCGTTCCCATGTTCTTTGGATAAGAATCAGACTGGAGGACAAGGTTTTGAATGCCCCATCCTGCTCCTGGAAAGAATGAGTTTCTGTCAAGGAGAGAAAATTCTGGCATTTCCCCAGCCTGTCCTTTGTGGGGCTGCCTCCCCACCGCTTCTGCCTCCACTGTCCCGGATGCCCATCGACCCAGTCCCCACTTGTGTCCTTTGCGGCAGCCACCCCCCATAGATGACATCAGACTGGCGACCCCTCCAGGCCACGTTTTTCTGTGGGCGGGGGAATACGCACTTAGAAAGGTCAACATCTTTGTTTGAGCCCCGTGATAACGTATGCCCACCCTCTTGGAAAAGGATTGCAGACCCCACTCCGGGAATTATCTAATCAGTTCCAGTCTGCCAAGTCTTTCTTGTTGTATTGTGACTTCATCCTAAGAGAAAACAGCCAGGGACCACAGGGTACTAAATATCTTCCTTTTCTTTTCCTTTCTTTTCCCCCTTCCTTTTTATCATGACGATTAGGCCCAGGCACTAAGATTTGAATTATTCTATCTTTTCTCAACTGGACCGTGTCAAGGGGCCATGTAATCACAACGGCTATATTTGCTCAGTGCTCTGAGGTTTGCCTCACCCTTTTATATTTATATATTTATACTTATATTTATATATTTATATTTATACTCATTTATTTTACCCTCACATCCTCCCAGGGAGATAAGCATCAGAATTCTATCCATTGTACAGATCGGTAAACTACGGCTCGGGGAAGTTCAGTAGCCGGCACAATGTCGCACAGCCTTTAAATGGGAGAGCTGGGGCTTGAACCTCAAGTTCGAGCCTACCATGATGCCACGGTCATTACGTGTTGGCCAATCCTACTTCTAGGAAGCATCCTTTCCACTTTGGATAATTCTGTGGCGCTACATGGAAGCAGGATGTTTGTTCCACAAGTAGACAAAGCGTTTCTGGCCCAGTGCTCTTTGGGGGGGAGTCTAGTAAGGGAAAGTGGGTGGGCAAACCAAGGGGTCCAATGGAGAGAGGGTGCATTCACTATTTATGCTTACGGTATACACAGGGGCCCTCCTGAAGAGCTAACCCCCTGACTGGGCCCTGGGCACTTCTCTCTGGACCAGCAGAGAGAGGGATCCTGGGACAGGGACGCAGGAAGGGAGCAGGGCGGTCAGACCTTTGAGCTGGGACTTTGCAGGGGCAGGATGAAGGTTTGAACAGGCGGAAAGGAAGACAACTGATCTGCTGGGCAGACAGCAGCCAAGGCCCAGGCGGGAAGGGCTTTGCCAGCGAATTTCTAAACTCCTCATTCTTCAAAAACTTGGGCCAAGCCAAAAACATGAGAACATACAACCCCAGAAAGCACCGCGAATATCCACCGCCCAGCCCGGAAGCGGGCACTCCCCGGATAACCCCAGCGGCCGGCAACACCTGACGGGGAGGAAGAGAAAGAAAGGACTCGAGGCCTCAGCCACGCTGGCACACGTGCGCGCGCACACACACACGCACACACCCCCACCTCCCCCCGGCCGTCCTCTGCGGTTCCTGTCTCTTTTGCATATTCCAGCTTGAGTCTTTCTCTTCAAAGGTGACAAGCTCCTGGATCCATCAGAGGCCGGAGAAGTGCCCACCTGAGTCCCGACGTGAAATGCGTCACCTTCAGCCTTTCATTGTGCCATTTTGTTTCCTTGTCCCCTCCCTGTTCGCTATCAACTCCCGGGGACAGGGAGCAGCCTCCTGAGGCCCGGCTTGCCCACAGAGCTAGCATGCAGTAACTGCTTAACAGATGGAGGCTGGCGGGTTGAACGGGAGGGCGGGAGGAGACCGTGGGTCAGTTGATGGAACCGCCCGGGACGCTGTCTTTCCCTGTCTGGCCTCAATTTCTCTCTTTAAAAAAAAAAAAAAAATTTTAGTGTTTATTTATTTTTGAGACAGAGAGAGACAGAGCAGGAGTGGGGGAGGGGCAGAGAGAGGGAGACACAGAATCCGAAGCAGGCTCCAGGCTCCCAGCCGGCAGCGCAGAGCCCGACGCAGGGCTTGAACTCACGGACCGTGAGATCATGACCTGAGCCGAAGTCGGAGGCTCAACCGACTGAGCCACCCAGGCGCCCCTCGATTTCTCTCTAAAGTAAAAATGTGGCTTCGGCCACCTCCAAGACCCAGCTCGGCTCAGGCGCCTGAGACCCTCGGGTGGTCTGCTCACCGCTTCATCCCAGAGCCTTTGGATGGTGAGCAGGGGGGCCCTCGGACACCCTTCCGCCCCTGCCACAGGCCGTGATGCAGCAGGTCGGGGACCGTGCGCTGAAGGAGGGGCCTGAGCTCCGGGAGGCTGTCCTCTCTCAGCCTTGTCACCCACCACCGACCTGTCTCTCCGTGCCACCTTCCAGGGTGACAACAGACCCAGGCCTGCAGGTCTGCCTACTTCAAAATGCACGTTATAAGGCACCCAGGTGGCTCAGTCGGTCGAGCGTCCGGCTTCAGCTCGGGTCATGATCTCAGGCTGGTGAGTTCCAGCCCCATGGCGGGCTCTGGGCTGACAGCTCAGAGCCTGGAACCTGCTTTCAGATTCTGGGTCTCCCTCTGTCTCTGCCCCTCCCCCACTAGTCCTTTTTCTCTCTCTCTCTCTCTCTCAAAAATAAAGAAGCATTAAAAACCATTTTTTTTTTTTTTTTTAATGCACGTGGGCCTCCCAGAAGAGGAGAAAGGCCCACCCCACAGTCAGGGGCTGGAGGCCTTCAGGGCTCCCCAGCGCCCAAGGCCATGTGCCTTTCTGGCACCCCGCCCAACACCCGCCCGCTCCCCTCTCCTCCAGGAGCAGTGTCCTGACTTCCTTTTGGAAGTGTGGATGCAGTCTGATGGGACCTCACTCAAGACACCCTGCCCTGCCCCCGCCAAGAGACGGGCGCCTGAGCTCAGCAGAGCCCCCCGCACACGTGTTCCCCAGAATCGGAACCACGAGCAGAGAGACGCAAAGCAGGAAAGGCGGCGCCCTTGTCCCAGTGACAGCGCAGAGACAGATCTCCCAGCACCTTGCACGGAGACTCTTGGGGCAGGCCCGGGGTCCGGTCCTGTGTCCTAACTCCAGAGTCTTCTCTGTCTCCTCATTCTCAACGTCCTGTTCTGATGCCCACCTCCAAACGGCCCTGCCTGCTTCACCCTCCAGATCCCAAGGGAAGGGGACAGAGGCCACACACCTCCAAGTATCCCAAAGCAGCAGAGCAAGACCCCTGCCTCTTCTGAGAACCAGGACCGCCGGTGTGGCAAAACCGCAGGGGAGACCAGAGCTCCAGGCCTGATGGCGCCTCTCAGCTGTGTGGCCTCAAGCCCCAGGCTTGACTTCTTTCTCGTCTCTACAATGGGGAAGTTCGCCTACCTGGTTGGAGCGGGGTGTGGGTTAATAAAATGCACGCAGTGCCTAGCACAGGACCAGAGAGACCTTCAGGCCACGCAGGGAGGGTAGGTTGTTGTCAGTGCTGTCGTTCTGATGAGAAACCCTCCCTGCGCCTCATCCCTTAACCCCCGGATGTACATACGGCCGGCTTCTTTCTGATTCACGGGCGCTGAAATCATCACATTTTTGGTTGCACCAAACCGTGGAGCACCAAGAAGAGCCTTTCCAAGCCTCCTTTCGGGAAAGAGCTTCTCTCTCTGACTTGAAACGAGAAAGGGTCACTTGCCAAACCGAAATAGCACATAAACCTTAGAACCCGCAGATTTGAGTGAATTCTAATCTTGGCCAAAACTGGCAAGAGTGAGGGGGTGTGGGGGAGGGGGAGGATGAGTCAGAGATTCCGCCCTTCAGAGGGGGCAGCCTAATATGGCATCGGGGAGCCATGAGAGACGACTTAGGTATGCCTGGACTTCCAGACCGGAGCCACGACGCTGGCTTGGGACCAGCCGCGCCCCCACCCCCCACCTACCCTCGCACACACGTGGAGCGGGGCCTTGCGGGGGGCAAGGCAGCAGGGGAGGCCAGATCAAGCCGGCAGGAGCCAGCCAGGAAACCGGCAGCTTGACCCCAGAAATGACAGCAACCGCCTTTCTCCCAGCGTGCCCTTGGTCTTGGGCCAAAGGTGAACTTGTCTCTCTGGGCAGGACGTGGTCCTTGCCGGCTCTACTGTCTCCTAAGCAGAGCCGACGTTGAGGCCGCGATATACGGGGAGGCTTCACCCCACGTAACCTCAGAGGGCACGAAATTTATTTTCACCTCGGCAGCGAAGGGCCGGGGAGGGAAGGACCTTCCAAAGGTGAGGAGTGCTTTCTGTTGCTGCAATAGCTTTCCCCACTGATTAAAATCCCACATGCCTCTTCAATGATGTGGGAAGGAGCACAGCCAGATTTCTAGTCCTGGGCTCGTATCCTCACGAGCTAGGACTCCGGGCAGGTCAACTTGTCTTCACCTCAAATCTATCCAGTGGTTGATCAGGGGCGCTTGACCTGGGACTCATTTACTAGAAAACAGGATAATGTCAGGAGTCAGCCAGCAGACAGCCTCTATGCTCAGCTAGCCTAAATTCAGTCCAGGCTGGGTGACCTTGGGTAACTCACATAACCTCTCCGCGCCTCAGAATTCTCGAAGTGCGTCTCTCTCAAAGGTGGTTGTGAAAATTGAAATGTGTAAAGCCTTGAAATGGTACCTGGTACTAAGCACTTTATAAATATTAACGATGATTATTCGATCCACAAGACGTTGTTGGGGCACCTCCTTTAGGTCAGAGACTGTATTAAGCGACACAAATTCAGAGATCAATAAACATCCGGAACAGTATCTTCAAAGTGTTCACAGTCCAGGGGATGATAAGACCCAAAGAAAGATAAACCACAACACGTTATGACGAATACTGTGGCTGAGCTTCGAATAAAGTACTGACTCGACCTGGAAGGGACCAGAGAGTTTCCCGAGGGATGTGACATTTGACTTGGGCCTTGAATGAGTCGGCCAGGGAAAGGTGTCTGGGGGAAGCCATTCTAGATACAGAGAACAGAATGTTGATTTTAGGAAAGGGCCTGGTTGTCCACGGAATCATGGGTTCAGGGTGATAGGAGCATAAGTTTCTCTAAGGAGGGAGTCGTGCATGACAGGCCTGGAGAGTTGGATAGTACAACACGCTGGAATTGGAACTGCAGGAGCCAACGAAACTGTTTAAGCAAGAGGATGGAACGGGATGAAACGTACCCCTTTTAGGACTACAACCGGTAGCAGGGCGGAGGGCGGGCTGGCTGCCGAGAGATGGGTGTAGGAGACTGGGATAACCGGGCCATCGGGAGGCTGAGCCCAGGCAAGAGACGGTGAGGCCACAAATAAGGTGGAAGTGGGAAGGAGGGAGACAAAATCAGGGCTTTTTCATCGCGACAGGGACAGGAAGGGGTGTCTCAGCGGATGTTGGAAAGGAGAGGAGGGAGGAATCAAGGCAGCATCTAGAAAGTCTCCAGCTTGGGACACTGGGTGGATGGTCTTGACCAAGTTAGGGAGCCACGAAGGGGAGCAGGCTTGAGTAGGTCAGCACGAATGGATGCATATTGGCTGGGTTACGTGTTGGCAGTCTCCGTACTTAAAATGCCAGGTGGTTCTCGAAAAAAGAAAGTGAACAGGTGACACAGAGAGGAGTTTCACATTTTTCCTGAGGACAATCACACTAAGGCTGGAGCTCTGTTTACCGATCATTAAAACACTCAAGATCACCCCCCGCCAATTACCTGCAAAGGCTGGGCAAGCATCAAGAGGAACAAGCACAGCCCCGCTGGGAATCCAACCCTCCTCTTAATTCCTAATTGAATCATGTCCACTTACGTCCACTTACTTCTGTCGGTTAACATAAATGAACACACTTAGGAGACATCCACCCTAGGACTCTGCCAAGGCTCGTGTCAGTGTTCACCCCAACTGGGAATGAGAGACAAAGTCCCCTTTTATGTAACCCTCCTCCACTAGGAAAAAAAAAAAAGAGAGAGAGAGAGAGAGAAAATACCATGTTTAACCATGGAAATAAATAGAGGACGTGATGGCTTTCAACTTAAAAGTTGCAAAAATGTCACACGGCAAAACCCAAGCCCCGAATGCGGTCTAGCGAGCCGCAAACTGCCCCTATTTGTACTTCAAGAGTGAAAGATCTTTTGAAAGAGTCCTTGAAATAAAGATTCCCAGGTTCCAGCGGGAGAGAACCAATTTGGTCCAAAACACATCTTTATGGTTGGGTTTTAAAGCCCGGGAAAGTGTTCCTAATGGAAACGCTGACCGGCCTGTCCACACACCACACCGGCAAGATCTCGGCTCTTTAAGAAAACAAGACTTTCCTTTGCAACTAGGTCAACTGGGAAAGAAAGCAAGAATTTCCTCTGGAAAGTCTGCAGTTTTCAAATGGACACGAGAGAAATAAGTCCATGATGGAATGGGATGTCTTACTGGCTTCATTTTACCTGAAGCCAGGTTAACAGGTCG
The DNA here is from genome assembly GCF_018350175.1 of Felis catus. Taxonomy (NCBI): domain Eukaryota; kingdom Metazoa; phylum Chordata; class Mammalia; order Carnivora; family Felidae; genus Felis; species Felis catus. Next base: position 77,426,010 of record NC_058378.1, read on the forward strand.
AGAGAATGGAGCGGCAGAAAAACAGGAACCATCTCTTGTCTGGACGTGATTTCTTCTTTCTTTCTTTCTTTCTTTCTTTCTTTCTTTCTTTCTTCTTTCTTTCTTCCTTCTCTCTTTCTTTCTTTCATGTTTTTTAATTTATTTTTTGAGAGAGCGCAAGCAGGGGAGGGGCGGAGAGAGAGGGGGACAGGGGATCCGAAGCGGGCTTTGGTGCTGACAGCAGCAAACCCGAGGTGGGGTTGGAACTCACAAACCGTGAGATCATGATCTGAGCCGGAGTCGGACGCTCAACCAACTAAGCCACCCAGGTGCCCCCCCCCACCCCCCCGATGTGATTTCTGAAGAGCGGGGAGAATTAATGATCCTGGTTAAGCAACATCTATCTAGATGTCACAACCTCGGGTCCCCACGGGGCCCAGGCAGGTGCATCCAGGAGCGAGGCTGGCCAAGTGGACCTCGTGTACCTGGTCTGAAGGGAGCAAATGCAAATCTGTTCTGGCGGCGGTGGCCGTGCAACGCCAAAGTCGCCCATCTCTGAATTTCTGAGAGAAGCTTGAAATGTGCATGTTTATGCGAAATCCTCTGAATTTTAATGTTGCGAAACAATTCCAAAACATTTTAAACACAGCACAGGCCAGACACAGCACGGCTCACTGGCACCGTTGGAGATATGTGCTGTGCTGTGCTTGATCATTACAAGGCAGAAATTCAACATCAAGAGGAGGAAAGAAAAGAGAGGACACGCTTGTTATTCACTATCTTGAGAGCAGAAGTCAAGAGACGTGGGTCCCCGTCTTAGATCTCTGGCCAACGCCTCTGTCATCGGGCCAGCCACCTGCCCCGCTTTACTGGGCCTCGATTCCCCCTTCTCTAAAAAGAGGGGATCAGACGATGTGAATTCTCAAGGTTCATCCTTCTGGAGCCTGGGATTCTGGGCCCTTGGCTCATAGACACCACTCAATGAGTGAGAGGGATTTCCTGGAACGCAGAGGCAACCTTGAGCTAACGGTGAATCCAGGTAGATGAGGTCCTCTGGCTTCTGGAGATTTCTTACGAGGAAGGGAAAAACTGACACGCCGAAGTCACACTGAGGTGTCAGGGACACCGTGACCTGTTTTCCCTCCTCGTGGACCCCTCAGGGGGTTTGGAGGCACTGAGACTCTCCGCTCCCCATCCTCACAAGAAGCCTGTAAGCTAGTGCCCTCGTCCAGTTCTTGGTCTATGTTTCGAAGATGAGGAAATGGAGGCTCAGGAGTGTTAAGCGTCTTCCCCAAGGTCACACAGCAAATAGAAGGCCATGGTAAACTGAGGCTGGTCTCTGTAAGGAAAGTATTTTTGCTAGGCCAATAAGAGTCCAAGGGTGAGCATCTCTGTTAAAAGACGGGTCGTCACCTGTGTCTTCTACGCCTTCCCTGGCACGGAAAGACAGTGGCGGGCACTCAACCCACTCCTGGACCACACTCTCTAGTTTTAAAAGGCTTTCTTCAGCCAAACAGCACACCCTCCTACATACGTCAGTTTAAAAACAAACCAGATTCGCCACCCGGAAACAAAGTGGGTTTTTCTCCCTCCTCTTTGATGGTATTTTCTCTCAGAAGCCCAGACACGGAAAAAGACGGAATATGGTCTGTTTGACATCTGCAGGGGGCCACCTTCATCCCCGGGCACCCTGGCATCAGAGAAGACACAGCAAGCACGCCTTTGTCTCCAGAGAACATGAAAATCCCCAGTGCCCTGAGATAACTGGGCTTCTCCAGAACCATCCGCCTCGAACAGCCAGAACACGGAGAAACTGCCAATGCCGTGTCTACACCGAGAGCCACTTCCCAAGGCGTGTGCGCTGACGGGGCCCCAAGACTCAGCTCCCTTGTGCCTGAAGCTCAACCGTGAACCTGGGTCTGGGCAGAGGCATCTTCTCTGCGGCCCAGGCCCAGGCCCAGGGGGTTCTTATTTATACACATGCTGACAGTTACCCTTCAGACCCATACCGTGTTTTGCCTCTTGCCAGAGTTTTCTCAAAGTTATCTGACAACAGTTGCGTCAGGGAGGCGGCGCCACGGCTTAGAAGGCTGCCCCGATGCTGTAGATGACAACCTTAGGCTCCACGGGACCAGGTGGCTTCCCCAGGGCCATATGGCTGGGGAGGGCCGAGCTGGGCTTGACGTGTGGCTTCTCAACTCCGCTGGGCCAGGCTGCCTGGGCACACTATGACTTATGACCTCTCCCCACTCCACCTGAAGGTCAGGGATCTCCCTGTGCTCTGGACAGTGATGGTGGGCCAGAGATGCCAGCTTTGGCCTTGAAGCCCATGGCCGCTCAGAGGCCGCTCCACCGGCTTGGAGAGACAAAGTCGAGCCTACGGCCCTGGCTGTGGTCTGTACACAAATCTAGCCCTTGTGTCTCTGCTGGACGGTTTCTGGGGGCCGCACGGGAGGCCAGGAAGACACGGAGAGAAAGGGGGAGAAAAGAGCTGGACAGAATTGCGTCCCTCCCAGACTCCCATGTTGATGCCCTGTTCCCCAACGTGACTGTATTTGGAGGATGGGGCCTTTGGGGGGGGTAATTAAAGGTAAATAGAGTCATGAGGGTAAGGACCTCATCCCATGGCTGTGGTGGCCTCATATGAAGAGGAAGAGAGTGCATCCACCTCCCCCACCCCTCTCTCTCCCCCCAACTCCTTTGCCCCTCTCTCTCCCCCTGTCTCTCTGTTTCCCCACCCCGCCCCTCTCTGCCCAGGCGCTGAGGAAAGGCCATAGGAGGACGGAGTGAGAAGGCGCCCAGCTACAAGCCAGGAAGAGAGCTCTTACCAGAAACCAAATCAACTGTAAGCCCCGATTTTGGAGTTCCAGACCCCACAACTTGTGTGAAATGAATCTCGGTGGTTTAAGCCGCCCAGTCTGTGGTATTTTGTTGTGGCCGCCGGAGCTAAGACAGACATCAACTCGGGAGAATAGGGAGAGAGAGCAACCTCATGGTGGCCGGTCACCAGCCAGGGTGCTTCATCGCGTCGCCCTTACCCCTCAGTTTTCAGGCCCAACCGCCCCCCACCCCAAATCTCTTCCATCTCCAGGGAGCCCTCAAGGGATCCTGTTCCCATTCCACAGAGACCAGGGCTGAGGGCGGCCCCTGTCAGCTCAGGGAACCATTTTTTTCCTTATAAACTGACTTTCAGGGGGCTCCTGGGCGGCTCCGTCGGTTAAGCGTCCGACTTCGGCTCAGCTCACGATCTCACGGTTCGTGAGTTCGAGCCCCGCGTCGGGGTCTGTGCTGACGGCTCGGAGCGTGGAACCTGCTTTGGATTCTGTGTCTCCCTCTCTCTGCCCTTCCCCTCCTCCTGCTCTCTCTCTGTCTCTCAAAAATAAATAAATGTTAAAAAGATTTTTTTTTTAAAATCCTGACTTTCACACGGACATATTTGCTCTCTGCTTCCCTCCCTTGGCCGGGGGGTGGGGGGTGGGGAAGGAAGGGGGGGGTGTTCCTATTGTCATTGTCCACCAGAGAATGACCCTCAAGTGTTCCTTTGACCCGGGTCACTCACCTTCCTCAGCGTGCCCTATCCTTCAAGAAGGTCAGGTGTGGGTCGGCCCCCTGACCCAAATCTCACCCATCAGGGAGGGACTGACTGGGGGGGGACGGTTGCCAGAGGTGCAGGCGTCGAGAAGACTCCCAGTTCTGGCGTCCAGCCTGCCGGATATGGACCCCCGCTCTCCCTGGGGCAACGGTGTGATTGTGAACGAGCTGACCGACCCCCGCACCTGCCTCAGAGGAGCGTTGTGAACCCTCCTCCCTCCCAGCTTCGTTCCCTTCTCAGCAGGGCCAGGGAGGGAATGGGTTTTACTGCTCTCGCGTAGCCAGTGCCCAGCATACCGGAAAGCTCTCAGATAAAATGGAAGCTCCCAGCAAATGATTTAATGAGTGCCAGCCTTGTTCCCTGCCAACCTGATTGTAAAATTATGTGAAGAAGCCACCAAGGCCCCGCTCGTGAAACATGTTGCACGGTGCCTGCCGCCCCCCCAAAAATACGTCCGCGTCCCAACCCCAGAAGCCCACGAGTGTGAACTTTTGGGGAGATAGGGCCTGTGCAGGTATCGTGAAATCAAGGGTCTCAAGATGAGATCGTCCTGAATCATGTGGGGTCCCTACATCTGATGACAAGTGACATTATCGGAGACACACAGAGAAGAGATACACGTGAAGAGGAGTGAAGAGGGCCGCGTGATGACAGAGACAGCGACACAGCCACAAGCCAAGGAACCCCAGGAGCCAACAGAAGCAGAAAGGGGTAAAGGCAGATTCTTCCCTTGCTGAGACCTTGATTTGGGACCCTGGCCCTCAGAACGGCCACAGGATAAACTTCTGCTGTGTTAAGCCACCAAGTTTGTGGCAATTTTTTACAGCAGCCATAGGAATATATAACACCCTACAGGACTATTTTAACAATGGATAGGAACTAATATACCCTCCAATCCCTAGTGGGGGACTGGACCCGTCGTACATAACTTGCAGCTGGCCAGTTTGGTGGAAGGCGGTAGGATGAGCCTAGAAATGGTTCCGAGGTCATCCCCTGACAAAGCAACTTGACAAACTGGCTTAAAAGGCCATTGCTTGCTGGCTTGGTGCCCAGCACAGAGCCCAGCGTGGGGCTTGAACTCACGACTCCGAGATCAAGGCCGAAACTGAGATCAAGAGGTGGACGCTTAGCCAACTGAGCCACCCAGGCGCCCCAAGCCGTTCTGGAAGGCACGGTCCCCTTTTCTTCTTACCTAAATGCCAACTTTACCCAACCAGCCTTTCCTCCCCCAGAAGCAGGGTGTGGCTACGAGTTTCCAGAATGCACCTTGACCCTTGGCTCCACCAAATGTCAAAGCACCTGCCTCATGGGAGCTAAGTTAAACACTCCGCCGGAGCCTCCCTTTGCACAAACTCTGATAGCGTTTCACCTTCCAGGACACACACTGCTCCGCGTTCGTCGCGTGGAGCTGGACCCAGCAGCCATGGCTCCGGGTGGCCCGTCATACTCTGCGTTCCTTCCTGCCTGTGAGGGTGGGGGAGGCGGGGTGGTCAGGAGAGGTCAGAACGCGGTTCTGGTGGACTGCTGGGGAGAAGGGCTTGCAAAGGAAACCGCTCGGGCTAGCGAGAACTCTCGGTAGTGGGGGGCAGGGTGGGGTGGCTTGGGGAGCTTGTGACCCTCCCGATCTCCAACCCCTCAGAGGCAGCAAAAACAACAGAACCACTGGATTTGCATAAAAGCAGCGCACTTGCTACGCACAAGTGGTTCCGAATCACTTCCCCGAGTCCCCAAACCCCCTCCCGTGCCAACTCTAGACCCTCAACTCATCCAATGAAGAAATTCTGGAGCCACCCCGGCCAGCCCCTTCTTAATAGCTCGTGTTCTCTCCTGTAGGTGTGGAGCTGCCCCAAAGTCTTGAAGATGCCCTTGAGTCATGTTGGAGATCTTAAATAACCAAGGGGAGTTCTGAATGTTTTTATTGTCCTGAAAAGCCCTGAAAGCCTGGTCTACCACGGTGCATGTGCACACATTCAACCACACATGCCCGCCCGGCCGCTGCCCGGGGGCCCCTTCTCGGGTTTTCCTTGGGTCTACGGGTGCCATGTAAATCAGGCCAGGCCAACAAGGTGTACCTTTCAAGGCACCACACTTACACCCTTGCATTCTCCCTCACACTCGCCCCAGTCTTTGAAAAGGGTCTAGGCTTTCATCCTGGGGATCTGCCAGGGGCTCAGCTTGCCCAAAGCAGCGAGGTACGCCTGCACTTGACTAAGCTCACCTGCTTTGGGGTCAGAAAAATAAGGGCTTAGTGTTGGAGTCGCTTTCACCTTCATTCGGAAGACAAGGGGAAAGCTGAAACCAGATGTCCGCATTGTTATTACCAGTCTCCGTTACCTGTACGCATTTATTGCATAGGTAGATTTTTTCGCCCAGATTTTTCACGTGGGGGAGTTGTGTGCTGGTGTTCGGGGCAAGTGACCCTGTCACGTCAAGCCTTCAGCCATCTGAACTTCCGGTTCTTGGGAAGCAGATAGAAGTCATACTCAATAATGTGTGCAGGTGAGCCAAGGCAGACCCAACATGGTCTGTCCTGGGATTGCCTTTGTGTTCAGAGAGGAGTTTGGACGAGGACGTGTGCCCGCCAGCTCTCCCATGAAAATCTGAATGCACACAAGAACCCCAGAGTGATGGCTAATAAGGCCTTCTCACAGGATCGTAAAGAGGGCCATCCTGCCCCCTCAAACCGGTCCTGCCGAGGCACAAAGGTGCTCCTTAGCTGGAAGAGATCAGATTTACTTCCCGCCAAACCAGCCTCATTCAAACCCGAATGTCAACCTCTCACCTTCCCTCCTTCTGGAAGAGCCACGCTATTTAGCCTTCGGTCTGCGGATCTCTGTGGCAACACTGGGCATGTTGCTACATGGAGCTCCTGGGAAGAAAGGGCGCCAGGAAGGCTCGTTTAGACACATCACGTTGGCCACTCACTGTCTCCAAAGGATCTTAAAACACCCTGCTTCGCCAAAGGGTGTTTTTCACGACTTTCATCCCCACCCCCGGGCCTCTTTCAAGTGGACCCTATTCTCAAATGCATCACCCAATTTCAGGACCTTGTTACCTGCTACTGTCCCTGCCCACAGGCCTTGTTGGGCCGTGGGGTTTTTGTCGAAACGATCCAACTGCTGTTACAGAGCTACGGCGGCCGTCCACGATGCATAAACGGACGTGCGTGTCTGTGTTCCAATGAAACTTTATTTACGGCCTGAAATTTGAGTTGTATATAATTTTCACACGTCACGAGATACGTCTTTTTTATTTTCTCGCAGCCATTTAAAAACATAAAACTCTCCCTTACAGCTCACAAGTGGTACAGAAAGCAGGTGGTAGGCCCGATTTGGTCTGTGGGCCACAGTTTGTCCCCCCCCCCGCCCCCCACCGGATCCACTCGAGAGCAGGAAAGCTCTCCCACTAACCACACCTGCAGCCCCAGTGACACCGCTGCCCTTTGGTGATTTAGTGTTTTGCCTTTGCCTTCTTCCTTCACAGCTCTGGCAGCTACTGGGTGATGGCCAGCAATAAACCAGGAGCGTCTGCATTTTGGTCAGATCTAAATCCAATACAAAGCAACCGAAGGGCTAGTCTCATGGGGAGTAAGGATGATGCCAGGAAGGAAACTAGGTTCTTTCTTCCTCTCCCGCTGGGTTAGTGTATGCAAAGATACACTTAGCCTTTTTCCAGAGGAGGCAGCCGATCAAGTCACAGCATAACTAAAGGGCGGCTCTCGGTCTGCAGCGCAAACTATCCAGCCGTCCTCTCTCACTCCCATTCTCCCAGTACGCGCTGTAGGAAGGAGATATGTTGGAGTCAACCAGAACTCTTAATGAAGTTCCCCCATGGAACAGCGCGTATTTCAATCTCTCCAAACCTGTTGGGTAACAACGTTAATTTCATAATTCCCGTAGATTTAGGGGGACAGCCCCTAAATGATACAATCCCAACCCCGGTAGAACACGCATCAGGCCTTCTCTGTTTTGTCCACAGGATATTTCCTTTTGTCACAGGACCCATTTTGATTTGCTTGTAACAACATCACATACAAGGCTAGAAAGGAGCTTCCCTTGCAAAAACCCTCCCAAACTTTTGCTTCTGGTCTTTCAGACCGTGGTACTTAAACCATTCACCAGCTCGGTCCCTACAGTTCCTAACACGTTGACTCGTCCCTTAAAGCTCATACAGGGCATTGCCTGGCAAGGTTTAGAGAGCAAATTCTTGTTTAAAAAGGGGAGCATAGGGGCGCCTGGGTGGCTCAGTCGGTTAAGCATCCAACTTCGGCTCAGGTCATGATCTCACAGTTAGTGAGTTCGGGCTCTGGGCTGACGACTCAGAGCCTGGAGCCTGCTTGGGATTCTGTCTCCTTCTCTCTCTGCCCCTCCTCCGCCCTCTCTGTCTGAAAAATAAATAAAACTTAAAAAAAAAAATCAAACTAAAAAGGGGACCATAACAGGTTGGGTGTTGTAAACATAATTCATTTTTAGAATTTTTGGTCATTTTTACAAACGTAAAAGTTAAATGATGTTTGTTCAGGGAAGTGGGGGGAGACGTCATGAAATTCACAACTGTCTAGCAATTTCATGAATCAGTTTCTTCAGTAGTAATTGTAAATACATAGACATATTTATACTTTTCTGACCTTGTATCTACATCTGTGTGTATGTTTACATCTGTATCTGTAGAAAGATGATAAATATAAGCATAAACTGCTGCTAATATTTGAAGGCCACACAGCAGGCACTGTGTTCAATGCTTCCCAGGTAAAGTCTTATTTAATTCAACAATCATTTGAGAGAGATCACTTATCATCCCTTTCCGGAAGAAGAATACGTTTCCTCCTCTATTCTTAATTTATAAATCCATCGAGGTTCTCTGTCCCTTTCCAAATACATCGTGCTACAGACTTTGACTTGAAAGGGATACAGGCAGGATTCGGTTAAATGACCCCAACTAAGGAATTAAAAAGAAAGAAACTAAAAAGACACAGCCCGGAAGGAGGCAGTGTTCTGAGCCATAGGAGGAAAGATCCCTCACCTGCATGTGTATTTTAAACCCAATTCTGCCACTCAACTGCTACATACCCTAGGATTCAGATTTGCAAATTAGAAGAAACCCACTGCCTTTTATTTCAAAGGTCCTGAGCTAATGGGAGATAGTGACAAGGTGGTCAACGCGGATCATTGTCCTATCCACTGTCTTCTTTCCACAGCACCTCGTGTGACCTCTGAGCCAGGACTGAGAGGCAATTTGGAGCAGCCCATCAAAACCCCCTGAACCCTGAGGCAAAAAGGACACAAGAAGGGCCCCATTCCAGAACGTCACTTAAGACGTGGAAGGGCTCCTGCAGTCCGTGCCCGGCCAAGTCATTTCAAGGCTTCCTGGGGATGAAATGTGAGAGAAGATAAACTTTGCTTTCATCTTTAAAAACATCAAAAAATAAATAACATCAAAACGCTGGCCGGAGAAGGAGGGCTCCAATGCGCATACATAAGTAATGGTGCATGAATCAGTCCCAATGGATCGCTCAAGTCCCCCAGACTTCGTTTGGCGTAAAACTGGGGACGCGAGACGCACTCAAGGATTCCGGCCAGGAAGCAGGTGTCTCCTTCTGCAGCCCGTGGCCGAGCTTCCTTCCTTTCTCGGCCAAGAGGAAAAAGAGAAGGATCGATTTCTCAGCACCCTCTGCTCCATGAGCCTCCGCTGAAGCCCTCTCACCGATCTTGGCCATTTTAGAAGTGCGAAAGCCAGGCCAATTATTTTGTTCTAGAGAACCCAGTAAGGTATTCTGTATCTTTCACTCATGATCTGAGGGGGATCTCCTCGGCTATTACATTCTTAGGAAGACACTCGACACCCACTAGGATGGCTATAGTAAAAAATACGGACAATAGCAAATGTTGGCAAGGATATGAGAACCCTCATACATTGCTGGCGAGCATGTAAAATAGTGCAACCACTGTGGAAACACTCTGGCAGTTCCTCGAGAGGTTAAACACAGAGTTACCGTGTGACCCAGGGATCCCACTGCTAGGTATACACCCAAGAGAAACGCAAACTTATGTCCACACAAACACTTGTACGCTAATGTTCATAGCGGCCCTTTTCCTGATAGGCAAACAGCGGAAACCAAATGTCCATCAACCAACGGACGGATAAACGAAATGTGTACATATCCACACAGTGGAATAGGATTTGGTAATAGAAAGGAATTACCGATAGATGCTACAAAATGGGTGAATCTTGAAAATACCATGCTAAGTGAAGGAAGGCAAGCACAAAAGACCACATATTGGACTACGATCCCGTTTCTGTGAAATGGTTAGGATAGGCAAATCCATAGACAGGAAGCAGATCGAGGGTTGCAGGGCTCAGGGGAAAAGGGAAATGGCAAGCGACTGCTCACTGGGGCAGGGCTTCCTTTTGAAGTGATGAAAACGTTCTGGAATTAGGGGGCGATGGTTGCACAACCTTGTGAATACGCTAGGAAAAAAAAAATCACAAAGGTACAAAAATTCTGAGAAGGACACTATTTATTGAGGTTGGCGTGCCGGAGCTAAGTTCCTCTAGGTAGCCCTCACTGCGGGACCGCGAGGCTGGTGGTTAACTAGTCCTACGGTCGAGGAAATCAAAGTCCACATAGAATCCAAGACTTGCCCAACATCACCCGGCTTTAAGAAATAAATGAATTCATTCTGTCTCAGTCTACCACCGTCTCTCTCCAGTACTGTGCAAGGCTGCAGCCTTATTTAGACCATTCCCAGCCATGCCACGCTCAGGAAACTCCAGTTCCTAATCTGTAATTGCGGGGACCTCTGTACGCCACCCTTCCGGAGGCTTAACTGTACGGTTCAAGCTAGCGGACCAACTTCCTGTTTCCAGAATGGTGGCTGGGTCCTCAATGCATGGCTGTGCGAGTTTGCCAGAGGTTTGTAACTGCGTGTTTTAGGTTCCTGTGTGGAGGGAAGCTCCCTGAGGTAAAGGATTGAGAGGCTTAACAGGGCAGAAGGGTACCCAGTCCCAAGGGAATCCACAGAACCCTCCGGAAGGCCCCATTTCTCCGCCCCACTCTATCCTCCCCACCCTGCCTGACCCCACCACCGGCTACTTTCTGAGGCAGCCTCTTGACTACACCCTTCCCAGTTGGAGATGGCGGGCCCAGGGACGACCCACCTCTCACGGAGGTGTCCGAGACTTTTCTTTGTAAATGAACTGATCTCACATCATGATGGCAATCACACTGTGGTTCAACTAATTTCCATTGCTTTCCTTGGGTCTGGTGGGGGGCGGCGGTGGGTGCGGGGGACCAGAAGCTCCAGGATTGCTATCATACCCTGCTTCCATCTGTTTATTTGGGGCAGGGCTCAAAAAAAGAAGTATTTCTCATCCTTCTCATGCACCATTCTGCCATCTTTCCCTAGATGACAAATCTCTCGAAATAACTCAAAAATCAAAATGGCCAACAGCCAGTATGGGATTCGAATCTCCACTGTCGACTAAAAAGCCATAAACTGCCCCTTTAGTCCCAAAGGCATAAAATGCACACCATCGATCTTCACAGAGAAGAACTCTTACGGATGCAGCACCCAGCTTCAAACACGCACGCCGCACCAGTAAGTTAGCCCTCAGCCCGGGCCAAGGGGGTCCACCCCACCCCCGTGACAATGCCCAGTGGGCTGCAGAATAATCCTCCTGTACACACGTAATTAAAAGCTGCTTCCAATTAGTTTCTGAAGTCCCATTCTCTTGGGTGGGATTACAACTCTGCTCTGCTGCTGATCGATGGTGGGGAGCACGGGAGATTGGCAAACGCAGAACCAGGCCGGTAGGCCACCCTCCAGATAGCCGGTAAGACCCTCGGTCCACTAATGGCCTCAAACACAACGAAGGCCCCAAACACGGCACTTTTCCACCGTAAGGCTCCGAGAGCATGGCTGAAGTTTGGGAGAAGTCACACTAGTTTTGTCTCCCTTTCCTGCTACGGAGGCTGGCAGGCAGGTATAATGAGAGCTTGAGTTATAGAATTTGCACGTTGTTAGCAGGAAGAACACCATTTCCCTCTTCAGATTCTTGGTGGCATGGAAATCGGTCAAATCATTTGAAGATTTGTTCAGGCTATCTTTTTGAAATGCTGAAGCATCTCCGTACATCATGGGGAAGCCAGCCTAAGAGGTTTCAAAGTCCCTCCCCAGGGTCCCTATCTTCTGAATACGTCTTTCAGCACCTGTCACCCTTACAACACCACGTCCCTGTTTGCAAAGCTCTCACCCATGCCATCCCCCGTTTGCTCTTCTGGGAGAAACTAGGGCCCACAAAGCTACAAGGACGTCTTTGGGGCCCTAAGAAGCGACAGAGCCAGAACATAAACCAACTTCCCCTGATTTTCCACGGGATCCACCGGTCTCAGGGTCCCAGGTTCTGCTGGTCTCAGCCAACCCCTCTGATAATTCATCACCGGTTTGTAGCCAACACCGAGCCTTCCCGGCTCTGGCTTTCGTGCAATCCCACCGAACGGCACCGAGTCGACACCCCTCCAAGCACAGGAAACCATTTGGTGAGACAAGAGTATTAAAAAAATAAGCTGCGTGACATTTATTTTGTCTTGTTAACATTAATATCTGTAGAAACATTTTTATTGTCAGTATAAAAATTAACAGGCTTTATTAAATACTTTCTCCAATTCCGTAACAAATAGAATCAGTGTAATCTGCATTCATGTTGCATGGTTATAGCAAAGTGAGTAGGTGCTTCCAAAGCAAAACACGATACTTGAATACAGAACCAACAACACGGCGACATCGTGTCTGACACGGGTATCAGGCTGGATCTTTCCGCGAGGTCCTGCCAGAACTAGACGGAAGCAATCCCTTAAAAAGATGGAAGTATCCCCCAAACTATCAGCAGAACAACTCGATGTTCAATTTCTACGATGAGATGTTAAGACTCTAAAAGGCTGCTCTAACGCCAATGGATCTGGAAGCCATTATCAAAATTCACCGAAGAGAATACAGGCTAATCTGATTAACGTGCGACTCAGGCAGAAGTCCAGCTGCCGGAGAGAAGTACATTCTGCTATCAGCTCGACTAAGGTCCATCCTTGAGGGATGGATTAAGGCATCTTTTTAAGAGAGCGCTGGTACCATTTGTCTTGGGAAGTCCAGTTACATGATCCACGGGCCCAGTGACAGGGCTGCCCAGCAAAACAAAATACTTTCTTATTAATGGGGCTCGCTTACTATCGGCATTTTGGTGGTTTAAGAACAATCATCTGACAGCAGAGTTTAAACAAATAAATCAAAACTTCATTTTCCCCAAATTAGTCATATTCGGTAAATATTTCTCTTGTCAGAGAATCTGACAACTAGTTAAGTCCAAGCAAGAGATTAACTAGTCCGATGCGCTGCCTGCATAGAAATGCCACTTAAATTACGAAGAAACAAAAACACAAAACTATAAATGATTAATTGTTTTGTATATTACCAATTCATTAATAAATTAATGTTATACCATTTTCCCTGAAAGCAAAAGTATCCTTCCACCTCTGCTCGGTGAAAATTAAGAAATTCTGTGTAAGAACAGCATTTATTTAGCAAATAGCTATTAAAAAAAGAGACCAATTTTTCTAGGTGCATTGGGACATCCATTTAAAATCAATACAAAAAATAATTCCTTGTAAATATATAATATATATTTATACATAATTTGAATATATTTACATACACCCAGCACCTATATACTGCAATTGTGCTCTGTAAGTGTGTGCTGACATATATTTTCTCCAATTATTACAAAATTCACAAGGAAGGCAGAACATACGTTTGCCTTGAGTCCAACTGGTCCACAGCCAGTACCCACAGTGGGTCATGGGCGCGTGGTGGCCCGTGGACAAGTCGATTGCCCCAGAAACATTCTTCTTCTCCTGGTGAAGGTTACAAGTTTCCAACTGTATACACTCTTTACACGTGTGCCGATTACTTTTCTAATTATTTACTCCTCTGATCCATATATACAAGTGGAGACAGCAAGCTCCCGGGGGCGTGGCCTCCCTGCTCAGCGTGGCTAGGTTCTCGGTGCCGTCCTGTCTGGGGACAGAAGGACAAGCCCGTTCATGTTTTAACACTGCCGTTTACATGTGGATACTGAGGAAGGCATGGTTCGTAAGGCATGGGGTCCGGAGAGAAAACAGAATCGTCTCCTGAAGAACAAGAACTCCTTGTGTCAGGGTAACTAGGTGAATACTGTTCGAGAGGCTGACTGAGGTCCAAGTATTCCTGAAAGAAGAGAAGAGAAGACTTTTATGTCACACGCGGGCTCTCGAGACGCGATAGCGGGGACAGGACAGGGGCGCCCCTTGAAGATTCCAGAGATCCAGCCCCCACCCGGGTCCCACCAAGACCTCCTCGAGACCCCAACTAGGTTTACTCCAGGCTGCCCTCGACTTTTCTCTCACAACCCATCGTATGGGCAAGCAGGGAACGTCCAAACCCAGCTGATAAGAAGGAGGTGCCGACCGGTCAATTCCACTCGCACAGACCCCAGGCGAGCGGCTGGCTATGTGCCTCCTCCAGAGAGAGCACCCGGGTCAAATTCGAGCCCCGGCAAAATGACAAAAACATAATGTGCTGTGGACTCCTGGGACCCCTTTAAATAGCCGAGACCATGAATATTTATTTTACGAATTACATTTCACTACTGCAGTTTCTAGGATCATTTAAGGGGAATATGTCTCCCTTCAGCGGGTAATTTCACAGATGTAATCATCACTCGCAGAAGCCCTCTGAGTTGAAAATGTAAACAGGTTCAGAAAAGGCTCGGATAGACTCGTGCATGTTCAATCCATAATGGACTGTTAAAGAAAAGTTTGAAATTCAAATAGGGCTCTTCTGCGCTCCCTGGGCGACCCAGGATAACATTTCCTCCGACTTATGGTAGGCTCTGAGTCCACTGCCTGGTCTTGTATGGCCCATGAGCGAAAAATGGCTTTTTAACATTTTTCAATGGTCGGGGGGAGGGGGGGGCGGTGGAAATCAAAAGACAAATAGTATCTCATAGCATTAAAATGATATAAAATGACATAAAATTCACCTAAAATTTCAATGTTAGGGTCCATTCAAGTTTTATCCGGAAGACAGACACTCATTTACGCATCGTCCGTAAGTGCTTTCTCACCCTGATGGCAGGACTGAATATTGCCAACAGAGACCGTCTGGCTCACAATGATGACAATATTTACTATCTGGCCCTTTACTGACGAGGTTCGCAGACCCCCGCTCTGCGAACTATGGGAAGATTTCTAAACGGGGAAACGGCCGGGCCTCGCTGCCCCCGCTGGGCTCACACACTGGGGCCGTTCTGCTCACACCCCCCAAGCCAGTGACATTCCAGGACAGGCGGTTTTGCTGAGGGGAGACAAAAAGTGCAGACCACAGCACACCCAGCCCCCGTGTCATCAGAAAAGAGCCCACAGAATGTTGGCGACTATACATTTTAAAAGACAAAAAAAAAAAAAAAATTTTAAATTAAAAAAAAAAATAAACCGCTATAATTCATCACCGGGGTTGGCAAGAAAAGAACCCCCATCCGAGAGTGGGGGATGTGTAAGTTCCAACAACATCAGCATTAACCGCACAACTGGAAACAAACACACCCACCACATCAAAAGAGAACTTTTTGCTTACAATGATAAAAATGAAATTTTGTCCTAAATGGAACCATTTTTCGCCAGCATATGGTAATGATTTTCAGAAGGAAAGAAACTTCGATTTTTATATCCGTTAGACAATATGGCATTCTGCTTTATTTTAGGATGCTAGATGTAAATTTCAGCATGAATGGGCCCGCTTTAAATATAAATATATAAATAAAGTAGCACGGAGCACGGACGCAGGACCATTAAAATGGAACATTAGCGCTGTCCCAGTTGCTACATGCAGCCATAAATGTTCAGATCTGATAGGGAAAAAACCAGGAATATCAGTGGAGTCCAAGTCTAGGGTTAAAGGAACTTACACTAGAAACAACAGTTTTGGCAGGAGAAGAAAGTTGCTTTTTTTTCCCCCCCCTTGAACTATTCCTTTCAACTTCTGAAGGTCAGCTGTATTCATTTAAATGCAATCTCTCCTTTTATCAGCTACAGTTAGACGCACAAGATAATGTTGCTGGCTTAAGGCTTCGGATTATTTCTTTTTTGAAAAAAATCATTCCCATACTATTAAGTGTATTATTTAAAAATACGTTAAATGTACTATTTTTATTTAAGCAATTTTAAGCTTTCGTTGCTGTTGGTAAGACGACTGTGGGTGTGGGGGAGGTTTTTTTTCTCGTTCGGAGGGAAGACTGCTCTCTGTACCCTCACTGAATGTCTCCAATTCGTTCGTGAACAGTTTTTTTCGTGGGGGGTTTTCTGGCCTTGCCGGGTTTTATGCTCTCTCCTGCTCAGATCATACATTTTCCACAACCATACAGATCACTCTCTGTCTGCATGCTGAAACAGGCACTGCCCGGACTGGATTCGGACAGTGAGGGGTGTTTCTTTTACCAGTACAGACTAGAAATACTTTATAGAAAAAATATTTTGACAAAAAATACAAGTTTTCACTTAAAAAATCGCAAGCCGAAGGGGCACCTGGGTGGCTCAGTTGGTTGAGCAACTGACGTCGGCTCAGGTCATGATCTCACGGTACGTGAGTTCGAGCCCCGCGTCGGGCTCTGTGCTGACGGCTCAGAGCCCGGAGCCTGCTTCGGGTTCTGTGTGTCTCCATCTCTCAGCCCCTCCCCTGCCCATGCTCTGTGTCTCTCTCTCAATAATAAATAAACGTTAAAAAAATTAAAAAAAAAATCACAAGTTGCCCGTTATAGGAAAACTGTGTGTGCATTCACACACCCGGGGATAGAGGCCACAGGCCATTGGCGGACAGGGTCACGGCGGACAGGGACAGGGGCATGTGTTGTGCGGGAACTCAGATGGCAGTCCACTGCTTCCAAGGGAGCCCATCGGCGGCTTCTCCACTAACGACTAGGGTGCGGAGTCCAACCGGCCCACGCACCCTCCCATGCAAGCCCAAAGGCCGTCGCCGGACGTTTCTCTCCCCTCCCCCCTCTCCTACCCACCACCCCAGAGCCAGAGAGGCGCAGCCTCGCGGAGGGTCCGGTTGCGTGAGTCCGCTCTGAGAAAACTCAGGACTCAGGAGGCGCAGAGATTTTGACTCTGCCTGAGCCCCGTGGGAAAACGATCCACCACAGCGCAGCCTCCTGCGGGCGAGGTTGCGTTGAAAGCGCCGCACCAGCCTCCCAAGAAAGGGCCGCGGGCTCCTGGAAGGGGGGTTCTTACCTCGTTGGTGGTGAGAGTGAGAATTCGGTCCAAGTCTTCCACCAACTG
This sequence comes from Felis catus, assembly GCF_018350175.1. Classification (NCBI taxonomy): domain Eukaryota; kingdom Metazoa; phylum Chordata; class Mammalia; order Carnivora; family Felidae; genus Felis; species Felis catus. The sequence continues at coordinate 77,442,944 of NC_058378.1, forward strand.
TTTGAACGTCGGCCTCTGTGAGGGCACGGCGTGCCAACAATCCCTCATCATCATATACCTGGGGAAACGGATTTCCTGGTGAATGCATTCTGTACGTACTAGGCGCCCGGCTAGAAGCCAGCTTTAAGAGGCGCTATGGAGACACGTCCGAAGTGATGACAATGGATCAGAACCTTCCAGATGAGAAGGCAGTTCTCTGCGCTCCCCCCCGCCCCCAGCCCCCACCGAATTCACCTCTTGGTTCCTCTGAAAGGCGCTCTGAGCTACAAAAACATCACTTTACCCAAAGTGTCTCAGGACGGTATCTATGCCATGAAGACAGACATCTGTCGAGATGCCTTCACTGCCGGGTTCTGCGCTCCTGTGACGGTGACACCCCATGGGCGTATCACACCTTTAAGGGCATTTTGGGACGTGGCAGGAAAAGCCTTATTATGGGACCGGGTCTCCAGTCTGTCCCCGGCAACCCCCTCCCGCCCCCACCCCCTGTCTGGACCAGAGCAACCACACGGAGAATCTTCTCTCTCACACTTCGGGTTTTACTTTAATGACTATCGAGGACAAAGCTTCCTCAGATTTTGTTTGTTTGTTTGTTTGTTTTAAATGAAGTCTGAAAACCACAACTTTAAGGTAAGGTTTTTATGAATTAATCTGCCATCACTGGGCTGCACGTTAACTTCCTGATTAACTCTTGGACAGGCCCAGGGTCCCAGGCCTTATCTTGATTATGGGTTTCGACAGACCCTCTATAGTAGAAAAAGCAATAGGAATGACAGGCAGCACAATAAATACCTTTATATAATATACTATAAAATGTGGCCATTCATCAGATGTCCACTGTGCAGTGAAAAGTACTCATGGGATTACGGATATAAAATCCCCATGAAACGATACACAATAGACCACAGTCTCTGGGACAATCACTCTTCTCAGTTAACCCTGGGGGGTTGGGAAGAGAGAGCCTCCTTTTCAAAGCCCTGATTCTACTGCACAGGACACATGTCACAAACACAACATAATTCCACTTGAAGTGTGGGCTAGGTTTTTCTAGAAACCAGCTCATGGTTTTCCAGTCAGACCTGGGGCTCCAAGGGTGGCACCTGGACAAATTTTTAATTCTCTGTGCTAAACCGTGGGTGGGACACAGGTCACCAGACACGAGTCTGCTCCAAGGAAATGGGGACCCATGTCAATCGTAAGGGCAATCTCCAGCGGTCACAAAGCTATGGAAACACCCATTCCCCCTGGCTGTGCTGGAGGCCGGGGCACGCAGTGAAGAAAAGCTATCCTGGCCTTTAATCCCCCACTCCGTGTGGGCAGCCCCACGGCTTTCCAGCTTGTGTATGAGAAAAGGCCAGGCGTATCTCTCCCTGTCTCTCTGAGGAGAGACAACGGCAGGACATAGCACAGTGGTCCAGGAAGATCACTCTACAAAGGTAGGAGCCCTCGGCCCGCAAGCCTGATGCCCTCTGTGATTTAAAGCTCACTCCATACACGTCAACGTGCTTTCTTTGGGACAGTCATGGCTGTCAGTGTGGCTATCTACTGCAGTTCTGGGGTTGAGCCCAGAAAGTTCCAGCAGTAACTCTTCTTAGAGCATGTACAGAAAACCAGGGGCCTTAGAAAACCCGAAGTAAGTCAGGAGAAGGGTTCCTGGCATGGAGGGGGGCGGGTCCACACAGCGTCAAGAGAGACAATGGCCCTTACAGTTCATTGGTGCAGTTTGCCGGCTTGTCCATCCTGTGTCCTTCCTTCAGCAGCTTAAAAAGTTCCTCCACCGGAATCCCTGGGTAGGGTGAACCTCCCAAAGTGAAGATCTCCCACATTAACACCCCGAAGGACCAACTGCAAAGGAGAGAGAAAACACGGTTATTACTAACCCACCTGAATCGCAAAAACCCTCAACGTGCCCGGTTAAGAAAATAAACACCCACTCACTTCTCATGTTCAAAGACAAATGACCCGAGCCCTCCTGAAGTTCATCCTACATGTTCCTTCCTGCCCCGAAGGAGCATCCCCAAGTGGTGATGATGTGAGGGATGTTCTCAAGGAATTTTCCATCAACAGACAACACGTGAGTGATGGTAAACCATCACTTTTTTTTTTTTTTTTTTTTTTTTTTTGGTGGAGCTTTGGGGTGGTTGGGTTTTGATCCCATCCCTCTCAAGCGAAGTTGTTCACGTTAAATGCGGTGTTCGCATGTGAGGATCTCGACTCGGAAGCGGCAAAGCTCTTCATGCTGTCATCCGGCTCTTCCGTCGGCCCATGTGCCTGACCCCCCAGCAGGAGCAGTTGACAGAATAAGGCCAGCAAGCCAATGCTGGAGGTAACGGCTGCCCAGCGCAGCCAGTGGGGCATCTGAGGGCACAAACGGTTCCTGATTTACTAAGGTCATGAAAGGAAGTTAGCATCAGGCTGGGGTTAGGATGCAGGAATCCTGGGGCGTCTGGGTGGCTCAGGTGGTGAAGCGCCTGGTTCTTGATTTCGGCTCAGGTCATGATCTCGCAGTTCATGAGATCTAGCCCCCCATCAGGCTCCAGGCTGCCGGCTCGGAGACTGCTTGGGATTTTCGCTCTCTCTGTTTCTGCTCCTCCCCCTCTCTCTTGCTTGCTCTCAAAATAAATAAACATTTAAAGAAAATAAAAGTGGGGGGAGGGGCGCCTGGGTGGCTCAGTCGGTTAAGCCTCTGACTTCAGCTCAGGTCACGATCTCACCGTTCCTGAGTTCGAGCCCCACATGGGGCTCTGTGCTGACAGCTCAGAGCCTGGAGCCTGCTTCGGATTCTGTGTCTCCCTCTCTCTCTGCCCCTCCCCTGCTTGTTTGTGCTCTGTCTCCCTCTCTCTCTCTCTCTCTCTCTCTCTCTCTCACTTGCTCTCAAAACTAAAGAAACATTAAAAAAAAAAAAAACTTGAAAAAAAAAAAAAAAAGGTTGGAGGAATCCTAGGCCCGAGACGAGTTTCCCACAAGAGAATCTGAAAACAACTCACAAGGTACCATGTGCACCTGACCTTGCAGAGACCCACGGCTGGACTTTCTGGGCCCCCTTCAGGATGTTGACAATTCCTGGCATAATCAAGCTGAGATTCCTGCATTTACCTATGTCACTGTGGCTCTGGAAACACACCCCTACTGACTCTATCCGGAGGAGTTTCAGGTTTGGGGTGAGAAACGAAAACTCTCCCCGGTTCTGTGCAGAGCAAGAGTGGCACCCCCACGCAGGCAGCTGGCTCCCTGCAAACACGGGCCCCCGGCACCTTCTTTCTGGGACTGTGTTGGCAGGGAATCAACACCCACCCCGGGGGTCTTCCTGCTCCCACGAATAAAAAGAATTCCACTGATTCCAGCTTTTTACTTTGGACGAATTCTAGACTCACGGGACCTTGGGGAAAACAGTACCGAGAGATGCTCTGTAACCTTCCACCCAGCGTCCCACCACGGGAACATCGTTCGACCTCATTTCCAAACCTAAAAGTCGACAACATCAGTTGGGAGCCTGACCCTGACAGTACTTTTAGGTGTTACCATCACGGACATAGTATAGAATGTTCACTCTGTTTCTCTAACGTTCTCAAGGGTGCCAAGACAAGGTCTGATTTTTTTTTCAAAGGGTACACAGAGCCATCAGGCCCCGTGGAAATCACCAGAGCAGACCGTGCCCCACTCAGCGTTTCTCTGTCGGGGCAAAGCTAGGATGGGGGGGGAAGTATGGTAGATGACCATCGAGTAGGAGAAGTTTCAAAATTCCTTCTTTCAGGGAGCAAAGAACATGCCACCAGTTTGGCAAATTCGATAGCGGCTTTGAGGTCGCACATCCGTGAATAAGTTGGGGGGTGGGGGGCACTTCCGCTCTGGCCAGAGGTGGCTTTGCGGTGCGCCTCCCGTGTGCGCTTTGAAGCTGGGCAGATTAGTAACACGGCATTGGTCACCAGCCTACCATAAAATCCGTCCTTTTTAAGGCCGGCTCCTGCACCTTCCAGAAACGTGTGAGATACGGCAGGCACCGAAGACTCAAGAGAGGTGAACACGGTGTTTTTTGCAACGCAACCCGACGGCGAGAAGCCAGAGAAGAGGAGTTACTTACACGTCACTCTGGTGGGTGTACACTCGATCGAAAAGGGCTTCTGGAGCCATCCACTTGACTGGAAGTCGTCCCTGCAAGTGTGGGAAAAAAAATGTAAGAGCCACTCTCTTAAACCCAATTTACTTCAGCAAGCTCAGCAGGCTGTGCCTCACTGAAGAGCAGATGCTAATGATTTTCACTGGTCAGTCAGGAGAGCAGAAGGAATCCGCTCCAGCAGGGCCTGGATAGAACGCGCAAGGTGCAGATTCGGGCGCATGAACAAAATGCCATTTCTCTGGATTCTCATGACCATCTCTCTCCCTAGCACACAGACACATCCCGACCACCTTCTAGGCAAAAATTAACCTAGAAACTCCCAAGCTCTGGTCTTTGCTAGGGAAGTTCTTGACCCAAGAGGCTGCTGGTTATTCACCTTTACTAAAGGTATCTTAAACATAGCTTAAATTTACTTCTTGAGAAATTGGTCAAGAGTAAAGCAAAACATGGGGTGCCTGAGTGGCTCGGTCGGTTAAGTGTCTGAGTTCAGCTCAGGTCATGATCCTGAGGTCCGTGAGCTCGAGCCCCACATCGGGCTCTGGGCTGACAGCTCAGAGACTGGAGCCTGCTTCAGAATCCGTGTCTCCCTCTCTCTCTCTGCCATACCCCTGCTTGCTTGCTCGCTCGCTCTCTCTCAAAAATAAATACACATTAAAAAAAAAAAGAGTAAAGCAAAAGAACAGGGATAAAGGGCAGAGGAATGAGCATCTATCATCTTTCATCTAGAACGTTCCGTGCCACCCCCACGCCACCCTTCCTTCCACCACATCATTGCCACTGACTTACGTTTGTGGTCTTTTTGTAATAGTCTATATTGTTGATATCTCTGGCCAGTCCAAAGTCTGCTATTTTCATCACATTGTTTTCTGTTACCAAAACATTTCTGGCGGCTAAATCTCGATGAATGCACTGAAACCAAGAAAGAACTCATTTCAAAATGTTTCAAGAATAAAGAGAAAACATACTTCTTAGGATGCAGAGAGGAAATACATCATAAATCAAAAATTGGTTATTTCTTTTCTAATTAAAATAACTAGGGGCACCTGGGTGGCTCAGTCGGTTAAGTGTCTGACTGGGGCTCAGGTCACGATCTCGTGGTTCGTGGGTTCGAGCCCTGCGTCAGGCTCTGTGCGGACAGCCTGTTTCAGATTCTGTGTCTCCCTGTCTCTCCCCTGCTCGAGCTCTATCTCTCAAAAATAAACAAACATTAAAAAAAAAATTAAAAACAAAACTAAAAAACCAAGGCCCCAGTCATTTTGAAGAGTAAAGATACACCAAGGACCAACACTGGTGTCCTTCATAGGAGATCTGTAACTAGATTATTCTAAAATCTTTTATCTCAACACTTGCTCTCCCTCCCTTTACAGACAAACTCAGAAGAGCTAGTTAACCTCCAAAACCACATCATCTTTACCTCCTGGTCAGTCCACAAACATTGTTTCCATCCCCACGCCTCAAAGTTGATGGAGGAACCTTTTGTCAGACCAAAGCGAGTTCTTCTAACGCCTCAATTCTTCCCTCTGCAGCTCTGGACACTGTTGATTTCATGCTCCTATCAGAAACGCACCCCCACCCCCCTTGAGTGCGACCCCATCCCTCCCTTGGCTCACTCTCTTAACCTAGCTTCCTCTCTTCCCCAGGTCCCTGAAAACTGGGGAAATGTCCCATTAATTTTGTGTATTTCCACATACCCCAGGGCTTCTATTGTTAGATACATACAAAAGATTTGCAAATTCCTACCTCTTTCCTGACCTCTCTCTCCTGGGACCCTCCTTGTTATCTTCCACAGGCTATGCAACATTTCCGCACTCACATCTCTCTGGTACCTCCAATTCAAAGTCTCGGCTCTCTCTCAGAGATACACCCCAGAATTCTTTGCACCCTCCTCCCAAGTTCTATTGACATCGACCCCCAAATGCCTCCGCCCTTTGTCCATCCTGCTCTATCCCCACTACTAACCACTTAGCCCAGGACGTCACCACTGCTCACTCCATCCCCATAGATGCCACACTGCCCCTAAAGGGTCTCCAAGCTTCCAAACTCAGCCTTACACACCTGCTAAGCTTCCCACAAGTTGCGTTTCTCAAAGTACTCACCACGTCCTTTCCCGGCGTAGATCATGACTAACGCCTGTCTGTCCATGTCCCAGAAGACACCAGCCCACACAAAGGGTCCAACCTATGCCTGTCACCTGCCTGGCGGCAGGGCGGAATGTTGAAATGCTCGCTACACGGGGCGGCTAATTTCTAGTTTTGAAACAAACTCGCTCTTCGGTCTTGGGTCTAGAGATCATTAACTCCCATTTTTCCTTTCTACAAATGATATACTTTTGCAAGCTGTTCTAAATTTTTTTTTTTCAACGTTTATTTATTTTTGGGACAGAGAGAGACAGAGCATGAACGGGGGAGGGGCAGAGAGAGAGCGAGACACAGAATTGGAAACAGGCTCCAGGCTCCGAGCCATCCGCCCAGAGCCTGACGCGGGGCTCGAACTCCCGGACCGCGAGATCGTGACCTGGCTGAAGTCGGATGCTTAACCGACTGCGCCACCCAGGCGCCCCTTGCACGCTGTTCTAAATGTTTCAGTTACACTTCAGCATAGTAAGATTTCATCGTGATACATGGTAATTAGAATCCCAAATCATCACCCCCTATTTTTTGGAAAAGGTAAGGTATAAAGAGGTGAACAAATACCCCTTTCAAACGCTTTTACACGGGTTCCTGGCCAAGTTAATGACCAGAAGAAGGAGAGTCCTATCAGGCCACTTGACAAAGGCGGAATGGGGCTCTTTGCAGACAGGCGCTCCGCGAAATGGCCAGTATAGAGAAGCCAGCCAAGCTCTCTCTGAAGAATAAATCGGGAATTCTCTTTTCCTGCCCACCGCCCAACAATTCCTGGTTTTTAGATGCTTCTGTGGCCCCCTAGATGCGCAAACACCAGAAAAGGGAAAGCAGGAAAGCCCCACAAGTTAGTATGCCTGTGCCTGGCCAGAATGGAAGCAGGAAACGTGAGAGCTCGCAGAAGCCGTCTGGGGACCAGGCCGGGGTGGGAGCCATGTTCCTAGTTTGGAGGCCCCTTCAGATTGAACTTCCAAGCCCTCGGCCAAACTCTCCCGGCGGCGTGCTCCCCGCCGACACGAGCTCTGTGCATTTGGCAAGCCGTGCGGCCAGAAGAATCTGGATTCCCACACGCTGGGCTCCCACCACACATTAGGGCTCAACTCAGAGACGCCACGACAGTGGCCTCCACCATCATCTGAGCGAGAGCCAGAATCTAGCACCTATCTCCCACATCCCACGATGCTACCAAACACTCCCGGCCACCCTCTGGGCTGTAACGCCCACCCTCTGGGCTGAACAGTAAGAGACTTGGAACCAACACGCCAGGAAAAGAAAATAATTAACATCAAGCCAAATTCCCATCATCTGCAGAAATCGGGAGTTGTTTTCCAGTGCAGCGCTGATCATTTACATAACTAGGGCCCTCAGACCATTTGGTATTCCATTTCTTAAGCAAGCAGAGATCAACGGGTCACTAAGGGAAGAAAGACTAACATCCTTATGACCCAGACTGTGTAATGGGGGCCTCTGCACGGCTGACCTAATTAAATGCCCGTGGCAACCTAGGAGATGGGTGTGATTACACCCATTTTACAGATGGGAAAGCTGGTGCTTGCTTTAAAAAAAACAAAACCGGGGCGTCTGGGCGGCTCAGTTGGTTCAGCGTCTGACTTTGGCTCACGTCACGATCTTGTGGTTCGTGGGTTCGAGCCCCACATCGGGCTCTGTGCTGACAGCTCAGAGCCTGAAGCCTGCTCCGGATTCTGTGTCTCCCCCTCTCTCTGCCCCTCCCCTGCTCATGCTCTGTCTCTCTCTGTCTCTCAAAAATAAATAAATGTTAAAAAAGAAAAAAAATTTTTAAAAAATTAAAAAACCAAAAGCAAACAAACACCCACTCAGGCTTAACACATGGGAGTAAGTTTAACTGGTCTGGGGATTTGGTAAGAAGAAAAGTTAGTGGCCTCTGAACTAGAAACAGCACAACTTTCATAATTTGTACAAGGCTCAAATACCCCATATTACCTAGTTGTATTCCGTGTACATCACGGTGCTTCTTTACCTGCCAACTGCCTAGTTCCCCACCAACACACACACACACACACACACACACACGCACACACTTACATCGGAAAGCGGCTCAAGGACAGGCCCTACAAGTTCATCTCTGTATCCCCAGCACTGAGCACAGGGCCTGACCCAGTAAATGTTTACTGAGGCGAATTCATAATTGCATTCCATCAGTAATGAGCCAGAGAGCTCACTCAACAGTTCCTTAAGCTGGCCTCCAGTAAGCTCACTGCTAGCGGCCATGAGGCATGCGTATGGGCAGGCCAGGATCTGGCCCTTCCCCTGCTTCTTCCCCTCCACTGTCAGGAAAAAGCCCTCCATTTCTGGAAGCAGGCTCTGCTCAAGGGGACCATTCTTTTTTTTTTTTTTTTTTTCAACGTTTATTTATTTTTGAGACAGAGAGAGACAGAGCATGAACAGGGGAGGGTCAGAGAGAGAGGGAGACACAGAATCGGAAGCAGGCTCCGGGCTCTGAGCTGTCAGCACAGAGCCCGACACGGGGCTCGAACTCACGCACCGCGAGATCGTGACCTGAGCCGAAGTCGGACGCTTAACCGACTGAGCCACCCAGGCGCCCCTCAAGGGGACCATTCTTAAGATCTTCATCAACCACCAGCTTCATATCGGTTCTAGGGCTTTAACTGCAGAGGATCCTCAGCTAAGGGAACCCTGCAAGGCCCTATCAGGACACAGCTATGTCCCTTCTAGCCCACCCTGTGCGAGTGGTCCTCCCCTCCATCCAGAGTGAAGCAGGGATTCCCTGAGAGAGCAGGGGAGTCTGGGGAGCGGAGTGGGTGAGGAATGAACCACAGGGCCAGGTCTGGGACCAGTCACTTTTCTCTGTGGACCTAGGCGTCCCCATGTTGGAAATACAGAAAATGACTTAGACATACCTACCTGCCCAAAGGTTTCCTGGTACCTCCTAACAGTCCTCGCTTATCCTAAAATCACACCTATCCCAGAGCTGTTCTGAGGTTATGGATGATACTGGATGTAAAAGGCTTGTCCTGTGCCTGGCAGATGTTAAGTTCTCAAAAACAGGTAGTAATTAATCACGGCGAGAATCGCTATTATCACAACCCCATTGACAAGGGCATTTTCGCTCTTCATCCTAAAATGTATTCGCTTGCCCCCTTTCACAAAGTTCACCTGACCCTTGGTTCCTTCTCTACTACACTGAACAGAGGAGGAAGGATGTCCGAGTTCTCAGCTGGGAGCAGGGGCGGATCCCCGCGGGCTCCATGAGCCTGGTGCAAGGCGCATCCTCCTCTCCTGTTCCGAGCAGAAGAACACCCCACCTTTCTGAAACCCCTCCTGTGACCTCTGTACACCACACCCTGCCTTTCCTCCCGACCTCTGAGTCCCCTCAGCCTCTACTGCCATCGGGTGCTTTGAGCCAAGCTCCAGATTTGAGAGTTTTTTTCTACTGCCCCTCTGCTCCGCCTCGCCCCGCCTAGATGCCCACCCGTGCCTTGAAACTACACTTCCTTTGCTGGCTGCCAAGGTCCCAGCCCAGCCCTCAGAGCTAAGCTCTGGCCTGCAGCTTCCTGCTCGACAGCGGCCCTTGAAGGGCGCCCGCGCATGTTCAAGGTGCATCCTGGATGGCCCACCAGAATCTATTCCCACTCCCTAGTCCTCCTCGTCCCGATCAGCGGCACCGCCATCCAGTCTCTCCGACCGGAAATCTACTCAGTACCCCGACAGCAAAACAGATCCCACATCAGTGGTCTCCTCCGGTGCCTCCGGGAGCCAAGAAACCCTAACACAAACCACCATCACCTTCCGCAGGACCCCGAGCTTCTAACCCAGCGGTCACGAGCAGTGCGAGAAGGAGCGAGCTTCGCAGCACAAACCCGACCCCGTCAGGCCCCTCCGTGGCTCGCCATGTGCCGGGAGCGCCCGGCCCGGGTCTAGGAGGCCCTGAATCAGCAGGGCCCGCCCGTCTCCAGCCGCATCTCACACCCTGCTCTCGACGTCCCTCCCCAGAAGCCGCACAGCTCTCCCTCCGCGTGAGCGCCCACCGGCCACCTGCGCCCACACCCGGCCCCGGGCCCCCCACTGACCTCACACTGCCTGTTTCCTGCACAGCACGCTTCTCAGCCTTTTACATACTTACTTTTAGTCCCACATTTCTTGTTAATCTCTCCTGCTGCCGCCCGAGGTTCCTGCTCCAAGAGGTCCAGGCCTGGAGCCACTCCACCACCCGCTATGGGAATGCTTCCCCCTCTCCCACACAGGGAGGGTCCAGAGTGACCAAGACCTGAGGGTCACACCTGGCAGCCTGCGGGCAGGTCATACTCCCCAGGGTTTTAGTTAGGACTATCTGGAAGCTACAGCAAAGGTGAACTAGAACAACGGATGCCGACGTTTGCCAGGTTCACCTGTCGCGCTGGTCTTCCTCTCCACACGCGATCCCCCCTGTGCGAACACACTATTTATGCCTGAACCATTCAAAGTGAGTTGCAGGGGCACCTGGGTGGCTCAGTTGGTTAAGCGGCTGACTTTGGCTCAGGTCACGATCTCGCGGTTCGTGGGCTCGAGCCCCGTGTCGGGCTCTGGGCCGGCAGCTCGGAGCCTGGAGCCTGCTTCAGATTCTGGGTCTCCCTCTCTCTCTGCCCCTCCCCTGCTTGCGCCGTCTCTCTCTCAAAAATAAACAAACATTAAAAAACAAAAAATGAAAAGTGAGTTACAGACCCCACTGATACTTCACACCTTAATACCTGAGCAAAGATCTACCTTTAACACGAGGCCACTATCACCACCTCCAGATTTAACACGGATCCATCTGGCCGTACTACCTAATACAGTCCACATTCAAATTTCAGTTCATAAATGTTCTTGATAAAAGCTGCCCCTCCCCCCTCCCATCCTGAACAAGACCCAGTCCAGGGTCACGCGAGTACATGGAGCTGTCCTGTCTCTTAAGTTGCCTTTAATCTGGAACCATCTCCCCAGTACTTTTTGTCTTTCGTGATGCTGACATTGTGAAGCGATGTCTTGTGAAATGTCCCACATTCCGGAGCTGACCGTTTCCTCACGTCAAAGGCTTTCCAGGTGACAAACTCCCCTGGGTTCGTGCACCTGCACACAGAGACAGGCACCAAACTGTCTCCTAAAATCTACACGGTGGGGGCGCCTGGGTGGCGCAGTCGGTTAAGCGTCCGACTTCAACCAGGTCACGATCTCGCGGTCCGTGAGTTCGAGCCCCGCGTCAGGCTCTGGGCTGATGGCTCGGAGCCTGGAGCCTGTTTCCAATTCTGTGTCTCCCTCTCTCTCTGCCCCTCTCCCCGTTCATGCTCTCTCTCTCTCTGTCCCCAAAATAAATAAAAAAACGTTGAAAAAAAAATTAAAAAAAAAAAATCTACACGGTGAGTGCTTTTTTAGGGGGGAAGAAAAAGATCTGAAAAAGTCTTCAAGTCTGGACTCTCTTGAAACAACAACGACAACAACAACAACAGAACACGTGGTAGCTCTGGCCAGGTTCCGATGTGGCCACAGGAGCAGGGGCGGAGATGTGGCCACCCCTCCCCCGGATCCCTAACGCCACGGGGCCAGGCGAGGGCCACCTCGCTCACTCATAGGACTTGGCACAGCCGTGACCCAGCCCAGGTCCCCACGGTGACAGTGGGCCCACGCCCACGAGAGAACCTCGCTTCTTTGGGGACCCGAAGATGGGCTTCAAGCTCCAGCACAGGTAGGCAGTGACCCCACCTCTGCCCAAGGACAAAGTCCTACAACCCTCCCTGCAAAGCGTGAGCTAAGGAAGGGTGTCTTGGGTTATCCAAAACGCCCCAGAGGACATCAGGGCACCTGTCTAACTGCTTTCAGAATAACTCAGATGTTTAAAGTTCCACTGCCAGGGGCATGCTTGGAATGCAGACGGTTCACCTCAGGGGACCTGGCCAACTTCTAACCAGAGGGTCACCCCGCGAGAGGAGACAAAATAAACCCAGATGACATCCAGGACTCGGTGTTACTAAGATATCCCTTCGCCTGATCTCTGTTCTTAGAATATTTTACGCCCTTTCAAACTTGCAGCCATAACCCCAACACCCAAAGTCTCCGTCCACCAACTCGGCACAGAACGAATACAGCCAAAAACAATCACCCGCGCCCCCTCAACGCCCGCGGCTCTCTACCGAGAGCTGAATCTCAGGAGAGGAGACACCTTTTCTGCTCATCTATGCAGTCCCTTGACGTTTCTGAGGCTGCTCTGGCTTTGAAAAGAGTTCACTAAGCCCCTGTGTGAATAATGCAGTAAGTATTTTCCAGGTTGTACGAGACATGCAAGGGCCTGACTCAGCAAACGAGCACGTCCAAAGAGCCTGTTTTCTTCACAGGCTTGCTTGCTTGCTTGCTTTCTTTCTTTCTTTCTTTCTTTCTTTCTTTCTTTCTTTCTTTTTTTTTTTTTTTAAACTGGAATCTACCCAACTGAGGAGAATGTGAAGGACTCACTTTCTGGGAAGCCAGGTATTCCATGCCTCTCGCCAGCTGGTAGGTGCAGGACACCAAGTCCTTGAAGGTCATCTGCTCCTCGGGGACGCGGTTAATGTCATAGGAGTACTCCATCCCGGGGGGCCTGCGGGCTCGGAGGTATTCCCGGAGGTTGCCCTTCGAGGCGTACTCAACTATGACATAGAGCGGCCCTGCGGACGGAGTAGAGAAAGCAGCTCAGGAAGGCAACTACCCTTCCCAGATCTGCCCCCCCCGCCCGGGAACCTCAGCACAGTGTGAGCTCTCACAAGCCGGCGTTTTTTTTTTTGTTGAATTTGAACACACGGAAAAGCACACACAAAAACAGGACAGCGGCACCTCTCCTCTTCCCCAAAATGCCAATCGACACTTGGTCAAGAGAGCGAGCCCCCAGTCTTCCAGAAATAAACAGAGGTACGGCGAGTGCCCCCCTCCTGGCGCTCCAGTGCCCTCCTAGAGAGCAATGGCTATCAGAGATCTCTCTCTGCCCGTTCATTTTAAATCATTTTACCCACATATATGTATCGATAAGCAATGCACTGGTTTCCAGCACATAAATGCGTCGTGAGGATACGGCTTTGCAACATTTTCCCCCTACGTATTATCCTTGAGGAAGGAACCCAGTCGGGCTGATAAAAAAAAAAATCTAGATCATTCTTTTCAACAGCTATATATACATTCTACCATATAAATAGGCCACACTTTATTTACTTCTCTCTACTTATGGGCATTTACGTTGCTTCCAGGTTGGTCATGAACAAACGCTTCTGGCTACGCCTCCTTACACACACGTGCGATCCCTTCTCTGAGGCACAGGTCGGAGGTTGGCAAAGGACAGCCCGCAGGCCAAATCCTGCCCACTGCCTGTTTTTGCAATTAAATCGTATTGGCACGCAGCCAGGCCCATCCACTTCTGCATCGTCTGTGGCTGCTTTCTCGCTACCGGGCAAACGCGAGTCGTGGCCACCGAGACCCACGCTAAAGGCCACCAAACCAAAAATATCCACCATCACCCTCCACGGAAAGTCTCCCGACTCCCGGTCTCGACCTAAGAGAGAAGCTGCTGAGGCAAAGAGAGGATTTTCAAGTCTATTAATTATCCTCAGTCGGAGTCCCAAAGTGCCAGTCAGCTCCCCAGTGGGAGAAGCCAGGGCTCTGTCTCCCCCGAGGCAGATAACGTGTCCCTTCCTTCGACTCTCTCCTCTTCTAAGCTGGTCTTGGGAGCTCAGCCATCCGCTGCCCATAGCAAGACATGGCTTCCTCAATCCCCATTTTAAGGCATCTGTCACCCCAAACATAGGGTCTTCTTTTGAGAAACCCCTCTTAGCACCATCAGACAAAACCACAAGGAGCCTGTCCTTTCCGAACACCCTCCAGGTTATGGCCTCAAAACAGCAGGACTCTATAAGGCCCTCCCATCCAAAGCCACCCAACGCCTACCATTCCCCAGTCCCCCAGTACGGTCACAAAGTCGCCTTTGTGTTCATGGCCAGGAACATCTTCCTAAGGGGATTTTTAAAGAGAACTTTAAACATGCGCTTGAGGTGCCCTAGGAGCAAGATCCAAAAGTCCAACCGTTTCTAAAATGATGCTAACATTGAAGCGTAAATTATTTGGATGAAAGCATTTTTTCCTCCTACTCACCATCCTGAGTGCAGGCTCCCAGGAGATTTATGATATTTTTGTGTTTTCCAATCATCTTCATCATCTCCATCTCTGACACAAGATCAGAAAGATCCTTCTCTGTGGCATCATCTACAAACATTCGGTAAATTAAAAACCAGTTACTTTTCTCTTAACCCGTCAGCTGCTGCTGTAAGTCAGTGCCAAAAACGTAGTTGAAACAGCATGAAATTGAATTTTAGAACCAGAAAAGCCTTTCCAAATCATCTCCTTCATTTTACTGGGAAGGGGGCAAAGGCCCGGACGGGGAACTGCCCCGATCCGTGTCAAATAGCTAATTTGGGGTCAATGAGGTCAAAAGTCAGGACTAGAAATATAGACCTTCTTCTGCGAAAGGCCAATTCTTTTCTAGCAAACCTCACAAATTGGGGGAGCCGGGGGGGGGGGGAGGTGTTTAAATTCATCATGAAATAATTCCATCCTCTGGCAGATCTAAGGGGCCTCAGAAAAAACCTTATCAAACTTCAAGACGTCTGAAAACAACTGTGAGCGCATCAGGGGTGGGGAGAGGGACCCGGATGGGGTATGTCAAATCACTACAGACTTTCTCTAGACCAAGTGCTGCTAATCCAAGCCCCTGTAGCCCTTAGAAAATTCACAGACAGGTTCAGGGGGCACCTCATAACTGTGTGTATGTGTGTGTGTATGTGTGTGCACTCTGAGTGGGCAAAGGCCCATGCCTTCTATAATGGGTTTCTCAAAGGGGGCTGTGATTCTCAACATAAAAGAATTAAAGTTTTCTAAACTTTTGCTCTATAATTTCAAGAAAAGCGGCTTAGGTCCTACAGTCACAGGCTCACAGCTTCTAGAAAGTGGCAAGCCTCTTCCACGTGAACCTCTCTGAGCCAATTCAATATGGAACAATCTGCATTTACTAAAACAATGAGTTAAGGGAATACGTAGCAGCCTCACTGCAAAAAGCTTTTCAGCTTCACAAAAGGAGGAGCAATGCAATTAAGTGACTGGAGGGTAAGACAGACACACGGAGCACAGACAGGGCTGGGATGTTGCTGTGAGCCACCCACTGGCTGTAAAAAAAAAGGACGCCTGACAGGGCTCTGGGGCTAACGTCTTCCTCCATCCTGAAAGGGAGGACCAACCTGGGTACATCCAAAGAAATAACCCCCCCAGACCTCCACTTCTGAACTCCAGACGCCAAACAGAAGTTCTGCCAAAGGAGGCGGGAAGCCTGGGCCCTCCCCACACGTGCCCTGGCACGTGGCCAGGGGGTGCCAAGGTTGGCTGTTGTGGGGCACGCAGCCCACCACACCTGCCACGCAAGAGGGCCAGGGCGCACGAGGCAGGCCCCGGCCACACAAGACGAAAGCCAGAGGGCCACCTCTCTTGGTGGAGCTGAGACACGTGGGGTGGGGGAGCACAGTCCTCCCAGGCATCAAACCCCAACGTGAGGACCTCAAAACGCCCCAGTTTTCTTGGGAGCCATGCAGATCAACAACTTAAAAAAAAATTCATCTTTCTTACTCCTTCCACCTGCTACCTCCCCACACAGGGAGGGACAGGATCATCCCACGACAGCCCATGAAAGAAAGAAAGAGCCTAATTCAGGAAGCATCCACAAATGGGTCAGGCACCCATATTCAAGAACAGGTGTCTCTGCCCAGACACGTGGGAAAAACCGTCCTTTCTAAGATCCCTACGACAGGATTTATAATGTAACCGTTCCCTATAACTCGTCTCATAAAAGAATACTGTGGAGGAAGAAGTTAATGTTTGAAACGCCGTAAGCTCCTTGGACATAGGCACGAAGCAGGGCTAGGAGGTCAGTGCACAACGACATGTGACGTTCACGTCCCGGGGTAACTGCTCACATGGCCCAGAAGGTTCTGCCCAGCCACCGATCCTGCTGGTGTCCGTTTAGCTTTCTAAGGGATTCTCCCAGACCGGTGTCAATTCTGTTTTGTTTCTCTTACAAAACAGAAGGTGTGACCTCCTCTCCCTGCACCCCCTCACTCCCTCCAAAAGGGTCAACCTTCCTTTATTTGTAAGGGAAGGTTTGGGACCCAAATCCAAGAGGCCGATGCTCCTCTAAATTAATCAATCATACGTGAGTTGCTACTTTCTAAGCATCTACAAAAATAGAGGGAATAGGAAATCACGGTCATCACCTAGGAGCTGACGAAGAACAATCTGGGAGGCTACCACTTTCTAACAAAACTGGCTTTTCTTTCTTGTAAGTGCACACAGCTCAAGATAAATCGTCTGTCCGGGATGCTGATTTATATGGAAAACTTCTCAACCCCTAGGTCAACTATGTGCTCTCTGACCCCTGCCATGATAGAGTTCACATGCCACAAAAGGAACATTCTTGATAAGACTTTCCACCCCTTTCCCACCCCCACCCATCCCCCTCACCCCACTCACCTTTCAACATCTTCACTGCCACGGTGACTGCTTCCTTGGGCTTCTCTTTGTCAATCCCCACTGCTTCGGCCATGACCACTTGCCCAAAGCAACCTTCCCCCAGAGGTTTGCCCAGCGTCAGCCTAAATGTGTAAATAGGGGATTAGCACACGGCATCTGGTGAAGGGGTGTAGCGAGGGAAATTCCAGAACTAAATATAAAAATCTTTCAGCGGCTTGCAAAAGCATGGAGCATTTATCATATGGAACTAATGAGACCTGGGGTACACACGCGCTTGAGTATTTTCTTAGTGACGTTTTAGAGAATGTCAATTACGGGTGGAACAGCTATTAAATTTCACATTTGTGTTCACGATTTATTTTCTTTGTGGAAGGTATCCTCGCTAGTGAGGTGGTCAGCTTTCCTAAGTGCTAACAATGCGGAGCTTTTGATCTTGAGCCAATTGAATATTTGTAATTTAGAATGTCTCAAAGAAAAAATGTTAAAGCTGTTCTTTTTTTTTTTTTTTTTTTTTTTCTGTCTCTGTGAAGTGAGGTCTTTAAAATCACTATTATTCAAATACCAATGGATTTTACGGTCACATTCCTGGCCAAGTTACATGATATGAATCTTAAACGCATTTCAAGGAATCTCTAATTTTTCCCTAAAGGAAAAAGAAAATTCTAGAAATTGAGGGGACTCTCTTTTGACCTCACAGTTTAGAAAATCCTTAACTACCCAAAATTAATAATGAAGAAAATCCAGAGTGAACACAAGGAACTGTATTTCTAAGCTCAGAAGCTCGGTGCACACCATACTAATAGCCATAGATTTGTCTCTGGGCATTCTCGAAGCCAAGAGAACAGAGAAATCTTTGGGATACTTATGAATGTGGTTTTTTCACTTAAGCACAACACAGTGAAGTATTAAGCTGCCCTTAGTAAATAAACACTATTTATGATAAGCACACAATGGTTTGCAAAAGCTAAGCAAAGACTGAAGGCGGCGTATGCTATGCTGAGGTCATTCTGTTTCTATCCTGAACTAAAATTAAATTTAATATCTTGGCAGAAAATAAACATTTGCATTGGAAAAATGGCTAATTTATGTCCTATTGCCCCGCTACGACAAGCGTAACAATCCTTTCTTTGTATAACTTCTGCCTCCAATCTAATAAACTGCTTCTAAATAGCCTTCATTCACTGGAAGTCTGCTCCACCTACGTTTGTGCTAAACTCCGTTTTGAAATGCCTAGCGCTCAGATTTTCCGCACTGAGGGTCCTCCCCCAAGGTGGGAGCTAACGGTCAGGCACACACAGACTTCCACTGTTGGCTGCAGCGTCACAGGCGACAAAAACCGTGCACTGAGCCTGAGAGCTGGGATTTCTTACGATACGATCGCAGCCCCCTAGTTCAGTCCTATTCGTGCAGGAATGTGCACACCCTCCGACTGGTACACTCAAACGAGGGAGCGAAGTGGCTTGGTGAGAAACAACCCCGTTCTCGTTCCACCTTCTCCAGGGAAGGAAACCACACCTTGTGTTTTCTCTGATGCCTCCCCAGTTATTGTTCAAGAAACAAGTCCCGAACGAAGAATGGTCTTTTCGCTACAGGACACAAACACACTGGAAATTACCTCCATTAGCTCTCTTGACAGAGTGACACCTGTAGAATTATTTGGTCCTAGCTTATGGCACACATTAGTATCTCGAAATTGGCTGCTGGGAAACAAAACTGGTGTGGAGTTGGGTGAATCGAAATCACAGGTGCCATGTAAGCTACCTCTCTTCCCAAAGAGAGCTCGTCATACCCAGTCTCTAGAAAAGCTTACCTTGGTACCTCCAAGTTTGTGTAGGAGTTTCTTTGATTGTAATTAAACACTTCTCTGACTTAACTTTAGGGAGATAACTGCAAATGCCAAGACAGACAGGGAGTGAAAGCTGTATCCCAGCCAGGCAAGAGGTTACGGCAGGTGGGGGAATGTAGACGTATAGTCTGGGATGTCCACCTTCTACTATTCCCAATGTTCAGATTCGAACGACTACAACAAGTGAGCTGACGGTCTTCAAGGACCGTCATACTTTGTCTTCTGGGCAGGACCAGAAATAGAGGGCTGGGAGCACAAGATCTGCCTCACAGACTCTCTGCCTGGCCCCACCATCTTCTTGATGTTTGTGGTTCAGAGCTCTCAGCCTACCCGTACAGGAAGGGAAACACAAGGCAGGGAAACTCAGAAGCCAAGAATTGTGCTCAGTCCTGGGAGGTCAATACTATGATCTTTAGTTTATAAAAATGGAAGTTCAGAAAATCAAGGTTGCCTAGCCACTGGCTAGCTGAACCAGGATTCAGATCCAGTCCAAGAGAGCCCAAATACGTGGACATCAAGCCAGATCAAGAGATAAACAGCTCCCGGTAATGCCTTCCACAGAGCCCGGGTGGGGATGCTGATTAGAACAAACATCGGATCAGAACACCTCCACACCATCCACTAAGGAAAATACTACGGACCACGGGAAATTTGATGTCAGATACCATATTTGAACCATTTCAGCCCCATATTACATGAATAACCATTAAAAACAGCCAACACTGAGTGAAGACTCCTAGGGCAATTTGTATTTTACATTTAATTTCTCCAAAGAAATGGACTACAGAACAGTCATGTTCTAGTCACCAGCAGCTGGAAGGTCACATGTGTTTTTATAAGTGAGATATTTAGTCCATGTGACTGGGTATGAATGATCTAAACAGTAAAAAAAAAAAAAAAAAAAAAAAATGCTAACAAGGTACCATCTTGTTTGGAGACCAGCCATGCCTAGTAGCTGTTTTTAAAGAACGATTAAAAGTGAGAGAATCAATTCTTTTCTTTTTCAGGAGGTGGTTAGAAATACAACCTCACTCACTCCTGTTGACATCGTCAGACATGACCTTTGCAGTTAAGGACCATAAAAAGAAAATGTCAATCCAACATCCCCATTTAGACCTAAGTCTCCATCTGGGGATGTGTCCAATGGAAATACTCACTTATCTCTTGGAAACTCCCACTTTGGATCTTCTGGAAGTTCGTACTCGGAGACCCCTGCCAGCATGGGGGTGTCTGCCGTTGAGGAGAGGCGTGTGGTTATCCTCACCAGCGGGGTGTTGGAGTTCATGGAGGAGCTGGACTCGGCAGAAACCTGGATGCAAAATGCAAAGACACAGATGTAATCCTGGCTCCACCTGAGAAGGCTGGCAGCCGGCCAGGGCCCAGCCAGATGGTCGATTCTTAGGAAGAAAGGTGGGAGGGCCGGCCAAAGTCAAGAATCAGATTCCAGCTCCTCTGTCTTCCTATCTCGGCAGCACCACATCTCACCCACCTCCTATGCTCCCAAGACCGGGTTTGCAAACATCTTTAGACAGCACCCGGTCAAAATAGAAGTCATCTTTCTGTCCGAATTCCTCACAACAGCCACCTGAGGACACAACAACAACCCCATGAGCTTCATTACTGCCTTGTTACCTGTCCCGGAGCCCCACATGACCAATCTCCCCATACACCAGCTCATATCATGAATCAATTCTGTGCCTGTGAAATTCCGTAAAAACTTTTTGTTAGACGATCAGCTCTCCGATATGGCGTCTGTCTTTTGGAACGAAAAGCCAAGCGTCTCAAGGAACTAGCTCTAGGATTTGAATGTGAAGGGCATCCCATAGCTCCAAGGGTCTTAATTCAAGGTAACCGGAGACCCAGGCACTGAGGGCCATTCTCTGCTTCCCCCCTAGTCCTTCTGGGAACCGGTGACGCCCAGGCCATTCGACGGAAATCAACTGCCTCTTTGTAGAGGCTAATGGATTGAAAGCGTGGGGCAAAGAGTCAAGGAGAAAAAAAACAAAACGCATCCTTGTATTCATAATGATGTGGGAAATCTCCTCTTCCATTTGAAGATTGCAAGGGCTACACCGAGTTTTCTCATTCACCCCCCAACCATTTCAGTCCGCGTCTGACAAAACGGTTACTTCTTAAATACGGTGTCTTTCCTGGGCTAGTTTCTATAAGGAAAACACATGTGGAGCCCACTTGAAGGCCAATCCCGAGGATGACTACACCATCCTGGTACAACTGTGGGCTGCTTGACCACCACCTCACTCTAAACCATGAACAAGACTTTGGCTCAAGAAAGTTGGAACATGAGGCTTAACGTGGTCCATCAAAGCAGCCCGCAGTTCCTCTCTGGTTCTGTCCCCTGCAAGACTGCCCAGGTCAACAGGACTCTCCAGCTATGCTTACAAACACATCTTTTTTTTTTTTTTAAGTTGTATTTATTTATTTTTTGAGAGAGAGAATGAGCGGGGGAGGGGCAGAGAGAGGGGGACAGAAGATCCGAAGCAGGCTTTGTGCTGACAGCAGAGAGCCTGATGTGGGGCTCAAACTCACCAACTATGAGACCATGACCAGAGCTGAGGCCAGATACATAACCAACTGAACCACCCTGGCGCCCCCAAACATACCTTTGAAGTTAAGGTGGCAAGGACCGAGGGCAGATAAACATACTTAGTTGCGATGACCTTTCGCGGGGTAGAGTTTGAACCATTCCCGCGGGGAACAGGAAGACCCATACTTTTCCTGAGACAAAAATCTTCATTCTCTCCTTTGTAAGCCCAAAGTGCCCTGAAGGCAGGGAAAAATCCAAGAAGAGCCCAAGAATGGACTGGGGTGGGGGTTTGAGGTGGAGTCATTTTAGGAATAGGAAGTTGGTTTCGGTATTAAAATCAAGATGTATGGAGTGCCTGTTTGGCTCAGTCAGTTAAGCATCCGACTCTAGATTTCAGGTCATGATCTCACGGTTCCGGGGATCGATCCCCACATCGGGCTTTGTGCTAACAGCTCAGAGCTTCCTTGGGATTCTTTCACCCTTTCTCTCTGCCCCTCCCCTGCTCATGCTCACCCTCTCTCAAAAATAAATAAAATAAATAAAAAATAAAATCAAGACGTATGGGATTTTTAACCCAGAATTTCTATCATCTTTTAAAACGTACAAGAGAACATTTCTGAGCCCTTCTGAGCGGTCTTTTGACAGGGGCATTTACTCTTAAGCTTTACATGCAGAGTATGAGCAAAGTCATTCGCTGGAAGCAATTTAAAAATAACTTTTTGGGGCACCTGGGTGGCGCAGTCGGTTAAGCGTCCGACTTCAGCCAGGTCACGATCTCGCGGTCCGTGGGTTCGAGCCCCGCGTCGGGCTCTGGGCTGACGGCTCGGAGCCTGGAGCCTGTTTCCGATTCTGTGTCTCCCTCTCTCTCTGCCCCTCCCCCGTTCATGCTCTGTCTCTCTCTGTCCCAAAAATAAATAAACGTTGAAAAAAAAAATTAAAAAAATAAAAATAAAAATAACTTTTTAAAAAGGAGCTGAAGAATCGTAACTTTTGGAGCTGAGAAAGACCTCACGGATAGACTCGGCTCCAAGAGGCTGAGGCCTCACACCCAAGTGTCTAAGCACTCAAATGGCAGGAGGAGGAAAGGACAAAAGGTAACTGTGTCAACTCCCGTGGAATCCAGTACTGCTCCCCACTAATGCCAGGGACTAGGCAGGGACGGCACCCTGGCCAAACAGACAACCGGGAGCACCCCCTCCAGACTCCACGTGGGCCCCAACTCACTGCGCTACACGGCCTCGGCTACAGGGCTCTCAGAAACCAGGGTCCCTCAAAAAACATCAAGATGTACACAGTTTTCAGCGACCACACAAACATCCTGAGCTCCATCCGCGGAGAAGGAATCAGAAAGATTCAGGACTGGGTTTGGCCAAAGATGCTTCCCCAAACCCTAGCACCCTGCACCAAGGCCATGTGCTATGGATACAGAAGGAGGCTGGTGTTGTCAAAGACAAAACGGTCTTCCGGAACGTTCTCCCACACAAAGAGGCAAAGGTCACCATTCACGGCAATGGGAACTGGTCCCTGAGGGTCACGGGCAACAAGAACCAACCAGACTTGGAAAAGTCAGTCTTGGGACGAGACGACACAGGCCCCCAACGGCCGCGGTCTGGCAAATCCTGCAGCCAGGACTCTCTCCGCGAGGCCAGCCGTGTAGTCTGTCATCATCAGACCCGCAGGAATTCCAGAATTCCACTATCGCTGCATCTGGTGTGCTGCCATCGATGACGATGAGGGGAAACCCCACGGAGAAGAGGGGGCACAGTTCTGGGTAAAGAGGAATGTCTTCAAACTCTGCTCTTAACAGCAGCAAGGAGTACAGGCTATGGCATAAGAGAGCGGCCTCCCCATGTGGGGCATGAGAACACAACCTTTTTTTTTTTTTTTAACTTTCAGGAATAATATAGAAGAGATTGAATAGTGGCTAACCTTCGGGGGCGGGGGGAGAGAGAGAGAGAAGACTCACAGTTGAGGGAAGGGGCAGAACTCATCTTACCTCAGAACTTTCCAAGTCGTTTGAGTTTTATCACCAGGCATATGTATTTCTTTTTATGTTTTAGAAAAAGCACTTTTTTTTTTTTTTTACCGTTTATTCATTTTTGAGAGACAGAGAGAGACAGAGCATGAGCAGGGAAGGGGCAGAGAGAGAGGGAGACACGGGATCTGAAGCAGGTTCCAGGCTCTGAGCTGTCAGAGCACAGAGCCCGATGCGGGGCTCGAACCCAATAACTACGAGATCGTGACCTGAGCCGAAGTCGGGACGCTCAACCGACTGAGCCACCCAGGCGCCCCCCGAAGAAGCACTTTAACAATAAAAATATTTTTTAGAATGGTAGGGATCTGAATTGAGGAAGGTAGAACTGTCCCAGGAGGGGGGAAAACAGCAGAGCACACGTGCTTGACATCCAGTGACTTCTAAAGGAGTTAGAAATGACCAGATCACATGGGCCGCCTGGGTGGCTCGGTCAGTTGAGCAACTGACTCCTGGTCTCGGCTCAGGTCATGATCTCATGGTCATGGGATCGAGTCCGTGTCAGGCTCTGTGCTGAGATTCTCTCCGCCCCTCCCCTGCTCGTGTTCTCTCTCTCTTTTTCCTTCTCTCAAAATAAATAAACTTAAAAAAAACAAAAACAAAAACAACGAGAGGATTGCTTTTGCAACCTTTCCCGGCACTACCGGGCTGGGTTTTGTGGCATCTTTGCATCCTCCCATGTGGGCACGCCGGTGACCGGGCTTGGCCTAGCAGCCAACTCTGGTTGGTACCCTTCCTCTGCTAACTGCTTACGACACGGGGCTCCACTCAGGTGGTGGCTTTCTGACCAACGGGACCACCCGGGGGACTACGTGCCGGTTCCAACGTTGGCCAACTGTGAGCGCCTTGGAAGTCGTGGAACCTTCCTAGACTAGAGTTTCCTACCCGTCGAAAGGAAACCAGGAAAGTTCCCACCCCACAGACTTACCATGAGGGGAAAATGAGGTCACACCCATAAAGCATTTAGTGCTGAGCCTGGCACTGGCGAAGAGTTCGGTTGATATTTGCTACCAGCGTCGCGACTGTTTCTCCTAGCGCCTTTTCAGAATCCTTGGCTGCCCAGATCCAAGGGAGCTCAGGACCGGCAGCCCCTCCGGGGAACCTGGAAGACCTGCAGCTTGCGGGCGTTTTGTGTGGGAGATGCTGTCACACTGTGTGCTCTGGGAAGACCGGAACCCCACCGGCAGGGAAGGCTGACTGCAGGACAGGACGTGCCTTCCTAGTTTGGAAGATGAGACCCTCTGCTCACAGCCGGGATGGGCCGGGGCTCCAGCAAGTCAAAGAGCAAACCCAAGAAATAAAGGATCCAGGAGTCAGGGGTCGGTCCCGGGGCAGGGGGAAAGCGTAAGAACATCCTAATGACAAATATGGCTTAGGGGCTGCTGAAGAAAAGAAAAACTTACCAGTCAGAAGTTAACTGCTCTGCGGCTAACCTATGACCCGTAAGGAATCTTTGCCCACAGACCCATGGCAAAAGTTCACGTACATATGCAGCTTCCTCCGAACGATCTCCACAAGGTTTTCGTGTCAAAGCTTTTAAAACCGAAGCCCTCTACGAACTTTGTTGCTATCACTACTGTTCAAACTTTAAAACCGTGTTTACAGAAAGGGTTACTTATGGAGGTTTTGTGCCGATGAAGGGTAGAGGTTTACATTCAACGTGCAAATCTGGAAAATACTCTTGTAAGAAGCGCAAAGGGGAGGAAAGGTAAGAAAATGCCAGAGGTATATAAGAAACTACAGAATCTGGTCACTCTGTGAAGGTGTATCTTAATTTGACCTCCACGCGTTTTTTACTGAGCTTTTAAAATCCCCTCTGGGACTGTAAACTCGGGCTGGCTTTCTCTTCACTCTGCTTCTGCTGAGAGCGAATGTGTTTCCGGGGCTGGGTACAATCTTCTGCAGGCGACTGGTTCCTCCACGAAATACTGCGTTTCGCTAGAGTGTCTTCCCTTCGGGACCCTCAAGTAATCCCCACTGTCCACCTGTGAATCCCTGGACTAATTCAGGACTAGGAGACTATCGCTTTTTTTTTTTTTTTGCACGAAATCATTATCTACCCCATTGGATATTCTATCTAATTTAAAAGTAGTCCACCAATGGCAATAATTAAGTCACTGGCGAACAATACACACTAACACTCTCAAATAAACCGCCTTCTCACTCCTCAATCCTGGCAGGCACGATTTTGGCATGTATGTTGTTTTCTGTCTCCATTCAGCTCCCCCCTTTCCGGACTCTCTTTAACACGTGCCATAAATCAAACTTCTAACAAAAGGTGCGTTTCGCGTATTTCCCCGGTATATATGGGAAACTAAGCAAGGAAGTGGCTTTCTTCTTTTCCTTTTAAAGGGCCACCAAGAAAGAGAGTCATTTCTGTACACTAGAGTAGACTGAACAAAGGGAGGGTAGGGGGACTCACAGAAAACAGGGCAGATAGAAGCAAGGAGGAGAGGGGGGACACACGGGTGTCACTAATTCCTGACTCTGAAGCTGGGGATCCCCTAAACCAGAACATTAAGGCCCCGAGTTAACATACTTGTGCTCTAAGCCCTGTCCACCCCTCCCCAATGGCCAAACAAAATGTTTTCACCACCTCAAACCAGGCGGCTGGGATAAAGGTTTGAGGGGTTTCTGGGGTTGGATTCTGTTTCCCTCCATAACAATATTTAAGTCATCAGGCAAGGCGGTTTATCAGTTTTCTCCCTCACCAGGTCTCTGCCTCCCCCCGGGGCTGCAGCCTGGGATTCCATGAGTAAACCCATCAAAGCAATGACTCACCGGTCCTGGATGGGCTGGTGCTTCTTAGAAGATCCCATCAGCCAAAATCCAAATTAGATCTCAAACTGTCCTATCTTTCAGAGGCTGAGAGGAGCTAACAGCCCAGTGGGAACCAGGGAGGGCGAGGCACCCACATGGAAGGGAAGGTTCCAGCTAGCCATCCATGACTACCCTAATAACCCAAGCGTTTTCTGGAACCAGGGAGATTTCATTAGACCATCTGACTAACCAAAAGGTGGAGAATCTTCCAATATCATGACATTTAGCTGCCAGACGATGAATGAGCTTCGAGAAGTGGAACCCTCCTTCACAGAGTTCAGCGTGTTTAATACCCACGAAGGCACAGCCCCCAAGAACTGGCTCCTGAATCACATGCACCCAGCCGGTCCCCCCACAGCTTCTGTCCCGTTCGTCAGGCCCCTGGGAACATGCCACTTATCTCAAAGATATTGTTAAAAAAAAAAAAAAAAGATGACCTTGGGGCACGTGGGTGGTGCAGTTGGTTAATCGTCTGACTTCAGCTCAGGTCATGATCTCATGGCTCCTAAGTTCCAGCCCTGCATCAGGCTCTGTGCTGACAGCTCAGAGCCTGGAAACTACTTTTTTTTTTTTTTAATGTTTATTTATTTTTGAGACAGAGAGACAGAATGTGAGCAGGGGAGGGACAGGACAAAGAGGGAGACACGGGATCCGAAGCAGGCTCCAGGCTCCGGGCTGTCAACACAGAGCCCGGGGCAGGGCTCCAACCCACGAACTGCAAGATCATGACCTGAGCCAAGTCGGATGCTCAACCGACTGAGCCACCCAGGGCCCCCTGGAGACTACTTTAGATTCTATGTCTCCCTCTCTCTCTGCCTCTCCCCTGCTTGTACTCTGTTTCTCTCTCAAAAATAAATAAAACATTAAAAACAAGAGGACCTTGATCTAACCATATCAGCAACCAAGAAGGTGAAAGCAAAGCCTCAGAAAAAGACCCTGGGGGCCCTTCTCAGCGGTGAGTAGTGGCGGGAGTGTGCCCTGCATGCACATGTGTGCCCCTACCCAGGAGACGGTTTTATCTGTTTACGGCAAAAGTGAAATGTCCATCCTGCCCTATGGAAACTTCTGGCTCCCGAGAAGGAAACTTACGTACTCACCGAAAAACTGATTCACCAAACCCAGCAATACCACATGCCTCCTGAACAAACACCCTCCGTTTCCTCTGCACCCCTCCCCACGAACGCCCCGCTGATGTGTGCAGCTCACAGAAAGGGAAGCCCTCTCTTGAACTCGTGGGTGTATAAAGGCTGCTTCACAATGACTGTGGCTGTCCCCTGGCAGCCTGGGCACCTGCTCGAGAGCTGACAAGCTCATGAGGACACCCCCTCTGGGCTGGCCCCCTTGATCACGCTGATGCCAAAGGAACAGGAGCAGGTGAGCAAGTGGCCGGCCTGGTGTCCGAGCCCCGGCACTGAAAACAGCACGAGCCCCTGTCAAGGGACACGGGGAGATGCCGGCTGCCACCTGCCTCCTCCGACTAAAAAGTTCTCTCTTTCCTCAAGCATCAAAATGCATAAAGAGCCTCAAAAAACTCACAATTCCTGGGAAATGAACACAAGGAACTTCTTCTTAGCTACTGGAGCAAAGTATTTTTGACTCAAAAAAAAAAAAATAACAAACGGAGACATCCTGTAACCGTTAAGTCCGGTCCAAATTAGTAAATGTCAAGAAGGAAACACTCACAGTAGGATTAGAAGAAGAAGAAGAAAAAGAAAGAGAAAAAAAGGAAAAGGAAAAACATGACTCCTCTCGTTCTAAAAGGAGGACAGTGATTGAGGGGGTTGAGTGAGATGCGGTGTGTGTGTGTGTGTGTGTGTGTGTGTGTGTGTGCGCGCGCACGCACGTGCGCGCTGGTGGAGGGGGGAGGGTCAGGGCCAAGAAGCAAATACTTGGTCTCTATCATGAAGACTCTCGGTGTTACCTGCGTCATAGAGGAGGCTGGGCTAATACAGCATGAAAAGTGGCCTCACAAGTAACTAGGAACAGCCCATCCTTAAGACATCTGGTTACAGGCTCACCTGTCGCCAGGGGAAAGTATGTTTGGCATCTCCGTGGTATTTTCTCTGTCATCAACATCTCTGCCGGCCTTTATGGGGCCTTTCACTCCAGCTACACTCCAATAACCCTCTTGTACCCAGATACCTGACAGGCACCTCCTCCTCTACCAAAGGGGCCGTGCTTCCTGACGGCGCATTCTTCGTAAAGAATCGCACAACCCATTTCGACATCTATGAGGAGCTAAGGTGTGTCAGCATCCCCCCAAATAAATTAATCTCCCAGAGATTTGTGCGCTTTCCTCTGCTTCTTTATTCTACTTGACCTTACTAAAACCCAAGA
The DNA here is from genome assembly GCF_018350175.1 of Felis catus. NCBI lineage: Eukaryota > Metazoa > Chordata > Mammalia > Carnivora > Felidae > Felis > Felis catus. The sequence continues at coordinate 77,471,306 of NC_058378.1, forward strand.
CCACTACATATGATGGCCCCCAAATCACCTTGGAACCACTGGTGAAGGTGACAGGCCGTATCTTGCACAGAACCTGGGTCGGACCAAGCCCTCAGGAAATTATGATAAAGAAAGGAAGCAGGCGAGGGCGGGGGGAGAAAAAAGGAGACGACCTAGTGTTCCCTTCGATCACACAGGGACATGAAGGAAGCATGATCAACCGAGGTGGAGACGGACAAAGACGAAAGGCCAGTGAGCCGAAGAGAAACGAAAATACGATGACTAGGGTTGAGTCAAGGAGATTTTAAGGGCAGCTGCCTCTTTTATATGGAAGTAAAAAGAGCACTGTAACAGCTGCAGAGAAAAAGATGATGCAATCATTATGGGACAATCGTCTAGCTACACCAAATTGCAGGTTTCCTCCAGAAGGTAGCATTTTCCCCTGGTAGGAAAAAACAACAAATCATAGAGATGGGAACACCACTCCCTTCTTCAGCTCCCTGAGGTCAGGTTCTCAAGACGGTGGCTGTAAGAATGGCCCGGAGGTCGGGGCGCCTGGGTGGCGCAGTCGGTTAAGCGTCCGACTTCAACCAGGTCACGATCTCTCGGTCCGTGAGTTCGAGCCCCGCGTCGGGCTCTGGGCTGATGGCTCAGAGCCTGGAGCCTGTTTCCGATTCTGTGTCTCCCTCTCTCTCTGCCCCTCCCCTGTTCATGCTCTGTCTCTCTCTGTCCCAAAAATAAATAAACGTTAAAAAAAAAATTAAAAAAAAAAGAATGGCCCGGAGGTAACTGGAAAGGAGGAGGGAGGGGAACGGGTGGTCACAGCACCTGAATGTCACTGAAGGCGCCACCTGGCCATGTGAGAGTCACCTTCCAACTGGCCTCTCCCAAAGTCAGACAAGCAGCCCCATCATTATTTCCCTAGCCCCAAGAATGACAGTGGTGTGGTTTCAGTAACAATAGCATTCTTGGTGGCAGGAGGGACCCAATGGGCACCTTGATTTCCCTTGCTCTTAACACAATTTGGGCAATCACCTGCACTTGACACACCCTCCAAATGCTACCCTCGGCCTCTAGGAAGAATAAAGAACTGCTTGATACGTGGCTTCCAACGAGTCAACAAGGACCCATTCAGCCCGGAGCCCGGAGCTGGGTTGAGAACAGCCGGTGCCATGCCAAAACCGAGGCTGGCCAACTGGTTCCTAATCCGTCCTAATGCCTGATCCAGAAAATGTCATCGCCACCTGAAGTCCCGGGAGGGGCAGAGCTGGGATTAACCCAGAGTTTCTCGGAGTGCAGTTCAGAATCACCGAAGGACCTGCTTACACGCAATACAGATCCCTGGCCCCATTCAAGACCTACCGAGCTCGAATCTCTGGGGCTGAGACGAAGGAATCTGCAATTTTAACAAATGCCCTGTAAATTCTACTAAAGCATGCACTGAAACAGAGCCAGTGAGTTGGCCATTTTACTTGCTGTTTCAAAAGAAACAACACCGCCCCAAATGCTTTGCTTGTAGACACTTTCCGTTCACATCTGCCTTCCCCTTCTGTCTTCGTGAACACAGAGGAAAGGGTCAAAGCGTATCCTGTCCCACTCGCCTTTGGAGGCTTGGTTTAAAGCAGAGGTGCAGGGGCTCTCTTGCCCCGTCTCCCCAAAGCAAAATTAAACCAATCAGGACGCACACAAGAGCAAAAGGTGACCGCCAAAGACCAGACACGAGGCTGAAGACAATCTGTCGCTCGTTGGATACAACAATCATTCTACCACCAAACCCACAGCCACACTTGTGAACGATTAACAATAACATAATATATGCATACATTTCTATTTTAAGAATCAGAGAGGTCGAGCCAAAACCCAGTCAAGACAGACATCGCAGTCTGGTTTAAATCAAGCGGTAGTTCAGATCCATCTTTAGGGCGTAAGTTTCTGACCTTGATTTAAAAAAAAAAGATAAGTCAAAGAGAACTAACGCCCCTGTCTTTCTAACTCGTGGCATAAGCCGGTCTCAAAAAAAAGCATTAGATCGCAGGGGACACAAGTGGCCTGTGGTTCAAAAAGACCGCTACACCTGAGCCTCAAAGACACAAGGGCGTTGCCTCCCTGTGTTATTTCCAGTTCTGCTGATTAGCTCCGAGAGTCTCCCACCATCATGCTCTCCTGCCCTTGGAACTTGACTGACCCCCCCCCCCCACCCTGCCCCGCCCCGGGGCACCAGGACTTGACTCTCCAAGCCCCAAATACTAACTGGACGGCCACTAAGAGGCATGTTGGGGCCACTCACACAGTGAAAGCTCACAGGAGCAGATGGCATCGAAGCAGAGAAAAAGACCCAAGGGCTGGCTGGGACACGGGGGAGGAGTAAACTTCTTCAAACTCTTTATCTACTTTCTGTTACCTGTCTCCGCAAGGGGATGCGCTTGGTCAGCTTGTGCACAGCGGGCTGGCTGCTGAAGTCCGGCTTCTTGGTCGTGGTCTTCATTCGGCACAGGATGACCGTCACCACCATACAGGCAATTAGGAAGACCCCTATGCAGTAAATGGCTATCTCCAGGTAGTCTGGGGAAGCCGTAATCTCCTTTTCTCTTACAGGAGCTGGAGTGCAGACCACAGGGGAGGAACAGATAAGCAGGCCACAGAGTTAGGACACGGGCTTGATGCGCCCTGGCACAGTTAAACGAAACACAAGGTGACAACCATTCCCAAGGACGGGTTTCCCTAATGACTCGAGGCTGCAGAAAGGCCCGGGCTACGGGCCTGCCGTGCACCTCTCCCCATGAAGGCGAGCAACCAAGGGCTCCTCGTTTTACCACCAGGGCCCACACGGCCACTCTCTCTAGCCTCAAGGGGCCTCTGCAATGCAGAGATCACGGTGGACTAGCTCCCACCAAGGCACAAAGAGCAGGCTACAAGGCTACATTCTGTTAGGCATTCGGGCACAATGCGACAGTTAACCACACCTACGAAAAAACGGACTGTCTTCCACGGTGGTCTCTGAGGCCAAGCAAATTTAAAATTCTTAAATACAAACAGTGCCCACTTTTGCATCTGAAGGGATCACTCTTATTTGGATAAAGCTCTTCCAAAGGAAGATGGGACAGGGTAATTTACCCCAGACGAACACACTTTCATGTGAAATGAAATAAATATTCATCTAGTAGGGCTGGCCCGGAAAAGTTTCAAATTTCTTAATACAGTCCAGCCTGGTATTCCACGCAACAAATAAATGCATTTCATTTAAAGACCAAATTGCTTTTAGTATAGAATCGCTATGCCCATACCATGAAAAGCTGGTAATATTCCCTCATCGATTACCATTTGCAATTTGTGTCTCTGGTTATACTGATGTCACTACAGTGTTTCTCTTGAACACAGAAATGGTGTTCCACGTGGGTAGCACGTTCGTCTACCAACTTGCAATAAACGATATCCGCTCCCTCCTTCGCCCTCAAGGCTCATCAAGCTACAGGCAGGGTATTTCCGAACAGTACTTTTCTCAAACTGTGTTCTTACAGTTAATGTGCTAGTACCGTCGGGCAAATTGGTTAAGGGGGGCCAACTACGCACCTGCGGAATGCAGTACTACAGGTAAAAAAGCAAGCTCAACGTAAGAGGCATCTCATTGTTTCAAAGCAAATATTCACAGAGCAGACTCACGACAAAAGGCAGAATGGATACAAATGGTATTATTTAAAGCTTATGCGTTGTAACCAGAAAAATACTTGCATGACAGTCAAAACCTCCAGCAACACAGCACAAGATGAAACGATCGACTTATTTTGACGGGATATACAATAAGCATGCAGGTAGGCACGGCACTCTAAACATAAGCGATTAATAACTGCCGTGGGACATCACGAGCTGGCAAACCAGTCAGTCTGTGCAGTTTCACGAAGGCAATGACAAAGGCACAGAGGCAGTAGGTAGGGATTATCAGGAAAAGTTCGACCAGGACAGAGATGTCGGTTAAAGATCCAGGCAGCAGCAATATGTAGGCAACGGGGCTTCACCGATGTTGATTTCTCCGCAGGGCAGAAATAACATCAAGCCCGAGATGGCAAGAGCATGCTTTGCAGGAAAAGCAAGCCGAGGGTCCACTTTATTGTAACACACGGCAAGCCACCGATTCCCGAGGTAGGTAACACACTGCTTCTGTACACCCTCTGTGCAGAGGTGGGGCTCCCCCGGCACCTCGGCAGACATCCATCTATTTACATATCATTAAAAAAGAGAGAGTGGAGCAAAGTAACAAAAGTGCACATGGGATTTCAGCGAAATGGAATCTGAGATGAGAAAAAACTACTTTGTATGTTACAAAGTAATTTCAACGTCTTCCTTAAGGGAAACAGGGACGGGTGAGAATTTGTACGTTGACTCCGTGACTCACGATAAATGTTAAGATCCCTCTGGGTTTTTTAAGGATGAAATTTTACCTGATCATTCACGTGAGGGTGGGATCTCATTGTGAGTGAAATTTCCAAAGGCAACTGTCTTATCCCTGGGGGATCATTTTAGACATTTTAAAAAAAATCTCTATGCCGGGATAAAAGGGGCCATTTTCTGCGAACAGAAGCGGTGTTAATTTTGTAGCAATCAACCAAGAAAAGGGCAACAACCGTGGAGAGAAAGAGCAGGATGTACCTGGCAGGACTGTCAACCATGCTGAGTGAAAGGATATCCCAATAGAATTACCCGCCAAGCACGTATACTCCCCAGCATCCTCAAAAGTTACATTCCGAATATAGAGAACCTCAATCTCTTTGTCCGTGGTATTAACACCGGCGGCCTAGAAAACAAGGGAAGCAAGAGAAAAGGCTAGACGACCCAGGAATGATTGTGGAGGGGGCCGTGGAACCGTGAGGCATCACACCGGGGGCTCCGGCAGGTGCTGGCCACCAGAAGATTCCGACTGCAGCCCGTCCACAGAGCCCACAACCGAGAGACACGGAACGACACTGAGCAGCTCACCTCCACAGGCCCTGTCACCACACCGGCTTCACCACCTAGACATGCATGCAATCAAACGCATGGAAAAATCAACCCACAGAGATCCATTCTCTTAGCCTTTGTTTTGCTTTGGATTTAGGGATGGTTTTCCAGAAGTTTGGCGCCCAAAAGTCCAAGCTGGGTTCTGGTCCTGTTGGCTGCAGACTCCCACCTTGACAAAGGGATGGTTCTGTCTCAGTGACCGTGTCATAAAACAAAACACTGGACACGAGCCCAGGTGGACACCTGGCCTACCCTTCCGGCCCGGTGGGAACCAACCAGGGTGGAACTGCGTGTCAGCTACCAGACTCCAATTTTCACTCCTGCGTAACCATTTTGACTTAGGTCGCATGGAAAGCAACAGAAGTAGGATCTTGGTAGCAGAGAAACGGGGTGGGTTTTTTTTTTTTTCATTAATATCAACATTCAAGTGTGGGTCGTGACAAACTAAGGCAGGCAACCTGTTGTTGCCTTTGACAGGGTCCAGCAGTGCACCGATTAAAATGGACTATGCTCGACGAGGGGACGGCGAGATCAAGGGCAGTATCTCACGAGCACCAGTCACGCCACCAAGAAGTAATGTTCTGCTGGAAAAATCACACAGTGCCGATATTTCTCTACAAATCTGCGGCAGGAGAAGGTACGAATTCGGCTGATATGCAAACGTCACAAATTCAACCAGGCATGCCGGTGTGTATTTAAAATGCAGAAGATGTACAGCGATGGGGCATGTGCAGCCCGGACAAGGTTAACCAGAAGGAACGACTTAAAAACTGGGTGGGGGGGGGTGGGGGGTGGAAGGCAATCTTTGGAAGAAATTAGAGCAACATTTTGAACATTGTGGGCATTTTTCCATGGCTACTGGCATCATACCAGCTGCATCACCAGAGAAAGATTATTATGAATATACCAAGGCCACAGAGTATCCTATAAGCTGCCTGCAGTCTCTCAAAGCACCAAGTCTTTTCAGCTTCTATATCCAGCCTTCTTTAAAAAACAAAACAAAAAAACAAAAAAAAACAAAAAAAAAACAAAAAAACACAGAACGTTGTTACCTTGCTGTTTGGGCAGGACAGTGAGCCAGGCAGACTGGTTGGCCTGCCCTATATAATTGGAGACCTTACATATATACTCCCCAGCATCCGCCTCCGTCACATTGAACAGAGCAAGCACTTCTGCATTGGAACTATTTATCCCCGAGTGCTGGAACAGACACAGGAGAACAATATAACGGCCAACCAGGAGGAACTTTGTACCGTCTAGGGTCCCACCACCAATGCACCACAAGAAAACAGCCTCCGTTAGGTCTAAACAGCTGCCTCGACGGGTTGTGGGTTCAGAAAGGTCAAAGTAAGCCAACGGGTGGACACTAGAAGTGACCCCGTGGAGAGGGATGGAAGGGTGTGATGGATACCCAGCAGAATGGACTGGTAGTTCCGGGTTGGTCATTTTCTAGTTCTTTGAGCACTGGTGTTCTCACTGGTTGGGAGGTCTTAGTGGAGCTACCTATGGTTCTACTGGAAGACTGTTCTTTTTAAGGACGCTCTCTTATGGGCACCCACATGCGGGAGACACGGGAGGCAGTGGCTGAGAAGAGGGTGTACAGACTTAGCTGCCGCTGGCTATCACCATCCTGCAGAGTAAGACAGATCTAAAAAATAAAGAGGCTGATGCCATTAACACGGGGACTTGCAAGGAACCAAATTAAGAAACACAAGGAGAAAGTTTCCTTGTTCAGCACCTCACTAATGCGAAACCACTCTCTGAAGGTTAGTGTCTAAACCACATTTGGATGGATTTCAAAGGGGAAGGAGTTTTCTTTTTAAAGCAAAATGTAAATGGTTTCTAAAAGATGGCTACTACCACCGGACCCTAACGTCGTGTTAAGAGAGAACGACATCGGCGGTAACGATGCACACTGGTACAATGCCTAGAGGTTACAAAGCTCGCTCCGTGCACGCCATGGCGTGGACCCTGCACAACTACCCTGTCGGGGACCTAGCAGCACAATCCCCGCTTTTATGGATGTGCGGCCGAGCCTAAACGTCTCGTCTGAGATCTCAGGGCTGATAAATAGATGAATTATTCTGACTCCAACTAGAATAGCCCTGCCAGCACCCCGTGGGGTCCCTTCTGCAATTTTACTAGCAAGTCTAATAATCTGCTCATTCCCGAAACACACTCTCTCCTGGCCGGTCCAATAAGAGCATCATTTTCTGACACCAACAGGAAATCAAAGAACCGGTCCCCGAGTCCACGACGGAGACCCCAGGAGTGGAGTCCCTTCAGATTCAGAAAGTCCTCACCTTCAGAACCTTGAGGTAGGGTAGCCCGTCGGGTCCGTATTTGCTGCCGTTCTTTTCCACGTGTTTGATCCACTGAATGTGGGGCTGGGCATCGCTGTAAACTTTGCAGACAAACTCCACGTCGCCTCCGACCACGGTGGAGGCATTGGCAGGCAGTCCAGCCTGGAGGATGGGCCGGTGTGGTGATCGCTCTGAGGGAGAGAGGGAGGGAAGGGGGAGCGGGGACGGGGCAGGGGGAGGTGGGGGAAGACGGATAAATGAGTTGTGTTGTCCAGAAGGCTGTTCGTGAACGCAAGCCAAAAAGGCCTCAAGTCTGCTGGCTGACTCCTTTGAAATAACACCGCGGCCCAATGCATAACAAAAACGACTTCAAAGGAGCCTGCTGGAGCACGACCCTTGTAAAAAGAATACTTATTTAGAAAACAGAGAGAAGAACTGCTTGTATCTCAAGTTATGGGTTGTCCGTGGCCACCTACCCAACAAGGGAGAAGGTTCTGACCATCGAAAGACAACGGCGGGGGAACGGGGGCCCCTTCGCGGGTCCCACTTGGGATCATATCGGAGACTCACGCTGACCATAAGCTTCACGTCGCAGGCAAGGGACAAGACAGAGGCGCCCCGAACACCCAAATGGCTCCCAGACACGGTAGCTCCTGAAACGTCTCTATGATGCTCTGAGAAGATTTCGTTTCTTGTTTTGAAAAGAAAAACTGAACGCTCAAGCTCCAAGTCATGAACTCCTGAATGAACAACCAGATTTATCTCTTTTCAATGGATTTACTCCATTTTACTCTTTATTCACCCATACGTGGGGGAGGGGCAGAGAGAGAGAGAGAGAGAGAGACACAGAATCCGAAGCGAGCTCCAGGCTCCGAGCTGTCAGCACAGAGCCCGACGCGGGGCTCGAAACTCACGGACGGAACGCGAGATCACGACGTGAGCCGAAGTCGGACGCGTAACCGACTGAGCCGCCGAGACACCCCATAAGTAGACATCCTTTATTCAGACGCGGCACCCAAAGAAACAGACAGACATCAGTTCCCCAATCCTGGTGATGTGCTAGGCCACGTTCGAGAAAGCCCCATCGAGGGTATGCTTGCCACCCTCACGTGCCTTGCCTCTCTCTCTAGGAAAAGAGTTCTCAACAAAAGACATCCCTCGTCTTACACCTGGCAAAGTTCCTCTCCGGCTCAGAGGTGGTCTGTGCGGAAGTCCCACAGAGGCAACCGCGTCCAGGTTCGTGAGACGTTGTACACAAGAGTCCCCAAGAATCTGGTAGTAACAGACCAGCCTGCTGTGTGATCCTGTCCACAAAGGCCCTAGGATCACAAAGCGGCTGGGATCCTCCTACGTGGCAGTTTGGGCAAGAGCCACACGTACCCAATCCCCCATCCGTCGACCCACAAACGTATTACCCCGTCCCCGTGTACATGCACGTGTGAGTCAGCCTCCTTATCTCTGTCCACACCGCAGATACCACCGCGTTGAACCCCAGCTTAAAAAACGGCCAAGGGAAATAAGGAGGTCCCAGCCGACCCGCCACACCAAGGATGCCTCCACCCTGCACCTGGGTATCCCTGTGCACCGGGCTGGAAATAGCAAGTTAGAATGATAGATATCTGAGTGCTTCTATATTTGGGCCTTTCAGATGAAAATATCATTTAGTGGAATTTGTTGGACACGAGCCAGACCATGTGCAAATTGATTTTACTGCACAAGCCTGTTGGTCTTTAAAAACGTAAGAAAAAAAAAAAAAAAAAAAAAGAATAGAGAAAGAAAAAATGCTAGTGGGTTACTCTTAGCACATTTCATTCCAGAGTCTCCCATCACTTCACAGACACCTACGTTTTCACATTAAAAAGATAAGGATTGCAGAGCCTCCAAAGAAGTCATTCATTTGCCTGACATTACCCTGTAGGCTACGCGAAGAACCCAGAAGTCCTAGTTTTGTGGGCAGAAAATCTCAAAGCTGGGATCCCTTCAATCACCAGAAACCCTCCCTCTTCGGCTGATATGTCATCCCAGGAATGGGCCACAGCAAGCCTCCCGGTCAGGTCTGGCGGCCAGCTGGATGCCACGGGGACCCGGCTTGCAGCTGGCAGGGACAGGTCTGGTTTAAATCCCGGCTAGCCCCGTCCACGTGAGAAGAACAGAGTGAAGTCCACACATGCACTGTCCTCGCCAGGCCTCCTCCCAAGAGACGCAGCGGGAGGGGAATCTGGCCTCCGGGCCGGATGCTGCCAGCCAAGCTCACGAAATATGCTCCTTTTCTACATACCGAATGTTGAGGAGGTTTCCTCGTTCCCAGAGAGAAGTGACTTTTAGGTATCAATTCATGCTCTGGCTCGGCGTTCCAGTTTTGTGTACATGTGCTTGTGTGTTTTCAAGGTAAATATTTACAGTGGACCGAAATATTTATTCTCGGAAACAAAGGTACTGTAAAATCTTAAATGTCATGAGCCAGATCAGCTGAATTTCAAACCGAGTTCTCCGTCTTAAACATACTTGTTGCTAATAAATCGTTTCACAAGCAAACATTGTGCACGTAATACCAAATAATGATGTCCTGTGAACAATGGTTGCTTTCAGACCGCCCGGCATCTCTGGCCTGCGCCAGCCTTCAGCAGGGAATGTAGTCACTGGGGCAACACTGGCAGGGCCCGCTACAGACCTGCAGCCTCGTTTTACTTGCGGTCGACGTGCCGCTGCGTTCCAGTTATTAAGTTATTCCGTTGCTATCTTGACTATTTTCACCAAAAAAAAAAAAAAAAAAAAAAAAGCCTCTGCAATGGCTTAATGTTATTGCATTTGCAAATTACAACACACCAAAGTTGCCGGCTTGCAGTCTCGAATTTATCCTCTCGAATTTTCTCCCCTTATACAAAATAACCCCTTAACCACCACCACCCCCCCCCCCCGGCTCCCTCCGCCCTTTCTCACTTTGGGTACAAAAACCGGCAAGCGGGATCGCTCTGTAATCGAAACCTTACACCGTCTTCCAAAACTTATTACAGCTGCCTTCGGTATAAAATGAAACCTTAGAGAATGTTATTTAAAATGTTTTTAAAAAGTCAGTAGGCCTCATGTTTCGTTTCTCCACATCAGGCTTTGATTTCCTTTGCAACCTTATTCTCTGCCCTTAAACAAGTCAGAGAGCAGGCCCCAAACATCTTGGAAAAGGTCCCGGGATGCCAGCATCTGCAAAGCACGGTACGGCTCATCTCAGATCCTGCAGCCATCACTCTTCCCTGGTGTCTGTCAGACCCGTCCGAGCGGTGGTCAGCAGTAGGGGGGAGGACAGAAATTAGAACAGGAGTTCTCACCCTGGGGTGAGAGTGGGACACGGGAGTGGCTCCCGCAGAGGCGAGACCTCCGTGGCCAGGCTCCAGTGGGCACCTGGGAAATACCACAGGAACAGGACAGTGATGGTGGCATAAGGACCCTCCACAGCCAGTGTGCTCTCCCCCAACCTCACCAGGCCCTGGGCAGAGCAAACTCCTCAGGTTCCCAGCGCTTTGCACAACAAGCCAATGTAAAAAAATAATAATAATAAATAAGTCAATGAATTATCTCTGGATTAGAGAATAATGGATCAGAGCTGGCCCATCTGTTTTATTATATTTTTTAATGTTTACTTATTTTTGAGAAAGACAGACAGTGCACGAGCAGGGGAGGGGAAAAGAGAGAGGGAAAGACACAGAATCCGAAGCGGGCTCCAGGCTCCGAGCTGTCAGCACAGAGCCCGACACGGGGCTCGAACCCACGAACCGTGAGATCACGACCTGAACCGAAGTCGGACGCTCAACCCCCTGAGCCACCCAGGTGCCCCCGGCCCATCTCTTGTTCTTCTACGTGATAACAAAAATCACAGCTTCTCCACCAGGAAGGATTTACAGTTTGGGGCAAGGTTCTCTTACAGCATGTTTAACTCTCTGATCTTATATAAAACAGATTCTTTTTTTTTCTCTCTTTGCAGTGAAATAAATATACGGAAAACAGAGAAGCTGATGAGCAGCTCACCCCTGTGCCCTTATGGAGGTTTTTAAAAAAATATCCATTCTGAGTTGAGCAGGTTGCACAAAGACAGTGCCCGGACCTGGAACAGGGTCGAGAACCTTCAAAAGAGCAACTCTAAGGCCCCTGCGTGAATTCCGACTTGAGACGGGATGGAAAGCACCCCACAGGGTGCCGAGAAGGCAGCTGGCTGCACTATTGGAACGAGGTCCCATCAAATCAGTGCATAGTAAACACAGGCTGATGCGCTTTAAAAAACACATTCTCTCCTCCGCGTTTTCGCTCACCACCACCACCCCCCCCCCCCCACCCCGTGTCAAGAGCTCCGAGTGAGTCCACTTTCCCCAAGCAGAAGGCCCAGCGGCTAGGAGTCTCCACTTCGAGACTGACCTTCTCAAGTCCTGCTCCAAAGCTCGGAGCCACAACCAGAAAGAGCGGGCGGAAAAACAGCCTGCTTCGCTCCACGAGGTAATTACGGCGAAAGAGAGAAAAATACCTGAGTGACAAAGAATAAATCTTTGTTAATTGACCACTGAAACTTTATAACATGCCAGTCCCTCCTCTGGACATAATAATATGTTGGCTCGTAAGAGATCTACAACTTTTGCTCTGACATAGCAAAGGCCATAAAAAACGTCCAGCGAGCATGTCTACAGGCTCAGTAAATACGCATCCCGGGGATCAGAAGGAGACCAGGTTCTTAAATTACACCTATAAATTAATCAAGCCCAGAGCTGCTGGTTTCCCAGCACACATTGGTCCCCTGAGCATTTCTCCCCAAAAGTGCAGCCGCGCTTGCCACAAAGAACCGTTTCGAAGCTGCTCTCTCAGCAGCAAAATGCCAAGAGGCTCAAATCACACGGAGTGCCCCGTATGGATCTGGAAATAGCACGTCTCCTGCTCTGGGGCACCCGCACACTCGCAGAGCGTGGAGAACCTTGCCTGCTCCGTCTTAAAACTGAAATCAAAACGTAGCTACCCTTCGTCTAAAATGGCAGTTTCTGAGCCACTTCAAGGGGTCTGGATGGGGAAAGAACGTTCTACAACTTGGAGGACAAGTGAAAACACCAGAGAATGCTTCTCCTAAAGCCCAGCCTCGCTTATTCTCTGAAGAGTAGGCAGTGGTCGCTTTTGTTGCATCAAAACACACTAAACCAGTTGGCATGAGGTGATCAAAGCCCTCTGGAGTCTGAGGCGCCCATTAGCCTGCTAAAGACCTCGTGCTAATTACAATTAGCAGAAGGAGCGCATTGCCTTGTCAAGACTCTACCTGATGCACTCAGCCCAGACGGGACAGATCTAGTAGGGTTCCGAGTTTTGTGTCTCCGAACTTTTCTCCAGCGTCTCGAAATCAGCACAAAGGGAGGTCAGAACTAAAACTGATCAGGAGGAAAAGGCCAGGTTTGGAGGGAAGGCAACAGGAAGGAAGGAGCACACTTTTAGAAACAGTCCAAGTACCCGTAGCTCTTCCGTCACCTTCCAGAACACAGGAGTGGCCTGGGAGACGGAGCACCCAGAATAACTTTTTAAAAAAGAAAAAAAAAATGCACGTTTGTAGGAGGTCACCAGTTTGTTGCTCTTTCTCTGTCCTCAGCTTAGCTTAGCCTCATTTGCCTCTTGCCTGATTCTGGAAGTCTCGCAGAACTGGGCTGGGTGGGGATCTAGCTTCCTCCAAAACATACGCATTTCTCCTACAGAGACACCAAAGTCTGCAGACCAAGCTCGTCGGGGGAAAGCCCGAGTGTCTCCCCTCCAGCGCCGAAGCCCCTCGGTGACTTCTGGGGGCCGCACCACGTGAAATGCTAGAAGCAAAACACCACTAATTCCTTTGTGCTTGCTCGATGAGGTGGACGGCGGAGTGAAGTTCTGGCCGAGGCTGGGCGGCCTGGGAAGACCAAAGCAGGTGGAGGCAAAGCGCCTTCCCTAATTAATGTCACAGACGGTATTATGTGGCTGGGGGCTGAGTGGCTTCTACCAGCTGGGTGTCAATTTAGGTCTTCTTGGGCGAATTACAGGAGGAGGGCTGTGTGTCATTTACACCCCAAATGTTACCCTGAGCTCTGTGCCTTCCAGAGTGAAACCGGAACGGTAGACGCTCAGGTGACCATGAAGTTAGGTCAAAGTTAGATTCAAAAGCGGCCTTCCTGGGCGGCTCAGTCGGTTAAGCGTCCGACTCTCGATTTCGACTCAGGTCCTTACCTCTCGGCTCGTGAGTTTGAGTCCCGCCATCAGGCTCTGCACCGCCTGCTTGGGATTCTCTCTCTCTCCCTCTCTCTCTGCCCCTCCCCTGCTCTCTCTCCCTCAAAATAAATAAACTAAAAAAAATTCAAAAATGCCTTTTCTTAAGTTAAAAGGAGACGTGGCTCTGGGATGATGAAAAATTCTGGGGGTTAGACGGTGGTGATGGTTGTGTAACCACGTGACTGTATTTAATGCCACTCGACTGTACCTTCAATAGTGGCTAAAATGGTCCATTTCGTTGTTATGCACACCTTGCCACAATTTTTTTTAAAAAAGAGAGAAGCGGCAAAGGTGACGTGATCACAGAGTGAACAAGATCGATTTCTAGGGTCGCGGAAAACCTACCTTCTCAATTAGTTAAGTGTATTTATCTTGTCCCGTTTACTGACAGCTTTTCTCTGCCCTGACACAAAGGACTCCACACAAGGTCCCTCCCCATCTTGCGCTTGGTTTTCACGCTGATGCAAAACTCAGACGTCAGTCTCCCCAGGCTCGCTCCAGTGGCGCTGGGGTAAACACAGCTGAGCGCGGTCACGCTGGGAGCCACATCACAGAGCCTCAGCACCACGCCACGAGCCATGGGGGGCAGGGGGCTGCGACATCTTTCAGGAATGCCAAGACTATCAGCCGGAGTCTGCATAGCTGGGTTTCCTCCCTGGGAAGAGTATGACGGAGATGTTTTTTCAAAGTCCCGGAATTAAACATACCTTTTGCTGAACTCCCAAAATCAGAGTATCTTCTCTCAAACGGTTTGCAAAGAAGCTAAAAATCAAATCACTGGGGAGTCCCCCAAATACAGCAGCGCTTACAGTGAAGCTTTTTATGTCGAAGATATTTTTGTCGACACCAAAGAGGGCCCGGTTAGTCTACCTCTGGAAATCTGTCCCAGAAAAATGGTCACCCGGGTGGCCAACAAATGGATGTGTGCAAAGCTTGTCACGGTGGCCTCTTCTGTAACGGGAAAACAGCCTAAGTCTCCACCCAGGGGGAAAATGATTAAGTAAATTACACTCTATCCAAGACAGAAGAGCATACGGGTCACTAATAATAATGAAATAATCGATATGTACAGACACGAGAAGATGTCTACAAAAATAACGTTCGCAGGCTTCATCAACTTTCCTCATTCAAAAGGCCTTAATTCTAGAGGAAGTCAAGAAACTCTACCACACTTACCTCTTAGATGTTTTATTTTGCTCCTGGGGTGGTTCAAACAGAAGTAAAAGCTTTCAGCCCATCTGAGCAAACAAGAAATGCCTCCCTTTGGTACAAAGTACACGAAATGATAAAACCTCACTGGACTTCTTAGAGGCAAACTCAGACACTGAAAATAGAAGGGATTCTGGATACTCCTTGCCGGAAGCATCACCAAAAGAGAAGCTTCCAAAGGGTCACCGAGCTCATAGAAGGCTCCACTTCTCACTTTCTGAGCCAGATGAGATACCCCAAGGCAGCCTGCAACCCTCCCTACCAAACGTTCGGGGATAGTGTCATACATTCTGTTGGCCAGAAGGTAGAATGTAAAGGACTAAATCCTTGACTTTTCTGCCCCGGTCCAGAGCGTAGACTGAACCCAATAAAATGAGGAAGGACTTCCTTTTTCAGAGAAAGCACAACTGCCCAATGATCCTTCCAGAATAACATCCGATGCCTGTCTAGCGAAATACCACTTTTTCTTTTTGAGGGGAAATATGTCCGGGGCACAATGTGGCCCATCGATTTGCATACTTCTTTGGGATAGAAGTTTGTGTGAGAGAACCCTAGAAGGAGGAGGCTCTGCGAGAAAGAAAGAAAAAGTGTTTCTATCAAGATCCAGGAATCTCCATCGATACCTACCACCTCCCCGTGGCACTCTGGGATCTTCTGTGCTGTGACCGTCAACTGACTGCCACCCCGAAGGCCAGCCACAGGCTGCTTTCCCAGACAGGATTAACCAATCTAGAGGGCTCTGCTCAAACCAATGAGGTTCTCGCCTCCTCAACCTCTCTCTTCTCAGAAGGAGAAGCAGGAAATCTTCCCCCTCACAACACCAACACCCCCCACCCAGCCATCTCTTCCCCACCTCCCACCTGCGTTTGATGTCACTAATGGTGGAAAGATGCGACAGGAGCTCTGGAAGCCGCCTGTCCCCAAGGAGCCTGCCCTCTAGGTTGGGAGCCCCTTCTTACAACACGGGGTCATTTCTGCCCTGCCCGCCCCTGACTGTGAAAACACACCAAACACAAACTCAGCACACACAGCAGTGGGCTCTTCTCAAGGAGGGGGAGTCCAGAGAGGCACTCTGGTGGAGGCAGCATTTAAAACAGGAAGAAATCTGATGGCATTGCCAGATTTACACTTTGATGAGAGTTGACTGTAATACTTCCCAACGGGGGGTCTCCTGGTTTAAAAAGGTGACTGGAAATGGAGGCCGTACGGAGTTTGGAGAGAAACCCTGAAGAGGTCTTGCTTCAGAACTTGCTGCGTTGGGGCGCCTGGGTGGCTCCGTCGGTCAAGTGTCCAACTCTCGATTTCGGCTCAGGTCACGATCTGGCGGTTCGGGAGATCGAGCCCTGCGTCCGGATCTGCGCCGACAGCACGGAGCCTGCTTGGGATTCTCTCTCTCTGCCCCTCCCTCTCTTTCTCTCTCAAAATAAATTTTCAAAATTAAAATTAAAAAAGAAAAGAACCTGCCGTGTCAAGAACCACAAACTCCAAATGTTAAGTAACCCGATAAGCCGTGTTTTCCATTATTCTAATTCGGCACACACTGGCGGCACAGTTCGAGCTCATACTGGGCACCGTGACTGGCATCCGTGGACTTACGTCTTCGGGCCGGGACTCCTCGCTGACGCTGGGACAGCAGCAGCTTTCTCCCCACGCCCTGCCCTGCCCTACACTTCCCTCTGGGTACGGTCGAGAGATCCCTCTTCTTACAAAACCCTGTAAGACGGTAACTTGTCTGTAACGCTTTCACATCCTCTTTGCCCACACCATAGACCCAACGCCAAAGATGAGGCAGGAGATCAAATATTAACCTTCTCCCCCAGCCGCCTCAGCCGGGACCCCTGCCAGAACCGAAAGCAATCCACAAGGCTTCCTTCCTCAACTACGGGGCAGAGGGCAACTGATGGCTTGCGGAGAGCATGGCGAAAACACTGACATCACCGCCCACGGTGCCCAGGACGAGCAACTTCTTCCCGGTAGTGGTGCGGCAGGAGCGCACTTATTTGCTGGCCGGTACGCTGGGAGGGAGGCAGCTGCCCGCCGACCAGCTTTGGCCCCCTGAAATCCCGGTTGTGAAGCGGGTATAAACATCTGCTCCGTAGTAACCAAAACCTCATTGAACAGTAGCTCAAAAGAAGTTTTGAAATCTCCGCCCTGGAGGAAAGGAGAGGGGAGGAGGGACCACTCCTTCAACCAGGGCTGCACGGAATACACCTGTCTCGGCCCAGAGATCCAAGAGGAGGTGTGGACCACCTCGTGATAGTGACTAAGAGTCAAATCCTATGGTCCTATTATTTAAAAGCACTGCCCCAGGGCGCCTGGGTGGTTCGGTCGGTGAAGCTTCTGACTCTTGAGCTCAGCTCAGGTCATGATCTCACCGTTTCTGGAGTCGAGCCCCACTCAACTCTGCGCTGACGGTGGGGACCCTGCCTGGGATTCTCTCTCCTTTCTCTCTGCCCCTCCCCACTCGCGCTGTGCTCTCCCCCCCTCCCCCACCACAAAGTAAATAAACATAAAAAAATAAATAAATAAAGCACTGCCCCCTACTACCTCATCCCCCTCCAGGGGGGCTACGTTTCCACCCCCACTTTACAGACAATGGAACTGAGGCTCAGAGGCTCCTGGACGTCTGACGCCATAGAGCTACCGAAGCTGGAAACGAATGTGAACGTCTCCACCGTGTCATTCCCCGCCGAGGCGCGTCCAGCAAGGGCTGGAGCGTCATGAGGGCTGAGTGGCAACGGGCAGGAAGAAGAGAAGGAAATGCGGCAAAAGGACTGTGCTTCCTACTCAACCCTGCTGGGCTCCATGATTCTACATTAACGAAACAAGCCTACTTATGAGTACAGCGCTCGCTGTGACGTATTACCTAGCATGGCACCCCAGCCCCCTGTCAACAGGGGGCTTTCTATCCCCCTCCGGCGAGATTTCACAACTCTAGAGCTGGCACGCAGGACCAAAGTCAGGGTAGACACCGCGTCTTAAACCCAGAGCAAGGAAAGGAAAGAATCGGTTGGCGGCAAGATGAATACGGAAAATCAAATGAGGCCTGGCCAGGAAGCGTCTAGGTCAAGATGCTTCAAGTTCAGAACCCCCAGGGGCTCTGTGGGACTGAGGCTGGTGGACGCCAGGGAAATGCACACACGTGGCAACTCAGAAAGTGACAGCCCGGCGTTCAAGGCGCTAAAATCTCCAGGTGTGCTGTTTTGTGTGGTTAATGCCACCTAGGGTCACCCCTCATCAAACAGAGAAACAAAAGCTTTCGTCTAGGAGCCACGGTGTGGCAGAAAACACGGACAGAGTGTGGTCTTCTGTCAGGAACAAGTGAGCAGGAACGATCCTAATTTTGACAGTTTCGGTAATAACACCAACCAGTTAATCAACGAGGCCACCATTTCATTTACGTAAACACACTTTGTTCCCAACCCGAGAAAGATTCCACAGTTCATCCCGGACAAGTGTAAGGGTCCCCTGAGGGACTCGAACCTGCCTCGGTCGCCCTTCTTCTGCTCAGGGATCACACTGGAGGCTTTGTCTTCCCAGGACAGAGGCTGCCCCAAGCAGTAAACAATTTACGCAATTTCTCCTTCTCCCACTGGGGATGGGCCGCCAAAGGCTCAGAGTGCCAGGTGTCAGCCTCAGAGCCAGGCTTATCAGTCAGTGCCTGGAATAACAGATTCTTCATTCCTCCCAAGTACACACCGGAGGGGGGAGGTTAGCACTGGGACAGATTCCTTCGGCTTTCAGGCCCCGTCCCATCACGCCCAGAGCCCAGTTACAGCAGATTTATGTCATGGACTAGTCGACAGCAGCCTTCTGGTCTCCCGCTGAGCAAGTCAGGGCTGGTGAGGTGGCCTCAGTGACCCTCCACCCAGCCAGAGGGATGCTTGGCCGCTGACTGGCTCCCAACTGTCTACTGAGACACTATCTAGCGCTTATAGCGCTCTTGTCCTAGGGGAGGAGAAATCTCTGGAAAGTCAGATAGAGGGTAATCAGTAAATCCAGAGGCACTCACTGTTTCCAACCTCTGCCCCCCAAATGCCCAATGCCAGGTGAAAAGCTCAAAACTTACGGTCTCTGGGATTGCAGAACTGGGACACCCAAAGGGAGGAAAAGTTCAAAGCCAAAGGGTGTCTGAGGAAGGACGAGCAACTCGTCCATTCAATACCTTCATCTCTCTCTCTCTCTCTCTCTCTCTCTCTCTCTCTCTCTCTGTTATTTTGCAACAGAGCTGAACGTGGGGTGGGGATAACAGCAGTACCTTTTCAGAGTCCTGCAGTGGTCCCTGCTGGTCCACACCACAGGACACCAAAAACAGAGACCTCCATGTGTGGTGCTTGGAGCATTAACCTAGGCTTTGAGGACACCGGATGGAGACCCCAGATCTAGGGTTCAGTTCTCAGCAAATAAATGCCTCACCGCCCCCCCCCCCCACTCCCCAATTTGATGTTCCTCAACTGTAAGAGGGCTGACAGGTGAAGGCAGAGGCCAGCTTGAAGAACCCGGGGCTCTCAAACACCACGATCTTCCTCTGCATCCTGATCAGTCCTGGGACAGCCCTGACGACCACGTTAACCAAAGGCGTAACCCAGCAGGGGCCCCACCTGTTGGTCCCAGCAGGGCATTCGGTTTATTTACCAGAAGGTCTGATGGGGTCTAATTAAACCTATTAAAAATGCCCTTTTTTTAAAGTTAATTTTGAAAGACAGAGAGGGAAGTGCAGAGAGAGGGGGAACAGAGACTCCCAAGCAGGCTCTGCCCTGACAGCAGAGAGCCGGATGCGGGGCTCAAACTCATGAGCTGCGAGATCACGGCCTGAGCTGAAGTCAGATGCTCAACCGACTGAGCCACCAGATGCCCCCAAAATGCCCTCTAACCCTCCAAAGAGTCCCGGTTTGAGGGGAGAAAAATCAGCATTTGTTGTTGGCCCCAGGATGCCAATTCGGTGTTTTCATCTGTTAACCCAACTGATGCCTCATAACCACTGTCGTGGGTTGAACTGTGCCCCACCCCCACCCCTCCAAAAAGAGGAGTCCGTGTCCTAACCCCTGGAGCCTGTGACTGTGACCCTACCTGGAAACAAGGTCCTTGTAATTAACTGAGGGATCTTGAGATGACACTACCCTGTTCCGAGGGCAAGGCCTGAAATCCAGTGACAGGTGACACCTGTGAGCCACAGAGAGGAAGGCCACCGGAAGGCAGAGGCAGACGCCGGAATGACAAGTCACAAGCGGAGAGCTGCTGACGGCCACCAGAAGCCGGGGAGAGGCGTGAAACAGATCCCCCCCCCCCGCCGCCCCCCCTGCACAGTCTCCAGAAGGACCCAACCCCGCTGAAACCAAAGGTTCAGGATGAGTCCGAGGCCACAGCTTCCTGGGGACAGAGGCCCCGCCAGAATCCAGGACTGCGGCGTCCTCCGAGGCGCGATGGCCAAGACCCGCCGGCTCTCTGAGGAGGGCCTGTTTTACTATCGGCACAATTGCCCAGAAGCGGTGCTTCACGCTAATTTTCCCCTGCAAGTAAATGGCTGAAAAATAATGGTGTCAACTTTAGTGAGGATCAAGCAAGGCTCCCGAAAGAGCGCCCATAAACGAGAGCCCTTCCCTCGCACACGACAATGGCTGGCCGCTTCGTGCCCGAGACACAAGAATGTCACTTAAAGTACACGGCTTTTACGTGGAAGTCCTTACGGGGAATGCTGTTCCAAGGAAGGATTTCAATAAAAAGACCTCACCCATTTTGATGCTTCGTAATATCTGAACCGCAACCCTATGTAGCATAGCAACCAAAGTAAACCCTCGGAGGATGTGAACGAGAACAGGACTTGACTTTCGCGGGGAAAGAGGCTCCGGTTTTTCCGGGAGACGCGGACGTGGCCGAGAAGCGGTGATCGCGGGGTGGAATCCTGCACTTGGGCCGCGGGGCCACCAGAAACTCGTTGCTCGGGCCTGAATTCCCTTTTGTCGCCACTCGCGGAGACGTTCAGAACGACCGCCTGCCAACCCTGTAAGTCTACATGAGACTCTGGAGCTGACTCACTTCTTATTTTATGAGTGCTTCTCAAAGCAATTACTGGGGTTTTGAGCAAAGATGAGAGTATTTCACACCTCCGTCTTTCCTGAAAATGTCTTATACTCCACTGACTTTTGGCTTCTATTTATAAAGAAGGTTCAAGGCTTGGAAAATTATTAGGGGTTGAGCTTTAATGGATATTCCCAACCAGCATTGTGTCATTATTGGCCCACGTTTGGCTGGGCAATCTCCCAAATTTGTGACATAATCGGGCCTTTCTCTGCATTCATTACTCCATACGCTCTATGCTCCTCTCTACATCACACCACTGAATCATACGCTCTTTTCAACAACACTGACTGCCAGGGGATTAACATTAGACAGCACAATTCCATTATTCAGCAGCCCAGTTCAAATCCAACCCTAAAACTGTAAGAGAGATTTCAGGGCTTCACAGAGATGAGCTGCCAGAAAGCTCAAAGGAGAGGGGGGGGGGGCGGGGAGGGGGCTTTTGAACGTTTTACATAACAACTCAACCTAAAACCTGCTAGGAGCCGGAGCCCGTGGCTGGGGTGGCCAAGCTGACGGGGGGATTCCTGGAATGGTCCCCGACCGATCCCAATGAACAATCTGTAGGCCTACACAGCCATGAGCCCCGCGGACTGCTAGAGCACAATTATTTTATTCGCACAATAAACTGCTTGTTTCAAAATTAGGCATTGAGAACTTTTAGCCCCCGAACCTTCTTTCCTTAAATAGAAACACTTTCGTGTCAAATTCAGGAGATGTGAGGCCCAATGTGAATTCCACGTTGTGTGCTTAACCAACAGATTTACGGCACGTCGATGCCAAAATAAATGTTCACCATTTTCGTCCCATATTTGAGCGTTACTTCTTTGTGTTTGATTTGTAAAATATCTGTACGTAGTAACTCCCACTAAGAAGCCTTCCATGAGTATCTCTGTGAGAAAAGAGGGTTCTGGAACTCAGTCTTTTAGGAATGCCCACAGGAGCAACATTATGTGAAAGCAACCAAATTTCACAGTAAGGCTTCTGAAGGACAAGAACTTTTTTCACTGAATCCTTACGTACACATGGAAATAAAGACGATCTCATGCTTTCCTAGGGGGAGTTCCTTCTGGATTTAATTTAACTTGATAGAAAATCTAAAAATGGCTTCTGTTTAATTTTCAGTTAACCTAAAACTTCCATTAGCCAAAATCTATGAAATGTGGTTGGTCAAGCTTTTGGAAGGTTTCTTAACGGTTCTTTGGGCAATTCAGGTATCTGTGGGGCCTCTCTTCAAAGAGTTTATAGTTTACTGAAGGAGAAGAAATGCCCACATATGAAATAATACTAGGGACACACGCATAGCAAATGATGGAGGAAAGCCTTCGTTCATAGACACGGTGGCGGGGCAGGAGTCTGTGGAGAAACAAAGGGTCACGTTAAGGCAAAAATCAATCAAGGTGAGCTTGGACTTGAGGCCTTGGGAGCTGGCAATCTGCAAGTGGAGAAGGGCGAACTGGTTAGCTGACCCCCAGCCAGGTCAGGTGGTGATGCCGTGAGTCAGGGTGGAGGACAAGGCAGAGCAAAAGATGGATCGTGCCAAAGAAGGGATCTTAGCCCACCATCCCTGCAACAAGAAGACACATCCTAGGTATCTCCAGTCCTCCAACAAGACAGAGAAACACCCTTCCTTTATCAGTTACAACAAAACCCATCATAAAGGGCAAGATAGGAAGACATTTGAATTCCAGGACAACAGCCTATTGATCTTAAGACATCTAATTAAAGTAGCCTACCTATCTGAGCACTTAGATAAAAAGGAATTTACAAGCCCATATACACAGTTCCCTTTCCACAGGAGCTGAACCCACAGTAGAGCACTGAATGACTTTCTTCTGATGGAAGTAAAGGGCCCCTGGACACTATCCTTCCTCCAGCCAGCTAGAAGTTCAGTCATCACAATACCTTTTCCTTTACTCTTTAGCCAGCATTGCCCAATTGCCCTTCTTTGGATAATGCTGCCTCCCTTTTAAAAACCAAGTTCTCCTAGCACGTATCTGTACCCTTTCCCTGAACACACGAACGTGCTTAAGGGTAATGCCGGCTTTCAGAGTGTCAACACATTTCACACCACGTCCATTTCACCCAAAACGGTGCTAGGGAACCAAGAGGATCACACAAAATACATAAAACATGGCTAATCGGGAAACAGGAACATCGTCAAATGACGGAAGAATCCTTCTCAAACAACAGCTTGCGTTCAGAAAGAAGGAAAACGAACCAACGGTTTCTCTCCTTAAACCATGGGGAGAAACCAGACTCACTTTCGCGGGGTTAAATGAGTCACGCTGTAGCAGGCGGGCGTACAGCTGTCCCTCAGGGAGAAGCAAACTCACCAACAACATCAAGGTGGTACGTGTGATTGATAGAGCCATACTCGTTCTCCACCACACAGGTATAATTGCCTTTGTCAGATGGGACCACGCTCTCCATAATAAGACTCCAGTGCTGGTTCCGTACCTGAAAAGATCAAAGGAAAGGTGGTTATTTAGCAATCTTAGCATAAATTACCAGGTACTCTGCCATCTTGATTTAAAAAGAAGTTGGAGGAGACAAGGAAGGTAGAGAAGAATCACCTGAATTGTCAATTTCCCTCGTGCTAAGCACACAGAATGGAGCCAAACGAAAACAGTCATTATCGTCATGGTGAATGTCGAGCAAGGGGGATAATGACATGTTCAGATATGCAAGTGCATGGAGTGAGTCTGTCGATGAAGGATGGGTTCCCCAAATGGCCAGACCATTGGCCTGCAAAGGTATCAGTGCCCCAGAGCAGGGGAGCCTCAGGCCCCACAGCGCCAAGGAACCATTTAGAGCCAGCACCAATGAGCACCTGCTGTATGCCAGGATTACTGTGCATATTCTGTTCGGCCTCAGCTAATGTGAATTCTCCCAAGGAGCCCACAGGCTAGGTACTGTACTGCTCCTGGAGCCTTCCAGTCTGAAAACCTGCCATTTCTTCCCCCATCACCCCCAGATGCTGTCTGGAAGTCTCAAGAAGTTTCAACTGGGAACACAGGCCTGCCCCTCCCATCTCTGGCAATGCCTAAATAGATGCTACATGTTCCCGAGAGATATACTCAGAATGCCAAATATGGGAGCAATGAATCCTTAGGAAACCTAAGTTGTATATCCGTCTGCTTACAAACTCCTTGAGACTTTTCAGAGAGATAAGCGGCACGTGTGAAAATAAGTTATTGTGATTCCCACCCACCGTTCTGTCAACATGCGAACAGACTAGACTCCAGCATTCGCACCTGGCTTTTAAAGTATTTTAATAGACTCAAACTTTCGAGCAAGCGTGACTTTTCCTTACAAAGAGCCAAAATGCCGATTTCACCTTGCAGGTTTAAGGCTTTAAGGTTTTCCCCCAAATCCAAATCATGTTTTAAAGGCATTTTGGACGAGGCACTCTAGAGAAACGGAGAAGGGGGAAAGAAAAAAAAAAAAAAAAAAAAAAAAGCCAGGGCCCTCGTGGTCTTAACTACGATTTCAGGAATTCCAACTGACCTTCTGCATGATTCCCTGAGCGCTGCAAGTGTTTTCTGCCTTAATCACATAAAAACTGCTAATACCAGCCGAGCCTCTGCAAGCACATGAGTGAGTCAAGGAACTAGAGAATAAAGATCATCTCATGAAAGCTCCATTACAAAAACGGGAGGGCAGAGCAGCTGTCCGCTTTGAAAAGCGGCGCCAACAGAGGTAAGGGGTTATCAGAGCCTGTTACGACTCGAGGCGTGTCATGTCAGATGTTCAGCTCTGTGCAGGCAGGCCAGCACCGCAGGAGCAGCCACCGATGCAGAGGTCACAAACGAGACCACTGCTCATCACGGACGGTCTTATGCAGGATCACGGGGGTGAGGGCTGGACTCCTCTCCTCACCAAGCACAAGCGCTGAAGAGTGAGCTCTGGGCTGACGGTCCCTTTGCTCCAGCCGCGGCAGCCCACCAGCTCCCCCCTGTATCACCATCAAGACTGTCCCAGTCTTAATGTCGTGGAGCCGGCGGGGGGACCGTCATTCTCGCTGCCACAGGTGAAAAGTCTGGCGGTAAGAGGACGCTGCGGGCATCAGACCCCACCACGGAGAGAAATCTGTACTCTGCTTGGGAGAAGCCCCGCTTCCTGCTCCTGGCTGGGCCACGCACTTGTAGGAGGGCCAAACAAGAGGCCAGGGTCCTGCGAAGGAGGGGTAAGCACCTTAGGTGCACAGCCTATAGAAGGAATGTTGTGAAGGAGCGGAGGCGGTTGCTAAATGTCCCAGGGCAGTGAGACTTCTCTACCCCAAATCTCCCCGCCCCCTCCGGGTGCTACCCTGGAGCTGGGTGCTAACAAACTCCTTGATTCAACTTGAGGCAGGTGGGCCCATACAGAGACCCGCCCTCCCCCCAAGCGTGCAGGGGCTATCAGAAGCGGGACTTTCCTGGACTCTGAAAGAGCTAATCACACAGAGGGTAACTTAGGGATGAAGCCAGAGGCCCTAACGTCACCAAGCCACGTAATCCAGCATTTAGCCCTGCTGTAAATATTCAGTTCTTTGAGCCCCCGCTCAAATGTCATGCCCATAAGCCCTTAATCACGACTAGTGCCTGTCTCTGGACCCCATCCAAACTGTCAATGTCTTTCTCGCGCCTGGATCCAGATTTGGCACGGGGCGCAGTCCAAATGGGGCTGAACGTGAACTGCACGGGGAGGGCATCATCTGCTTCTGCCCAAGACATTAAATCTTGGCATACGCAGCTCAGCATACCGCTGCCGTTGGTAACCCTAGGGCAGCTCCAGTCTCTCGTTGGGGCCACGGCATTCCACGGGAGAGCCTCCTTCAAGAGCGCGTGCTCCCCGAATATTTACTTCCTGGAGATGCACTACAATTATTAATAAGTTACCATTTATCGAATGCTTTCACAATGGGAAACACAGTTACCAAACAAGGGGTTTCTGCCCCTTTGGAGACCTTGGTACTCAATCAATATCGCCCCATGCAGTGCTGTTAATATTTGCTTTCTTACACCATTGCCCTAGTATTTGATTCCTGGACATACGACCAATCCCAAATGTTATGAGCTGTGGCATTTTCCAAAGGGACGCCCTTAGAAGCTGCCAACGGTGGGAAGGCTTGACGCTTTTGCAGGGGATATCCTACCATTAATTAGTGGTCGCTTAATGACAAGCCGAGAGAGTACAGACAGCAACTCTATCAAGATGAGGAAACAAAGGCACAAAGACTTCTTGTGTCCCTTTTCTGAACACTCCGTTTCCAAGCCACGATTCAGTGTAAACCTACAGACACTACCCTTCCAACAAAAATGTAAGACGTCCTTTTCAGTGTGGTTTTTTGTTGTTGTTGTGTTTTTTTTTTTTTTTTTAATTCCTCATCTTTTTAAGTGCCACAACTCCTCCGCCAGTTAGGTCAGAGTCCCATCTTTGCACTCGCCGAAGAGAGAATGTAAATACCCAATAAACATATGAAAAGATGCTTAACCTCATTAACAATCAGGGAAATGCAAATTAAAACAATAATGAGACGCGGTTATTCACCGGCTGATTAACAAAAATTAGGAAGATCCATGCCATTGAGTACTTAAGAGTGTAAGGAAAAAGAGACTCCAATTGAGAATAGGAACATAGGGTAGGAGAAAACCTTTCTGTAGAATAATTTCGCAGGGCCTGTTAAAATTAGCAACACATTTTTTTTTTAACCCAGTTAATTCCACTTCTAGAAATCTAGGCTACACAGAGAACCAGGAGGATTACTTCAAGGCACATGAACAAGATGATTGCTTCGAGCACTGCTTGTGACAGCAGAACCGAATCCATCAGGAAGAGAGCCATTAACAACACACAGCTCATCCTACAGGACTTAATTCATTCCAACAAAATAGCACACAGTCATTAAAAAGGAGGAGGTATTCTTAAGTTCAGACCTGGTAAGGTGTTATTTATAGTTACCGATAAATGAGGGGCGCCTGGGTGGCTCAGTTGGTTAAGCGTCCGACTTGGGCTCAGGTCATGTTCTCACGTGGCTTGTGAAGTTCAAGCCCCGCATCAGGCTCTATGCTGACCGCTCAGAGCCTGAAGCCTGCTCCGGATTCTGTGTCTCCATTTCTCTCTGCCCCTCCCCCACATGTGCTCTGTCCCTGTCTCTCTCCTCCCTCTATCTCAAAAACACATAAGCATTAAAAACAATCTTTTTAAATAGTTATTGATAAATGAAAAAAAAAAGGAGGTTGGATAAAAATGTGCATTCAGGATGCCACTGTATAAACACACACACACACACACACACACACACACACACACACACCCCACAGATGCCTATAGCCCTGAACCTATAAGCCTGACTGTATAGTCAGAAGGAAAGCTAAAGTCGGAAAAGAAATGTACTAAATTATCAGCAGTACATTTTATATAATTTCGTGGTGTCACTGTGCATGTTGTTTGCTTGTTTCCTATTTTCACCCTTTCAAATTCAAACAGGAATCGCACACATTTGACCAAAAAGTCAAATAAAACCTCTCCCCCGGCGGCGTCCCCTGATGCAGAACCACCGCATCTGGAATTTGCTGGCTGGCAGCCTGAGCGCGAGAGCTGGGGGCGCAGAGGCGTCCTGCACCCAATGACACCCATGCCACCCTTCCTTCTCACCCCTGCCCGTGGCCAAACCCCTGTAGAAAATTCACCATTAGTTTTCATCTGCCAATGAACAGAATTAGAGAGCGTGAGGCTTCAAGACGATGTTCGCTGAAGGCTTTTAAAAAACAACATTGCAATACTGAAACAAAGCAGACTGAAGGTCATGGCCTCAACTCTTTCCCTCCTAACACAAAAAGTGGATTCCACGAACATTCCACACCGTCGTCACAAAGACGACGAAGAGGTGGGTCAGACGGGTTTTTTCAGAATTCCTCTGCTACCTAAATCTCCCGAGGTGCATGTTAAACACCCAGCTACCTTCAGGAGACAACTGGGAATGTAGATTTAGTTTGTATGATACCAAAACACCTAAGTGAAAGGTGAAGCCAGGTCAAAGACCCAGGCTGTCACCTGGATGTTTGGTTTCCACAGTGAAACCAAAAAAAAAAAAAAAAAAATCTGGACATTTCCAAATACCTAGGTGTTCAATAACAAGCAGAATAAACATCCAGAAGCTAGATAGAAAGTTTTGCTCCGTGCCAAGTCAAAGAATACTGTGTCCGTGTGACGGCAAATACTCCCGACACTTCCTTCCACCGGTATCAGGGTGCAATTTATGGAGAAAGGCAGCAATCCCTTGGACCGCTGGCCTTCATAAAGGCAGCCCATGACCTACAGCTCAACATCAACCAGGTGGCATTATGATGCATGAAGTCTTGCTGTCCCAGGCCAGACCCCCACCTTCGACAGGCTCCTGGGATCTCGAAACCACGTCTCTGGAGGTGTGCACAAACTGAGTACATGTGTCAAGGGCTGTGGCACTCCCTGGTGCTTATCACCAGGCAGATGTGGAGGCAAAAGCCCGATTAATGCTTAAGTTGCCCAAGTCTGCTTCTCAGGAGGTGTCCAGAGAGCAGGGTGAGGCGAGCTCTGATCCTCTAGGACACAACTGCAGAAACTCTTCCCCCCAGCTCACTACACAAAGCATGGATCTCCCAGAGAAGTGGGAAGAGAATTATACAAGGCAAGAAAAGCGAGTGGGAGTGGGAGGGCGGGCCAAGACTGCCAGCAGGGCACTTGCTGCCTTTTGAAATAAACTCTTTAAAAATCTCACGACCTTCCTCAAAAAAGCTCAATGAAGAATCACCAGATGACCCAGCATAGCATTGCTACATAGATACCAAAGGAACTGAAAGCAAGGACTCGAACAGGTACGTGCACATCCACGTTCACACAGCTACACCAACCGCAAGAGTCAAGAGGTGGAAACGTCCCCAGTGCCTGTCAACAGATGAACGGATAAACAAACTGGGGTCTCATCCATGTAATGGAGTATTATCCAGCCGTGAAAAAGGAATCGAGGTCTGATTGTTGCTACCACACACAGAAGGACAGATACACACAACAGAAGGACAAATAGCCTATGATTCCACTTACCTGCATTACCTGCAACAGGCAAATTCAGACAGAAAGATTAGAGAAATGGAGAACTGCCTCTTAATGGATACAGAGTTTCTGTTTAGGGTGATGAAAAATACATAACAAGTTTTACGTTACGTGTATTTCAGCACAATTTGTAAAAATCCCATACAGGTCAGGGAAGTGGGAACAGCAGCATCAGATGCCCAGCTTTGCTCTCAACAGAACGTCTTTAGGCCAACGGATCCTCACATGTTCCTGGGATGCCAGCACTGTTTCCAGATTTCTAACTTACCACCAGTGTTTCTTACAAAATCATGGAACCACATCTGAAGAAAGTTAAGTCAGAGCATCAACTGTGGAAGAAAACCACTTGGGTCCAAATGTCAGCCCTGCCA
This sequence comes from Felis catus, assembly GCF_018350175.1. Taxonomy (NCBI): domain Eukaryota; kingdom Metazoa; phylum Chordata; class Mammalia; order Carnivora; family Felidae; genus Felis; species Felis catus. Next base: position 77,500,569 of record NC_058378.1, read on the forward strand.
CTGAGGAGTCACATGACCAGCCTCATCTGGAAAAGGGGTAAAACAACAGCGCTCCCCTGTTTGGGCTGCGCAGGGGACCCAGCGCCATGGCAGACAGCGGGGGGCACCTTGCACGGTCAGGACACATGGGAGCGGTCGCGCATGTTGGCTGATGGCAACATACACCTGCTTCCTCATCACAGACTGCCTGCTCTGGGATTAAAGCCGAACTGTCTTGGCTGAGAAAGAGCTCAACAAAGTATAAATATATTAATAAGGGCAAGGGTAGTGATTTTTCCAAATAAACAGATTTTGGGATTAAGCATACCATTTAAGCAAAGGTCTCTAATGTGACTTCTAAGTAACCCAGAAAACGTAAATCTAATTAACCTACCCATCAAAACCATCAGGTTTTCATTGTGATTATAAGAAAAGAGGTTTTCCCCTGTCTTTTCTTGGATCTGAAATAGACTAGGAAATGGACAGTCCAAACCGTGTCATGCTTCACTCTGCTCAGGGGCTCCATGGGAGTTCCAACCTCCAGATGCCTGAAGCCAATGCTCGTGTGCCAGTTTCACGGCCAGGTTGAGGGAGGGCTTTGTCCCGTGATCTCTCTTGGTTCTTATAGTTACTAGGTGGCATGAAATGCAATTTTTAAGAATACTCTTGGGGCGCCTGGATGGCGCCGTCGGTTAAGCGTCCGACTTCAGCCAGGTCACGATCTTGCGGTCCGGGAGTTCGAGCCCCGCGTCAGGCTCTGGGCTGATGGCTCAGAGCCTGGAGCCTGTTTCCGATTCTGTGTCTCCCTCTCTCTCTGCCCCTCCCCCGTTCATGCTCTGTCTCTCTCTGTCCCAAAAATAATTAAACGTTGAAAAAAAAAATTAAAAAAAAAAAAAAGAATACTCTTCCCCTCTATGTTTCAGTCATTACCTGGGCACGACTTGGGAACTGAGGTGGTCTATTAATTACCCCGGTGCTGTGGCTTTTCTGCATTAAATTGTAATTATTGTTCAGAGCCCTATGAAATATCTAGCCTTAAAGGTAACCTCTTTCTTAAAAAAAAAAAAAATTCTGTGCTATTGTTGACGATAAAAAATGGTTGATGGTGATGCTACTAAATCACAGTTGGGAGGGGGTTAGACGTTCAAGATCATCTGTACAAACTTGTCACTTTAAGGACAGGTGGCCTTAAACACGAAGAGCTTAAACAACTTGCCCACCGTCAAGACTGATGAAAAAGCCTGGGCATAAGCACAATTAGGGAGATACAGTTATGCTTCAAATCGACCTCTACCACCATAAATAATAACATCCAACCAGCCTTTGCCCACATACTAAGAAAAACAATATGACTCTTAATCACCTAAGGAAGGCTCAGCATGAGTTCTTTGGTAAACAAGACTGAGCCATACCAAAGAGCTCTACTGGTCATTTTAATTAAAATGAGCTTCCTGTCCCATTTCATAATTCTCTTTGATTTTGTTTTGGCTTTTTGTGTTCCCTTCTCCCTTCACTGGCCACATAGGCAGACCACTTCAGAACAAGCTGGAACGCCATGGGTGAGGGCCAAGGTGCCGGATCCATAAACAGGTAGAAAGAACTCGACAGGCAGTTGAGCTAGACAGAGTCACCATGGTTTATAGAAGGAGATTTATGAAGAAAAAAAAAAAATCACAGAAATAACACACATTTGTTTGCGGAAACTTTCAGGTCTTGCTTTCTGGAAAAATACATCTTGGAAAACTTGACGCTTTGCTTCTTCGTTAACTAAAGTGGCAAAGGGATAGGAGTCAGAGGAGAGGGGCGTTTGGACATGGGGCTGTGCGTGTGTCAGTAAGGTCTCTGCTTTAGGGGGAGTGCATTGTATGCACGGGTTCCCTCGGGGCGAACGCTGGAGAAGCAGAAATCTTTAAAAGTGTCTGTAGGGGCGCCTGGGTGGCGCAGTCGGTTAAGCGTCCGACTTCAGCCAGGTCACGATCTCGCGGTCCGGGAGTTCGAGCCCCGCGTCAGGCTCTGGGCTGTTGGCTCAGAGCCTGGAGCCTGTTTCCGATTCTGTGTCTCCCTCTCTCTCTGCCCCTCCCCCGTTCATGCTCTGTCTCTCTCTGTCCCAAAAAAATAAATAAAAACGTTGAAAAAAAAATAAATAAAACAAAAGTGTCTGTAGACAGTGTTTGCAAACCTGGCGGTAACCCCATGCTCCTGCCTCTACCCTGTTCGAGCCCTGAAGACGCCTGCACCAGCTGGAGAGCTTGGACCGATGGGAGGTTGGGGCATGCCGGCCTCTGCGACCACCAAGGACTTTGTGACCTGGGGACCTGGGTTGAGTCCGTGGAATTTCTGAGAGAACCAGTATCCCCCAAATCAACGTCCAGTGCCACAACTGTTGTGAAGACTCCTTACTAAATCCAGATTGACCATCTTTGCGTTTGATGGGGTGATCCCCCCACCAGCCCCCCTCCCCCAACCCCCCCCCCCCCAGCCCAGGGCGCTCAGGCATTGCCATGGACTCTTCTCCAGAGAAAGTCCAGCGGGGCCAGAAATGTGCCCGCATCACCTCCGGCCAGCACACCATGTTCCAAAGGTACAGTTCTCTCCCCTCCTTTTTTTTTTAATAGCAAAATATAAGTTTTTTAAGATTTTATTTCTTAAGTCATCTCTACACTCAATGTGGGGCTCGAACCCACAATACCAAGACCGAGAGTTGCACGCTCTGCCGACTGAGCCAGCCAGGCATCCCTAGAGCAAAATATACTTTAGATTTTTGTTCCCGTGCGCTCAAATTCCCATTCTTTCGCTCCGGAAACGGCTCAAGCATGAAGCAACAAAAAAACTTTTGGTCTTCTGTGCCTCCACGGGAACAGGTTAAAGGTATTCTGCTAAAGGTTCCCCACGTTGTTTTTAGGGTGCAGGTGCTCTCCAGTTAGTAGAATGTTGTCCTCAATAATTAAAACTGAACTACACCTGTTAAAAATCAAGCAGCATTTCCTCATCAGGCACCCTTAGCCTTCTGGAACATTTATAATCACTAATTCAGATTCGCAGAAACCTCCTTACCCAGAATCATGATGTTGGGCCTATTTATTTTGAGACCAGGAGTTTCTGGAGGCTCATTAATTCTTTTAACTTCTTTCCACGGCTGTCGTAAGTGAGGAAATTAGTTAACCACCAGGATTTTGACCACCAGCCTTATACTTTTAGTCGTCTTGAAATGTATCACTGGAACTGCATCAATTATGTTTTTGGAGAGCATTTGTGGTTAGAATGATCCCCAGGGGCCACGACTGTGGCGGTTGTAACTCTTTCTTTCCAAGTAGCACCACCCAATGAAATCTTTGTCAATTCGTCCTTTACAAAGAAAGCAAGCTGCCCTTCCAATCTCGTTGTGCCTGGTGTGAGGGCTGACCTAAGGGTGAAGAGAAAAACCACCCTCCTGCCTACTAGTCCCACCAACAAGCAGGAATCACGGAAGCTCAGCGAGGTGCGTCTGCTTCCAGAACTTCAGAGGCACCCACCTCCCAGCAGGTGTATCTCACATCTGTTTCACACACAAACTGCCCCACACATGCTAGGAATCTATTCATAGGCTTTTCCCTATTATCCTCTGGGATTGAGCATCTAGTTACTTTTTTTTTTTTAAATGTTTGTTTATATTTGAGAGAGAGAGAGAGAGTGTGCGTGAGCAGGGGAGGAGCAGAGACAGACGGGGCGCCGTAGGATCCAAAGCAGGCTCTGCACCGAGAGCAGAGAACCCGATGCGGGGCTCACACTCATGACCCATGAGATCATGACCCGAGCCACAGTTGGACACTCAACCAACTGAGCCGCCCAGGCTTCCAGCTATGTCTAAATGTTAAAAGTCACAAATTTTTGAAGAAGACAATCCTTTAAAGGTGAGAATTGTGTATGGTATTTCAGAAGAGGCCCCCAGAGCACTTTGTGGAGAGAGGAGGTCCACTTAACCACAGCAGTGACGGGTCAGGACTCAAGTACCCTCTCAAGTGACACTGGTGTGTTAGACACAGGTACACAGCAGAAACTCCTGACTTTTCCCGGTATCTCACTCCTGCCACCAGGAAGTCCTCTTCTACCTGGTTCTTAACAAGCTGGGATGCAGGCTAGAGCATCCTCTGATTTGTCCCCCTTGCAGGTTTCCAAGATGGCTGCCAGTGATTCCCCAGGTCTCCTGATATTCAAGCCCTTGGGGATTTAATCTCCTCCCCTAATGATTTACTTAATAACAGAAAAACAGCCAAAGTGGTAGGATGTCACTTCCATGATTAGGTTACAAAAGGCTGTGACTTCTATCTTCTTCACACGCTACCTCTTCCTTTCTGCTCTCCCTGAGGAAGAGCTGCCGTACTAAGAGGCCCATGGGGCGAGTGAGGAACTGAGGGCAGCCTCCAGCCCGCGGCCAGCAAGGAACTGAGGCTTCTGGCCCAACAACCTGCAAAGAAGTGAATCCAAGAACCACGGGAATGAGTCTGGAAGCAGGTCCTTCCCCAGCTGACCCTACAAATCAGACTTCCAGACTCAAGCCTTAGTTGCAATCCTGTGAGAGGCCTTGAGGTGAAAGGCCCAGCTAAGCCACACCTGGATTCCTGACCCACAGAAACTGTGAAATAATACATGCTGTGTAGAGGTGTCTGGGTGGCTCAGTCGGTTAAGCGTCCAACTTTGGCTCAGGTCATGACTCGTGGTTCATGAGTCCAAGCCCTGCGTTGGGCTCTGTACTGGTGGCTCGGAGCCTGGAGCCTGCTTCGGATTCTGTGTCTCTCCCCGCCTCCCCTCAAAAATAAATATAACATTAAAAAAAATTTTTTAAATAAAAATGTTGTTTAAAGTCACTGGTCTTGGGATAATTTGTTACACGGTAATAGGTAACTAATGCACCCGTTCATGCTTTCCAAACACACCAAAGAATGTCACAGTAAGGTTCCCCAAGTCTTCCTCATATACTAAATTAAATTCCTCCAAGCCTCCCCTTCCAGACTAAATAACTTAGACATCCCATGTCTCTCTTCCTGAGACACCCTTCCTTCAAACTCAGCCCAGAATCTTTTCCTGACCTCCATTATCCCTAGCCTCCCAAAGAGCCCACATCATCTCCCCCTGCACATCCACACGACAACATGCTCTTCTGACTTCAGCCCATCCAGGCTGTGGCTTTCTCATCCACCTTCCCTACCAGACGAGGAACCCCCGTGAGCTAGGGCCGTGCTCTGTCCAGCGCCTAGGACGGTGCCTGCCAAAGACCGTGCTCATCGGCGTCTGCTGAATGGACGAACAAAAGCCCGAATAGGCATCTACAGGCCTTTTCAGGGAGAGGGTGGTCGAGTTCCACCTCCCCCTCCACCCCTCACCCCTGCCTGAGTGATGAGATTACTCATCACCACATTCTGTGATGGGCTCTCCAGGGCCGCGAAGACAGAGGATGGACAGATTGCCCCTCTCACCACGGAAGCATCCTCTCTTAATAAGTACTATTTCATACTCCAGCGTCTAAGCCAAGTCCACCCCCTATCCTACAATCCTGCCCAAACAGGGCAAGTACAAGTTTGCTTCTCCAATGCTGCTCCAGTTCTAGTGTTCCAGACAATAAAGCATATAGGAAACAGACTCTCAACTTCCCACCCTTCTGTTATTAAACTCTTCTCACAGGGGTGCCTGGGTGGCACGGTCGGTTGAGCGTCCGACTTCAGCCAGGTCACGATCTCGCGGTCCGGGAGTTTGAGCCCCGCGTCGGGCTCTGGGCTGATGGCTCAGAACCTGGAGCCTGTTTCCGATTCTGTGTCTCCCTCTCTCTCTGCCCCTCCCCCGTTCATGCTCTGTCTCTCTCTGTCCCAAAAATAAATAAAAAACGTTGAAAGAAAATTAAAAAAAAAAAAAACTCTTCTCACATAAAGAACAATGTAAGGGTGCCTGGGTGGCCCAATCGGTTGAGTGTCCAACTCTTGATTTTGGCTCAGGTCATGATCTCACGGTTCATGAGATCGAGCCCTGCGTTGGGCTTTGTGCTGACAGCTCGGAGCCTGCTTGGGATGGTCTCTCTCCCTCTCTGCCCCTCTTCCCCACTCATGCTCTCTCTCAAGATAAACATTAAAAAAAAAAAAAAAAAAACGGGGCGCCTGGGTGGCTCAGTCGGTTGAGCTTCCGACTTCGGCTCAGGTCATGATCTCACGGTCTGTGAGTTTGAGCCTCACGGCGGGCTCTGTGCTGACAGCTCTGAGCCTGGAGCCTGCTTCCGATTCTGTGTCCCCCTCTCTCTCTGACCCTCCCCTGTTCATGCTCTGTCTCTCTCTGTCTCAAAAATAAATAAGCATTAAAAAAAAAAAAAAGAACAATAGAAATGGGAATTATGCTTTGAAAGCACACGTGAGCCCAGGGACGCCTGGATGGCTCAGTCTTAAGGTTAAGTGTCCGACTTCAGTTCAGGTCATGATCTTGAGGTTCGTGGGTTTGAGCCCCGCGTCGGGCTCTGTGCGGACAGCTCAGAGCCTGGAGCCTGTTTCAGATTCTGTGTCTCCCTCTCTCTCTGCTCCTCCCCTGCTTGCGCTCTCTCTCTCTCTCTCTCTCAAAAATAAACAAACATTAAAAGATAGATAAATAAAGTAACCTGTAGGCCCAGGAAAACTTTTTTCAAATGTCAAGTGTGGAAATGACCAATTATGATAATTACTGATTTTTTATTTTTTTTTTAAGTATCCCTTCTGAAGGTCCCTACTTTCCAACTACTTAAAAATGGATTAACGAAAATGTAAGAAATAGAGCATTTTGGAAACCTGATCTTACCTTATAGCCTCCAATGCGATGTTCCTGCTTAAATTCCTTTCCGTTTTTCAGCCACCTCATTGTTGGTGTTGGATTCCCCCCAGCTGGACAGCGAAACTTGACTGTGTTGGCTGCAGGGACCGCGTGCAGCCGCTTTTCCATCTTTTCTGTGTTGGTCCAGTATGGCGCTCCTGTGGTGGAAAACAACGTTATAACGTATGGAAAGGGAGAGCTTCATTTCCGTGACACGGAAGAGAATTTTACTTTGTATGCGAACGATCTGACATTTTCAAAATCTCTGGGTAATATTTCCATGAGGAGAAAACTGTTCTGAAGTCTAGCAGATGGCCTAGCAGAAGGTCCCTGGAGATGAACTTCTTGTTAGTTTCTCTTTCTTAATGGGGGGGAAAACGTGTCTGAGGTACCTTCTCTCCCTTGTTCTTAGTGCCAGAATATAAATTCATGTTGAATCATGCTTTTAAATGCTACTTTATATGGACAGCGACAACGCATACAACCGTAGCAGCTGAGTCCTCCAGAATGGATCCTTTTAGATCACCACACCTAGCAAACGATCGCATACACACACAAGCAAGTTGTGCTCCAAGACACGTCAACTTACCCACCGAAGCTTTAAAGGCTCAGCAAGGAGATAACTTACCATCCTAATAGGGTAAATTTTTCAGGGACGCAGCATTAACTTCGCAGCACTTTATGTGACAAATCAAAAAACCCTCGCGCTATGTTTTTTGTTTTTATTTTTTTATTAAAAATTTTTCTTTATTTTTATATTTGAGAGAGAGAGAGAGAGAGCGCACACAGGGGAGGGGCAGAGAGAGAAGGAGACACAGATTCGAAGGAGGCTCCAGGCCCCGAGCTGTCCGCACAGAGCCCGATGCGGTGCTCGAACTCACGAGCGGTGAGATCGTGACCTGAGTTGAAATGGGACGCTCAACTGACTGAGCCACCCAGGCGCCCCTGTTGTTTTAATTTTTTAAATGGAGGAAAGAGTTTTTGGTGGTTGTGAATGCCATAATTCTACTACCATGTCTGAGCAGGAAAAAACTCACTAGGAGGCTACGGATTATATGTTATGTAAAATTAAGCCCTCTGAATGGCCCTCAAAGTCATGGATACAAACAAGCGACCCTTTAAACTCAAAAGAAGAAACAACTTTTTAAGTTGCCAAATGAAGGGCATTTGATCTAAATCAGAACCACAGCATCAATCCAGGATACCGCCATAATTCTTCATGCCGGCCAACAACAACGGCTACCGAGCACTGACTGAGTGCTTTGTGTTTACCAAACAGAGCTCTAAAAGCTCTTACATGTTTAACCTATTAATCCTGACACCAATCCAATGAGAGAGGCATTATCACGATCCCTGTTTAGAGATGAAGAAACTGAGGCACAGAAAAGCTACAAAGCTAGAGAGAGACACAGGCAGATTTGAGCCAAGGCAGTCTGATTCCAGAATCTTTGCCCCTACTGTCCATGGCTAGTTAAGAACCAGCTTCTCCAAGGGGTTGGAATCCATCCTTTTCAACCGCTCTGATGTTGAAGACCAGAGTCCAGGATAGCCAGGCTGGCCCGAAGGCACACTGCCTTCTACATCACTGCCCAAAAGTTCCACTGAAACCTTGTACGGCTATTTCACGTTTCACACGTAAGTTTCTGTCTTCGCAAACTGGTAGCCAAAATTCTCCCGAAGCATCCGTGTGCGGGGCCTTGGACATTCCAGAACATCCTAGAACACTGAAATCCTACAAGACTGATTCCTAACTGTGTTTACTGCTGCTGAGGGTTAGGCTGAGAAGGAGCACACCCACTCCACAAACCAGAGGCAGAAGGGCCCAGGCAGGGGGTTGGTCTCTGACACAGATTTACAAGCCCCCTCCCTCTATTCTGTGGATGACACAGCTCGCTCCTAAGGGGTGACAACAAACCCCTTCACTTAGCCGGATTTTCGTGGCACAATTAGGAATTTGGGTAAACTACCTACCCCTGTTTGCCTCACCCTTGCTCTTGAAACCTGGCTATGAAAGGTGGAGCGGAGATTTCTTAACAAGGGCATGCTATACCTTCTTTGTCCTTGTTTATCTAAGTGTCAAGGTGGTGGGATACAGACGGGAGTCTACACGATGTGCTAAGAAGATGGTGCAGGCAAGGCAAAGCTGAGGTGGTCAGTCCTGCATGCCAGGGAAAGAAAGGCCTGAGGGTTGGGGTGGGGGGGGGGGGGGCGGGGAGGGAGAGCCAAGGGTGAAAGAACGGGGCTCCACTCTTTCCTCTGAAATCAGCTGTATCTGCAATGAGTAGACAACTTGGTAGCCATGTGGCTTTGGGTGTCAAATGCCCCTAAACACACCCAGTCTTCTGAGGGTTCACCAGGGAGTATTTGATTACCATTCATCACAAGACTCCCAGGGCCTGGCATACACTGGAACAATTTCAATAATCTTTCACTCTAAAAGCTTCTACTTAGAAAAATCCAGCCACAGCCACAGCCACTGAAAAGAAACCATTAAGAGCACAAAATAAATAATGAGCTTTGTTGCTACACAAAGACTTTTATAAATCTGACCTAAATGAAAAGCATACCTCATGCTGTCAGGTGTCCGTACTCATGTCATTTGTGTAAGTAAACACAATAGCCTATTCATACGAATTAGCTAAATATTAATGTAGTGACTCTTTCAGATAGCATCGATTACGGCTGAGCTGATCCTCTGGAATGTCTTTTCTTTTTTACAGAAAAGAAATCACCAGATACGTGCTTACATTCCATTAGGCATGATTTTTACGTTCCCTAAAATGTTAAAAAAAAAAAAAGGGGGGGGGGAGGATTCCTAGTTTAAGGAACTAGGAATGTTGCTCTGTTCCTCTCTCACTGGGCTGTCAGGGAGACCGTAACCCACGCAGGGATCACCCCAAACCACATGAGTCTGTACGGTCATGGCCTGTGGCAACAGCACACTGGCAACCAGCACCTTTGTCTTGGCACCTAAGGGATGATTTAAGGACAGGGGTGAAAGAATTTTGCTGGAATTTCTGGCAGGAAGCCACTTCCCTGGGGTAAAATTTCAATCGTCAAAACTGCACCTATAAAACCTGCTCGTGCGAAATAGACACACAGCCATGAGGCAGGGTTACGGGCACCATACTTGTCACCTGAAGTCACTGGGATCCCAGGTGGGCGGGGCACCGTAAAATCTTATCAACAAAGCAGAAACAGATCGCCTATGCGGCTATCACTGGAAACCCACATTTGCAACTTGCCCTTTTCCTGAATACCTGTAAATAGTGACTCCACAGAAAGGCCATCGAGCCAAGTTTTCAAGGTCCTCTGTGTGGCAGCGATGGGCCACCCCAGTGCTCTGCCCAGTCCCACTCTGAGTGAGTGCTAACATCATACAGGACAACACCCTTCTGTGACTAGGCTTTTCTTTAAGATTTTGAGCTCATGAATTGTTTTAACGAGCATGACGCTAGAGGGGAGGGATTATTTTAGTATTTTATCATGGCTTCTCCTGAAAGAAACTAGTTTTACGTGAAGACGGGAGAACCTGGAAGGTCTAGAAAAATAATGGTACTGTAGGACTAGCCCCGTTGCGCTTCCTTCATCGGTGGCCTCATGTCTTCTGCAAACTCTATTTGTTATCTCCTGCCATTTTTGCAGCCTGGACACATGGAAATGCCAGCCACCATCCCCGCCCCCCACCCCAAGAACGACAATGCAGCTGGTGAGAGACCAGGACCAGGCTCCGAAGCAAGCTTTTCTACCTAAGGAGGCCTTTTTTCATACCATGGCTGGTGAACACGCAGAGGAGGAACTCACTTAACAAATTAACGATCTACAAAAGAGAACACATAGTAGGTGCTCCGTACAAATGTTTCCTCAACAACTTTATAAAAGAGGAAAACTATAAGCCAAGTCTCCATCATGTTGTTTCAAAGAAGGCTCTGAGTATCCACTTAATGTATCTTCCCTAGCATAATCTTAGGGAGGCAGGAGGAGTGAGTTTCAAGTCAATTAACAGAAAAGGAACTGTGGAAATCTTGGATGGCATAAAAAAATGAAATATACTAAATTGGAAGTAAACAAGGTGACCTTCGTGACAGGTTCGTCCCGTCTGCTCGGACATTCTCAGACCTTCTGATGTAACATGTAGCTAAAGAATGATGCTGAGTCATTAAACGGTAAGAACAGTAAAACCCAGCCAAATTTGGGGCGCCTGGGTGGCGCAGTCGGTTAAGCGTCCGACTTCAGCCAGGTCACGATCTCGCGGTCCGGGAGTTCGAGCCCCGCGTCAGGCTCTGGGCTGATGGCTCGGAGCCTGGAGCCTGTTTCCAATTCTGTGTCTCCCTCTCTCTCTGCCCCTCCCCTGTTCATGCTCTGTCTCTCTCTGTCCCAAAAATAAATAAAAAACGTTGAAAAAAAAATTAAAAAAAAAAAAAAACCCAGCCAAATTTAAAAAATAAGAAAAATCCATCGTAACGGGGTACCTACTCATTATCATTTTCTATACTGAAACAGTTATTGTATACCAGTGATGAGTCTAAGTAAATAGAATTATACTTTTAATACAGCAGTAGTCTCTTAAGATGTGCTGGTTAAAAAGAGATGTATAACCCCACAAAAACTTCCCTCAAAGTTCCTTCAACAGACCACCTCCATCCCACAGCACAGACTGATCAAATTCCTTCACCGGGCTTGTCATTTACATATGTTTCCATCACCAAGGTGTCCCCATACTGAAATTTATTCCATTCGATGTCTGCTGACCAGTAAGAGTGGAGCATCTGAAGGGGACAGTGTAAGTCATCTTTAGCCTATGGAGTAGGCACTCAAGTGTTTATTACATGGATGGATGGATGGATGGATGGATGGATGGATGGAAGAATGTACCAGATGAACAAGTGTTAAAAGCTTGAGCTATAAAATGAGGGAGGTGAACTGAGTGTTCTGATAAGGGCCCTCCCTATTCTAACATTCTGTCCAGGTATTCCAGGCAGATATTGATTGTGTCAACAAATGGTAGGATTAGAGGGTTTCTATGATAACGTAATGAAAAAACATGGGCTGCCCCCACAGAAGCCCTTCCACGCCCCAGTATGTATCTCAATACAGATGGCTAAGGTCTATAGTCTCCTCTCTTTCTGAAATCAAAAAGAGAACACAGCCCAACAGTTTAAAGGAAAAACACAGAATCCTATTACCACTGTACCAAAAGGCCTCGGTGACCATCTGGTCCAACGGCTGACGTGATCAATGTCATCCAGAAAGGTTAAGTGATCTGATCAAGGCTGCATGGCCAAGGCCAGGCTGAGGCTAGACCCAGGACTCCAGCTCCCTGGGCTGTGCTCTTTCAACCACTCAGGGCTGCCCTTTGAACTCTCCCATGGTAATTAAGTCAAAAGTTCAAGATTTATGTGAGCTGCGGACGCTAATGACTGCCAACTGTATTTTTATTGATGCAAAAATAAAAAAACAGAGCCTGTTTCAGCTCCTAGATTAAGTCTCACAAACTCCCTAAAGCCCCACTAAGGCCTCTGTCTTAAGTCTATAATTAGGGCCTTTAAAAATATCACTAATCAGGACATTTGAATGCTTTGACCCTGACTGGGTGGGGGTGGGAAGAGGTCTCTGAGCTCAACCATACAGTAGACTGAGGTTCGTGTTTTCAGTTTTGCATAAGCTAAGAGAAAACAAATCCAACAAAATATGGAGATGTGAGTGAATGTGTGATTATGGGGGCGGCGGGTTTTATTTGAGAATCTCATTAAAAACAACACCTTGCCGATCGGTTGAAGCACTGATAAGAAACCCATTAAAGCAAACAGACAAATGACCCACCTTTGAAATGCCTGAGTCCACTGGGCGACCAGCTGCCCCGTGGGAGCTCCTAGGATCTGCCTTCAAAAGAAAACTCTCCAGTTGTTGGTTATGCTGGTTGCCCACACGGGAGGCCAAGAAAGAGATAATTCAATCCAACCTTCCAGATAGAACGCCATCCCTGGCTTTTGCGAACAAAGAAACACCCAAACCAATTTAGGAGGAGGTTTCCATTACAAAGAAATGTCCAAAAAAAAAAAAGTTCAGGAAGCCTGTGTGCTTTGGGTTTTGTTTTTTTTGTTTTTTGTTTTTTTTTTTTAATTATTGTTACTATAACTTTCAATTCCTGGAAACTGCATAACCCAACTAAGAAACCAACACATTTACCAACTTAGCCATAACCCCTACCAAGTAAAAGGCCCAATTAGACCAAAGGTGACTATAAACTGTTATTATCAGCAGGTTAAGCAATGAAAGGAACGTGGAATCCCAGGCCAAGTCCCTTCATTTTCCCTAGCCAGTTCCAAAGACAATTGCCAACTGCCTTTCTCCCTGACACAGGAGTACGGGCACCTGCAGGTCTCAACAGGAATGAAAACCAAAATGGAAAATTGCCTTGTCTCTCTCCTCCTCACTCAAGAGAAAGAACCACTCCTGGAGCACAGATCTTGATAAAGCTGCCTCGCTATCAATTCCTTCTAGTTCAGCAGTCAACCTGAACTTTGTCAATCATGGTTTCCCAAGAAACTCTTCAGAAGCATGAACCGCTGAAACACAAGCTTGAGGTAATAAAAATCACCTGGGAAAAAAAGGGACACGCAGGTCTACTCATCTGCTGCCAGAGAACCCGTAAAGGTACCTCGTACCGAGGGGAGGCAAGGGCTAATTAAGTTATGCTTTCCGATGCTGAAGTATAAACTCTGAAGCCTTCAAAACCTTCAACCTGGATGCATTTCAAAAATTAGCATTTGAAATTGCAACTTGCTGTCCGGAGAAAGTCTGTTTCACTAAAGGGCATATGCAAGAAGCATTATTTCCTGGCAGCGAGGCTTGTAATGACATCACAGAATTGTTCCGCTCAGGGAAACAGTCAAGCGCGGGTAAGGTGTGAGGTCATCAGTCAGTCAGCCGCTAAAATATGACCCGAGAATGCCCTTGACATCTGTGATGGAAGGGCTTGACTTAAAAGGCAAAAGCAAAGTCAGGTCAATCAAATCAGCCCATTGCAGGGATTTTCAAAACATGTGCAACAGGATGTTAGGAAAGTGCTGTATTTTCAAAAGGGTCTTACGGTCAATGCGTTTGGAAAACCCTGGGAAAAGCCAAAATTAAACAGATGTGTTACTCCCAGAACGTTGGAGAGAACGTATTCTGCTGGTGCACCGGGTAAGTCTCTAAGAAAGGGTCAGAGGGGAAGAGGTATTTTTCAAACTCATTTCAAAATACAACTCATTCTTGGCACAGAGCCCTTGGACTAGGGTTCCACGGGATATACTTTGAGAAGCACCAGCTTCTTCTCTTAAGGTACAGGCCAGACCTGAGCATTACTCTGTTTGTAAAGCGCCAGTAAAAGAGGTAGAGGAGGACTGTAATTCCAAAAAACATTCGCTCAGCATCGAGGCCAGTCCTTGCCTCCAACAGTGGTCTACCAGGAAAGGCGGGTCTGAGATGCATCGTGATGCTGAGATGCGAGGGAATAGAACACGTGAAGCGATAAGGAAACCCCCTATGGGGGAGCCCGCCTTTGAGCTGGGTCGTGTACCAATGGCGTAAGCGTTAGGGTCAACCCGAATACGGCAAAACAGCCCTCTAAAAGTCAGACCAGACCTACTTTCATGGCCCATAGCCAACGATCCTGCCTTAATTTTGGACTTATTTTTGCCCCTGTATTGGACTGCCATGCTTTCTGTAGTCTGTACATATTTTCGGAACTCTACCAGGCAGATAAAAGCTTGCCTTCTCACCGCTAACCACCAAAATTAAAAAACAAAAAAACAAAACTTAGAAAAGTCCAGAAATGTCACTGTCAGCCCAGGGTCACCGGAGCATCATCTGTTAACTTGACCGAAGAGGAGCTTTCAAACACACCCCAGTGACGCCTCCAGACAATCAGAAGGCACCGAAGGAATCAATCTGGACCCACGGGTGTTTTCCAGGTGCCTGAAAACGCATGGAATTCGGCGCTTCTATAATTTTTCCTATTAATCAGGTCAGGCATTTGACACTGGAGGTGGCAAAAAATTGTTTTAATGGCAACATCCCCTTCCCCGCCTTGCCAATTACCCCGGCCGTGGCATTCCTCTGTCCACACAGGCCACAGCTGCTTAATCTCCACTGCCCCAGGCTGCACCTGTGAATCAGACCAGCCTAATCACGCTAACAGATGGCAGAGGCCAAGTAGCCAGCTAAGAGCTGCTATCACTTTAAATCGTGTCTAATGTTTCACAGGCACCAAACAGAGGCAGCTCCCGACAGCAGTGTCTCCCTGGTACAGCTAACACCAGCCCTTAATCACCGCAGAGCACCCACTGCAGGGCAGACGTGGTGTCATTCGAGAGCTAATTACAAAGAACGCTGGCCACAGGGTGAAGGCATGGCATTCGTCCAGTGCGCTCCACTCCCTGGCCCGTCTGCGCAGGCACCGGGCGGTTGGGACCCGTGTTCGGGACGAAACCCTGGAGGTCCACGGCAGGTAATCCCTCGCAATCACCAGAAAGTTCACTCAGTTCACTCAGTCTACTTGTTACGTAACCCATACCTTGCTGTTACATTTTACGGCTTCCCAAGTATTCCTGGGAACAGGCTCTCAGACGTGGTTCTGTTCACCAGGACGAGGCAGGCTCCAGGCCGGCCAGCACAACCCGGGTGCTGCCAGATTTGGACATCCCACACGTGGGCCCCACCTGAGAGCCGTCAACAACAGTGCCGGCATCCTCCCTGCACCCCCACCCCCATATCGTCACCCTGGGGACTGGCAGGGGGGTGCCGTGATTCAACACGCCACGGGCCTGCAAGCGAATGGCGGCTTAGCCTTTTGCTCACCGAATCGTGAGTTTCCAATCAGGAAAACAGGAATAATAGCTCCCTCCACCTTATAGGGTCGTTGGGGGCACTGCCCGAGCCAGCAACCGGCACCGAACCTGCCCAAAGCCACACCTCCAAAGCAGGGTCATCCACTGCCTTCCCGGCCAGAGCCAAAGAACTAACAAGGAGTGATGTCTTCTGATGTCCCAGTGATGCGTTATTAAAAAAATAACCATAATAACTTCCCAAGAAGGTTGGAAAAATCACAGCAGAAGACAGTTTCACTCGCCCACAGTTTTATAAACAAGAGCGCACACGGCTCAAGGCAGATCTTAAGGTGTGAATCCCTAAGTCGGTGCTTTTCATTCTTCAGCGCATCATCCCCGGAGTTTCCAGTCCGGGGTCTGGGGTGGGGCTTTGGCCTTTTCCTTTCTAGTAAGTTCTTAGACGATGCTGATGCTCGTGGTCCAGAACCCAAGCCTTCTCTTGCCAAAACAATGAAAACTATAAATGTTTCCCTTTTTGCCTAAGCTGCTAGGAGACTGGAACAAATGCAACTCCCCATTTGACACATTATCCCAGGTCCCTAACAGTATCCATTTTCTCTTCTTGTCTTCAAAAGCCCTGCCTATTTTCATGACTAACTTTCTTATTATTTAAGCCTTGTAAGAATTTATTAAACTAAGGTCCTTTTGAAAACGTGCAGAATAGAACACCTAAGCAAAGAACGCCAGCAACTAATGTACAAGCACTTGGGGAACATTCAAGCCACGTTACTGGAAATATAACTAATGCTACATTTTATCTTTTGTATGGACCGTCGCGACCCACACTTTTCTGAGCGCCCTACAAACACAAACTTGTCTGATCCTCGGAACAACCCCACGGGATGTTATTATTCCCATTTTACAGTTGAAGAAGCCGAGGCAGAGAAGTTAAATTACTTGCCCAGGGTCACCCCCACTTAGAGGTGTCAGAGTAAGAGAGGCCGAGTTCTTCTTCACCCAGGTTCTCCCACGTGTCACTGCTCCGTGTTAACAGCCTTTGAAAAGCAAACAGTACTTGCTGGCTCCCTGCTCTGTCACTGTCTACAAAGCAAGGCCCCCTTCCCTTATTTCCTCTCAGCATGCAGCAATGTCTGAAAAGGTCACGGTTTCTCGAGGCGCCTGGAGGGCTCAGTGGGTTAAGCGTCCGACTTCGGCTTAGGTCGTGATCTCGCAGTCCGTGAGTTCGAGCCCCGCCTCGGGCTCTGTGCCGACAGCTCGGAGCCTGGAGCCTGCTTCGGATCCTGTGTCTCCCCCTCTCTCTGCCCCTCCTCCACTCACGCTCTGTCTCTCTATCTCTCAAAAATAAATACATGTTAAAAAAAAAAAAAAGGCCCCAGTTTCTCAATCTCAGCCCTACTGACATTTTACACCAGATCCTTCTTTGTTAAGGGCTGTCCCGTACATTGCAGGATGTTTACTAGCAGTACCCCTCGCTTCTGCCCACTGGAGGTCACTGGCATTCTTCCTCCCCCTACTGAGACCACCAAGTGTTGCCCAATGTCCCCCAGGGGAGTCAGAAGCAGGAGAATCCCCCCCCCCCCCCCACGGCTGAGAACCACTGAGTTAAGCCAAGCACCATCAAAGGTTACAAAGAAGACCAGGGTGGTACGTGTTTTCTACTCGTATCACGCCTCCGAACAGTGAGAAACCGGAGAGAAAACGAAATTCGAGGACAGAAAACTGGGAACTGCTTTCGAGAAAGAGTGACTTGTGACACAATAAGAAAGGACAAACGGTAGAGAAGGGTACACAGGAACACTGGTTTATTCTCAGATTAGAAAGCCAGGAGAGGAGACACAGCAGAGAAAAGTCAAGGGCCGCAGGGCACAGCGTTCTGAAGAGTGGACAAGACGGCAGGTTAGAGTCCGGACTTCCCACCAGGCTCTGCTCTCTCGGGGACCTTCCGAGACGGCCATTACTTACTCTTGTTATTGTTCTCACTGACAAAATCCTCGGAGCCTTCCGTGTCGTCCTCATCATCTCCGGATGAGATGGCATCTGTATTCAAAAGAATATATCCATGGTTGTGTTTTTGCAAAGCAAAAGGCTGTAATCACGTACAACTTAGTCCTTCTGGACAGGGAATGCCACAACCCAGGAGCCCCCGCAAAAAGTCTGAGGTCTTGTTTAGTGAAGATGGCTTTAAGGGCTTCAATTTTCTCTCCGTGAGGACAGTTGGTCTGTATTAGGATTCCCAGTGCTCTCTGCTTTCACGTTTTTTAAACATACTGTCAAGTTGGATATATTAAAACTGGATTTTAAGCTTCCAACAGTATTCAAGGCCCCGGCAAATTTGCTGATTGCGTTATTATCCAAAGATTCTTTCCAACACCACCTTTCAGTTGTCAGGATCCCCTTCAAGAAGGGAATTAGTCCCCGGCAGAATTTACTAACTTCTGAAAGCAAATCTTTAAACTTGGCCAGAAAGGGGGCCTCCATCTAGTTCCCCCTCGCTGCATGGGAGAAAAATCAAGGAGAGAAACTCGAGTTTTAATAAAAGGAACCCGAAATCTTCCATATCAAACTGCAATCCTGTATTCTAACGGCCACAGATGCAAACAGTATGGGGGGGAGGGGCGGTGAGGAGATGTGGTTTCTACTTCTATAAAAGCATGCGGTCTTAAAAGAAAAATGCTACCTTGCACATGAGAATCCTGTCATTTTTAACGACCAGCCCCTCTGGCAGAGCCGGTCCCCATGGAAGAACTTCAAAAACAGATCAATAACAAATTAGGGAGCTCTGTGCGTGGCATCCAATTAGCAGATCCCACTAGGAGTTCCCTTGTCCAGTACAATTTCACCCAGAAAACGGCTACAGAGAAGAGAGAGCAGAGGGCGCGCAGGCCGACTCACCTGTGACATTGACCATGAAGTAGACAGCCTCGCTGTCTACCGGCCTAGCCGCCGTGCAAGCATAGAGGCCGGAGTCTCTAGGCGTGGCACCTTTTATCTGCAAGTACTCCCCAATAAGCACTGTCCTATTGTTGGGCCCCAAGTGTACCCCATCCTTAGTCCAACTGATCATGGTGGCATCTCTCAACGGACAGCGCAATTCTAGCGACTCCCCGGGCGCGGCCACGTAAACTTCAGGTTGGGAGATTTGGTATTTGGTTGGCGGCTCTGCAGAAAGGTGGGAGAGAGAAGATGGAGACAGATGGGAAGGAGGAAAAGGAGAGAACGTCCAACAAAGGTCAGTGGCGGCCCGTTTATTCCTGGGAGAGGCGGTTCTTGGTCTGCAAAGGGCCCCGGCAGGCGTCGGCTTCCGCCTGCACCCAGGAAGCCGTGCACAGAGCAGACGGAGTGTCTGAGACATCGACCAGAGGAAGTGCCCAATAGAAGCGGCCCCACTTTGTCTCCACAAGCTGTAGGGCCGTAAACACACACCCAAAACCCAGCGTGGAAGGATAATGTAAGAAAACTTTGCAGTCTGTTACCAATCCAAAGCCTGCTTACAAGGGTCACACGTGGGGAATTCTATTCTTGTGGCGTTTTGGATCTGTAAGGACGTGTGTTTTACAATTTTTTTATTCAATGCGACTGCATGGCTGTGTCTACACCTTTACACACACACACACACACACACACACACACACACACACACACACCATTTGCGCTAGACTTTGCCTGTTGTCACAATGCCGAGCTTCTTAAAATGAAATGCCCAAACTCAAGGGATGCTAATGGGGACTTGTACAAAACTCTCAGGCTCAGATCGCTTTGCTGGCCTGGAGACTTAATACTGTGCTGGGTAAGCTGGAACACTCTGTTTTTCTTAACACCAAAAAGAACAAAATGCCCCAGAAAACCAAGAGGAGGTCTCTGTATCGTACCTAGACAGATCTGGAAATGAGGCAGCTGAGCACCTGACCCTCTGACACGTTCACAGCTGGGTCCCTCCCTGCCCACCAGCACGCACCGCACACCCTGCGCTCCAGCCTCCTCGGGGCCTTGGCCTTTAACTCCTTGAGAGGTACTCCTCCCTCCCTCGCCTCCCCGTTAACCCAACTCATCCTTCAAGGCCCAAATCATCCAGCTGGATATGAGCTTGCCATTGGTCCCCCGGGCCTGGGGGTGGAGCGGATCTCCCCTCCTCGTTCACCTGTCCGCTGAGCCAGCTTCTGGGGAAGCAGCACGTAGCTCAGGGACGTGTCCTGTCGCCCAGGGGGACAGCAAAGATGTAGATGGAGGGTTCAGGTCTCCTTGGGTGTCCCTCTTGCCCCAAGCAACACACACATGGCAGGGGCCTGTGCTGAACATGACTGCGGTCCCCAAATCCTCAGGGCAAGAGGGGACTCAGGCAACCTGTACAAGGACAGCGAGAGGGAGCCACAGGCCTACAAGGGGAGCACCCGGAGCCGCTGGCCGGGACCCACGAGGAACCATGAATGGGCTTTCATCCATCACAATGGGAACTGTGAATGGTACCCAGAGTCCCAGGCCCAGGAAACATCAAGCTTCCCAGCGCTGGGATAGCTCCAAATCTGGGCAGCATCACAAGGCAACTGTTTTGTCCTTCTGAGTGTAGTCTGGACAAATCTCCCACATGACAATGGAATAAAGTCACTCCGTGCCTTAGTCCCACCGCTGAAGGAACAGTGAGGACCGTGTGCATCTGGTTCTAGAAATCCTCACCACCACCACCAACAGCCAACATGGGAGGGCCAGGGCTCCCCAAAGGGGCACCTTCAAAGGCATACATGCCAAGAAGAGCCCAGACGTTGAACGGGACATAGAGAACCACCACCACCACCACCACCACCACCACCACCACCACAACAACAAAATAGAAGAAAGAAGTAAGAGTCTGATTTAACATGGACACACACACCCTGAAACAAGGGCAGAAAACCCCAATTCGCAGGCTACGCTTCCCGAGTAAGTTTTGTCTTTCTCATTCTACGTCTACGAGACCCCTCCTACGGGCCATGCTTTGTTCTAGATGCTCAGGGAGCAACAGGGAACGGTAAAATCCCTGCCTCACTGGTGGAACTTTAATTACGGTGGAGATGACCGACAATAAACAAAAAGCCTACAAAAAATATATAAAGTACGGGAGGCGGTCTTGTCAGGAAGCCAAATACAGCAAGACAGCGGTACAAACAAGACAGAGGGGGAGGGCTCTCTCTAGAGCAGGAGCTGGCAAACCACGGCCCCGGGCCAAACCCAGCCATTGCCCGTTTTTGTAAACACCGGTTTCCTGGCACGCAGCCACGTTTGCTCCTTAAGTGTTGTCTGGGCTGCTGTTGTGTCACAATAGCAGGGCTGAGCGGCTGGAACGGACACCCCACGTCCTCTGCAAAGCCTCGCCCTTTACGAAAAGTTTGCCAACCCCCGTTGTACGGGATGTTCAGAGAAGGCTGCTCTGAGGAGTTGAAGGGCAAAGCGATGTCTGAAAGATGTCGCCGGGACCTCAGCTGGAAGGTTCTTCAGGCCACACGCCTCCTGAGCTTGCTGAGGCCCGAATGCACCTGAACTGAGGGACTCCTAGAAATATCTTGAACTCTGAAGCCCGAGCAGGACAGAGAAAAGGAAGAAAAATGTGGGAAAGAGGGGAAGGAAGAGAAAAAAGGAATTCAGCGCGACCCCGGATCGGGGACCTTGCCCCATTTCCAGCGGCTTGGAGTCCCATCGGAAGTGATGGTGCCCCACAGGACACCTGGCCGAGTCCCTTTCACAGCTGGTTAAAGCAAGGATCAGATGGCATTTGGGTCCCATATAACCAACCAGTAATTACCGAAACAGCACCGACAACGTTAAGAGTGAATTTATCGTGGATTAGCCTGGGTCACAAAATAGTATTTATCGGGACCACACGGCATCGTCAGCAAGGTACCGAGAATACTACAGAATCTGCTTTCCTCTGAGCCAGGACCGGACATCAAGAGAGGTCTACGCAGGAGTGGCTGGACCCCGAACTGCGAATGTTCACCCTCTCGGGGAGACGCGTAGCCAGCCTGCCTCTGCCCTGGCCCCTCCCATCAGGAGAGCCATGTCCCTATTTCGTGCAGGCAGGAGAATGTATGGAGACCGCTTTAAAAAAAAAAAAAAAAAAAGATAAGCCAGATACTTGCAATTAGGACGCAGAAACCTCTCTCTCCCGACAAAGGTAGAGTTACGACTTCCCTGTTCTTAAAGGAACGCATTTTCGCTGAGAATATCTGGCTTCACCTCAAATAGGTAAACCACTGGGTCTCGCGGAAGCCAGGGGTGCCCGGACCAACATCACAAAGACACCACCACCTGCTGGTTGGTGGTAAAGGAGGAACGTGGCCCACTGAGGCCTCAAGGGCAGGGACCGCGTCTCGCGTGGGGCCGGACACACGGGAGCTGACGATAAATGTGCCGTCGTGCGCAAAAGGATGGTCCCCTGAGCCCCACTCCACTCCGTTCCTGCTTCACCTCTCCACCCCCGGTCCCTCCCCCACTGAGGAGCAAGAATGCCAAAATGACACGGCATTGCTTGTGAGGATCCAACGAGCCAACCAACAGGAACCTCGGCGTCCAATCTATAACCTGTCGGGCCCGTGACCATCACTTCCGCTGTCCTTCGAAGCTGACGACGCTCACCACGCCTCCGGCACCACTATCTTCAGAGGATGCTCAGAGAGCGTCTGGATCAGTATCTCCACAGACGCAGGTCAATGTTACGGACAGGCTCCCATCTCACCGGGCCCGTAAGAGGACTTCTGCTCAACGTGGTCCTTCTCTCCAGTAAAACCAGGTCAAAACTGTCACCCCGTTTTCCAGTTAGAGGATAAACTTCAAGGACAGTAAAGGAACTCTCCAGAATACATCACTAATGGTGTTCATCCATTACAATTAGGCCACCTGACTTCAAGCCTGAACGAACCCGCACCTGATGGATCGGTTCACAAAAGGCTCACCGGGTCACTGGGGGTTTGTGGCAACTTCAGCAAAGCCCAGCAATGCGGTGTTCACACTCAGACTGTAGGCGTGGCTTGGGGAGAAGGGCGAATGGGTGAACGAAAAGAAGGAGAGGGGGTGCCTCGGTGGCCCAGGGACTTAAGCACCTGACTCTTGATTTCGGCTCCAGTCATGATCACACAGTTGGAGAGTTCGAGCCCTGTGTCGAGCTCTACACTGACAGCATGGAGCCTGACTGGGATATTCTCTCTCTCTCTCTCTCTCTCTGTCTCTCTGTCTCTCTGTCTCTGCCCCTCCCTCGCTCCCACGCTCATGCGCTCTCTCCCTCTTTCTCAAAAATAAATAAATAGGGGCACCTGGGTGGCTCAGTGAGTTGAGCATCCGACTTCAGCTCAGGTCGTGGGTTCGCGGTTCATGGGCTCGAGCCCCACGTCCAGCTCGCTGCTGTCAGCCTGTCAGCACAGAGCCCTCTCTCTGCCCCTCCCCTGCTTGCACCCTCCAAGTAAACAAGCCTACGTTAAAATTTTTTTGAAAACAAGGAGAGGACTGAGGAAGCGTTTGGGGAAAAACAGTGCCTACAGAAGGAAGACCGTTGGGGGCAGGGGGAAGGGATGCCACACCGCCCAGGCACACCCCCGCCCAGCCTGTGGGTTCCTGCATCAAACATACCTGGGTACAAGGTGCCAAGGACATGGGTGCTTTGCCTGGAACCCAAACATCTGGCTCAGCGGAGGCCACTCTGTCCCCACCCGTCCCCAGGAGGCCACTCCTGGCTTGGGTTTCTCTTCTGTGTCTGAATGCTACAGGTGACAGGTGACTGTCTTGCCCGCGCCCTGCAAACATGCTCCGTGAGTGCCGTGCACACACCTGCACAGCTATCTCCCTCACACCGTTCGGTGGGGAGCCAAGAAGATCTGCTAAGTCCTCTGACACCAGCAATGACGCACCGGCGATGCTCCCCGACGCGGGATCTGCTTCCACTGACAGGGCCCGGTGCCTCCACCCCCTCCCTACCCCCACCCCTGCTCCAGCAGGCTGCGCGGCCCGCTCTGTAAAGCAGGACCGTTGACACAGGGCAAAGTATTCCCCGGGAGATTTAAACAATACCTTTTATAGTCATATTAATGTTTCCTGGATTTGTTTTGTTTTTTTTTTTTTTCTGGTGCTACAGCTTACTTTTAACCTTTCTTACACAGAGCGGGGGAGAAATCCATAGGGAGCGCCCAGTCCAACCTTGTCCCTCGTCTGATCCTGCCAAAACACAACGGGGGAAGGTTCCAGAAGCCACTCTGCTCCACACCAGATATTCTTTCAGAGACGTCCACAGACAGACACAAAATTCCGTCCACCTTTCATAACAGTAATTCAAAGTGGGAAAACACACACACACACACACACACACACACACACACACGCCAGCGTCCGACATTGTCACGGAGACCTAAAACGGCCAAGAGGAGAAGCAGGCGAGGTGACCCCGGTCCCCTGGAGGGCTCACCGTGCTGGTTTCTACGCGTCACATGCACACAGTGGGTGCATCAACTTCGACTTGCTCCCCGGAGGTTTCGAAGGCCGAGAAGTACCAGCAGAGAGTGATCACACAGCTTTTTTTCTTAATATCCAAGTGACTACGTGGATATTAAAAGAACGAGAGAACGGGCACTCCTGTAGCCCGCCCCCGGCATGCAGCCTGTGCGGTCCCCGCCGTGGGCAGCAGAGGGGCCTCATCTGGGAAGAGAAGGACACTGAAGCAGGGGGACAGCCCTCAGCAGGTGAGGGCGGGGATCATGACCTCTCAGAGTGACGTCATGCCAACGTCACTGGCTGCAAGCTGCAGGTGTTCACCTCCAGGTAAACAAGCACAGGGAAGCAAACCCTGGCCTGTATGCGCCCAGAGACCGGGGAGGGGACAGCCTGTCAAAGTCCAGAAGGGCCGTGACTTATGCAACTTCAACGCACACGTCCCTGGGTCCCTCCCCCATGTCACCAGCAGGGCCGTCCTGGGACAGCTGAAGCAGGGAGGGAGTTTGGAACAGTAAGCTATTTCAGGTAACACTTTATGTTGCCAGACCAGCCATAGCAGCACTGCAGACTGTCACTTTTTATAATGTTTGCCTATAAACTTTCCCGTGTGGTTTTTGAAATGGCGCCCAAATGCAAACAGGGAACAGATGGGAAGCCCGCGGCTCGCCCCGTCCGATCGCCTGCTGGAGGGTGGACAGCAGGTTGACACGGTCCGGGGCCAACAAAGCGGCGAAGGCCGGCGGGACGGTGACGTCGCACTTCACAAGGTAAAGCCTTTTCTGGGGTTTCCTCGGGACGGGGCCTTTCCAAATGTCAAGATGCTCGCAGCTAAGAGGCAGGAACCCCGGCTTCGAGGATGCAGTGTGGCGGGGCCCCTGCGACGCGGCCCGCGAAGATGCTCCCAGTCAGAAAGTCAGGGGCATCCGAGCCCCAAACGCATTCCTCCAGAAAGGATCAGAAAGGGAGAAAGAGAGAGAGAACTCGGGAAGCAGATCGTCCCCCCACCCGGGGCCTGGAGCTGGAGCAGAGGCCGGGCGGGTGGCAGGGCGCGGGCTGCGGGGACACAAACGTGTGCCTCTTGTCGCAGCTCGGCGCTCCCACGGGAACCGTCACGCCAGCACTGGGAGCAGAGCAGTCAACCAGCCTCGGGCTTCCTGGTGCTGCCCTCCCTCCACCACCCTGTACCAGAGGAACAGATATCACCGCTGTGGGCCTGCCAAGGTCCTGAGGCAGCAGCGCACAAAATAAAGCTGCAAATGTCACTGCAATGTCACAGTGCGCGACACACACGGCAGTAAGTGGCGGCTGAGCCTGTCTGTTCCGGTTAGCCTCGACTCACCCTCCCGCTCTTTAAGATGGCCTGAAGCGGCCACGCCACGGTCCCAGTACGAAGTTTTAACTGGCCGATACCCAATTTTCTGTCCATGGGAATTGGAATACCAACCCCTTTCATACACACCGCTGTCCTGAAGCATTTTTACAAGCTGGACTTGAGGGAGGCTGGGCAGTCGAGACGTCGGGCATTACAGCACAGCTTTTCAGTAACCCGGAGGGGCCAAAGGCCCAGATCATTCTCCACCAAATCTCACCAACAGAAAGACACAAAGGTACCGGGGTCCCCACAAGGAAGTCAGAAATGACCGCCCCCGCCCCGTGGGCCCTACCCACGGAGGGGAGCGGGGGGGGGGTCCCGCAGATGCACAGACAGTGAAGGCAGGGGCGGCAGAGAGGGGGCTGTTCCATCTCAGACATCCTGAGAGCTTCCCCTCTGCAAGAAGGGACTTGCAGAAGACAAAAATCCTGTCATGAAACGGAGGCCTTATAAGGCATAGGTACTACTTGTACTTTAAGAGGCAGGAGGGAGAGACAAACACTCTGTGCAATATAAAGATGAAAGTTCTCTGCCTCGAGAAATACGGCCAACCTAAAAACGGGGGACACAAAGAAGTCAGAGCAATGAGCCACAGATACGTAAACAGGCCGAGAGGCCACAGTTCTCTTCCCGGCCAATTGTTGGGGTGTCTTACAGACACACGTCAGCACTTAAAACCTCCCCGTCGGTTCCACGGGGGCTGTAACAACCACTAATAGCTACCTCTGCCACAGTAGCCTGCCTGTTCCAGAAATTCTGGACTGGCTCACATTCCTCATGATCAGATGGGATAATGGCATATGTTTCCAATATGGCAACCATTAAAAATTATATATTTAGGCACACCCCTCATATAATTTAGGTCTATCTTTGAGATGCGTGGGGAACAGCTTTCCAAGTCTGGAAAGAAATGATGCAGCTGCCCATGAGAAAATACTAACGTAGAAATCGTGACGTGCCTAAGAATGCCCTCAGGGAAGCAGGAGTCACCATGATCACCCAAGATTTGGACCCCAAGTGGCAATATTCACTCCCTATTCTGCCAGCAACCCCTCTCTCCTTTTGATCCTGATGTTTCAGGCTGTCAGTGAATCACGTTCTCCAAAAGCGGGGGGGGCATAAAAAGGAAGGTTTTCTCCCTGGTCCCAACACCTGCACCAAACTCTTATGTTCACGACAGCAAAATTTCCACTGGACCACCGGGATGCAGGTACGGAATCAGTGCCATCTGCATAAAGTGCCTGGACATCAGCAGCTCTGCTTGAGCAAAAACTTCCACACCGGGCCCTCTGTTCAAAAGCATTTCCCAAACATGCCATCAGATTATCTAGTGTCCACGAATCTCCCAGAGGGAAGGTTTCGTACTCCCTGTATCGGGAAGGGAACTGGGAGGTGGGGAGGGCCTCCCAAGGAGGTCATGGAATGAAGGAATGAATGCGATTTGCCGGACCTGTATCGCAGGACCTGTATCACCATCGTTGAGATCAGGAGTGACCCTGCTGAGGTGTCGCCTGTAAAACGAACACGTCATCTCCGGTTCTGAACGTGGTAAAAAGCCACCTTGCTCATCAGAGGCTGCTTCAATTCCCACAGCTGGTCCCTGAGCTCTTCCTGGTACCCTAGCATTAAGGCTCTGGTCCCATCTCTGTCCCCTCCCTGGGCGCTCTTCAGAAAAAGGCAAGAACAGGGGCGCCTGGGTGGCTCAGACGGTTACGTGTCCACCTCTCTTGGTTTCAGCTCAGGTCACGATCTCACGGTTGGGGAGTTCGAGCCCGGCCATCGGGCTCCTCGCTGTAGGCGCAGAGCTTGCTTGGGATTCTCGAGGTCTCTGCCCCTCCCCCACTGTCACTCTCTCTCAAACACACGTTAAAAATAAAGAAAAGAAAAGGCAAGAACAGGCTGAGAACCGACCTAAGTTCCAACTCTGCCACTGACAAATGGTGTGATCGCTTCCTGTGTCTTCGCCTGCAAACCAGGACTGATGATAACAAGCGCGCACACGGAAAGCACCTAGCTCGGGGCCGCTGCCACTCGGCAGGACCTCGAATGTACCAGCGGGAAGACCTTCTAGCTGAAATCATTACTCCTCAGCTGCAGCAGACTACGCGTGAGAGACAGAAAAGCCACCTAACCAGGTGTTCTCAACACGGAAGCCTGGGGATGTAAGAAGACAAAGGGGAACCTTCTGTTCTGTTTCTAGAGCCCCTAACACATAGCTTAGTGTTAATCATCCGTCGTGTCGTTCTGTCTTCTGCTTGTGCACGTGTGTGAGGGTTCCTAAGAACAGAGCGGTGTGGCGGAGGTCTTGCCTCTCTGGGACCTCCTCCTTCCGCACTCCCCCGTATCTGCGAATATGCTCAGAAGCCCGCCCCTGGCTCTTGTGGTCCCTTCCCTATACTCTGCTTGGCCCACCTCTGCAGCTTTCCCTGCCCCCTCCACGTCAACGCCGCTCAAGTCCCTGCTGGAAGGTTCCTGCTTCCACCTGCCTGAGGGAGCACATCACCTGACCTTGTCTTCGGAGGTGCCGCCCAAAACAAGCAAGTGCCCTTCCCCCTCTTCCCCTCCAGCAGCCCCTGGCTGACATCAACTCAGCTCCAACTCGGCCCTGAAGCCCCCCGCTTCTCCCTCCTGCCTCCCATCCCACCAGGCCCCACATCTGCACTCCTGTTAGTTCTCTCTGAAACAGCTCTGAAAAGAGAACAAGGGCAAGACCTCACCCCTGCAGGTCCCCACCTTCTCTCCAAAAGACCTCTGCCTTGCCCCCCCCTCCCCAGTCCACCCCATGTATCCACCGCGGACCCCCAGAGCAACCTGGGAAACAAAACTGACCTTTAATTGAATGAATGAATGAATGAATGAATGAACGAATGAAATGAAATTAAATAAATAAATAAAAGACAGAGACCACTCCACACACTCAGGGTAAAACCCAAAGAATATTCCCCACATTAAGGGCACGGTTGCGTGAGGCCCCACATCCGCCCTCCATCTTCTTCTCCCTCATGCCCTAGACTTGTCTGTTCTCGTGGGCACTGTTTCCTCTGCCCGTTACCTTGCCCCACTACTCTGCCCGGCAAGCTCCTATTCAGCCTTCAGAGCCCAGCTCAAATATCATCTCCTCTGCGAAAATCCCTGCTTCCCATCAACACAGCCCACGCTGTTCTCATCTCCAAGACACTACAGCCTTTGTTTATTCACCTCGAACCTACAGAGCCAAATACAGCCGCCTCCCCCACCGACCCGACCCGCCCTCTCCGAATGACCTTCTTCGGTGGGGGGGGGGGATCAGCAGTGCTTCTCAGACTTTCTTCTGCATAAACACCACCAGGACAGCCTATTAAAACACAGCTCCAACGTTTCTGGGTCAGTAGTTGTGGAGTAGGGTCTGAGCTTCTGAGCTTCCCACCAGCTCCCAGATAATGCTAATGCTGCTGGTCCAAAGACCACACTGTGAAAAGTTCAGCACCAGTGTCCAAGGACGAGAGAGTCGGAGACCTGGTTTTGCAGGGATGAACCCACATCAACTTGGACAGCCCCTTCCCATCACCTGAGTCTGAGCCCCAGTTTACAGAACAGGGAAACACCTCCGGGCTAGCCTGCTGCTGGTCAAGGTCATCACAAGGACAAACCAAGAGGCTGCCTGGGAAGGTCTTTGTAACCCCTAAGGTGGGTGGTGGGGACTCATCTGAGAAAAAGCACCCCTCACCCCAGTTCCGGCCAGGGCGGGCCCGGGCGCCTGTGTGGGTTATAGCTTGACCCCTAAGCGATCAGCGGATTCTTTCCCCCCACCTCATGGTAAGGCTGATTTGCCTTACTCTGACTTTAAAACAAGGTTTTCTTTCAAATGCATAAATCTGTCAGGTCATATCTATGTAAGTTACCTAAGTGTAGATTTCTGGCAAATGGAACTAAACACCCAAGGATCTTGGGAGAGAGTTGTTATCAATGCCAATGACACCTGTTTGATGACTTTAGTGAGGGAAGAGGCCTTGGCTTATTAAAACAGCATCTACGGTTCACCTAGCCAACAAATCGGGGATACCAGATATTTACATGAGGACCACAGAAACCCCTGCAGAGTTCCCCGGACCAGATGCCTTATCACAACCCCAGAGCATGCCGGGAGGAGCCCTGAACACCAAACCCCTCCGGCAAGGCGCCCACCTGTGCCCTGCATGGCACCCAAGCATCAGGAGCCTGTAACAGCACGGGGCTGATGGGCCTGCTTTCCAGAGAGCATGCCCTAAGCCAGCACTGTGACGACATTCCAGAAGCAAGTTTTCAGGGATGGTCACCATTCCGCACTTGGGGTTACTCCTGGCTCCTAGAACCTGCTTCCGGGACCCGCTCACCCCCCTGACACGGACATAAACAGTCCACAGTGCATACTAAGTGGGTACATGTGGCCTGCAAGTCCCCCAAAGGTCAGATCGTGTCGAAATCCTAGGTGACATTTTCCCCCAGCCCTTTCCTCAATACGTACTTTCAGAATAAGTGAATATTTTTATTTATTTTTTTAATTTTTTTTTCAACGTTTTTTATTTATTTTTGGTACAGGGAGAGACAGAGCATGAACGGGGGAGGGGCAGAGAGAGAGGGAGACACAGAATCGGAAACAGGCTCCAGGCCTCGAGCCATCCGCCCAGAGCCTGACGCGGGGCTCGAACTCCCGGACCGCGAGATCGTGACCTGGCTGAAGTCAGACGCTTAACCAACTGCACCACCCAGGCGCCCCAGAATAAGTGAATATTTTTAAAGCGCCCCAGGGACCAAAGAAAAGGATAAGGGGGCGGGGTAAGAGTTACTCCAGGAAGGCAAGGGCACGCCTCTTGGCCTCCTGATCTTCAACTCCGGGCCTTGTGCAGTACCTTTGAGCAAGTTTACTTAAAGGGCTGGACCTTTCTCCTCTCAGCAGGACCCCAGTTCCAACACTTGTTCAGAGCCTGCAGCTGTGTCCCCAGACCGGTTTCCCCCCCCCCACCCCCCCAGCAGCATCCCGGCCATTTACAAATGAAGGGCTAGCAGCTGGAAACTGGGAAACAGATGGCCCTCCTCCTTTGAATGGCTTGATCTGGCAACTCAGGCCCCAGCAAGTTCGGGCCAGCCTGGTGCAGAAATCTTGTTGAGGCTGAAGGCACAGATTCATAGCCCGAGGGGTCTTTAGCAAGCAGCTGGGTCGGAATGACCTCTTGGAGGGGTTTCCCCTAAAGTCAGCAGGGGCAGGGAGCCTCTGCGGCGGGTGGGGCACGTCCCCAGCTGGCTTTGCCCCTTGCCCGCTTTTCTCCAGTGACTTACAGAAAAAAAGGAAAACTCCCCCGTGGGGAATCCTGTGCCCCAGGACTGGAAGCACGTTCGTTCATTCAGGAAATTCCAAATCTAGAAGGGTGCCACCAGGGTTAGCCTTCCTCCTAGGCCCTAAGCCGTGTATCCGCAAAGAGGTCAGTCAGACCTTCTGGAAAGCAAACTTTGAAGAGTTTCCACTTCTCCACGCAGAGCCCAGCCCCTTTCAAAACCCATCAGAGCAAGTTCACCTCGGGAGGGGCTTTGCTGGGCCCCCAAGCATCTTGGCACACCTGCCCCTTTTAAGCAAGACTGTGCCCCACCCTGCTCCGGGGAAAGGAGGGAGCCTTATTTAAATGCCCAGGTCCTCGGCTGAGGCCCCGCTAGGCTGAGGCCCCGCTATCGGAGTTCACTACCCAGGCTCCCCTGCCTTCCACCACCTCCGGCCTCCATGTTAGCCTGGTAAGAAACTGCAGCGGCAGAAAAGAGACTTGTCAAGGTCGTGGCTGAGAGCTACCCTTGACCACCTGTTCACAGGCCCTACCTGCAAAGACGGGCACCTCTCGGCAACAAGTGGAACCTGACGGGGGACAGCGGAGGAGCCAGGCCCTGGATGGTTCCCAAACTGGGCAGGGAAAGAGCTGGCAGGCACATGTGGCTGGGACTGACTGGGGCCGATGCAGGGGGGTCTGCTGAAGAATCGAGGTGGGTGCTCACCTCCCTGAGAAGCTCAGCCTCGGGAAGTCACATAGTTCGAGTACCCAGAAAAATCCTCACCGTGGCCCACAGGTCCCCCGCCTGACCTGGCCTACTACTCTAGTCTCCTTCAAGCGGCACCCCGGCTTCCTCAGGGTTCCTGCAACCCTTTGAGACCCGCCACGCTTCTTCTTCAGAGCACCTGTACCCAGGATTGGAACCAGGGCCTCCCCCCCGCCCCCCATTCATAGGACTTGAGACTGTTTTTGGCTTGCCATTCTATCCCCACAGAACTCAAAGGGTTTCAAAAAATGTATCTGGGGGGCACCTGGGTGGCTCAGCCGGTTAAGCATCTGACTTCCACTCAGGTCATGATCTCGCGGTCTGTGGGTTCGAGCCCCGCGTCGGGCTCTGTGCTGACAGCTCAGAGCCTGGAGCCTGCTTCAGATTCTGTGTCTCCCTCGTTCTCTGTCTGTCTCTCTCTCTCTCTCAATCTCTCTCTCTCTCTCTCTCAAAAATAAACATTTAAAAAATTACGCCACAGTCTGTAAAGGGTTGATGACCTGTGTCTGCCAAGCTCTGGCAGTTGTCCCCCCACCAGGGCTGCGAGGCTAAGAGAGGAAGCTGCAGGTTTCCCCCCCGCCAAGCATTCAACACCTTCTCTCCAACGCTGAGCCCCCCCTTCTGAACACCTGCGACCCCGGACGCTCCGCATTCACCGTGCAAGGTCAGTGCAAGGTCCAGCGGACTAAACCAGGCCCAAGTCACCTCCAGGTCTAGCAAGCTCCCCTCAGAAGCCACCTTTTTTTAACCACCCAAAATGAACTTTTGTTTGCTTTAAAAATGGCTCTACTGCTCAGCCTCTTCCTCCCCTTGGGACGCCCCTCCTGGCCAAGAGGAGGCGTGGGGATTGCTGCTTCTGCCTTTCCATTCTTAGATGTTCTCTTCGTTCCCCCCTTTTGCCCCGGCGTCGTCAAGGGCCAGGGAGGCCCTGCCATTTGTCGCTTCCATGACCGTAGGTGGTAGGAGCCCCCGTCTGCGCAGGTGGGCCTTGACCCAACTGAGAATCGGACACGCTGGAGAGAAGTCTGACGTACTATTAAAGTGACAAGCAAAAAGGCAAACATTTAGCAGTGCCAGGGCAAACGGCCAGAAGCATCTGGGACAAGGAAAAACGGGATGGTCTGCTCCCACTCCGCCGAGTTGGCTTCTGAGCAAATGGGCAAATACCAGACCAGTCAGCCCTACCTGCCTGAGCTCCTGCTGGGTGACTGAGCCGGGGGTCACTAACTGGGCCTCAAGGCATCTCCCTCCAGTCTCCTGGGCAGGAAAGGGGTTGGCTTCTTACTAGTAAGCTGCATATCACCAGAGGCCGTTCTCGGAGAATCACAAAGTGGTAATTATTGCAGTGGTTTAATTGCCCAGGACTTTTCTTCAAACAGCTTTAGGAAAATAGGTGTGGGTATGTGGGGAAGAGACAGAATCACCCAGCAGCGTCCTTACATGTTTAACAGTCAAATGACATCTTTCGGAAAGAATGACGAGGCCGTCCTACCATATGCCACGGAGGACCCCCCTGCTCGGGGAAAGGAAAGGAATCAATCGATAAACCTTCCTTTTGCCAAGAAATTCACCCCAAGGCCGGGGCCCACGCCCGCTGTGGAGTCTTGGAGGAAACATTTCATCTCCAAGGGTCTCAGTCAAGAGTCTCGTCCATAAAATGGGAACATGAATTAGCCGGGGGGTCAGCTGGATGATTAAGATTAGAGATGGGGGCAGAGGAACTGCAGGAAGGTGGTCAAAAAGTACAAACTTTTTTTTGTTGTGACATAAACAAGGACTAGGCCGGGGCACCCGGGGGGCTCAGTCAGTTAAGCATCCGACTCTTGAATTCAGCTCAGGTCACAGTCTCGTGGTGGTGAAATCAAGCCCCGCCTCGGGCTCCGCGATGAACACCTGCATGGGACTCCCTCTCTTCCCCTCTCTCTCTGCCCCTCCCCTGCTCACGCTCTCTGTGTCTCAAAATAAATAAATAAATAAACTTAAAAAAAAAAAAAAAGAACAGTTCTAGGGATGTAATGCACAACACAATGACTATCATCACCGTGGCCGTGTGGCGTATGTGAAAGTTTTCCAGGGAATAGATCCTGAGAGTTCTCATCACAAGGAAAAATATTCTTTTTTCTTTTTCATCTGTAGGAGATCTTAAACTACTTACGATAATCACGAAATGATTTACGTAAGTCCAATCATCCTGCCGTACACCTTATACTTACGCCGTGCTGTGAGTCTATCGTATCTCAATAAAACAGGGGGAGAAAAGATGAGAGGATAGATGTCAAGGAACCTAGCACTGCGGCTGACACACAGCAGGCACTCAATAAATGGTCATGAGAGCTACCGTTATCATTGCCCTCCTCACCCTCTCAAGGAATGGGCTAAAAAAAAAATGACCCCCATGCATGCATCCACACTGACCACTCCCCCTCACACCCCTGCTTGTCCAGTCAAACGACCCCACAGGGGTATAACATGCAAATGATTGCTCAGCTCCTCCCCCTCAGTAGTGTAGGTGCCCTGACAATTTCCTTCCCTTCCATAAAGTCCAGAAGCCCAGCTACCTGCCCAGGTAGGAACACCCAGCAGGCTGCCCAGGGGAGTCGCCGCAGTTAAACTTGGCAGGAACGACAGTAACTTGCTCCGGTGCTCCCCTCAGTGGCCTGGACAAAAGCAGAGCACGCTACACCCCCCCCCCCACCCCCCAGCCCCCACCCCCCACCCCTGTCTCCATCCTTCTTCACAGGGCCTAACGGCAATCCTTTGGAAGCCTCAAACAGAAAACTCGTTCCTTGCCAAAATGTATTGCTCTCCATGAAGAGCGTGTCCTACAATTATTACAAAGCGGCAAACACGTTTTTTTTTTCCTACGGGGAAAATAGGTCAACCCTGAACCATTTGGACTGCAAGCAGCAAGATGATCACATTGCTGAAGTCCAAACTTACAAAAAGGCCCAAGACGATACGGAGGGATGGATAAACGGCCTACAGCACGCTTTCTATTTTGATTAATGCAAACGCTTCCCATCAGAAGATCTAGTAAATATGCCTGAAATACTGGCTGTTTCTTTTTCCTTTTTAAAAAGGAGCCTTCACGCCCACACAGAGCCCAATGCAGGGCTTGAACTCACACCCCTGAGACCAAGAGCGGGGCTGAGATCAAGAGTCGGATACTTAACCAACTGAGTCGCCACCCAGGTGCCCCTGAAATCTTGGCTTTAAATCCTGTATCAGGTTTTTACATTGACAAGAAAGTGAGGATGGGGATGGAGAGAGAGAGTTCTACACCCATTTGCCTCATAGTCACATCCCCGCCCCCTCACATAGATATCATTGGCCAGTTTCAGATAAAGAAAGGCAGGCTCAAAGTGATTATCTACCTTATACGAAGTCACAGCAGCAGTAGATAGGGGAGTGATTCAAGTCGGTCTTGCCTAAGCCCAAGGCCAAGTTCCTTCTGTGCTTTTGTCCCCAGACAGCACGTCGCATGCCACTCAAACTTATTTTATTCAGGGCGCCTGGGTGGCTCATTGGGCTAAGCGTCGAACTCTGGCTCAGGTCACGATCTCCCAGTTTGTGGGTTTGAGCCCCACATCAGGCTCTCTGCTCTCAGCCCAGAGCCTGCTTCAAAGCCTGTCTCCCATTCTCTCTCTGCCCCTTGTCCGCTCATGCTTTCTCTCTCAAAAATAAATAAACATTAAAAACAGTATTTTATTCATCTTTATGGATTCAGATGAAGAATTTAAGTTAATTTTATAGGGGATATTTGGTCTTTTCAAGATGTGTTTTAAGTTTGAAACATTTATAATGTTTAGGATACAGATTCAATTGGGCACCCCCCCCCCCTTTTATCAGCTAAGAATGCAACACATTTGGTGGAAACCCAGGAAGCGTGGTGGACAAGGAGGGAGACCCTTAAAGGCAGCCACATGCCTTCCTATAGAGCAATCTCACTGTCAACTAAGAATGTGAAGTTTGAGGGCTTTCAAAAAAGTTTAAACCCTAAATTTGTCACCACAAAGATCTTTATTTTCATTTTATAGTCCCTCCCACCCTGCTCCCCACCCAACACACAAAACCGGCCTTTATGATGTCGATATATCTTTAAAACATTACAACTGGTCAGGTATGGACAACCTTAACAGTAAACAGTCATGTGTAAAAAGAGACCACATAGAATGACAAAGAAGGAGTTCTACAGTTAGGAAAGGACCATGACAATTTATGTAGAGTTGATCAGTGTCAGAGCCCAGAATGGAGTTCTTTCTCTTCCAGAAAAGGTGACATATAAATCACACAAATAAATATGTCCCATGTCCTCATTCCTGAACATATCAGAACTTTCCTTATAAGCTGGGTTTTGACCTCCTCATAAAACATGTTCACCATAACCTGAAATTCCATATACGTGCATTCCATCCATCCAGGACATGGAATTTACCATTCTCTAGTTGGACAAGGGGTTAAAGGAAAGAATATTCCACAGCTTAGCTCCCTGACTCAGTACAAGAAGAATCTGAAATTCTCAATATTCACATGAAGTGGCAAAAGTCCAGAACGGGGCGTAATTACTTACGTATTCCAAAGTGGAATAAATGACAACAGTTCACACCCAGAGTCCTACAACTCCATCATGGTGCAACTTTCCCAAAACCAAAATTACTGAAAACCTAAAGCATGACTTAAACCTAAAGCCTTTACAGGACGTACACTCTTCAAGGTCAACCACAGTCTGTCCTAATCATGAAATATCCTTCTGTATGAATACAGAAGCAGAAAAAACTTGAAATTCTATAAATGAAGCCCATAAGCACCGCATTTGCAGCTACCATTTTGGATTTTCTATCATGCCCTTTTAAAAAGGCATTTTTAAGAAAATGTTTATTATTTACTTTGAGGAGGGGAACACAAGCAGGAGAGGGGCAGAGTGAGAAGGAGAGAGAGAATCCCAAGCAGGTTCCAGGCTGTCAACACAGAGACCGATGTGGGGCTTGATCCCACCCACTGTGAGATCTTGACCTGAGCCGAAATCGAGAATCACAGGCTTAACCAACCGAGCCACCAGCCACCCCTCTATCATGCCCTTTTAAAAAGGGATAGTCATAGATCAGAGCAAGGAGGCGGTGGCGGGTGGGGGGGGGGGTTGCAAGTGTAATCTTTGTTAATTGCAGAAGGCCACCTCTCCAACACACACAGAATCATTATAGTAACATGGCCAGCAGCTTGTTCAACCAGACTTATTTAAAGAGCCTGGCCTCAGGCTCCTTTCCCTACGTCCTCTTTACACACTCCCTAATTCGAGAAGGCCAGAGCTCAATCAGCTGGGTCACTGTAGGTCTACCTGGGTAAGCAGGAGGAAGTGGCCAGTTTGTGGAGACTCAACGGCTGCCAGAAAGCCTTAAGGCTTTGTGTGAAGATAAACATTTTCCCCAAAATGGAACACGAGTTATGCATGGCTTTAAAATCTCAAGTCCAAGGCCCTTAGCTGGCTCAGTCTGTAGAGCAGGTGACTTTTGATCTCAGGGTCATGAGTTCAAGCCTCATGCTGGATGCAGAGCTTACTTTAGAAAAAATAATGTGGGGCGCCTGAGTGGCTCAGTCGGTTGAGCGTCTGACTTGGGCTCAGGTCATGATCCCAGGGTTTGTGGGTTTGAGCCCCACATTGGGCTCTGTGCTGACAGCTCAGAGCCTGGAGCCTGCTTTGGATTCTGTGCCTCCCTCTCTCTGCCCCTCCCCCACTAGCGCTCTCTCTGTCTCTCAAAAATGAATAAACATTAAAAAGAATTTTGCGGGGGGCACCTGGGTGGCTCAGTTGGTTCAGCATCCGACTTTGGCTCGGTCATGATCTCACACTCCGTGAGTTCAAGCCTCGTGTCTGGCTCTGTGCTGAAGGCTCAGAGCCTGGAGCCTGCTTCGGATTCTGTGCCTCCCTCTCTCTGACCCTCCCCCGTTCAGACTGTCTTTCTCTGTCTCAAAAGTAAATAAACATTAAAAAAATTTTTTTTTAATTTTTTTTAAATAATGAAATCAATAAAAGTTAAAAAAAATAAAATCTTGGGGTTCCTGGGTGGCTCAGTCAGTTAAGTATCCAACTCTTAATCTCAGCTCAGGTCATGATCTCACGGTTCATGAATTCGAGCCCCGCATCAGGCTCCACAGTGATGGCATGAGGCCTGGTTGGGATCCTGTCTCTACCTCTCTCCGCCCCTCCCCTGCTCGTGCGCTCGCTCGCTCTCTCTCCCTCAAAATGAACTAAAAAAAGAGGAAAAAAAAATTTTTTAATAATAAAATCTCAAGCCCAAGAGCCTCTAACAAGTCAAAGCTGAGTTCTTAGGGGTTTGTTCGTCTTGGATACAATGATGCTGAAACATCACTGCTCAGTAAACCCGCCCCCCCTTCAGCTAAGGCTGAAGGTTCAGCCCCCTACATCAGGCTCCCTCTTCAGCCCATACAGCCTTGAACACAGTCACCATCAGTTAAAAGAAACCACGCTAAGAAGGCAAGTCAGAAGCACGTGGGGCACAGGTGTGGCACAGTGACCGACATCAGGCGCAACCACGAGGGGAGAGCTGGAAACCCAGAGCCATCGCTCAGTCTCCCCAAGCGGATACAGCAAACGGGTGAAAAGAACTCAAAACCTAAGGGCTAGAGTCGTTCCTCGAGGCGCCCGAATGATAACGATCACAGGCATTTCTGCACGGTGGCAGTCAACCCACCGGTTCGGAATCATTGGTGGGACAGCCTGGAAAACTTGCAGAAAAGAATCTCTGAATTGCCTGCCCACGGACAAGTCACCGTGCTAAGAATCCAATCGGGACAGCGAGTAGAGAGGGGCACACCAGCCGCGCTGCCTACCTGGCGCCCCAAAACCAATGTCCCCCCTTCCCCTCGAAAGAGTAAAATCAGACGGCTTCCATGGAAATGGGAAATTAAGCCAGACCCTGATGAAAAAGGGTGGGAGGTAGCCTTTTAACAATTACCCTGGAAAAAGCAAACACGGGAACAACAGACTGCAGGCTGAAGGACCACTAGATACATTTTCTGGAGAATGTGAACATTGAACAAGGCTCTTCCTGTTTAAACACTACCCTAGGTATTTCATAACCACGTAATTATTCATTAAGTCTGATACTGGAAACCTCTCATATTGGATTGCTCTGGTTATCTGAATTCTCACCCTCAAATGGGTCAGAAGGACTTGAAAAGAACCACTTATGGTTCCTAGTGAGGGGCTTGTCCCTGAGAAAGTCCTCAGTGTTTTGACTGGTTAAAATAAACAGGCAAAACACACACACACTGAATTCGGATCAGAGGGAGTGAGCATGGAGAGTTATACAAACACCAATTCTTTCGGCTTGCCCGATTTTTGCTCTCGGAGGTAATGTTTAGCCCAGTTCTTTGTCTATGAATTGTGAAATACTTTATATGCTAATAAAGAATGTGTACTTCATTGTGTATTTAACTGCATAAGCCTGCATTTCGTTTAACTGACCGGGAATAAGTCCTTGTTCCTAAGCTAACTCTCAAGTTCCAGTCAACTCTTAAATATTAACACTCGTACTGAGGAGCAAGGATGCAGATAATACAAAACAGAAGATTATTTGAAATCATTCACTCTTGGTATGCGGATATATTCTTTTTTCTCTTAACTTGCAATTAAATGCGTATGGCTGACATTACGGCATTTACAATACTCGTAACAAAGGACCTAAAACCATGCTGGAAAAATCTGACTTCCTTGTGCATTCTTCATTCACTGACTCTGCTTTTGAGTTTGGGACCAACTCACACGCTGGTCCAGGACAGCACGACCTCTTAGAAGGTTGCCAAAAAAATTGGTTTGGAAAAAAAAAAATGCAAACTACTTTCTTCTCAGGTTGTCGCTTTTCAGAATCACACTTTGTAGAGGGTGGGAAAGTAATTAGGGGTTTGGGGTTGGAAAAGCCCTTTTATTTTAGCTCCTACTGGGCTGGTGTAAACAAAGATATCATTAATGTCAACAATGACTTAATTAACCAGAGTAGGTGACAAAACGTCAGAAAAAACTTGAAAGAGTCACCTCCTCCCCAGGATAATCAAGCTTGATTATACTTTAAATAATTAGAATATTAATCAACAGAACAGTACTTGGCATTGAGGACTAACCCCTTTGAGTCAATAACTGAGCTTAGAGCCTTCAGCCATTCCCCTACAACAATGAATGACCAACGGAAAATATTCTTTTTTAAACTGGGATATTAACTAAAATCTCCTGGAGATTATTTTCTTCGTAAACCAGTTGGGTAGATCCAACCCTACTGTTACCATTTCATAGTGTCCAGAAGACAAATGATATACGACAGATGATACGATACGATGATATATGGTCATATTGTACAGAGCCAAGAAGATTGGAAAGGATTCTCTAGTCTTAGGGCACAGGCCCCTTCCTGGAACTTAGTCACATTTTGCCCCAGACACATTCTCCTCTGGTCCAGCCCCATACACAGCGTCTACTCTGAGCCTCCAAATTAACAAACCAAGAACTCTTCCAAGATGAGGCCTTGTGCAACAGAAGGTTAAGGTTGAACCTATGCTAATCAAAGCTATAGTCAGACGAACCACAGAAGACACACTGGAACCAACAGACACCCACTCACCCACCAATCCTCCCTCTCTCCCCCCAGGTCGGCAGGACCATGCCCTAAACTGGAGCTGTCCCCAGTCGGTCAGTCTGCTTCCAGTTGCTAACCCCTTCTTCATCTACGATCAGACTACCTTGCTAATAACCTCCGACGCTAAAGCAAAACTCTGGGAGTGGAAGAATGCAAATCGACGGCCAATACGGTACTTACCAGGACAGCACAGACCCTACAGAAAGCAAACACAACTGCCTGGAGCCACAAAGGGCCTTCTCCGTCGGAGAGCGATTTCCTTCCCCACTCTCTCCAAAAGCCTCCACGTTTCCTGACACTGTGGCAATGGGCACACAACAGAGCAGACACATGCGCCCATCTCATCGGGAACGAGGATGAGAACAGGTCCTGGGTGCTTATGAGATGCCAGGCCGTGTGCTCTATTGCTCTCTGCTCCCAGGGACCCTAAAAGCTCCCGGCGACCTTTTGAGGCGAGTTGCCAGAAGGCTCCTGAGGACATCACCATTCGTTTAGCATTAACGAAGAAGACCTTAAAGGTCATCTTATCAAACCGTCAGATGACAGGAAGGGAAACTGAGGCTGAGGGGGTTGAATGCTTTTCCAAAGCCACTTCTTTGCACCTCTGCACTTCCCATTTAAACCTGTCACGATCTGGGGCGCCTGGGTGGCGCAGTCGGTTAAGCGTCCGACTTCAGCCAGGTCACGATCTTGCGGTCCGTGGGTTCGAGCCCCGCGTCAGGCTCTGGGCTGATGGCTCAGAGCCTGGAGCCTGTTTCCGATTCTGTGTCTCCCTCTCTCTCTGCCCCTCCCCCGTTCGTGCTCTGTCTCTCTCTGTTGAAAAAAAAAAAAAATTTTAAACCTGTCACGATCCTGGACACAAACCTCATGGAAGCTGTGAACCCCGAAAAACGCGGACAATGACATTTGCCAAGTATTGCCTACAACTTGGGGGGGAATTCGCAAACACCTCCCCAGCCCCCAAGTGCATCCACAGATCCCAGGTTGGAAAGACCTGCTCTCATTGTTGGATACAAATTGTTACACAAAGAACCATTGGGGGGAACCTCATCCTGCCCTCTGTGTCTTCCCCTCTCCGCCCCCACCTCTTCCCGCATATTTTAAACTTTCTTTGATAATTAAATATGATAAAAAAGAGGTCCTCCAGGACCGTTTACACTTTATGTGTTGCGATAAACTCCCAATAAGGCTGCCCTGAAAGTCGAAATGAAAAATGCCAGTTTTTTCCTAACCTGGGCCGTTCCCGGTAGGGAACCCCCGGCTCAGCTGCGTGGGCAAGTGCTGAGCCACGCACTCCAGGGAAAAATCAGCAATTAGGAAGCACATCTATTGTAATTATCAGCACAATCAGAGAACAGGCATGACTTTCAGAAACCAGGAACCTTTTCTCTCGCATTAAGCCCTTTAAAAAGGCATCACCTCTGCAAATCGCACGTGTGCTTCTGTCACAGCACGCAGCACAAGGAGGCAGTGCCATCATCACCCGGGCTGGAGCCCGTGAGTGTCGCAGACACAAACTCTCACCAGACTCCCCCCTCCCGGAGACGTGGAAACCCCTGTGACGTCACTGCACCTGTTTGCACCAAGCCCCCATGCCTCTGCGTGAGACGGGGCACCGACCGGCCTCGCTGTTGCCAATGCCCGACTGCCTCCCAGTAAGGCCCGTTTTAGAAAAACAGTTGCCCTTACTTATCCTCTTATGACCCATGCGTGGGCCTCAGCGGGAGCCCCCTCCCCCGGTGCTCTCACCTCTGGCAGGAACACAGCCCTCCTTCCCGGGTCGTCCCGACCGGCTCTCCGTCCCTCTCCGGCCTGCGGTGCGGGGTGCCCTCCCAGAACAGCTGAGCTGACCCCAGACCACTCGGGACCACGACCGCCCCCAAAGCTTAGCAAGCACCAGGTGGGCTCTCAGCAAACAGGTTCATTAAGTGGCGATGAGTGCTGGGATCTGCCGTTTTATTCTCGGATTACCACTGGAAA
This sequence comes from Felis catus, assembly GCF_018350175.1. Taxonomy (NCBI): domain Eukaryota; kingdom Metazoa; phylum Chordata; class Mammalia; order Carnivora; family Felidae; genus Felis; species Felis catus. The sequence goes on from NC_058378.1 coordinate 77,542,670, forward strand.
ACTAACTCAGCTCCCAATATTCCCTGCTGATGACAGATTTCAACGCCGCACCAAGTGGAGGCTTGGCTACTGTCGTCTCAGAAGGACCCGGGAAGGAGGTTCCAACCCTGTCCCGCTGAGTAATTCAGCCCCACTGAAGTGTTCACCAACTGGCTTCGTGCCTTTAAAATTAAATTTCCAAGGCTGAAACACAGTGCATGGCCTGTTCGATCTGTAAGTTCTCAGAGATGTGGGAGACAGCCAGGTACCTTCACTTCCAAATTTACCTAGAGCACAATCTGCAGTTTCTGCGACGTACCGCTCAGGTATTATGAACGACAAGGGCCAAAAAAAAGAAAAAACAAAAAAACACTAATACGTCTAGCGTCTCTGGGCTGAATTTCAGAAGATTCTTTTTCTCCTTAGACAATGAAAATAAAATGTCAGCATTTCAGATGTTGGCAATTTCCCTTCGTGGCTCCTTTTGTCAGAAAACAGCAATTCTTTACATCAGAAGCAAGACTCTCCCTCCGCTGAGAAAGCTCCTGCAGGAAGCTATAGATGGCCTTCACCTCCACGCACCCCCTTCCCGCAGCACCGCCGGGCACCGGAGAAAGGTGAAGTGCAGGCTGGCTCCCTCACCCAGAGCAGGGAAGCGCACACACCCAGAAACCACCGAACTACCATCCGGCCTGCGGTGTGACAGCAAGGAACCTTCTCTGGCAACCTCGGGCTTGGGGGCAGCAGGGAGCCCACTGCTGGCTCTCAGAGCCTCACTGACAACGCAAGGGCAGCGGATTCTAAAAGAGGCCTTGACCTCAGTGCCACCTCCCCCGGACGAACGCCCCAAACAAACTTGGGTACCCTGAGAGTGAAACGAAGGAACTTACCTTCCGGCTCTAACGTGGTGTCCTCCACTAAATTGAAGGAGGGCCGGGCCAGGGCCAGGGTTGCCATGGTGACCACGACCAGGCAGAGGAAGCGACCCCAGCTGACCATGGGTGAGGTGGTGCCAGTCCCCCGAGCTCTTGCATATCTGCATGTGGACGTCACTCCCATCTGCACACCTCCTCTGCGCGCATGGACCGCCTGCGATGCTCGGGAGCCAAGGTGCTGCCGCGGCCGCTGCTCGTCCTGCTGCCGCTGCTGCCGCTGCTGCAGCCTCTAGAGGAGAGAGATTCGGCGAAGTCAGTGAAATCCTCCCCGATGCCAATTCGCTGAAACCCCAAGCGGGCTAAAACAGCTTCTCAGCTTCCCAAATATATGTGCCAACAGTTCCTTTTCATGATCTGCAAATGCCTTGCGTCCGCACCTCAGAGCCCCAGGTGTTTCCACCAGCCCGGTCCACGAAGCAGGGTGGGCTGATCTTTAAAAAGCACACTTTTGAGAAACAGAAGTAGAGGCGTAGCGACGGGACACAGATCAGGGCAGGGTGCGCTCTCTTCTGCTCTCCACCGTCACCCCTGCCGCCCTCAAAAAGCAGAAGCAACGTGACCTTTGTTTGAAGGGCAACTACAAAAGCAAGCTCACAATGCTCGGGTTGGCATCACCGGCCTTGTTAACTTCTCTTAGGCCAACTGGGCTTCAGACAGCTGGATCGTGGAGGCGTCTGTTTGCAGACTTATTTCTGGGGCTGCAGCTGAGAGGCTGGCTCCACCCTCACTGTTCTTAGGAAGAAAGGAGACCAGCAAAATAAAAGGGACCCCAGGAAGGCTACCAAAAATCCCCACCAGTTTACAGTTGTCAGGATTCATTTCCCAGTACAGAAATGTGTTTCAATCTTTCGCCAGGCAGCCACTTACGAAGAATGAACGGACCTGCAACACGTTCAAAGCAGCTGATCCAAGAAAAAGAGATCCAAAGCCTGAAGAATCCCCTTCCGCTGTGACTGCTGGCAGCCCCCAGCCTCGTAAATGTCTTCAACCCACACAGAGCGGGTGAAGGAACAGAGCAGACGCAAACTCGGAGGAATAAGGCAGGTGTGTTATGAACGACGATGGTGACGTGGAAATTACTGTCATGGTATGCGATTGGGACAATGACTTTCAATAGGCTAATCTATTGGCTGAAACTTCACAGTGGAAGTTACGGGGGAGGGGGGGAGGGGGGGCTCAACTGCCTGGTCTGTTCACCCATTTGACCCAAAGGCAAAGAGAACTTCCCAAACTTAAATATTCCGAACGACTTTAAATGCGTTCATTATCCTCAATCACTACGTGTCGAACCGAAATGCACAAACTTGAGAAAATCTGAGACAATCACAGATTCCATAAACTCTATAAATGAACCAACCACATATTAGGGATTGGCGGGGGGAGACCTTTCACACAAAAATCTCTAAGCCCTGGGCTTTTTTGCGTGCCAACTTGAGGTTTCAAATTATACCATCAGATTTCAACACGGCGTGAGCCTCTCCAAAGCTACATCAGAAAAACTGTTCCTTTTAGCCTTGACTAAGGATTAAAATGGGAAAAGAGACTGCTGCACCATTTCCTGAGAAGGAAAAAAGAAATTCTCTGCTGCAGAGAAAGCGCATGTGAAACGGTGTGATTCACAGCAAAAGCAAGAAAAGCGAGTGCATGCAAGCACACCCTCTATTTTCAGATTGCTTGAAGGATGTTTTTTTTCCCCCTGACTTTCCTTTCCTCTTGAAGTTAAGAGCCTCAAAAGATAACTCCGTATCTATTTCTACACACATGTGGGAGGAAAGTACACAAGCATGCCCATTGATTTACTAAGCATTTCCAGAATGCATGGGAATTTTCTGCCTCTGACACAACTCCACAAACAACCTTAAATCCTAGTAGGTTTCCCCCCAGGCTGCTTCCCTGGCCTCCTCACCCACCTGTCCCAGCCCAGGGGGCTTCCTTTGCTCCAGGCGGAGAAAGCTGGTCAGGGACCTCAGCTACATCTCAGACCATTCATTCATTCATACCGGTCAGCTTGCACCAGAAACTTGAATTTTAGCCACTACCGGGTCCAGGCCCCAGGCTGCCCCCTGCTCACATGTCTGGAAGGCGGAGGCCTAAGGCAGCAGGTCTGCACAACTCCTCACCAAAGTGGACAAAAGTGTGAAGGGACCTCCTAGGCAGGATAATTAGGTCCCGAGGCTCGGTGTTGGGAACACAGGCCCAGCATGCCGCTGGCGGCCACAATCCCGGCTTCCTGCCTTCAATACCATAATCCTTCCTGGAGTCTGAGCCTCAGTGAAAGCCCCGGCGTGTTTATTTTTCCCCTTGAAAGGGAACTCTCTTCTCAGCCCGGGCAGGGGAGGCGTTGTCACCCTCCCTGTGATGGACGGCTCTTCGTGGCCACCCGCTCCCCCTGGTCCATTTTCACCTCAGCACAAACCTGCCCCCAAACACACGCAAAGTGACAAGCAAGAGGGCCTGGCTGGCAAGTGGTCCCTACGCCAGGTTTGTCCTGGACTCCTCAACTTACCAGAATATTCCCAACCCCCGCCCCCACGCTCCAAGAGGCAAACCAACACAGTGCCCGCCTTAATTGAGCTCCTAGGTTATCTGTCCTCTGCCGGCTCACCCATGGCCGAGCATTTGGGCGCTTTGTTCCCGGGAGATCTTACATCAGGAAAGTCAACAAGGCCACGTAAGGTTGGGATGCCCAGGTCCCCCCAGGGGGCAGACCTATCTCCCAGCTCAAAGCCTCCCTGCTGCTCCCCTCGTCTTCCCAGCTGAGTAAGGGAGGGAGCTATCAAGGGGTCAGATGTGGGCGGGGGCTGCTCAACATTCTGAAATCTCAAAAAAATACAGGCTGACTCAGGACCGCAATCCACCCCTTGGTGAACGCCTGCAAGCCAGTGAGAACTTGCAGCAGCTTTGGGGAACTCCTAACCACCAGCAGCCCGGCTCATTGTGGCCACTTCTTTCCTTTATCCAGAGTTTCTCCCCCTTCTTGGGGCGCTAAAGAGCTCAGAAAAATCTGCATTTTAATTGACATTCCAGGGAGAGGGAGAGGGAGAGGGAGAGGGGCGCCTGATTGCTTTTCTATTCAAACTAAACAGGCTTTTCAGATGAAAATGAGTCGTGGCCAGTGGAAGATTTACAGGGATTTGGGACCCGGGGGGACAATGGGGTTTTAAATGTTGATAGCGTTTCACACCAAACACATAATGGGTGCCCCGAGTGTGAAAGCAGGTTTGCTTTTAAGGGTAGGTTTTATTGAATTGGGCCAGAGGAAGGCAGGCCCGGAGGAGGGTTTGGAGGGAGCGGGCGCGGAGGGGAGCGGCGGAGACTCGGCGCCCCCGGCCGGGACCCCCCCGAGGCTGGCCCTGTGGCCGCGAGAGTGGGAGCCAGCGTCTCGCAGGGCCCTCGGCTGACTCCCCGGCGCGGCCCCGGCGCTGAAAGAACGAGCGCGCAAGTTAGAACTCGCTTGCGCTTTCGACATGCCCTAGCTGCTGCCGGCTGAACAGGCGGCGAGCGAGAAAAAAGTCGGTCCAGTTCGCCCCCTAGCCCCAGGCGCGCTGCGCTTCCTCCGGCACCGAGGGCGGCAGTGGGCTACGGGCGCCCGTGCCTGAATCGGGGAACCGGAGCGGCCTCCTCCCCAGAGGTGCCACCCCGCCTCCCCCGAGCACAGCCAGCCCGACGGAAAGGTCGCGGGCCCCATTCAACGGCTCCGTCCCGGGAAAGGACGGATCCCCCCCACCCCCGCCCGGCCCGGATGGGACAAGGGCGGGCGCTCCCCGGACCCCGGGATGAGCCACCCCGAAGATGCCCCTCCGAAGCCGGGACCTGCGGGGCCGAGCCACCAGCGAGGCAGCCCCGCCACTCGCCTGCCCGCTCTGGGGTCGGAGGATCGCGCCGGCCGGTGGGACGGCGCCGGCCGCAGTTTGACAGGGAGGGGGGTGTCAGTGCCAGAGGCAGATGTCAGCATCTGGATGGGGGTAAGGAGTAAACGCAGACCTTCCCGAACGGCCGCCGTCAGCACGCATCCCGCTCCCCCATCACCTATGCAGCCAAAGACAGGGAGCCAAGGACAGGGAGCAGGCTCCACCGTGCCAGTGCCCCCGCGCCCTCCGCTCGGGGGACAGTGCGCCCGGCGTCCCGGGCTCCCGCGGCCCCAGCTTTGCCGGCGGGCGAGGCTCCCCGAGGCACCCGACACGGCGATTACCTTGAATGGCAACGCTGCCCGGCGGCCGGTCTGTCCCCGCGCCCGGCGTGGGTTGGGATGGAGCAAGCGACGAGCTCGGGGGGAAACTCCAAACAAGAGCGGTCCTCGGGTCCGCGCCGGCGCCAAGACTCCGAGGCTTCAGGCGCACCCCAGGCTGCGGAGGAGCGCGGGCATGACGCCCGCCGGCTGCCCTCGGGTTTGGGGAGCGAGAGGAAGAAAGGACTCCGGCTCGGCGTCTCCTCCACCAAACTTTGCTCGCGACTCGCGAACGCTCGGAGCGCCCAGGAAAGCGGCGGCCTCGGGGCGCCCGGGCCCCGGCAGCCCGGGAAGGAGTCGCGGCGCCGGGCCGACTACGCCGCGCGCAGACCCCGCGGCGCCCTGAGCTTTGTGGCGGCCGCGCTCGCTCGCTCGCTCGCTCGCTCGCCCGCTCCGCACCCGCCGCCCGCCCGCTCGCTCGGCTCTCCGCGGCGCTCTCCGCCGCCGCCGCCGCCCGCGCCGCCGCCGCCCCCTCCCGGCGGGTCACGCCCCCGCTGAAACCCGAGCCGTTTCCTGGACGGCGGCGCCCGCTCTGCCAATCAGCGCCGCGCGCCCGGCCGCCCGGACTCCGCGCGGCTCCCGACGCCCGCGAGCCGCCCGAGACCCCGGCCACCGCCGGGACCCGGAGGTGCGGCGACAGCCTCGACCCGCGCCACCAGCCCCCTTCCTTCCCAGGGGACGCAGGCCGACGGTTCGCCGGGTGATCGCGTTGCGTTTTGGGTTCAAGTCAGAAAACAAATGACGGCCTGCCTGCCCTGCCCCTAGAGGGACCGCACGTTGTTAACAGGGGGGAGAAATTTAATGCAGCTGAAAGTTTTGGAGGAGAGAGAGAGCAGCTTGGAAATGTCTGCGGGACGTTGCACTTTTCTGTCCTGCCAAACTACAGCAGTGAGAGAAGAAACCGATGCTTATGGAGCCCCCACCACGGGCGGGGCACACTGAACCGGTTATTTGTCATCGGTGCAACCACCTTGCAGAGTAATAATCCCAGTTTCTGATAAGGAGACAGGATGAGAGAGGTTAAGTAATTTGTCCAGGGCCACACAGCTGGTCATTGGCAGATCTGACTTTGGATCTGGCCTCTCATAGGAAAAGTGAAAAACTGTAACAGGGGCGCCTGGGTGGCTCAGTCGGTTAAACGTCCGACTTTAGCTCAGGTCATGATCTCCTAGCGCGCGAGTTTGAGCCCCGCATCCGGCTCTATGCTGACCACCCTGAGCCTGGATCCTGCCTTGGATTCTGTGGCTCTCTCTTTCTCGCCTGTTCTCCCGCTCGTGCTGTCTGTCTCTCAAAAATAAATACACATTAAAAAATTAAAAAACTGCAACAACAAAAAAGGGTTGTTTAATAATATATATTTGGAGTAACAAAAAGAAATTGGAAAGATTCTAAAGGCACAAATCTGCTGTAAATAGCTGTATGACCTAGAGCAAAGCAATTCTTCTTTCTGAATCTTAGATTCTTATACTGCAAAATCAGATTGGCCAACTGAATGCCAGGCTGTAACTGGTTAAAGTTCATATTTTCCATTACTTTTCTCACTAGGCTGTGTCTACGGGGTAATTTATTTTTTTAATATACTTTCTCCCCTCCTCACTCATCCAGCTCCTAAGCTTTCCTGCTTAATACAAGACAATATAGATAAAAACCTTAATTATTTTTCCTTGGAAAAGGTCATTAAACCCAGAAGTGCTTTAGAATGCTTTTGAGGCCGGAAGATAGATGGAGCAGTGAGTACAAAACTGACCTGGAAAATCGACTTTTCCAGCATTTAGAAACGCAGTTAGTTCTTCATGGGTCACTGACATAGCACACTTCAATAACACGAAAAAATTTTTTGAAGGTGCCAGCCACATCATGAGAAAATCATTTTGCTTCACAATACACAATAGACAACTTTTTATGTAAATTACTTAAAACCCAGGACGAGCAACTCCACTGCGATGCTTCAGCAAATGGCTGTGAAATTATATTTCGGAAATTTGACAGCGAAGGTAACGGTCTGATTCTCAAGCAAAATGATCGGTCCGTTGGCTTGGGTATGTTTTCGGTCAAGTCTTTTTAACCCAGATCAGTCCTAAAGCCTTTTAATTAACTGACAGCTCAGCCAGGTGAGCCTCAGCCATCCACTCACAGCTGGGTTGTTCTGAACATACCTTTTCAAGTTCTCAGACCTGTGGGCACAAAAAGGCGGCAGAAGGTCCATCAGCGCGGCGACCGGCACTTATGTCTTTATACTCCCCATCAATGGGAAACTCAAGTGTCTCAGGACAGAGTCCCTTCCCAACCTGCAACATATCCATTAGCCATTGAAAATGCTGTTAACACATTCTCACATAAATTACTGGTGCAGGAAGCCATCATCCCTAACCCCATTCATCAATAGCTTTATGTACACTGAATAAAAAGGCAGGCTTCCGCTGAAAATGACAAATCAGAACACCTTCTTTCGTGTCCAGATGCAGTTTGCAGAATTTATTCTTCCTAGGGATGAAGAGACACCAATCCATCACAAGACCCTTATTCCCTTAAGAGTGTTCATTTTTAAGGGAGCGAGGCCACAGCCCACAACAGCAAACTCTTCAGTTTTGAGAAAAGCAAACGCATGTTTGGAATTAAAACACACACACATACACACACACACACACACACATACACACACACAATTCTGTCATCATATTTAGGCTTCAAGTGACCTCAGAGGGTCTAGGAAAGCTTTCACACCAGTGAGGCTTCTGAATGAGAAAAATAATCTCTGTACTTTTTTTTTTTTCTCTTCCCCCTTCAAGTGGCTGGAACCCCTTTTGTCACTGGCCTCCCGTGAATGGTGTTGCTAATAAGCCTATTAATGAGCTTTCCCGGCCGAGTGTGAATAGGTAAATAAGCCCCAATCTGTTGAGGTTCAGGGCCGAGGGCAGAAAAGCCAGCAAGAACTGAAGGTGACAGTTTGAACTGAAATACTAACGCCAGCACCAGGTTTCTGCTGAAAAAACTGCCAGACAAGGCCACATTCACAACCCTCCGCCCCCCACTGGGGTTCCTTTTCTTCACAATTTTCCCCCCTTTACAAAATGTCTTGAGTAGCCACCCTTTTTTTTTTCAAAAGCCCTCGAGACGCCCTTCTTTTTTTTTTTTTCACTCTAGTAATGATACATCAATGGCAGGAAGAAAAATGTGGACACCAGAACTCCGATGCCCCATGACTTTCAAGAAACAAAGTGTACTGCTAACCATTGCTTGCGGGAAGGGACCAGGAAAGGGGTGGGAACCCTGGCTGCCACGGGCCATTCTCCTCTAAAAGATGCAGAATTTTTTTTTTAATAATTTGTTTTCTACTAGGTGGCTGTTCCTTCACCCTATAGAAAAGTTAGATGAATGCAGGCTGCTGACGTTTCAGCGCTAATGAGCCCGTCTGATGCCGTTCTGTCCTCCCTGCAAAACTATGAATTTCATTCTTTAGGCTCCATCTCAGTAATGTCCGTGGCATAAAAGAAGCATTCGAGAGGAGAAATACAGAAGAGTCCAAGGATTGCAGTTAGTGTAGCTAACTCCTGGGATGAGGGGAGGGGTCTGATCCCCTGACAGCTCGGTCCCACCTTCAAGGAACTTAACCGCATTTCACCGAAGCGAAAGCATAAATCCCAGCGCTGAACGTCAGCGATGATGCTAAACTTAGGACAGAATCTCAAAGCCAAGACTTCCCTGGGGACCAAGTCCTTCCGGAATTCCTGTCTCGCTTTAAGGGTGAGGGGGCTTTGGTTCCCACAGGCAAGGTGCGGCTGGCTCTCTTCACTCCATCGCTGTGTGACCTTGGGCAAGTTACTTAAGTTCTCTGAGCCTTCCATTGTTTTCAGGTAAAATGAAGACAATAGTGGTACCTGTCTTGCAGTTATTTAGTAGGGTCACTAAGAAGATTAAGTGAATGAAAGTGTGAAAAAACCTTTTTTTTAATTCAGATACTCCTCATGGTTCTGGAAATGCAATGTGTCTGTGATTATTATTAGCCGTTCTGAATATTGCCACCTCCTGGGTCTATGGGAAGGATTAAAGTGTTTCGGTGAAGAGCCCAGAACCCACTGGCACCACCTGGATATTATTAGGGACCTGGTTTCAACAGAGTCTGGAGCCATAACTTCTGAATCCCCCAACCCTACCCTCTGCCCCAGCTGAAGGACCTGTTGGTGCCTACCCAAACCCACCTGGGATAGAATGTGGCCTGGGCGGGCAGCCTGAGTCATACAAATTATTATCCAAATGGAATAATAATTCCATTACAGTAATGCAGTGCTTACTGGTACCCAGTGCTTCCCAGGAGCAGTCCCTGGAGGTTTCAAGAAAGACGGGGGTCAGGTCACATAGAAGGCGTTTTAACACTGGTGAACAACGCAGCCCCAAAGAAAGAGCTTTTTTATAGACATGAGGAGCACCTGAATTAAAATTGCCGCTATGTTCTGCTCTTATGGTTTATTGGATTTCTAAGTGGCTTAAGTAACACGTGTAGGTCTTCCTAAGGAGACTAGAACCAAAGGTGAGAAAGTGTGTTAAAGCATCATGTTGACAGAGGAGAAGAGCAGGACAAAGAGAGGGAGTGATGGGCTCAAGGTCACCCCACTGGTCAACCAGAAGTCCAGTCTCTCCCGATCGGGCTGGGGTTCACTCCAGTAGCTACCAGAGCAAGTCAACTGTTTTCACCTACCCGTGCCCAGTGATGGCTCCTTCCAGGTAGTTCAACTCAGTGCAGAGTTGGAATATTTTGAGTAGAATTCATTGCCTCCAAAATGTTAATATTTCAAGAGAACAGTTACCCATTTGCCATGGCTTCATCCTACTTCTTCAAGTGCTCCAGGAATTTGGTTAGGGTCGGTATTGCTGTTAATGTTTCCAAGAACCTTCATGTTCAGGTACGTAAGATTATTAGACCTCTTTCACACACCTACAGCTCATCAGCTGAATTTGCAGTCTTCAAAATAGGGGAAGAGGTAAGGGCCAACATTTGTGGTCCATAAAATGAGTCCAATCGGCGATATTATGAAAACAAATAGAAATGGAAAATAAATAGAAATGGAAAATTCTGAAGAAATGTGTTGGAGAAATTAAGGCTTAATAATCTGCCACACATCTGCTATTTACAACTGGGTAACCAGGTCCGTTACTCAAAAGAGAATGAAGAAGCAATTCGGGGACCCTGACTGCATTCTAGTTCAAGAAAAGCAGAAACTGCTATAAAGATAGTGTGTGTGGGGGGGGGGGGTAATAATTGGGGAAATTTTACCCTGGCCTCAACACTGCCCCCAGGTACACATCACCACCGCCACCCCTGCCCCCAATGTTGCAAGTTCCTACCAGGCACCTGCCCATCTATAAAGAAAAAATGATTGGTCAGTTTGCTGGCTGGCCAACCCAGCCAGATGTAAAGTCCACAATGCCCGAAGTCACAGGGTATTTGACTGGGAATGCTGTGCAGTAGAAACAGCACCAGACCAGGGCAGGGCGCCCGAGATTGGGTCTCTGTCCCAACATTGCCCCAAACTGTACGATTCTGAGAAAGTCATTGAACGAGGCCCCCACCCCTTGGCCTCACCCTCTTTTGGCATCAGTGAGGTCTCCGGCTTTGAGCTTCAAAAATAAATGTGTCTAAGACCTCCAGCCTCTCCAATCGTTGAACGTTCACTGCCTCCAGAGAAATTGAAAAGTGGTCATTTACCCATCACTGAAGAGGAACCCGTTTGCAGGAAGTCAACATCCTCTCTAAAGTATTTTGAAACCATAGTCCAGGAACCCTGCTGTTGACCCCTGTCTACTGGTAACGGTATCTACCGGAAAAGTCCTCTAATCCCCGGCCCGTTGCTGCTTAAGGGCAATTTATGACATGTCACTGCATGGCTGCAAGGCTGCCTTCCCGCCACCCTCAGCCTGCACTCAACCGCCACCTCCACCGTAACAATGGCTCCCAGCAGACTGGAGAGGAAACATGCAGGTGCATTTAGCCGGTGTGGGGCGATTCGGAAGAGATTAACAATGATGCCCACTTTCACTCCCTCCCCACCGCCGCCCACCATCACTGCCTAGAGCTGCACCGCCCCGTCCAATACGGCAGCCACTAGCCAGTATGATTATTTCATGTCAAATTAAGTAAAACTGAGTAAAACGTACACTTCAGCCCTTCAGGAGCGCCAACCACATTTCACATGCTTAATAGCCACACGTGGCTGGGGCCATCAAACTGGGTGGTGCAGGTATAGGAAATTGTCACCGGAGAGTACCCCTGCCTCCTTTTCCTCCTCCAAGATCTCCTTAACCAGGGGAGTCCCCAGGAACTGCTTCTGCCTCCCCCCCCCCAACTCCCAGGTACTCTCAGTGGTCTCATGCCACCAGGGGGGGGTTAAGGGCGGGAACTCCCCTCCTCAGCCTGAGAAGAGTGTTGGAGTTTCCCAGGAAACGTCTTCCTCGGACAACGGCAATATTACTGTTGACTGAATTTCAGTGGCATATCTGTAGCATGACCTCCCGATTCTGGGGCCCGCTTGGAACCGTCCCTGGTCTCGGTGGGAGTTTCTGTCAACCCTCAGCTCCTCTCTGGCAGGCCTCCTGTTCCCTCAAATCCTCAGGAACCTACAGCTGTGCACGCAGAGCCGTGAACCCACCAGAGGGAGAGAGGCTGGCTGCACCAAGACAGCAATGCCCTTGGACTAAAGCCCCGTTGAAATTGACCTTGGGCAAAGCTCAGTGGAAAGTGACCTTGGACATCAGTTTGGGGGGAGAGGGGTTAATTGGGGACCACTAAATTATAACACCCAGAAAGCTCAGCCTGCCTGTCCCCTCTCGCGGTTCCAGGGCTGGGCATGCTGCCTGGCTAGCCTCTGGCAGTTTATTAAGCTGCCTTTGTGCCTACAAGCCCTCAATAGATACTTGATTGATGGTGATTGTAACTTCGCCTCTTTTGGGGGTTTCCAATTAAGGCGTCCGGGCACACTAACACGGGGTTTTTTGCACCTCATCGATGAGGTATATTTCGAAGTTGGAGAATAAAAGCCATTTTAGGGCAAGGCTGACCAGCCGTGCAGTGGAAGTTTCCCTTCCTTGCAATGACCCGATTTCCAGGGTACTTTCCTCCTTCTTTTCCCTTTATTTCTGCCTTTAGTTTGTTGCCATTTTCCGAGAGTGTGTCTATTTGGTCCAAACGTGAAGAGAAGTTCACTTTAATATACCAAAGGGGAGAAAAATGATGCTGCCAGGATCCTGGTAAACTCCGGGAAGGAGACGGAGAATACAGAGCAGGACGCATCGTAAAACCACAAACCCAGTAACCCTTTTAGAGTCCCAAAGCTCTTATATTTTGTCCCCAAGCTGGGGAGAAAGGCCATCAAGGGAGGAGCGATTTCTTTAACAGATTTCTGAGAGCAGCGTCGAGCAAAAATTAACTCCTTCGCGGGGGCCAGATGCCGGCGGTGGCGCTCGGCCCCGCAGCCCGTGGAGCAGGTGGTTCCAGGTGAAGGAGGCCAAGGTCCCCGGGGCTCCTTTTGTTCTCCGGATTCTGCGCAGGTACGCGCGCAGCGGGCGCTAGCGCCCCCGTGTGGCCGCGGGCGTCCGGTGCGCGCACAGGGTGGATGCAGGGTCACAAGGCGCCCGGGAAGGGGGGCGGGACGGGGGGCTGCGCCCCGGGGGCTGGAGGAGCGAGGGGGACGACGCGGCCGGGAGGAGGGGCGCGCGATCCGTCTGCACCCGGCCTCACCCGGAACTCAGTGTTCGGACTGGGCAGGTGATGAGCGAGCGATGTCAAGGCGTGTCTGCAGCAGATATCGTGGCGCTTGCTGAAGCGCATGGGAGACAGGATCCTGCCGGGACCCTGGGGTGGGAGCGGTCTCCACCTTCCCCCACCCCGGGCCTGGCCTGGCCTGGGGCTGTCCCCTCCCCGGCTTCCTCTCTGTCCACAGCATGGCGCAGCATCTCTGCACCTGGATCCTCAACAAGCCAGAGAGCCACCTTTACCGTCTTCGACTTCCGGTGCCCTGTTGGAGCTTCTGGCCCCAGTGCCCACCACCCTCCAGCCTGAGGATTGCCAGCTCCCCTCCCACCAAGGCCAGCCCATACCTAGATCTGGGCTGTCTTTTCAAAGCAATGCGCCCCCATCCTTTTTGGTGTGTTTATTTCCTAGTACGGTTGCAGCCGTCTTGGCTGCCCTATGGACGAGCTGCCCTATGGACATCTAGAATTCTAGGGCAGCTTCTGGCTCTGATCCCTCTTCCTTGTCAGCCCCGGGTGGGGACCCTGCGCTGCTCCCCCATCAGGTCACTCAGAGCCTTGGTGGCTCTCCATTTCCAAGAGCCATGGCAACTGATCTGTCAGCACGGAGAGGGTGCGTGGTAGCTGACATTTATTAGGTACTTATGTTCCGACAGCTGTGATTATGGCCTTTAAGTGAATTATCACGTATTGATTACAAGGACCCTGTGAGGTAGATACCACGATGACCCTAATTTTACTAATTGGGCAGTGGACACACTGAGAGCCCGCCCACGGTCGTTGGGTGATGAGGGAGGGAGCCCGGCGTGGGAGTGCATGCTTTTCACTTATGCTGCCAGTATTCTGCGAGCAGGTGATGCGGGCCGGGGTGAGGCTCAGGGTGGCCCAGCGGCTTTAGCTGATGACTGGGAATATAGGCCAAGGGTGGGGGGGGGGGTGCATTTTTCTGATCCTTCCAGAGAAGTTGGCCATCCCATTCAGATTATGGTCGTTGTCTCGATTATTAGACATTAGCTCCTGTTTTTAGCTGGCCAGAGCATCTGCAGGCTACATCCTCTACTACCCTGTAGCGGCTAAGAACACGGGATCTGTAGCCCAGCTCTGCCTGCGGAGGGCCTCATGTCCGCCCCCTCCTCCGTAGATTGGAGGAATACTAACACCTGCTTAACACGCTTACCAGAGTTTTTATGGATTGAATGGGAGGCTTAGGGCCAAGTGCTTGGTTCAGTGCACGTTAGCTGATGTTACTATTTCTAGACTAGAGGCACTCAGACCTCCCTCTTTGTAGCCCTGTCCTAACCCTGGCCTTATTTCCTGCTACTTACCTTTGCTGTGTGACCATGGGCAAGTTACTCAGCGTTTCTGAGCCTCTGTGACCTTCCTCGTAGGTTGTGAATATCGGCCGTAACCATATTCCAGACTCACCTCTCAGTCTTGGTTCTGGCAGAAGCTGGAGCTGTCTAGGGCAGAGCATTTGCTCACTCTCTTCCAAAGGCCTTCTCAGTATCATACAAATTCATTCCAGTGTTAGCTCATCATGACCACGAGCAGATTCTGCATTTATCCAACTGGTACCGGCACATTGTTTTGTCTTGTCCTCTGGGGACGGGGAAGGGATACATTCATTTTCTTTGTAAAAAAAAAAAAAATCCTCTGTGTGCTTCAAAACAGGAATCAAGACCGTTGTTAGCCTCGACTCCTCCTTATAAGACAAGACACCACTTGAGAACATTGCTGGGTTGGGGTAGCAAATCCAGCTAATAAAATGCAGACACCCAGTTGAAATAGAATTTCAGAGAAGCAACAGATATGTTTTTAATGTTTATTTGTTTTTGAGAGAGGGACGGCACAAGCAGGGAAGGGGCAGAGAGAGAGGGAGAGAGAGAGAATCCCCAAGCAGTCTCCACGCTCAGTGCCAAGCCTGATGCAGGGCTCCATCCCATGCCCCCCGGGATCGTGACCTGAGCTGAAACCCAGAGTCAGGCACTTAACTGACTGAGCCACCCAGGGGCCCCAAGTATAAGTATCCCCCAATATTGTATGAACACATTCCATGGGATGTATTTATAGTAAAAAGTATTGTTTTTCTGAAATCCAGATTGAACTTTGTGTTCTTTGTTTTATATGCAAGCCTACGCCATGTAGAAGCCACTCCCACAGGTTGACTGGATGGGACAAGTCCAAGAGAGGTGGGCATTCTTCCCAGAGACCACTGGGAATTACCTACCTTCTCCTTGTATCCTGGGCTTACCCTGGAAAAGCCCCCATTAAATATCGGGGGGTCAGTCAGGCCTGATCAGAAACTCTGCGATGCTTGCCCTCGGCTTGGTTTCTGGGGCCATTCTATGGCAGATTTGGGCCTATTTTGAAGTGATTAAGTTATATATTGACAGAGCTATTTGAATATCTGGTGTTAATGATAATAACCTTATAGAGAGCCATGTTTCTATTTATTTGTTTAATTAAAGAGATTTTTTTTTAAAGATTTTATTTTTAAGGGGCACCTGGGTGGCTCAGTTGGTTAAGTGTCCGACTCTTGGTTTCAGCTGAGGTCATGATCTTGCAGTTTGTGAGTTCAAGCCCCGTATCAGGCTCTGCACGAATAGCATAGAGCCTGCTTGGGATTCTCTCTCCCTCTCTATCTGCCTCTCCCCCCTTCATTCTCTCTCTCTCTCTCTCTCTCTCTCTCTCTCTCTCTCCGTCTCTCTCTCTCTTTCAAAAATAAATAAACTTTAAAAAAAGGAGCCTCTTAATTTTTTTTTTTTTTAAGTACTCTGTACACCCAACGTAGGGCTCAAACTCACAACTCTGAGATCGAGAGGGCTTTCCTGCCTGGGCCAGCCAGGCACCCGCCATGTTTCCTTCTGAAAGAGTAACCAGGGTATTGACTGTGGTATGAGGGTGCTATTGTTTGGTCATCAGGCGTGTATATGAAATTGGTTACTTGCCTGATCTCAGTTCTCCTATGGGGAGTTAGTTTACGGGGAAAACAGAACTTCAGTCCAAGATGGAGGCAGATAAACCTCCTGCTACAAGTGTGCCCTCGCACACTCGGTCCTTTTTTCTAGCTGCTTTCCATCACACTCTACCTGGTTCCACCTGGCAGGGCCGGCTTTCTGCTCGAACCTGCTGGGCTCCCAGCAATTTCTCCCGACCCCTTCAGTGTCAGCCACCTGCTGTGGGTACCAACCACCCCCCTACTAGCGTGGGGATCACAAGACCCCCTGCCTCCGCACCGCCCCCCTCCACCAGCCCCTGTCATGTCACATCAGGTGACACTCTTTCTGTGCCTGGACTCACTCTACCTATCCTCCACCTTTGTCACAGATTTCTTCGGCTTCTAACAACGTAAGTCATGGGCGTTGATTTCAGTCACACCCGGGTCCCCATGTCCGCTTCTCCGCCGAGCCTCAGTCTGAACTTGGGCAAAGTCGCTAACCTCCCTGGGCTATAGTTGCCACATCCGTGTTATAGATGGTGCGTGAGTTTCCCGCGCTGTTAGAACAAATGACCCCAAGCCTTGTGGCTTGAAACACACATTTCTTAGGTCACAGTTCTGTAAATCAGAGGTCAAGGCGGGGCTCAGTCCAAATCCAGGCACTGGCAGAGATGCGTTCCTTTCTGGAGACTCTGCAGGGCAGAATCTGCTCCGGGCACATTCGGGTCATTGGCAGAAGGCGGTTCCTTGTGGCCGCAGAGCTCGCGTGCTGTTTCCTGGCCTGGCCGGCAGCCGGGAGCCTCCCTCAGTCCCGGTGCTCCATTTTCAGAGCCAGCAGCCACACCTGAAGCCCCCGTCACACCCCGGGTCTCGGTGACTTCACCCTCTGCTCCAGCTGGAGAGCGCTCTCTGCTTTCCGGGGCTTCTGTGATGGGGTTGGGGCCACCCAGGTCGTGGCCCTGTTTAAACCTCGGTAACTTTAACGTCATCTCCAAGCCCTTTCACCAGATTCTGGGAATTAGAGATTGGACATCTCAGGGCGGGGGGCCATTATTTGCTAACCACAGAGAAGGTAATGACGTTGTCAGGTAAAACCAGGTGTATCGGTTTCCTAGGGCGCTCTATCCGAGTACCGCAAACCAGGTGACTTAAAACAGGAGCGATCTATTGTCTCGCGGCTCTGGTGTCTACAAGTCCCAAGTCAAGGCGTCAGCAGGGCCATGCCCCCTCTGAAGCCATGGAGGAGAATCCTTTCTGTTTTCTCCCGGCTCCTGACGGTGGCTGGTAGTCACTGGAGTCCTGGGCGTGTGGCCGAAGCTCTCCGTCCACTCTCTGCCTCTGTCACGAGCCGTAACTCGTGCGTGTCTGGGTCCAAACTTCCCTCTTCTTCTGAGGACGCCAGTCGCACTGAATGAGTGTCGACCCTAACCACCTCATCTTAACTTGATCCCATCTGCAAAGATCCTACTTCCAAATAAAGTCACCTTCGTAGGTATCGGGGTCAGGACCTCAGCACGACATGATTCCACCCAAAACACAAGGTAAGGCCTGAAAGGCACCTAGTGGGGGGCCCGACCTCTGGCCAGGGTTTAACCAGCAGGGGCAGCTGGCTTCGGGAACTCTACTCTCACCCACTCTGGGTCCCGGCGGACGTGGGCTCGCCTGGCTGGTACACATGTGGCAAGAGCGTGAGGAATCGTGCCCCTTCCGTCCTGCCTCCCAGACTGTCACTTTTCTAGCATGTGTCCAGCTTTCCCTATGGCCCTTTATGCAGGCTGCCCCCTTGCCTGTGATGCCCCCTCCGGTCCCCCGGGCTGTCCAAATCCACATTAGGGCCACTCTTTCCACCCCACACTGGCAGGTCGAGCTGATTAAAGACGGAGAATGAAGAGGCTGTACCGCCCTGGAAAGCCCACTGCTCAGCTGGCTGGAAACAGAGCCTTCCCATTAAGAAATGCAGATAGAAAAAAAAAAAAAAAAACAACCCTCTAGCCTGGCAGGCAGAGACGAAGATAAAGCAAGGTGCTGACTCAGTGGCTGAAAGGTTCAAAAGACGAGCAATTTTCAGGCAAGAAATTACACCCTCTGCCTCTCCCGGCCCGATGATAATCCATCTTGTAAACGTGAACTGCTCTTCCTAGAAAGAAAAACAATAGCGTCCAAACACTCTCGCCAAGTTAGCCTTCCAGGAGCCATAATTCTTTGGGGATCTGTGCTACATAGGAGACTCTGGGTATTGGCTGATCACCACCCTTGCGCGTTTATGGTGAGGGGCTGCCTTCGAACGCAAGGGGGGAAGGATTTGACGGATCTCATTAGCAGCCCAGGAATGTCACTCCACTGTCGAGCACCTCCGCATTTAATAAATCGGAACACGTGCAAACACGGAGCAGTCCCACAAGCAGAGTTTAGTGGCAAGCGAGGGCCTCAGAGGGCGTTCCCCGGGATGACTTCCAAACACTCCAGCATCCTGACCTCTCCTCATTTCCGGAAACGTCCTTAAGCTCACTTCCCCCGGCCCAGATGGGAACAGGGCTGGGAGGACGAGGGACAGCTGTCGCCGCTGGAGAAATACAAGAGGCGGGTGGGCTCGCTCGGGGTTGAAAGATGCTCACGAGGGAAGTCACCTTCCCCCCCACCACCAAGACCCTGCCCCTCGAGGCTCTCACCTTCAGGGTAAGGGTCTCCCAGGGGCCACGCTGACGGTCTTCATGTCCCCGGGGGTCGGCACAGGGCCTGGGAAAGATCGATATCAGTTTGTTGAATGAACAAGTAAGTACACGAAGACCTGGGAATGATTTGAGGCAACCAGAGAAGATTCTGGAAGCTGCCCCCACTTGCATCTGAGACTTGCATCTCAGCCCCACCTGGGTCCCAGAACACAGGCTCTCCAGCTCCCCCAGGCACCGCCCCAAGGCCTGGCCGAGGGCAGAGCGTGCAAGAAAACGCAACCACCTTTCGGCTGCACAGCAAGCAGCCCCGCAGGTCAGAGCTGAGAGCTACGGCCGCAGGGGGTGGAGGGAAGCCGTTTGCAGCTGTTTATGTGATGTGTATCTGGTAGATAAATAAACTTCATTTTCCAGGACTGCCAATCTCTAAACACGAAGAAATAGACATTCGCTCAGAAAGTTAAAAAAAAATAAACAAATGCGGTGATGTTGGAATCTTGCGACAAAGGCCTGGGTCCGAGCTACTCGCCTTTCAGCTCGTTAATAAACCTAGTTTATGGATCCCCCTCCTATGGGCCTGTGTGTGAAAGTTCCGCTCAGCGGAAATGTTCCCTGTTCGGTCGTGGCGGAGGGAGAGTCCAAGCAGAAGATCCTTCCAGCACATCTCGGGCGCCATCCAGGCAGGCCCACGGCACCAGCCAGGTGACTCTTCAAATGGCACGAGGTGGCCACCAGCATCCGCTGCTGACAGCCTCAGCCCAGCCTAAAGCAGGTGAGAGGCCACCTGGGGCTTTTGAGCCGGGACCTCCTCTTTGTCGTGCCTCTGAGGCGCCTTCGCCAGCTCCCGCCTGCCTCCCGGGCCTCTGTCCCCTCGTGGGACCTCCACACAGACAGAGGAGGAGGAGCAGGCAGATTCATTACTCCTTCTCAATCTCAGGATGGAAGAAGGTACCTGGAGACGTCATCACCTTGACCTGAGCCGTCATGAAGACAGTGCTTTTATTCTTGCAGTTCACAAAGTACATTCCCACAGCGACCCCTGGGAGCCCTTTAAGGCAACTGTTTGTCCATTCATGATTCATTCATGGGTCCATCAGGTTATTGAGGACCCGTAAGAGCCCTGCTCTTGGCTGCTCTTGGCTGATGGCAGTGGCTGCCTTCAAGGGGCTTACAGTCCAGGGGATAGAGACTGCAGGTTTCAGGAAACAGAAACCCAGAGAAGTCCTGGGGGGTTTGGCCAAGGTCTCGCCTGGTAGGCGGTAGAAAGAGCCCAGAAAGGTCTATGTTTGACATCTGGATGGAGGGTCTTCCCACCATTTTGTGGGGTTGTATCCTACCCTCATACTAACTTAGAGTTCAGGATTTTGTCTTAGGAAAGGGGGTTGGGGGAAAGAAAGGAGAGAGAAGAAAAGGGGGAGGGTGGGGAGCGGTGCGGAGAGGGCTTAAATGACACAGGCCCCATCCTCCGCCCTTCTAGGTGATGGGCCCGAAGGTGGGAAACAGGAAGTGCTGTTCCCTCCGTCAGTCTCCTGAGCCCCATCACGGCACCTCACGGCCCTGAGAAGAACCTCACTCACATTTTTTGGGTTTTTAGACAGTGTGGGTCCAAAATGCCACGTGACCGCCGCAGGACTAGATGGAGATCGGCTCCAGCCAGAGGAAAGCCCGGCAGTGGAAGGCTGAGAAACCCTTCTCCAGAGATCCCCGACGGTCATTTTGACAAAGAGATTCTTGCCTCTGTGCTCACCGGGACCCTGACCCACTCCCCTCCACACACGGCCACGGAAGGGGGCCACCAGCCCAGCCGCCACCGGCTCCTCGCACACAGTCAGGAGCACCTCGAGGCAGCAAACGGCCACGGCGGGCACTGCGGGGGGCACCTAGGTTCTCCCTCGGGAGGTGTGAGTGCTGGCAGCCATGACCCTCAGCCGGGCCCCTCATGGCGCTGAAGACAGAAAGCCCTCCTCCTCCCAAAGCCACGCTACCTCCAGGCACCCGCAGCCAACGGCTGGTCTTTGGCAAGGGCAGCAACTCCTTTGGGGACTGAAAGGCCCACAGGCTGGGAGCCCCTCAGTCCCACGACAGTTGGCTGCCCTCGTTGTTGGGGTGGGGCCCCGGAAAGGTCTGGTCCCTCGCCCAGTGGGAAACACCTCTGAGGACCCACCCTCACTCCAGGGTCACCTGCACCGTTGGCTGAAGGCTTTGCTGCAACCACATCACAATTTGCTCTCCTGGGTCCTGTTTCCTTTACTTCTCCACACACGTGGGGCCCAAGGACGCCCCGACGACGTAAGCTTCCTGTGCACCTCTGTGGCTATGCCACCAGGAACCCAACCTAGGACGATGGGCCAAGTTGCATTTTGGTTTGGCAGTCTAGGAAGGTTCCTAGCCTCCTGTTCCCCTTCCAAGGTGTCCTGCCCCCCGTGCCTCCCATGCAGGCTTACTCTGTACAAAAGCGGGTTAATGTCCCTTTAGCGCTGAGGACCCTGTGGCATCCCTCAATTGGCAGGGCCATCTGGGCTGCTGCTGAAAGTTGACCACAAGATGTGAGACAGTGAGGAGACAGCACGGAGGTCCTGGGGACCCCAGTCCTCCCCTGACTCTCCCTTATGTCAAAGATGAACAAGACGACCTTGGGCATCTTGTGGTCACTGGCAGGCACCAAGTTTCCCCTGAGAAGGAACATCCAGATGTTGCTGGCCGGTTGGAGGTAGGGGCGAGGAAGATGGGAAAACATCATACAATTCAATCACAAAAATAGCTTGAGAAGATCACCGAGTAAAAGACCAGCTTCATGATGCTGAAGTGAGGGCAGAGGTTGCCAAGTGACTCTGCGACCAGGAATGTCACTGCCTGTGAAATGAAAGATGGACTATGAGGTCTGCAAGGGCCCCCCTGGCTCTCAGTTTGAAGAATTCACCAACCCGGTGTGGTTTTCATTGGAAGTCGATATCCTGGCCACCCGCTCCACTTTGTAAGAAATGGGGCAACCCTTTCCCAGCCTTCAGAAACCCTCCTAGCAAGCCCATCTTCGGGTCTCTCAGGGATCTGTTGTGTGTGACAGACGTTCCCGGCACGTAGTGGCTGAAACAACAGCCGGCTGTGGTCCTCACGGCCGTGTGGGTTGGCTGGGCGCCGCTGGGGTCCTTCTGGCCTACGGGGGCGTCACCTGGGGTGCGCTCGTCCGGAAGCTTCGCTGGGTGGGAACGCCCCCTCTCTCGTCCGCTCACACAGCCAGCGATGTGTATCCGCTGTCATCCGGGAGCTCAGGTGGGCTGTCAACAAAGAGCCTCAGTTTCCCTCCCTACGGTCACTCCACAGGGCGTCGCGCCGGGCTCCGGGCGGGAGCTGCTGGCCTGTGAAGGCCCAGCCCCGGAAGTTCCATCCCATCCCTTCTGTCCAAGCGATTCAGGCCAGCCCAATTCCAAGGGGGGGTGGAAAGGGACTTCGCCCCTTGATTGGAGGACGAAAGATGGCAGAGAATTTGCACCCCAGGAGGCCACTGTCGGGGGATGGGGAATGACACTCCACGTTGGCCATGTTGCTATGGAACTAAAGACACCATCTGTGGCTAAGGACTCACAGCAGCCTGGGCAGAAGGACCAGTCACACTGCTGTCCTGGGCCAACTTTGAAATGGCAGGGAGACCAGCAACTGGAGGTCCAAAGACCAGCAACTGGAGTCACGAAAACAAGGATACTTTCCACCTTTCCCTCCACGGGTGAGAGATGTCAGGGGAAGCATAGCTTGGCTCTGAAGCCACAGTGTGTTGGCCCTGTCACTTTTTCTCTTCTCCCTTGGGGTTGGGCGATCCTGACGCAAACAGGGAGCCCTCACTGATTGGAAATGCCTACTTGGGTCTCCTGGGGACCACAAAGCCCACTCCTTCTCCACACCTCTCGATCCCAAGCTCCAAACACATTTCCCGGCGACCGTCCTCACGTGACGGTGACTGTGGTCTAAATAAAGTGGCGCTTAAGCCGAGGGCTGACTTCACGGGTAGTAAATTTAAGACACACGCTTGCTTTTTTTAACCCCGCGTCCCCCATCCCTGCCTGATTTCACACACACAGACTACAGATGCTACGTTAGCTCAGGGGGGATCTCTGAGCTGGGCCCCTGAGGACGGTCTGCATACCCAGAAGGCCAATCCAATCAATTCCTGCGAAAAGCAGGGGGGGTGGGGGAATGGGTGTGGGTGTCCGAAACAGCTTCAAATGACTCCTAAACCGTAATGGGAAAACAGCACTAGATTTCTCGTCCGCGAGGCAATTCCAGAGCATGTAAAGACAAAGCTTCAGACTGCGGCCCAGAGGTACGGGGAGAGCTACGTTCATGCATCTATCTCCTCGCTCCGCAGCGACTAATGGTGTAGCCGGTCGGCCGTCTCGATATTTCCTTCTCCTTTCCTGTTCGAGGTGTTCCCCAAGCCAATCTAAAGGCAAACAAAATGAAACAAACAAAAAAAGACGGTTGATCTCCGTGTCAAGGCATATCTGGGAGGTAATTGGAGCATTTGATAAAAGGCACGGACAATGGAGCACCCGGGGGGCTCAGTCAGTTAAGCGTCCGGCTTCGGCTCGGGACGTGATCTCGTGGTTCGCGGGTTTGAGCCCCGCGTCGGGCGCTGCGCTGACAGCTCAGAGCCTGGAGCCTGCTTCGGATTCTGTGTCTCCCTCTCTCTCTGCCCCTCCCCTGCTCATGCTCTGGCTCTCTCTGTCTCTCAAAAATAAATACACATTTAAAAATCTTTTTTTAATTAAAAAATGCACGGACAAAACACCGCAGTTGAATAACCCGGAAACTCCAGACAACTCCTACTGACTGCAGATTTGTTGATTCATTTATTGAGCAGCCGGGACGCTAGAGCCAGAAGCAACTGGGAGTGAGACGCCCCCTTCGTCCCGGAGCTCGTGGTCAGGTGGGAACACAGGTGCTCGGTAAGGAATTCCGAGTCGGAAGAGGGCCACACGGAAGCTTCTTGCTGCAGACATGAATCACGCCCTTAGTCCTGTGCATCCATAAAAAGTCGCCACATATTCAGTTCTGCAGCCATAGACCAAAGTCCTGCCTGAAAAAGTAATCCATTACGAGCACATGATTTGAGACGTAATGCTGTCTGCCGCTGCGTTTCGATCGACGCAGTCCTACAACGTGATAAAATGACCCAACCCGCCAAACATCACACAAAGATTTGTCTAGATCTCTCACCCTTCAATGGACACTGGACGGTGGAGGAAAACAAGCCGCCCCTCTGCCACTCACCCCTACAGCCTCTCATTCTAGTGACCCCCTGTCTTAGTCCATTCAGGCTGCTGTAACCCAATACCTAGATGGGGACTTAGACAACAAATAGTAACCGCTCACAGTTCTGGAGGCTGGAAAGTCCAAGGTCGAGGTGCTGGCAGATTCGGGGTCCAGGGAGAGCCCACCCTCTGGTCCATAAATGACCATCTTCTCACTGTGTCCTCACGTGGTGGGAGGAGGAGGGAGCTCTCAGGCTTCCTTAGTCAGGGCGCTAATCCCACTCATGAGGGCTCCACCCGAGCGACCTAATCCTCTCCCCAAAGCCCCACCTCCAGATATCATCACGTTGGGGATTCAGTTTCAGCAAATGAAGTTGGGGGCAGAGGAGATGCAAACCTTCAGTGCACGACATCCATTACTGCTTTGCCTTTTCTTTCTCTCTTTCCTTCCTTCCTTCCTTCCTTTCTTTTTTCCTTCTTCCTTCCTTCCTTCCTCCCTTCCTTTTCTTTCTTCCTTCCTTCTTTCTTTCTTCTTTCTTTCTTTCTTTCTTTCTTTCTTTCTTTCTTTCTCTCTTTCTCTTTTCCTTCCTTCCTTTCCTTTCCTTCTTTCTTCCTTCCCTTCTTCTTTCTTTCTCTCTCTTTTTCTTTCTTTTCCTTCCTTCCTTCCTTCCTTCCTTCCTTCCTTCCTTCCTTCCTTCCTTTTCCTTCCTTTCTTCTTTCTTTCTCTCTCTCTTTCTTTCTTTTTCTCTTTCTCTCTCTCCCTTCCTTCCTTCCTTTCTTTCCTCCTTTCCCCTCCCTCACTCTTCCTTCCTTCCTTTTCTTTTTTCCTTCTTTCTTCCTTCCTTCCTCCCTTCCTTTTCTTTCTTTCTTTCTTTCTTTCTTTCTTTCTTTCTTTCTCTCTTTCTCTTTTTCTCTTTTCCTTCCTTCCTTTCCTTTCCTTCTTTCTTCCTTCCCTTCTTCTTTCTCTCTCTCTTTTTCTTTATTTTCCTTCCTTCCTTTCTTTCTTTTCCTTTCTTCTTTCTTTCTTTCTCTCTTTCTTTTTCTTTCTTTTCCTTCCTTCCTTCCTTCCTTCCTTCCTTCCTTCCTTCCTTCCTTTTCCTTCCTTCTTCCTTCCTTTCTTCTTTCTTTCTCTCTTTCTTTTTCTCTTTCTCTCTCTCCCTTTCTTCCTCCCTCCCTTCCTCCCTCCCTCCCTTCCTTCCTTCCTTCCTTCCTTCCTTCCTTCCTTCCTTCCTTCCTTTCTTTCCTGCCAAAAGACAGGCCCAGGCTGGGGAGGTGGAAGAACTGGACCTATCCCGGGGGGTGGCAGTTCTCATCCCGGCCACGGGGGGGTCAAGGGCAGACCACTGCCCTTCTCTGGCTTGTTTTCTTATCTGCAAAAGTGGGTGGAAAGGACTGGGTGGCCATGCTCTTTCACTGAGCAGCATGGAGGCAAGAGGGGGGAGGGACCGGTCCCCAACTACACTGTTGTCCGGGGACCTTTCGGCTGTTCCCCGTCTAGCAGGATAAACGCCCACCCTGTGCCAGCCAGGGAGGATGGCTGGCTCCAGGGAGACGCTGGCTGCTGTCCCGACGGCTCTGTGCTGAGGAGCATGGTCAGCTTTGCCACGACTCTGCCAATCACTGAGCCCCGCTGTGAGAGGGGGCAAACGGGGAGCTCTGTGCTGCATTCTGAACACGCTGAGGGACGGAAGTGAGGACATGCCCAGGCCACCCACCCAGAATGGTCCAAGAGGAAGACCCGGTCCCCATGCAGGGCATGCCAGTGTCCCTGATCTGGACCCCATAAGCCCTGGTCACGTGTGTCATCTAAGCAGGGTTTCTGCAGCAGATTTCATCTGCGAAGGAGCTTCCCTGCTAAAATGAATGGGACAACCCCAGCGCTCGGTGATTGAAGAATCCCCCCTGACAACTCTGTACCCTTTACAATCAATCTGTAAATGTCACACGTCTCTACTAATGGCAGCCTTGTGACAAATCGTGACAAATAGTTCACAAGCAACAAGAGCTGCCTTTAGGGGATTCAAGAAAAAGATGGCCACTTGTCTGCCAATCCAGCTCCCTCCTTCCTTCCTTCCTCCTCTCGCCCTATTCGTTTGTTCATTCATTCATTCATTCCTTCTCACCCAACCAACCAGCCAACCTACCAATATTTTTTGCACATCTGCCTTGTGCAGAGCTCTGGGCGAGCCACCAGGGATTCAGCATTGAATAAGACAATGTATTTGCTGGCCCCATAAAATTTATGCTCTGGAGGGGATAGACCATAAGTGAGCAAATAAGTAAACAAGACAATTCCAGATCACAAGAGTGAAAGAGGAAATAAAATGATGGACATCGAAAGTACCTGAGGGACTTCATCATCGTGGCTTGGAGCCCACCCGTCCGCAGGTGGGCTGCCATTTCTAAAGAGGGTCTCAAACTTGAGCATGCACATCAAGTGCCTATGGACCCTATAAAAAATATGCAGTCTGATACCCTAATTCTGGCCAGGGCTTGAGATGTGCCTGTCTTACTGGCTTTCGGATGATGCCAATGCTGCTGGTCCGGGGACACATTG
Organism: Felis catus; assembly: GCF_018350175.1. Lineage (NCBI taxonomy): Eukaryota > Metazoa > Chordata > Mammalia > Carnivora > Felidae > Felis > Felis catus. The sequence continues at coordinate 77,568,965 of NC_058378.1, forward strand.
CCGACCCTGAGCAAGTGACTTGCCCTTAGCACACACCCCAACACGCATCTCAGCACCCAGCCATTTGACTCTGCATGGACCTGCCTCTTTGCATTCCCGAGTCTCTGAAAGCTGTGCTCGGTCCCCAGGTGCCCCGGGTGCTGTGGGAAGAGCCCTAGGTTGGGCTCGATGGCACTCAAGACCCAGCGACATTTTCTAACAAGCATGTAAGGTCCTGGCCCTGGCGGCCCATCCGTGCAAGAGGCCAACAACACAGCCCTGCTTTCCCTGCAGTTTCATGGTGCGATCAGAGGAAACAGACGCCATTAATATAAGGAGCAGTCAGATCTAGAAGCCTGGCATTTACCCAGCCTTGAAACAGACAAACAGACGGGGATTCTCAGTTAGGGATTTGAAGGAAGAAGTCGAGAGTCAGCCTCAGCACACAGTGGTAGGGATTCAGTGCGGGACAAATGAGTCTGCAGTAGTTAAGAGAAAAAGACAGCAATCGGAGTCACAGAGAAGCCTTCTCTAAACATCACACAAAACCAGTCTTACCTGAAAAGGCTATGCTGTCTCTTTAAGCCCCCGTTAGGTCTCCCTGATTGTCTTTGACATCAGGGTTGGGCATCTCTGGGAATCTGACCCACATCTGTGGACGATAAAGAACAATTATCAAGCAGACACATGCCCTGCACCAAACACACCTACATAATTGGTGCTTTACTTAAGCTAATGTTTCACATTATTCCGGCCTCCCCCAAGCATCAAGTTGAAAAGGCAAAGCTTGTTTACTCCAAGATTCCTTGAAGCCCAGCTGTGCTGTGTGTGTGTGCCCCACACGTACGCGAAAGCCTCCAGCATGTGCTGTGGGCACGGGCCTGATTAATGATGCTTTTCCTTATTAGCAATAACCAGCTTCGCGTGCACAGCCTTTGGAACTTGTTTCTGGAAACCTCCTCCGAACCACAGGACTAGAATAGAATAACAGGCACTCTATAAATATTTGTTGAGTGACTGAATGACATTGAGGCAGTGAAGCATGGTGGCTAAAAAGGATAGAGACGTCGGCTTCAGAGAGGAGGCTCTGGGTCTATGTCTCAATTACGTCTGTCATTATCTGCATGACCTTCCATTCTCTAAGCTTAAATGATTAAATGAACGTAAAATCATTAAGTGAAATCAAGTTTATAAAGCATATTATCGGGCAAGTAGTAAATGCTTCAACATGTTAGCCGTTGAAGGTGGCCATTTACACTGTCACCAAAATAGGGACACATTTGGTAGCAAATAAGGTACTTTAATAATCACACCCGAACAGCAGGTGTCAGCCAGGATAGTCAGCCAGGATAGTCCCAGGTGTCAGCCAGGATAGTCCCAGGTAAGTGAGGGCATGTGGTCACCCCAGCTCTTACGGTTTAATACAAGAGATCCTTAGAGATGATCAAGTCCAACCTATTTATTTAGCACATAAAGTTAGTGATTCCTGGGGAGGTTAAGAGTGACCTGAAGTCACAATGCCAATTAGCAGAACATGGGTTCAGGGTCATGCTACAGGTGCTAGGATCCTTGCCCTCAACAACCTGAGCACTGTTGAGCGCCCCAGGGAGGAGGTGGCCTTTGTCACTGCTGATCGGCAAAGTCCCATTGTGCAAAGGATGACAGTAAACTCAGAGAAGTTAAGAAGCTTGCCTGAGGCCACGCAGCAGTAAGTTCAAGGTGGTCTCCGGGACTCTCTTGCACTGAAGTATGGGATGTCACTGTGTGGCTTCTAACAGCTCCAGTGGCTTCTAATAGTTCCAGCATGCTGATGTCAGTTGTGATTCCAACTTCCTTTTTTAAAAAAATTTTTTTTTAATATTTTTTAAATTTATTTTTGAAAGGGAGAGAGAGAGAGAGCAAGGGAGGGGCAGAGAGAGAGGGAGACACAGAACCCGAAGCAGGCTCCAGGCTCCGAGCTGTCCACACAGAGCCCGACGCGGGGCTCGAACTCACAAGCTGTGAGATCGTGACCTGAGCCGAAGTCTGATGCTCAACCGACTGAGCCACCCGGGCGCCCCTCCAACTTACCTCTCGCATCTTCTTTCGGTGTGCTTGTTTTCGGGCTCACCGATTCGTCAAGATCATCGGTGCAGGATGCAGACGTCAGGTCAGAAGTCACTGCCCCTTCGCCTTGCTGCCATACCCCTCCGTATCATAGCACAATTATTATGCTAACATACTAGTGCATAAGAGTACGTCTTATACAACAATATACTGATACATCATAGTATGTCTCTTTCTGGAATCTGCAGGAGAGGCTGGGGCCTGGCACAAAGGGAGTATCACGGCCTCTCCGCTGAAGTTTGCTGCAGGTAACGGTTCTCAGTATCGGTCTCACGGCTGACAATCCAACACAAACTGACAGCGATCCGACTGTCCCCTGTCAAGACAGGAACATTCTCGGAAAGGGCCTCAAGCCTCCCTGCTGACGCGTCCCACCTCCAGTAAAAAGTGAGGGGTGATAGCCCTCCCCTTGAACAACGGAGCCTAGTTCACAGCCGGTGGGTTTTCCTTGGGGCCCGTGTCTATCCCTCCCTTAAAATCCTGGAGAATCACTGTTTATCTTTTACGTGGGACAGCGCTGGCTCCTCGCTCACAGGAGCCCACTGAGGGCACCTCCTGTTGGGGCCGTGTCAGGAGAGTCCACGTGGATAGCTCAAACGTGGCCGTGGTGGGAGTTTGTATACCATGGAAATTGGCAAATGCTATAAATCAGGGCGTCCCCCCCTTGGAGAACCAGTTGGTAAACATTTACCAACGCGTCGCTGCTGCATTTGTGGCCCTGAACCCCACCTGGCTGTCCTTGATCCGTCTAGTCCTCCCACTGTCTACCCATTCTCTCAGTTCTGCCGCCTTTCCCGGCAACCGTGGGCAGTCAACACACCCCCCGGTGCAAAGGATGGAAACATCCTCTAGAAGAGAATCCTTTACAACCAAGTCTCCCCCCCAAACGAGACCTTTTAGTATGCTGCTGGTGAAAACGTGCTCACAGGGGCACCTGGGAGGCTCAGTGGGTCAAGCAGGCAACTCTTAATCTCGGCTCAGATCACGATCTCATGGTTCACGGGTTTGAGCCCCGCGTTGGGCTCTGCACTGACGGAGGGGAGCCTGCTCGGAATTCTCTCGCTCGCTCGCTGTCTCTCTCTTTGCCCCTCCCCTACTTGCGCATTCCCCTTCTCTCCAAAATAAATAAGTATTTAAAAAAATGTTATAAGGATGTGTTTACAGAATTCCTTTCAGATCTCTTACCCACACTTTGAGTTTTTAAAAAAAATTATCCAGTTCCCCTCCACTCCCCCACCCACAGCCCCAAGTGTGATGACCCTATTTTTTTGTATCTCCAGCGTGCCCTGGATCCTGTCAGGGGTCCACATATGGACTGAGTTTCTTTTAAAAGGGCTAAAGTTTCTCAGCTCTCAATTCCGTCTTTACGGATCCGAGGAGAGGGAGAGGCACACACCGTTTCCAAGTGAGGCCGCCAAGAAAAGGCTGGGCAGAGCCCCCCAGCTAGAAACGTCTCCTTTCGAGGAACGCCGATCTACAGCATGAAGTTACGACCTGACCGTTTAAACGGACGGTCACAGACTGTGGCAAACCTCTGAGACAGAAACCCGAGCTGCCGTTTCGCAAGCACAGACTGTGATTTCTAGCAAGCCTGCTCGAACTGGGAAACGCTGGTCTCAGCCCTCCCTTTCTCGTTGTCTGTTTCCATGCACGAGGGCGCTCTGGGTAACGACGCGGCGAGGCTGGGCTTCACCTTGGCTCTCACCGCGAACGTGTCTTTCTGATGGTTTTAAAAACCAGAGGTAAAGTTTTACCTGGAAGAGAAGCCTTGTTTACCTCGACGGCCCTCCCCACCTGTTCCGCGACTCTTGTTAGAAACGGCTGTTCCAGGAGACGGTGCCGGCCTCTGGTTTCAACCCTTCGTTGCATTGAGGGTTCGCATTTATCGAGTGCTTGCTGTATGCCAGGCACAATGCTAAACACTGCATGCAATCCCCTCTTTTTTTATTATTGTGGTAAAATGTCCGTCACGGAAAATTTATTGTATGGGACATGTTAAGCGTGCAGCTCAGTGGCATTAAGTTCGTTCATATTGTTGCGGGACCATCAGCATCACCTGTCTCCGGAACTTTCTCCTCATCCCAGACTACATGCGTCTACTCTTTCATCCTACGAGGCAGGTTATTATTATCCCCATTTACAGATGGGAAACTGAGGCACGGAGTGGTACAATAACTAGTCCAACATCCCACAGCTCGGGAATGGCTCTGACTGGATTTAAATACACACACTGTGCATCTGGGGTGCACACGCACCCCCACACCTCTCAGTAGACCGTGGCCCCGAGAGGGAAAGGACCTGCCCAAAGTCACCCAGATGGTTTGGGGCAGAACCCCCCACTCACCATCTCTTTCTGTCTCACCCCCCTGCCTCCGTGTGGGGGTACAGTTTCTGAATCAGGGCTCTGACATCCAGTTGTGCCCCCCTTGCAAAGAACAGTATTCTTTTTTGAGAGAGAGAGAGAGAGAGAGCGAGAGAGAGCGAGAGAGCACATCAGCGTATGAGCAGGGGAAGGGGAGAGAGAGAGGGACAGAGAGAGAATCTCAAGCAGGCTCCATGCTGTCCTTGCAGAGCCTGACGCGGGGCTCAGACTCACCAACCGTGAGCTCATGACCTGAGCTGAGATCAAGAGTCGGACGCTTCACCGACTGAGCCACCCAGGCGTCCCAACACACCCAGGCGTGCGTTATGACTCAAGGGCTCAGCACACCTTTTCTTAGGTCAGACGGACATAATTTTGGCTTTGTGGGCCATCCGGTCTCTGTCACAACTCTTGAAGGGTGCCGTTGTAGCAAAGGGAGCCCTAGATGATGTGTAAGTGGCTGGCCACTTTGTGTGCCCATAAAACGTGATGCACAGACACTGAAATTGGAATTTCACACAATGGTTTTATTGTGATAAAGCACACGTACCAGAAATGGACCATTTTGACCATTTTGAGTGTCCAGCCCAGAGGCATTAAGCACGTTCACATTGTTTTGCAACCACCACCATCCACCGCTGGGACTTTTTCACCTTCCCAAACTGAAACCCCATACAAATCAAACAACAAGTCCCCACTCCCCTCCCCCAGCCGCAGGCACCCACCGTTCTATTTTCTGTCTCTATGAACTCGTCTAGCCTGGGTGCTTCATAGAAGCAGAATCATACGCTATCTCATCCTTTTGTGTCTGGCTTATTTCACTTAGCATGATGTGAATTTTACACGATTTTAGCATGTCACAAGACATTATTCTTCTTTTGGCTTTTTCAATGATTCAAAAACGTAAAAACCTTTCTGACCTCACCAGCTATGCAAAGCTAGATTTGACCCACGGGCCATCGTCTGGCAAACTCTCATCCACAGAACGTTTTCGCAAACGCCAAGTCTGACACGCTGCTCTGTGCCAATGTTAAAACTAAGGCACAGGGAGGCCACGCCACCTTCCCGTGGTAACTCAGCCACAAAAGTGGCCTTACTCAAATGGGAAGCCGGGAATCTACACCTCGGAGCCGTTGGGGAACAAAGAGGTAAAGTTCGGATCCTTGAGTTTTTCGCCAGAAGTGGTTCCACGCTGGGTGACTCAGAAGCTGTGTTGTGGCCGGTGAACACACGGAGGTTTACTACAGCTTCCCATCCTGGAGACGGATTGGCAACGCATTAGACGCTCTACTCGAGAAGAAATGTCAAGTACACACTCATCCTTCTGACTGTTGTTCAAGTCAAACACACTGGGCCCAGACGGTGAATAGGCAGCTTTATCACTCAAACACTCCCTTCGCCGGAGAACATGCTTTACTTTATACCCAGTGACTTGACAGATGCTTAGAAAGACACATTTTAAAGAATAACAAACACCCCTCTGTTCCTTCCTGGTGGTGGAGGGGATCTCGGGTTTATGGCACTGGGCTCTCAGCAAACCCACCCTTGCTCCGGCTTTCTTCTCCCCCACCGGCCAGAACGTTCACACGTGGGCTTTTCTTCGGGCCGCTGCTGCTGACGGGACCCCGTGTAGGGGAACCGGGAAGGGGGGGGCCCCCGTGGAGGGTGGAGGGTGGCCTTACCCAGGCCTGCACAGCGTTGTTTGAGTTGAGTTGTGAATGTATTTCGACACCCCACACTTCTAGGTCAATGCCGGCGAGAAGGGCGAGCGGAGCTTGTGTGCCGGAAAATAAATAGCTCGGGTTCATTTTCCTTAGTTCTCCTTCAAAAGCTGGAAACCGAGGCCACAGGGCAGGAGCAGAAGCATCGCTGTCTTCAACTGTTGTCTCTCTGATGGTCCCACCCCAGGAGTGGGGATGTCACCTCTCTAAATGCAGGGCGCTTCTTCCCATGAGGGTTGGCTTGGCTTCTGTGGTTCGGGGTAACCTCCCCCCCTGCGACATGGTAAGGTGCTTCCCTGGAGTACAGTGTCCCTCAGGCCTCCAGCCACGCGGGGCACAAGCCATCCCGCTTCCCACCGTCACGGAACTATTGCCATCTGTTTTGGTCCATGGTCTTGGCCAGTCCCGTGGAAACCGGTTAGGAACCATTGTCAGCTCCTGCCCGGAGTTGTCTCCTCAGGAAAGCCTGCAGATAAATGGAAGTTTGGGTGTGTTTTTCATACTTGGTAACAAAGAAACCTTGTTTACGACAAAACTCATCTTTGAGACAAAGGAGAATGGCTGGGAAAACCGTATTTCTTCAGCGATTCTGCTTGACTCTAATTCCCAAATCAGATGAACTACATGATCAACGCAGCCAACTTCGGGGAGGCAAATGCCACATCACCATCGCCGTCGTCATCATCATCATCGTCATCATCAAGAGAAGGCGGAGAAGCAGTTTCCTATTTTGACAGTGAAATGTGCATATGACCACACGACCCATAAAAGCATTCATTCTGCAGGAAGGCGCAGGCAAAAGCCAAGTGCTGTGCTGGGTTCCCAAGAGGATGCAAACACAAGGCATCGGAGGGGTGCAGTCTAGGAGGGAGATAACACCTGTGCATTAGCTGCCCGAACACAAAGCAAAGCAGGCTGCAGAGCAGGTGGGTAACATGTTTTGGGGGCCGGGAGCAGGCGGAGATTGCCTGAAACGTGGGGTGGGGTGAGGGGTAAGTAGAGAGAGGTTAAAGCCTGCAGGTGTTAAAGTCCTCAGAGCCCCTTTCTGGCAACTGCTGTGCCGTGACCACCCCTGGTTTCTGGTCCTGGCTTCGTTGCTCTTCATGACCCGGGTCCCTCAAACCTGTTAACGGTGGGGCTGTCAGCGGGCTCCTCCATATTCTCCGTGGCTGGAGGAGCATCATCTCGCACAGAGGGAGTCCAGACCTAGAGCCATATCCCCTGGGGGCCCAAACCTACACCTTCCATCTGCAGAAATGTCGGCAGGCACCCACTTAGGAAAAGTCTGCCTATTCAGGACTGCTGTTGGTGCCTGGTGCCACCTCCACCAGCACAGAGACAGAACTCATCTCCCTGATCTTTCCATCCACACGACCTGGGGAGTAGCAGGTGCCCCAGAAGAGAGAAATGGATCATGTCAGGTCACCAGCATCCTGAGGAGAGGTGAAGGCAAACTGCAGTGGAGCCAGGGGGATCAGTAAACCTCAGAAGAATGTGCAATGCCAGAGAGTCCATTTGCGAGGTCACGTGCTTGAGCATGTCCCCTCCACTGAGATTAAATAGAAACTTCTGTATATTACACTCTACACACTCCCCTGTTTTTAAGGAGGATTTCGACAAACCTGGCGACAGAAACAAAACTTCTGCACAAAGATCATCATAAAAATTAAATGTCAAACCAGGAAACAGATTCATAAAATATATAATAAAGGGTTACTCTCCTTGTGACATAAAGAACTATCCCAAAGCAAGAAGAACTACATGCCCTTGTTTGTTTATACAGCAAAATTCACGAAGATGCAGTTCTCAAAGAAGAAATAGAAACGAACGATAAGAATTTAAAAGATCAGCCGTCCCGGCAATCGAAATATTTCACATTAAAGCAACTTTCAGAAACCATTTTTCGCCTATGGGAAGGTTTAAGAAACCAACAGGATGCCTTTTTAGCAAGTTGTAGGGACAAAAACACTCATATACTTCTTGTGGCATTGAAATCGGGTCAGCCTTCCTGGGTGGCAGTTTTTGATATGCGTCAAATATTTTTTTAAATGTGTTTAGGAGCACCCGGGGGGGCTCAGTCAGGTAAGTGTCTGATTCTTGGTTTTGGCTCAGGTCATGATCTCACATGAGCCCCGAGTCAGACTCTGTGCTGAGCATCGAGTCTGCTTAAGATTCTGTCTCTCCTTCTGCCCCTCCCCTGCTCACACACTCTCTCTCTCAAAATAAATTAACATTTTTTAATTAAAAAAAATTTTTAATGTGTATTTATTTTTGAGAGAGAGAAAGAGACAGAGAGACAGAGTTGGAGAGGGGAAGGGAGAGAGGGAGACACAGAATCTGAAGCAGGTTCCAGGCTCCGAGCTGTCAGCACAGAGCCCGATGTGGGGCTCGAGCTCACGAACCACGAGATCATGACCTGAGCCGAAGTCGGACGCTCAACCGACTGAGCCACCCAGGCGCCCCAAACATTTTTTCAATTAAATAAATACATAAATAAATTTAGTTTTTGTCCCAGCAACTGTACATGGAAAGAAACATGGTTTACACAAAAATGTATTTATAAAGGGCATTTACTGCATTATGGATTATAATAGTGAAAGACAGGAAAACATCTAAAGAGCCAAGAGGGAATTAACTAAAAATAAGGAGCCAAATAATAAAACAGTACAGTTTAATGATATGGAAAGATGTTCACAGCAAATTCAGTGAAGAAAAGCATATTGCAAAACAGTATGGTATTGTGACGTTTTTGTTTAAAAAATAAAAAAATCCCAACTGGTATTTATACAGAAAAGCATCTGGAAATATATACTCCAAGGTGCTAATGGAAGTTATTTCTGAATAGATGGAATTGTGTGATTTGTCCCCCCTCTATTTATTTATATTATTTGATTTTTCTGCAATGCTCATTTATTTTTGTAAAGAAAAATATATTATTTTAATAATTAAAACATGTACATAAGCAAGACTAGGAATAATATCTACAGTAAAGAAGAAACATGTTGGAGATCGCCAAGGCCAAAAGAACCTATTTATATACCAATGCGTAAAAATGGAACATTATATAACAGACGTTTCAACAAAGGTTGATATATTCCCAAGTTAACAAAGATATGGAAAAACATTCAACATCATTAACGATGAGGGAGCTGCAAAATTAACAAATGAAAGGGAATAATCCCCCCATTTCCAATTAACTATAGCATTTGAGTTTTTAAAAAACGTACCTGTTTTTAATTGAGAAGCGTCATACTTGTGCTTTATAAAGAGTTTAGCCAACATGAAAGTTTCAAAGGCATACCTCAAATCCCACCAGCCAGAAACCACAGCATTAATATTTGATGAATGTCATTCTAGATTTCCATAAGGAGAGACAGAAGCATGAGTAGATATAATTCCACAGTGTTTGTATATATAAAAATGCTACTATATCACATATATATGACATATAGTACTAACATATTAATAATGCTATGTATGCTATGTTATATATAATAATGCTGTACATCAAGTATATCATATATATGATATATATTATATTATTAATATATTAATAATGTTATATATTCTGTATTATAGATAATACTATATATGATATTATAATATTAATATAATGTATATATATAACATTTTGTTCTTTTTTTTCTCTCTTCAGTTTCCTCAGTGCCCAGAACAGTGTTCGGTACACAGAAGGCTCTAAAGAAATATTTGAGCTGAATAGTATCATATCATAATACCATGTTAAAATAAAACGACTTTAAATTCATTTTATTATTTTTTTCGAAAGGTATGTTTTTTTAATGTTTCTTTTATTTATTTGGAGAGAGCGCACAAGTGGGGAGAGGCGTAGGGAGAGAGAAGAATCCCAAGCAGGCTCCATGGTCAGCACGAAGCCTGATGCAGGGCTCAGTCCCATCACCCTGGGACCATGACCTGAGCCAAAATCAAGAGTCAGACACTCAACCGACTGGACCACCCGGGCGCCGCTAATTAATTTTATTTTATTTTATGGTAGGTAAAAAAAAAAACAAACCTTCTGAACTTCAAATAAATGTTTGCAGTTGGCTGAATTTCCAAAGGAGATATTAATTCTTGTAGATTCCTCCAGTGTTTAAAAAAAAACGGTGATTAAAATTCATGAAGCGATTGGAGTCACGACGCTTTTGTCCAAATTTTTATGTTTTAATATGTATTTCTTATTCTTGAGAGAGACAGAGAATGTGGACTCGTTTCCTTCCCACCTCCGAGTTTTTGTTGAGTGTTAACGACCCTCCAAGGCCTTCATTTGGACTCATGTCTTTGGTTGGTGGAGCTCCTTCCAGAAGCGCGTGCAGGTGCCAGAGGTCCTGCGTTTTCCCTGCTCAGCTGTCCGCCCACTTCTCTTTCGCTGGAGTGACAGCTTGCATCGATCTACTATCTTTTTGGATTTTGCTTTCTCTCCTTCAGAACACTCCAGACATTACTCCGTTGTCTTCTCTTACTGAGTCTGGGAAACCTGGCATTTTCCCCTTGTAGGTTTCTCCTGCATGAAGGTCTGAGAAGTCTTTGTGTGTCCTCCAAGTTCAATATTGTCACCAGGACACAGCTAAACCATTTTTTTTTTCCTGATGCCCTTTCGATCTAAAGGTTTGTACTTTCTTTCTGAGGATTCAGCTCTCTGGGCATATTACCCCTCTCTCATTTGCTGGGTCCCTAATTCTGAGAGCTCATGACCGTGTTGGACCATCTTTGTCCTCGGTGGTTCTCAAGAGCTCTAACCTGCTTGGTCTTGTCTTCTTCCTGTGCGTTTACCACGAACAATTCCAGCAAGCCTTCCTTGTCAATAATTTGATCTTTCAGTGGTGTCTTTCTTATTCCTGGCTTCCAGTGTATTGATGAGGTCATCAGTGCTGTTTTTTAAAACTTGGCCCTGTGTATCCTTTCCTCCAAAATCTTTATTTTTTTTAAATGTGTTTATGTTTATTCATTTCCTGAAAGAGAGAGACAGAGTGTGAGCAGGGGAGGGGCAGACAGAGAGAGAGAGAGAGAGAGAGAGAGACACCAAAGCCGCAGCCGGCTCCAGGCTCCGAGCTGTCAGCTTGACGCGGGGCTCGAACTCACAAGCCGCGAGATCATGACCTGAGCCGAAGTCGGACGCTTCATCGACTGAGCCACCCAGGCGCCTGCTCTGAAATTTTTTTAAATCTCATTCTATTATTTTATATCATCTCACTTGTGAGGACTTGTTTTACTGGATTCATAGTCTTACTAAGTGCCTCTTATTCTGGGGCGCCTGGGTGGCGCAGTTGGTTAAGCATCCGACTTCAGCCAGGTCACGATCTCGCCGGTCTGTGAGTTCGAGCCCCGCATCAGGCTCTGGGCTGATGGCTCTGGACTGATGGCTCTGGGCTGATGGCTCAGAGCCTGGAGCCTGTTTCCGATTCTGTGTCTCCCTCTCTCTCTGCCCCTCCCCTGTTCATGCTCTGTCTCTCTCTGTCCCAAAAATAAATAAAAACGTTAAAAAAAAAAAAAAGTGCCTCTTATTCAACATGTTCATAGGTCGTTCCCGGAATATGTTTTCATCCAGGGCAGGTTCCTTTTTGTTTGTTTGTTTGTTTGTTTGTTTGTTTTTGACAGCTACGTTCCCATTCTTTCCTGTGTTGCTGTTGCTATCATGTATTTGCAAGACTGTCACACCATGTCTTGTCTTATTCAAGTTGAACGAGTACAGCTCTTTATGTGCCTAATTTACTCTGAAATAGTGGGGGGATTTTCCCTGACCCCCTTTTCACCCTATTGAAGGCTCATTGTCTCATAGACCGCACCGTGGTGGCGATGTTACAAACTCTCCACACGAGAGTTAGGGAAAATAGATGGGGAAGGAGCAGGTCAGCGGGTAGGGAGCCGGGCCAGCAGCCTTCTCTCAGAGGCCCGGGCTCTGGTCTCTCCGGGGATGTCACTAGATGTCTTAAGTCAAGGGCCATCCCATCCAGCCAAGTCTGTGTCACACTTCTGCGGCTTTTGGCTTCCTGCGCACCGGCAAACCTCGGCTGAGGTTTCAAGGGGACATTTGGGGCCTTGCAAATTCAAGGGATCTTTTCACAGGGCTACCGCCTCTTGCCTTCTCTGCTAGAGATCCTGTTTCTTCTTAATTGAAGAGAATTTGTAAAAATGCTAAGTTTCACCAACCATCTTTCTTTTCTTGGAGAGAGAGGTTTGGGCTCCGAAGCTGCACGACATCAGGATTTTGTTTCTTTCCAAGGTCACGACTTTTCTAGACAAAGACCATTCCTTGCTTGGCTACTTTGGGTTTGTTTTGTTTTTGTTTTTGTTTCTGTAGGTTTTGTGTTTTTTTTGTTTTTGCTTTCTTTGCTCTTTGGTTGTTTTTTTTTGTTTGTTTGTTTTTTTTTTGCTTTCTTTCCTTTTTGGGTTGTTTTTTTTTTTAATTGTTGCTGTCATTTACTAATCTGTTTCTTTCGTTGGGAGTTAGGAGGATGAATATCCTTCTACTTTCTTCGGCCAGAAATCCCTCCCAATCTTCTTAAGCAGAGTGGACTAAACAAAACTTTTGTGATGACTCAGGGACCTCACTGAGACCCTAATAATTGAAATGTCCCTTAGATGCGGCTTCAGCTGCAGGTGGTGACGACGTTGCTACGGGAGGTCGGAGGGGTGGGGATCCTAGGAGAAGATCGAGTCCTTGATGCTCGTAGTTTCTTGCTGCTTTTCCTCTGTCTCATAAACATGAGATTAAACCGGTAAAGCCACGTGCCCTTCTGACCAGTGGGGAAAACGTGTATTTCCCTAGAACCGAATTCATTGGAAAAACCGGGAGAAAGAAGCCTCATTTCAAGGGTCTTCCCGGTGCCCCAAATCTCCATCTTCACTCCTGTTCTCCGGGTGTATCCCACCATCAGAGAGTGACCCGTGCTGTCACATCACGGAGTCCAGGGACTAACGCCCTTCCTGCCAGCTTGCCCACTCTGTGCGGCCACAGCACCAGCAGGTGAGTCCCCAAGTTCTGAGACTCTGATGGAAGTTCTACCAGCTGTGGGTCTTGGTTCTGAGCCACAGACCGCAACTCAGGCTAACCGCAGCGGGAAGGAATTCATGTGGAATGATGGGATACCCACCCTACTCAAAGAAGGACTGAGTATCCAGACTTAGAAAAGACAGGATCAGGGAAGCTCCAGGAACCTGGGAGGGAGGACACAGAGGACAGTTTCTTCTCGGCACTGCTCTTGAAATAAATCCACTTCAACCGTCTTCTGTCCCAAGGTTGCTCTACTCAAGACTTAAATTCACAGAGAGAGGGTCCGCTTGCCGCCCCCCCCACCCCAACCTCCATCCCTCCCTGACTAAGCAAAAGCACCTTGGGGAGGTAGTTCACCAAGCGCCTGTTAAAAGAAGGGGTCCTGGGGGCGTCTGGGTGGCGCTGTCAGTTAAGCATCTGACTCTTGATTTCGGGTCAGGTCATAATCTCACGGTTCGTGAGACATCACATCCTGCCCCGCATCCTGCTCTGTGCTGACAGTGTGGAGCCTGCTTGGGTTTCTCTCCCTCCCTCTCTCTCTGCCCCTCCCCTGCTCTCTCTCTCTCTTTCTCAAAAATAAATAAGCATTTAAACAAGAAAAAAAACTTGGCTTTTAACAAAATGTCTCTCACACACACACATGACTTCATATGATACTATCTGATGGGTCAATGTCTCAACAAATTCTAAGCTATAACAACACTTTATTGTCTGAATAACACAGTCTGGAGCTTAGGTTAAAGCGGAGAGGCAGCTTTGATGGGAGGGATACATTTAAAAACCACTAGCCTTGACTGTATGCGGGTAAATGTGAAGCCACAGTTTAGCATTCGAATAAGCCAATAATTCTGTAGGGCAAAGAACAAGTCAGAAAAATGTAATTGAGAGGCAAAACCAGGTGATTGACTGGCTTTGCTACTCCAACTGTGGTTCACAGAACAGCAGGACCCAGTATCCATATCACCTGTGAGCTTATTACAAATAAAGAATTTCAGCCCCCCCCCCCCCCAGATGTACTGAGTCAGAATCTACAACTTAACAAGACTCGCAGGTGATCTGTGCACCCATGAAGCTCTGAGAAGCACAGATTCAGGGCAAAAACCTTCAAGTCCAACTGCCTAGCTTAGCGAGTGGTTGATGTGGGAGAACTTCAGAGAAGCAGCTCAGCTAAAGGGCACAGGTCAGGATGGCAGGATGAGAGAAATCTCCATTTGCCGACCGAAGGGACCTTGACAGTGCTCACGATGGCTGTGAAGACAGACAAAAGACCAATGGGGCGCTGTCTCGTGAAGTGACCAGGCTGACACCTGGTCCCACAGGACCCACAGAACAATCTTCACATCGTTAAAAATGGAATCGCCAGACAGCTCGCATAAGACAGAGGAAGCGTGGGACCCATGAAGGATTCTTTCTGGAGAATGAACCCTGAACGGAATCCCACCTCTCATTCTAACTCCCACGTTGAAGGAAATATGGGGGACAGAGGAACACGTTAAATGACACCACCCAGGCATAAACAGCAAAATCTAGAACATTTCGCCCATGGGGAAAAGTGGGAAACTATTATGAAGAGAAGAGGCTAAAAGCATCACCCAAATGCAGTGTCGGGTGGCTGTACCTTGATTCAAATGCACCAACTGCAAAAGGACATTTTGGGGGTGATCAGGGGAAACTGAACACGCACCAGGTGTTAGATGATATGAAGGAATAATGTGGGAGAGCAATTATCATGTTACAATTATATAAAAAAGGAAAAGTCCTTATCTGTTACATAAACTTACTAAAGTATAGGTGAAACGATATGGTGTCCAGGATTAAAATGCTCCGGAAACAACAACGAACATGGGGAAGAAAGAAAAAACAAGATGGCAGAATGTTGACAGTCCTTGAGAAAGCAGGTGATGGAAACGTGGAGGTCCATTATGCAACTCTCTTTACTTTTGTAGATGTTTGCCATTTTCCAAAATGGAAAGTTTTTAAAAACAAACATGTCTGGCCTCGTATCTTGGTTCCAACACTCCCTGGCTGTGTGGCCAAGTGAAACTTACTGAACCTCTCTGGGCCTCACTGTCATCATCTATAAAATAAGAATAATGACAGGACCTGTGTCACAGGCTTGTAGTGAGGATGCAGGAGGCGATACATGTAGGGTGCGTTCTAAAACATCTGGCACATGGTAAACACTCAATAAACATCCACCACTGATTCCATACTTATGTCCTGGCTCAGGTTCTGCCCAGAGACAAATCGAGACCGGCATCTTGGAAAGCCCTGCATCAATAAAACCTTTGCAAGACCAAGGCCTTACCTTATGGAAACATTGGCAAATACAAAACTGTCAAGCTTGTTTTGATTCTGCTAGAAGACAGCGGGGGCCTGAATCACCACCCTCTATCAAGCTCAGAGCTTATTTGCCTGAAGAACCCACAGAATACTTCTAGAAGGGCATCTTGTGCTATTTTTCTCTCCTGAGGTTTCGTAGACGTTATGTCTCCGGTTTTAAGAGGCCAAGTTTAAACGACTGCCTCCTTTAAAGGAGCCTCGGTCTTCCCATCTGTAAAAGGGGCACCCTTGCGCAATCCTTTGAGGATTAACTGAGGGAACATCCCTGTGGAGCACTCACTCCAAGGCAGGCTCCTGGGGACAGCTAGTTCCTTCTCAGATGTGATTCCTCACGCTCCTCAGCCTTTCCCCAGCCCCCTCTCTTGCTCTGAAAAGAAACCCCTTCCTTTGGCTCCCCATCGGCTGCGTGTCTGGGATTGTGGGGTGCTAGCTGCTCTTCAGAAGGGACCACTTGGCCTCTTAAGAACAGAGAACATAGAACAGAGACATAACACAAGATGCCCTTCTAGAAGTATTCTGCGGGTTCTTCTCTCTGGTGCCTCCTTTTCTATTTCCTACCAACCAGGAGGTATCTGTGGGACCCACATTGTGCCCCAGCACATCTGCTCTGCTGGGCCCCGAATCTCCATATCCCCGACTCTCCGGGAAGTCCCCTGGCCTTGACCTCTCTGCCCTGAATTTGAGGAACAGGAGTATTTAAAGATGCCTCAAACAGTTCTTTCCAGCACTGGCCACTTGCCTCACTCCCTCCCTTTAAAATTTCCAGCTGAGGCTCGGTCACATCTCTCCCTGCAAGGTGTGTCTGAAGTTCACGGCACCCGGATGGAGATGCACACTTGTTTCCTTTTCCAAGAACATTCCTATTCCCCTTGAAAGAAAGGGAAAGAACAAAATATGTGATTTCTGGCTCTCCATACCATTTCCTAGAGGAAACCGTGGCCCCATAAATTGCGAGGAAAATACTAAGTCCCAAGGCCGGGTGGCTGCTGATGGTCCCAAGGGACAGAGTGATAGAGAGCAGAGCATGGGCACTGCTGGGCCCGCGGGAAGTGGGGTGCCCATTCCCTGCATTCTCTCAGGATTAGCGTGCATTCTCTCCTGTTTTTAGAACATTCCAGATGCTTTCAGGTACTCCGTAGCGTCGGCAATGTGACCACCCCTCCAGTAGACACTAGAGCACCAGCTGGGGGATCGGGTGGTTCAGAATCTGGCCCAGGGGACCCCAGGAAGGGGAGGTAGTCCCCCTCCCTGCCCTTTGCAGCATGGCGTGGCCCATGTGACAGTAACACGACACAGAAAATCCCACCAACAGTTGACGAATGACTGAGAGCTGAAACTACGGCAAGGTGAGAGGCTCAGATTCCCACCCTTCCCCTGGAGCCCCCCCCCAACCCGATCCCCATGCCCTGGGGCTCAGCACCCCTGCAGCCCGGGCAGTGCCCGTGGGCAAGAGAGGCAACGTCGGGCTCAAACCAGCGGATCAAACAGACCACAGCTCTGCTCTAGGTCACCAGCCATTAACGTGGCTCCTCCCGTCAACCCGGCTGGTCACAGCTGCCCGGACACTCTCTCCTGATGTCATTAAGAAACTGCTTTCATAGCACACCAGTGGTGGAGAAGCCCTGTCAGGGATTTCCTAAAAAGCCCCCGAGACAGCCGAGCATTGCACGCACCCGGCCCAGACAGGCAGATGTCCCCTGCTACCCCTGGGGTGCTCCAGGGACCAGCAACCCCAGTGTCACCTGGGAGCTCTTAGAAATGCAGAATCTCAGGCTCCGTCCAGATGGCCACGCCGCCTCCACATGTGACAAGGTCGCAGGTGGCTCGTAGGCACATTAGAGCTCAAGAAACCCGCGTTCACGAAGATCGTGGCATTTCAGCCAAACCATCCGAGGTAGCAACCAGCTCCCCGCGTGGTATCATTTGCAAAGCTGGCTCTATCCTCAAAGCCACTTGGAAACAGGATGTGGGGAGGGGGGTGAGGAGGAAGTGCCGTCTTTGGTTTGAATCCTGTCAAATACGGACTACACACGGGTGGTGTCGAGCCCGACTCCTCTCCGTGTGCGGGGTGGGCAAGGAGGCTGGGAACGCTGTGGCTCCCGATAGGGCTCCGCGTACGACAGGCCCACGGTTCCCACCTCAAACTCACAGGGAAACGGGAAGCTACCCAGCAGACAAGCTAGGCCAGCCCCATTTTTATACTGCTTTTTCCAATGCACTCAATTATAATGGCAATTGTTATCATGGGGTTCACGGCTACACTTACTGAAAGTTGAAAAGCCCGCAAATGTATGCAGTTCACTCTTGTAACTGCCCCCACGAGCCCTCGTTCGTGAACCTGTGGCCCCACGGACGGTTTGTGCTGGAAGTTCGGTGATCAGAACCTGGGCAAGGTTCTGATGAGCTTCAGAAAGTTCCACGTGGCAAGTGGAGGGAAAAAACAAGCAGGGAACCCAGAGCTGGACGCTAAGCCTGGAGCCGACCAGCACCGGGGATGAACAGACTGGAGCCTGGGTGTGAAAGGCAGGAGGGGCCGGGGACCTACATCTAACCTGCACAGCCCAGCCGGGAGAGTTCTCTGGCAGGTTGCCAGTGAACTTGAGGCAGGGTTTGCAGAGCATGGTCGGCTGCCTCTCATTCCCAGGGCCATCCCCCCCATTGGCCTCTCTGTCCAGTTTCATTTGGGTTCACTGAGCATGCCCAGAACAGGCAAATCCATAGAGACAGAGAGCAGATTAGTGGTTGCAGGGCCTTGGGGGCGGTGGTGGGGGAAGCTAACAGGAAAGGGCTTTTCTTCTGGGATGATGAAAATATTCTGGACCTCTACATAGGTGTGATAAAGCATAACACGGTGAATACAGTGAATGCTACCAAAATGTACATTTTAAAACAATTATTCTTGTGTGTATTTTACTTCAATAAAGAAGTGAAAAAGTCTAAGGCCCCAGAGGTCACGCATTTAAATCTAAGAGGGGGGCGCCTGGGTGGCTCGGCTGGTTAAGCGTCCGACTTAGGCTCAGGTCATGATCTCGCGGTTTGTGAGTTCGAGCCCCGCTGACAGCTCAGAGCCTGGAGCCTGTTTCGGATTCTGTGTCTCCCTCTCTCTGCCCCTCCCCCACTCACGCTCTGTCTCTGTCTCAAAAATAAATAAACATTAAATCTAAGAGGATATTTGTCTCCTTTGGGTGGAAAGATCTTCCTGGCTTTGGTTTGTGAGACCCTCTCAAGACCCCCCAGAGCCAGTCACGGCCTCAATGTTCACAGATGCCCCCAATGCAGGAAGGAAGGCAGAAGGCCACAACTGGGCTTCTGAACTCACTCACTGTTTCTGTCACTCTGGGCAAGACGCTTAATGTCCTCAAGCCTCAGTGTCCCCTCTTTAGAATGGCTGAGAATGGGGGCGCCTGGGTGGCGCAGTCGGTTAAGCGTCCGACTTCAGCCAGGTCACGATCTCGCGGTCCGGGAGTTCGAGCCCCGCGTCAGGCTCTGTGCTGACGGCTCAGAGCCTGGAGCCTGTTTCCGATTCTGTGTCTCCCTCTCTCTCTGCCCCTCCCCCGTTCATGCTCTGTCTCTCTCTGTCCCAAAAATAAATAAACGTTGAAAAAAAAAATTTTTAAAAAAAGAAAAAAAAAATAGAATGGCTGAGAATGGTTAGTTCTACCTGCTTCATAGGAGATCGTAAAGAACAAACCCAACAGGGCCACGAAAGCCGCCCAAACACCCCGCGCCGTCATGAAAGTAGGTTAGCTGTCAGGCAAGGAGCTAGAAGCAGCCTGCTGATTGTAGGAGAAAACCCACACAAAGGAGATCCACGGGGAACCCCAAGAATCCATTCGGTCCAGCCCCCAGCCTCCTGGGGAGAATGGCTGTGCCGGGCTATGGGGCTCTGACACATTCACTGATTCGAAAACTATTTTGAGGATGCCAGTTCTAGGCCAAACGCCCATGTAGGTGTTTGTTGCGGAAACAGAACAAGATGGGTGAAAATCTCTGCCCGTATGGAACATTCCCTCTGATCCCAGGGACAAGCAGTGGGCACGCAGGTGCCAACGTGAGGCTCCATCACTCACTACCCTCGTGCACGCCTTCACCAGGCAAACGTTCGGGAGCCACCCCTCTAGGCGGATGGAAGAAGACAGGGCCCCTCTGTGGGCAATGCAGGGTGATCATGAGGCCGTACACGAAGACTCATCTGAACAAGGCAGTCACCCGATCCACCTGCCCATCTCGCAGAAATGCCACTTTTCTGAGACCAGCGTTGTCCCGTGCGCTGTGCCTTTTAAGTTATAGAAGCTCTGTGAAGCCAGAAGCCATAGGCTTGGCGTGACTAGTTTATCAGGCCACTGGTCAACCCAGAAGAGAAGGGGGCACAGAACAGGAGGTCTGGGCCAGAGTATAATGTCCATCCCTGGCCAACCTGGCTCACGGGGCCAGAACACCTGCTGGGTCCCTAGGAGAGCAAGGGTGCTTAGGCTAGTGAGGAAGTGGGGGGGGGGACAGAAACCTAGGGAACATCTTCTAGACTCATGACCACAAGATCAGAGCCAGGAAGAGCCCCGATAATGCCAGTTGTGACATGAGAGGGATAAGACATTAAGTCACTGACTCCGGTGGATACATCAGCCCAGATGAGCTCAGATCAACCAGGGAACTCAGTTCACTAAACAAGGGTTTGGGCTCAAAGGAAGCCGCACACCCTGCAGGGTTCGGAGGGCGCTGGGACCCAGGACAGGTAAGTCTGGATGAAGAGAGGGGAGGGGTGCGGGAAGCGGACCAGGCAAGGACTAACCTGTAGACGAGGGGTGCAGGGTGCCGGGGTGGGAGCACAGGCCAGAGAGGGGCTAGCCCGGGGGGAGCAGGGCTCTTGAGGGGAGGGGAGGGGAAGGGCAGTGGGGAGTAGACACCGGCTGCTGTCTATGAATCATGAATAAGGAGAGTGGGAGGGGAGGGGGAGAAGATGGAGGGAGAGAAAGGGAGAGGGAAGAGAGGGAAGGCGGGGGCGGCGGGGAAGGAAGGGGAGGCAAGGAGGGTGGACTGAGTACAGAGAAGGGGATGGGCCACTCAGGGACCCGGGAGCGGCCTGTGCCAGCCCGCTGCAGTCCGGCTGGGCTCGCGGCCTCCCCAGCCTGCCCACAGCCCGTCAATGCCGCTTTTGTGACCCGTGACCCAGGTACGAGACCCGGCCCCTCCTCCGCCACCAACGGGGAGCTCAGCTCAAGGCCTCGCATCATCTGGTACCCCGCGCAGCGGGTCATAGGGCAGGGAGGCAGCCTCTCTCACTGGCACCAGAAGCTGCAAACAACCAACTTATCACTGCCCCTTTGTGTGGGAACAATGGGGTCCCCAAGAGCTCTGCCGGCCAGAGAGAGGAAGTCTCAGGACAATGACCTCCCTTCCCCCATTTCCTAGTCTGTGTGAAAGTGTGGGGATGGAAGAGATCTCAGGGCTGCAGAGTCTCGGTGGCTCAGTGACCCCGGCGGGCCCAAGTTCCCACCTGTATATTGTCATCGCCTGCGACGCAGTGACTGCTGGGCCATCTTCTTAGCCTGCGTGTGGCCTCCAGAATGCCGCACACCTCAGCCTCACCTCCTGCTCTATTTTTATCACCGTTGGACACCACAGCATCTACTCACTTGTTTGTTGTCGGACTCTCTTTAGTGAAATGCAAGCTCGCTGGAAACAGAATTTGTCCTGTTCAGCGCAGAATTCCCTGGCATTTAGTAGGCGCTCAATAAATATTTGTGGAAGGAATCTGCCCCTCCCCAACTTCCCACAATGCATTTTGCTCTCCCTCACCCCTAAAGACTCTGAGCTCCACTCATGCTGTTCCACTGGTCTAGAACACACTTCCAGCCCCTCCTTCGTGTGGACAGGTGTCACTTCTTCTCCAGCGTTCAGCTCAAGGGATTCACAGCCCCACTGTGGGCTCAGTGCCTCCGTCCTGGCCAGATTTGCCACAGCGCATTGAAATGGTGCAGTCGGTTGAGCGTCCGACTTCAGCCAGGTCACGATCTCGCGGTCCGTGAGTTCGAGCCCCGCGTCAGGCTCTGGGCTGATGGCTCGGAGCCTGGAGCCTGTTTCCGATTCTGTGTCTCCTTCTCTCTCTGCCCCTCCCCCGTTCATGCTCTGTCTCTCTCTGTCCCAAAAATAAATAAACGTTGAAAAAAAAAATTAAAAAATGAAATGATCAGCTTATGTACAACTGTTTCATCCAACGGGACTGGAAACTCCTCGCGGACAGGAGAAAAAAAATGCTGTCTTTAATTTCACTAACCTCAAATTAATCTTCAGCATTTCCATCAATTAGAAACACAGGCCCCACACCACAGCAGCATTAGCAGTTACCTGTGACCCGTGGCACTAACCTGTCTTATAACTGCTGCAGACATTGCAAAACGGCATTTACCCTCCTCCTTACCTTGAAATGTAGTTAGTACTATATTTGTTACTGTAGTCATATCCCCATATAGACTTTCATTAATACAGAAGCATATGCATTATTATACCACACACGCTTAATATTTTCATAGCCATGTAAATTGTATCTCAATACCTTCAGCGTCTTTGTGATCTTGTGTATTTTATTTTATGCGTTTAAAACCATCATTCTAAGAAGGTCACTGGATGACCCAGGGGTGCCTGAACTCCCAGAGGTCAGCCCGCCTCTAGGATTTGGGTCTCCCGCGATGAATAAGAATAGGTAAATCTCCCCTAGAACTGCGCTCCATGGGGTGAGACAGAGAGTGAACACGAGCACAAGTGAATAATAATGTAACTTCACATGGTGAGCATTACGGTAAGAAAATAGAGCAGGGTAAGGGATACAGACAGAGGAGGGACTGTCTGGATGGTGGGTCAGGAAAGGCTCTCAGAAGGCAGCATGTGTGAGCAGAGGTCTGGAGGAGAAAACGTGAGCAGTACAAAGAACTGGACGGACGCCATGGCAAATGCAAAGGCCCTGAGGTAGGCCTGAGAGGGCTGTGCTGCCTTGTGGCTAGAGGAAGCTGGATGGGTGATGGAGATATGGAAGGGTAGCCTATGGGCTGGGTAGAGCCCATAGGACTCTACCGGCCTGGTACAGAGCTGGGGTTTCATCCCAAGTGTGATGGGGGCTACCCGGGGTGTGACAGTAAAAAACAAACAAACAAATAAACAAACAAACAAACAAACAAACAAAAAAACCAGAGAATTTCCCAATCAAATTTACAGCTGAAAAGATCATTTGGAGGCTGTCTGGGTGGCTCAGTCGGTTAAGCGTCCAACTCTTGATTTCGGCTCAGGTCACGATTCACAGTTCGTGAGATCAAGCCTGGCCAACGGGCTCTGTGCTGACAGCATGGGGCCTGCTTGGGATTCTCTCCCTCCCTCTCTCTCTCCGCCCCCCACTTACACTCTGTCTCTCTCTCAAAATAAATAAACATTTTTTTTTTTAAACTAAAAACAAGAGAATATCATTTTGACTGCCCGAGGGAGATGGAAACAGAGGCTGGTGAAGAAGCCATTGTATTCACCCAGCCAAGAAACAATGGAGCCGTGGCCCAGCATGGGAGCTGGAGAGAGGATAAAAAGTGGCTGGGTCTGGAATATATTCTGAAAACACAGATGACAGGACTTCTGATGGCCTGGAGGGGGGAGGGCCCGGGAGGAGGGCTGAAAGAGAAGAGCCCAGCATCTCCCGGCTGGGGGCCTCGACAGAGGAGGGCAGCAATGCCAAGATGGAGAAGCCACAGAGAGGAGCGAGTGGGGGCAGCGCGGGCCTGGAGCTCTGCGCCCAGCCGCGTGGGTACCAAACGCAAGTCCCCACAACCTGGGCCAACCGACATGCCCATCCCCGTCCGGCTCTACCCGTGAGGCAAATCCTCTGCCCCGGCCGAGTCCCTCTGCCCCTTAATGCCCCCCGTCTCCCACTCCACTCTCGCCTGAGGACCCCAATCCTCTGCTCACACGTGAGGGCCCAGAGAAAGCTCCCTCTTCCATGCAGACTCCCTGCGGTCCCTCTTTCCTCCGAACCCCTGGTTCCTCCAGGCCCCTCCTTTTGACTCGGCGCGCCCTGCCTGCTTCTGCTCACTTTTCTTCCACCCTCTCTCCAAGTTCTATCAGTCCCTTCGGGGTGGGAGAGGCGTCCCCATGATGCTCAGAAGAGCATCGCGCCCAGGGAGGTGCTCCTGGGCTAGTCTCGATGCATCGCGCCCAGGGAGGTGCTCCTGGGCTAGTCTCGATGCATCGCAGATGGTGTATGACAGATCAGAGGGTCCATGGGTCTGCCTGCAGCCGAAGCCACTGGTTTTGAAATCTTTACTTGGTAGTCTCCCAACGTGAACACGGAGTGAAAAACAACTCACTGGGTTATCATCTAAAACACGACATTTCAGAGTGTCCGCGAAGTTCTGAAACTCTTTTAAGGATATTCCAGCGTCATCTCAAGCAGAAAACCCAGCATGGAGTTCGTTCCGTCAGTAGGCCAGATACCCATCTGGCCAACACCCAGCTTGTTTGGAATTTCTTCGCTAGCTTTCAGATCACCTTGGCAAGGCAAAACGCGGGTGTTGCCTTTTAGAGGCAAGCCTCTGCATCTACCGTGTCCTCACGCTAAGGAGGGGAGAGATGATTCTCGGTGTCTCTAGACTGTCGGCTTTGTTTCTGCTACACAACCAGGGTCCCGAGCCTTGGAGGTTAGTTCCGTGTAACAGTGTGTAAATCACACGTCTGCAAACACTGCAACGTGGCCTTCGTCCTCAGCATGGAGATCTCCCGTTGTCGGCCACATTAGAAACGTACAGCTTGCTCTCAACGGCCCGCTGCTGTTTCATGATAAGACACAACCCTAAGAGCCGGTGCGCCGTTGAGACAACCCGTAAGTTCAAGAGCACGATCCGTTTTTATCACGAAAGCCCCCTTCCTTCCCAAGCATCCACCAGACACACTCACCGCTGGCTACGCGCACCACAGATTCGGCAGGGAGATCCAGCAGCTTCCAAGGACTAAAGATGGGGTGATGTCACAGCAGCCCCACATCGTGGTGATCCGAGGAATGCTTTCACCTGGTGATCTCAATGCGTCTTTGACAGAGGGACGGGGTGACTGGACGCTGGACTCGTTCAGGATTCCACAAACAACTAGGAAGCCTTTGAGCACGAGGGCAGTGGGGCAGGTGCGGAAAACTCTGGCCTGCTCTCCTCCTTCCATGTACTTGAACTCTAGTCGAGGAGGTGAGAGAAATTCACCAGCCCCTGCTCCCATGTGCCACGTGGAGGTACAGTCGCCAGCTTCTCGTCCAGCCGCGGGGAAGGGCTTCAGGGGGAACCCGGACGTGAGAAGTGATCCCGGGGACGTAAGACAGGTGCCATGTTTCAGACTTCAGCCAGTGGTTCTGATTGGCTCTTCCAATTCTCTGCTTCTGGAAAGTGAACTTAGAGCAGGCTTCCAGAAAGACAGAGTCAAATTTGTATCCCAGCCCAGGCACCCAGCCACTTTTTCCCCTAGGCACTTTCTGCACCTCTCTGATGCTCAGTTTCCTCCTTTGCCAAAGAGGGATAAGACTGTAAGGGGTGCTCGGAATAAAGAGGAGAGAGAGATGGTTCTGAAGTTCAGAGAAGCATGCCTGGCACACAGCATTTGCTCAGTAAATAGTGACTATTGATCTTAGGAAGCAAGACGCACATGGTAATTGGAAGACAGAGAACATTCCAGGGCAGGGTCTCAGGAAGGGCAGCCATGAGCACAAGCCGGCCTAGAAGCATCCCTACGGAGATGCATCTGCTCAGCCTTTTTTGCCACTCTTCTGGTGTCGTGACACAGGCCGGTGTTCGCAGCCGTGGACGGACCTGCCAGCCTCCCCGCCCCCCGTCCCCAGGCCTGCCGTGCACCCACCAAGCAGTACAGGGCGGAGGGAAGGCCGAATGCCAGGGAGAAGAAAGCCTTGATGAATGTGAAACAGACCAAGGAAAGCTTTGCGGGTCAAATAGATTTTTTGCAGCCTATTGATTTTGGAAGCCCATTTGCAGAACTCATCTAAGGCTCGTCCTGGAGGCCTGTCCGCAGCCCGGCGCCTGGAAAAACGAAGCAGAACACTTGTTAATTCCTTCTGTGGCTCTGCGGCCACCGCGCTGTGCCAGCCCCCGCTCTGCCGGCTGCAGGGCTCGCTTGTTCCACACCTCTGCTCCTCTGGCCCTCCTGGGGACCTGCGTGAGACAGCCAATTCCCCGCCTGGGTTACAGAAAACCGCAAGTTCGTGAGCAGCCCAGGGAGGCAGCCGAGGCCAGTGGGACATATTAATCCCCTTCTTTCTATCTGCACTTTTCTCTGAATAAAAATGCACTTCAGAATGGTAAGAGGTAAGTAGGACCTTATGAAAGTTTTAGCCTCAGAAATATGCGCCAGTCACGCACCCACTTTATCGGCTTGCGGTTAGAACAGTGACCCACCTGGCTGGCCACGCTGCAGGCACCCCAAATCCAGACCTGTATTCCCGCCTTCTTCTGTTTGGACGAGGCGGATTCAAATAAAGCCAGTTAGAGTCATCGGACCCACTGCAGGTTTTACCTGTAGACGTAAGGTCAGTTATCCTGGCCGATTTGCCATCTTTAAAGACGGCCCTGTTTTTGTTTCTTACAGGTTTCTTTAGTTAGTTAACCAGACCGAGGGTTGACTCTCGACTCTGACACCTACTAAGTGCTGGATCTTGGGACAACAAAACCTCTACATGTTTTGTGGGCACCATCTGGGAATGTTACCTCCTCCGTACAATTGCTGAAAAATGTTTTTCGGGGAAGCCACAGTACCTCGTTACTGAACCATCGGTGAACTCAGAAAAAAGAAGCTGTCAATTAGGTCATTTATTTATTATTTAGTATTATTTATTTATTATTTTTAAGACAGAGAGAGAGAGAGAGAGAGAGAGCACGAGCAGGGGAGGGGCAGAGAGAGAAGGAGACACAGAATCCGAAACAGGCTCCAGGCTCCGAGATGCCGGCACAGAGCCCGACGCGGGGCTCGAACTCACAAACCGCGAGATAGTGACCTGAGCCGAAGTCAGACGCGTAACCGACTGAGCCACCCAGGTGCCCCCGCCGTGCTTTCTTATCACTTAGGACAGGCCTATCAACCTGCCATCTATTTTTGTATGGCCCACAAGCTAAGAATGGCTTTTATATTTGTAAATGTTTTTTAAAAACACACAATAAAATAATACTTCATGATGCACAAATTGTACGAAATTTAAATTTCAGTGTCCATAGATGAATATTCTAGGGTATTTATACACATAGAAGAACACAGTCATGCCTCTCCCCTTATATGTTGTCTATGGTGCCACAATGGCAGAGCTGAGTGGTTGTGACAGAGACCGTCTGGCTCACAAAGCCTGAAACACTTACTATCTGGCCCTTTAGAGAAAAATGTTGCCAATCAATCCCTGACTTAGAATACTTATTTTATACGTATCAAGAGAACTCTTTTAGATTTATTTACTTTTTTAATCATACACCATGCTATTGCATTCTTGATGAAATAAGATATATAAGCGAGTTTTAAACAGGCTAGAACATTAAATCTTCTTGTTCAGAGCCCTATTCCCAATTATCTTTTTTTTTTTTAAAGTTTTACTTATTTAAGTAATCTCTACACCCAACGTGGGGCTCAAACTCACGACCCCGAGATCAAGAGTCACACACTCTACCACTTGAGCTGGCCGGGTGCCCCCCTCAATTATCTTTTTATTTATTTATTTTTTATTATTTAAAAAATTTTTTTTTAACGTTTTATTTATTTTTGAGACAGAGAGAGACACAGCATGAATGGGGGAGGGGCAGAGAGAGAGGGAAACACAGAATCGGAAGCAGGCTCCAGGCTCTGAGCCATCAGCCCAGAGCCCGACATGGGGCTCGAACTCGAGGACCGCGAGATGGTGACCTGAGCCGAAGTCGGACGCTTAACCGACTGAGCCACCCAGGCGCCCCTCTTTTTATTTTATTTAAAAAAATTTTTTTTGATTTGATTTTTTTAACGTTTATTTATTTTGAGACAGAGAGAGACAGAGCATGAACAGGGGAGGGGCAGAGAGAGAGGGAGACACAGAATCTGAAACAGGCTCCAGGCTCTGAACTGTCAGCACAGAGCCCGACGCGGGGCTCGAACTCACGGACCATGAGATCATGACCTGAGCTGAAGTCAGACGCTTAACCAACCAAGCCACCCAGGCGCCCCTGATTTTTTTAAATTTACATCCAAATTAGTTAGCATATAGTGCAACAATGATTTCAGGGGTAGATTCCTTAATGTCCCTGACCCATTTAGCCCATCCCCCCTCCCACACTCCCTCCAGTAACCCTGTTTGTTCTCCATATTTATGAGTCTCTTATGTTTTGTTCCCCTCCCTTTTTACATTGTTTTTGTTTCCCTTCCCTTATGTTCATCTGTTTTGTCTCTTTAAGTCCTCATATGAGTGAAGTCATATGATTTTTGTCTTTCTCTGATTGACTAATTTCACTTAGCATAATACCCTCCGGTTCCATCCGGTTGCAAATGGCAAGATTTCATTCTTTTTGATTGCCGAGTAATACTCCATTGTGTGTGTGTGTGTGTGTGTGTGTGTGTGTATACATATACATATATATATATATATATATATATATATATATATATGTAGATATATACCACATCTTCTTTATCCATTCATCCATCGATGGGGACATTTGGGCTCTTTCCATACTGTGGCTATTGTCGATACTGCTGCTATAGACATGGGGGTGCATGTGTCCCTTCGAAACAGCACACCTGTATCCTGTGGATAAATGCCCAGTAGTGCCATTGCTGGGTCGTAAGGTAGTTCTATTTTTAGTTTTTTGAGGAGCCTCAATACTGTTTTCCAGAGTGGCTGCACCAGCTTGCATTCCCATAAGCATTTTTTTTTCATGTTTATTTATTTTTGAGAGAGAGAGCATGAGCGGAGGAGTGGCAGAGAGAGAAACACAGAATCCGAAGCAGGCTCCAGGCTCCGAGCTGTCAGCACAGAGCCCGACGCGGGGCTGGAACTCACGAACCGTGAGATCGTGACCTGAGTCAAAGTCAGTAGCTCAACCCACTGAGCCACCCAGGCGCCCCTCTCAATTATCTTTTTTTTTTTAATTTTTTTTAACGTTTATTTATTTTTGAGACAGAGAGAGACAGAGCATGAACAGGGGAGGGGCAGAGAGAGAGGGAGACACAGAATCCGAAACAGGCTCCAGGCTCCGAGCTGCCAGCACAGAGCCCGACGCAGGGCTCGAACTCACAGACCATGAGATCATGACCTGAGCCGAAGTCGGACGCTTAACTGACCAAGCCACCCAGGCGCCCCTCTCAATTATCTTTTTAATCGACACTTGTCACCATCTATGTTTCTCCACACAGCACTGTACTCTGTGCCTGTCGGAGACACAGCATTTTTAAAATCCTCATTCTGGCGTAGGTAGCTTCTCTTAATTCTCCTCCTTATCTCCGGGATTTTTATCAAAGGCGCTGACTTGCAAGAACTGATGTTCGCGCACAGGTAGCGACATCTACAGCTGGCTCTGTGACAGCCGGCTGGGACAAAACCACGCTGTTTTTCTCCTGTTAAAAAGTGCGAGCGTTGGGGGAATGTGCACTTTCGAATGCGTGAAATCCGAGGCTTGGCACGTTGCCCGGCCCGAAGGAACACTCAGTCCACCCGAGGTTCCCTCTCACCATACCCTCGTCCCTTTCCCCTTGCAACCAAGAAAAGTTGATGAGATGCGTTGGTTGCAAGCAACAGAAACCGGCTTGCAGTGATTTAAGAGTTTCCTTGGAAGGGTGGAGGTGTTAATGGAACTGAAAGAACGGCTGACCACCTGCTTCCAGCTTTTAGAGCAGGGGAAGCCCTTCAAGAAAGAACTTGGAGCAATGTTCCCATTGGAGCAGGGCTGGGTGTGGATCCTGGAGGGGCACTGGGATTCGGCGGGGGAGGGGGGTAGGAGGTGTCCGTCCGGCTGGCCGGGAGGCATGCACTCACCATCTGTTGGGTGCCCACCACCTACTGGGCACTGTGCATACAGGACGCGTGGTGGGGAGGGGGCATCGCTCAGGAAGAGTGATGGGAGATACAGGCACAGGAGTAGAGGCCGGTTTCTGGAAGATCTTAGTGTATAAAAAGCCCCCAGTTGTTATAAACAGGATCCCGTCCAAAGCTCTAGAAGGTTTGTTTGGTTATCCCGGCCCTAGCTTTTCACGACCTGGGGGGCGGCCAGTTTAGCGGATGCACCGTGTGTCCTTGACTCTCCAGATGGTTCCCATCTTCAGACTCGACTCAGGAGCCCGGATGAGGGGTGTGTGGATGCCCACTCCCACCGAGGACGCTGAGAAAGCAAAGGCAAGGGCCTGGCGCCCGGAAGGAGGGCTCCCTGGGCAGGAAGGTGCTGCACTGGGAGGCCCGGCAGGCAGCCAGCCGCTCGGTGGTATGAAACAGCCCAGAGTTTCCGCGGGGAGAGCCAAGCGTGGAAGCAGCTCTTAAAGCGTCGCTTCCAACCGTCGGGGCGGCCAGGGAGCGCGGTGCCAAGTGCAAGACCGACAGAGTGACCCAGGGGAGCCTCGGAATCAACACTTGGCCCGGGGGGTCTGGCCGCAGGTCAGCAACAACACGGGCGGCAGCGATAGCAGGAAGGGAGCACCCGGGTTCCGGAGGGGAGAGTGGAAACCCACATCCGCCCGGCCGACCTCCTCCCTGGGAACAGCGCTACCTCTGTGCTCCTTCCAGAGCCACGCTGTGTGTCAGGGAGCGCAGGTACTCACCTCCTCCGGCGGGAGAAACACCTCCTCCGTCTGGGAGAAACTGCTTTGCAAGGGAAAAGTGCTGTGATGGTGCAAAACCCCACACCTGCCGGTCTGACTCGGTTGAGTGGCTCCTTCCAAAACTCGCGACAGGAAAACGTTCCTGCTCTCATGGCCTTACTCTGAAGGACGTACTAGTTCGGGTCTTTCCGGGGAAGGCAGGGGCAACCCGAAGCCGGGGGAGCCGGGGCCTCCCACAGGCATAGGGTGGAGCGTGTTGGTCCTGGGAAGCCCCACAGAGCAGAGGAACGGGGCGGGGGCTGCTTTATAAACCAGGCCCTCTAGAAGGTTCTTCTCTTTGGCCTCATAAAACCTCCTCCCCAACCAGTTCCCCTGCCTGATCCCCCCACTCTGTTCATTCAACTCAGTTTAACCCATATTAATTGAGCAACTACTAGGAGGCAGGCCCTGTTGGGGCTTTGGGGGGCTAGATCAGTGAATGAAATAGAGAAACATCCCTGCTTTAACCGAGATCGCATTCTAGGTGAGGGGGGCTTGGGGGACAATAAAATAAATAATAAGCACAATATACAGGTAATTTATACAGCCTGGCACAGGGATCCCGTGGGCATTAGCAGAGTCGATAGATGGAGAAGCTCGAGAACCATGAGTTTTCACACCTAGCGCTCATCAGGCTAATGTGATCAGAGGCAGCGAGTGGAAGGGCTGAGATCCGGCTCTCAAACCGGATGCCTGGCTTCCGACCCCGCCTCTGCTGTGACCCCCTGCAGGGCCTGGGCAGAGTAGCTCACTTCTCTGGGCTGAGGTCTCCCTCTGGGCAGTGGGGAGAATGGTAGTACTTGGGCTGGGGGCTGCCCCCCCGGGATTAACTGAGATGCTAAAGCAAAGCCCTCAGTGTGGTTCAGCCACGGCTTCCTTGCCCTGTGGTTGTTGGCCGAGGTTGTTAACCCTCTTTTCTCCACACCCCCCTGCACCGGCTGCTGGCTACTGAAACCAGAGCCTCCTTAAGGGCCAGCTGCGATGTCGCCCCCTGTTTATAGCGTAGAGTGTGCTGGGAAGCCCCACAGAGCAGAGGAATGGGGCAGGGGCTGCTTTATAAATCACGCCCTCTAGAAGGTTCTAGACTGCTTACTCTGCCCAAGGCACTGTGCCGCTTTGGTTTTACACTCCTTATTTTGAAATAATTTCAAGCTGACAGTTGAAAGTTGCAGGAATAATACAGGGGGGCCTCCATATACCCCTTAACCAGATTCATCATTTTTTAACATTTTGCCACATGTGTTTTATCACCATCTTTTTTTTTTTTCCTGGATCGTCTCATAAAGACCGCAGACATCATGCTCCTTTGCCCTTTATACTTCTGTGTGTGATGCTTAAAAACGAGGACATTCTTTCGGGTAACCACAGCACAGTTCTCAAATTCTGGAATTTCACATTGAGAATAATACTTTAATCGAAAGTTCAAATTCCAGTTTTGTCCATTGTCCCAATTATGTCTCCCCCAGCATTTTTTCCTCTAGTTCAGCATCCCGTCCAGAATCATTACTGCATTAGTTGTCATGTGCACTTGGGGACTTAGCATTCACTTCACAGTCATGGAGTTCTGTCCCTAACATTTAAAGGCCCCCGGCAGGAGCCCTAAAGGAGACACACGAGCCATAGGTCTAAATATCTAAAGGATATTTTTGTTCAAAATAACATTCACTGAAATATGTTCTGTCCTCCTGCTTTGACAGATCGGCTCTCGTAACCACTGGGAGATCCATTTTCCAGCGTGGAATTCCTGAAGTCCCTGGGGTTCTCTGTGCCGGAATCCATGACTTGGGAAGAATGGCCCCCTCTCTCGGACCTGTAGCCTTCCCCCTTTCTCTTGCCATCCGGACTCTGTCCACATCACTAGGAGCTTTGTTTGCACACAAGTGGACACCCCACTCTGCCCTTCCGAGTTTCATCTGTGCCCACAGATGGCTGCCCTTTGGACCACCGCTTGGACTCAGGGGCATGCACACGAGTGACGTGACAGGGAAGAGGCCTCCTCCGGTCCACGTGGACCAAGAATTCTGGCCTTGGTTACCGTTGGCATTGGCCATCTGTGGCACGACTTGAGAGAGGAGAGGAGGCATGGGCTCCAGGTGAATATGTCCCTGGGGCCCCACAGACTGCTTATTCTGTGGAGATGGGTGACTCGTAGGACAGTCAGAACAGGGTCCTGAAATCGAACAGAGGTCCCTCTGTGTAGGTCAGAGGGTGGTGTCGAAAACATGGTCTCCATGTTCAAGAGCTTGGAGTCTAACAAAGAAGAGGAACAGATAATCATAATCCTATGAAGTCAGTGTTCAGGGAGGGGTGAGCCCACACCATTACTACCCTCTCAGAGCCCTTTTCTTCCTCTAACCTGGCAATCCTTTACTTGCCCCTGTCATGCCCTCCTTGACTTGCCCTGATGGTAAGAACTGGACTTTTTGGCTCTGCATTCCTTTCTTTAAAAAAAATTTTTTTAAATGTTTATTCATTTTTGGGAAAGAGAGACAGAACGTGAGTGGGGGAGGGGCAGAGGGATACAGAGACACAGAATCTGAAGCAGGCTCCAGGCTCTGAGCTGTCAACACAGAGCCCGACATGGGGCTCGAACTCACAAGCCATGAGATCATGACCTGAACGGAAGTCGGACGCTCCACCGACCGAGCCACCCAGGTGCCCCTGGCTCTGCATTTCTTAGCACTCAGTATAGTGTGTGTACCAGCACAGGCCTCCAGAAGACAAGGACTGGATGAATAAACAAAGGCACAGCTGATAAATGGATGGATAGGTGGGTGGGAAGATGGATGAATGGACTGCTTTATGGAGAGATGGATGATTAGATGGGCGGCAGGGTGAATGGATGGATGTTTGGATGGGTGAACGGGTAGTGGATGGACAGGCATGTGATTGGACGGGTGTAGGTACCTGTGGCTAGATGGATGGATAGATGAGTGGACAGATGTTTAGATGGGTGGATGATGGATGAATGGTCAATTTCTGGTCTTTCTTGAATGGCAGATCAAGGGAAGGGCAGTGACAAGAACCATCAGTCCTGTAAAGGGCCCAGAGGTGGTTATGTGACTGGCCAAAGACAACCTGAAGTTCTTGACCTCTGGAATCACCACTTCTGCCACGGAATGGAGCACCTTCCAACCTGCAAGCATCGTCCAGCCTGACTCTCCCCCCAGACTCGCACAGAAGTCGAAGTACTCTATACTGCCACAAAACTGGGTCATCGACAATTAATCTCTCCAAGTTTCCATGTGAAACCTCCTGCTACATGCCTGAGAATTTTTAAAATTCTTTTAAAAATATATATTTCTCATTAGCCCTTCCTGCTGCCTCAGCTTTCAGCAAAAACTTAGAGCATAAAAGCCAATTTGCCACATGCTCCCAAACGATTCACGGGTTTGAAACAGCAACAAAGACTAGGACTGGCCACATGCAGGAAAAAAAAAAAAAAAAAAAAAAGAGAGACGACAAAGAAGATTAATTGCCTTTGGAAATAGAAGATAATCATTGGGAGCACAGTGATAGTCTGTACCGGCGGGAAAGCATTTTCAGAGATACCATATTAGTGTCACAGAGAACTGGGCTCAAGCTCCCACTGTGACATCAAAGGGCCAAGTCATGTGGCTGGTAACGGGATGGGGGGGGAGGGGGAAGGCCTAATGATAGTCCTGTCCTTGCTAGCTGTGCCCATTTCGGCATCAGAATGTCCCCTCCAGGGGTTGCCCCTGGAGGGGTTGACAAATGGCCAGGTGACTCTCACCTGGAGAACTGTTCAGCTTTTGGGGCTTCTTAAGGGCTGGGGAGGACCCTGAGGCAGGGTGGAGGGTGGGGGGCAGCAGTCAGCGGCTGCAGCATCTGACCCCAGGAGAGAACAAGAGAAAGAGAAGTGGAGCAAGTGGGAGAGAACTCACTCCGCGCTCTCTCCTGGACTTCTTCCAGACCCCCAGGTGCCCCCACCTTCCCCCTCTCCCCCCCCGTCCCTCCCACTGGCACGAGCAGCCAGCTCCCAAGGAGCCACCGGGACAGGAAGCCGCGGCAGGTCCACAGCTGGGTGCTGGGAAGCTGGCGCGCGGGAGGCTGAGGATGGGAGGAAATTTGTTTTGGATGTGGCACCCAGATGGTGGGGGTGCGGGGGGAGAGGAGCGGGGCGAGATAAGAAGACACAGCGATTTAACCAGAAAGAGGGGGGTTGCTCAGGGCCACAGGAGTGTTAGATCCCTCTCATTACAGCCGCAGAAACAGCTTTCCTTCTGCCAGCTCTCCACGGCACATGGAGCATCATGATTCACTCGGCCCACAGTCCAATAACCACCTGTCCACGATGGCAGCCGCCAGCCACACGTGGCTATGAAGCACGTGAAAAGTGGCCCATCCCAACTGAGACGACCCAGAAGCGTGAAATACACTCCTGATTTCAAAGAGCCAGTATGAAAAAAGAAAACGTACAGTATCCCATTAATGAACTTTGTATTGATTACGTATTGAAACAATACTATGTGCACACACGGTTTAAACAAAAGAAAGAAACGTTGATTTTGCTGTTTGGGGGCACCTGGGTGGCTCAGTTGGTTGAGCGTCTGACTCCTGGTTTTGGCTCAGGTCACGATCCTGGGATTGAGCCCCATATCAGGCTCCACACTGAGCGCTGAGGGTGCAGCCTGCTAGAGCTTCTCTCTCTATCCGTCTGCCTCCCTCCCTTGCTTGTGCTTGCTCTCTCTCTCTCTCTAAGTAAAAACAAAAATTCACTGTTTCCTTTTACTTTCTTGAATGTGGTGATGAAAATATTGGAAATTACAGATGTGGCTCATATTCGTGGCTCACATTGTATCTTCACTGATCAGTGCTGGTCTGTGGCCTTATTTACTAAGTCTGCCTCCAATAATTCCATCGAAGTCAATCAATACTTGAGGTGAAGGATGCCACCCAGGGTATAAAGATGTTCTCAAAGCATTGCCGCATATCAGAATCACTCGTTGAGCTCTTAAAACTGCCCCCACTTGGCTGTACACAGACTAACGATGTCAGAATCTCTAGGCGCGCGACCCTAGACCTTAGTGTTCTTTTAAAGCCCTCCACAGGGTTCCAAGATGCGGTCAGATTGAGAACCAGAGCTTTAACGTATGGGGCTCAATATTAAGTGAAACAGAAGGATCTGAAATACTACTGTGTAAAGCAGCCTGGGATAATTAGTCAATGTGGGAGATTCCAGAGCCATGGAGGAGAGGAGAGGAAGGTGCAGCTGTTTTTGGGAATCAGGGTGAAGGGGGATTTGGATAAGGCCTTGAGCTGGGGGCTTCCGGGTTGAAATGGGCTGAGGGTGCAGGCGAATTGCCAGGCAAAGAGGATGCCATGGACAAATCCCCGGACGAGGGAAGATCCCAGGGTGGGAAGGTGGCTGGGAGGCCAGAGAGTTTCTGGGTCCTATGGAGCTCCAGGAAGAGGTGATTCTCCTCGAGAGATCAAGGTTGGAAAGGTAGTGGGCCAGAACCTACAGGTCACTGAAACCCAGGATTCAGGACTGAGGAAGCCTAGAACGGCTGAGTGAAGGAGTTGGGCACTCGGATGGTGATTTGGAGGGTGACAGATTTGGTGGGGGGAGGAGGGAGGAGGGAGGAGGGACAAGAGAGGCAGAGCCACGTGGCTTGGCTCTAAACTAAATGATCACCCTTCCAGGGGGGCCATGCCCTAGCCCAGTTCTGAGTAGGCTCACAGCAAGTGTTGGAATAAAGCAAATAGTCAAGAGTTTCAAAGAAACTGCCAGTAGTCTGCTCCCACCTGGTTGCTAGAAAAAGCAGGGAAAGGTAAGAGTATTACCTTCAGTTTGCCCAAAGTTTCCGGTTTTGCCCTCCATGAAGCAACCCTTCAAGGCACTGGTGTTTGCCCACAGTGATCCGCGGGGACAAGCTAAGGGCCCGTTGTGGTTCTCAAGAGCAGGCCTCACGTTGGCACCTGTGCCCTCCAGGCCATGGTCCCCGCTTGCTGCTGGAAAAACCCTGTAGGAGCAGGTGTATTTCCAAAGTCATGACTCCTTGTCCCCACGGGCGGCTAACCTGGGCCAGCTCACCCCACCCTCTCCCTCAATTCTGTGTGCCCTTGCTTACCAACCTGCAACAACATCTCATCCTGCCCAAAAATAGCCCCTTCACCCATGCACACCTTTTTTTTTTTAAGTTTATTGATTTATTTTGAGAGAGAGATGGCGGGGGAGGGGGGGCGGGGGGGGCGGGGCACAGAGAGAGAGGGAGAGAGAGGATCCTGACGCGGGGCTCGAACTCACGAACCATGAGATCACGGCCTGAGCCTCAACCGAGAGTCGGACACTTAACTGCCTGAGCCACCCAGTGCCCCAACCCACGTGCAACTTCTAAGGCAGTAAATCAAGAACCGCTGCTTTGAGTTGTCGAAATGTTTAGAATCACGTCTTCCAGGAAAAGACATCAGTGGCTGTCTGAAGGCTATTGTCCGTCTACCTCGGGGCAAGTAACGCCCATTGCAAAATATTCAATGGGCTGCTCGGGCTGCCTCGGTGACCTGCAGGCTGACAGTTCTGGGCCAGCCCGGACAAGTTAATGCCATATACCGGGGTCAAGGTGATCTTTAAGGAAAGCTTGTTCTTATAACCCATGGGACGGGTTCAAGGAAATATCTATTAATTGTGACTCCTTTGCTAAAACAGCCACTCCCCTTTGCAGCGGGCTTTCCGCCAAGGAGGCATTTATCGTCCTTGAGTGGCAGAATTCCCCTGGGAACACCTGGTTTTCTTTCAGAAGGAAGCTCAGTCTTTCCCTCTGAAGCTGGCCCCTCTGCCAAGCTGACTGTAATCTGCTTTCTGGGGCCTCCGGTGTCGGAGCAGAGACCAGCTCGGGGAATGAAGTCCCAGGGCACGCTCACAGGACGAGGCCTGAAGAATACAGACCCGCTGCTGAGGATGCTAAGACCACCTTGCTCTCTGGTCTCAGCAAGTCAGGCCCTGGGCTTTCCTTTCTGCTTGTCTATTCTATTAATGCATCAGTTGCTACAGCAGATAATGATGCTCAGGGCTGCCGGAGGAATTGAACTTTAACCCACCAAACCGTGGATGAGAGTAAAGGACGCAGTGGGGGAGACAGGAACGGTCAGCTAGGACGTAGACAGGGTGGCCTACATCTGGCCTGTCCGTGTTCCACCCACCCCAGAAGCCTGGGGGTGGGAGGAGCCAGCCAGGTTGTCCCAGCGCATGAGACACGACCTGAAAAATGACCAAATACACAGGTTCCTATGGCACTTGCCACGGGGGCGGAATTGAAATGCAGACAGAATACAATTTAGTGGATTCTCCTCGAAGAGATTTTCACCTACGGCTAATTCCGACTCTTACTTTACAGGCAGGAAGGCAGCTCGGAGAGTTTTAAGTGGTTAACTGAATCCGCACAATACACACAGGCCCCAGGCCATCCAAATTTGCACCTATTTGCAAGCCGACCGGGGTGCAAAATTGTTCCCCCAGTTGCAGCTTGCTCACGGAGTCTTCTTCCTGCTCGACCGGTTCAGCCTATATCTCCGGAGCATCAGTCATGCTCACTGCTGCGGGATACAGTATCCGGCAGACAGTAGTTGCTCGATAAACGTTTTTGAAAACATGACAGAGAAGACAGAAGCGTTCTTCTTAAGGGACCCGCAGACCAGTGTGGACGGGGCTACAAACAAACCGTGGCAGTGCGGCGTGCAAGGTGCCGGAGTGCGTGGTGGCAGCTTGGCCTCCAAAGGAAGACAGCGCAGGCTGTCCGGGAGAGGTGGCGGGACGTGGGTGTTGGAGGTGAGTTTGTTGGGTTTGCCCAGATGACAAGGGGGAAGGGCATTCCGCGAAAGGAAAGCCCACTGGGTTCGTTCACGGAAAAGCAGCTGATTCCAGCCTGTGAGTATGGTGCCACCGTCACCGTCCTAGGGACCTAGCAGGTGGGCATGCACTGTCGTGCAGCTCAGCACCAGACTTATGAACAGTGTTGCACCCGAGCTGATGAGGCTAGTTACACACCCAGTGACTGACACCAGGGAAAAATAACAAGCACCGCCTTTCTAAAGACCAGCTCTGATCCCAGCCGGCTCAGTCTGCAGACTTGACGGGCTCCCTGCTGCCCAGGAAAATCCCCCCACCTGCCGTGTGAGACCTTATTAACCTGGCCCAGGCTGCCCTTCTGCCCTCACCTCAGGCCCCCTGCCTGGTCCTCTCTGACTCGGCCACATGGCCAGGTTGTGCACGCTAACTCTGGCCAGTTACCCCACCTGCACAGTGTCCCTGCTTCGGGTCCACTCAGCTAGTCATTCTTCGAGACCCATGTGAATCTACTCTCTGGATCTTTCTTCAGTGCTCTACATCAGTGGTTCTCTATTCCGATTGGTCAGTAGGCTGCCGCGGGGCCCTTTAAAACATCGCCAGATCTGACTGGCCCCAGACCATTGAATCAGACTTTCTGGGTGGGGCCTGGATCTCACAGTTCTGGAGGCTTGAAGTCTAAGACCAACGTGTCAGTTGGATTGGTTCCTTCTGAGGCCTCACTCTTGGCACGTAGATGGCGTCTTCTCCCTGTGCCTTTATGTCATCTTCCCTCTGTGCCGAGCTCTTGGCCCAAATATCCCCCTTGATAAGGACACAAGTCATATTGGACTAGGACCTACCCTAATGACTTAGTTTTAATTCAATTACCTTTCTAAAGGCCCTGACTCCGAGCCAGGTCACATTCTGAGCTGCTGGGAGTTAGAACAGACAGCATATGAATTTTATGGATTGAGTTATGGAACACAGCTCAGCCCCATCAGGGACTGTAGTCACTTCTCAGGTGCTGCCAGCCTATAGCCAGGCTCAGGACCTTGTTCTAAGCTGACGGGGCGGCCAGCACCTGCTAATGCTCCTGATAACACACTGGGGCATCAGGAATTCTGTTCCGCTCTGAGGAACAGCATTCTGAGCACTGTGGTTTAAACAGATTAAGAGTTCCTTTTTCCTGTGTTAAGGAAGCACAGAAGGGGTGCCTGGGTGGCCCTGTCGGTGAAGCGTCTGACTCTTAACTTTGGCTCAGGTCACGATCTCACAGTTCGCGAGTTCAACCCCTGCATCAGGCTCTGCGTGACACTAACAGCATAGAGCCTGCTTCCGATTCTCTCTCCCTCTCCCTCCGTCTCTCTCTGCCCTTCCCCCTGCTGCCACGTGCTACCTCTCTTACTCTCTCAAAATAAATGAACTTAAAAAAGCACAGCACAGATAGGAGTCCTGGCAGAGGTCCAGTTAAACTTTCAGACCCCTCCCAGGTTATATTTTGTATTCTTTTTCTCAAAAAAGGCCCCCCTCAACTGGAGAAGCCTCAGGCCTCACAAAAGCCGGCTCTGTCCCACAGAACGACTCCAGGGTGGGGAAGGCTTCCTCACAGAGTCCCCAGGGACCCCGGCTCTTTCCAGTTCGTCTTTGGCCGTCCCCAATATGTGACTTTGATCCTTAGGGTCGCAGCATCATGATTCTGTTCCCACTTAAGCAATTCCCCAAAAGGCCCAAGCTTCTGTTTACATCTTACTGGTCAGAACTGGGACGCATGGTCCCCTAGCTGCAAGGGAACTGGGACTGTGGTTCTCCAGCTGGGCTCGTTGTCTCCCGGAACAAGAGGACAGACACGTAGCACCGTCCACTGTGGCTCTCCACATCTGCGGTGTCTGACCGGTCCCCTGTCTGTTTCCCACTTAGATCTGCTCATGCCCTCAGCCGTGTGGGATCTGGCCCAGAGGAGGAGGTGGCCTGTGGCCGGGACCTGAAGGACAGATAATGTAGCAACGTCGGAGACAAAAGGAAGGACATCTAGGGAGGAGGGAACAGCATGAGCAAAGGCACGGGCATGGAAAAGAACGGGTCTGGGGGTAGCTGGTAAAGGGTTTGGCATGGTTCCAATAGAGGGTAGTGAAACAGAAGGTGAAGACAAAGCGGGAGGGCCTCGAAGCCTCTGTAACCCTGATTCACCAAATAGCCCTGATTCACTAGTCCTAGAAATGGCACCTGGGGGCTTTGAGAGCTAGCTCGACTGAAGGACTACCTTTGGCTGCATGACTCAGCCTGACAACGTGTTCAACTCAGCCATTCACCATAAATCCCGGATGGAAAACAACCCTGGCCTCGTTTTCTATAAAATTCCCCCATGAGGCGCCTGGATGGCTCGGTCGGTTCAGCATTCGACTCTTGATTTCGGCTCAGGTCATGATCTCACAGTTCATGAGTTCAAGCCCTGCATCGGGCTCTGCGCTGAATGTGCAGAGCCTGCTTGGGAGTCTCTCTCTCTCCCCCTCTCTCGGCCCCCTCTCCCGCTTGTGCTCTCTCTCTCTCTCTCTCAAAATAAATAGTCTTTAAAAAATACATAAATAGGGGCGCCTGGGTGGCGCAGTCGGTTAAGCGTCCGACTTCAGCCAGGTCACGATCTCGCGGTCCGTGAGTTCGAGCCCCGCGTCGGGCTCTGGGCTGATGGCTCGGAGCCTGGAGCTTGTTTCCGATGCTGTGTCTCCCTCTCTCTCTGCCCCTCCCCCGTTCATGCTCTGTCTCTCTCTGTCCCAAAAATAAATAAAAAACGTTGAA
This sequence comes from Felis catus, assembly GCF_018350175.1. Taxonomy (NCBI): domain Eukaryota; kingdom Metazoa; phylum Chordata; class Mammalia; order Carnivora; family Felidae; genus Felis; species Felis catus. The sequence goes on from NC_058378.1 coordinate 77,609,893, forward strand.
AAAAAAATTAAAAAAAAAAATAAAAAATACATAAATAAAATTCCTCCGGAAGATGCATACTTGGGAGAGAGGAAATATTCTATGCAGATAGTCTATTGCATTTATCACCCTTTACCCTTCCCTCTATCTCCGCATACACACTTTTGACAACTTCGAGGGCAAGGGTGCCTTTACTAGCCTGGGCATGCTCACTGCCCACACTTGCTGCTTCCTGGAGCTGAGCCATCAGTGGCACTTTGTTACAGAAACTGCGGCAAGACAGACATAGGACACGGCCAGCAGGGCAGGTATGGGACACTGCTCGGCTTCAGTGGGGGGCAGACTCCTGACATCACTTCCCCATCCCAGCTCAGGGCTGGGTCAGAACAAGGTGGGTGCTGAGCCGGGCAGCGTCAGTTGGGGGAGCAAGGTGAAAGCTTCCGGCAATCTCCCTGTGGCTGATCCCGGCTCGGGGTGAACAGGGGAGGTAAGGCACGCCTTGTCTCTGAAAGGGACAGAAGTGGCACCAGAAACTGACAGATCTGAGGCTCGTACCTGAGGTCATCTGTCTTTAGGTTCCCAGGTTGTCCCGGCATGCCAAGAGCCCTTGGCGGATACCTACACACACACACCCCCAGGCCCCTGCCCCCCAACCCCCTGCCCCCATCCTGGGACATGCCCTGGACGTGCCTTGAAGACTCGCGTAACTTGGGTGGGGTCGAAAGTCCTCCAGGACCCAGCCAAAGGCAGAGCAGGTGCGGAAGATTCTCTCCCTCCTCCCTGAGCACTGCGGTGAGTGGGACTCCTCCCAGGAGGAGCCGGGGGGGCTTCCCTTCCCCAGCTGGCTGCCTGGAGAAGCTAGGGACTCATCCACTGCTTCGGAAGGACACAGGGCGAGGAGGGGCTGAAGGGGAAAACAAGTCCCTTCATAGGTGTTTCTTTCACTTACAGCACAACCACGCTCGTAGGCTGCTCCCACCAAAGCAGGTCTAAGGGAGTGGAGGCAAATCTGAGCCCCGAGCCAAGGAGCTTCTCACCATCCTTAATGTCATAGTTTTTTCGGTCGCTGAGTGAAGTAAAACTGCCCCTTTGATGAACACCACTAGCAAAGGTGACTGTAACCACGGAGAAGTCGGGAAGGTCTTCTTGGTTGAGTTCCTCAAAATGCCCGTATTCCAGGGCTACTCTTGTTTTATTTATTTTTTTGAGAGAGAGAGAGGGAGAGAGACGGAGTGGGGGAGGGGCACAGAGAGAGGGGGACAGAGGATCTGAAGCGGGCTCGGTGCTGACAGACTGACAGCAGCAAGCGTGACACGGGGCTCGAACCCACAAACTGCAAGATCACGACCTGAGTCGAAGTCAGACGCTCAACCGACTGAGCCACCCAGGGGCCTCCCGAGGTTACTCGTACACCCACCAGCTTGAGAAGCACTTGCCCATCCCCGGGGGAGGATGTGTAGCATGAAAGTTACAGCCTGGGTTCAAATCCTGACCACCATGGTGTGGCCCCAGACTACTTGCTTGACCCCTCCGTGCCTCGGTTTTCTCGCCTGTAAAACAGGTGTAATAGTACTAACTTGACAGTGTGGCTCAAAGGAAATAAGGCATTTGATGTGCTTAGCACACTTCCTGGCACGTGGTAGAGCCTCCAGAAAGAAAATCGGGGGCGCCTGGGCGGCTCAGTCGGTGAAGCGTCCGACTTCGGCTCAGGTCACGATCTCGCGCTCCGTGAGTTCGAGCCCCGCGTCGGGCTCTGTGCTGACGGCTCGGAGCCTGGAGCCTGCTTCGAATTCTGGTGTCTCCCTCTCTCTCTGCCCCTCCCCTGCTCATGCTCTGCCTCTCTCTCTCTCTCTCTCTCTCTCTCTCTCTCTCAAAAATAAATAAACCTTGAAAAAAGTTTTTAAAGAAAGAAAATTGGCTACTTTTGTTGACGGAACGTTAGAATATTTGAGAGATGCCTAGGTTAATGGAAATAGTTTTCTTCCTTGGAACGCAGGCTGCCAGCTTTCCTGTCCTGCCGGGGCTCACAACCCTCCCTGTTCCTCTGAGCACCATCTCCCAACTCAGAGGGGACTCCTCCAACCCTCCCGCAAGCCGTCACTAATACATGCCATGAGCGGCAAGTTTTTGGTGGTAAGGAATGTGAATGGGCTTAAGCGCGTCTCCTTACCACGGAGACCCAAGGAGCTGAGAGCAAAGACTTACCCAGTACCTGCAGAGAAGACCACATACAAACGACTTTGCTTAAACGTAAGGAGATGCTCAACCTTCGTCATGAAAAACAAAACTACGGCACAATTTACATCCCGTTAGATACCATATTTCACCTCCCTGATGAGCAAGGCTCAAAAGGATTGCAAACAACCCACATGTCCATTTTTAGGAGGCTGATTAGGTCTATTGCAGGTCATGCAGACCACGAAGAGGAATGGAGGAAACATTATCCGAGGTATTTGCTCAAATCGAGCTGCAGACAGCGAGTATAATGTGCTGCCGTGCAGGTAAGGAGGAGTCGCAGAGCATTTGTATGTGTGACGGAGTCTGTGTGGACCATCTCTGGAATATTCCCACCAAATCAAGGGAAAGCCGTGGAGGCCTCTGGGGAAGGAACTAGGACCAGGTGGGGTCTGCACTCCCTTTGTTACCTCTTGACTTTCTGCTTTGAAAACTTTTATCCTATTTTGTGCGTGGCCGGAGAAGAGCAATTTAAGTATTTTAACCCACAGCAGCAGGGTGAAAGCAGGCCTAGATTTCAAAATAGGAAAATTCCGAGTCTTTTCACAAAATACACGTGACACAAAGCCTATGAATGCGCATCGAAATCAAAGTCTGTGCCAAACGCTGCTTGCTTAGTATGATGTCTGGCGGTGGGGGGTGAGGGTTTTGCAGGAGCCATTCGCCTTGGGACCAGATGGAAGTTTCTAGTTAAACTCTTGCCCAGTCATTGGGAGGCCAACTTCCTAACACAGTTGGGGCTGGAATGCGCAACAGAATCTCTCGAATTTTCCAGGCCCAAGCAGGATGGAACGTGGGGCCCTTAGGGAGGACAACCACCAAGTCGTAAGTTCGTCCTGGGGAAGAACCGGGCCCCTCACGCACACCGGAAGGCTGTTTTGCGTCGTCGTGACCACCAAGGGTAGCTCTAGCTTTGGTCAGAGCTGACAGAGGAAACCCTGTTGTCCCGCTTCCTTGGGTCCCTCGGTCCTTCTCCTCCCCTGGCCCCATGGCTAACAGAGTCAGACACTCCCTCAGCAGGGCCCCAGGAGCCCGCAGGGAGAGCTCCGGACCAGGGCCCTGAGGCCGCTCCCTGGCCCAACGCTGGCGTCGTTTCCCTTCATGGAGGTCCTGAGAGGCTGTGTCTTAGCTCAGGCTGCCGTAACAAGATTCCACAGAGTGGGGGGCTTAAACCCACACATTCATTTCTCAGTTCTGGAGGCTGGAGGTCCGAGAGCAAGGTGCCAGAACATTCAGTGCCTGGCGAGAGCAGATTTGGCGTCTGGCTGGCAAAAGGCCCCCTTCTCGCTGTGTCCTCACATTGTGACGAGAAAGAAAGCTGTTGTGTCCCTTTCCTCTTTGTATAAGACACGAATCCCCTCACGACCTCACCTGAAGCTAATCCTCTCCCGAAGGTTCCATCTCCAAATACCACCACACGGGGGGTTGGGGCCTCGACACAAACATTGAGTCCGTTAACGGTGGCACCCCAAAGCCCATAAAGGCTGGAGAGAGAGGTTCAAGGTTGAGGTACCCTCAGAGCACAGTTTACCTTCAGTGCGTGAGGATTTGGGTTTATCAGATGCTATTATGAGCCTGGGAAGAAAGATCCAGGGGATCCAGGCTCTCATCTGGCCGCTCCAGGATTTTCCCCGCTAGAACGTCACAAGTGTGTCCCAAAGGTAATTGCTTTTCTCTGACTTGGTGACTGTTGGGGTTAAGGGAAGTGGGGAGAAAAGGAGCCAAAGATGACCCCAGAGTTTCAAGAGAATGGGGGTGGGTGACAGGAAGGGCAGCTGAAGAAGGTTCTGGTTTCCTGGTGATGCAGGGTGGGTGGGACGTCGGACATGGGGGTGGCATTCAAGTCCGGCCGTGTTGGGTTAACGTACTGGGCAAGTCAGGACATCAGGGAGAGATACTCGGTAAGAATCGCAAAAGTAGGAGGCAGATACCTGAAGGCACCTGACAGGCAGAGACCGAGCCCCTAAGAAGTTCACGTGCAGAAAGCACCTGGGACAGCACAGCTGGGGTTGCCTCCCCAGGCAGCACGTGACAGCCTCCCTTCCACTGATAAGCCCCAAATAAGGAGCAGGAGACGGAGGCAGCACAGTCTGAGCCTGAATCCTGTGCTGAACTGAGCCTCCGTTTTTACACGCATAAAACGGGCACAAAACGCCTTCCCCAGAAGAGTGTGCGGTGATGTGTTTCAAAGCATGGTGCCTGGCATTTAATAAGGACTTAGCAAATATCTTATTACTATTAAATTATCATGTTAATCATATTAAATTATTTAAATATCAAAATTAATATTATTTAATGTAAAATTAAGTATAGTATACATATAATGACATATTTACTATATAGGTAATTATATATTATATATGACATAATAGTATAATAACATTATATTATCTATCATTGCATCTATTATATTAATATATAGTGTGGAATATAACATTTATATATTAAATATTTGATATTATTATTTATTATCTGATATATTATTATTATTACTATTATTATTATTAACTGCTGCATAGTGGTTAATAGCGAGGCCCCTGGAGTCAGACCATAGAGGTTCAAACCCCCTAGTGGTTAAATCTTGGTTTTCATCGGTAAAACGAGGCTGTCGTGAGGGTTAGCTGAGCTCCCAGGTGACCAGCACTCAGGACAGTGCAGGTATAGAAGTGTTAGCTACTGTCACTCAGCTGGGTGCTGATGCTACTGGGCTTGAAGCCGGACAAGGGTCTTAGCAAGCAGGGCATCTGTCTGTCCATGACGGCGACCTGACTCTCTCAACATACAATACAGTATGGCATCTTTCTTCTCTCTTACCACTTCTTTTTTAAATTTTTTTTTAACATTTATTTACTATTGAGAGAGAGAGAGAGAGAGACAGGGCATGAACATGGGAGGGGCAGAGAGAGGCGGGAGACACAGAATTCGAAGCAGGCCCCGGGCTCTGAGCTGTCAGCACAGAGCCCGAGGCGGGGCTCGAACCCACCAACCACGAGATCATGACCTGAGCCGAAGTCCGACGCTTCACCGACTGAGCCACCCAGACGCCCTTCTCTCTCTCTCTCTCACCACTTCCTAAGTGAGGTTGTTAGATACAGGTCCTGCTTTTCCTCCGACTCACCTTCCTGGAGCTGGAGGCTGCTATCACACAGAGGGCCCTCTGGCCCCAGGGGGGATGTGGCCGGCCATCCAGCAGCCTGTGTCTGCCAGGCGGGAAGCCCGGACGCAGGATGGACGCCCTCCTATTGGGAGACCCTGCCGCCCACCCAGGGAGCTTATGGCCAAGACGGGAGCCTCTTAGGGAGAAAATTAAAGTGCCAACTTCTATGCCCCAGTGCAGCAGCCGGTCGGCTCCGACCGGAGGCCAAAATTCAGAAACAGCCTGTGGAAAGGGGCCTGGCCGTCTGTGGGAGAAGGGTCACAAAACACAGGCGAGGCTGGAGGTGGGGGTGGAGGAAGCAGCCTCCTTCTCACCTGTTCAAAGGACCAAGAGGAGACAAGGACAGAAACAGGCTCGGAGGGGAAGAAAGGTGGGCTGGGAAGGGTCCCCGTGGTCCTCTGGGGGGACAGCTATCCTGGCTCCTCGGGACAGCGCGGGGAGAGGGGTGTGCAGCCACAGAGCTCGGGTTGTCGGGCCCGTTTCCCGAAGCAATTGGAAAACCCTCGACTCTGAAGCCGAACCCGGGCGAGATGGAGAGAAAATGCCTGGGGAGTGAACCCTGAACCTCCAAATCTGGGGCCCGGAGTTTTGGGTTTCCTGAAGCGCCTCTCGACCCCAAGGCCTTCTAGTCAAATCTAACCCACAGGGGTTGGCTGTTCTGCGGGTTTGGGGACTTCACTGTTGGTGCCGTCGTGTTTTGCCCCCCCTGAAGAGCCCCGGCCCCAAATGCCAGGACGTGGAGACAGAAGCGAACTGAGATCCAGGGTCTGGGGTCGTCTGAGCACCGGGGTCGTCTGCGGCCTGGCCGCATGCATAGGAGACATTTCACAGGCTTCCCAGAACCTGAACAAGGTGACAGCCCCTTGTGTCCTGAGCCTGAAGGAAGACCAGACTGTCTCCCGGCTGCCCGAGAACCTCGTTTCCACACGTACCAGGAGGCTCGTTAACTCTGGGTCTCAGAACGGGTCACCATGCGATGGTTCAACCCCAGGGTACCTCAGTCGTTCACCCTGGCCCACGGGGTCCTGCCTCCGTGCCTTCGCTTCTGCAGTTCCCGCCACCGGGGGTGTCCCTGCCCCTCCCCCACAGACACCCACACTTCCCTGGTCAAAGTCCTCCCTTGGCGTTGAGAGAGCTGAGTGACACAGCGAATGTGACGTGCCCAGCAGGGGACTGGAAGGGCAGGTCCACAGGATGCTGGGAGTCTCAGGGCTGAATGTGCCTGAGATTTATGGGGACATTAGAGCGGGCTCCTGGTGGCACCCAAGGAATCAGCTTAAAACGTCCCAGCTCTAGAGCAGGAAAGAGAACCCCCAGTATCAGGAGAAGGGGACAGGTGCCAAGACGGGGTGGGGGGGTCAGCCTCTGACGGGGGCCAGCACGGCCCTGAGGCTGACAGCAGGCCCAGCCCAGAAGTCAGCCGACAGGAAGCCCCTAGGCGCGGAGAAACACATAGCACGGCCAAAGAAGGGGCTACGGCTCCCTGGCCCCTTAAACAATGGCATTTGTAAGAAACTTTTTTATTTTGAAATAATTATAGATACACAGGAAGCTGCAAAAATAGGGCAGAGAGGGCCTTTGTACCCTTCACCCCCTTTCCCCCCCTTGATAACATCTTGTGTCACTAAAGTCCAACATCAAAACCAGGAAGCCGACGACAGGACAATTCACAGCCCTCATTCAGAGGGAAACAATGGCATTTCAGTCACCTCGCAAAATGGCTTTCAACAATGGCTATGCTACCGGCAACTTCCACGCTGCGCTTAAAATGACTTGGCCGGCACATTCGTGGTATTCGTGCTGTGGATGTTCAGGAAACTCTGGGCTCCCCTCTGCCATCAGTTCCTGACAAGAGAGTCTGAGGCAGGTGGAAAAAGACATCGGCCCCTCCCTCTTTCCCTCAGTTTCACCAGAAGCCACGGAGAGCAGGCTGACGAGGGAGATGAGACAGAAGACAGAGGTGGCCCGCGAGCCATCCTGTTCTTGCCTCGTCCTTCGGCGCCCTGTCCTGGGCATTCTAGGAACGTAATGCTCGGGCGGACGCGGTGCCCAACCTCCACGTGAATGGTGGGTTGTCTAGCCTCTTGCCTGCCCTTCCTAGGAAATGTCCCTGCAGTCCGCGCCATCGCCTTTAGAGTGGCCCGTGCCTCGGTTTTCTCATCTGTACAATGGACGTAATAACAGAACCTACCTCATAGGAGCACCGGGAGGATTCAATGAGGTGATACTTGTAAAGAGTTTGGAACGCAGTGGGCACACAGTAAAGTGATACATGTGCCTGATAAATGGATAATAAAAGTTAAAATAAAAGAGGGGGTCCTGGGTGGCTCAGTTGGTTGAGCATCCAACTCTTTGATTTCGGCCCAGGTCGTGACCTCAACGGTTTGTGAGGTGGGGCCCCGCGTCCTGCTCTGTGCAGGCTCCAAGCGGAGTCGGCTTGGGATTCTCTCCCTCCCTCTCTCTCTGCCCCTCCCCTGCTCTCTCTCTCTCTCTCTCTCTCTCTCTCTCTCTCTCAAAATAAAATAAACTTAAATATAATATATCTGTAAGTGACTTTTCAGGAAAGCCAAGCTAGTGTTAAGGTTTTTCTAAACAGCCTGGAGTACATGAGGCTTTGGGAGAGCATATAATTCATACGGGGGACTTTTTTGCTTATCAAATCAATCTGATATGCAAATAAACTGGAGATGATCAACGGTTATTAGCCACATGCTCTGAATGTGGTTGTATTTGAGAACAACCATCAGCTCTCCCCCCCCCCCCCGCCCCCTGCCCCGACCATGGGCCTTGTCTGTCAGTAACGTTTTTGACCCTTGTCCTGGTCCCTGTCCTCCTTCCTCCTGGGATTGGCGAGACCCAACTATGCCAGGTCTACAGAGTCGCCATCGGCATATCCACGAGGCTGGGGGTGAATCTGGAAATTTATTCAATACTTCGTTTCCTTGTTAGAAAGTCGGTGGGTCCGCCCTGAAAGGACACAGGCCAAATGCTATGGGGGAATTTCTAACAATAGAATGAGGATTCCGCTTAGTGGCCATTTCAGGACAACCAGAAATGATCCGATCCCAGAACGGGCCATGCCCTGGGGCACATCTGCTGACTGAGGCTTGCTGGAAAGGCCTGCTGCCCAGGGGTTGACCCTCAGCTGGACCACGCTCTCCCTGGTGCCGTTCAGAGAAATCCTTTTCAGGTCAGACCACGGCAGCTGGGACGGGGAAGGAGGAGGTTAAACAGATTATGTGCTCAACAGCGACGAGCTCCTAATAGAGCCTGTTCAAAGGAGACCTAAGACCCACGGATTCCGCAGCAGAATCTGGCAAACCCACAGTTCTTTATTTCATTCGAGCGGTTGAAAAGGAAAGCTGAGATTTTTTTTTTTTTCATTGTGGTAAACTGTAAATAACATGAAGTTTACCATGTTAACCATTTTTAAATGTACAATTCAGTGGTATTAATTACATCCACATTCATCATAATGCATGCTCGCGTGTTCTCGTTCTCCCAAAATAAATAAACAGACGTTAAAAACACTTTTTTTGAAGTACCTAGGACAGCGCCTGCACGTAAGTGAGTTTTGGGAACGAACATTATTCACGGGATACGAAGAGAAGCCTGGGCCCTGATTTCAGGTTGCTCGTAATCTAGAAGAAATGGTTTCTAGCCACGAGCTGAGGAAGGTGTCACCGATCACAGGGGATGTGGCATTTGAGCTGGGGTTCCGGTGGGTATAGACGGGGATGAAGCCCAGGCATCGGGATTCGACCAGGGCGTTAGAGAGGAGTGTGCACCAGCCCCGTGCCACAGCCCCGGTGCTCACACGTGCACGTCGCCGTGCCCAGGGAGCTTGTTAGAAACACAGATTTTTCTGGCTCCCTCCCCAGAGACAGCGGCTTAGGAGGTGTGGAGTGGGGCTGGGAAGCTGCGGTTTTAGCCAGTCCTTCGGGGGTCCCTGGTGGGAGTGGTTCTCAGGTATGGTTTGGAGATTGCTGGCCAGATCGGAAGGACTCTATAGGAGGGCTCAAGTTCAGGCGAGTTAAGCCTCCGAAGGTCTTGAACTGGGGCGCCTGGGTGGCCCAGTCAGTAAAGCATCCGATTCTTGATATCTGCTCAGGTCATGATCTCACAGCTTGGGAGTTGGGGCCCTGTGTCAGGCTCTGCACGGACAGCACGGCGCCTGCTTGGGATTCTCTCTCTCTGCCCCTCTCTCTGCCCCTACTCTGCTCGTACTCGCTTTCCCTCTCTCTCTCTCTCTCAAAATAAGTAAATAAACTTAAAAAAAAAAAAAAGAAGGTCTTGAGCCAGAGTGAAGGTGTGAAGGCGTGGGTGGAAACGGAAGTTCAAAGGAGAGAAAATAGGAAATAGAACAGGCATTCTGATGCACACCGCCATGGGGGTGAACCTGGAAGGTTGACACCGAGCGAAGGAAGCCAGGCAGGAAAGGCCCCTGTTGCCTGCTTCCACTTACATGAAATGTGCAGAATAGGGAAGTCTGTAGAGACAGAAATCAGACTAGCGGTAGCCAGGGTTTGGGGGAGGGGAGAGGGGGGTGATTGCCGATGGGGACAAGGCTTCTTTTAGGGGCGATAAAAAGGTTCTGGAAGCAGACAGTGGTGACGAGCGCACAATGTTGTGAATACACCGCGTACCACGGGACAATCCCCCTTAGACTTGTGAAGACGGTGCATTTTCTCATACGTGTATTTCACCACCATGAAACTAAAAGGTAACTGAGGGGGCGCCTGGGTGGCTCAGTCAGTTGAGCATCCGACTTCTGCCCAGGTCATGATCTCGCGGTCCGTGGGTTCGAGCCCCGTGTCAGGCTCTGTGCTGACAGCTCAGAGCCTGGAGCCTGTTTCGGATTCTATGTCTCCCTCTCTCTCTGACCCTCCCCCACTCATGCTCTGTCTCTCTCTGTCTTAAAAATAAATAAACATTAAAAAAAAAAAAAAGGTAACTGAGCATATATTCACACGGGTCCGTTTTATAGAAAGTAAAAGGTGACTTTTCCCCCATTCCAGCATGGAGCACGTGGTCGGTGGTCCCAGCCAAAGAGCGTTTTGGTGTATTTTACGTAAATTACTTTGAAGGTGTTTACTCAGGACCTCTGCGGGGGACTTTTGCGAAAACAAAGTCAAGAGAAATAAAGCCTAGTAAAGATACGCTGAAATGCAGACACACAATCTCTCTCTCTGTGGGCACAGGCCGCGTCATCTTGAGGGAGGTCCGCCATCAAAGCTGTTCCCCTCTCTTATTTTTACTGGCAGGGGACAGCAGGAGGCGGAAAGGAATAACAGCAGACTTTGGGGCCTTCTGAGCAGAACCGGTGCTCTGGCTTGCAGCAAAGAGGACAGAACCCTAGGTGATGGGGCCCAGGCCCCGGAGCCTCCGGGATGTGGCTTAGAGAGCTCGGGTTTGCCACGGCTCCTAAGTCTCAGGGGTTATGTTTCCCCTTCTTTGAAGGAAGCAGAGCAGCAGAATCCATCCCCAACCAAGAGGCAAGGCCTTGGAAGCCAAGCTGACGGCCTGGCCAGCTCTTGTGGCAGATACTCAAGTGCCCATGGAGCCAGCCAAGACAAACACTCGGGGGCTTTCAAAGCAGTCTCTAAAAGCCATGTGCACGTAGCACCCACTTCCTGTGCCCACCTGAAGGTGGGCAGGGTCGACCCACCGCCTGCATAGATGACCCCCGACCCCGTGCCCACAGGTGGGCTTCTTCAGGAAGGAACAGCATCAGAAATATTAGTTTAGCTGCTGGCCCCGAGGGGCGAGAATGCTACAAAGCCCCGGTGGGTAGAAAGGACTGGTGTTTTCTTTTTCTCTCCTCACTGTTGGTTACGAGCTCTGATGAAAGGGTGGACTCTGGTCCCCCTCTTGCTCAGCCATCCCCAGGAAAGGGAAAGCCAAGGAGAGCCAGCAAAGCCAGGAACCTGCCACGAATGGTGCAGAGTCAGCAGAAAGTGGTCTCCCTTGATGTGGAAAGGAATTGTTGCTTGGGACTTACTGAGCCCTTCCAGCAGGTTACATTTTAGGAATCTCCACGCCTCAATGCTCTGCTTTGGCTCCACAGACCTAGAGAGACTTTGGCTGTATATTCTTTCCAGAGGTAGGCAAGCACGCCTGACATGGCTTGGTTTAACCCAAATCCATTCATTCATTCATTCATTCATTCATTCATTCATTCATTGTTCACTGAGTGTGTTCTCTGTATATAGAACTGGCCCAGGGGGCGCCTGGGTGGCTCAGCTGGTGAAGCATCCAACTTCCACTGGGATCATGATCTCATAGTTCGTGGGTTCGAGCCCCGCATCAGGCTCTGTGCTGACACCTCAGAGCCTGGAACCTGCTTCAGATTCTCTCTCTCTCTCTCTCTCTCTCTCTCTCTCTCTCTGCCCCTCCCCCATTTGCACTCTGTCTCTGTCTCTCTCTGTCTCTCAAAAATAAATTAAAAAAAAACATTTAAAAACCATGAGAACTGGCCCAGGTACAGTGAAGGCCCAAACCCAGCACCTGGGCCCAGTGCCCCATAAGTAGAAGACAGTGAATACGTACCTGCTGAACAATGAATGAACGAATGAAACTTGGGCTTCAAGAAATTCGCAACCCTGTTTGGATGGCAAAACCTACACGGATAAGGTTGATCCCATGGAATAAATGACATCATGAGGGGAGTCAGATTAGGCGTCAGAACGTGCATGGATGGTTCAAGCTTGTGGGAGGGAGGGAGGTTCTTTGTTGGTGCGAGAAAGTCATCACGGGAAAGTTAGATTTGAAAGGAGCTGAAGAGAACGTGGGGAAGCGGTGAGAGAAGGCATGTGAGGATGCAAATAAGCATGGCGTGTCGGGGAGATGGTACATAGAACATTCTGGAAGAAGAGGTGCAGAGAGCCTCAGGACAGGGAACCAGGCAGGCCGCCAGAAGAGTGTGTGCTGTCTGCCCACGAGGGGAGCCTTGGCAGGCTTTGGCTTGTGCTACGAGACCTAAAGGTCGATTTTGGATAGATTCCGCCGTCAGATCCAGGATGAGCTGGAAAGAGAATGAAATTGGAGGCAGGAAACCAGCCCGAGTGATGGCCATGAACTTTTGCCAGGTCTCAGACTCCTCCTAGAACCCATCGGGGACCGACCACAAGCCCACTCCTCACCAAGACAAGTCTCCACACATAAAAACTGTGTATATGCTCTCAAGGAGTGAGTGGTCGCACCCTAAAACCCATTCGTGGACTCTCTAGGGTCCAGGGACCTCCCAGGCTAAATATCCCTCTGTTAGGGAAACTAACCTATTCTGAATCCCTGTGTGCGCCAAGCTGGATTCTTTTTTTTTTTCTTCAACGTTTATTTATTTTTGGGACAGAGAGAGACAGAGCATGAACGGGGGAGGGGCAGAGAGAGAGGGAGACGTAGAATCCGAAACAGGCTCCAGGCTCTGAGCCATCAGCCCAGAGCCCGACGCGGGGCTCGAACTCCCGGACCGCGAGATCGTGACCTGGCTGAAGTCGGACGCTTAACCGACTGCGCCACCCAGGCGCCCCCAAGCTGTATTCTTTACAGAAGGTTGGAGAATGATTTTGCATGAGGGTTGAAGGGGAGGAGCAGATACTTTAAGGGTTAAGCACGAAGCTTGGAGAAGGGCAGCAGTGGCCGCTTGCCCAAACCATCAGTACGTGCTGGCCAGGGTGTGGACGAGTGGCAACCCCATGTCTCGACACTGAAGACACTATGGGACCTTTGCCATATGGCTGTGTGTGTCACCTGCAACACAGAACTGAGCAGGTGTACTTTCTACGGGCAACTGAGCAAAAGCACGTTACATCAGTGAAAAGAACATGATGAACTAGGCATTTGAAATGCGAAACTATTGAACATGTTTTCTTCTTGTTATTAAACCCGTACCCCTCTAGCTAAATACTTTTTCTCAAACGTGACACATCCTTTGTGTGGGGGGCGTGTTTTGTTTTTCTGAAGGGCCAGAGACATCCCTATGGACGTTTGGTTGTTGTGGAACGTGTACTCCCATGATGCTGATGGGCTCTGGGGGGCTGGCATGGGGTGTGGTTTGCCAAGAGACAACTAGGGCATAAGGATCAATTCTAAGAGGAAGAGGGAAGGAATGTAAAGTTCTGTGATTCGTATGTAAACCTAAAACAAACGTGCTATGAGAAGGCCAATGAACTAGAATTTTACGCGCGCACACACACACACACACACACACACAGATCAAATGGATTATGCACTTGCAAATTGTCATCGACAGTTTGGGGGTCCTAGAAAACGAGCAAGCAAGAGAACGCAAAGGCCTCCAAACCTTTAGAAGAGGAGGCCGCCACCAGCTTTCCGTCACGTCATGGGGAATCCACGCGATACTTCAAGGGGAAGGTTTAAAGAATTTTTAAGAGAACGTCCCCTTTGATAGAGTTTGCACCAAATGTGTTCTAACAGCTGCATTCACGGGAGACCCAGCTGCGCTCTTTACACACAGTATTCAGCCCGCAAAGCATTGTATAGAAGGAACAAGAGGCCTTTGAAGTTGGTTGTGTTTCTTCGGGTGGCTTAGATTTTCCTGGGTGACTGGTTTTCACATATCCATCTTCTGGTTCTAACTTGGCCTCCACCAGGCCAGTGACTTCGGCTCTACCTTGTTGCTTATTAACTAGGAGCAATGCATGTGGGGCTTTTAGGTGCTTTCAAGAACTTTGCCATTGTAACGGGGCTGATTTATGGTTCCGCTTTTATAGATCCAGCTCTGCTCAATTTGCCCGGAGACGCGGAGGGCGCTCTCCCGGACAATGCGTCGATTACTCATGGATCCCAAGCGAGGCACAAAGGAAGGGGAAACCCAGCTGCCCCGGAGGCCGATGCTGTCCCCTCCCAGGTCAGGAGTCCTGGATAGAACATGGCCAACAACCTGTGGGCGAGACGACAGAATTCCCCGCTCGAGGGCAACTGAGTCATGCAACACACAGGCGGGTAGCCGTTACCACTAGGATCGTTCGATGCTCTTCAAGAAAAACAAACATGCTTCTCACCGACAGGAGGAAGTCGCTTCACGCTTGCTCATCACTATTTTCTTCTCACCCTGCCTGACGGCCAACACTTCATCTGTTACGTTTCGCAACCAACGCGAAGGGAGAAATAAGCAGCCCTCGCTTCCGAGGAGGGAGAAGAGCCAAGCCCTCTCATCAGCCAGACAGGTTTCTTCTGGGTGAAGATAAAAAGTGCCAGCGTGGACACCCAGGGCGAATCCAGCCCGAAAGGCTCCCCGCAGCTCCGTGGAGGGTTGGCTGGGGTTGCAAAGGGAGGGTCTATGCTGACCCATCCTACTTCCCACCACTGTTTAGGCTATTTCTTCCTCAACTAGAAGGCCTTTGGGATTTTTCAAAGGCATTTTAAAGGAGTCTCGCCCACTCCTGTACTCCAAGGAGCCGAGAAGACAAACGTTTTCTGCTTCTCTTACTACGACTACTTACCGTCTTCAGCTTCTTATTATTATTACTAATATCCTTCTTCTTATTATTATACAGCTAGGTTTTAAGTCTTTGCATGAATAGTGTGTGTGCCATTTCTTAGCTTTATTTACTATACTGGCATTTATTGAGGATGGCCTCCTTCCCTTTTGCTTTTTAAAATTTACTTTTAATTTAAAAAATCTTTTTATTTGTGGGGCGCCTGGGTGGCGCAGTCGGTTAAGCGTCCGACTTCAGCCAGGTCATGATCTCGTGGTCCGGGAGTTCAAGCCCCGCGTCGGGCTCTGGGCTGATGGCTCAGAGCCTGGAGCCTGTTTCCGATTCTGTGTCTCCCTCTCTCTCTGCCCCTCCCCTGTTCATGCTCTGTCTCTCTCTGTCCCAAAAATAAATAAACGTTGAAAAAAAAAATTAAAAAAAAAATCTTTTTATTTGAAAAAAATGTTCCAGGGGCGCCTGGGTGGCTCAGTCGGTTGAGCCTTCAACTTTGGCTCAGGTCATGATCTCACGGTTTGTGAGTTCGAGCCCCACGTCGGGCTCTGTGCTGACCGCTCGGAGCCTGGAGCCTGCTTCGGATTCTGGGTCTCCCTGTCTCTCTCTGCCCCTCTCCCCGCTCTCAAAAATTAAGATTAAAAATTTTTTCATTAAAAAGAGAAAAAGAAAAAGAAAAAAAAATGCTTAAGCACAACACCAATCCCAGCCTCGGACCCTGAAGGAAAAGTGACCGCGCACGAGGGCCAGAGTCTTCAACACCTACTCCGTCCCCCACCCCACCGTCTGATGGTGGCACGTCAGGGACAGCTCCCTTTATTGTAGCATTTGCCTCCAGGTATAAAAATCTTGAACAACTGCTCTTGTAGGCGAATCTGCAAACTGCCTGAGCTTGCCACATGTGGAAGGGGAAAGGGAGGCCCACACATTGCCAGGTTTCTGCTGGAGGGCATTACATCGCAAGGGCCCACACAAAGGAGGCTTTGCTCAGAGCACAGACCCCAATTTGCTTACGTTGCGGCATAGGCTGTGGACCCCATACTATTTTGGATTTTTAAAATAAATAGCCCTGAGGGGAAAGCTGGCTTTACATCAACACACAGAAATTTAATTTTAACTCCCATGAATACAGCTATTAACACACGGTCCCTTTCGGGTGAGAAGGACTCCTACCAGCAGAGACCTCGGCTAGGACTGGAGCTCATGTGTTTCCAGAATAGTCCGGCGGGTGCATCTGAGACTGTGGGTTTTAAAAAGTGCAAATAACGCCGCACAACACAGTACCTTTTGCTTCTCTCTCTCTCATTCAGAAAATTCTTTCCAGATCCTATCATCTTGAGTGGGGGAACCACTAGAGAAGAAACCAGTGCTCCGAATGGAAAGTCGCCTGACTACCAACTCTGAAGGGGACCATCCCAGACCGTGGCGCTGAACGCTGAGTTCTGACGGAGGGCAAGCTCTCAAAGCAGATTGCAAAAAGGCGGTGCGAAGGCAGCGCTGAGCATGTGGCCCAACACAGGATTCATCCAAAAGAAACAATCACTCCGCTCGGAGGGGAGTTTGGGTGCAGGCAGAGTTCATCAGGCTAACATGAGTGGATTTAGCAAAATAGTTTGTATGTCGGAAAGGGCACAAGACAATTTTAAAGGAGCCTGCACCGTGGAGAGACCTTCTTCCTCAACTGTATTTTTCTGCAATATTCCCACGTTTTTGATTTTTTTTTTAACATTTTTAAATGTTTTTATTTATTGTTGAGAGAGAGACAGAGTGAGTGGGAGAGGGGCAGAGAGGGAGAAGGAGACACAGAATCTGAAGCAGGCTCCAAGATCTGAGCTGTCGGCACAGAGCCTGGCACGGGGCTCGAACTCACGAGCCATTGAGATCATGACCCAAGCCGAGGTCGGAAGCTCAACCGACTGAGCCACGCAGGCGCTCCTCGATTTTCAAGACATTTCCTGAGCAGCAAATGGGAAATTTCCCGGTAACATCTTTAATTCATTCGCCCTGTGTCGAAAATATTATTTTCCTACTAAAGGCTGATCTTTTGTACTGTGTCCTTCCATATTATCACACATCTAAGAAATCAATTACCCCCATCTAAGAAATCAATAAGACATGCTTAGCTAGGGAGGCATATCTCTTCCGTTATCAAAAGTCCTAGGGGCGCCTGGGAGGCTTAATCAGTTGAGCGTCCGACTCTTGATTTTGGCTCAGGTCACGATCCCAGGGTCATGGGATCAAGCCCTATATTGGGCCCTGTGTTGAGTGTGGAACCTGCTTAAGATTCTCTCTCTCACTCTCCTTCTGTCCCTCCCTTGCTCGCATGCACACACGCAGGCACTCTCTCTCAAAATTAATTAATTTAATTTAATTAGCAAATTTAATTACTTATTAAAATAAGAGTTCTAGATTCAGTTTAAGCCTATATGCTGAATATATCCTGAATGGGTTTGAAATTGTGGCTCAACCCACAAAGTGTTTTCTATAGAATACCTGGATATGATAAACACATTGTCCACGAGGGCAGAAGAGGCCCCTTGGTTCATGTAGCTCATAACCACCACCTTGTCTTCTCCTCACACTAACCAGGATAGGCAGAAGGATTCAGTCGGTTAAGTCCTAGACTAGAAATCTCACAACTTGTATTTTAATGTGTGATCTTTCTTTATGAGCTTGGACAAGTTAATTGACATCTTGTTTCCTGACTTCGCTTCTCGGCAAAATGGAGGCTTTAGAAGTTTCAGTCGCAGAATGAAATGATTATAATTCGAATATAACACTTCTTTGTAAATCAAGGTCAAGTTTAGGAATTTATGAGAATTATTTGCTTGTTCCCCAAACTGCCCGGCCCCAGCCTCCCTCCATCTTAGCTGAAAACCCCAGCCTGGCCTCTGAGGCTCAGAATGGATCCCTTTTTTCCTTCGTCTCCTCCGTCCCCAACCTTTGGGGACATTTTGCAAATGTTTCCACTAACTCCTCTATTGATGTCTACTTTGTGCCCACACTGGCCCTCCCCCTGGCATGGCCATGGCATGACTGTAAGAAATGGGTATCTAAGGGGTGCCTGGGTGGCTCAGTCGGTTAAGTGTCCAACTTCAGCTCAGGACATGATCTCACAGTTTATGAGTTCGAGCCCCGCAACGGGTTCTGTGCTGACAGCTCAGAGCCTGGAGCCTACTTTGGATTCTGTGTCTCCCTCTCTCTCTGCCCCTCCCCTGCTCACACTCTGTCTCTCTGTCTCTCTTTCTCTGTCTCTCTCTCTCAAAAATAAATAAATGTTTAAAAAAATAAAAAGAGAAAAGGATATCTAAGAAAGACTGCTTTTCACAAAGATCTGCTGCCTCAGTTTCTCCGCCTCTGTAAGGATGTGTATCATAACCCTGTGTTGTGTGCATGCATATGGACCCAGCCATTTGCACGTTGGCCTTGAATTCCTTACAAGATGCTGGGCTCTGGCTTATTTTTTTAATTGCATATTACATGTGTCACTTCAGAAGAGGGGTAGCTGTAATAAGAACAAAAAAAAGCTAGGGGTGAGTTTGTAAGGAAAATGACACCAATTACTGCACATCCAGATCACAGCTCTGAAAAAGTAGCTGAGGACAGGAATTAAGATGATGAAGCTTTTTAAGTCTTGTAAGTACAACTCTTTGAAACCCACTATCTTTCAAAGACATCATAATGATCTTGCCATCATGACTTCAAACAGTCTTAATGAAACCCACAGAGAAAGGTATGCACAGCCTCTCAGTGGTGGGGGGAATGATTCGTTTAGAAAATTAATAGAAAGTAGACAAGTCGTTACACGTAGCCATCCTGTTGCTACAATAAATTATGGCATTGTTGGAGGGTTTTATAAAATGAGATACCGCGGCAGCGAGAAAAAAATGAAACCCTGTCTCATTTATCGGCAGGATCAGTGGGAACTGAAATAATTCCATCCTGAGAGAGGATTAGATTCTAACCTTTCCCAAAAAAATGTCATTGAAATGAAAAAGCCCATCTAACATGGGGCTTCGTGCTGGAGCCTGAGCCGGCCTCCGAGATGTGGACTGTGATGGGCTCCCGGCTTGCCTGTTCCTGCAGGTGCTAACGAGATGATGTCTTCCTTATCCACCTGCCTGTCTCGCATCCAGGCTAGATGACAGCTAATAGCCAGCAGCTCAGAGCGGGGAGCAGCCTGGCTGGCTTGAACTAGTTTAAAATGACACAATGTAGCTTCCTTATCACACGTTTTGATAGGTTCGCGGCTCCCCTCACGGATCAGATACCCAGGGGAAAGTATCTCTGGGATCATTTTAAGTGCTCGGCTCCCTCTTTAAGGAGCATATATGAACCATCTTGATCTAATTAAACTGCAAAGAAAAATGTCTATTCCGGTGGCCTCCCAGACCACGGGTGACACCAGCTCAGGATTTGGTTTACATGCTGGCCTCGTCTGGACTAGGGGAATTGTATCTTCTGAAATTCTTTTCGCTAACTGATAGTCCTCCTTCTTGGCTCAAAAGAGCCTTTGCTTGGGTACCCGCCTTTCACATCCTTTGCGTGCATATGCGCTCGATGCTGAGGCCCGGAAAACAGCCCGGAGACCAGGCTGAGGACCCCGTCATTACTGGGTGTCTCTCCTTATGAAGCATCCAGGAAGCCTTCCGCTTCTTCGCTGCTCTCCGGGTGAGAAAGTGCAGCAGCAAAGACCCAAATCCAGAAACTGCAGCCACCAAAGCGCTTCTGGGAAAATCAGCTGGAAGAAACCTTAGAAGCTGCTCGGTCACGTCTCCCACTTTGTGAATGAAAAAAACGGAGGGACAGAGATGTCTCGCCATTGCGGGATCCGATGGCACCCCTCCCTCCCCCGGACCCTGTGGTGGCTTCCCAGCTCTCTTGCCACTTTTCACCCTGGAATGCTTTCTCGCCCACTTGGGCTGCTCCTCCGTGGGAGGCCCACCCGAGCCGTGAGGAGGCAACACGAGGAGGACTAAGGCCCCGGCCAACAGCCGCCGACCAATAGCCCGCAACAGCGAGCCAGCCAAGGGAGTGAGCCAGCTGATGCCACGTGGAGCAAAGACAAACTGTCCCCACCAACCCCTGCCCCAATTGCAGAGTCCTGGGCGAAGAAACGGTGGTCTTAAGTCACCTCATTTTAGGGTGGTTTACTGCACGGCAATGGATAACCAACCACTATCTGAAATAACCTCGGTCACACACTTGTTAACTTTCCATCCCCTTCCTCCCCTTCCCCCGTGTCCCCCCTTAGGAGGTAAGTTCCGTGATCTTACCCATGTTCATCCCGGGATCTCCAGCACTCAGACGGTGCCCGGCCCCCACTATACACTCAATAAATGTTAATTGTATGAATGAATGAATGAATGAATGAATGAGTCATACAAGTTGGTTTTTTTTTTTTTTTTAATGTTTGTTTTTAAGCGAGAGAGTGAATGCCAGCTGGGGAGGGGCAGGGAGAGAGGGAGACAGAGGATCTGAAGCAGGCTCCACCCTGACAGCAGAGAGCCCGATGTGGGGCTCAAACTCGTGAACCGCGAGATCATGACCTGAGCTGAATCGGTTGCCCAACCGACTGAGCCACCCAGGTGCCCCAAAGTATATGTCTTTAATTCCTAAGGAAACATGCTCAAGACTAAACACATCCCTAGCTAACCATTCAGGGACTGATTTCCTGTGGAGACAGAGCTCATCGATGGCCCAAACGCTGCATTCAGCCCTTCATATGCTGAATGGGTCCTTGTCGCTACCCTATGAGATGCCGAGACACAGAGATGGAGAGAGGGTCTCCAACGGGCCCAAGGTCACTCAGCTAAGTGACTGGTCAAGCTGGGGGGCGGGACAGGCCAGCGCGGCCTTCGGAGAGTGGATAAAGGATCCTTCCTCCTGCCTTGAAGACTGAGCGGGCCCCCTGCTGGTCTTATCAGCATGGTCGCCCACATCTCCCTGCTCCTGGGAGCAGGCTGGAGGGTGCCGCTGTCGTCATTCTCCTAGAATGGGGACAGCCTCCCATCAAAGGCTGGGCAGGTAAGGAAGCAAATAGCTCATCTTCTTCTGAAGCCAGAAGTTTCCAGCAGAAATCCAGCCCAACGATTAAGGCACGGGGTTGCCTTGGGGCAGAAGCTGGTGTCTGGGTGGAGGGGGAAATGTCTCCAGTTCCACACAGAGCAACTCATGGATTTGAGGTAGCTGGTCCAGCCGTGATGAGAGCCACCCAGCTGTCGTCCGTAGGGCGTGGCCTCCTGTCAACCACTCTGTCTTCGGCTCAGTGCCACACGCAGTTACCAGGCATCCGGCGTGACCCAGGCGTTGTGCTGAGTGAGACCTTCCCTCACGTTGTCAGAAAAGTCAAGGGGAGCCTGGGGGCTCAGTCGGTTAAGCATCTGACTCTTGGTTTCAGCTCACATCCTGATCTCGCGATTCGTGAGTTCGAGCCCCGCGTTGGGCTCTGCGCTGGCAGCTTGGAGCTTGCTTGGGATTGTCTGTCTCCCTCTCTCTGCCCCTCCCTTGCTCGTATGCGCTCTCTCTCTCTCTCTCTCTCTCTCTCTCTCAAATAAAGAAATAAATGAAAGTAGAGCCTAAGAGTAGGCAGCGATCAGAAGGAAGGGGTGCGGAGGGTCCCATACTCAGAAGCAAACAAAAATTCTTTTTCTTTTTTTTGGTCTTCTATTTCAGGATTCAGGCAGAAACCCACCCAAAGGCACCGGCTATGATGACCCTTCGTAGGAGCCCCGTGGCCAGTGGGGCACACAGAGGCTTCAAACAGAGGCAAAATAAACAGCCATCCGGTGCAAGCCAACAGAGTTTCTGCTTCCCAGGCTGGTTTGCGCCAACCTGCGTGCCTTTTATCTACACCCCCCCCCCCCCCGCCCCCACCAGCCACTGCCTAGAGCCCACATTCTCCCTCTACACCCAGCTTCCCGGGATTGGCAGGAATGACGTGCCCGGATGGAGGATGGGTGTGGGGAGAAATGCTTTCCTAGGCCTTCAGGTGACCCGAGGGAGGCACGGATTCTTTGACCGGCGCGGAGTCGGAGAAATAGCACGACATCGAGGCTGAATCTACTCCAGTGCTCACCATGCAAGGGGCAGAGTGCAGGACAGCAGGCTCTGCGGACTGGGGGCTGCTCGTCGGGGCCCTGGGACAAAGGCTCTTTCAGGTGGCTTTCTGAGGGTCATGAGAAAAGCTGCCCTCCCTGAGTAATGTGAGCAAATCTCCAGTGGAGCGGAAAACAGTGGCTGCACCAGACTCAGGTTCCCTTTAAAAATGGTTCCACACAGGGGCGCCTGGGTGGCTCAGTCGGTGAAGCGTCCGACTTCGGCTCAGGTCACGATCTCGCGGTCCGTGAGTTCGAGCCCCACGTCGGGCTCTGTGCTGACAGCTCAGAGCCTGGAGCCTGCTTCAGTTTCTGTGTCTCCCTCTCTCTCTGCCCCTCCCCTGCTCATGCTCCGTCTCTCTCTCTCCTCTCTCTCTCTCTCTCAAAAATTAATAAACATTAAAAAAAATTGTTTTTAAAATGGTGCCATATCCTCAGTGCTTTAAGGCACAAACAAAAGGAAACAGTAATTATCCTTGCTTATTCCCCACGTCAAATTTATAAACACGCCATCCTGAACCATCAACAGGTACAGCCGTAAGCTCTAGAAGACCGTCTTTCTTCTTTAGTGCCTCTAGGTTAAACTTTGAAAATCGTCTAAGTTTGAAATTTTCAAAAGGTTAAAAAGGGAGAGGGGGCTTTTTACCCACACTTGGTATTTTTAGCCCAGCAGAGAGCTTGAATTCTCAGGCTCCAGAAATCACAGGAACTGGACCGAGGTCCTGGCTGCCACTGCCCAGCTGGGTGACCCAGGCACGTTTCTTAACCCCTCTCACCTGCAGGTTCCTTTTCTATCAAACATGGACCATCCCGTGGATGATATGGATGGCTTCCCCGGGAGCCTGCATGGAGATTCCAGCCTTTGCTACCTGTTCTGCGTGTGTCAGGTTGAGGGCGACTCAGAGCAAAGGACAGCCGCATTCACCAAGTACCTCTGAGGTTGGCACGACTGTGAACTTTTTATTCAAGAGGAAAGTGAGGTGCAAACACAGCACGGGCGGGCAGCCCAGAGCCGCAGTGCAAGGGAGGGGATATGGGTAAAATAGATGTCTTTTGATTGCTAGCCCACAGGACAGTGACAGGAACAGGGGTGGGGAGGGCAGCACAGAGGGCATCCAGTTCAAGGATATAGAAGGATATATTTCCAATCTTCCAAGTCATTCCCTCCGAGTAAGTAAAAATGGGTCAATTGCTAATATTGTTCTTCACTTCAAATTTTAATGAAATGAACTCTAGTATGGCTGTAACTTACAGATAAAGTTCAGGAAAATATTTCTCTCTCCTTAAGAATGGGTATCCAGACTACCTCTTGTCTCTCTTTTTAAAAACAGAATTTCTAAAAAAAAACCAAAAAACAAAACAAAACAAAACAAAAAACAAACAAAAAAACAACAAGAACAAAGCAGAACTTCTGATTTTTAGCTGGGCAGTGGTTACTCGGAATAGAAACCAGATCTCCCTGACTCACTTGCAACCAGATATAATGAACCTATAATTTAACTTCTGGGAAGCAGGATGTTAGAGGAAGTGCAGTGTGCAGCTTTCCCCCTTTTCCTGCTGATCGGTAGGTTAATGGAATGGCTGGAGCTCAAGCAGCCATTTTGTACCATGAGTACAAGCTAAACCTGGCAGAGAAGCAAGACAGAAGAAGCCAAGTGGATCATGGGGCCACCATCTCAACCTAGATTGTCTATCCTTGGACTGTTAAAGGAGAAAAAAATACACTTCTCTCTCATATAAGCCCATATTACTTTGGGTTTTCTGTCACAGCCAGATCTAATCCTGACCATCTTTCCATATATTCTCCCATAGAACCATATCTAACCACTATGACCCTTTTCCCCCTATGTGATTGGTGATCTCTCTTTCTGACTTTATTTTTTAAGTCTCTCTAATTACATGCCATTATTTCAAGATGTCAAACTTTGGAAACGGTATATAAATGATGAATCCACATCGTAGTAATATAGTCACTTACCCTGATGGCACCACAGAAAACTCCTACAGGGATTTTCGTGGCCTTAAAAGAAAGTAGCATTGGAGATACTGAAATGAACAGGGAGGTGGACTCCATTTACCATGACTCTTGGGTACAAGAGCTAAAGTCCTGTTAGTTCAGACGCTTCCATGGTCCCTCCAGACTAAGTGAACAGACTAGAGCCTGTTAAGAATTCTCACTATGGGGGCGCCCGGGTGGCTTAGTGAGTTAAGTGTCCTCTCTTGAGTTCGGCTCACGAGTTTGAGCCCCGCACGAGGCTCTGCGCTGATGGTGTGGAGCCTGCTTGGGATTCTCTCTCTCCCTCTCTCTCTGAATCTCTCTCTGTCTCTCTTTCAAAATAAGTAAATAAACTTAAAGTTTTTTTTAAATAATCACTATGTCCCCACCCAGAACCAAATCACCTTCGCCAAGAAGTTTAGATACCTGGTGGATTCTGTGTTTGTGCTTTTAAAGACCCTTGATGAGTTGAATGGGAAATCTTGATGTTTACCAAGATTTTTAGAACAATTTTATATACCCTACAGAAAACACTCGTTTGTGCTACTACCCGAGAACAAGATTTTACTGGTGGGACTGACACCCCCAGCTTTCTCCCAGTCTCCACCTTCCTGAGACCTCTCGAAAAACAATCACGTATGCAGATGTACCTGCAAAAGGCTTAAAACTATCAGCATTTCACCGTTGTTTGGGGACGGCTGAACGAATTTCTATACTTCCGAATGTTCATGTAGACAGTGAGGGCATTTTTATTTTAGCAAACCATCTTACCCCTTCTCCTATCTCCCCTCCCCCCAAAAAAACAAAACTCACCCTGACCTCACCGTCTCATTCACAGGAGCAGGCTCCTTGGCCCTCACCCCGATGTCTGCCTCGAGTTTTCCTCTAACGTATTGCCAAGGAAGTGTTTGCAATTTTCCAAAATGCAACCCTGACGGAATTCCCGAAAGACATTCAGCAAAGGAAAGTAAATAAGAAAATAAAATGCAGGAGCCTAAAATATTTCAAATGCCACGGTCATCTATCATGAGCTGACTCTCCTTGGAAAAAAACAAGACATAAATAGCTCCTTGTGCACAGGCAATCTCTCTAGGACGTCAAACATCCACGTGTGCGTGCGTGTGTGAGTGTGATGCTGGTTTTGATATCGATTTGAGCAAGTGCTTTAAGAAAAAACTTTCCTGGAAGCTATTACAAGTTGTACCTTGGACTCACAATTAACTTAGAATGCAGTCCTGAGGCTCACACTTCCTCACCTGGAGACTGTGCTTGTGTCCCAGGGAGTGGGGTCCTTGGAGCAAGGCTGAGGAAGGCTGAAGAAGGCTGAGGAAGGGTACGACAACGGCCTACAAAGAAAGGCCTAAGGCGCACGGGATTGATTCGGACTGCAGAAGACAGAGTGGGGGAAGCCTTAGAAACAACCGGCAGGCAGAGGAAGCTCCTAGAAACCTTGTGTGTCCTCCATTTTGGGAGAAGACGTTCCCAGTAAGAGGCTTGGAGCAAAGAACGAAAGATTAAGGTACAATGACCGCATGATTTCTTAGCCAGTAGAACAATTCGTCGAGGGACAGGGCACCAGGAAAGGCAGTCGTCGCTTATTCTCCGCGTGTCTTTTAAAGGCCAGAGAGGCCACTCACCTGGGCCCAGAGCTGAGGGTCACAGAAGACATCTCTGCTTGCGGTGTGACCACGGAAAACCAGGTCACCTCCCAGCCCCAGATTTCATGTCCTCAGGGCAGGCAGCTTCGTGCGGAGGTGACAGTCGTGAAGTCTCTAGGAGCAGAGGGACACGTGTTGCATGAGCACCGGGCAGAGCTGACGGTCTGTGAAGTCCCAGCTTCAGCAAGCCCGGAGCCTCCTGGGCTATGTGACTATGTCAACAATAGTGCCTTGGTGATGAAGCCCTGGCCTGAAAGCATTATTTGTAATTTTTTTTCTTGTCTTTACTTCTTTTAAATCTTTTGAGAGAGAGAGATGGATTGCGAGCCGGGAGCCGGGGAGGGTTAGAGAAAGAAGGAGACGCAGATTCCCAAGCAGGCTCCAGGCTCTGAGAGGTCAGCACAGAACCCGACGCGGGGCTCGAACCCATGAACCTCGAGATCGTGACCTGGGCCGAAGTCGGACGCTCAGCCGACGGAGCCACCCAGGCGCCCCTGAAAGTATTTTTTTTAATGGAACATAAACACCGTTTGGTAAACTCAAGCAAAAATGGGAAAATACCCCATTTATTCCAATATGGCTCTGAAAAAGGCCACTTGGAAAACCTGCCAGGAAACCCCAAGAGATGCAGGGCGGTTTCGGGGCCTCGCAAAGAGTAACTTCTTCCCTCTTGATTCCCGTTGTAAATACAGTTTGGGCTCTGAGTGTAGACTGGCCCGCCACGCACGGCCACGGCTGACGCTATTACCAAGGCTAAAAGGGAGGAAGTTCAAAGTTATGAACACCACTGCCACGGCAACACACAGCGTGCAATCCGTTTGCAAAGTGTGCTACTGAACATCGTGTTAACTTTTATGGTCTCTATTCCATATGTGTGATGTGAAAAGGTTATAGCAGGAGAGGGAGTCATAATTCTGAGTTTTCGGATAGTTATGACTTTCAAGTGAGTGGAAGACGTCCACTCTTTCTCCCCTGCTTGTTCTTGCCCTCCGGTCGAGTCTGCCTTTCACTGTATCTTCGCATCTCAGACCTTTTCTGGCAGATTCTTTATTTCAATACAGAGATTATTTACTTCTGTCCCCCCAAAATATTTATTTAAGCGTCTTTAGGACAAGAGGAGCTTCAGGAGATACAGAAGGGGCTGAATACCTTGCGGGGTCTCCATTTGATGGTAATCACAGAGCACAGCAATGTGCTAAGCAGCTTATGACCAGTATATTTTATCCCCCACATTTTATGCAAAAGGCAGTAGCCCATTTTCTAGATGTACGTACCGAGGCTCACACAGCTAATACTAGCCACGAAGTAGTGGGAGCTAGGTCTGAACTCGTTAAAAAAATTTTTTTTAATGTTTATTTATTTTTGAAAGAGAGAGACAGAGTGCGAGTGGGGGAGGGGCAGAGAGAGGCGGGGCCACAGACTCCTAAGCAGGCAGGCTCTGAGCTGTTAGCACAGAGCCCAATGGGGGGCTCGAACTCACAAACTGTGAGATCATGACCTGAGCTGAAGTCAGACGCCTAACCGACTGAGCCACGCAGGCGACCCTGAACCCACGTTTAAATAACCAAAAGCTCATTCTCTTTTCTATCATCCGAAAGCAGAATTTTCTGGCATCCCAAGCTAGGTCTTGAAGAATATGTAGGTTTTATTTTTGAAACCCTTTCTTTTGTTTTTTGCTTTCTTTTTTAAGGCAAAATATATTTAATATTAAAAATTCAGGAAACGCAGAACAAAGAAAAAAAAACGCATTGCATGACTCCAGTACCCAGAAATTACCACTCGGCATATTTTAGTGTCTTTTCCTCAAAAGGTTTTTTTTTTTTTCTTGCCTGAATAAGAGCTTTTGTTTCTTGTTTATTACACAAGTGTTGTTCTTGTGCGTGAATGGTTTGATGATTTTCTTTTTTTAATGTATCATAAACTGGCCCAGGTGGGGAGAGCGCAGCAGGTGAGAGGCAGGTGAGTGGAAAGGCGTGTGGGGAGGTAGACGCAGCAAAGACAGGGCACAGGGCATCCAGGACACCACAGAGCGTGGCGGACGCATCTGAGAGGCGGGGGGCTCTGAGCGGGAGCTCACCGATGCTTGGCTTCAGGGTCAGGACACCGTGCTGTAAGCCACATACGTGCGAACTCTTTAGCATATGGATGGCAGCTAACAACACGAAATACACCTGGATGGCTTCTGATCGGGGGACGGACGTAGGGCAAAGGTGCCCTACGTATGTTATCCAAGCAGCAGTGCAAGGTGGGGCGGCAGGGGGCACAGAGGGTTCTTCTCACAACATCCACCCGCGGAAGCACGGGCAATCTGAAGGCAGGCAGGTGCAGACTATGAAGAAGGAAGAATATGGACGCGTGACACATGGACATTTTCCGCGGAGCTGTACAGGTATTGTCACCCCAAACTCCAAAAGCAGGAGACTAGCCCAAAGCTTCGGGTTGGAAGGGCTGAAAAGAACACCGAACCGTTTCCGGTTTGGTTTTTAGATTCTCATTTGGGACCAATTTCGGGCAAGAAAGAACCTCCACTACCCTCCTAAGACAAATGGGCATTATACTTAAATAATTTTGCACATTGTTACCACTTCTCATGCATGGGGCAATTTATCCACGTGACCACATCTTGGCACAGAATTCTCGGCTTCCTCCTGAAAGCCGCGGACAGAGGTGGAGGCTGATCGCGACACGGCGAGGCTGGATTTCACAAGTGGCGGGTGTGAAAGCACTCAGGACTGTGGCCCTGGGAATAAGTGATTGCAAACATCGCCATGTGGGTCGTGCCCCTGGTATTAGAATTATTTGTTTCCGTGTCTCATTCCTCTTGTGAATTTCTTGAGCACAAACCATGTGTCGTCTGTCTTCTAAGCACCTGGTACAATAGGACACAGGTGAGCACTTGATAAATGGTTCTTGAATGAAGGCATAAATTGCAAGAAATTGGGTGTGTGTGTGTGTGTGTGTGTGTGTGTGTGTAACCACATGTACATGTATACGTGTATATCTATATATAGTTGTCTACATATGGATAGATGGACATGTGTATATATATATATATTCATGTGTATATATATTCATCTATCAAGTTGTACTTGCCCCTCGTCTGGCTGTACTACCCCCATTCCTGACCTAAGCAGCTTAAGAAAGAGATCTTGGTTACTCATCAGTGCCTCATCCTACTAAACAGGAAGGCCTTGCTTCATGCAGGGGTTGTGAAAGAAATCCCCTGCACGTCGGAATTTCTACACTGAATCCAATTCTAAATGTACTGAAGGAGTCTGTGATTTAATGCATCACTCACCCATATGTTTGCAAGGTGCCTTTTAGAGAAATGGAAATCATCAACCTTAAATTTGTCTGTCTTCAGATCCAGGGTTGACGCTTAAAATTGGGGCACGCCTACCCCTTTCTGCCTCAAACTTCGCTCATCCCCCCGAGCAGTTGGAACAGGGGCTTCCCTTGCTCGCTTGCATAGGGCAGGGGTGGCTTGGTAGAACATAGCATAGGACCCATGTGGGGAGGCTCCTGGGCCCCCAAACATTGGGGTTCCTAGGGTGCATAATAAGAATGAGTGTATCGGGGCTCCTGGGTGGCTCGGTCATTTAGGCGTCCAACTTCGGCTCAGGTCATGATCTCACAGTTTGTGGTTCAAGCCCTACATCGGGCTCTGTGCTGACAGCTCAGAGCCTGGAGCCTGCTTCCGATTCTCTGTCTCCCTCTTTCTCTGCCCCTCCCCGCCTCTTGCTCTCTCTCTCAAAAATAAACATAAAAAAAAAAAAAAAAAAGAATGAGCGTATCATCCGTATCGTATTTAGCACAGAAGTTTTACAAAATAATGCACTAGTTCAACATCTGCTCCATTAAATGTGCCAATAACGTGTAACATTGAAGTCGGGTGTTAGTATAAAGGAAAAAGCTGGGCCGCTCAGAAGGGAGCCGACAACTTTGGGAGCTAATGTTGCTTCAGTGGCAGGCTCTTCGGCTTGGGAATGTGACGCATGTTTTTCTCCAGAGAGAGAGGGAAAGGGAGAGAGTTTGGTCCTCACGGGACCTTCTTACCTGCTTCTGTCACGCGTCTGGCGGAGCTGAGAAATTGTCTGCCAGGGCCGCCATAACAAAATGCCTCAGACTGGGGGGCCTAACCAATGGAAATTTATTTTCTCACAGCTTTGGAGGCTGGAAGTCCAACACCAAAGTGCTGGTTGGTTTGGTTTCTTCTGAGGCCTCTCCTCCTTGGCTTGCAGACGGCCGCCTTCTTGCTGTGTCCTCACGTGGCCGTCTTCCTGTGCACGCGTACTTCTGGCGCCTCTTTGTGGTCCCTCCTCTTCGTAAGGACACCCATCACATTGGACTAGGACTCACCCTGACAGCCTTATTTTAACTTAACGTCCTCAAAGATCCCGTCTCCAAAGGCAGTCGCATGCTAAGGGGTCTGGGGTTATCACTTCAGCATATGAATTTGTAGGGAGGACACGTTTTGGCTCGTAACGCAAGAACATTCTCCACAGCAATGCTGAACCCGGCATCCTCTCCAGCCAATCTAGAGTGTGAGGCCCAGGAGACAGAAACACCTGCCTGCCAGTTCCTTCTTCCCCCATAACAACAAACTGGGCCAATAAGAAAACCTCCTCTTTGCAAAGCCTGCAAAGCCCTTACCCCGGGAGCGGCGCCTTGAGCCTGAAACCTGTCTCTAAGATACACAGTGTCCACCGGGGAGTAAAGCGGCTCCCCTCCCCCATGTAATTAACTCTCCATGCCGAAGCTACTCCCCGGGATGGATCCCCATTGCCTTCTCCCCCCACCCACCTCTGGCCCAGTGAAAAGCAAGTTAGGCGATTATGCAGACCCATGAATTCATAATTCAAAATAAACCCATCAAAACATTTGCTCTTACTTTTAACCCCATTGTACCCCGAGTGGAAATGTTAACACACAACAGCAGAAGAGATAAATATGGCAAACAAAAGTTTTCCCACAGCCTTTAGCCCCTTAAACATTCTAATCCCATCGAGGATATTTATGCCTGGCCAAACACTGCCCCCGGGGGCTGGGCTCCTGCCGGTGGCCCCTCACAGCGCCCGCTGCCTTTGTAGAGACCAGCTGCCCGTTGCTATGGCGATTTGGTTACGGAAGGGCAACGCAGGGCACCTAACCCAAGTGCTTTTTTAACCAAACCGCATGCTTATTAAAAGAAAGGAGAAAGTTTCCATTAAAATATCTGGGCTGATTACATTTGGAAACTTAATAACATGTGTTGACTCAAATAACTCCCATTGAATTGAACCTCAGCAGGACTTAAGAGTTCACCGGGGGAACAAATATCTCTGATGAAACTTGGCATCTTAACCCTGTTTAACATTTTAATTAAGAAGGGAAAATTCGGTGTCATTTGCTTTTCTGCGGTCTCCAGGAGCGGCAGGGGACATGCTTGAGAATTCCTCCAAGAGGGAAGGCGGAAAGAAATACATTAGCTAATTAGGGATGAGGCAAACATCTATATACAAGATATATACGCCACTGCTCGCTTTTCTTGCCCGACTTTTCCACTGCCCCTCTCCTTCTAGACGGGCTCTCTCAGAAGACGATGCATGAACGTGCTTCTTTTTAATGCTGTTAATGGAGAATTAAAGTATTGCTTGAGTCTTTTATTCTACGAAGCTAGAGAAAAGCCGGGACAGGGGCATGCATCTACAGACAGCCCCGCTCTTGGGAAATGCCCAGAATTTGGTAACTTCAGAAAAACTCTTCCCAAGCCCTCCTTTCATAACCATCAAAAACTCATCTTTTTTTTATGAGCATTTCTTTTTTCTAGCCAGGCAGGCACCCTGGGGAAAATTTGTTAGGATGGCCCAGTTAAGTAGAAAATATTATCTTCCCTGTTTTGCAAATGAGCCTGTGAAAGGGGGTTGATTGAAACGGCAGCCAGGCAAAGTTGGGGCGCGGGGACAGTGGTCGGTCTACACCCACCCCGCCTGGCTACTGGATCGTCCCGGTCCTGGAAAAAAAAGCAAATTGAAATAAGCAAGAGTAGGAAAATCAGTTTGGCCAGAGGATGTAGAGAGAGATTTTCAGTGTATTTCCGGCTCCCAAGAGTAGCAGGCAGAGACTTCGCTGTTTTATTTTGTGTCGCTTTCCTCCGCAACACGGAGTCAAACCCGCACCCTGAATTTTTGTTAATTTTAAGCTCCTTCCTCCTTTTGAGGTCCCTTAATATGCAGCCTAGTGCTGTACCCCTGGGACTTTACTTCCTGGGAACCTGCCCTGCCCTGCCTGGTCCGATGTCTCCTGTGGGGCCCCGGGGGAAAGCAATCCCCCCCAACCCCCTCCATCGCGGGGCCCCAAAGGGATGGGGAACAACTGAACTATGTGTTAATTGCGTTAAGGCGCTTTCTCTAATGAAATAGTGGCTTTCTCCATAGCAACGGTGATTAAAAGATGCAGAATGGCGGGTCCTCCAGGGCCCGTCTGTCTGGGAAGTGATTGCCACTTTACAGAACAATTCAGTCCAGATAGAAGTTTATTGTGCACATTCCGCCTAAGCTGACTGCTCAGGTCACACTTCCCAAAGCCACTTTCTCTCCCTCTGAGCGCTATTTTCAGGCTGACTTGGGGGAGGGGACCACGGGATATTTGCCGCCAGGCTGGGGGTGGGGAGTGGTAGCTGGGGGCTGTTTGGAGCTGGGGGTGGGGGAGAAAGAGATCTGACCTGCTCGGGCTCTCCTTCAGAGGATGGGGGAGAAACGAAACCCAAAGTCTGCAGCTTGAATGTAAGTCCATGCTAAAGAAGCCCCAGGCTTCATTAAGCACCTTAAAAAATGCTCATTGAAATGCCCAGAGGGGGTAAGGTGAATTCCCTTTCCATTTTTGTGTCCCTACTAAAGCACACAGCATTCCTCTTTTATACACTAGAGGGTAAGTGATTCTCCAAGTTGGAGGGAGGGGGGCAAATAAACATTATCTGGACTGCAAATGCAGAAGAGGGTGACATAATGGTCCTAACAGATTGCAGGGTCTCAAACGGGCGGCGGGGGCCGGGGGCGGAGGCATCCTTCTCGCTGCTCTCTCTTGCTTCTTTTTTTTTTTTAATTTTTTTTAATATTTATTTATTTCTGAGACAGATGGAGACAGAGCGTGAGCAGGGGAGGGGCAGGGAGAGCAGGAGACACGGAATCCGAAGCGGGCTCCAGGCTCTGAGCTGTCAGCACAGAGCCCGATGCGGGACTCGAACTCACAAACCGTGAGATCATGACCTGAGCCGGCGTCGGTCGCTCAACCGACCGAGCCACCCAGGCGGCCCTCTCTCGCTTCTTTCACACCAGGTTCTGGGTCTCCTCTTGTAGGCAGACCTGAAATGTGAGGCTTAGATCCTCCACTTGTGCCGCTGCCTGAGACCCAGCTCGCACACGCCCTCACCGCCTCTGATGCCCGCATACAGAGGGACCATCAAGCCCGCACTTCAGGGGCCAGTGAACTGAAACTTGCCAGGAGGCCCTCCCGGTAGGAAGAGCACGTTTTGGAACATGAAAAGAAACTAAATAAAACCATGATTTACAAATCCAGACTCAAGCCCGAACACAGCCCCAAATACGTTCTCAACGTACAGTGGAATCAGATTTCAATGTTTCCAAAAGAACGCATAGGTGCTGGAGTCCCCAGGTCGGGGTTAGATTCCCGGCTCTGCCTGACCTCGGCCAAATTACCGAATCCTCAAGTTTCTCCATTTGAGAAAAGGAGATGAGAATTACAGGAGAGAGCTATGTCGAACATTGACTTCTGGCATGCAGCGCGTGTTCAAAATTTATAAGTAAGGATTATTATTATGCAGCGAACTGCCCTGTTACATTTGTATAGCACTCTATGGCTGACCAAGTGCTTCTAGGACCTTTCCTCTTATCATCTCCCTAACGACCCTGGGCTGTTCCAGAAGCCAGGGTTGTGCCTAGCTGGAGTGAGATCAAAGCACTGCACTTTGAGACCGGGCACTGGCAGGTCAAGCAGAAAAGGCCGGTTGCTGGGGACAAAACAGGCGGAGAAATCCAAACTTCCAAACCCAGCCCTGGGAGCTGGGAATGTTCTAGGCTATGGGATACAGGGGTGAACAAGAACAAGGCAGTCCTGCCCTCCTGGGGCTGACAGTTCAGGGCCACGTTGGAGAGGTGG
This sequence comes from Felis catus, assembly GCF_018350175.1. NCBI lineage: Eukaryota > Metazoa > Chordata > Mammalia > Carnivora > Felidae > Felis > Felis catus. Next base: position 77,643,621 of record NC_058378.1, read on the forward strand.
AGGGCGCAGAGGGAGTGCACACCACAGGCAGCTGACCCTGGCCCAAGGAAGGCTTCGTGACTCCGTTTTATTCACAAAATTTTAAAGATAACACACTTAAAGGGCCTCTAAGTGTTTAGATTTCTCTGGGAAATAAAAGTGCTATTTATACTGGCATCGAGTAGAATTATTCACACTTTCAAAAGTGTTTGAAGCAAATTGGAGGAAGGCCACAGATCTAAATATTTATAATGCCAAGAAATCTGTGTGCTTCTGTGATTTGTGTTCGACCTAGGAAATCACTCATTTTAAAAATTATGATTCCCCAAACTTTCTAATCCTAAGGGAAAACTTCAAATTCTAAACAAAAGCTAATACGCAATTTACTTTGGGCAAAAAGCCTTTTAAATGCACTTTGTACCCGGCCCATCATCTGGGTATTTAATACAAATACTCAACATTCCTCAAAGGTATTTACCCAAACAGCTGCAGGGTAATGACCCAAACAGCTCCCAAACAGGAGCATCAGTTACAGATCAGTTACAGAAGACTCCAGGGGTCTGTGGGACTGAGCCGCCCTGACAGCAGACAATCTGTCCTACCCTTGAAGTGTGGGACTTAAATGTGGTCCACGAATCAACAGTTTCTGCCTCACCTAGGAGCCTGTTAGAATGCAACACTCCAACATCCCCCCCCCCCCACCCACCCATGTCTACTCAATCAGAATCTCCATTTTAAAACAAGATCCTGGGGGATTCCTACGATACGAAATTTGGAGACTTTGGAATCACTGCGGCACATCTTTATTTCTCCATCTTTTAGGATACCACCTTCTACATGCAGTCTGTATATATGTTATTTCTCATTACAGACTGCAAGCTTCTTGTATATCTTGCCTACAATAGGTACACAAAACTCTCAGTGAAATGAATGAGCCAACGAACTAATAATGAATGAACGAATGAATGAATGAATGAATGATTTATCACCAAGGGGTACTTGCTAACCTCCCACTGGCCAGACATGGTATTTAGGAGCTTCAAGAAGGATAATAATCACAATGGATTAAAATTCATAAAATATGTTCAAATATGTTAGATATGCTAAAATCTACAAGTTCAGAATATATGTGTGTATTCACACATATACGTATCACGAGGACAGTACAGGAAGGACTTCTAGGGAAACTGTTATAATCTATTTCATGATCTGCATGGGATTTACAGAGGTATATGCTTTATTACAGTTTATTAAGTTATTTTTTTAAAAGATGCATGGGAATCATGCTGAGGTGCCATGATTGTGACCCTGTGGCTGTGCTACCAATGAAAAGGACACCAAATTGGCCACATCCCCTTAACCAGTCTCAACCCAGAATTAAGAAGAAAGTTTAGACACGCTTATATATAAGCTATTTTTTAATTTCTCCGGCTAAATTGTTGAAATAGTTCTATTTCCACTTCATTGGAATTAAGTATATTTATAACCTAAATTTTATATGTTGAGTCAAAAGTAGAGATTTCCCCCAAATTGTATAGATTGTCCTCATCAGTCTTGTCTCCCAGTGTTTGTTTATGAGACTTCTTTTTTTCTAAAACAGTACAAACCTTGGATGTCAAGGTTTTAATCTTTGACAGTGTGATACTACAAAGAAATTGCCTTTCTTCAGTTATTGTTCAGTTCAATCATCTTCATATGTCCTTAAACTGTACTAGTCATTTGTTATTTCATTGTAATCTGCGGTTTGTTTTTTTCTTTTTTTTTCATTTCCCTTGGAATATTAGTGTTTTTGTTACTGGTTCCTAAGAGATCTTTTATGACTAAGGATGTTAACCATTTGCCACGCATTGCAAATGAAATACCATGTTTTTTCCCCCAAATTTTACGATGATATTTTACTTTTTGGTTGTACAGAAGCTGTGTATTGAAATATAATAATGTTGTGCTTCACACCTTTTGTGTTTTGTGTTTGTACTTAAGACACGTTTGGGGGCGCCTGGGTGGCTCAGTCGGTTGAGCGTCCGACTTCAGCTCAGGTCATGATCTCACACTCCATGAGTTCGAGCCCTGCATCGGGCTCTGTGCTGACAGTTCAGAACCTGGAGCCTGCTTTGGATTCTGTATCTCCTTCTCTCTCTGCCCCTCCCCTGCTCGTGCTCTGTCTCTCTCTCTCAAAAAAATAAACATTAAAAAAATTTTTTAAAAGATAAATAAAGGCTATTTCCAGTTTCTGCAGCCTCAAACCACAATTATTGCAAATTCATGTGTGCACCTCCAGAAAATAATTTATGCAAATATGTATGTGTAGTATATCCATAAGTATATATGAATAGTCCTCAGAATATTTTTACATAAATTATATATTGTATACAGATCGGTCTTTATCTTGCATTTATCAATGATATATTTGGGGAAGATTTCTATTTTAGCACATATAGCTATGCTTCATTCTTTTCTCTTTTTTTCTTTTTAAGTTTATTTATTTATTTTGAGAGAGAGCAAGTGGGGGAGGGGCAGAGAGAGAGGGAGAGAGAGAATCCCATGCGGGCTCCATGCTGTCACTACAGAGCCCGATGCGGGGTTTGAGCCCACGAACCGTGAGGGCATGACCTGAGCCGAAATCAAGAGGTGGACACTTACAAGGATGGGGCTGAGTTGAATAAGCAACTGACTCTTGATTTCGGCTCAGGGCACGATCTCCTGGTTCGTGAGTCTGAGCCCCGCCTCAGGCTCTGCGCTGACAGCCTGGAGCCTGCTTGGGATTCTGTCTCTCCTGATCATGCTGTCTCTCTAAATGAATAAATAAATAAATAAACATTCAAAAATAAAAAGAGCTGGACACTTGACCAACTGAGCCACCCAGACACCCCGGTACTTCATTCTTTTTAATGGTTGAGTATTTTATCATACATCTGTTCCATGATTTATTTAACTATCCTTTATTGGTACCATTTAGGTTTCTTGCCGTGTTGTGCTACCACAGACATCTGAAGTGAGCATCCTGGCACGGAGACCGTTGTGGGCCTTCCAAGTATGTCCATAGGGTGGATTTCTTAGCAATGAAATTGCTACGTGAAAGGATATGTGCTTTTTGCATTTTGAGAGACGTTGTCAAAATGGCCTCTCCACTTTCACAAAGTTTTACGCTCCCCACAACAATGGACTTACTGCCTATTTTCCCATATTATTCATAGCACAGGTTATTACTATATACTTGCATTCTTGACAGTTTTGCAAGAGAAAACTCATGCATCACTGATGGCTTGACTTGCGTTTCTTCCAGTGGGGGGTGAAGTTGTTTATTAATCACGTGCTTATTGGTAACTCTAATTTTCTTCTGTGACCTAAACATTCAAGTTGTTTGTACATTGTTTTTTTCTTATGAGACTTATCACACTTCCTCTTAAGGGGATCAGAAACCTAGATTTCTGACCTCAAGGATGCCTTTCGTATTGCCAGAAGGATTAATTTCATATGGCATACGATTAGCTTCTCTATTTTAAAATCTGATCACTCTGAAGGGTTTACCCTTAGACAGTGTGGTCAGATAACATAAGAGAGAACTGGTCACGATACTCCCTTACCATCTTTATTATTGTTTCTGACATCTATTTAGCCATGATAAAATTTAACCTAATTCCTAATAATTTTGTCATTATGCAAATTATTTGGATTTAAGCTCCCCCCTCCCCAGTTCCAGCAAAAGGCAAACACATGAACACACCTCACCACCTTGCCCATTAAATAAAAACATGAAAACATATCATAAGCATACCACACCAATTTCCCCATCTGTAATAGAAGAGGGTTGAACTAGATGTTCCCTGAATTTGCAGGTCTTTTTAGATCCAAAATTCCGTGAGGCTGTGCCCACAAACCAGGAGCTCAAACAGAATTAGTTTAGGCCTAAAACGAGGCCAGGTTATGCAGAAAGAGAATAATATCTAGCATGAAAAGGTGACCAAAGATTCCTTTAACTAGTCTTTTGGCAACGGGACGTATAAAGATACTTGCAGACCAACCCTATCTAGACTTCACAGCTTCCAAAACCTTCTTCGCAACCGTGGACGAGGCTACTCAAAGTCCACTGAATCCCTCCTTTGTTGGCTGAATCCTCAGTGAGATCCTAATTCCCTGTGCACATGCAATTAATTGTCCCAAATACAAACTGAGAGTCGAAGACAGTCAAGCAAATCCCTACATCGTGTGCTCCTCAACTGAAAACCCATTTCAGTAAGCATATTGCTGGCAAGAGTGTTAGCATTATTATTCTGAGACTGGCGGGGCTGTTGTGGGATAAAATCAATGAGTAATTATGTTGGTATCATTGGGAACCGGGATTCTTCGACATGGAGAAAAGAGATGTATGGAGGTAGATATGAGATTGGTCTGGTTAAATAAGATATTTCGAGTCCTAGGGGTGCCTGGGGGGCTCAATCGGTCAAGCGTGTGACTCTTGATTTCAGCTCAGGTCATGATCTTACAGTTCATGGGTTCAGCTAGGGATTCTCTCTCCCTTTCTCTCTGCCCTTCCCCCACTCACGCTATCTCTGTCTCTCTCAAAAGTATATTAATTAATTTTTAAAAAGAGATACAGAATCCTAAATGTGGATTGGAAATATTAAGAACCCATCCAATTTTTTTTTTAATCATTTGCTAGGTTTGTCCCTTGAAAAGGCCTAAAGGGACTCCCAGCCCAGTAGCAGTGAATGTCCTTAGTACTAAGAAACTTCAGGACTCATAGTTACGTGGCTTGATCCCAAAGTGCTCCCAGAAGTCAGAACAACCTGCCATCCCAAAAGGCACAGAAGCTTTCAAAGACTTTTGGGATTCTGTCAAAAGGCCACAACAACAAATTTGAAAAGGCACCCATGGCACAAAGATAGGATAATTCATTGAGCAATCACTTACGAACAATAACCATAATGGATTAAGACCCACCAACCCTGCTTAAATCCACAAATTCATAGGATATTTTAAAACACACTGATTGGTTATCTTCGGAATATGCTAGGAAACCAACTCTTTATTTCAAAAGTTGCTACATAGCAAGCATGAAGCACTTAGCCTAGCTTTTCTCTATGAACTGTGCTTTGGGGTCAAATAGTTGATGAGGTAAGTTATCTTTATAGGTAAAAAATGAAGATGAAAAGATAAAATTAGACTAGCACCATTTTCAACCCCTAACCAAATGGATCTGGGCAATAATCACTAATGGCTGCTAATACCAAAAAAGAGAAACAACCAGATGTATTTTTTAAATGTTTATTTATTTATTTCTGAGAGAGAGCGCATGAGTGGGGTAGGGGCAGAGAGAGAGGGAGAGAGAATTCTAGGCAGGCTTAGTGTTGTCAGCACAGAACCCAATGTGGGGCTTGATCTCATGAACTGTGAGATCATGACCTGGCTGAAATCAAGAGTCAGATGCCTAACTGACTGAGCTACCCAGGTGCCCCCCAGTCATTTTTTTTTAACTCTTACTAGGAGAATACACCGTTACCTATGAAGGAGTCTTATTAAAAAACTCAAACCTGGATTTCATTAAGTCTTGAGATGGAATCAGCAATTGACAAAAGGTACAGGGGAAAGAGGAACATGTTCAGTGACACCACAGGGACATGCCCAACAAAATCTGGACTTTGAGAAACTCTGCGGGACAAGTAACCAAGTTTCTTCAACAAGTAATTTCCAAGGTTGGTAGGGGGGTGTGCAGAGGTGACTCATAGATGAAAACAAACTTAAGAGATGTGATTAACTGATTGCAATGAGTGGACCTAATTTGGATCCCAATTTGAACAATTAGTAAAACATTTTATAAGATAATTGAGGAAGGGTTAACGTGGAACCCTTCCAGGTCAGTCACTGATGTGGAAGAATTATTGATGATTACAAAAATAGAGCTGTGATAAGGAATGCTAGTGGTTTATGGTTAAATATGAACATACATCTTTTAAACGTATACCCTGTACTGATGGAATGACATCAGAGTTTTATTCAAAATAATTCAGGATGTGGGGCGCCTGGGTGGCTCAGTTGGTTAAGTGTCCAACTCTTGATTTTGGCTCAGGTCATGATCTCATGGTTTGTGGGATCGAGCTCCCAGTTGGACTCCATGCTGACTGTACAGAGCCTGCTTAGAATTCTTTCTCTTTCCCTCTCTCTGCTCCTCCCTGACCTGTGCAGGTGCACATACTCTCTCTCTCAAAATAAATAGACTTTGAAAAAAATTCAGGATTGGGAGGGTAAGGGGGAATAGACAAAATACATGAGATGATTATTGTGGAGGCTGTATGGTAAGTATATGGAGGGTCATTATATTATTCTAATTTGTATATTTGAAATCTTCCACAATGAAAAATTTATCTTTTTTTTAGTAGAATTACCTGCAATTCCAAGGGTGCTGGTCTCTACTTTCTGATCTGACATTGGACACCCTGAATAAGCCCACTGGACCCTCTTAATAATCCCAGTAAATGAATAACATATGAAACATAACAACCTCGTGAGATTGACATTCCTCATGAGGTCCATGGGAGGGACTATTGCTGTTCTCTCTTATACAATAGCCTCTTTGACCTAAAGAAATACACCCTGACCAAAGATACCCTGAAAAGGACCTCCCTATACACACACACACACACACACACACACACACACACACCCTTAAGACAGGGGTGGAGAAGTGTCATTATAATTAATGACAGTTCTAGAAGTCCAACTCCCTCCTTTCCATCATTATACTCTGAAAGCTCAACCTTTCCTCCTCTGGGAGTCTTCATTCCTGGAGAAATGAGTGTATGTTGCATAGGGCAAGAGCCCAGACAATACTTTCAAGGGATTGAATCCAGCCTTCAACTGGGATATGAAGACAAGGTCAGGCAGCTCATGCAACCAGCATCAGAGAGCATCTCCCCCTTGGCCTGTGGACTTTTCCTCTGACCGTTTCTCTACTCTTGCTTATTACCATTGGGTTACTTATGAATTGCTTTGTTAACCCTATAGAGAGATGGTGCAACAGTGACTTTAGTCCATAAACGAGACATGGCCCCTATTGCAAAATGTTTGCATCGTAACCATCCCATTCCGCAGAGGGACACCTTCTTGATGACTGTAGCCTGTGAAGCTGTACGTTTAAAATTTTTTTTTTCAATGTTTATTTATTTTTGGGGGGACAGAGAGAGACAGAGCATGAACGGGGGAGGGGCAGAGAGAGAAGGAGACACAGAATCGGACACAGGCTCCAGGCTCTGAGCCATCAGCCCAGAGCCTGACGCAGGGCTCGAACTCACGGACCGCGAGATCGTGACCTGGCTGAAGTCGGACGCTTAACCGACTGCGCCACCCAGGCGCCCCGAAGCTGTACCTTTTAAATAACTTGCAACATAGAATCAAAAGGACGTTCTCTTTTGTTGCAGCCTCTTTTCAATTATTATAGGGTAATATTCTTATTACTTATTATTATATATTTATATTATATATTATATATTATACTGATATTATTATCAGTAATATAAAGGCATATAAATTCATTTTGTTTTAAAGGGTAAATTATAATTGCCTCACATGGGCTGGAAACAAGTTAAGTGTTCTCCAGTTCTTTGTAATCACCAACTTTGTTTTCTACTGGAAAGTGGGAAAGAGTGTGGAAGGTTGACTTGTTTCCTTGGTGGTCAAAAGTGAATGAGTCCCTGCTGCCTAAATGCACTCAGTGAGCAGTTCTAGACTGGAAGGAAAAAAAAAAGATCTACAGAAGACATTATTGGAGAAATCCCCCACATTAGATCTACTGTAAATAATTCTTGTGCTAATGTTTAATTTCTTGAGCGTGATCATTGTACTATGACCCTATGAGACAGAGAGAAAGAGAAAGAAAAAGAGAAAGGCAAAGTATTAATAATGAGGAATCCGCGTAAAAGATTTGCAATGGGGGGCGCCTGGGTGGCCCAGTCGGTTACGTGTCTGACTTCAGCTCAGGTCATGATTTCACGGTTCGTGAGTTCGAGCCCCACGTGGGGCTCTGTGCTGACGGCTCAGAGCCTGGAGCCTGCTTCGGATTCTGTGTCTCCCTCTCTCTGTGCTCTTCCCCTGCTCCTGCTCGGTCTCTCAAAAATAAATAAACTTTAAAAAAAAAATTTTTTTTAAAGATTTCCAATGGTTCTTTGCACTGTTCTTACAAATTTTCCACCAGCTTGAAATTACTTAAAAATACAACATTTTAAGTCATGATGAGGAATCTGAGACCCAGGCCCACTGGCACCAGAACCAGGACTTCCCATGGTGGCCCGGCGCTGTGCCGTGCCCTGTGAGCAAGGCGGTGTGTGATTCCAAGCAGAGAGGGGAACAGGCAGCCAAGGAAGAAGTGATTCCTTCTAAAGGGCAGGAGATGAACGGAGTCAAAAGCGAGAGCCGTCAGCACTCTCTTAGGCCAGATGGCTAGGGACCTTTATTACCAAAACAAAATAACAGCTATCAGAGCAAAACAAATATTCTGTATGGTTTAATCTTTATTTTTACAGGATTTGGCAGGAGCCATAAGGTCTGGAATGGTGGGCCATTTGGAGAACTCTGTATTTATTAAAATGATCTGGAAACTGCCTCTTATTATTCTTTGTCTTCCTTTGAAACAGGAGTGGAAAATCTCCCGATAAATGGGCAGCCCGCGGTCCAGATTTGTGTCACTAACTACTCGCATATCCTTTTATGCGCCAACACCAAAAGGTACTCCTATAATTCACCTTCTTGAGACCCTAGGTTCTCAGCTACCTAAACTTGCTAGAACTCTTGTGCCAAGTACAGCACATGGACCCTGGGGCATGCCAACGACAGGTTTCAACTGGAAAGCATCATCTAAAAGAATCTTACAAATACTGTAAATTTACTACATGGGATCTAATTCATCCTTCTTAGAAGAGAGATGGAGTTTCTAACCTTAGAGTTCACGTTTTGTTATTCTACAAGTTCCACATAGTTTACAAAGTTAACTTCTTCTGCCAAATACTGAAATTCATCTTCGTGAAACACTGCGACAAACAACGAGGTTGCTATATCATAATGTAAACTTAATTTAAAATTGTTTTAGGGGCGCCCGGGGGGCTCAGTCGGTTGAGCATCCGACTTCAGCTCAGGTCATGATCTCACAGTTCATGAGTTCGAGCTCCGCGTCAGGCTCTGTGCTGACATCTCGGAGCCTGGAGCCTGCTTCGGATTCAGTGTCTCCCTCTCTCTATGCCCCTCCCCCGCTCACACTCTGTCTGTGTCTCTCTCTCACAAGTAAATAAACATTAAAAATAAAATAAAATAAAATAAAATAAAATAAAATAAAATAAAATAAAATAAAATAAAATAAAATAAAATAGTTCTGGGACGCCTGGGTGGCTCAGTTCATTGGGCATCTGAATTGTGATTTCAGCTCAGGTCATGATCTCAGGGTTGTGGGATCGAGCCCCATGTTTGAGCTAACAGCACGGAACCTGCTTGGGATTCTACCTCTCTGCCCCTCCCCTCCCTGTGCATGTACTCTCTCTCTCTCAAAATAAATAAATAAACATTAAAAAATATATTTAAAAAATTTAACTGTTAAAATACACATAACAAAACCTACTATCTTATCCATTTAAAATGTACGGTTCAGGGCGCCTGGGTGGCTCAGTCATTAAGCATCTGAGTTTAGCTCAGGTCATGAGCTCACTTTTTTTTTTCTTTAATATAATTTATTGCCTTTACCTCACAGTTCTTGAGTTCGAGCCCCACATTGGGTGAGCTTGGGCCTCACATTGGGTGAACACAAGCCCTGCTTTGGATGAGCCCCACTTCTCTCTCTCTCTCTTCCTCTATCCCTCCTGGGATTCTCTCTCTCTCTGCCCCTCACTCACTTGCGCCTTCTCTCTCTCTCAAAAATAAATACAATACAATTCAATATAATATCATATACAGATCAGTAGTGTTACATATATTCACACTGTTAGGCAACCAATATCCAGGACTTTCTCATCTTGCAAAACTGAAACTCTGTACCCACGAAATAACAACTCCCCATGCGCTTTCCCCAGCCCCTGGCAACCACCATTCTTCTCCCTGTCTCCATGAACTTGACTCCTCTCGATATAACCGTGGAGTCACTCAGTATTTGGCTTTTTGTGACTCCCTTGTTCCGCTTAGCATAATGTCCTCAAGTTCCATCTATGTTGCAGCAGGTGTCAGAACGCACTTGCTTCTTAACACCGAATGGTACTCCATTGTATGTATTTACATTTTGCTCATCCATTCTTCCATGAACAGATGCCTGGGCTGTCCTCGCCCTCTGGCCGTTGTGAATAACGTTACCGTGAACGCAGATGGACAAATCTCTCTGTGAGATCCTGTTTTCAATTCTTTTGTATATATACCCACAAGTGCAACTGTTAGATTATATGGCAACCCTCTTTCTAATTTTTTGAGGAATCACCTTATTTTCATAGAAGCTGCACCGTTGTTACATTCCCACCAACGGTGCGCAAGGGCTTGCAACTTCCCCACGTCCTCATCAAGCTTGTTCCGTTCTGATTTTTCTATAATTAGCCATCCTACGGAGGGTGAGGTTAAACTTTTACCTTTAGTATTCAATTATGCAATGAAAGCCTGGCCCAAAGAAATATCAGGAACCAGCCAAAAGGCATGGAACGCATTATCTTTTTTTTTTTAAGAGTTTATATAATTTCTACACCCAACGTGGGGCTTGAACTTACACCCCCAAGATCAAGAGTCGCACGCTCCGCCAACTAAACCAGCCAGGTGGCCCTACCTTAGCTTATTTTAAGAAGGAATGTCCTTTGCCAGTTATCTAACAAGACATCGCTGCATTGGAGAAAAGACTGAAGCTAGCAAGCCCATGAGGAGCCTACTGGAGTAGCAGAGCTGAGAGCAAACAGGTGGCGATCTTTGCCAGCCTCAGGGTAACAAAAGGATCGAGATGCTAGAACCACATTGGAGATGAGATGGATAGGGCTTTTCAGGTGACTCTAGGCTGGACACAAAAGAGAGGAGTCCATGATAGCACCAAGGCTGCAAGGTGGGTGACCTGGGGAATTAATGGCATTCCTAGACCAAGAGTAAAGGACCAGGAGCAGGTGGGGAGCACCCAGCTGCAGGGAAGCAGCTCAGGAATGAAGGTGTCAGCGAGAGGAAGTGCGAGCAGAGGGAAGAACGTGGCAGGTGACCCCACGAGGACACCCTTGGAGGAGGGAAGCCGAAATCACAGGGCGTTACTAGAACAAAGGAATTTTTATTAATCTGTCCCGCGTAGGGTTGTGCTGCCAACTATTTCACCTTGAGCAGAGCCAGAAACCCTCCCCAGCTTTGGCTGCAGCGGTCCAGCGAAGGCATCTGGAAGAACAGGCGGAGTGCTGGGCCTGCTGATAAGCAGCTCCCAGCCCCCTGGCTGCAGCCTGCGTGGGGACCCTCAGCAAATCCTTTTTCGAAATGAAATCCACGGGGGGCGGGGGGGGCCAGTGCTCCTAAAAAAGCAAAGGGAGTCTCTTGCTACCGCCAGCGGGTCGGTGGTACCTCCTTACTGGGGGTGTGGGCGAGGCCCAGCGCTCTCTCCACCAGCAGGGCAATGAGGGCCAGTCATGGAGGGGAAAGGTAAGAACATCTGAAGTACATTCTTCAAGCTGGAAACGCACGCTACCTTACTTCGATACATACATGTTGTCAACAGGATAAGGGGCCAGCCGATCCCCCAGGGAATGTAATTTGGCGGTACAGTCAGTGTTTTTCAGCCACCGCAGCAAGTTGAAAGAACATGGTGTGCAGAAATGGTTGATGTCCTAGCATTCTGCCTTCTATAGAACCAGCAACAAGTTGACATTTCAACAACAGTAACTACCCTTGGCCTATCACACGTAATGAATTTTTGCAGAATGTGGGCGCGCGTCTGCGGGTCTATGTGGGCTTGCGTGCAAGCTAGACACATTTGGTTTTCATTGTCCTTGACGGACTCGAGGAGTGAAAGCTCTCTCTCCCCTGGGGAGCACGTGTGGGTCACCCCATACATTTTTCCAAGCCCAGCATGTGGTTTCCGTCACATGTCCCTTAGTAATGTCCGTGGGAGCGGTGTGGGGGTCTGGGAACGTGTGGCCCCACAACTCCCTGAGGAAAGGGGGCCTTAGTGCCAGATTTAGTAGCCAGGGCAACACGTAACAAGGTGTCTTATTCCCGAGCAGGTCCGCGTGGTTCTGATGTCAGTGGCTGACTAGATTACCCGTGCCCCCGGTATCAGGACCTTGCCTATAGATATGTGTTTAATGGCGACACCATAAAGAGGTGGGCTGAGGACAGGGGAGAGCAGATGGGCCCTCCTGGTGGGCAGAAAGCAGGGAGAGACTCAGAATGTCCAACATCAGCCTCTTCCAAACCAGCAAAGGGACAGTCAGGGCTCCGTCAGGACAAAAGTCAGCACACACCTAAGAAAGGGGTCGGTGGGGATTTTCCTGTTTTGTTCTTACCAAGGGGAGGAACAAAACCAAAGCCACATTTAAATAAGATGAATATTTGCTTTTTTTAAAAAATCATTTGAGGGGCACCTGGGTGGTTCAGTTGGTTGATCGTCCGACTTCAGCTCGGGTCATGATCTCGCGGTTTGTGGGTTCGAGCCCCGCGTCGGGCTCTGTGCTGACAGCTCAGAGCCTGGAGCCCGCTTCGGGTTCTGTGTCTCCCTCTCTCTCTGCCCCTCCCCTGCTCACACTCTGTCTCTCACTCTCAAAAATAAATAAACATTAAAAAAATTAAACATCATTTGAGACATGTCCCAGTCACCTTATGTTTCCATACTTCTAAAGAAAGAAAATATGGGCTACAATGGATATTCTCAAAGAAAAATATGGAGTGACCTTAGCTGAGAAGGCCTAGAATATTAAGGCCAGGGATATGTAGAATCTCACAATTTCCTTGGCCCTTCCTCATTTTTATCTTCTTTTTTCCTCTGGTAAAGCCTATTTAATCGTTCAGAAAGTGTTCACCGAGAGCCCAGTAGGGGCTGTCCTGGGCCCGACAATGGAGCAGCGGGCAAGCCAGAGCCGACCTCTTCTCCCAGAGCTGCCAGTCCTCTGGGGAGACAGACAGACAGACAGACAGACAGCAAGACGAACAGGAAACGTGGTCGGTAGGGAGCAGGCCTAACACAAGAATGCAACAACGTTCTAACGGTTGTGTTGGGTGCTAACTTTGAATAGAGGAGACAGAGGCCTCGAGGGGAAACAGGCGGAGCCAGATCAAGGAGAACAGCATTGTGGGCAGGAGGGGCCGCTGGGACCCAGCACAGCGAGGGGGGTGCCTTGTTCCTTCTCAGGCCAGGTCTGGAGAGGGTAGGACGCCTGGCCAAGTCCACAGGTGCTTGGCGTCAGGGGCAGGGTGAGGACTAGGTCTCCCCCTAGTCCCCTGCTCTCCTCCTCGGCCCCACAGACACACGTTTTCCTTTTACCATCGAGTCAATTACCTTAGCCCTGCCTCCTTTCTTACCTCCGCGGACGCCCCACGCCGTCCTTCCAGCTACAGTTGCCATCTTCCCGGATCACACGTCCTGCTTGGGTCAACAACAGGTCCCTCTAGCCCCTCACAATCAAAAGGCGGCTCTCTCTTGTGGCCTCTTCACCCAAGAACACACCGGTCGCCGTCCAGGGGTCCGACCACAGCGGCGACGGCCCGCGGTCACGGTGGCCGCTCACCCCAGGAAGAGGAGGGCTGCAGGGAGCGTGGCTCGGGCCACACGGGAGGGGCAGTGGGGGCGGGGCGCAGAAGAAAGCGCTTCCCCTCTCTCACGGCCACGGCTGACACCTGTTCATCGGTGGGCCCAGAACTCTGACCACGCGCCCCAGCAGCAAAGGCTTCTGAGCGTCATAGCGGACGCTGCCCGGCGCCCGGACCCCAGCGGCTCACCCTACCGGGTTGCTGGGGCGCTGCCGCGGAAACCATCCGGCCCGCGAGGTGACGGTCCCCACGGTCCCCACCCGGCCTGGGCCCCCACCTCAGCTGAGCCCAGGCCTGCTCAGCCCCTTCCCGGGTGCAGCTCTGCTTCCTCCCTCCCCTGCTCCTCAGAGAACACCCTGGATACACCCCCTACCCAACGACCCCCTGTCGGGCTGTGTCCAGGGGAAATCTGACCCAAAACAAGCCTGTTTACCTCTCCAACACACATGGTTATTTACTTACGGATTAAATCCACGTGCAACGCTCGGATTTTCCTCTTCTGGGGACCTTCCTCTTCTGTTTCTTTCTTCTTCCTCTTCTTCTTTTTTAATGTTTATTTATTTTTGAGAGAATGCAAGCAGGGGAGGGGCCGAGAGAGAAGGGAACAGAGGATCCAAAGCAGGCTCTGTGCGGACAGCAGTGAGCTCTCTGTGGGGGCTCGAACTCATGAACCGTGAGATCATGACCTGAGCTGATGTTGGGCGCTCAACCGACTGAGCACCTCCCTCCCCCGCCAGGTGCCCTGGCCTTTCTGTGCGGCCTCCCCACTGGGTGTTCCCTACGGGGGAGGCTTAGGATTCCAGAACGGTCCATCCCAGGTGTCCAGGTGAAAACAACAAACCAATTTAGCCGATGGTAAGAAATCAGCTGGCTTCTCGATTTTGCGGTGGGCGTGCTCTGCTTGTATCCTGGGAGATCAGGAGGTGGCCTCTCCTCTCTGGCTGGGACACTGTTCCTTCCAGCCACGGCTACTCCCCACTGCCATCCAGAGGGGTTCCCCAGTCGGGGAGGAGGGGCGCCTGGGTGGCTCGGTCCATTAAGCGTCTGACGCTTGGTTCCGGTTGAAGTCACGATCTCACAGTTCGTGAGTTCAAGCCCCACGTCGGGCTCTGTGCTGGCAGTGCGGAGCCTGCTTGGGAGTCTCCCTCTTTGCCCCTCCCCCACTCGCTCTCTCTCTCTCAGAATAAAGAAACTTTTAAAAAACCAAGCAAAGTGGTTCTGGGCTGCCGGAGAGAAGGAGCCCCGCACACGCGGCCAGAGTCCACGCCCGACCCCCAGGGGGTGCTGTACTAGGCCTTCCAGCTAAGCACCCATGATTTCCTTTCAGATTCTTTATATTTCAGCCAAATGAAACTGCACACTGCCCCCAAAGTATTTCGGCCTCCACTTGGGGGCTTTATTCCATTCCTTCTGCCAGGAACCCTGACCCTCCTTTCTGAAAATCGACTGTAGGTCAAAGATCAACTCCCTCAAGAAACCGCTTTGACTGCCTTCAGCCACATGCAAGCTTTTCCTCCCCAGGGTGTCCATAGGATTTCATCTGTGCCCTCAGAGCGGTTCTCATCCCATCTCATGGGTTCGGGTCTCCCCTCCGGGACTGCGGCCTCCGAAAGGGCAAAGGCCACACCTGTTCCATCTCGGATCCTTAGTAACTCCGCGTGTCCTTGTGTTCGTGGTTTCATTCGCTCAACACGCTGCTTCCAGAGGCCGTCCCCGAACACCCTAGGCAAAGTGGTCTCTCGGGCTGCCGAACACAACCCAGCGTTTTGCCTCTCTGCTTACTGTAAATTGTCTCTCCAGAGAAGGTGATTCCAAGAAGACAGGGGCTCGGAGTTGTTCACCTCTGTGGCTCACACTATACTCGGGACAGGACAGGCGCTCAGACAGCCGTCGGGTGAATAAATCAACCAAAAGATGAATGCATGAAGCCTGTGTGCGTGGCCTGGATGTTGCAGAGAGCTTTCTGAGAGTAAGCAGGTTGAGAGCCCCAGGCCTCCGGGAGAGATATGGGTCTGCAGCCCCGGGTGTGCTGGGTCAACACGAGGGCTGTCTGCCCTGGAACCACCCCTCCCTGCCAGCCAGTTGTAACGGGCACGTTCTGCCAGTGGGCGACGCGCGGTTCTCCGCGAATGTCCTGTGTCCTCATCGCTCGAAGCCGGTCACAATCCACATGCGCTGAGCAGCGCAGCTCACGGAGTTGGGCCAGTTCTTGCGCCCTCGTGAGCCTCAAGGAGAAGCAGCGGCCGCAGAAAATTTAGGAGGAGTTAACAGAGGTTAAGACCAAGTGAAAGAAATGGCCGCGAAGTAGGCCTCATTAAGGCTCAGCCTCACTTCGGCACCTCGGGCTCAAGGAATCCGCTGGCCTGGGAGGTCCCGAGGGAAAGGGAGGCTGTACCACCCGTGCACTTGGGGGCCGGGGAGGGCTCTCTTCTGCACTTGCAGTGGGTCATTTGCAAGGGTTTTCTCCTCCTTTCAGGACCTCAGTGGGTGCAGGAGGACTGATCCCCCGGAGCAGAGCGTGTCCGCATGTGTAAGAGTGCCTTTGTGTCCCCTGTAAGAATGTCTTACCATATGCGAAATGAATTAAGAGGAAAAGTCCAAATTAAATAGGGATTACCCTGATCCCCTTTAAGAATTTTCAACTCATATTGGTGCATTTTTTTTTTCTTTTTTTGGTACGAGAGCACTAAAGCAAAACAGGCCTGCCCTCAAGTACCGGGGTCCACATACCCATTAGGCCAGGAATTCATTATGCGAAACAGCCAAATGTCCCCAGACGATGGCTCTCTGCACGCGTCCCCGCTTGCTTGCCGAGGCACCTCAGCCCTCACACACGGGGTCCTTTATTCCTTTTTCTCTGTTCCTTTGGCAGCAGGTGACCATGAAGGTACCTGTCGAGGCACAAATATCCACACAAGCATAATCTTCACCTCTGGTAACATCCGAAGCGATTCACGACCGTGTTCACCCCCCCACCCCTCTGTGAATATACAAGCAGCCAGAACAATGGATGCGTTTCCTACAGATAATCCTTGGCCCGTTAACAAGCAAGCCGACTGGCACCCTTCTAAGGTCACGAAGAAAAACTCCTCATTTATGTACATCAAATTTACAACTCTTCTTTATGGGCATTTCCGTTGTTCTTAATGTGTTAAGAGCCTGCGAAGTTCGATAGATCCCACTGTGGGCTCACTTCTCGGGAATGCTGTCTGAACATTTCCACCGAGTGCTGTGAAACTGACCCCGAGGAGCGGACCAGACCCGTCCTGGCGTCCTGGGAGCTGGGTCTCAGCACCCACATGACCCAAAGCACACTTTCTCTAGGGAGGTTTCTCGAATGAACCCAGTCTCTGGCCGGCTTTCCGAGAGCAACGTGCATCATTTCCATGGCCCGCCTTGCGTTTAGTTTCTTGGTTGTCTCCAGCCTTAAGAAAGAACTGCCAGACGAGGAAGGACTTCGGATATTGCAGACCAGGCACTCATTGGGAGGCGGCATCTGGTCTGGACCTTGCAGATTTGAGTGTCAGCCGCTGGAGGAGATTGGGCAAGATGCATGAGGGGACAGACCCAATGGAGGTCAAGAAACAGGCAAAAGATTGCTGAGAGTAGGGTTTATGGGAGGCAGATGTAGCCAAAAAAAACAAGGTTGAAAAATATGTTGGGCATGCCAATGGGGTGCACATCAGTCAGATGTGTGTTGGGCCCATGAACTGGCTGGGAAGGCTGGCAGGCTATTGCAATGATCCTGGTAAAAGGGACCAGGGCCTGCAGTAGCCCACTGAGACTGCAGACACGGGGGAAAATGCAGGTGAGACTGGGATGCTGAGTCAGGCCTGGCAATCACGTAGCTAAGTCACCAATCATACAAATGCTGAGGATGTGCGATTTCCCCTTCCTGATTGCTTTCGGCGCAGAAAGAAGACTTAATTCAAAGACCACCCAAACCTGAAAAAAAAAAAATCAAGGATATGGGAAGTAGGAAATGCAATTTATATCAAAAACATTGGCCCAAATGAACCAAAGGAAAAGTTCACTTTCCCCTCTCTAGACGGGAGGGGAGAAAAAGGGCAAGGAAGTTTCTTTCTGCCCCCTGGTGGCTTTCGGGAAAATTGAACGGAAAGGGCAGAAAGAAGAGGGGACCAGTTTGTCCAACTCGTGTCCAATGTCAACTGAGCAAACAGCACTCCAACCACAGCGAAGGCGTTTCAGGCATCCTGACATCTCAGACCTTCTGCCTGAGGTTGGCGAGCAGAGGTCGGGCCACCGCCCGTGTCGTCTGCTGAGCGTGAGCGGGTGGCTGTGCGCAGCGCCCAGCGGGACAGGGGAGGCGGCCGCTGAGATTCCAACTCCGCTTCCATCGGGCTTCCCCTGAGCCGTTGCTAGAACGTGATCTGTGAGCAGAGCGGCTCTGACAATGCTCAGGAAACAGCTCCACTGGCCGCCGTGTCGAATCGCATTGGCCCAGGGGCTGGGCACACAGCTCTGCACATAACAGAATGCAGTTTTAATTAGATCAGGGATTTTCGGTTTGGGGTGGGTTTTGTTGTTGTTGTTGATGGTGGTGGTGGTGGTGGTGGTGGTGGTAAAATCTGCAAATCTATTTCAACTTTCATCTTTCTAGATCGCCTTTTGTTCCCCGCGAAAGGCAGCGTTCCACGGTCCTGCGTAACATCACTCCTTTTCCACTCGAAAAAACGTGCTTTGGATCTCCTGACCTTTTTGATAATGCTCTTCAGCTAACGTGTGGCTCTGTGAAAAGCCACTCCTAAGAGGTAATGCCTCTTCCAGAATTTGCCTTCTGAGTGCAGCAGAATAATGCAGAAGGACCAGGAAAAGCAGGAGCAGTTGGGGGGCTGGCTGAAAACAGTCCAGTCATTACCAGGTCGGCTGTAACTGGATACGGCAGCCTGCTGTGCAGAGCAAACAGCACAGCCCACAAAGTGCTGCTGGTTTTTCAGATATCCTGTTGTTCAGTTTTGTCTCCAACAAAACAAACAAAAATGCGCATGATTGTACCAGGCCTCAAAACCCATTTTATTCTCCCATTATACCAAGGAAATCCTGAATAGCGGCGCCACTGGAGTGAGGCTCTCCGTGGGTTCCTATGAATAATTGTTTATCCACATTCTGTTAGGCAAAGGCCAGCCAATGGAAAGTGCTCCCCCTCCCAACATTTGAGTGTCCTTTGCGAACGGGCATCTAACATGGATTCTAATTCCATCGTCTTGAAGACCTGTTTCAATATGGTGAATTTTGCAGATAACTGTACTTTATCCACTAATAGATGCTTCTTGTTGCCTGAACGATTTCGAACAGAAATATGTGAATGCATTATACCATTTTTTTCCTGGGTTAGAGGATACTGAATGTACTGTAACTGTTTCCTTGACAATTTTCAGCATTGTCATTACGAAAGTCAACCATGACGGACCCGACACTGTTGGTGCTCAGGGGCTGTTCAGATGTTTGGGGTCCTATGCCTCGGATTAGTGGGGTGTACTCTTTCTTTTTTCTTTAATATTTTGTTAAAACTTGGTGACCTTTCTTTTGGTCCACATCCGCTTTGGGCAAGGCATCACGAGCCGCAGAGCCGTGGACCAGCGAGGCCGCGAGCTCAGCCTTCTACAAGGCAACTGCCCTCGACTCCTACCAGCGGGGCCCCCCGCCTGCCCAACTCATCTCTCCTGATGAGGAAGCCGAGGTTCGCCCGCCTTCTGGTCCTTGCCTAAGGCCACACCATTAGTTAAGTGATCCTGGGACTTGAACCCAGTCCAGCTTGAAGGGTCCCCTCCACCACCCGTGTTTTGGTTTCTGGTTTTAACTTATTAAGGTGGATAAAAGGGTCTGTTTGCTAGTGGAATGTGGTCAGAAGGTTGCTTTAGGCCTAGTGTTGCTCACCGCCCCCCCCCCCCACCCCTGCAGTCCATCTGCCCTCCTCCAGAGCAGACTCCCAGCACCGCCGTCCACGGAGACCGTGTGTTGAATGTCAGCGTATATACAGCAAGAGCTGGCCAGGAGGTGATGCGCACCCTTCCATTAATACGTCATTTCCTGTTCACTTTATTCTTTTGCTTTGGAACCAAAACTTTCTTCTCCTTATGCCACGTAGCCCGAGTGGCTTTCCCATGGGTAGGGATCCGCTTTAGTGCCTGGATTCGAGCCCATTTTAGCTTCCAAGAGGCAAGTTTCTTTCTTTCCTTCTTCTTCTTTTTTTTTTAACCTTACTTTTGGATACTCTCATTTATGTTCCAGATGGTGAAGTGGCGAGATAAGCAGCCTGCCGATAAGCCAGGCCCAAGATTCATCATCACTCACCGATAATGCTGACATATAACAGTCTCCGTATCTTAACAAAGGCAACAGAGGGGTAATGGAAATGAATAATGCGCTCGTTAGAGGAAGCTCAGAGTGTTCTCCAGACTTTTTCCTCTAAACGCGGATCCTTTATTTCTAAACTTTCTCGACAGCATCTTTGGTGACATTATCGGAAATATTAATTGCCTCAAGCATGAACCACCAGCTGCTATAGATGCGAAGCTCATAATTACACAGTTGGCCACACTCTGGCCTTCTTATAAACAGCGTGGGGAATGGACTTAAGTGAATCGCAACGTGGCTCCCAAGAATAGGCAGAAGGCCAGGGAGACCAGCGACGGTAATTCTTCATTCCTGCAGATACTTTCCCTCACCCTGTGCAGAGCCCTGGGGCCGCTGGCCGACACCGGGGTCTCCTTCAGCCCTCCCCACCGCCAGCTCTGCTCCTGGGTGGCCACACACGGTTTCATGAAGTGAATCCGGACGAATGTGTCCGGGTCTAAATAACACGCCTCTAGCGAAATTCCACGAAGACCCCCACGTTGAGAACACTGATATGCGGTTTTGGTCAGAAGTAGGCTGTACTAGGAAAAACAACAACAACAGTAATCAAAATCACCCTTAAAAATGCAACACTAAACTGGGGCGTCTGGGTGGCTCAGTCAGTTAAGCCTCTGACTTATTCTCAGGTCGTGATCTTGCACTCCGTGAGTTCGAGCCCCGTGTCGGGCTCTGTGCTGACAGCTCAGAGCCTGGAGGCTGCTTTGGATTCTGTGTCTCCTTCTCTCTCTGCCCCTCTGCCCTCATGCTCTGTCTGTCTGTCTGTCTCTCTCTCTCTCTCTCTCTCTCTCTCTCTCTCAAAAATAAATAAACATTAAAAAAATGGAATACTAAAGGAATAAAAAAAAAATCTTTAAGGCAGACCTGCAAATCGATTGAATCTGTTCCCCGGTGAGGTAACCACCACCTGTGTATTAAACAGTACAAGAGAAATGTTGCAATGAGGATTTATTTTTCCAATTTCCTTCCTTTTTTTTTTTTAAAGGTTTACTCATTTTTCAGATACAGACAGTGTGTGAGCAAGGGAGGGAGGGGCAGAGAGAGGGAGACACAGAATCTGAAGCAGACTCCAGGCTCTGAGCTGACGTGAGGCTCGAACTCACAGACCGTGAGATCCTAACCTGAGTTGAAGTCGGATGCTTGACCGACTGAGCCACCCAGGCGCCCCTATTTTTCCCATTTTCTTTCGCACACAGGTCACTGCATACTTTTGGGTAGACTTCTTGTGAGAGATGCATTTAAATCCTTTTATTGGCATAGATTCAAAGATTTTTATTGATAAATTTATTTTAAAAATTTCTGCGTTATCAAAATAAACATGTAACTACAACAGTTTGAATTCTCTGAAAGAGAATTCGAGATGCCATCTAAAAATGGAAATAATGAAAGAACAGGGGTGCCTGGGTGGCTCAGTCGGTTAAGCGTCCAACTTCAGCTCAGGTCATGATCTCACGGTTTGTGGGTTGAGCCCCGAGTCGGGCTCTGTGCTGACAGCTCAGAGCCTGGAGCCTGCTTCCGATTCTGTGTGTCCCTCTCTCTCTGCCCCTCCCCTGCTCCTGTTCTCTCTCTCAAAATAATTGACATTAAAAAAATTTAAAAAGAAAGAGCAGAAATACTTTAGAAATATTTCTGGATTAATATCTCAGTCATTCAAATTTTTAAATTTTTTTTTCGACGTTTATTTATTTTTGGGACAGAGAGAGACAGAGCATGAACGGGGGAGGGGCAGAGAGAGAGGGAGACACAGAATCGGAAACAGGCTCCAGGCTCTGAGCCATCAGCCCAGAGTCTGATGCGGGGCTCGAACTCACGGACCGCGAGATCGTGACCTGGCTGAAGTCAGACGCTTAACTGACTGCACCACCCAGGCGCCCCAGTCATTCAATTTTTTAAACGTGATCTCTGCACATAGTTGAACTTTATTTTTTTAATTTAATTTTTTATTTTTTAAAATTTACATCCAAATCAGTTAGCATATAGTGCAACAATGATTTCAGGAGTAGATTCCTTAATGCCCCTGACCCATGTAGCCCATCCCCCCTCCCACAACCCCTCCAGCAACCCTCAGTTTGTTCTCTGTATTTATGAGTCTCTTCTGTTTTGTCCCCCTCCCTGTTTTTATATTATTTTTGTTTCCCTACCCTTATGTTCATCTGTTTTGTCTCTTAAAGTCCTCATATGAGTCAAGTCGTATGATTTTTGTCTTTCTCTAATTTCACTTAGCAGAATACCCTCCAGTTCCATCCACGTAGTTGCAAATGGCAAGATTTCATTCTTTTTGATTGCTGAGGAATACTCCATTGTATATATGTACCACATCTTCTTTATCCATTCATCCATCGATGGACATTTGGGCTCTTTCCATACTTTGGCTATTGTTGATAGTGCTGCTATAGACATGGGGGTACATGTGTCCCTTCGAAACAGCACACCTGTATCCTGTGGATAAATGCCCAGTAGTACAATTGCTGGGTCGTAGGGTAGTTCTCTTTTTAGTTTTTTGAGGAACCTCCATACTGTTTTCCAGAGTGGCTGCACCAGCTTGCATTCCCACCAACAGTGCAAAAGAGATCCTCTTTCTCCGCATCCTCGCCAATATCTGTTGTTGCCTGAGTGGTGAACGTGAGCCATTCTGACAGGTGTGAGGTGGTATTTCATTGTGGTTTTGATTTGTATTTCCCTGATGATGAGTGATGTTCAGCATTTCTTCATGTGTCGGTTGGCCATCTGGATGTCTTCTTTGGAGAAGTGTCTATTCATGTCTTTTGCCCGTTTTCTCACTGGATTATTTGTTTTTTGGGTGTTGAGTTTGATAAGTTCTTTGTAGATCTTGGATACTAACCCTTTATCTGATATGTCATTTGCAAATATCTTCTCCCATTCTGTCCGTTGCCTTTTAGTTTTGCTGATTGTTTCCTTCGCTGTGCAGAAGTTTTTATTTTGATGAGGCCCCAGTAGTTCATTTTTGCTTTTGTTTCCATTGCCTCCGGAGACGTGTTGAGTAAGAAGTTGCTGCGGGCAAGGTCAAAGACGTTTTTGCCTGCTTTCTCCTCGAGGATTTTGATAGCTTCCTGTCTTTCATCCATTTTGACTTTATTTTTGTGTATGGTGTAAGAAAGTGGTCCAGGTTCATTCTTTTGCATATCGCTGTCCAGTTTTCCCAGCACCACTTGCTGAAGAGACTGTCTTTATTCCATTGGGATATTCTTTCCTGCTTTGTCAAAGATTAGTTGGTCATACGTTTGGGGGTCCCCTTCTGGGTTCTCTATTCTGTTCCATTGATCTGAGTGTCTATTCTTGTGCCACATGGTTGAACTTCAAATCACAATGACATGGCAGTTATCTTAGGAAACTGGGGCAGCCTCCTGGTAAGGAGATACTGCAAATTCATACATTATGTGTAGCTGTACTTTAACCAAAGATGGAACTAGATGGCACGATGTAAAT
This sequence comes from Felis catus, assembly GCF_018350175.1. Lineage (NCBI taxonomy): Eukaryota > Metazoa > Chordata > Mammalia > Carnivora > Felidae > Felis > Felis catus. The sequence goes on from NC_058378.1 coordinate 77,667,144, forward strand.
TATAATGAGAGACCAGAAAGGGTCAAAATTAGTTGCCCTAAATGTTTGTTCTGCTGTGTTAGTTCCACGGTGTTTTGCTATGTAGACACGTAAAATAGATATCATCAAGCCATGACATTTTCATTTTGTAAGACGGCCTTCCTGCAGCACTGTCCAGGTGCACTTGCAACAGTAGAATGCTTCTGTATCTACCCTGTCCAGTGTGGCAGGCTCTGGTGGGTTGAACGGTGTGCCCCACAGGGGCACCTGGCTGGCTCAATAGGTAGAGCATGTGACTCTTGATCTCGGGGTCACGAGTCCAAGCCGCATGTTGGGCATGGTGTCTACTTAAAAAAAAAAAAAAGAAAAGAATTGTGTCCCCCCACCCAAAACAGTATGTTGGAAGTCCTAACCCTAGGTGACTGTGAATATGACCTTATTTGGAATTAGGGTCTTTGCCGATGTATGAAGATAAAGTCATGCTAGATTGGGGTGGGCCCTAAACTCAATATGACTGGTGTCCTTACGAGAAGATGACCTAGAGAAATGCACAGACAGGAGACGGCCTTGGGAACCCGGAGGAAGTGGGAGTAAAGCAGCTGCCGGCCAAGGGACAGCAAGCGCTCCTGGTATCACCAGCAGTTGGAAGGTGCCAGGAAAGGTTCTCCCTGGATCCATCAGAGCCAGCATGGCCCTGCCTGTACCTTGATTTTGGACGTCCAGCCCCCAGAACGGTGACAGAACAAATACGTGTTGTTTTCAGCCACCCAGGTTGTGGTAAGCTGTTAGGGCAGCCCCTGGACCACACATGGCTAGCCACCGAGCCCCTGCAACGTAGCTAGTGAGGCTGAGGAACTGAATTTTAATTAAAACTTTTTTTTAATGTTTATTTTTGGCAGAGATGGGGGTTGGTGAGGAGGGGCAGAGAGTGAGGGAGACACAGAATCCGAAGCAGGCTCCAGCCTGTGAGCTGTCAGCACAGAGCCCGACGCGGGGCTCGAACTCACGGACCGCGAGATCACGACCTGAGCCGAAGTCAGGCAGGCACTTAACTGACGGAGCCACCCAGGCGCCCCTGAATTTTAATTTTAATTAAGTAAGTGGACATATGCAGCTATTGCGGACAGAAAAGCTCTATCAGTCTGTAGGACTCCTACAATAGTCTTACAAATCTAAACCCTTTCATGGCTGACCCTTGAACAAGACGGGCTTAGGAGCACCAACCGCCTGTGAGTCAAACATCTGCAGATAACTTTGACTTCCCCCAAACTTACCTTCTAACAGCCTACTGTTGACCTGAGGCTTACCAATAACATCAACAGTCAATTAACACATATTTTCCATGTTACACGTATTATATATTGTATTCCTACAATAAACTCTCTTAGAGAAAACAAAATGTCATTAAGAAAACCAAGGGGGGCGCCTGGGTGGCGCAGTCGGTTAAGCGTTCGACTTCAGCCAGGTCACGATCTCGCGGTCCCTGAGTTCGAGCCCCGCTTCGGGCTCTGGGCTGATGGCTCAGAGCCTGGAGCCTGTTTCTGATTCTGTGTCTCCCTCTCTCTCTGCCCCTCCCCCATTCATGCTCTGTCTCTCTCTGTCCCAAAAACAAATAAACGTTGAAAAAAAAAAATTTAAAAAAAAAAAAAAAAAAAAAAAAAAAAAAAAAAAGAAAACCAAGGAAGATACATTGACAGTACCGTACTGTATTTATTAAAAAAATCTGCATGTAAGTGGACGCATGTGCCGTTCAAACCCATGCTGGTCAAGAGTCAGATGTATTGATTCTTGGAATTGAAATAGAATAAATTACACTGTTACTAGTGAGCTTTAATCAAGCACACGCTCTCTTTCACTGTATATGTATGTACATATAATCTCTGCTTTAATGGTCCATAAAATAACATCAGCAGCAGCTTCTAATTCCAGTCTGGCCACCTCTGAACATTTTTAAATGTGCTTGAAAAGTGTTGGGAACCGTCCACATACAACTGAGCGAAGATCCTTGAGCTCTGAATTCACAAATCGAAATGTTTTTTATTTCATGATCCAAAAGCTCCATTAGTCAAGAGATGCTATTCAGACCCCCTGAATACTGAATTAACAAAGTGTGATGAATGGGACTTCATGAAGTATTCATGAGTCCTCACCTAACGTTAATTAAATAAAATTTTATAAAAGGCCAATGTTAAATGATTTCAAAACCTTGGCCCAGACTGACAAAAGCATGAAAAATGCAGGGTCAGGAGAAAATATGATCCAAAATCACATAGTCGGACTGTGCGAGCCGGGAGCACAACATTTGTACCTTCTTGGTATAATGGCTTTAGCTTGCAGCATATAAATAATTTTAGAAACCACTTTTTGTCTATTGGCTCTAATCAAACCGTAATGATCACAGAAACAAAGCTATTTGTGCGAGTCACTCCTGGTCTGCTTTATGCATGCTAGACGTGGGAAGGAAAGGGTGTCTTTCTCTCCTCCTCCGAGGTGGCTGAAACATTGATTTTTGAATTCCAAATTAGAGAGTGATTATTAAAAATCACAAATGCCACATAACATTAAAACTTGCTGTGCACTACTAGCTATTTATCTGAGAGATACAGGTGTGCTGTTTCATAGGGGCACATGCACCCCAATATTTATAGCAGCACTATCGACAATAGCCAAAGGATGGAAAGAGCCCAAATGTCCATCGATGGAGGAATGGATAAAGACGATGTGGTATATAGATATATAGATATAGATACAGATATAGATATACATATAGATATAGACAGATATAATGGAGTATTACTCAACAATCAAAAAGCATGAAATCTTGCCATCTGCAACTACGTGGATGGAACTGGAGGGTGTTATTGTGCTAAGTGAAATTAGTCAGAGAAAGACAAAAATCACAGGACTTCACTCATATGAGGACTTTAAGAGACAAGACAGATGAACACAAGGGAAGGGAAGCAAAAATAATGTAAAAACAGGGATGGGGACAAAACATAAAAGACTCTTAAATACAGAGAACAAACTGAGGGTTGCTGGCGGGGTGATGGGTGGGGGGATGGGCTAAATGGGCAAGGGGGCATTAAGGAGGACACTTGCTGGGATGAGCACTGGGTGTTGTATGTAGGGGATGAATCACTGGAATCTACTCCTGAAATCATTATAGCACTATATGCTAACTTGGATGTAAATTTAAAAATAAGTAAGTAAGTAAGTAAATAAATAAATAAATAAAGACCTAGAGGGATATGTTGTTTAAAGGAAATAATAGTGAATTACTTTATAATATAAATTATTACCCCTTAAAAAAACTAAATCTCAATGGAAGTAAAGAAAAAAAGGTCATTATTTTTCTCATATTAAATTGCACATTTTCTGAAAAAAAAAGGTTTACTGTGCATTTATGCACATGTATACTGCGCACAGAAAATTGCACGTTTTCTAAAAAAGAAAAAGAAAAAAAAAGAAAAACGATTTCATTTTGTTTTCTAAGAGCGCACCCCTGTGGAACTGTTTCTTCACACCGCAGGTGATGTGCTGAGGAAACCAATGGGTATAAATCTGCAAGCTATTTTGAAGCTCTGAAAGAATAAGAATTTGGCATGCAAACTGTATTTAGCAACTTTAATTCTTGGTCTAATTGAAGCCGTCAATAGGAGACTATTTCCTGGACGGGGCTGGACTGAGGATACTGCCCGTGACAACCAACTGGACATAAACATACGATCGTACTGAGAATTCAATCTTAAGAAGCCAACATCTAAAAAGCTTAGCTAAATTAGCAACTGCCCACCCTCTCCATTTTAAGGACCTCTGTTGTCTAAAGAATCAATGAATCAGAAACTTGTTTTAAATAACCTCAAGTTTTTAAGACATTTTCTAACTAGAAATTTTAGAGATGTGCAGACTGTAAAAATGGTATAATCTCCCAGAAAATATTAAGTTGAGAGATAACGAGAGAAAGGGACACTAAGTTTTATAAAAGCTACACATTTCTTGGGGCACCTGGGTGGCTCAGTCGGTTGAGTGTCTGACTCTTGATTTTGGCTCAGGTCGGGATCCCAGGGTCGTGGAATCACGTCCCACATCAGGTTCCGCGCTGAGTGTGGAGACTGCTTAAGATTCTCTCTTTCCCCCTCTGCCCCTCTCCCCTGCTCATGTGTGCTCTCTCTCCAAAAAAAAAAAAAGAAAAGAAAAGAAAAAAAAAGGTGCATATTTCCTGAACCTTCGAGTTAAGAGAAAACCCCTGCTGTCCAGGGAAAGGCATAGGGGCTGGGAAAAATGAGGAGTAAGAACCATGTGACCAAATGTTACAAGCAACTGATGAAAGATATTAATGTCGGTCAGTTACAACTCCGAGTGCCCATAAGGAGGGGCTGACGTCTTAAGACTCCGTTCTCAAAAGGTACTAGACACGGCAGAATATTATCGAACAGCCATTAAAATGATTATATTCTTCCTCATTTGGTTTCATGTTCACAGATTAAGATGTTCAAATATATTAAATAGACGAAAAAAATTATAAAACCCTATACATGACATGATTCCATTTTTATTTAAAAATAAAAACACATACATACATGTAGACCGAACAAACTATGAACGGGTACACACATCAAAGTGTTAACCGTAGTGGTGGTGCTTGCTGATAGGATGCTAAGTGATTTTGTATCTTCTTTTGTGTACTTTTCTACACGGCCTAAGTGCTCCCGGGTGAACACCATCCACTTCAGGTAAGAAAAACAACAATGCAAATTTCCATTCTGGGAAAAAAAAAATGTCAGTGGGAATTCTAACCAATATTTAAATCACTTAGAAAATCGTACACCTACTAGGGTCCTCTTTACTGTAAAAAGACAAAACGTTTGTAAACATATTTCATAAATATACTGTGTACTATTATGGACCATTAAAGCGTACTTTGTTTTATGAGATATTAATGAAAATTTCTCCGTAAACTAAGCTTTTTAAGACAAATTATATTTGAGTTTGCTACTTAAATCCCACTTTTTTTTTTATTTTTTATTTAAAAAAAATTTTTTTTCAACGTTTTTTATTTATTTTTGGGACAGAGAGAGACAGAGCATGAACGGGGGAGGGGCAGAGAGAGAGGGAGACACAGAATCGGAAACAGGCTCCAGGCTCCGAGCCATCAGCCCAGAGCTTGACGCGGGGCTCGAACTCACGGACCGCGAGATCGTGACCTGGCTGATGTCGGACGCTTAACCGACTGCGCCACCTAGGCGCCCCTTAAATCCCACTTCTAATCCCTTTGGGTAAGAGAATGTCTATTCCCTAATTTATCTTGTAAAACCCAGATGTTTTGCTTAAAGTGAGATTTATTTTATTTTTATTTATTCCTAAGAAAGGAATCCATCATGCTTTGATTTAGGTAACCAAATGATCTAGAATTCCAATTACTGTAAATTAGATATTACGATTCATACAGCCAGCATTTTATCTCTGTTTTCTGAATATTCACTACAGGTAAAATGTATTAAAAAATTTAAGAGGATGGAAACATAGGTCTTTTAAGTATTGACCAGCACGAGCCAGTGCGGATAGAAACAGCTTTATTTTTTTCCACTTAAGCTTTATCAAATGGACTATTCAAAAAGCATACACAAGAGCAAAAAAAAAAAAAAAAATATATCACATGCAATCAAACTTGTTTTGCTTTACAGTCACTGGTTTTCTTTTGGAAAAGAATACACATTTGAATAACTTCTAATTCAAACATTTCCCGTATGTTTCCATTTCATTTCCTTCTTTCAAGTTAGCAACAAACAACACATTCTAGATAACTGGTCATCACATTCCTTCTCATTTTTATTCATACTGAAATAGTATAAAGACTATAAAATCAGACCATATACTGTTCAGAAATCTGAAAAGCTTCATTTACAGAATAGATTCCAATGTGTTAAGAAACCACACACAAGTGCTATTTTGCAAAATGGATAAAAAATAGGATAAGTTGTCTGAAAGCAAAGATAAACAGTAATAGTTCCTTATCTAAATAATTTTAATCAAATGAATAATATATTCATTTGGTAATAGCCTCTATCTTTCATAGAATATAAAAAAAGTGCTCAGATTACATTTAAAAAAATAACAAAAATCTCACAGAACTGAAAGAATTTAAATAAAGACGGTAGCATGGGGACATCTCGATTTCATTTCTGCTCCCAAGACAAGGAGGCAGCAGACGTGAATCTACCTGAATCCAGAAAGGGATGACAACTCTGAGACTAAACGTGCAGCTGCCAGCCTTGAAAAGATAAAGATAGAAACTGTCTTTGAAAGGTTCTCGAGTGTCCTTCTTTGGATGAAAGCCATTAACATAAAACCAGATTTCTCAGCTAGACTGCATGTCGACTGACAAAGCTGGGTCGCTCTCCTTGTTGTCCTTGTCTAGCACTCTTAATACTCACTCAGCTAGGGCTCAAAAGAACAAACAATTAACTCATCAGGATCAATACACTATCTATTCCCAGAACAGCACATGAACGCAGCAAGTGAGCAGAAGAATCTTTGCGCCCGGCTCTGGCAGTTCACTGCGGCCGACCTTGAACGTCCCCCTCAGGGGCAGCACCATGGTTCCCCGACAGGGGTGACTGATCGCTTTCCTCTGAAGGAACCTTAACTGAATTCTGCAGGAGGAAACCACGCAGGTGGCAAGATGTAAGAGTCCAGTTTTCTCTTCATGGGATACTCAAGAGTTGTGATGTCAACAGTGCCCTTCTACCTGCCAATCGCTAAGATGTGATGCAGCACCTAACGACGAGGACATTCCAAGGCCAAGGGTACTATGGACCAAGCCTACCCTGCTGGCTTTACTGGTACTGAGATTACTCACAACACCTCTGAAATCCTATTCTGAAACTTTTTTCAAAATTCAGGTATGTCCACAAAACAGCATGTGGAGCATAATTCTATTTATGTTGAAATTATACACGCGTGCGTGTGGATATACAGAACAATTCTCTCTTTCTCTGGTATGGTAGAATTTCAGATTATTTTTACATTCTAATTTATAGTTTTATTAATGTTTTAATTGCTTACAGTGAGTACCATTTTGTCATCAGAAAACAACTAAGCTATCTTCATTTTATTACTATTTTCTAATGTTTATTTTTTTTTGAGAGAGAGAGAGGGACAGAGCCTGAGCAGGGGAGGAGCAGAGAGAGAGGGAGACACAGAATCCCAAGCAGGCTCCAGGGTCTGAGCTGTCAGCACAGAGCCTGACGTGAGGCTCGAACTCATGGATCGTGAGATCATGACCTGAACTGAAGTCAAGACAAGACGGTTAACCGACTGAGCCACCCAGGCGCCCCAAGCTGTCTTCATTTTAGAGGGAAAAAGAAAAAAAAGTTCTATAGACTCTGAAGGCAGTTCCAAATACGAGTCTATCAAATACTCTTGGGAGACTTATTTTGCGGAATAAAATTCCAGAAGAATGCTAAACCCACGCTATCAGAAAAAATGGCTTTCCTCGCTACCCTATCTTCAGTTAGCCAGATACCTGCCCATGGCAGGTGTTAACACAGACACAGAGACACACACACACACACACACACACACACACACCCTATCTGAATGAATAAATACACAGTTTATTTAGATGCTGAATTTCTAGACATGTGATTTTTAAAATCATTGTTTTAGGATCTTTCCCTTAGCTAACTGACATTATTTCCTAATGTTTTATCTAAAATCAGTGCATTTAGGAGAAAAGTTTAAAATCAGTAGTGGGTTTCCAAGTACTAACTTTTATAATACGGGCGTTTGTTTTTTTTTTAAAAGATCAATAGAAAAGAGGCAAAATGGGGTATGAAATGAATAGTGGCCGAGCAGCTGGCTGCAGAAGACGGGGAGGAGCTGATACAGAGCACAAGAAACCAAAGCTGCTCTGTCGCTCATGGTCTCCAACACAACTCAGTTCTAACTACAAACTGAGACGTGCGAGTCTCCTCTTCCTTCCCGGCACAGTGCCTGTCACCTTGACGGTGGTGGACGAGGGACACTGGCTGACTGGGTGAGGGGCCAAACAAAAGCGAGTGAGAGGGGAAAAAAGAAGCCGGCCTCTGCCTCAAATTCCCGAGTGCAGCACCTGCTCCGTGACTCGCAAACCAGAGGGCAAGGCACGGATGGTTCACCTCTTGCCCCGGAACAGAGGTCAGAATGATTCCTGTGCTTCGTTGCATGTGACTTGTAGTGCGGCTAGTAGTCCAATATTAACTAATTTTTAATCAGCAACCAAAGACAAGTGTCCTGAGTTCGAAGGAATGAAAAATTTAGTGTATGTTTACTTCTGGTGGGTCTTATTAGGCCAAGGCAGGAGCCAATATTTTACAAAAACAAAACGAAAAAACCAAAACAAACACAAAGAAAACTCCACTTCTTAGATTTTTAGAAATACGGCAAATCATCTACACAACTAGGGTAACCATATATTTGCTGTCCAAACTGGGATACTCTTGTAGTAATCGTTCTAGGAAAAACTAATCCCGTCAAGAGAACAGACACGACGGGGACTGTCCTGGGTAAATGAATATCTGATGTTCACATGACATCCTTTCTTCAATGTTTATATTCTTTTGAGTTTTCTATTAACTACATAACATTCAGCAGTAATTTAATACTGAACACTGAATAACAACACAGTCTCGTTCTCCTGAGAAGACATTTTCTAAGTGGTGAGACAGACCCCCTCACTGTCCTCCCCACACGTAAGGTTTTGTAGCGTAAACTAATGTGTTGAATGGATCTGAGAAGTCTGTTGCAATTTCTTTGACAAAAAAAAAGCACAACAGTGATTTAAATTAGTTAAGATCCACTTACTAATTTTACTTTCCAAAATAGTAACATGAGAAGTTTATACTGCATCTTGCTCATAAAACAAACTTCCAAAATGATAAGCCCCAATTATGAGGCTAGGTCACGACGTATTTTTAAAATCTTTGTATTAACCAGGAGATTCTCACAAATACATTGCCACAAAATATTTTAGAAAAGCCATATAATAGTCAAAATAAAAAAGTCTAATCTGTGGGCGGGTCCGGAACGTCCCCGGAGGGAGGGGCATGTACCGTGCGGCGCGCGTCAGCGGGCACAGGGTGGGTGCCCGGGCGGGAGCGGGGGGCGGCGCGGGTTCAGTTCCGGAACAGCAGCATCCGCTCGGAGCACGCCTGCCCCACCAGCCTCGCGTACTGCAGCACAGTGGCCTCCTCGCCCGGGTCTTTCTGCTGTTTCTTGTAAACGCCGTAAGGCATTATGGCTTTCTTGTGGAACACCTGCAAACGGTCAGGGTCTTTACTGCGACCTTCATCCGCTGCAATAAGAAAGAAAATATTCATTAAGAAAGGCACATGCCCAGCTACTTCCCATTTCTGAAGTTAAAAATGTTTAATTTCTGGGGCGCCTCGGAGGCTCGGTCGGTTAAGCGTCCGACTTCAGCTCAGGTCATGATCTCGCAGTTCGTGGGTTCGAGCCCCGCCTCGGGCTCCCTGCTGGCAGCTCAGAGCCTGGAGCCTGCTTCGGATTCTGCATCTCCCTCTCTCTCTCTGCCCCTCCCCTGCTCATGCTCTGTCTCTCTCTCCAAATATTAAAAACAAATGTTTAATTTGAGTAATAATTATGTGTCAAGATGTTCTCTTCGAGCCGTGTATGTTTAAACGAGGGCGTGCGGCATGAACATTAAGATGAACCTGAGTATGTTAATAAATAAATGCCCTGACAAAAGGTGATAAATTCCCTCCCCTGAGAAAGCTGGGACATCCGGAAGAGAACTGCATGCAATTCAACAACCGGCCTTGAACACATTCCTTTCTCCTAACGGGAAAGTTTACAACTCTCTAGCATCTTTCCTGGGTCTGAACTGAACGGACCTTTCCTCTCCCCAAGCCAACGTACTGAGGTTCTCATCACTGCAACAAAGCTTTCTGCAACCCAGCTGCTTGGCTGACTCGAGCCGAGCAGGTCAACGCACTGGGCAGGCAGGGCCCGGGGGCAGCGGGCAGATTCTTCCGGCTTTCGTGGAGGATGCGGCAGGGATGGCCAGTGGCTGCTGCTCTCGCTTCTCCTCTTTTCTCACAGAAACAAATCCCTGGTTTCTGCAGGTCACAATGGTCGCCTGGAGGAAAGCCTGATTCCCAGCTGCTCCTGCTGTCGGGTGTGGCCTCGTGACCAAGCTCCGGCCAACAGGATACGAGCAGGAGTGTCTTGTGGCAATTTCTAGGAATCCTTTAAAAGAACAGCTGGTCTTGTGCCCTCTCCCCCTTTTATTTTTCAACCCTTCCTTCACTGTGCTGCCTGCTTCATGAACGTCATGGCAGGGCTGCCCACCTGTCTCCTCCTGAGCCCGAGACTATGAGATTTCTCTTAGGTCAACAAAAACTAACGCAAGAAGGAACTCCGGTACCAGAGGACTCCGTGGGCTAAAGCTACCAGGGCAGCCCTGGACTGCCGATGTAAAGAATTTCATAGAAAAAAAGAAACTCCCTTGTTTCAGCCAATTTACTCTAGGTCTCAATTAATGGCAGCTGCTCCTAATTCCAGCAGATAGAGGGACCACCCCGACGGTATGTACTTCAATGTATAATGTCTTTTATCAGGGGGTTGGCCAGGCCACTTCCAAAAACCATCCTCCAGCTGAGGTTCTCAATCCTGAGTACATACTAGGTCTCATGACTGCCTGTACATCTCGCCGATAGTTAATATCGGGCTGAATGATAAAGCAGCAGAGAAATCTTGTGAAAGTGGTTTTACGAGTAGAAAGTTGAAGAAGACATTTATGATATAACACTCCCTGCGTATCCCCCTCTCCCTTGAGCACTAGGCCTATAACCACCAACTCCTCTTGCCCACAGGTCCTGTCCCTATGCTATAATAAAAGCACATTTTGGCACTGAAAACGTCTCAAAAATTCTTTCTTCACCGTCATTCGTGGCCCTACATAATGTCTATATTTATAAAATGATGTGTAACCATTTAAACATTTACCCTAAAATATTTTAGGACAAACACACTTTTAACATTCAAACTAATGGAACATTCTAGCAAATAAAAAGGTAAAATCTGATATGCCATCATCTTATTTTATTTAGAACGAATGCCACTCTTTTATTCTTTGCTAATATGACACATATAAATAGAAAATTAGGAAAATCCCCACCATGCAGAATTTACATTAACTATTTTTTAATGTTTATTTTTTTATTAAAATTTTTTTTAATGTTTATTTTTTTGAAGAGATGGAGAGACAGAGCGTGAGTGGGGAAGGGGCATAGAGAGAGAGGGAGATACAGAATCCGAAGCAGGCTTCAGGCTCTGAGTGGTCAGCACAGAGCCCGACGTGGGGCTTGAACCCACGTATCACAAGATCATGACCTGAGCCGAAGTCAGACACTCAACCAGCTGAGTCGTTGGCTCAGTAAATGGAACGCAGAGCCACAAGGCATCGGTAAGAGAAACAAAGGGAAAGATATTTTTATAAATTTTTAAAAACCTGATATTTCAGTAACTTGAACTAACTCAATGAATTCTCTGGGAATTAGTCATCAAAATTACCAAATATTCAATAAGCACATTAATTTTTAAATTAATCTTTTTTTAATCATAAAAGTTATGCAAATTGCACTACTAGGTATTTACCCAGAGAATACAAAAATACAGATTCAAAGGGGGTACATGCACCCCGATGTTAACAGCAGTATTATCTACAGTAGCCAAATTATGGAAAGAGCCCAACTGTCCATCCACTGATAAAGGAATTGTGTATGTGTATATGTCTATATAATAGAATATTACTCAGCTATCAAAAAGAATGACTTCTTGCCATTTGCCACAACATGGATAGAGCTAAAGTGTATTACGCTAAGTGAAATAAGTCAGAGAAAGACAAATACCGTATGATTTCAACTCACGTGTGGAATTTAAGAAATAAAACAGATGAACACAGGAGAAGGGAAAAAAAAAAAAAAGGAGGCAAACCATAAAAGACTCTTAACAATAGAGAACCGAGGGTTGCTGGAGGCAAGGTGGGTGGGGGGATGGGCATTAAGGAGGGTACTTGTGATGAGTACTGGGTGTTATATGTAACTGATAAATCACTAAATTCTACTCCTGAAACTAATTATTACAGTATATGTTAACTAGAATTTAAGCAAAAACTTAAAAAAAAGTAACGCTTGTAAAAACTCAAATAATCCAGAAATAAAAAAATTGAACGATGTCAGCACATGGAACCCTTTCTCCCCCACTCCTCTTTTCCTCAGCAAACTTCCACCCACGTTATCAGTGTTCAACAATTTCAGAGGCTACATTTAAATATTAGGAGTTTCGGATCACATTCTATCCATACCTTAAATTAAGGCCAGAAAATCAAATCAATCACCCTTTCAGTGGATGTACTGTATTAAACTTCAGAAACCGCCGATTACCCTTATAGCGAAAATACGATGCGCTTTTCTCGGCTTAACGATCTGCAGTGTTACTGTCACTAGTTGCATCTGCAATGAAGGTTAATTCTGATTCGCGGCACATTTTATATTATTAGTATTAAAACCAATTTAAAACCTAAACAAGAAATATTCTGCCAGGTTCTTCCATCCAAGTACTAACCAGGCCCGACCCTGCTTAGCTTCCGAGATCAGACGAGATCGGGCGCGTTCAGGGTAGTATGGCCGTAGACACTGCCAGATTCTTAAGACACCAAAAATGTTGACTTATTTACTGAAGTAAAAACAACAACAACAACAAAAACAGCATTCCCGCACCCTCTCAAAACGCTTTGTGATCATCCTGAATCGCTTGCCTGGTAAGTGTCATCGGTGTGCTGGTAGACAAAACCCCACACAGCTAAATCCATGTGGCACAACAGGCCTCTTCTTGAGGGGACTTGAAATTGACTAGAAAAATAAGCCACTCTGAGATTCAAGACCATCTGCCATCTCATCCAAGGGACACTGCCAGCTTACTGACAAGTCTTAGAAAGGTGTGCCAACAAGGACCTCTTGCACCCTTTCTTTCTCTAATGTATCACAGTTTTGTAAGATAAAAACCAAAGGCAATCCCGCAAACTCTCGGAGTTGAGCATCTGATCACTGGCAATACAAATATGCTGTTAAATCTATGATGTTTTAATCTTCAAGGGAAACTCGTCACGATGGGCAACGACTGCTTGATTTTCCCCAGCTTTTTATTCGCAAGAGATGAACTGCACATCACAGGCGCTTTCCGACGAAAAGAATCGAGAGCTCACGGCTTTATTTCTTCTTATGGGGATTTACCTCATTCGTTATTCTCCTAATGTCTAGGCTTCCCAGAAAATGATGAAATGGTCTATTTTCTTACCTTCATTATTTATTGGTAAAGCATTATTTCATAAACATGAAAACAAGTTACATGCTTGACAGTTTCTCAGGACGATGGCCGTGCAGACGGCAAATGTGGCAACGTGAATGAAGCTGAAGTTGAGTGAAACTGTGATGCAACAGAAAGAATGTGGAATTGTGAAGAAGGCATGAAAGAACCCAACTCTGGAACCAAACTCAACTATGGAAAGTTCACTATCAAGTATAATTTAGAGTATCTTCATGTGACAAGAGGTATTAACAAACGTTTCGATCACTATGGGGAAGGGGGAGAATCCGTGAAAGGCAGATTTCAGCGCGGGCAGCAAAGGGCCAGGCAAGGGAATGCGTGGCACATGTGACAGAAATGAACTCCACTCGGCAGCTACTTGGTCAAGTTCACTTGGTGGGTGGCTCAAAAAATTGCTCTGGGAATCCAAAAGCAGTCGGGGAGAATTACACATTTTCATAATCTATAAGGAATAATGTTGCTAGTCATTTCTCTTGGAATATTCTTTTGGACAAAATGAAAACAAATCTAAACTTAGCTTATGTAAAATACCATGGAATAGTAGCTTTATTGACATATAATTCTCCTACAATTCATCCATTTAAAGCGTATGATTCAATGGTCTTTAGTGTATTCACAGACTTGTGCAGCCATCAAAACAAGCAATTTTAGAGCATTTTCAGCATCCCAGAAAGTAACCCAACACCTACTAACAGTCGCTCCCCACCCCTCCTCAACTTCCCTAGCCCCAGGCAATACCAGTCTATTTTCAGTCTCCACATGCAATCTTTTGTGACTTACTTCTTTCACTTGGCACAGTTTGCCCACGCTGCAGCATATAATTGCACTTCGTTCCTTTTTATTGCCAAATAATATGCCATTGTATGGACACACTGCTTTTTACTTATCCAGTTGATGGGCACGTGGGTTACTTATACTTTTAAACTATTATGACTAATGTTATGAACATTCAGGTCAAAGTTTTTGTGTGCTTTCACTTCTCTTAGATATATACCAAGGACTGAAACTGCTGGGTCATAGGAAAACTCTACATTGAACCTACTGAAGAAAGGCTAGACTGTTGTCCAAAGTGGCTGCACCATTTTATATTCTATCAGCAGTGTATAAAGGTTCCAATTTCTTCACATCCTCATCAACACTGACATTACAGCCATCCCTAGGGTGAATGAAGTAATATCTTACCATGGTTTTGGTTTGCATTTCCCTGATGGCTAATGATGTTGAGTTTCTTTTTATGTGCTTGTTGGCCATTCACGGATCTTCTTTAGAGGAATGTACATTCATGTCATTTGCCCATTTTTAAACTGAGCTTTTTATGGAGTTCTAAGAGTTGTTTGTATATTCCGGATACTAGATCCTTACCAGATATATGATCTATGAAAACATCCTTCCATTCTATGGACTCTGTACTTTGTTGATGTGTCTCTCCTGAAGTATAAAAGTTTTAAAATTTTGATGAAGCCTAATTTATTCATTTTTTTTCCTTTTGTTACTTGTGCTTTTGGGGTGATATTTAAGAAATCACTGCCTAATCCAAGGTTAGGAAAATTTACTCCTATTTTTTCTAAGAGTTTTATGGTTTAGCTCTTACATTTTGGTACAATCCATTTTGAGTTAATTTTTGCATATACTATGAAATAGGGAACAAGTTTCATTCTTTTGTATGTGGTTATCCAGTTCACCCAGGACCATTTGTTGAAAAGATTCTTTTTCTCTCACTGAAATGTCTTGGTATCATTTCTGGAAATCAGCTGATCATAAATATGAGAGCGAACTTCTGGACTCTCAATTCTAGTCCACGGATATATAGGTCTATGTGTCACAACCACACAATTTTAACCTTATTCTTCTTTTTCATGACCGTTTTGGTTATTCTGGATTCCTTTAATTTTCACATGAATTTTGGAATCACCTGTCAATTTCTGCACAGAAGCCAGCTGTTATTTTTTAAATTTATTTACTTCTGGGAGAGTGCAAGCAGGGGAGGGGCAGACAGAGGGGGACAGAGGATCCAAAGTGGGCTCTGGGCTGACAGGCTGACAGCAGCCAGCCCGATGTGGGGCTCGAACTCATGAACCGAAAGATTATGACCTGAGCCGAAGTCGGACACTCAACCAAGTGAGCCCTACCAGCTGTCACTTTAATTGGGATTGCATTTAGTCTGTAGATCAGTTTGAGGAGTACTGCCATCTTCCCAATATTAAGTCGTCGAATCCATAAACATTGGATGTTTTTCCATTTACTTAGGTCTTTTGTAATTTTTCAATATTTTGTATTTTTCAGATTATAAGTTTTATACTTCTCTGTTAAATTTATTCCTAACAGTAATTCTATCTTTTTGCCCCTTTTGAGGTGGGGGGTGGGGGGGGGAAGGGGCAGAGAGAGAAGGAGACACAGAATCTGAAGCAGGATCCAAGTTCTGAGCTGTCAGCACAGAGCCTGACGTGGGGCTTGAACTCACAGACCACGAGATCATGGCCTGAGCCGAAGTCAGACACTTAACTAACTGAGCCACCCAGGTGCCCCAGAAAATCATCATTTGGCAACCATCTCAGTAATAAATGATTCAAGCAAGAATCATTATTAATGGATATAAAAACTGGTAGATAGAAGTTTGATAAAATAGGATATTTACAATGTCTCAAAGTATCTCCCTATAAAATATCAATTTCTTATTAACATATACAAAATGCTAATTTTACAGTGGAGACACTTGACATTATTTTACCAAGTGATATAAATTCAAGTCCTCAGCAGTGAGATGGATTGACAGTGCGATTGACTCCTCGGATGATGCAGTGAGAACGCAGCATCAGTTCTAGGGTGTTCTTGCCAAAACTAAGTAACCTGCGTCCAATTATGAAGAAACGTAACAGAAATTGATGAACAGAAATTAAGGAACATTCTAGAAAGCAACTGGACTGTGTCTTCAAAAATGTCAAGGTAATGAAAGCCAGGGTGTACTAAGGAACTGTTCTAGATCAAAGGAGACTAAAGGGACATGACAATAAATGTAGCCCACAACACTGACTTTTACTCTGGTTTGGTCTGCCTGTGTGTACATGGATTTCTGTGTAATACATGGTGCTAACAGAACATTGCTACCGTGCTTGTCTGGATGGCTGTCGGTGTGGAAAGTATCCTTGCTCTCAGGCAATATATACATTGAAATATTTAAGGATGACGGTGCAAGAGATCTTCAACTTATTCCCAAGTGGTTCAGAAAAAAATACAGAGTAGGGGAAAATGAGAAGGCAAATGTGGTAACACGTTCACAACTGGGGAATCTGAGTGAAGGGTGTGCAGTTCCTCGTATTAGTCTTAAACTTTTTCTGTACATCTGAAATTATTTCAGAATAAAAAATTAACATGCTAAACTATGTTCTTCAGCCTCTCATCATATTCTATGTGTATATTTTTAAACCCAAGCATTACATTTACACTTTTTAATTGTTAAATTTTGTTCTAACATACTCTCATCACTACAACCTATGGAGGTATTTTCAGATTCTGTTTCTTCTGTCAGAGAGCAGAGTTATCAAGATGAAGAATAAAAATCTTACGTAGAGTCCTGAGAAAAAGGAATTGTAACAGGTAATACTGTATTTAATATAAGTCAATACATGGATATCTGACAATTTTTTTACCATCAAATATACTGAATTAGTTCCTTTTATGATCTATGATGTTCAGTTTATTTAACAAATTAGTTTTCATTTTATTTTTAAAGTTTATTTATTTTGAGAGAGAGAGAGAGCGCACAAGTGCACAAATAGGGGAGAGGCAGAGAGAGAGGGAGAAAGAGAATCCCAAGCAGGTTCCATGCTGACGCGTGGCTCCAAATCACCAACTATAAGATCATGACTTGAGCCAAAATCAAGAGCTAGCTGCTTACAGACTAAGCCACACAGGCACCCCTAGTTTTTTTTTTTTTTTTTTTTTTAATCAATAGCTTTAAATTCCACATGTGACAGTTTGTTAAAGTTAATCCAATAATAGGTAATCTCATCGGTAACCTCACTGATAGGTAACCCCACTGGGTCACAAACAAAGCCATTAAAAATGAAAGTTAGCCATAAAATAACTTCCAGTGACTGAACTTGACATTGAGTTAACTTTGCTTCTTTCCAAGGGAACCGAGCTAGACACGTCCAAAAGTACCTTCAAAGAGCAAAAACCTTTAAGAATTTCCAGGGGCATAAAATTAAATTCAAAATTACAAAATTACAAAATTTTTACCTACGGGCAAATACAAATTCATTTTTCTTTGCCAAAGGCCTCATTCCAGGAATCTGTCCTCTTCCCCATTCTTGGCCTCAACCCAATCTGCAAACAATCTCTGTAAGTTACAGTATCTCCTTCTACTAGTTCCTTTTTACTAACTTTCATAAAAGCTTAAGACTGCCACCTGGCAGAAACAAACAAAACTCTCTGACCCCTGCTCACCCTCCAGTTAATCTTATTCTACTTTTCTCTCCTTCGTTAAAGGGTATTTAATGTCCATTTTCTCGTGTCCCACCCACTGCACAATCTGTCTCGCTGTGTGTCTCAGCCCTGTCCAGTCTACTCTATTCACTAAGGGCAAAGGTCTCACTGTTCTTGAATACGGCGAACACAGTTCCGTCCGCATCTCCCTCAGCAAAGCGTAAACTCAGAAGACCACCTCCCTCCTCCCTGAAATCCACTCCAGCCTTTCTGATGCCACGCACCCAGCTTCTTCTCTTTCCACCAGGGCAATCCTTTGCCTTATCGTTCCATGTTAGGAGTTACACAGTATTCCGTTCTAGGTCATCCTCTCTTTTTGCTCTACACTTTCTCCCTAGGAAACCTTAACCATGTTCATGGATTCAGTTTCCATCACTTAAGTCTGACCTCCCAATCCTCAGGTTCCACCCTAAATCTTTCTTTCGAGCCCTAGGAAACTCGATAATACTAAGTGGAGCAGAGGTGGGAGGCTATAGTCTACAACTTGTCTTCTGCTGGGCAAATTCACATGCTCTTGGTCAGAGCAATTCTTATTTTAGGGATGTGTCCTGCAGAAATATTAGTATGTGTGCAAAAAGATGTATATTTAAAAGTATGTTGTAGCGTTATTTGTAATAGCAAAAAATTTACAACTTAAATGTCCGTCAATGGGGTAATTATTATCAATAACGTGTATCATTGTCTGCAGCCATTAAAAAAGAACCAGTAAACACATGTATACCATATGGCCCCATAATTATGCTTCTCGGTATTTCCCCAAATGAGCTGAAAATTTTTTAAGTTTTTTTTTAATGCTTATTTATTTTTGAGAGAGAGAAAGAGAGAGAGCGAGTGCACACAAGCAGGGGAGGGGCAGAGAGAGAGAAGAGACAGAATCTGAAGCAGGCTCCGGGCTCCGAGCTGTCAGCACATAGCCTGATGTGGGGCTCAAACCCAGAAACTGTGAGATCGTGACCTAAGCCGAAGTCAGATGCTCAACAGACTGAGCCACCTAGGGGCCCCTAAGTTTTTTTTTTTTTAAGATTTATTTTTTAAATAAGCTCTACACCCAATGTGGGGCTCAAACTTGTGACCCCAGATCAAGAGTCACATGTTCTACTGACTGAGCCAGTCAGGTGCCCCAAGGAACGGAAAACTATGTCCACACAAGAACCTACAAACAAATGTTCAGAGCAGCTTTATTCCTAAGTGCCAAGATACAGAAGCAACCAAAATGTGCTGCAATGAGTGAATGAATGAAAACACTGTGTGATACATTCACACAATGGACTATCATTCAGTGATGAAGAGACAGCAATTTTCAAGCCATGAAAAAACACGGAGGAACTTCAAATGCATATTACTAAGTGAAAGAAGCCGATCTGACGAGGCTACGTACCGTATGATTCCAACTATGTGACGCTGTGGAAAAGGCAAAACTATAGAGACAGTAAAAAAATCAGTGGTGGCCAAGGGTTGGTGGCTTTGAAGCGGGGACGAACAGGTGGAACACAGAGGGTATTCAGGGCAACGAAACTATTCTGCAGGCTCCTGTAATGGGGGATACATGTCATTACACATTGTACAGCATACAATGTACACCACGAAGAGTATTGTCAACCATGGACTTCAGTCAATAATAATGGATCGATATTGGCTTATCAACTGTATCGAATATATCTCACTAATGCAAGATGTTAATAATAGGGGAAATGGGAGGTGGGCGTTGGAGGACAGATGGAAATTCTCTGTACTTTCTGTTCAGTTTTTCTGTAGACTTAAAACTGATCAAAAAAAAGTCTAGTAAAAAAAACAACTACAAATGAGAAAAATGTAAGATACTGACAACAGGGGAAAGTGGGGGCGGGGGGTACAGGAGAATGCTCTACACCATCTCTGCCATTTTTCTGTAAAGTTTAAACTCTTCTAAGAAAGTTTACTTTTAAAAGGAATGAGGAAGTTCGTGATACATTTTCACGATAACCTAATTTTAATGTAAAAAACCAAGCCACAGGATATTTTAGAAGGATTTAATTTACACATATAAATTCTAGGTTTAAATAAATGATGTGATTAAAAATTAAAATTAGAAAATATACGCACAGGAAAAAACCCAAACTTCCTACCAAACTTCAATAGTGCTTACCTCTGCAGAGCCTGGGGTGTGGATATATATGCTTATATTCACGTGCACTGGGATATGTTGTGGGATTTTAACTTTCCACACCATATTTTTAATAATAACAATCATATAATCAATCATGTTTCTAGTAAAGAAAATTTTCAACACAAAGAAGCCACCTAGGGCTAAAGTGCTGGTGAATAAATAAATATGAAGCGTCCAGCACAAGATCGATGCTAAAAGCAGCAACAGAGCTACAATTCCTGTTGATAGAATTCCCACTTCGGTCACTTCGCCCTTATTTAAAGAGAGTGCTCACATCTGTGCGGCTTTTAGCAGGTGAAGCTGCGAGTCAGAGCTGGGTAAGAACGCCTGCCTGCCGTGTTCTCGGGTACAGGGGGGAGCTTCGGAGTCAGCTGACTGGGACTGCACACAGCACACGGACCTGCCTCAATGCGAAGTCACCCCCGAAGGCTCATCTAAACTTCTGGACAAATGAATCGTCCAGCAGGCAGGAGAAAGCTCTGCCAGTCACCCAAATAAAACACATATTACAAATAGTAAGCTAAATTCTAGCACGCTGGTTCTCAACTTTGGCTGCATACTAGAATCATGGGGGACGTTTTAGGAAATTCTGACGCTCAGGATCTCTACGGACCATTGGAGTCCCTGGGAGTGGGGCGGGCCTACAGGCAACGGCACAGAAACACCCCATCATGTAGTCAGACATGTGGGAGATCTTAAAACCATACCGGCGCATGAATCTAAGGGTGCGTTAACAATTTCTTGCAATTGCCTTTAAAAACAGTGCTCTAAGACAGGGAAATTACCAAAACAAACAAAAAGCAAACCCATGACAAAAACCAAAAACCAAGGCTACAGCAGGGAATTTCTCCACTGCCACATTCATGTGGCCATTTTTCATTTCTGCTCCTATTAAAGCTTCAGAATGGAGAGAGTGACCCTCGGGTGTGCCTTAGCTACAGTGCAAATAAGAACGTCCAAAATAACCTCAGTTGTCCTTTCATATCTTCTATAATAATGCTGTGATCCACTGTTTTTGTGTTAGAAATCAGCAGATTTCCATTTAATTTTATTCGTAATTTGATAAAGTGACTCTGTGGAGACTAAAAAAAAAAACCCCAATATATTAACATAGATGAGAGAAGAGGAGACAAGAGATGATTACTGATAGTTCCTTAAAAGTCAATTTAAGACCATCACAACATTAGGAGTAAGGGTCACAGTGGTGTCATCTACTGTAAGTGCCTTTTTATTGTCACAGCTTTATGATTTTGAAATCTGGTTTTCTTTTGGATTTTTAAACCTGAAACTAGGTGTTGTAATCTCTCTGAAAGTTAATCAAGTAAGTAGTATTAGCGATACAAATAAGCCTTTTTACAAAACTTGGATCAGGTTTTATCATGTTTGATTTTTGCTAAATTTTCTCAATTACTCATTTGCTGCATATTAACTACCAGTAGCATGCATTAATGGTCTTCATAGTACAGCTGTAAATGCACAGCTGAAACAGGAATAATAGTTTACACCTTCCTAACCAGTTAAAAAAAAAAAATACTTCTTAGGACTTTTTTTGAGAGAGAAGGAAGAGAACACGCATGAGTAGGGGAGAGGAGTAGAGGGAGAGAGAATCTTAAGCAGGCTCCACCCCCAGCACGGAGCCCCACGTGGGGCTTGATCTCACTACCATGAGATCATGACCTGACTTGAAGTCAAGAGTCGGATGCTAAAGGTTAAAAAAAAAATTAAAAAAAGGGGGGGGGGGCGCGCCTGGGTGGCTCAGTTGGTTAAGTGTCCGACTTTGGCTCAGGTCATGATCTCACGGTTCATGAGTTTGAGCCCCGTGTCGGGCTCTGTGCTCACAGCTCGGAGCCTGGAGCCTGCTTCAGATTCTGTGACTCCCTCTCTCTCTGCCCCTCCCCTACTCATGCTCTGTCTCTCTCAAAAAATAAACATTAATTTTTTTTTTTAAAGAGTTGGATGCTTAACCAACTGAGCCACCCAGGCACCCTGGCATTTTATTATTATTTTTTTCTAATTAAGACAAGAGAAGACAGGGGTTTTCACTTCCAGCAAGATGAGGTGCACCTACTTTTCTCCACTGCCCCACTGAGGATGACAGAAAACCCTGGACATTATACATAGAACATAAGAAGACACTGGAACAGGAGGGAAGGCGCAGCCCGGTAGGGACTCGGAGGCCTGAGGAATGATAAGGCGGTGAGAGTCCTGGGCTCTTTCTGCCTCATGTATTCCAGAGGGGATCCTGGAAAAGCTGGTGACCCTGAAAAGCCAATACACAGAGACAAAAAAAAATGTAGCAAGAAAAAAAGCTTTCTGAGAATAATCTCAAAAAACATACTGCCCCAACTCACCCAATATGAAATAATATAAATAGCCCTATAACTAACTAGTAAAGAGATTGGATTTGTAATTAATTTCCAAAAAAGTAATCTGTAGGCCCCAATGGGCTCCCTGGAGAATTCTACCAAACATTTAAATAAGAATTAACACACCAATTCTACACAATCTCTTTCAGAAAATAAAAGCAGGAACCTAAATTAGACAAAGCACAACTAAAGACAATCGCAAACCAGTACTCCTTATGAATATGGATGCAAAAATCCTTTATGAGATGTTAGCAAAAAAGAATTCAGCAGTTG
This sequence comes from Felis catus, assembly GCF_018350175.1. Lineage (NCBI taxonomy): Eukaryota > Metazoa > Chordata > Mammalia > Carnivora > Felidae > Felis > Felis catus. Next base: position 77,689,779 of record NC_058378.1, read on the forward strand.
CATTTATCCCAGGTATGCAAGGCTGATGCAGTATTTGAAAGCTAAACAATATAATCTACCATATTAACAGTTTAGAGAAAACAATCACAGTCACATCAAATGAGGCAGAAAATACACCTGACGGATTCAACAACCAACCATGCATGTTAAAAAGTCTCAGAAAACTAGGATTGAAGGGGGATTTCCTCAACTCCATAAAGAATGAATGCTTTCCCCCTAAGATCAGAAACAAGGCAAGGATGTCTGCTCTATTTTTATTCAAGGTAGTGCTGGAAGTTGCCACTGCAATAAGGTAAAAAAAGGAACAAACATGAACCCAGATGGGAAAAGAAGAAATAAAATTGTCCCTATTTGCATGTAACATAGCTGTCTATGCACAAAACCTCAAAGATGCTGTAAAACAAATCCTCCTAGAAATCCAAGTGAGCCCAGCAAAGTCACAGGATAAACATCAACATACACCAATCAAATGAACTACAAATCACATACCTGCTATGGTTATTAATATCTGGGATATAAAGAACTCCTAACACTCAACAACAAAAAACCCCAAATAAGTTGATTCAAAAACAGGCAAAAGACATGAACAGACATTTCTCCAAAGAAGACATACAGGTGACCAAAGAGCACATGGAAAGATGTTCAACATCAGTCACCATTAGAGAAATGCAAATAGAAACCACAATAAAATAACGCTTCCACCCAGATGGCTATTGTCAAAAAAACAGAAAACAGCAAGCGTTGGAGAGGATGTGGAAAAACTGGAACACCTGCACGCGGCTGACGGGAATGTGAAATGGTGTGGCCACGGGGAAAAACAGTATGGTGGTTCCTCAAAAAAATAAAACTAGAATTACCATATAATCCAGGAATTCCATTTCTGGACATATATCCAAAAAACCGAAAGCAGGGTTTCAAAGAGATATTTGGAGACCCGTGTTCAGAGCAGCATTATTTGCAACAGCCAAAAGGTGGAAAAACCCAAGTGTCCACGAATGGATGAATGGATAAATAAAATATGGTGTATACATACAATGGGATATCATTCAACCTTAAAGAGAAATGAAATGCTAACATCTGCTATGCCATGAGTGAACCCTGAAGGCACTGTGCTAAGTGAAATACGCCAGTCACAGAAGGACAAATAATGTACGATATCACTCCTATGAAAAACTTAATAATCAAGTTCATAGAGACAGCAATTAGAATTATGGTTGCCCGGAGCTGGGGGAGAAAGGAACAGAAGTTAGTGTTTAATGGGTACAGAGTTTCAATATGGGACGATGAAACAAATTCTGGAGAGGGATGGTGGTGATATTGTACAATGTGAATGTATTTAATGCCACTGAACTACACACTTAAAAATAGTTAAAATGGTGAATCTTATGTTGCGTATATTTTGCCACGATCGAAACAAATATTTTAAAAGGCCCACTGTATTTCAATAAACAATAAACATGTGGAAATTATTAAATATAAAAAACCACGCCATTTATAATTACTTGGAAAAAGAAATACCTGTAAACCTACAAGAACATGTATGGGACTTGCATGCTGAAACCCACACAATGCTGCTGGAAGAAATCAAAGATCTAAATGAATGGACAGATGTTCCATTTTATGGACTGAAAAACTTGTGATAAAAAATATTAATTCTCTCCCAGCTGATCTATAGATGTAACACAGTTCCTAACAAAATCCTTGCAAGTATTTTTATGGATATAGGCAAGATTATTCCCGAATGTATGCAGAAAGACTAGGAGAGCTGAAACAATTCTGAAAAAGAATAAAGTTGAAAAAGAATCATTCGACTGAATTTTAAGACTTGTTACATAGCTACAGTAATCAAGACTGTAGGGGAGCCTGGGTGGCTCAGCTGGTTGAGCGTCTGACTTCGACTCAGGTCATGATCTCATGGTTGGTGGGTTCAAGCTCCATATTGGGCTTTGCACGGAGAGCATGGAGCCTGCTACGGATTCTCCGTCTCCCGCTCTCTGCCCCAACCTACTCATGTGCGTTCTTGCTCTCTCACAAAAATAAACATTAAAAAAAAAAAGACTGTGTAATATTTACACATTACACAGGTAGACATACGGATCTGTGGGACACAACAGAGTATCCAGAAACAGCCCCACACAAGTATGGCCAACTGATTTTTGACAAAGACGCAAAAGCAATTCAGTGGAGGAAGAGCCTTCCCAACAAAGTTTTGGAGCAACTCGATATGCACAGTCAAAAAACTAAATCTTGATCTAAACTGCACATCTCAAAAAAAATTAACTCGGAATGAATCACAGACTTAAACGTTACCTGTAAAAGTATAAAACTAACAGGAGAAAAATATTTGACACCTAGGGCTTACTGAGTTCTTAGACATGAAACCAAAAGCGTGATTCACAAAGGAGAAAAATGGTAAGTTGGACAGTATTAAAATTAAAAACTTTTGCTCTATGAAAATCTGTTAAAAGGATAAAAAGACAAGCTACTAAAGACTGATATTTAAGGTATATAAAGAAGGGCACCTGGGTGGCTCAGTGGATTAAGCAACTGACTCTTGGTTTCTGCTCAGGTCATGATCTCATGGTTTGTGAGTTTGAGCCCACACAGTGGCCTCGGCTGCTGCCAGCGAAGAACCTGCTTGGGATTCTCTCTCTCTTCCTCCGTCTCTGCCCCTCCCCTGCTCATGAACGCACTCTTTCTCTCACTCTCTCTCTCAAAATAAGTAAATAAACCTTAAAAAGGTATATAAAGAGGGGCTGGCTGGCTCAGTCGGAAGAGTGTGCAACTCTCAATCTTAAGAGTCGTGAGTTTGAGCCCCATGTTCAGTGTAGAGATTAAACTTTAAAAAAAATAAAGAACTCTTATAACCCAACAATATAAAAACAAACAATCCCTTTAGAAAAATGCACAAAAGACACGAGGATACATTTCACCGAAGGGAAAATATGGATGGCAAATAAGCACATGAAAAGATGTCCATCAGCCATTAGGGAAACGCAAATTAAGACCATAGCGAGATACTGCTATCCACCTGTTAGAACAGCTAAAACAAAAACATAGAAACAAAACCAGTGCTGGCAAGAACGTGAAGGAATGGTGTCTTTCATACATGGTGGTGGTAATATAAAACGGCACAACAACTCTGGAAAACAACTTGGCAGCTTCTTAAGAAACTAAACCTACTTTTACCATACAACTTGGCAATTACACTCTTGGGTCATTCATCCCAGAGAAGCGAAAATTAAGTTCACACAAAAACCTGTATAACAAATGTTTATGCAGGGTTTTTCTGGTGATAGTCATAAACTGGAAAAGCACAGAAATCCTTCAACAGGTAAATAATTAAACAAGCTGGGGCACAACGATCATCCACACCATGGACCACTACGCAGCAGTAAGTAGGAATGGATTAATAGATTAAGAAAGACAGAGAGAAAGACACACACACACATACTCTACCCACCACTCTCCCCCGCACATACAGAGAAGAGAGGGAAATTACAAAGGAAATATAGTACAATATCTAAGACATTCTCACTGGGCCATGTCTTTGTACTTTAGCATGAAGATCCTTAATAACCTCTGAGATTAGTAGTCAAAGGTAGTATTTCAGGATTTTACTGATTTTCATAAGCTAAAACAAAACTATAGCATCTTAAGTGCAAATTTGAAATATTTTCAGGATTTATTATATATTGTGTTCTTTAAAACAATCTGCTTTTGAACCTTAAGATCAATTACTTCTCTGTGGCTTAAAGTTCAAACAATGCTATGAACCGTATATGCTCTGATCAATAAAGCCAAAATTCAATAAGTCTGATCTGACTTAATAAAGCAATAATTCATTGTGCTTAATTTTTAATAATTTGTTATTCAAGATGAGTGGAGGATTTATAAGCTATTTCCTTAACTGAAAAAAAAAATCGTATCGGACCTTTCATTATCCACTGCAATTAAGAGCAATTTCAAAATGAGACTCTACACATTCACTGTTTTAAAGTATCTTGATAGAATGAACAAACGTCTCAAGCGTCTTAAACATAAAAAACTCCAGTCTTAAAGCAAACTAGGATATCTGTAAGGATGGCACCCACCTTGTTGAAGCTTGCAAAAATTCTGAAATAAAGAAACATTTAATACCCACAAATGAAACTAAGGCTATCAGGGGAAGAAAAAAATGCAACCAAAAGAAAACATCAAAGCGGGTCCCTCAAAAATCTTCACAAAAAGCTGAGTGAGATAAGTGATGGAAAGTCAGACACAGCCATCTCTCTCTGCTGTAAATAGTGATTTTCTGAATATCAAAATGAAGACAGTCTGTGGGGGTTAGGTTACGAACCATGCTTAATGCAAACACAGGTGCTGGCTCCCTGGGAAGAAAGCTTAGAAGCAGCTCCTCCCCCAGCCCCAGGTTCAGCAGCCAGGACCATCCAGCTATCCTATAATCCTAAGGCTTTTTCATACTCAAAAACATACCTTAGATTTTAATTTAATCCCAAACAATGGTGGGAATGCAAAGGCCAATGAACAGAGTTAATGGCTATCATCAAAGTTTCCAAGATCTTTTAGGCAAATTAGAGAAAATGTAACTCTTACTTTGCTTAGAAAAATGCAGTTTCACATCTCAGCAATTTTGTCCCTGTAAGGCATCTTATGTCCACTTAGTTTTTTCTTCTATTAAGACCATTTAAAAATGGTGCTACCCCTGGCAACCAGCTTTGTTCAGGTAAACTTGACAAATAAAAATTAGAATTGCATACACTTAAGGTGTACGGCATGCTATTTGATATATGTACACACTGTGAAATGATTACCACAATCAACCTAATTAACACATCCATCAAAAATGTTCAAAAAAATTGTTTTAATGTTTATTTTTGAGAGAGAGACAGAGAGAGCGCGCAAGCAGGAGACAGGCAGAGAGGGAGAGAAAGACACAGAATCCAAAGCAGACTCCGGGCTCTGAGATGTCACAAAGAGCCCGACGTGGGGCTTGAACCCACCAACTATGACATCATGACCTGAGCCGAAGTCGGACACTTAACCAACTGAGCCACCCAGATGCCCCTAGATAGTGCTTTTTAATGAAGAAAAAAACCTATTACAGGAACAATATTTTGATTGCTCTCTGTCATCTTATATGTGGATGGTCTTCCCATCCTAACAGTAAACTCCCTGAGGATGGGAAGCAAATCTTGTACTTCTTTGTAGCCTCAAGGCCCAGGCACCACGCACCCTCGATCCTGGAGATACAAAGTGCTGAGTAGTCATCCACTAAATGCCTGTGGTTCATGGTGCTGATCTCAGACTCCAGACGAGCAACACATCTTCAGAGCAACTATCCAGCTTTCATCAACTATCTTGTTAATTAGTACCTCATGTTTATTACTCAATGTCTGAGTTCCCAAATTAAATCATTCTTGGATTATTTTGTTTCTGAATATGTAATAAATATTGAAATTGATCGGGTCACAATTGCTTTGAATTGTGCTCTGTTTAATCTGTTTTTAGAACAAGAATGGTATCTGACATCTACATACAACTCCTGTTAATTAGCCACAATAAAATGTAAAGAAGTGATGCTAACTGTAAACAATCCATGAAACACAACCTAAGTCCATCTGGAATGAAAAGGCTGTGTCTCACGCTTCATGTCCTAGACCAGTATATGTCTGCTTCTCCAGAGGGACTAAGAATTTTAGAAACAGAGACACTGCATGGAGAATACCCATGTTCCAGATCTTTTAGGAACTGGCAGGGCTCAACTGATGATTTATATGAAGAGAGGAATTTGGGCCCAAACCCAGCAGTGAACCACAGCCAAAGTTAACTGCTTAAGCAGCATTTACGGACACTTGTGAGGCAGCCGTGAGCTAGGAATTACTTAGATGCCGTTCAAAGGCCCTGTTGGTTATTGGTCCCCAATCCAGGGAGGATAATCGCTGTGTGTTTTGGTTCTATCTTTGGATGCGAGATTGGAGACTGCAACCCACTTCCACAGGGGAAACGCCCTTCTCCAAGGTGATAAACAAACTCAACCAAAGAAGTTTTGCCACATTTCCTTCCGGTATATTATCCTCCTGCTCGGAGGAAGAAAGGTTTTTTTCACCCTGCACAGCTATGCAGGTTTTGCTGTTTTTTGCCTTTTTTTTTTTTAATTTTTTTATGTTTATTCATTTTTGAAAGACAGAGAGAGACACAGCACAAGCAGGAGTGGGGCGGAGAGAGAGGGGGACACAGAATCTGAAGCATGCTCCAGGCTCTGAGCTGTCAGCACAGAGCCCAACGTAGGGCTTGAACTCACAAACCACAAGATCGTGACCTGAGCCGAAGTCAGACGCTCAACCAACTGAGCCACCCAGGTGCCCCAGCTGTTTTAGCTTTAATTATTAGATCCTTCTATGCCTTCCTTGAGTTGCCAGTCCAGTGGATTGTTCCATGTTCTTTCAGAGTTTCTGCTGTGCTTTCATTAGTCTACATTTGCGTGTGATGAAATCCATTTGTTACTTGCTGACTCCAATCTCCCCAAATGACTTGATGCTCTTGGTTTTCATTTTCATTACAGTGCACTGAAAAGATCTACTCTGAAGTAAAATGTTTTAACAATGAAAAGGTGCGTGATGGGAACTATAAGAAGAAGATTAAAACTCCTTTCGTGGCATTAAATAAGCTAACGGGTAACCAACTCAGGCAAAATCTTACCAGTGATACATAGAACCTCTGGACAACAACAGAAGAGTTCTCTTTTGTTCCACCAGGCCACTCCTGGGACTCTACGTGTCCTTCATCAGCTCTGACAGGTCTGACACAGAAACTGAGTTTTTTGTCTTCATGCTGCTCAGGTACACGATTTATTCATGAATCCCTAAAACTTGAGACTTTCTAAAGTAAATTCCAGTTTTTTTTAAGTTTAAAATAAATCTTTAAGAACGCTTCCTACATCTCAAATACTTCTTCCTAAGACTTGAGCCTGTTATAGAACTTTTGGGCAACAACGTAAGAGGACAGAATCTGAGGCCTTTTATAGAACAGTGTTGCTCAGTCCTTTGAATCCAAGCACGTTTCTGTGATGTATTTTTTAAAAATCTCGACTATTCCTTTAAAGTATTTTGAAAAACAAAATAAAGCATTGTGACTAAAAACGAATAAAGCAGTGTTACAAAGCACTGTACTTTCAGTTCATACACACTCCTCTTTGGAAACCAATTTCTTTCAAAAATACAGCTGATCCTTGAACAATACAAGTATGAGGTATGTGGATCTAGGTACATGCAGACTTTTTTTTTTTTTTTGATAAATACAGTAGAGGACTGTAAATGTATTTTCTCCTCCTTACGATTTTCTTAAAATTTTTTTCTAGCTGACTTCATTGTAAGAATACAGTATATAATACATATAACATACCAATTATGCATTCACTGACCATTTATGTCACTGGTAAGGCTTCTGGTCAACAGGAGGCTCTTAGTAAAGTTTTAGCAGAGTCAACACTTACATGCTGATTTTCAGCTGGACGGAGGTGGGTACTCCTAACTCCTGTGTTATTTTCAGAAGTGTCAACTTCTGTATTTTCAGAAGGGTCAACTGTATTTTCAGAAGTGTGCAGTTACGAAAGAAATGGCTACAGTTTGTAGTTAAAGCCTGGTCTACGGTCCCAAAGCAAACACTGGACCACTGGCAAATTCAGAAAGCGCAAATAAACTAAATAGTCCCTTCTGATTTTCCTTGCTTTCTTGAATGCAGTTTGAGTGCTTTAAAAAAAATGTTCAAAAATCCTAATTTTAAAAATGAAAATATAACACAGATGATTAGCTGTACTGCAAGAGAGCCTTTGTTTTGTCAAAGAATTCGCAATAATGGATTTAACAACAGGGTACTTTTGGTTTTGTTTTGTTTTTTAGAGAGACAGAGAGAGAGCATGTACACATGTGAGAGTATGAGCGGGGGAGGGGCAGAGAGAAAATCCCAAGCAGACTCCACGCTGTCAGTGCAGAGCCTCTTGTGGGGCTTGAACTCCTGAACCTCAAGATCATGACCTGAGCCAAAATCAAGAGTTGGACACTTAACTGACTGAGCCACCCAGGCGCCCCAACAGGGTGTTTTTTAAAAGAGACACTAAGAGATAGAGCTCAATTTATAATCACTAGATCCCATTTGACTTCTCCAAAACCATTATTTTATAGAACAAAGATTATGCAAATTTAGTGAACCAGCTCAGATACACTTCTTTACATTTAGTCAGATCACAGCACTTCACCCCTCCCTCCACACACCCTCTAGCTGCATTAGCCCGAAAGATCTTGTTTTTTGGTTTCATTCAGTTTTGAGGAATCACCTGGCATTACTTTAAGATGTGTATCAAAGCTCCCACATGAACAATAACTCGCTTCAGACTGAGAAGGCCTGTGCAGAAGACAGGTGGAGAAAGAGCTGAGGACAAAGTTCAAAGGGCATAGCGTTCCCGAGCTCTCCCTGGCACCTGCATCACGGGCTTCCATAGCCACTGTCATACTTACAACCGACTCCTTGGAAGAGAGGCATCTTTACGAAGGGAATGTAACTTAGATCTGAACGTGAAATTAGAACTCAGAGTTCCTGATGCCAAGGTTCAGACGACTGCAGTAAACTGCTGCTGTCTGCTCAAAGAAATGATCTATGCAACTTAACATTAAGTAAGCAAAAAAGAAATTAAAAGAGGAAAACACACGTGGTATTGATTTAAATTTCCCCTAACATACTCAAATCGTGTTTACTTAGAGTAAAATATGTTTTAAAGGGCATCTGTGACTGCATCATAAAATCAACAGACATAGTATTTCAGTCCAGAGTTTGTCAAAAGAGGTAAGCCTCTAAGGTCGTATCTTTCTTCAAAGGCAGACACATCTGGAGAATCCAGACACTTGGTAGACAAAGACAGTTATGTAACAAACAAAAGTGAGGAGGTATTTTAAAAATTGGGCATACAACTGTGTAGTTTGCTAAGATACATGATAAACAATATTATTGTGTGATACCACAGAATACAATTTTGTTTAGTTTTATATACAGTTTTCAGTTAACGATCTAGCTAGGACATAATCTTTAGAATACCTGATCAGTAAAATTACAAGCTGAGGCCCCAGTAAAATCCTGACCAAGATGGACAGTAGACCACTTACGAGAACATAAAGGTCTGTGCGACCATCCTGAATCCAAATCTGCCACAGCAGAGGAGAGGAGGAGAACCGTTCTGTCACCTCATCAATGTACTAGTGACTTTTCTTACCCAAAGCCCATGTATGTGTGCATACACAAGGATAAAACACGAAATGAAAACCATGAGCAAAACTGCTATCTTAGTTATTAATATCACTGGAATTAAGAAACAGAGAGGCCTGTCAGCAACTGACCAAGAAAGCCTGGAGAGATAGAAGTGCTCTTAAATAGAAAGAAACCAGTTCAAACTTGTACCATTTTTTTCTTGCCTGTAGTCCAGTTTTTGCCTATGGCCCAAAACTTCCTTAGGCTTTTGATGAGTGGGCCCATTATTTCAAACACGCAAACTACACCTGACAGGCTCAAAATATCCGATCTAGAGCCCCCACCCAAAGCTGTCTAGGGTAGTGACTGGTCATTCAAATATGGCCACTCAGGACGGTAACGTAGCTGTGCGGGGCACATTCCTCGGTCTGTCCTCAGCTCTCAGGGCCAGCGATGGCTGCATGTACATACCACATACACACAATATCCACCACTCGGCAAAGGACTCTCAACAACTACAACTGTGAGATGTTCAGAGAGTAATTTAAATAGGTCCTTCCAGAGACAGGAATACTCTTACTACACTCGCCCAACTCAACCTCTTTCTACTACTAATCAGTTGTTTGCCTCATGAATACTGATCGACAGGTAACAGCAATAGTCAGCGAGGTGAATGTGAGTCAGTGGAAGGATGAATTAAGATGATAAATGCTAAGTGATGAGCACAACAGGTGGACCAACCAATATTCATCGTGGCAATCGCTGCTACCACGACTACGTCTATCAGAACAGAAGGAGAGCAAAGTTGGAGTGAGAATCCAGGGCTTTCCCCCCCATCCTCATCTCTCAATCCTAGAACCAACTCAAAAATACTGGAGTGCCTCCCATGAGTAAAGATGAGTAATGGTCAGCACGGCTTTGTTTCAGCTGTGTTTGCGAGAAACGCGGAAATGTGTGTACTGTCACGCTGGAAAATCCCTTTTTTACAGTGGACCATATTCAAGAGTTTGGAAAACACTTTCTTAAAGACTTGGCCTCATCTGAAACTGCAACTTGAATCTTCTGCTCCCAATAGAACAGAGAAGGCGGGTGAAAGGGTTCACTGTAGTGAAGTCCAGCACAACTATGGAAAATGCTACAAGGTTTATGTGATGCCTATCACTCGATGCTTCAGAATCGTATACCTTACCTTTATGTAATGCATTCTAGTTTTTTAATAGTGTGATCCTCACAAAAAGTCCTAAACATTTGGAGGTCCCAAAACATACTCGAATCCTTTTCTTTGGAGTACTGAGTTTTAGTTCTTTACGTATTTTGGGTGTTAACCCTTTATCAGATATGTCAATCTTCTCCCATTAAATACGTTGCCTTTTAGTTTTGTTGTTTCCTTTGCTATAAACAAGATTTTAATTTGTATGAAGTCCCAATACCTTATTTTTGCTTTTGTTTCCCCTGCCTCAGGAGACCTGTCTAGAAGGAAGTTGCTGCAGCCAGTGTCAAAGAGCTTACTGCCTATGTTCTCTTCTAGGATTTTTATGGTTGCAGGTCTCACATTTAGGTCTTTAATCCATTTTGAATTTATTTTTGTGTATGTTGGTGGGAATGCAAACTGGTGTGGACATTTTGGAAAACAATACGGAGGTTCCTCCAAAAGTGAAAACTACCCTATGATCCAACAGTTGCACTACTAGGTATTTACCCAAAGAATATAAAAAATACTAATTCAAAGGCATACACGCACCCTGATGTTTACAGGGGCATTATCCACAACAGCCAAATTATGGAAACAGCCCAAGTGTCCACCAACCGATGAATGGATCAAGAAGATGTGGTATATATGTATATGTATGTATGTATGTATGTGTATATATATATATATATATATATATATATATACACATACATATATATATATATACACATACGTATATACACACACACACACACACATATACACACATACATACACATAATGGAATATTAGCCATAAAAGAGAATGAAATCTTGTCATGTGCAATGACATGGATGGAGCTAGAAAGTATTACATTAAGCAAAATAAGTCAGAGAAAGATAAATACTGTATGATTTCATTCGTAAGTGGAGTTTAAGAAACAAATGAGCAAAGGGGAAAAAAAGAGAGAGGCAAACCAAGAAACAGACTCTTAACTACAGAAACAGACTCTAACCTAAAAGTGACGGTTACGAGAGGAGAGGTTGGTGGCAGGGGGTGGGGGGGGGGGTGGGTTAAACGGGTGATGGGGACTAAGGTCTGCACTTGTTATGATGAGCACTGGGTAAGGTACGGAAGTGCTGAATCACTGTATTGTACTCCTGAAACTAGTATTATGCTCTATGTTAACTAACTGGACTTTAAATAAAAACTTTAAAATTTTTTTTAAAAAATCCTTCATTTCATGTAGTCTGAATGCCCCACTTCACAGATAATGAAACTGAGGCTGAGAAACTCGTGACCTGCCTAAAGTCACAAAGCTAGCGTGCGGCAGAACTACTGTCTTCATACTTCTACTTTAAATACTGTCACTTGGCATTCATGCTCCAGTGACCTGCTATTATATGGGAGTAATGTTAAGTATTAAATATAAATAAAGTTAATAGACTGGTTTTTGAAGTTGTGAATAAATAATCAGAAAATGCTACGAAAGATACTAAAAATTCAACTGAATGTAACTATCATTCAACTCGTGATTTGGACAACCCTAAGAACACAACAATGTGGTATGTTGGTCAACGTGACAATCCCATCAGCTCAAGGACCTTTAGAGTTAGTTAGGAATCAATGACACATCTTAAGACCTAAACGCAATGCACATTCCAGTTAAGACATAACCTTTTGGGCTCAAGGAAGGCAAACTGTAGTCAGCAGACCATGTAATCAGGTAAGAACACACTTGGTCATGGGCTATGTGTCCACCTCTTTGAGATACGAGGTCACTGAAGAGGCACTGTAAATAGGCTCTGGTTTTGTCTTTCAACCTGGAAAAAACCAAATTAAGAAGGAAAATGTCTGAGGGGCCCTTGGGTGACTTAGCCGGTTAAGTGTCCGACTTTAGCTCAGGTCATGATCTCGGGGTTCATGAGCTCAAGCCCTGGATCAGGCTGTGTGCTGACAGCTCAGAGCCTGGAGCCTGCTTTGGATTCTGTGTCTCCCTCTCTCTCTCTCTGCCCCTCCCTCGCTCATGCTCTGTCTCTCTCAAAAATAAACATTAATTTTTCTTTTAAGAAAGACTCATTTTTAAAAATAAAATAGTAAAGAAGATGGAGTGTATCACATCTGCAGGAGGATAAGCACTATTTCATGAGACTCTGGCTTCAAATCTATATATACAGACATGACACTTGCACACACACAGAAGCACCGTGTACTAGCTGGAGGTATAAACTATGTATTTTTCAATGAGCTGTAGTTAAAACTGTAAAAAAACAAAGATAGACAGGTGTTCTCAGGATCACCGTCTGTACAAAATGAGCTTTTTCTGGAAAACAGAACTCTGTTTGTTCTCTATCCTACACTGACGAGCGGGAGGCCCTTGATCTTGTGTTTATGTTGCCGGGGGCTAGAAACATCAGAATTGTTTGATAAGTAAGAAGGAGCTTCACTCAGGGACATCACCACTCTTACATCTAAATGGCACGAAGGAACGGAAACCTCCGGCCGGTCCACGTGGGCTGCCATCCTCGCTCCTTCAGTCTTCTTCAGTAACTCCACCTTAATGCGACTTAGGCTCCCCAAACCCCAGGCCAAAGCTTGTCATGCCTCCAAACTGTAAAATCAGACCCTCTTTCTTCTCTGGACACCATTTCCTATCCTTGCAGGGAGTTGTCAGCCCATCATCCTGGTTTTGGGACCTCCAGTCCTTTGACCCCTTCTATGACATGTAGCTCCATTTGTCCCTTCAGTTCCTTTCTAACTGAATTCAGATGCCATCGCCATATTCCCACCATTTCGTTGCCAACAGCCTTCAATTCTTGCCCTTCCACGGCAATGGCCTGACAAGCCCACACCCTGGAAACCAGACAACGGTCTGCCTTCCCCAGGCCGTCAGAGAAGCATCTCCTCTACATGGTCTCACCCTCACGGACCCTGACAAGGACTGGCCATCAGCTCTGTCTCCCATTCTTCTTACCCTGCCATCTCCCCCCTTCACCAGCACCCATTCCAAATGGAAAAGAAAAGGCACCAAATGAGAAAGCATCCAACTTGCTGCCACCACACCAATCTATTTCTCTTCAGTGCACTGAGCCCTTCCTCACCCTCTCCTACAACAAAGGGTCCTTACGATCTAAGGTTGGTCTTCCTGTGCTTGATTTTCCTTGTGCTTCGTCCCAGAGACCTTGATACACTGATTTCCACCTCTCTCTTATTGTTCATCCTTCTCTTTGCTAACTCCCATCCGCTTTTGACAATGTTCAAGTCTCTCCCATTTTTTAAAAGTCTTCTGCCATCAGATTTACCTCTCGAGAGCTACTATCTTCAAAATTCATATTTGATCATGGTTGCCTTCTTAACTTCCACTCAGTTTTTAAGCCTTGACAACACTATTTTATCCTCGTCCAAACGAACACAGGTCTTGCCAGGATCCTCCAAAGATGCTTCCCAAGCCCTGTTGGCAGAATCGGACACCGCCATTGCTCCCCATTTCTTGAACATGCTTCACGTGGCTTCCATGACCCCACACTCCTTTGGCCTCTTCATCATCTACTCAGTCATTCCATAGTGGGGTTCCACAGTGGGGTTCCTCGGGCTTCTCGTCTAGGACTGTTGTTCTTCACTCCGAACTAGGGCATATTCACTCGTAAGGCTTCCACACACGTACTAGTGCCTCCTTCCCAGGCTGTTCATCAGTTTAAGGTCTGTATGTCCACCTGCCTCCCCAACATCTCTGTCTATGTCTCCAAACACCCCCGATTCAACATGTCCAAGCCGAACTCACCATTCCTCTCCTCCTCCCCCCCCAAATCTGCCCCTCTGTTCATGTGCTTCATGTCACAAATGAAGAGTAAGCATTAACTCAGTTCGTGTCAGAACCTAAACTCTCTCCCCTCACCCTCACCATACACAATCAACCAGCCGGTTCCATGTACCCGACCTCCCGAATATCCTTAGCATCCATTTGCTCCCATCCCATTCCCAACAGTTACCACCCACGTCCAGGCCACCATCATCCTTTGCTTGGAGTACTGTGTGCAAAACCCTCCTGATTAGTCTTCCTACCTCCGGTCTGAGTCCTGGTCACTCTCCACATGTGGAGTAGAAATGACAGAACTTCTGGATGCCATCGGGCGCCTAAACCCTCTCCTGGCCTTCTGGTGCTCTCAGGAGAAACATCGAAGTCCTTACGATGACCAGTCCTTCGCTAGCCAGCTAGATCTCCCCCACCCAGCCTGCCCCCCAGACTCTAGGTGTGTTCTCTGCCCCCTGGGCCTTCTGAACATGCTGTTGCCTCTCCCTGAAGCTCTTGCATTCCCTTCCTCTAAAAATTCTGAGACGTCATCCAAGAAGCATTCCCTGCCCTCCCACACCCTGTGCAGATCTGAGCTGAGGACCCTCCTCTGTGAACTAACTGCACCTATCTCCCCTAACAGGCCGCTTATCACACTTTACGAAAACTGCACGATAGTCGTCTGCGTCCTCCGCAAGCCCTCTGAGGGCGGGAGGACTAATCTACCTCCCCGTCATAAAGCATAATACCCGGCTGAATAAATATTTGTTGAGTGAATGATTTTATGAATTCTTCACATTTACGATTCTAATTCTTGCCTGGCTCCTCCAACGACTTTTTAAGTCCACTACTTCCTCGCGCTCACGGTCCGGATGCGACCGGCGCCAGTGCGGCCGACACGGTCAGCTAACGTTAGGGACGTGCCACCTCGACCTGTACTTCTTCTGGATTAGACACTCCTTGGGCACTGCCCTGTATCCCCGAGCCTCATCTCTGACTCGCGGCACCCCTACTGTGCACGGTTCTGTGAAGGGTCCATCGGCCTGCCCTGCTTCCTTTCAGATGCAGCGGCCTGCTCTCCATTTGCACAGGTACAAAGGACGGGGCAGAGACACTAACCCTCCGTGAGATAATCAACAGCCAGTGGAGAACGAAGGCCAGGTGAGCACATACGTCTTCCTCTGGTCCCTCAGGCAGTCGA
This sequence comes from Felis catus, assembly GCF_018350175.1. Classification (NCBI taxonomy): domain Eukaryota; kingdom Metazoa; phylum Chordata; class Mammalia; order Carnivora; family Felidae; genus Felis; species Felis catus. The sequence continues at coordinate 77,705,181 of NC_058378.1, forward strand.
TTCTGAAATAGGTTTCTCAAGGGACTGACGTCCAGTCATTAAAGTGCCGGACCGCACTGCGCGCGCACACACTTCCGTTACCTTCTCCTCCTCCCTTCGCTAGTTCACCCGCACCAGCCCCCACTCCTGCTCCCATCAACGCAAGCCCGCATTTCAGGATCTGCTTCTGGAAGGAAACCCGACTGAGAGTCGCTTCGGCATCAGAATTTTTACTCTTGCTTTTTTATTTTGGTAGCAGTTAGCGGAGCAGGTGGCTTTACTTCTTTCCCAATTGTCAACAGGTCCTTCCTAATTTCAGACAAATTTCATCTTGTTATCAGTGAACACGCTACAGAAGCATGAACAAGTCAAGTCTCCCATAAATGATACCTATTTCAAATGAATGGCAGCTAGGAAAACACATTTCTTACAAGAACAGGAATTCTACCCCAGTTTCCATATTTATATTAAAAACATTTTGCTGGCATCACATAAAAGAACACTCCTAAAATAAACAGACCTTCTCATACCTTCATGTTATAGCTTGCTTATTTTCCTGCAGAGAGACTGAATATTAACGGACACAAAAGAGAATCTAAACAGTTTCAAAATACCTTGCAGACAAACGCAGTGACTTCATTCTTATATTGGAGCTGGGTGTGAATGATCCAAGAAACCTTTGGACTGTGGCTTGTCTTTGTCTTAGCTCCTCCAGTAGCCAGCAGACACTGCACTGAACAGCAAATGATGCAGGCTCCAAAATAGAGCATCAAACCCCCTTCCAGAATTTTTTCCCACTAAGCTAATGATTCACGTTCTGTTACTATGGAGCCACAAGTTAAACCAAGAATACTCACTGATAATTCACAAGTGTTAAATTAATGGCACGACTTAGGGTTGATGACAAGCTCGATGGCATCGAAGGATAGGATCTTTTGCCCCTTCTTTACTATTTCATCTTTAATCGGTATTCCATCAGGTGTCCGAGATTGCTGAATTTGTGGGCTAAGCAAAGTTTAATTTAAATTCTCTATTTTTATCCTTGCCTTCCAACATCAAAGTTTTTAAATTTTTAAAATTTGTTTAAGACCAGAATGCATTGAAATCATTAATGCTTACAGAATGTCACTGCTTTTTGAGTAGTAAAACATTTTTACTTGCATTACAATAAAGTATCCCTGTGAAGTAGTTACAGGTCTTCTCAAAATTTTCTGAAGTCTATGGGAAGAGGGTATTAAAAGAACTCTGCTGTTGTCATATATCCATGACAGTAATCTTGTTTTTATCAAAAAGCAGGTGGAACTGATGCCTTCTAACTCTGACACATAGGTGTGGACCCCACTTATAATATATTTAATGCCTACAAGCGAGATGCCACAAAGCTCCCTAACAAATAAAAACAAGCCTCTTAGGTACTCCATGGCTTTGCCCAGTACTGCGGTGCACAGACTGAACCACATTTCCTCTACGTCATTAAGATTCACATTTTCACACATTCTGGTATTTCTGAAACCCAGATGCATCTTACAACTGACAGAGTCATAGTCTAACTGGCAACATTTTTTCTTTCTCAGCGGTACGTAAGATAGAGGACTTAAAACTGACGGTGTCTTCCATTCAACGGCGGATCATCGTTCAGCCAGCACTTAAGCAGCTGTGGGCTTTATTTTTATTCTCTAAGTGACATTTTGGACAACCTCTTCGTTACATTCAAAAATGTCAGTTTTTTTTATTCAAACAAACAAAGCACTACTCTAAGACTCCACACATTAAAGCCAGGCAGAACTAGCATTTTTTTAGACACGGTCTGAAGTGTATTGGTAGTTTCCAGCCTACTGGAATGATTTCAAAATGGATTAATTAATGATTTCAAAATCATAGGATTAATTCAATTTTAAAAACTGGGTGACTGTAAAAGGAATTGTTTATTTTTAAAAATTGATCTGTTCCATAAGAAAAGACAACAGGATCAGGGAAATCTTTCTTTAACAGCTCAAGTCTGCTTTTCAAAGTTTTTCAGAGCTATTTCAGTCTGCCTCTGGCCGGGGCTCCAGCCAGCTTCGGTCACTGGCTTACTGCTCGCGCGTGCTTTACTGAGCAAAGACTGCCTGGTAAAAATTTGCAAAGCAGTAGTTTTAAAATTTCTCTTGTGCGAGACTGGCTGTAAAACACTGAAAAAAATGCACAGCCTTTGCAACTGTTGGAAGTTTACCTTAAAAGTCCGTTTCAGGTTTTCTGGCAGAAAGCGCACACACTAAAATGTCACAATCCTTCAGTGTTACGCACAAACATCGTAGGAAAGGCCTCTTTCCTTGCTCCTCCCTGTCCTCATTAGAAGACCATGTCACAAGGGGGGAAACCTCGTTTCTCGCTTTTAAGCCAGCAGTCGTATTAGTGCTACACTAACATCTGGATTAGAAAGGGTACCTCTGAGAAACGGGTAAGCGGGAAAAGGGAGGAACGCTATAACGAAGAAGTATTTTTCAGCAGACAGAGAGCAAACTGAAAACTTACAAGGCTTTAACTTTCTATGTTTCTATGTTTGATGTTTTCCACGTCAAAAATACGTTCTCCAGGTTCACCAAATCCAAAAAAGCCAAATTTCCGAAAACATTTTGTCTCGACGCCGGGCTTCAACAGCTTCTGTCTCCACCCAGCTACGTCCCGGCACCACCATCTCTACCGGCAACAAAGAACTTATGTTTACTAAGCGTCCAGCAATCAAACATCATTCACTCTGCGACTTCAAGCGGGAAGTCATCCTCAAATCCAGCTTCACTGCACACCTACGGTCATTAAGAAAGACACTGTCCACTTATTCTCACCGCAGCACGTTTTTAGGGACCCTCGGAAGTTTTGGTTTATCTTTTTGTCATTCTGCATGACTTCCTAGTGACCAAGGCGACACTGTGGCTGAGGGTACACCCTTTGGAGGGACCATGAACACAGTATTCGGGAAGTGAGACCGGGCTTGGAGAAACCAGGCAAGCGAATACAGTCAGAATTCTTTCTGAACCTGATCATCCCACACGCGGTCAGAGTGGGACTTGCTTTCTCGATGGGCATTTACGACAGAAACGACGACACTATAGAAAAAGTGCCAGGGAACCATGCCAGCAAGAAAGAAGAAGGCAGCAAAGAGAAGAGACAAATGAAAGCATCAGGTAACACAGATTGGAGTCTTGGAAGTTCAGGGTTGAGCTCCTTACACTTAGATTTTCATTAACTGGCTGCAAAAGGTAAAACGTCTTAGAAATCCTCTAACTTGGGGAAATGCAGCAAGCACTAAGACAAAATTAGGTGCTGTCCTTTTTACAGCAAACTTAAATTCAATATTCTGATATCATGACTTAGACAAATTAGGAAATTTCTTGCAATCATTTTCAAGTATGTATAGAAAAGAGGGAGTGAAATCTAGACTAATCTGTGGTAAAATGTCTATACTGCTGTAATTATCAGTAGAGACAGAAACAAAGATCATTCTACTTAGCTTCTTTGAAATAAATGCTAAAAGTACTTACAAAAATGAAAGAGCAATATCTGAATTAAAATTATTTTAAATCTCTGGTTAGAAAACAAGCATCCGCTGATATTTCCACGGTAAATAATATCTGAGGAGGTCAATCACGAAACATTCCCTCACATGCTGAGGATCAACGAGGGTAACGCACGAGGAACCAGAGATGGTACTTGGGAACCAGCATATGCTCAGTGAGGTTATCCTTTTTCACAAGTCTGGAACCAAAGGGACTTTTTCTAAGTAGGCTCCACGCCCAGTGTGCGGCTTCAACTCCCGACCCCGAGATCAAGAGTCACATGCTCTACCGACTAAGCCAGTGAGACCCCCCGAAAGGATTCTACTACCAACCATAAATAGTATAACACCTGTACGACATTAAGAGTCAAATCAAATCATAATTTATCATGGTCCTCAAACCAGCTCCAAAACATCTGCTTTGCTTCCAATGCCTCTTATGAAGTATCGGTGGCAGACACTGCCTGTCACCTAAGTAGTGGCATTTGTCAGCTGAAGCCCCAAATCAGCGGCCCAGTAGGTTTTGCCTTACTAAAAGGAAGAAGAAACACAGAGTACTCAGAAAAAAAACAACACAAGTGTGAAGGATGATTCCTGCTCTGTTGTTTAACCAAGGTATGCAGAGAAAAAAGATCTGGATGAGAGCATAAAAATACTGACAGTGATTACTGCTGTAGAGAGAGATCGATGGGCCATTCCAATATTTCTTCTTGGCATGGTTTTATGCATTTGGATAAATCTTCTACTGTTCCCAGTAAACATTTTTTAAAGATAATTTAAACAAAAGAGGCAACGTGTAACTGTAATGCAGGATTTTTGAATCTACCCATATCCAACTATCAATTTAATAAGCAATCTGACAGATTTTTTACTTAAGAATGGTGTGAGAAACTTCTAAATTCCTTTCTTTGGAGTAGGCAGAGTTCCTGAATTCAAAAACAAAAGACCTATTTATGAACCAAGAGACGTCTTTAGAATTTTCCAAGTTGCTCCCTTTTGTCGGCCCCTCCCCCCCCCACCATACATGAAAGCAGTAACTACAACAGGTTTTTACCCTTATGCACACTTCCTAGTTAAGCAAATAACCATATAACCCCAAACCTCCAAAATGCGGGAGGTAGGGGAGTAGGGGGTGGAGGGCAGGGAGGAGTAGGATTTCCAGAGGCTTACATCAATTCAGGATGGAGGGAAATGCAATTTTTCTTGCAAGTGGCTCCTGATACACCTTGTAGCCGAACTGTTTTTACAGAGACCTGTGGCGATCAGCTGTGCCTTCTGCAGAGTAATTTAACTACCGAACAGCTGGGAGGAGAAACAGATTTAGTGGAAAAAAGCACCATGCCGACTAACAACGGTGTCCATATTAAACTCTGTATTTTGTCTGAGTCGGAGTTTGGGTCATGTAAAAGTGAAACTGACCCAAGAGAAGAGAACGGTTTCTCACAGACTGCCATTTAAATCTCAAATGACCATGTTTCACAGCATGCTCAATACCTTTCAGCATGTAACTGCATTTTAATTTCCTAAAACCACAGGACATAAGTCTGATTTCAAATAGTGTCTGGACTGTGATATTCAATACTGATAAAACTGTACGGTGTTCTCTTGCAAGTTCCAAAGACTCAGCATACGGAAAAGGATCTTCCTTTTCTTTGAAGAAGAAAACTTAGTCCTCTGACTTTTGTAAATGGATTCTAAACAATGAATATATTAAGACCTAGAGCTTATGCCGTAAGAACTGGAATGTAACAGATTACAGGAGAAAAGCATGCCATGCACACTCTTCACTCACCATGGTGTAGTCCCGTCAAAATGAGACTTCAAATTTTCTTTGCCATGAAATGCTCCTCAGCGCTAACTTCAGAAAACGAATTTGAAGTCTATTAACATGAATAAATCTTTACTTGAATGTTCAGTGCATGGAAATTATTCAGTTACCTTTTCAGCTTTCTACAACAGACAGAGCCTGTGATTGTCTTAATCTCCAAATATTATATAAGAGAAGCAACCTTTAAAATAGATCCAGGAAAGAAAAAGGGGACGGTGAAACTGCGTCTTAAGTTTGGGAGTCAGAAACCAATTCGTGATCATTTTTATTTAGTTGGAAGGAACTTATCCACTTTTGTATGTGAACGTGAAATAACGCAGTAAGACGGTTAGCTGTTCTCACCAGAAGGAAATGACTCTGAGCTGCCCTTGAGAAAAGCTAAAAAGGAAAAAACAATTTTTTTTTGAAGGGACAGCAGGTAAGTATTTGCTTTCCTCTGAACTACCACTGCCTTCGCTTTGAGCCTGACTCAAACGCTGACAAATTCAGTACGGCTGTCCGTAAGCAACGCGTCTGTCTGTCTGATCAGTCAGGTGTAATTCTACTTAAAATGAAATAATGAAATGCTGACAATCGGAGGTGCAGAACTATAAAGCCCTGGTTGTTCTACGAACCCTAAATGTCTAGGAAGCCTGGGGTGACCTCGGGGTGTCTGGTGTAGGAGTCAGGTGGATCCCTACGGCCACTTGTTCATCAGATTCTAAGGTATCACCATGTGTAAGAAGTGCCCACTCTTGATTGCATAACAGCTTTTCAAGGAGATGCCAAAATACAATGAAACATGAACCAATTTTCCTTTTTTGGAAATAAAAAACCTCATTTGTGGGGGGGGGGGGGCAGGGGCGAGGTGGTAAAGAATGCACATCTTAGAACAGAAGAAATTCCTGCATTTCTTTGCTTGCCCCTTTGTCTTCCTATTTGATCTTTCCATTTACTCCCTGCCCCTCCCCCGGCCTTTCCGTTTCCCTTTTCTGATTTTTCTCCAAGCTTAGACCACGGGTGACTAGACAGAAAATGTGATTGTTAACTGTGCACCGGGCGCCTCCTCTGGCAGACGTCAGTGAGGCACAGGGGGAACACCCAGGAACTCCAGTCTGAGGAAAACACACATGGGAAGTCGATGTCCACCACGAGCACCACAACTCGCGCCTGATGGACGAAGCCGCGGGGGAACGCAGGGAGGGTGAGAAAGGCTGCTGAAAACTGAGCGAGATCTCGACAAAAGGGAGGTGACTAGAACTGCATCATTTTTCTGGAGACAGGAATCAGAGCAAATAAAGGCAAATGCAGATGAAAGCCCGTGGCACAGTCTACGGGACATCGCGTGCTCATTTGCCCAGCCATCGCCAACCCAGCAAGACGAGGGGGCTATCCTCAGTGTGCCTGTCTTACTCTAATCTTCATGACAGTTCAGCAAGGTAGGTTCTATTATTATCTTAATTCTGAAGGTCAGGAATCTGAGGCCAGGAAGATCGTGAAATTGCCCAAGGGCACACAATTTACAGGCTGATGATGGAGCCAGGATCCACCTGCAGGGAGTCTGACCCCAGGCTGTATGTGCAAGTGTCTGTGCCTACCACCAGTGCACAGACTATCCAAATGGGGAGTACCAAGAGGTAAGACATGGCTAGGGCTAGACTGCGTGCACAGGAGGTGGAAGAAGGGATGGGAGAGGAGAAGCACCAAAGATGTAAGAAAAAGTCAAGAAAGTATTGTCAACAACAACAAAAGTATTGTCACAAAACCCATCCCAGCCTGTTGGCCTCCGGGAAACCATTCCCCGGCCTTGTTCAGTCGAACTGGTCAGTATTTCTATCTTCTTTACCTAAACTAAACAGTCTAGGGAAGAATTTTTATGCACTGTGACAGCTGTAGCAGAAACGGAAGGTGGTACCAACGTTCAAAGTAGAAGGAGACGGGTTAGTAAGGAGCAGAAGCACATGAGGTTTCTGCATTTATTTCCAGAAGCGAGAGTGTTGTGTGTGCGCACGTGGCATCTCCTGGCCTTACACAGACATGCGCGCGCACACACACCATACACATTCTACGATAGATGAAAAGCTACCTGGACCCTAGTAAGAGCCAAAGCCACACACAAGGAACCTAAAAACAATGCCAAGGATTTCTGGCAGAGCTCTGCTCCAAACGTACCTGCTTCTGGGTCCTGGTTGAAACGGCAGTACTTTGAGTTCTCAAGTGAAGGCAGGCACTGTTCGATGGGCACCCAAACATACGTCTCAGGACACAACAAATCAGAAGGTCTATACTGACCCTAAAGAGAAGTGAAGGAACAAGAACACAGGCTTTACATACACAGTAACTTCCTGGTTACAAGGCTCCAGAGTTCCAGGAAAGGTTTTAATCACAAATTTAAACAAAGTCAACCAGAAACAGCTTTACTGTAAATACTAGCTGTCTCTAGTAACTGCTTTCCCATCTCAAGAATGCACATTTGATTCAAAAGCTCTCTAAAAGCAATGCATCACTATTTGTGATGCCTGTATTGATGTGGAAAATTTGAGTTTCTACTTCCTTTTGGAAGAAATATTTAATATATGATTCTTGCTGAGCTAACTGCAAAGAATACCCAGTTTCAAAACCAAAGTGAAATGTCTTTTCATATATGAAAGCATAATTTATATATGGAGTGAACTCATTTTCAAAAATGAAATTTTAGAAGTTTTTAATTTATAGATTTAGTTGATAACACTCATTCCATTCCAATGTACTAAAAACCACTGTTTTGTCAAGAAACTTTCATGAACAATCTAAACTGATATATGTAAATAAAGTTTAAAAAACATTACAGAAATTTTAGAGAAACGTCTATAATTCTCTAGCTTCTTCAAAAATGCCATTTTGCAAGAATGTTTTATATATTTATAACCCAATTATGTACCCCAAGTCTAAAACAAAGACTACACACGAGATGCTGAAGAAAAAAAAAATCGTTTGCCCACAGGTACAAATTATGTGAAATCATTTAGCGAAAAATTTCAGGAGTACCAAAGTTAGTTAAAAATTCCAAATATCTCTTCTCTAAAACTGCAAACTTCAAAACTCATTATAGAGGTTAAAATCCAGTGCGGTGTCTCCCAATTCTGCTTGGTACAACCCATAGTAAGAAATACACTTCACGCCACAACCTAGTAAGCACAAACGCAAATATAGAAGTAGAAACAAACCTTTTACTATAGAACGCTTACCCGTGTTATGTAATCTTTTATTTCCTAACCTACTCCATTTTGGTTTTTTTAATGATGCTCCTGAGCCATAAAAAATGCTTTTATGAATGGCAAATGGGTCACAATTTCAGAGTTTGAAAAACACTATCGAATGCCAAACGCTCTACAAAGAATACCGCTGTTATGGGCTCCACACTGTCACATACCTTTATGTCAGACCGGCGCTCTGTAACCGGCCCGCTACGTGGTCACCGTATGAAGCCACACTCAGATGTACAAGAAACACCACACCCCCCAGTATTCGAAGCAGTCAGAAGTCTGCAAGCTAATGGGGGAGACCGTACAGAGAGAGTGTGTGCAAACTAGTTTCTTCTTGAGAAGCCGGGAGAGAGTTCAAGAAGGATATGGAGTTTTATTGCGGATTTAACAGACTGACTGGAGTTAAGTCCAGGGCAGGATGAAAAGGAATGAGAACAATCTAGATGAAGGGAACAGTAAAAACAGAGACGCAGAGTTGCAAGATCACCCTGAGGAACAGGAAATAGCGGGGCATTGCAGAAATGGAGACGTAGGTTGGGACCAGATTCTGTGAAGCCTCAGAATTCAAGTTTTGAACTCTATTCTGGATGAAATGGGAATGCTTGCTGGACAGGAGGAAGACCAGAACTCAGGTCTATGACCCTGCTTTTTCCAGACTGTTCACTGCCCTGCTGATGCCTCACCGCCCTGGCACGGGCAAGGTCATCCATAGGGGCAGCTCTCCAGGTGGTGCACATATTCGTCCAACATGAAGATTCACAACACAGGATTATTTGAGATGAATGAATAATTAGTAGGTGTAATAAAGCCCAATATTCAATGATACCTATCTTGTTAAAAGCAAGATTCATTCAGAAAGTGTTTTCTTGGTGGAAAGCAGCAGCATGATGTGACAATGTCCTTATTAACAAATCTGAAAAACTAGCAGCCTAAAAGCACTGGGTCTAAACCTTTTTTATTTTCCTTTTGGGTTATAGACCATTTTGAAAGCCTGATGAGGAGGAAAAAGCTAAGTTTAAAAAGCTAAGCATAGTTCTACAGAAAAAGAAAAAAGGAGTAAATTTTCTTCACCTTGCAGTATACAAAGATTTCTTAGTGCACAAAAAGCATTAACCATTAAAAACAACAACAACACTAATGAGCTGGACTTCATGACTATTATATACTGCATTAAAAAATTAAGAAAATAAATAGGGAGCAGGGCGCCTGGGTGGCTCAGTCAGTTGAGCATCTGACTTTGGCTCACGTCATGATTTCACGGTCCGTGAGTTCATGCCCCGCGTCGGGCTCTATGCTGACAGCTCGGGGCCTGGAGCCTGCTTCGGATTCTTTGTCTCCCCCCCAGTCTCTTCCCCTCCCTTGCTCATGCTCTCTCTCAAAAATAAACATTAAAAAAAAAAAAAGAAATAGGCAAGCGAAAGACTAAGAGAAAATATTAACAAAACATATATTAGAAAACATAGCTGTATCTAAAACGTATCAAAAATTTAACAACTCAAGAATAAAAAAATCATTTTTAAAAAGGCACCAAATATATATGAATATAAATGAATGCTTAGTAAGTACCTGAAAATATATTCAATATCAGTTACCAGAAATGCCATTAAAACCATAATAACATACCACTGCATAACCACCAGAATGGCTAAAATTAAGCCATTAATTTTAAACTGAATAACAAGTTTTGGCAAGGATCTGGACTATGTAGAACTTGGATATTGCTGGTTTAAAACGGTAGAACCATTTGGGAAAATACATTCTTGGACATGTATCATCTGTGAATATGTCCAGGATAAATTCCTTGAATTGGAATTGATGGCTGTAAGGGTTTTTATGTTTTATTAGCCCAAAACTATTTTCCACTGAAGTTGTGCCATTTTACATTTCCATCAGCAACATATGTACACAGTGCTAACTTCCTCAAATCCTTACCAACACAGCCTATAATCAAAACTTTCAATCTCTGCCAATCTGAGAAATGGCATTTCATTGTGGTTTGAATTTGCATTACATAGCATTCCATACGTTGAAAGGATTTGCATTTCCTTTTCCATAAAGTTGGCCCCCTCTGTTGTTAGATTTCTGGTTTTGTTATTTGAAAAACTCTTTATATATTAAAGAAATTCACCCTTGGTTTGCAAAATATGTTGTACTTCCCTGGCTTATCTATCTTTTGACTCTGTATGGTATTTTCTTTCACCATGTGGAAATCTGATAAGTGGTCAAACATATCATTTGTTAAAACAGTGTCTAAGTTTTGCAATATAATTTTAAAAAGTCACTGTCACTCAAATATTATAAAAACATTTACATGTTCTTTTCAGTACTTTTATGGTTTCATAATTTTACATTCACATGTATGCTCCATCTGGAATTTATTTTGGTGTAAGGTATAAGAAAAGGATCTAACCTAATTTCTTTCAGATGTTTACCAAGTGGCCTCAACATCATTTTAGAACCGTTGTTTCCCCCGCTGATTTAAACGCCTTTTTGATAACTTACTAAATTTCCATATATATTTAGATCTCTTTCAGCACTTCCTATTTACTTAGACACTGTCTGTCTATTCATGTACCAATGCCACACAGTTTTAACTATTAAAGCTTGATATTGTATTTTAATCTCTAGTAGATCTAAGCATCCCCCTACGATTGCTCTTCACATGTGCAGAATTTCCCGGCTCTTCTTGGGTAATTTTTCTAAAATTCTGTACTTAGGGGGCAGGGCGCCTGACTGGCTCAGTCAGTAGAGCGTGTGACCCTTGATCTCAGGGTTTTGAGTTCAAGCCCCATGTCGGGTACCGTAGAGATTACTTAAAAGACAGAATCTTAAAAAATAAATAAAATAAAATTCTGTACTTAGTACAAAAATATTACCAATATGAACAAGGAAACAGTAATAAAAATGTTATGGTGTATCTTGTCTGTTGTGATGGAGGGACACAGAAGCAGAGAATCCCAAGAATGTCTAGTAACAAAATAGATGCAGATTCATCCACAGACACCTGAACCCAATGTCTGCCTTTAACGATGACAGTGACATTCAAAACCAGTCACTGACCACGAAATGGATCCTCACTGTGCGGCAGACGCTGGGCGGCTGGGAACAGAATGATGAACAAACGAGTGCCTCTAGGTAACTCACCACCTCCTGGTAGCGACAGACCAGGACAAAGACGAAGCACGTGCCAGGACATAGCAAGTATGACTGAGTACAGGGGGTCAGGGTTTCCAAAACGTCACGTTCTTTTCAGGCAATACTTGCTCACAACAGTGGGTTGGATATTTTCTTTTTAACTCTTTAAATACTTCATTTATCTCACTGAAGAGTCACAAATGAATACATTTTCACTTCTGCTCATCATCCGAAATCAAGTGTTTAGGTTAAGACATCCTTTTTCTCCAAAGCGTAGGCTTATCTCAGGGCTTTGCAGCAGCTATTCTCCTGAGCCACCAAAGAATACAAAGAGTTTTATGAAATAAACCACTTTGAAACATTATGCTTTCTAACATTAGCTGGTTGAGAGTGAGGGGAGGGAAGTACTTAAAGCTCCGCTGAAAGTCACCGTCACACAAATGAGAAACGCGAGGGCCTGGAATCTGCCCTGCCTTTGCAGCTAGTGTGAGAAAATGAGAAATGTCTGTGTTAAGAATGTAATTACTTAAGGATTTGGACATACTTTCCTGTAGTCGGAAGAAAAAATATTTAATCAGCCCCTAAGTACGTTCATTCATACTGGAACAATGAGGCGAAAGCAGATTAATCCTCTCCCAGGGTGCCGACTCTTTGCAAAGAAGAAGAAATCAGAGTTACCATAGATTTCTCAAGTACTCGAAATTCTGAAAACGTAATTGGTCTGACAGGGCTTATCTCACAATTTTTCTGAGCGCTCCTGCGATCTGATGTACAATTTCAGAAGAGGAGCTCCAGAATCACCACGCCCCATCTCACGACCGCCCCATCTCACGACCGCCCCATCTCACGACCGCCCCATCTCACGACCGCCCCATCTCACGATCACCGTCTGACAAGGACAGGGCCCCAGGGGCCGGCAAAGGCACCGATTCCAGGAGGGGAGGCTCCGGATGACGCACTTCAAGAAGCCTGGGCAATGTAAAAGCTATCTTCTAAGAAGCCCAAATTTAGAGGAGGGAAGGCCTAGTCCTCATTATTAATTACACATTTCTGGGAGGGACAACCACTCCGGTCAAAGTCCTCAAAGGGAAGCAAGTTCGGCGACCTCTGACCTACAGCTTCACCAACAGAAATCACTTCTGCAGCTGGTTATAAACCATTTTAGGGCAGACAACAAAAAGGAACACGAAACAAACTAAGGGCCTCTACATTTTGAATTATCACAGAAGAGTGAATGTTTTGCTTGGAGTGCTCAGCAATAATCAATGTTCTATTCCATGACTGTATTCAATGATTTCATTTCATTTAAAGAAAACCACTTAGACTATTGGTAAAACCCAAATTATGCTTATACAACCCCACCAAAAGAAGAGAAAAAAATTAGGATATGGTCATAACATTTCAGTCAACTTTACTAGGCTGTCATAGATTGAAATTCAAGGAAATTCCAAAGTTAAAGCTAAAACGGGGGTGGGAGTGGGGGTGGTAAATACATTTCCTGTTCTATTTCTATTAAAAATAACTGCTTCTTTTGGAATAAGAGGCATCCAATTTTGGGTTTTGGTCAATAGAATGAACAGGTATTCTTTTCACTTGCATGCTTTAGACCATAATTTGAAGAACATTATCCTATTGATCTAATTTTCTAGCCTGTAGATGACTCAAAAAATAAACTGTATGGAGACTATCTTAGTGTAGCAAAATGTATTAATCAAAAGTCGACCTAAGAATTCCATTCATTTTGCTAACCAGAGGTTAAAAACATCTTGCTATCATTTCTTACCAAATGAGTGACACAGGTATGTAAAACGCATATAAAAAGGGTGTCTGGAATAGTCTGATTTCACAATCGTTAACAATTTCAGCAAGGATACTTTAAAACAGACGAACATCCTTTACTTCTAATGAAAACACAGCCAAGAACACTAAGACTTTCCCTTAAGGTGTAACTAGTTAAAAACCTGGTTTTTTTTTTAAAGAAATGTTTGTTTGTTTATTTATTTATTTATTGAGAGAGAGAGAGAGAGAGAGAGAGAGAGACAGAGACAGAGACAGAGAGAGAGAGAGAGAGAGAGCAAGCACATGTGTGCAAGAGCTGGGGAGAGGCAGAGAGAAAGAGAATCCGAAGCAGGCTCTGCGATGTCAGTGCAGAGCCCAATGGGGGACTCAAATTCATAAAATGCGAGATCATGACCTGAGCTGAAATCAAGAGTCGGGCGCTTAACTGACTGAGCCACCCAGGTGTCCCTAAAAACCTGGATCTTTATTTTTTTTAATGCTTACTTATTTTTGAGACCGAGAGAGAGGGAGACACAGAATCCAAAGCAGGCTCCAGGCTGTCAGCACAGAGACCGATGTGGGGCTCAAACTCATCAACCACAAGATCATGACCTGAGCCGAAGTCGGACGCTCAACCAACTGAGCCACCCAGGCGCCCCCAAAACCTGGATCTTTAAAGGTAAAATCTACATTAGGTAGATGGAGGAAAAACAAACAAACAAACAAAAACGGTTCTAGCAAGCCCTGGCACTCGACCGCTTTTTGTAATTTTTTTTTGAGATGCAATGCACATACCATAAAATTCACCTTTTTAAGGTGTACAGTTCCTTGTGCTTCGTGTATTTTGCAAGGTTGTGCAATCAACACCACTACCTAATCCCATAACATTTTTATCATTCTTTAAAAAAAGAAAAAAAGCTCTCTTCCCATTAGCAGTCCCTTCTCTCTCACTAAGGCCCTGGTAACCATTAACTCTACTGGCAATCCGTTTTAAAATGGGGAGTATTTGTTTACGCTGCCACACTTCTGTTAGAGGCAGAGCAAAACCCAAAGCCACAGCACTGCCTACGAGGCCCTAAGTGATGTGGCCCACGTTACCCTTCCAGCTTGTCTTCTACGCCTTTTTCCTTCCTTCGTCATTCCACTCTGGCTGCACTGGCTTCCTGGTTGCTCCCAGCACACATCAAGCCTGCTCCCACCCCAGGCTTCTGGCTGTTTTCTCTGCTGGTCTGCTGGTCTGCAGTCCCAAGACTGTCATCCACTTTAAGTTTTTGCTCCAGTGCCACCTTCTCAATGAAGCCCACCTCTCCCTCCTATTTTCTTCCGTAGGACTTGCCGCCTTTTAACATTCTTCCTCCTACTTACTTGTTAGATCCATAGGAAACTCCTTGCAGGGTCAGGAGTTTTAGTCTGATTTTTTCACTGACGTATCCCCAAACCTACTCATCAGCTGATTGCTGGCTGGATGAATGCAGGACACTCGGCCCGGAGGCCTTTTCTACTTCCTTCTCTGAACACAGACGTCACTTTAAATACGCCCTTCTTACACACAGGAATCGACCAGTGTCTGCTCAACTTGTGTTTATGAGGCAGCTTCACTGCATTTTTACTGTGCAGAAACAGTTCCCAACCTTTAGGAGTTCTGTGAATTACCACTGGATACTAAAAAGTACATGATCACGACAGGATCTAGAAGAGTCACTGAAATCTAAAAGGCGGTTGTCATACTTGAGAACGTCAGAAACTACTAGTTCGCGTCCATTTAGCTTTTTCCCCCTCAGAGCTGAAAATATTGCTTCCCTTATTTTACTGGTATACACTGTCTTTTTAAAAAAAATGCATAGCTTGTTAAGTTTCATGGAAAAAGGAGGGGGAGACATGACCTGAGAAAAGACCTCCTCGTCTGTGCAGAGTTCAGTAGTGTCACTCTGGTGATGACAAGAACATGAACAATGTCGGGGCGCCTGGGTGGCTCAGTCGGTTGAGCGTCCGACTTCAGCTCAGGTCATGATCTCACAGCTCGTGAGTTCGAGCCCCGCGTCGGGCCCTGTGCTGACAGCCTGGAGCCTGCTTCAGATTCTGTGTCCCCCTCTCTCTCTGCCCCTAACCCATTCGCATTCTGTCTCTCTCTCAAAAATAAAAATAAACATTAAAAAAAATTTTTTTAAAGAACATGAACAACAAGCTCCCCCAGCGTTTAAGCACAGTCTCCGTAATGACTCTGCACATCCCAGGAGCTAAATCTCCGAATAAATTACAAAGGTAATGAAAACAGATGCTGTTTCTACCGCGCAGATGAAACAGGAAGGTCCTGTAATGGTAGCAATGAACTCAGACCTAGACTCCTGATCCCCTTTCTCTTTCTATACCTAAATGCTAAGATATTCGCAATTGTTAAAAAGTATTTTCTCTCTTTTCGTATTTACTTTTGAGAGAGACAGAGCATGAGTGGGGAAGGGGCACGGAGCAAGGGAGACACAGAATCCAAAGCAGGCTCCAGGCTCCGAGCTGTCAGCACAGAGCCTGACATGGGATGGGGCTCGAATTCATGAACCATGAGATCATGACCCGAGTCGAGGTCGGAGGCTTAACCGACTGAGCCACCCAGGCGCCCCAAAAGTATTTTCAAAATAACTTCCCAAAACCTTAAAATCACAACTGAGTCCAATATGAACAGGACTCTGCTTGTCATCAACGATGGAAAGATGGAATGAGCCTCGCGAGGCACTCATGATCAGCTGGGGAAAAGGGAGGCATGGGATCCCGTGACTTGTGTAGCCAGGGGCAAACGCAGGGTGGTAGGTACAAGGTGCCATGGAAGGACAAAGAGCTGCAATGTGGCTGTGATACTTGGCACAGCAACAAGGACTATAAACAAGCTGCTGGTCAAACACAAGGCGGAGACAACCAGCTTTCTTGGGAGACTCCTCAGAAGAGGTCCCTTCTGTAGCATGTCCAAGTCTGAGCGGTACCATGTTTGGAAAAAAAGTCAGTCACTTACCGAAAGCAAAAACAGACCCAAGACCCACATGGCTGTCTCCTTCCTGAGCTCCCAAATACATGTCCGTCAAAATTTCACCAGATAGGAAATGTGACGGGAAACCGTTTTGGTTCCACAGATTAGTACGTGGTCCTGGGTCTGTGGCTTGTGGATGCTTCAAAAATCAATGTCTCTTCAGCTTTACACTCAAAATGTTCGGTTAGTTATAAAGATCAATTCCATCTTTTCTCTGAACGAATGCCAGTTTCCATAAATTCAAATTTATTACCAGCGTACATCTTTCTTAATATGGAATGACATATTCGAAGTAACTTTCAAGCTCATGTATGGATCCTAATGTAACTTAGTATTATCTAGAGAAATATTATGAAATTGACAGCTTCAAAATAACATTCGGGTTTATCTTATTACACCTTAGATTCCTACAGAAGGACTTCTTACAATTGAATGTACAACTGATCAAAAATAAAAGCTTATTGCTAACCACCCCTTTTAAATAAATGTGGGGTATTAAAAGGTATACTCTTTGATTATAGCAAATCCAGAAATACATTATTTTCTTTTAAAGGGCTCCAACATCTTTCAGAAGCCTTTTCACTTCACCTTTATAAGACGACATATATGAACCTCTATGCATTCAGGACTACATGTTTGCAAATCTGACATATAAGAATTCTCTTTGCATGTTACATGGTCTTTGTACGAATTTAAACAACATGCAAATGAGAAATTATTTCTTTAATTAAAGTTAAAGGAATCGAGACTGTTATTTTTCTCAGAAAAAAAAAATCAGAGAAAAGTAAAGAAATGCTTTCATATGATATTCACCCAAGTTAGCATTCTTGGCTTTTAATTGGAAACATCTGGGGATGGGCTTGGCAGATTGCAATAAAATTGAAGTTACCAATTCACACCCTGCCATTTTGAGGGTATTTTGTTTTTACAGTTTTCAAATTAAAACCAAACGGACTTTCCTTTGAACTCTGGTCCTGAAGCAAAGATCTTTATGAGATTTCACTCTCAAAAATACTTTATAAATATTTTGAAAAATACGAAGGATTTTGCAAGTATTTGAGGAGAGGATAAACCAGCAGAGTTTATTTTAAAAGTTCAAGTTAAATTAAAATGTAAGAACACTAAAAAGGCAGTATTACTTACACATACACACACACACACACACACACACACACACACACACACACACACAGTAAACCCTAGTAGCACTGAACAAAGAAGAAATAAGTTATCAGACATTTAAGTCTTTTTATCAGGTAGAGGTGATATCAGTATCCTATGTTTCTACAATAAACCTATTTATTTTACTAAAACCAACTGCTTAAAGAGAAGCTCTAACACTACATAAACAAAAATAGCTCAAAATAATCCATTAGAGTGGGCTGTACCTACACAGAAAACGAGTAAGAACAAGGGCTTATTAAATCCAGTCTTTTCCCTGAAAGACAACACCAATGCAATCCCATCCACAAAGCACTACAGCAGACCCCTTGCTCCCTGATTTCATTACATAAACAGAGATTGACTTTATCAGTCCCCAAGAGAGTGCTTGAGAAGTAACTCTAGCTGCTCTGTTTTCAGAAACTGTGTTTGGATTGTGCCACGCTCAGTTGGCGAGCTGAGCAGAGACCAGTGAAGACAAAGGGCCTAAACATCTGAATCCATTTGTGTTCTCTGAGTTCTGAGAGCCAACAGATGTACTCCATGTGCTGCTGGGCTAAGCTTTGAAAATTTAAAAATACATATTTTTCCCACTGACAAACAGAAAGTGATGGTATTCTGTGTTTCTTTAATTAAAATCCAAGAGTTTGCAAAGGCTCCAGGACTTACTTTAAAGCTTCCTTAAGACCGGGCTATTTATTTTACTATTAGTGAATAATAGAGAATAAAGATTCTAATTCAGTTTTAATCACAATCTTTGCTTTTATTTTGGAAACCCTGGGTTAATCTTTTTTCTTCTAGAAAATACAAAGAAGGCTTGTGAAGAAAAGATTCAGGGAGTCAACTTACAGCCCAAATTTAATTTCAAACTGAAGGGTCATAAGTTGAAAAGGATGAAGAAAAAAAGAGAATGAAAGACGAAGACAGAGAAAATAATAGAAGAGAAAACGAAAAGGTGAAATCCAAAGCTGCTTTAATTTCTCTTAAAGATCAAATATTCATGTGAATATCATGTATGTGTGTGTATATTAAATTTGGCCTTCACCATGCTAGGAAGAACAATCAGGATAGACGTTTGCTCTGTCGGGTTTCAGGCTGTTGCGTGAGAAGCGGCACTGAGAGTCACTGGTTCTGTCCCTACCGTAGGCGGAGATGTCCTTACCTGGACCACAGCGAGAGGGACTGATTTCAAGTTCTCCTGCTCTGAATCCATCCTCCTTCTGCCAACAGAGAGAACTGACTGTGTAAATGCCCCATTTAAAGCCCCTTAATGGCGCTCCAATATGTATAGCAAAGTAGGATAATCCTTTTTAAGGTATAAAAAAAAAAAAAAAAAAAAAAAGTCACAGGCCTTTATAAGATAGTATTGTAATTTTAGTTAAAGCAGATGAGAAATAACATAAGATAAAAAGCCACTACAAATTCATGAATGCTTTTAAATGAGTATGGATTTTACCAATGACAACAGGTCCTAAATGTGTTTGTTTGCACAAGGACAGTACTACACTCACGGGTGTACCAATCTACACCCACAACGTGTATACGGATGCACAGACTTCTTGCTCCCTGGTTTAGCGACATCACGCACCCTGAGTGAATGGCCCAAGATGTGCTTTCAGCCTACTTCCTTATCTGGGCACACTCACCGCAGGGTACTCACATCTAGGCACCAGGCGGACTACTCACTTGGGTCTAAATGCCTCCAGTGGACCTAAGTGCTGTCTACTCTTTCTCTGCCAAGCTCTCCTCGGACTCTGCTTCACCTCACCACCAACTGCTCTCACCCCCGGACAGAATCATCCCACATGCTCTCTTTCCTGCAAGTCAACGGGTTATTATTAAATGCCTACCATCTGCCAGCCTCTACGGTAAGGTCTTGGGCATGCCATGGTGAATAACAACACTCACGAGTTTCAGTTCTCAGGGAACTCCTAGTCTACAAAGGGAGAGGACCTTAAGAAAATAATCACACAGAAACATATCATTACAAAGTGTGGTAAACACTGTGAAGAAAAAGCACTCAGAGAGTACAACAGGGAGACCTAATTTAGACTGGGAGTGTCAGGGCTGGTGTCTTTAGCGGGTATCTGGGTTTGTACAGAAGTTTTTTCTAGAACTTAATACGAAGCTACTGGAGTGGTCTGTTTACGTGCTGTTTCTCTTACTTCTGCAACCTCCCACCTCCCTTCCCCAACCTCAACTTGGGAGTTTCCGGAGAGCTGGGAGTACATCATTTCTTTGCATTCCTTGTGCCTAGGCAGAATTCCTTATATGGACTGAGTTCTCAATAAATACATATTGAATATGTATTAAATTAAACTGAATGTGTCGAATTGTGTTTCTTAAAATAGGCAATCAGATCATTTTAAAACTAGAAGGGCTGTAGACCTCCCTAGTCAGTATCCAGTTTCATTTTAATATTTAAAAAGGGAAGGGGGACAGAGAAGTTAAGTGACTTAAGGCCAATGACTGGTAAAGGCAAGATCATAAGCTCAATCTTAATATTCTTTTTTCTGTTAAAATTCCCAAGGTAAAGCCAGACAGAAGTACGAACACCTACGGTGTGTCAGCAAAGTCCTATGTTCCTGTTTATGAAGATTTGCCTAATCAGAATCATTTAGAATCTGGACCCTTAGAAACACACAACCAGCAGTATTTTTTCAACATTCTTTAAGTTGATATGCCTTGAGTCAAACAAATGCTAACAGCAATTCACCACAAATACACAGCTTTAATAACGGCAGTAAGCTGTATCTGATTGATCGTGTCTCTAACTGAAGCTATTACTTTTTTCCAGTAAACATTTTTCAATGCCTGAAAACCTTAATCGTAAAAGTCTGTTTAATTACACCCCTGAGGGAAATAAGAAGTTAGCTATAACCTCATATTTATCCCCAGGGTGTGATCTTTGGTAATCATTCCTTTTTTTCTGCCTGATGGAAAATTCATCACAAATGACTTAAACGCCTCAAGTCTGAGGATAACCTTTCCCCTCCCCGCTGTAGCGGTAGGAGGGCTGGTAGAATTTACATCCTGTCCCCTTGGATGTCATCAGTATTCTGTGTGTCTGTGTAAGGAAGTACTTGGTAGAAGGTCAATGTGACAGCTGAAGTGCCCACACTTCAGCAAGCTCAGAACATGTCTGGTAGATTACTTCCTCCTTTTCTAAATGATCAGTTATAGAATTATGATGAACACAACGACTTTTAACTTAGTATTTGACGGGGTGAGCAAATCAAGTCCAGTCATAGAACTGTAGATAAGTTATTGTGAATAATTTCTTATGTCACAAACACCCAATAATCTTGGGTGCCAACTTGCGAACCCTCATGTCTGCATTTCTTCTAAGACATCCAGCCTAAAATATCACACTGGTCCAAACTCAACCATGTCACTAGAATAAAATTTAGAGCTATACAGCTCCCCAAGATCACAGCAATCATTAATGTCCTTATAAATGCTATAATTGTATCCATTTTTTTGCCCATTACAAAACCATCTATGCACCAAATACAAAAAAATCTTTATGACGTATTAAGAATTTTTCACATTTTCATGTAGGGTCTGAAAGTGTTATTTAGAACTCAATTTTATTTTATTGTTATTTTTTAAATTTCTTTTGATGTTTATTCACTTTTGAGAGAGAGGAAGAGACAGAGCACGAGTGGGGGAGGGGCAGAGAGAAGGGGAAACACAGAATCCGAAGCAAGCTCCAGGCTCCGAGCTCCGAGCTATCAGCACAGAGCCCGATGTGGAGTTCAAAACCACGAACTGTGAGATCATGACCTGAGCCAAAGTTGGACACTTAACCAACTGAGCCACCCAGGCACCCCTAGAATTCAATTTTAAAATATATGTATATAAAAGCAAAGTGTTCAATGGTTAAACCATTAAAAAAAAAGTTCCCCTACTTTCACTTTATACAAGAAATACATTATCCTAAAAATTTTTTTAATTTTTTTTTATATTTTTATTTTATTTTTGAGAGAGAGAGAGAAACAGAGTGTGAGTGAGGGAGGAGCAGAGAGAGAGAGGGAGACACAGAATCCGAAGCAGGCTCCAGGCTCTGAGCTGTCAGCACAGAGCCTGATGTGGGGCTCGAACTCACAAACTGTGAGATCATGACCTGAGCTGAAGTCAGATGCTCAACCGACTGAGCCACCCAGATGCCCCCATCCTAAAATTTTTAAGGAGCCAATCATCACCTCTCTACCCAGTAACAGTTTGGTGTAATCGAAACAGTATAATCATCTTGTCGGTTTACCATGTCAAAACTCTCTGGGACCAGAATAAAAATTAAAGCTGAAATCTACAATTTCCAGATGTGGGAAAGTATTATTTTGACAAGTTACTATTCGACAGAGCCTGGGATTATGATATTGGTATGGTTTTGAGCCTGAAAGTGTGAAGCACTGAGGATTGTTTAGAAGCTGTCAATCCACAGGCAGGCTCTAGGCTTCTGGGGACGCAGCCTCTGGGTAATACAACGTGGACCACAGCACAAACTCCAGCAATGATTCTTCTGTATCGGTATGAGCTCACAGGTATAGAGATACTTAAGGTGTTTCAATCCACTACAGTTATCCTTTCTGATGTTCAAACTGGCCATAGCTTGGCCAGTGAGAGTCAATTTCAGTTGGCCCCTGAGAGCTTCGGATATAATTCTAGTTGCTAATGATAATGTCTATGCCCGCTAATTTCATTTCATCCTCATAGAGACTGTTTATTCAAGTTTTCACTATCCTCAGACATCACTGTGCATTTCTGGGCTATAGATTCGACAATCTATCACTAAATGAATTAAGCTTTCATCCAATTATTTAACTGTAGTTTTGGGGAACAGTATAGTCTCTAAGCTTCCTTCCCATAACAGCATGAGGCACTTACAAGATGAATGCAAAGAATCACATAAGACAGAATTAAACGTCATCTTTCCAAAGCACTTTTAGTAAAATATCTACCCTTAACTGAAAGGCATATAAAAAAAAATGTCTAAAAACTAAATCAAATGCATTAGGAAAAAGGAAATTAATTATATTTTCAGATCAAATTTGGGTAAAAGAACTAAATAATTTTTTTCTTTGTATAACTTGAAGTCACCAGTTCTTAGTAAAAATTATGTCTGCATGTATAATTAAATAAATAATGTTGGCATTAGTAAAAATCATGACAATAAGCTAATCTTTACTGAGTGGTGACTATGGGCTGGGCACTACACCAGGCACTACACATACTGCCTCATTAATCCTTAAAATCATCCTATAAGGAGTAGTGATGATTATTCCCATTTTACAGATGGAGACACTGAGGCTTAGAAAGTCTGTACATACAATAAGACATGTAACCAAGATTTGAACTCAGCTCTTTGTCTTTGGAAACTTGACCTTAACTGCTTTCTCCTAATGAAATGGTAATTAATGTTTAAATTCTATTTAAAAATATATTTGTAGTCCAACTTTCAATAGTATTTCATTAACAAAACGCATGTTTAAATTGAAGATGTTTACAAACAACTGGAATTATGGAATTATGTTTTAAAAATCCTACTGTTCAGGAGCACCTGAGTGGCTCAGATGGTTAAGCATCCGACCTCGGCTCAGGTCATGATCTCACGGTTTGTGAGTTCAAGCCCCGCATGGGGCTCTCTGCTGTTAACACAGACCCACTTCAGAGCCTCTCTCCCCTCCACCCTGCCACTCCCCCACTCACGTGCACATACACTCTCTCTCTCTCAAAAATAAACATTTTTTTAAAAATTAAAAAAAAACTGGGGCGCCTGGGTGGCTCAGTCGGTTAAGCGTCCGACTTTGGCTCAGGTCATGATCTTGTGGTTCGTGAGTTCAAGCCCCGCATCGGGCTCTGTGCTGACAGCTCAGAGCCGGGAGCCTGTTTCAGATTCTGTGTCTCCCTCTCTCTCTCTGACCCTCCTCTGTTCATGCTCTGTCTCTCTCTGTCTCAAAAATAAATAAACATTAAAAAAAAAATTTGTTTAATTAAAAAAACTAAATCCCAGCGTGCCTGGGTGGCTCAGTCAGTTGAGCATCTGACTTCAGCTCAGGGCATGATCTCACGGCTCATGAGTTCAAGCTCTGAGTCGGGCTCTGTGCTGACAGCTCGGAGCCTGGAGGTTGCTTCGGATTCTGTGTCTCCCTCTCTCTCTGCCCCTAGCCCACTCACATTCTGTCTCTGTCTGTCTCAAAAATAAGTAAACATTAAGAAAATTAAAAAAGAAAAAACTAAACTAAATCCTACTGATCATAAGAAATTGTGAAAAAGATTCTACCCCTGGGTAAAAGGTTGGGGGAACAGGATACCCATAGTCTCTATGACCCCACAGATTACTCATGAACTGCAAAGGGGAAAAAGCAGCTCTACAGACAGACGGACGTGTGATATCCTGAGACTGACACAGCATCACCTCAGTAGTATTCGCACTAAAAAGTTTTACCTGAATAAAATTATGAAGAAATAATGACAAATCCAAATTAAGAGACATTTACGAGACACAACTCTTCAAAAATGTCAATGTTGTAAAAGCAACAACAACAAAAAAAAGCAAAGTTACAGTTCTAGAGTAAATGATACTTAAAAAAAAAAAACAGGGACGCCTGGGGGGCTCAGTCAGTTAGCGTCTGACTCTTGGTTTTGGCTCAGGTCATGATCTCATGGTTTGGGAGTTCAAGCCAGGCATCGGGCTCTGTGGCTTTTAATTTTCTCCCTCTCTCTCCGCCCCTCCCCTGTTCACTCACATGCTCTCTCTCTCAAAATAAACTTAAAAAAAAAAAACAACCCATAAAATGAAATGAAATCTATAGTCTTTAATAAGATCCCTGATTGAGAGAAAGAAAGAGTATTATTGGGACAACCGGGAAATGTGAATATTAATTTCACATTTGATTGTATTGTTTCAAGAATATTAAATTTCTTGAGCATGATCACGGTACATGGTTTAGTACAAGAGTATCCTTGTCCTTAGGAAACCCGTGCTGAAACACTTAGGATGAATCTAACTGATCTCTGAAACTAACTTTAACATAGCTTAGCAGAATTACACATACACATGGAAAATTATATATGTATACAAAGAGATGAAGTGGTAAGATGTTGATCACTGGTGGCTCCAGGTGACGGTGTCTAGGTGTTTACCGTACTGTTCTTTCAACTTTTCTGTAGGTGTGAAGTTTTCAAAATTTGGAGGGAAAATCAGATTCGATAAATACATACTTTTCTCTACCATGCATCTGTGCACACTCCACGGCATTCTGTCCCTTTCTTGTAGAACCAACCACATTTGATCTCGCAGGATCGTTTTGCAAGTGTTTACTCTGTCAAAAAGCTACGTGCAGACAGGGCCTAGATCTACCTCATCAGGACCAGCGGAGTGACTTACTCACTGAAGATCTTCAAAATGCCTCATTCAAAGCAGGTCTAGTAAACGTGGGCTGAATTAAACACTTGTTTCTTCTGAGATATTACCATATGGGTGATGATAAATAGTTTTCTACAGTATTAAAAAGGACCCACAACAGAAGTATTTCATGGCTGATAAACTGTACTATATAATCCCTAAACTCAGAATCATTTGAAAACTATTAAATAGCTGAAAAGTTAAATTAAAAAAAGTACACAAAGGTGATCAATCACCACTGTTTAGTCTGTAAACCACTCTGGAATAACTCATGGTTATTATGTCATATAGTGTTCTTTTAAAATTATATAGGTAAATTATGTAGGTATTTTAAAATTTGTATCCCAAATTGGGAATATGTGTTCTAGAGGCACCAGGGTAAATTTATCATTGAACTTCACATAGCAAACTGTCCTGACAAGTGGGTTTTGTGATGACAGGAGAACAGCTATCAGGTGCTAGATGATGAGGATGACCATGACGTTCACTTCAATGCTTACAGGCTGGATCATCAGGACCATAAAATAAAAGCAGGGCAGTGGCATACTGTAAAGTAGGGGTCAGCAAATCATGGCCATGGGCCCAAACTGGCCTGCTGCTCATTTACATATGGCCCACAACCTAAGAATGATTCTTACATTTTTAATGGTTGAAAATAAATCAAAAGAAAAATACTACTTTATGACAGATGAAAATTATATGACATCCGACTTTCAATGTCCATAAATTAAGTTTTACTAGAGCACAGCCATGCCCATTTGTTTATGTATTTTTTATGGCTGCTTTTGCTACAAAGGCAGACCATATGGCCTGTAAACCTAAAATATTTACTATCTGGCCCTTTATAGAATAAATGCCAGAGACAGAAATTTCAATATCCAGTAGACATCAAGGACCCATGGGTATGTTTATCCTGTGATATTCATGAAGTGCAATGTTTTTGTGTGCTTTTCTATATGTGTCGTATGCCTCAATAAAAAGGCTTCTTAAAAAAATCCTATTATAGCGAATTTAAGGGTGTATGAAAGAGGTAACATTCCCATGTTTCCAAAATTAAACATATAAGACAGTGACTTTCTAAAGGTGCTGTCAGAACCAAGGTTTGATCTCCAGACTATGGATGAGCAGATATGGAAACTACAGAGATCAACCTGAACAAGTCATTTAAAGACAGTTCCAGAAACTAAAAGCAACCTAGGCAAGGAGGCAGTAACAGCAGGACCCAACTCGAGGAGCAGACACACGGACATAGGTTGGGGTTTAACAGTAAGACTCTAGGACCTAGCAGGACTAGAAGAGTGAGGAGAATTAATACGGTTTTAACACTTAAACGGCCACTATGAAAGTGCACAAGCCCAAAGCCATATCCAACTACTCTCTAATCTTACTCACTCGCCAAGACTGAAGGCTTGTGAACTCTATGGCAATACCCACTGGTTAGACCTACTTAATCACAATTTGCTTATCTTCAATTATAAATAGTACAGAACAATTTACAGTAAACGCCACCACACCCAAAGTGAGCAGGAGTAGTGGCAGATTAACTGAAAATGCCCTTACAGTGTGTATGGAGGAAAATGCACATAAACACGCATACCTTCAACACTTTACTGCATACATCAGCCATTCTTTGATTTAGGATCAAGCCCTTTCTTCGGGAGGCATCACTGTGACTTTCAGTCACTGGTTCTTTAAAATACAGTGAGAACTTACAGGTTAGGAAGTGAGAATCTTTCCAGATTTTTATGGATTTTTTTTTTTTTTTTTACTGGAAACACTTTTAGTTATCCACAACTAATTTGGCAGTATTTTTTTTTTATGATTCATCTTTGAATCTATCTAAAGTGCTCAAATTAAGTTTAATGCAAATAACTACTTTTTAAAACACCGTTCAATGGTTTAATTAATATTCAAGTGAGTTATATCGTTACAATAACAAGTAAAATTGGCATTAAAAAACTGACAAAACGGACATGCACGTGTACCGAAGCGTAGCGTGCCAGCCATCAGCATTAGACCGCCACGGGCTTCACTGGGTAAGTTTTATGGAGGGAATGGAAGGCATCAACAGATAAAATGAACACATAAATCACAGATTCAAGGCACTGGCCAGGGAGAAGCAAGCCAGAGCCGGGGCTATTAAACCAGGGAACAACACTGCCCTAGACACACAGTGACAGTGTTCTTAGGTTCCGTGGGCAGAGGGAAAGAGCTGAAAAGGTGCGTCTGCAGGAAGATTCGGTGACCCTTCTTAGGGGTGGAAAGGAAAAAGCGGAACAAAGTCGGGACAGAGCCAATGCTTCACTGTTGATGGCCTGAGAGGAAATACAGCTAAAGAAGGGGAAAAAAAAGGAACAAAAATGGCAAAAGACAATTATGTACTTTCATATTGTTTGACGTGTTCCTCATTTTCCTGTCAGAATGTCCTCTTAAGAGAAATAAATTTTAAAAGAGAACTTTTATTTGCCTTATTACAAAGAGGGCTGACATCACTGAGCTATTCCATTTTCCTTACAATCCTCTCGAGAACTTGCAAACTAAGGCTGGAAGTACTGAAGGCACAAAAGCCACCTGTAGTGCTTTAACTTGAAATTAAAGTAGCCGCAAGAGATCAGCACTACTGACTCCTAAAAGGTAGTACAGAACGTACCAGTGCCTAAATAGATCCAGAGAATGGTGGGAATGGGGACACTAGCTTACATTTTATCAATTCACAAAAAGAACTGATGGCAATCAAATCAAATTTTAACGTAACAACTTAAGAGGAACAGAAAAATTAAAATAGAAAATCAACTGGTTTATGTCTCCTGAAACAGAAGTATCCTCCGTCATATGCCAGCGTATGTTTACAAACCTGATTTTAAGCAGCTTCCGGTACATGGCCTTCTTCTACTCTCCACGGAAGAACATTTCCCCAAGGAAGAGACACACTGTGGATGGAATCCTTACTGAATGTGCACAAGAACTAATTCTGCGATAATGTCTCAAAAGGAAACATGCAAGATGTCTGCCATGCCTTACTTGTAACAAAACAAGTGGAATGAACTAAAATGTATGCTCAGTAAATTACGGCACCTTATTACGACACTTGCAGTCACCTAAAATCGGGGGTATACAAAAAAAGGTTTAAGGAGAATGGGACAACACTCGTGAAACCAGTGAGAAAAAGGTGGAAAAGAAAATTGCGCGTATCACCTAATAACCATGCGGGAGAAAGACAGTCTGCGTATTTACCAAAGCCTAAGGACACACAGCAAAATGTCACCAGCGATGAGCTCTGGGTGAGAGAACCGCAAGCAACTTTTATTTTTAATACTCCCTTTATTCCCTTTTCCACAAGAGGAATTACTTTTAAAATTAAAAAAAAAAAAAAAGAAAAAAGAAAGAATGAGAATGGAAAGGGGAAGAGCACATAGAAGAAAGCAGGAAATAATCATTTCAAGGAAGGGGATTCTGGAACTGCACAAGCCACTGTACTCAGTCACCTTTATAATCCTCGCAGCCCCAGAAGTGAGAAAAAATGCCAGCAGTTAAGGAGAGCTGAGAGGTCTTCTCAGAAATGTTTACACATTTTACCTGGGAAAGCAGGTCTGGACTTCAAGCAAGTCCACAATATTCAATAAAATGCAGGAGCCCCTCCACCTCTTGGAGCTGGTAACCCACAACATCATTTTCCCTGTCAAGTGGGAAGCCGAAGACGCACACGCACACTCACACTCACAGCCCAGTGGCCACCACTGATACAGTGTCCAGAGGCTTCAACTGGCCAAGCACACCACCAAAAATAACCACTAAGTCCGCACACACGGGTCTATGATGACAACTGCGTCACCATCCATCGTAAGACACACCCAAGACTTTAAAATAAAAATGAGGGGAAGAAAAATGCAGGTCTTGGGAGGGTTGAGATACGGACTCAGAGGACCCGTGGCCACTCAGAGCGCTTTCAAAACCTACGCAGAAGCCTTCACATTGGAAATGTGCTGCGAGGGCAGTCGCAGAGGACAGAAGGCCGCGGCTCTGGCCTACGTGTGCCCGAGTGCGAGTTCTCCGGCACTAACTAGCTGTCCGTCCACCGGCCCTCTGTGTCCCGGGCTGCTCATCTATGAGATGGTGACAATGCAAACACCTGTGTCTAGGAATCAACTGTGTGAGTAACTACACAACACTTATTTATGTAGGGGGCGCCCGGGTGGCTCAGTCAGTTGAGCATCCGACCAGCTCAGGTCATGATCTCACAGTGTGCGGGTTTGAGCCCCATTATCAGGCTCTCTGCTGTCAGTACGGAGCCCACTTCAGATCCTCTGTCCCCCTCTCTCTGCCCCCCCCCCCAAAATAAAGAAACTTAAAATTCTTTAAACATGAAAAAAATCACATAATATAATCAACTTACTTTCAAGTAAAAAAACAAAAGTTAAAAAAAATAGTATGTATTATGTACGTGTAAATTATATAACCACACACATTCAGGTATCTGTGTGTACATGGTGGGGGGGCGGGGAGAACAGGATAGCAGATGGAGTAAAATGTTACCAATAAGTGAATCTGAGAGAAGGGTATGAGGATATCCTTTGTATCACTTTTATTCTTGCACCTTTTCTCGAAGTTAGAAAATATTTCCAAATAATTAAATAAAAACAAGGTCTACCATTTGACTGTTAATTGTAACAATAAGGCAGTGGGCCCTCTGGTCTTCCCATCTCACCGAGAATACTACGTGAGGGCCTGGGGCGACATCTGCAAGTGGCAAGGTGTCCAAAGTGGAAGTGGATTAACAAAACTATGCTCCCAAAACAGGTAAAACTGCCTGAGTCTCATCTAAGGCTCACCAACTCTACTACTCGGACCTCAACAAAGGACTGAACAAAGCTTTTGGCATGAGTTTATCAGACTTCAGCTGAATGAAAGCAATAAAAAGGGGCGCCTGGGTGGCTCAGTCGGTTGAGTGTCCGACCTCGGCTCAGGTCATGATCTCGCGGTTGGTGAGTTCGAGCCCCACACTGGGCTCGCTGCTGTCAGCGCAGAGCCTGCTTTGGATCCTCTGTCCCTCCGTCTCTGCCCCTCCCTCACTTACATTCTCTCTCTCTCAACAATAAATAAACATTTAAAAATAAAGTAATAAAAATACTCAGAATCTCTCTAGATCCTTCTTTCTAGGAATCAGTATGAAAAAAAATTGATCATTCTTATGCTGTTTTTTCTCCCTCGTGAGCCAAGAGCAGTGCAACTACAAGGTGCTGAACTAGGATACAGAACCCTGAATACAGAGAAGGCAGAAATGTCCCTTCTCTGAGCCTAATTCCAAATTCTTAACTTAAATATGTGGCTACAATCTACGTGACTCCATACTACTACCAGAGGCATTACAAGCACCCCCAGGACGTCCTTTGTAAGTTTTCCTCAGTTCACCCAAAAGTCACGGGAAATAAATCAAAAGATAAGAGAAAATAAACGGTAAGAAAAAAAGGGAAAAGGGATGCATCATTTTGCAGAGTCTCCTTCTAATACTTCTCATTTCTTGGCTCACCACGGTGGTCATGAGGCCCTTTAAAACTTTTTCCACCTCCAATTCAAAGAAATGCAGCTGGTTAGTTTCAATGAGTTATACATTTCTAATTTTCATTATTTCAACTTACTTTGTTCCCTAAGAATATTAGTGAAAAGCTTCACTGGGGAATTAGTGAAAAAAGAAAATACACATTCTCTACTGTTTGATTTTTTCTACACCAATGCCCTCTCCCTCGTTTCAATCCTTCACCCTAATTTGGTTTGAAAACCAAGTTGAAAATTTTGCCTGGCTTAGCCGCACATGTGGTCAGCGGCAACAAGCCCTGGAAAAATGGCTATTCAAACTAAGTTAAACTTGGTAGTTCCAGGTTCTAAAAGCAACTATTACATCACCCAGGAAAAACTATAAACTCATTAGCACCACCTCGGTCTCAGGGCTCATAGAGTTAGGCCAGGAGAGTTGAGACGGCCCTCTGTCTCTGAGGGATAAAGGTCCTTTATCTTCTGGGACGACAAAGATCTGTTTTGTCATCATTTTGTTTTTCAAAATTCTCAGGGAAAACAAAATCTCAACCTTAGTAATCTGTTCCAGTATTTTAAAACTTTAGATAATGTAATGTTCTCTACCATCTGCTCACATTCGTTTTTAAGTCTTTCTTTCTTTTCTTTCTCTCTCTCTCTCTCTTTCTTCCGTAGAATTTATCTCACTAAATACTACACCAAGCCCAGGCACAAACATGGTTAAATAACTACTCGTTTGAACTCCCCATCACAATCTTACCGACAACATCTCAGAAACAGAGGATAAAATGTTTCTCTGACCGGAAAGATTAAAGACTATTCACTGACATGGGTTTTATCTGGTCCTGTTCATACAGAATAATTTACCAGCTCTTTCCTGTCTTAGTCTCCATCTCAAACTTGGCTGGGCACATGGTTTATGTGGACACACCTATTAGGTACTGACCACAGCACGGAGCACCCAAGGAAACAGCACAGCTGTTGGCCTCTCTAAAGCATCCAGGCCGCTGGGAGACAAGTTTCTTAGTTTGGCACCTGGCCTTGAAGAAACAAAGAAATTCGCTCAGGTGATCCAGTAAGTGGCTGGTACTAATGGTGGAGGGGAACACAACATTTCAGGGAGGCACATCAGAAAATGAGGGCAGAAATCTTACCCATGTAGGGTCAGGCTCCAGACGATTCCAGGCTATCCAGGAAGAAGAGGAAATCCAGGCCAGATGAAGGCCTCATGGGTAACATCATAATTCAAGAACTGGCAAGCAGGTCCAAAAAGAGGTTATCTATGTCCCCTCAGCAGCAGGAGGCCCCAATCTGTATTTTCATCTGCTATTGGCCGACTCTGCTTCTCCTCCCCCTAATCTCGCCGCCCTCTCATCTTGGTATCTGTTGATTCACAGACCCCTTTGAAAACCAGATGAAAGAAATCTCAGGACTCTATCCTCAACATAAATGTGCACGTAGACAAAAGTTTGCCCACAATCCAAACTTTATGGACCTGTGCTTATGAAGCCTTAAACTCACTCTGAGCTTTTGCCATGCTGTCTCTAGGTGGCACTGTGTGGGACTATCCCTACTGAGTACTGATCCTCCCTATAATCTCAACCGAAACTTCTTCGAAGAGAGGATCTCACTGATTTGGTCCCCCACTACTCAGTGGGCAAAGCTTTACTGCCAAGTCCTACGTGACACTAATCCACCCTAGACTGACCACCTTGGCGTCAGGCACTCATGCCCAGTCCAATAGTGATTAAGATGGTAGTGTTTGATAGTCACTAGGCATGGCGGTCTAAACGCAAAGGCTGCATTTCTTTTGACAGAGTCTATAGGAATAGCAAGTTCCCTCAGAAAAGGGGTAGGGGCATGGCGGACATCTGAGCGCAATGGACTTCTCCACGCAGAACAAACATAATAGAAAAAAAAAATGGAGGATATTAAGTGCAAACCACCACATGGGTCCCAGATTAAATCATAAAAATTACAGGCATATATATATGTATATATATACCCATACACATACATATGACTAACGGTTGAAGGGATGCCAATAAAGAATGGTTAAGGTGGGATAAGGCAGACCATTGGAGTTTTACATTTATATTGTATTTTACAAGAAAGAAATGAACTCGAAGAAAGAATGAAAGAAGCACACCCCGGTGGACAAAGGTGTGTCTAAAGGCCAATGGTGAGGAATCAGGAAGAAAAAGGGAACCCCTGAAGACCAAGCAGAAGAATCTAGATTTAAGAGAACTGTGTGCAACACCACAGATTTTCTAGCAACATGGACTCGTGTGTAGTATAAATCATCCTTAAACGGCTCTGGGGTGACACTGGCACAGGATGGAAGGTGTGGAACAGTCCCCCAGCAGTGGTCATGGAGCTTCCTCTGCTTCTCAGTGTGGTCATTTTCTTTTCTTTTTTTTTTTTTTAATTAAAAAAAATTTTTTTGACATTTATTTTATTATTGAGAGACAGAGCATGAGCAGGGGAGGGGCAGAGAAAGGAGGAGACACAGAATCCGAAGGAGGTTCCAGGCTCTGAGCTGTCAGCACAGAGCCCAATGCGGGGCTCGAACTCACAAACCGTGAGATCATGACCTGAGCCGAAGTCGGACGCTTAACCGACTGAGCCACCCAGGTGCCCCTTTTTAACTTTTTTAAATGTGTATTTACTTTTGAGAGAGATACAGACAGAACCCAAGTGGGGGAGGGGCAGAGAGCGAGGGAGACACAGAATCTGGAACAGGCTCCAGGCTCCGAGCTGTCAGCACAGAGCCCGACACGGGGCTCAAACTCACGAACTGTGAGATCATGACCCGAGCCGAAGTTGGATGCTTAACTGACTGAGTCACCCAGGTGTCCCTCAGCATGGTCATTTTCAACGCACTGCTCTATACCCAAGATAATTATGCTACTCAAGATTGCTTCCCTTTGGCTAATACACAAACTCAGACTGCGAGGCTTTTGAAGTGTCACATACGAGAATCTTATCATTGCCTTATTTTTGCATATGAAGACCTAAGAACCAAGAGAACATCTGTAGGTACAAGAAGAAGATCTGTGCCGTGATGTAAAGTCCTGGCGGGGTGGGAACTGGTTTCATTCTAGCATCAACACTGAGGTAGAATACCCAGCAAGATAAACAGTAGTTGAACACGTAAAACATACGTGCTTCTCTAAGACACTTTAGTTCCAAACACGCTAGGCTGAAGCACATCAACACAGAACGTGCCAAACCTCAATCCCAGTAAAGCTGAAAACGAGCATAACCTCCTCTCTGACTACGTCGATGGCAACATCGTGCTTCCGCACTAAAAAAGATGAACTGAATATAGCTGCTAGGATAAGTTCACGTGGCTATTAGGCTGTTTTTTGTTTTTTGTTTCCTACAAAGCAAGGAAAACAGAATGACTTATAAATACTAAAGACAGACCCTACCATGCATATAAGAACTAGGAAAAGAAAGCATCACATTTTGGAATCTTTGGCCTTATTCGTTGTTGTTGCTGTTCCTCCTGAGAGACCTCAAGATTTGCCAGCTATATCTCATAGTACAGAAACATTAAATTACTTTGAAGTTGACATGAAGGCCACCCATAAACCCCCTAGAGAAAATTTAAGACAGTCCTGGAGCCATCAGTGAGTATATGGCTCCACAGGGTTAGGAATTAGAGACAAGAAACCTCTCTTTGGTGGGTCATACAGGATGGTTTGTCTCAAGACCGTTATGGTGAACCCCAAATTCATCCTTCTGACAGTTCCTTTCTGACAGCAACAGTCAAATTACCCGTGGTAATTCGGCAACAAGTGCTACAGACTTTAATGGCAAGTGGGTGGCCTTTAAACGGGGATTCCAAACCTTGGTAGGACGGAGAATTCTTTGGGCCAGAGGCTGTCATGTGTACAGCAGAACGTGTCGCAGCACCCTGGGCCTCTACTCACTAGATGCCAGTAGCACACGCACCCCTCCCCCGCTGTCCTAATTAAAAGGGTCTCTAGATATGGGGCAGGGCTGGGTGCAAAACTGCTCAACAGAGAACCACTGTTTAAGGGCAAGCAGCAACTGGAACTCTGGGTGGGAAGCCTCTCACTGCCCCACTCTAGCTAATATGTTCGATCATGAAGTGAGTGAATGTGAGTTAAAAATAGCGTTTAGACTATAAATTTACATAACACAATTATCAACACTAGCAAAGACTATACCGTATTGTTATCTCAAGGGCTTTACACACAATGAACTTTTTTCAATTAGATACATCTCTAAATCAACCTGTTTAAAAATAAACCTTTTGGGGCGCCTGGGTGGCTCAGTCGGTTGAGCATCCGACTTTGGCTCAGGCCATGATCTCACGGCTTGTGAGTTCGAGCCCCGTGTCAGGCTCTGTGCTGACAGCTCAGAGCCTGGAGCCTGCCTCAGATTCTGTGTCTCCCTCTCTCTCTGCCCCTCTCCTGCTCGTGCTCTGTCTCTCTCTGTCTCAAAAATAAATAAAACATTAAAAAAATAAAAATAAAAAAATTAGTAAATAAACCTTTTAATTCAAATATAACCCATATATAATATAATACAGGACTGCCACTTCAGAATTACAAAGTATTTGCAATGCTTTTCCAGTCTGAATAACCAACGCAAGAGTATCTTCACTGCTCACCTGACAGTTCAAACACAACTTTCTCATTACCTTAAAAGAAAACAATCTTTAATAAACTTACCCTTAATGAATATTGCTGAAATCAGAAAGAGATCTATCCTGTAGAAATGCCAAAGGATGCCACTTTATTTGGCATAGATACGTACTTTCCCTCTAACCAATAACCCAATTAAGTCATCGTTCTCACATTGCCATCCGTCCATCTGTCCAAAGATTTACTGAACATTTACTATAAATCAGGGATCGCTGCTAAAATTGAATAATACACGAGCTCAAACGCCTCCTCCTGAGACGTGTAGAGGCTAAAGAAACAGACAGATGGGAACACAGGGATTTATAATACAATACAGTCCGGCAAGGTTTCGGAGCGGGAGCAAACCGGAGACGAATCGTGTCGAGTGAAAGGAGCAAGCACTGTTTTAATATGCTGGCACAGAGAAGGTACTTTAAAAGCGTGACACGGAAACCAGAAGTCACAGAGGAAAAGGATTAATAAACTGGGTGACATAAAAAATATTAACTTCCGCATAATAAATTATATGGCATAAACAATGATATAAAGCAAATGACAAAATGGGATGTGACTGGCAAAGGAGAAATGTTTGAGATGACAACTGCTAATACACAAAGAACTTTTCATCGTGGTTTGAATCATTCTTGTAACTGAATTTTCACAAAACCTATCATCCTGTTTCAGTGAAAGAGGTTCTCTGCATCTCCACGACCTTTTATTTTTTAAGTTATTTGGAAGAAATGTACAAGAGCAAATGACTCACTTGCACAGCCCTTGGTACTGAAATCAAACATTCCCTGTAGAACGGGCTGGCCAGTGTCACTCTATAGGGAGAAACCTAAAGTTAGATGAGGTACTTGCTCATTTAACAGAATCAAGATTAAGTCTCAAAAAGGGGAAGCCGAGACGTTTTATCACGATACAAATATAATGACACAGAAGTTATTTAATTGAATTCTTTATTAAACTGGTTATGTTTAGGGCAGTGCCCTTAAGAAACTAAGAGTAATTACTCATCTGGGAGAAAAAAATTCAGTCTTGGCATTTAGCACAACCATACACAAAAAATTGCAGATTACTGAAGAGTGAAAGGTAAAACTGAAATTCTTAGAAGGAAAGAAAACATTTCCATGGCCACAGAAAAGGCAAAATTTTCTTGAACCCAACACAAAAGCCCTAAAGATAAATTGGACTACATTAAAATTAGGAATTTATGCTCATCAAAAGACACAATTAAGAGGAGGAAAAAAAAGGCAAGGAGTGGAAGAAAGTATCTGTAAAACATGTATGCAACAAAGGATTCTCATCCAGAATGCTAGAAGGACCTCTACAAATAAGAGACCGACAACAGATAAACGGGCCAAAGGCTCGAAGAGACAACTCACAAATGGCCA
This sequence comes from Felis catus, assembly GCF_018350175.1. Classification (NCBI taxonomy): domain Eukaryota; kingdom Metazoa; phylum Chordata; class Mammalia; order Carnivora; family Felidae; genus Felis; species Felis catus. Next base: position 77,741,827 of record NC_058378.1, read on the forward strand.
GGAGACACATGATAAGGCCTTCAACTTTGTCAGTCAATGTCAAAATGCAAATCAACACCACGGTGCACCCCCCACATTCCACTATCAGGATGGGAAGCACCTGGACCTTTCCTCTGCTGTGAGTAAAAGTGTAAATTAACACAGTCACTTAAACGACGGGCGGTAGGAACTGCTATGATTTAGCAGTCCATACCTAGGTCTAAGCCCATCAAAACCTATGATCTAGCAAGTCCATACCTAGGTCTAAGCCCATCAAAAATACCTACATATGTCCAACCAAAGACATGTCTTCACATTACGCTTCCGTTAGCCAAACCTAGAAACAGTCCATCCCTAGGAGAATGGGCGTACAGGCAGTAAGAATAAACCACCTACTGTTACACACAACCACATCAACAAATCTCACAAATATACTGCTGAGTGGAACAAGTCAGTCACAAAATAAAATACAATGAGTGATTCCACGTAAAATATAAAAACAGGCAAGATGAATCTACTGTGGTTATCTTTGAGGTGGGATAATAATCAATGAGGGCATGAAACAGGCTTGTGGGGGGCTGGCATATTCTGCTTCTTGATCTTGGTGTTGGTTGCACAGTTGGAGACTGAAAATTTATCAAGCTGTGCAATTAAGAACAGTGCACATTTCTGTAGACACATCACATTTCAATAACCAGTTTAAAAAAAAAAAAACCCACAGAGAGGCAGCAGAAAGAATTCTTGGAAAATCTAAACCGGACCACTGAGAGAGGACTTCACATTTTTCCTAAGCTCAGTGCTCCAACTAGAGGACCCACGAAGAAGCCAGCTCCCTACACACTTCTATATACCGCTTTTCCTTCACTTCCCAGTTTTATTCCTTCAGACAGATGCCTGCCTTCCACATGCAATGCACATCAGTAAAGTCACTGAGCACCTTGTATGTGCCAGTTAATGTGCTGGGCACCGAGGACAGCGACAGATCAGCCCTGGTTTGTTCGAGGACCTGACAAGCAGGAACCACGTCTGATCACATTCCTCTTGCCTTGGCATCTAGCACGATGTCTTCTACAGAGCAGGCCCTCCACAAACACTGACTGATCACGTACACCTACAAACAACTGGACCGCAAGGAGAGCTACAGGTAACACACTCGGAAATGACAAGAGTTCACAGGACCCGAAAGGCTGCCCCCGGCTTCGCTCAGCGCCCAGGGAGGAGAGCTGGTGGGGGCAGCCAGGAGGAGATACAGAGACTGGCTTCCCTGAAGAAGTGGCACGGGACTGTGGTCTGGAAAGGACGCCCCCAGCTGGGGACAAGAACACGGTGGGATAGGAACAGGAGGCAAGAGGCAGCACAAGGCCTGGCGGAAGGGAGGCTCCAGAGCATGTAAAGTCGTGCCTGACAGCTGGGGAAAGGGGTTGTGGGCAGGAGAAAAGCAAACTTTCTTTTTCAGGAGGTCAGGGCAGAGCTCGGTGGTAGTATTTTCCAAAAGCTCCAGAGACCATGGCTGTTTTTCAAGGACTAGAAATCATGCACTGCACCAAGCTTATTATTTCACTGTGGACAGACGGGAAAAGGAGGGAAAAGACACACGATCAAATACACTTCTATTCCCCAGTTAACATTTACTTTTAGTTAATACGCAAGCATTTTAGGATACTTCAAAATTACAAGTTGTAACTCATAATTCTGATAAACAAAGCCATTTATACGAACTTCAATTCAAACTCCCCCTTATTCTACTAAAATTAAAATGTGAGGAGAGCCTGGCGGGCTCAGTCAGCAAAGCATGTGACTCTCGGTCTCGGGGTTGTAAGTTGAAGCCCCATGTTGGGTGTAGAATTTACTTTACAAGATAAAATCTTTTTTGAAAAAATATGAGTTAATTCAAATCTGGGCAAGCTAAGCATATTGAACTTCAATTTTCTCATTTGTAATGAGAAACTTAAAAACACATGACCCATAAGGAACTGCTTTTTGACTCTGATGTGGCAAATTTCCACCTGTGACAATTTTAGAAGCAAGAACTTGTGATGAGCATGTGAATTCTTTTACCTCCCACGGCCTGCAGGAGGCATCAAAAATCCCTTACTAAAATTATTCGGTGGTCATTTTTTCTACTGACTATGTCTAACTCGCTGGACATTTAACATCCAGAAAAAGAGATGCTGAGTCAAAAACCCCAGAGTTTTGTTCTGTGCTGTGCGTAGCTGATGAGATCATTTGTATTTCTTTCAGACCAACAGTAGCAAAGTCACTACCACGTGTACCCAAATGCATCACCCCGGGCTGCAATACTGTAGTAAAATAACACATGCTAATTTGTCTGGTCAGGAAACTGAAACGCGTGGGAGCTTGTGGGAGCTTGGGGATTTCAACAGCCCGTGATTCTGCAGATGCAGCTTTGTAAACCCCAAGTTTTTCCCGTAGCTGCTTTTGTAACAGTAATGCCAGCTACCTCCTTTCAGGCAAGCCCCTGCAGAATTCCAGAGGTGCTGTCTGACCACGATCGTGCTGAGGCACCGAGCTGAAGAATGATTAATCACAGATGAATTCGCTTTTTGTTTCTTTTCTGACATTTCCGAACCCTTTCTGATGTTTCAACTATCTGATGTCTGGCCATGTCATGCTACCAAAGCAGACTGCCTGAAGTCACTGTTTACTTTGGCCCCCATACAAGTCTGGATAAGAATTTAGTCAAAACACCTCTTTCACATCACAGAATGGCCTTACGGCAGAACTCCGAGAGACAACACGAAGGAGTTTTAAACATTACACCTACCGTCATTTCTATTTACTCCAATTTTTACTTTTAAGGAAATCGGACAGTTTTAAAACGTATGGGAAGGGGTCACACTGGAAGAGTATAAACTAAGCTTTACAGGTAAACATTAAACAGTTTGGAAGCACGGGAAAACTCATTTAAAAAGTGTTTAGAAAACAAACCAGACAGATTTAAACCAACAGCTCGATTTTTAAGAGCATATAAAATAATAATGTATGGCTGTCTATGTATATAAACTATATAACATATCTACATAAGCTGTATAATGCATCTATAAAATAAACCAGCACAAAGCAGCAGCCGCGTTCCTGGCGGTTAGGCAGAGTGAAGAGAAAACCTGCTCAGGTGCTCACCCTCTGAGATTCCCTGCGCTCCAGAAAGTGACTCCTCCCGTCGCCAAGCAGAGTTGTGCTCAGTCAGTTCCCTGCCCCTCACCAGCGGCAGGCTCAGGAACAGACAAGAGGCACAACTCCCAGAGGTAAAGTGAGCGAAGCGGGCCAGGAGGCTTCTTGGTGAGAGATACAGACAACCGCACACACGTCGGGAGCACTGCTGTCAAAGAACACCAGAGAATCACAAGCGTGGGCGAGAACGTGGGGAAACCAGCACCTGTGTGCACAGCCGCCACGGAAAACAGCGTGGTGAGTCTTCAAAAAGTTACACATAAAACTGCCGTATCATCCAGCAATTCCACTTCTGGGAAGATACATAAAGGAACTGAAAGCAGAAACCCCAACAGGTATCTGCACACCCGTGTTTGTAGCAGCATTACTCACAATTGCCAAAAGGTGGGAACACCCCGAGCGTCCGTCAGCCGGTGAGCCCATAAACATAATGCGGCATATGGGTACAATGGGGTGTTATCTGCCTGAAAAAGGAGGGAAATTCTTACACTTGCTACAACATGGAAGAACCGTGAGGACATCGTGCTAAGTTAAATAAGCCAGTCACGAAACAATAGCCAGTGCAGGACTCCAGTCACAGGAGGCACCTAGCACAGTCAAATTCAGAGACGAAAGCAGAATGTGGTCACCAGGGGCTGTCAGGGAGGGAGCGGGGAGCTACTGTCTCACAGATACAGAGTGTCAGTTTTGCAAGCTGAGAAGAGTCCTGGAGATGGATGATGGTGGTGGCTGCACAGCCACACGAACGTAACCTCTAGAACCTCTAGGACGTAGCCTCTAAAACCGTACACTTCAGAATGGTTAAGACGGCCAATTTTGTTACATATATTTGACCACAATAAAAATATTTGTTAAGAAAAAGAGAGGCACAGGAGAAGACATAGCTCTTTTCTGATTCTAGCCACTACTAATGGCCTGTGATGCCCGAATGGGCAACCCAAATGTCCTTCTGGGCACCACGAGAGAAGCAGAGCTGGAAGACAGGCGTCACCGGGCTCGGCGGCCAGAAAGCTGCACCCTCCCCGCCTACTGTGGCAGGAGGACTCCTCCAGGGAGAGACTCTTCTAGGTTGAAAACACAATTTCTGTTCATGTCAGCCAGCTCCTGAGCCCCCAAACTGGCACTGATTTTTGCTACAACTATACCGAATCCCATGAACATGGCCATGATTATTACAACAGCTAATGTGAACACTAATAACATATCAAGAAATTTCCTTTCATTAATGACTATTTTCAGCTCTCATTCAATTCATCTGTGACTATCCTATGCCTTACTTCTAAGACTATAGGCCCAGACAAAACACATCTTACTCTGGGGCGCCTAGGTGGCTCAGTCCAGTGAGTGTCTGACTTTAGCTCAGGTCATGATCTCGAAGTTCGCGAGTTTGAGCCTTGTGTCAGGCTCTGTGCTGACGGCTCGGAGCCTGGAGCCTGCTTCGGACTCTGTGCCTCCCTCTCTCTCTGCCCCTCCCCTGCTCACACTCTATCTCTCTCAAAAACAAAGAAACAGTGTAAAAAAAAAAAAAATTAAAAAAACATGATCTTACCATGCAATGTTTTTGTAAATCAATCTTTTACACACACATACACACACACGGAAAATCATAAGAATTCATTAAAAATGCATGTCAGAGAATGTGATGCACAAAAATGATAGTGCTATAAGCTACCCAACCACGCACACTCCGAGAGGAGAATTACAGCAACGTGCTCCACTTACGTAACTATGAAGACGGCCACGAGATGATTTTCATCTTGCAGTGTTCATCACTAGCAAGACAAGCAAAATCAAAACACATCATCATGTCAAGAAATGCATTGTAGGCTCGAGTCAGGGTATTAAATGAATTCACCTAAGCCAACTCGGCACATCTCTAGGTATGAACGCATATGGAAATGAAGTGACTTTGCCAAAACTCTCACATTGAGCCATCACAAACTTCTCAGATCAGTTCGGCTCAATTCAGGGTCAATTCTGAGCCTGCACAGCTCAACACAGAATGATTTCTATCTACATGGACATCTCCACCTCTAAGTGATCTCCATCCTACAACATGTGTTTCAGTCGTCTGCTACCGAGTACTAAACCACTCCAAATCTCAGTGGCTGAAAACCACACTAATTTATTATTCCTCGTGATTCTGTGAGTTGGCTACAGCTCAGTCAGGGGGTTCTCGCGTCGGTATCTCTCAGGCTCAATCAAGGTGGCGGCATGCAGCCAGAAGCTCGGCGGGGGCTGAAACCCCCGGGATGCTGCTGCCATCTCTGTCCAGCAGCAGTCGGCCCTTTTACATGATGACGGCTGGCTCCCCCGGCAGAGGAAGGGAAAGCTGCCAGCCCTCTTAAGGTGTGGGCCTCAAGCCCCCCGAGAGTTCGTTCCGTGGTATCCTGTTAGTGCAAGTCACAAGGCCAGTCCAATTGAGGGAAACAGAGTCTACTTCTGATGGACGGAACAGCACGCACACACCAGGTGAGAGGAACTGACGACGACACCCTTGGAAACCAGCTACCGAGCCACGGTCCTCCCTACACATGACGAGAAACTCGTCACTTCGGCATGCCTTCGTGAAAACCCATTACTCAATAAAAAGAGAGCAGGTAAAACCCGCTCTTCTGCGTACCCTGGACCTGCCGTTACATGCTTTCACTTGCTCTACTTCATATAATCGGTGTACTAGACGGTAAAGGCTGTAACTGAACAGGCCCAAATCTACGCGAGAAAAATCCAAATGAAACATTACTCTGGTCTCAGGTCCGGTTCGGTACCCCTGGGCGCCACTTCGCGCACTGTGCCATCTACGTGCCCCCTTGGCTGTAACCTCCATCAGGGCGGGGCATCCGCACCGTTTACAGCTGTATTCCCAGTGCCTGCAGGATCTACGACACTGCCCCTTCTCAGTGACCGAAAATACGCCTATTTGAAGATCTACTCCTTCTTTCTTTAATACCCAATAGAAAACACTTCCGTCGATTTTTCAATGTGGCAAAAACACGCCGTTACTGATGCTTTAAACACTTAGCTATGCTCCAAAGAAGAAGATATACTTTTAACTACCATTGTAGTTATAAGCTAAATTTACCCTCACTAAACCTTGAAAACGAGAGATTTTACAATAGTGTGCCATTCATTTTCTGTGAGTTATCTTTTGCTGGTGTCTAGTTCTGGACCCTCAAATTGCAACGTGAACTATTCATGCCGGAACCGGCATCTACCTTGCGATTTTGAACAGCACACTTCTAATTGAGAATTCCCACTTTTATAAGCAGTTGTGCTATTCCTTCATAACTGAGAGTTCTCATTTGCTGAAAATATAATAAAATATCCTCTGGTGAAACGAAAATATCTATAAGTGGAACAAAACAGCCATTTTATTCTGCCCACAAACATGTGAGCTCAGACTTTTTCGGCCCTCAATGGACAAGGCCAAAATGAAGAGACACCCTGTGGCACAACACGGGACTGATTCCTGAGAGGTTCGCCACTCTTAGCACCAACCCCAAAGAGTTCAGTGTCACTTTCCTCCACACAAAAGGCAAGTGTCCGCAATTCTACAAACTTCCATAAAGGGAGGCAGAACTGGTGTGAACTAGCATAAGCCTCTGCTTCTCCCCAGCATCTGAACTAAACTAAGAAGTCTGGTTAATAGCACAAGCAGGCCACTTGGAAATTTGGGTGCCATTTATCAGCATATAAACACAGAACCTTGACAGGTCTCAACGAAAGCACAGGTAATGATTCTGTGCATGCTACCCAACTGGGAAGGTGCTATCCTATCAGTGCAAGAAGATTCTACACTCAAGCTGAGATAAAAACACAATATATCCTGGGGTGCCTGGCTCGTTGTTGGTAGAGCATACAACCCCTGACCTCAGGGTTGTGAGTTCAAGCCCCACACTGGGTGTAGAGCTTACTTAAAAACAACAACAACGATATATCTCATTTCTACATCATTCCCATTTTACAGCTGCAAAAACCAAGACCAGCTATAGTTAAGCAACTTCTCCAAAGTGTGGCACACTCCTGTACTGCCACCTCCCTTCGATGCCAGAGTACTTAGCGGTATTCCATGATATCCAGTCATAGTCCGTTAGAACTGCCTGCGTGTCTTAACGAAGTTCTAACCTATTTGCTAAGCAGAAGCTATCCTATTCACACTCAGTGAACACTTGTGAAACAAATGAGGGAGTTTCTCACTATTCTACATGCTTCTCAACCCTCAGCACTAGTATTGCTTCTCATGAAGTCAATAAATGTCTACTGAAAGTTAAACATCTCCTGTGTGGCAGGCACTGTTAGGTACTTGCATACGTGACGAAGATAAACATCACGAGGGTCTCACGAGCATATGCACAGGAGACAGGGAGACAGACTTGAATTTTGGAAAGAATTGTAGACTGCTAAGGGAGGAGGGGGTGGGGTGGCTGGGTGGTCAAGTCTAGCCTTAGTGTCCAGTACAGGTTATTGGAGCAAGTGACCGCTAGGCTGCGGAACGATGAATGAGGAGTTTGCAAGCATGGAGGATGGAGAGGGGGAGAGGGGGAGAGGGGGAGAGGAGGAGAGGGAGAGAGGGAGAGAGGGAGAGAGGGAGAGAGGGAGAGAGGGAGAGAGGGAGAAACAAGAGATCAGTAAGGGTAAAAGGAACACCAGCTGAAAGACTCCAGTCACTCAGCTTTAGACGTTCCAGGACCCGGGTAACAAAGCGTAGATACGAACTTCTTCAGTATGAGTGATTCTCACTTTAATAAACAGAAAAGAGCCAACTTTAAAATGAGAAGTAATCATTTTTCCAGTTCATTATTAGGCTCTGAGATGTGAAAAATTAATCTGGTGTGGTGGTTCTCAAGCTTGCCTTCACATTAGAATCCTCTGAGCATTAAAAAAACAATTGATGCCCATGGTTGAGCCCCAAATCTTAGAAGATAGGGCCCAAGTATCAGTATCTTTTTAAAGTTCCCCAGGTCATCCTATGGGGCATCTGAGTGACTCAGTTGGTTGAGTGTCCGACTCTTGATTTTGGTTCAACTTATGATCCCAGGGTCATGTGATCGAGCCCCGCATCAGGATTTGTGCTAAGTGTGGAGCCTGCTTGAGATTCTCTCTCTCCTCTCTCTTTCTCTCTCTGCCCCTCTCCCCCATTGGAATGTGTGCACACGCTCTCTCTCAAAAAAAAAAAAAAGTTCCACAGGTCACCCTAAAGTACAGCCAAATGGATGACAGCAACAACTCAAAAGCAAAGCAGCACTGAGCCTTGGTCTGGTCCTGAAATGACCCCTCACCTTCCCATGGGCTGACTTCCTGTCAATCAAATCTCAGCCTCAATATGACTCCTCAGAGTGGCCCGCCCTGACCCCGACTCTAAAGGAGCCACACCTAGTATGTGCCACATAACACAGTGCTTATTCCTGACGTCTGTCTTATTATCTTGCTGTAGGTGTTCCAACAGAATGGAAGTTCCTGGAGACTAGGGATCTTGCTGCATTTCCAGTAGGAGGTCAGGAAGTACTTTATGAATGAACGAATGAAGTAAGCCAGAGGACAGGTAGGCATGGGGGTATCTCTCATGGAAATGGAATTTAAAAAATAATATCCTGAAGCTATAATTCTGAGAAATTTCGGTTGCGTACGATTAAGCCAGACTGTCCGAACGGCACGGAGAACATTTTTTAATTCTTAGCTAAAAACTAGACAAGCCAGATGTCTATTTCCAAGCAGAGCTCTACCTAAGAAGGAGACTGAAGAACACACAGCATTTACTCTGGACTGGAGTCAACAAAGGTGGGATTAAAAGTCTTCATGCAGAGGGAAGGGGGGATGAAAATATGGTCACCATTTCCATGAATAGCAAAAAAAGAAGAAATAGGTCAAAATATGGAGCAATTAAGATTTGAGCTTAGGCATGAGGAAAAACTCGCTGAGGGAAATCCTGCGACACTACAGCAGCCATTACAGATGAGAAGTAAAAGTGAAATTTCTGCGGGTCCCTAAGACTGGCAAAAAAAATGCTTCCATTTAGAAGGGTCGCGCACAAGTACACAGAGGAAGATGAATATCCAAGATGGCTAGAATTTTCTTCTGATTGTTATTATTGTACTACAATGTCTATAGTACCTGAGTTTCCCACCTGAGCTTCTTTAGATCTGGTACCACAAAAATGAGCTAGAAGGAAAAAATACTAGTAAGAACAGTACCAAGTAAGTATTTTTGGAAAGCGGAAATATGTCCATGCTTTTCCTTCTTCATAGAATATATGTTTAGGGGCATCTGGGTGGCTCGGTCAGTTAAGCATCCGACTTCAGCTCAGGTCATGATCTCGCGGTTAGTGGGTTTGAGCCCCACGTCGAGCTCTGTGCTGATGGCTCGGAGCCTGAGGCTTGGAGCCTGCCTCGCATTCTATGTCTCCCTCTCTTTCTGCCCCTCCCCTGCTTGTGCTCTGTCTCTCTCTCAAAAAATAAATAAACATTTAAAAAATTTTTAAAAAGAACATATGTTTGGACCTATCAACTAAATTAATAATGCAGGCATAAAGGAAATATTCGAATATTAAATTCACGAGTTACCTACGATGTACACTTAAATATGAGATGAAATGCCAGCAGAGTGCCTTGACCAGACTACCTGGGCTGTCAGCATAAAACCAGCAAGGTAATGTGTATCACCCTTCTTTCAAAGCCAGTTCTGTTAGATCCACAGCTTCTAACAATGGAAACTTCCCTTCCCCATACTTTCCGTACTTAACATCAACACTCTGGAACCATTTTTGTTCGTTCCCATATATAGTTAATCACCAAGTTTTACAGAGTATTCCTTTGTACGGGCGGGGGGGGGGGGGGGTGGGGGGAGAGGGAGGGGAAATTTACGGGTTAACAAGATTTAAGAGATCTACCAACCAAACTGTACAGGCCTCGTCTGGGTTCAAAGTCAAACTGCAAAACAAACGGACACTGACTAGATACAGAAAGGTACTTAGAAATACCGTTAATACTTTTGAGGTGTGATGATGAGACTGCGTGTATTGTCAAAATGCTCTTGTCTTTTAGAAATACACACCATGAACAGATGAAATGATATTCTGGATTTGTTCCAAAATAATTCAGAAGATGATGGAGGAGGGAATGGGGAAGAAAGAACAGATGAAACAAGAGGCACTGATGGGCTGAAGCTGGATAATAGGTACACAGGGTTCGAGTACACTTTTCAATTTGGTTTATGTTTTAAAAATTTCCCTACCTTAAAAAAGTCATAACTTACATATTCGAATATGTTTTTTGATGTATAAATGCGGTGCACTTGGCTGGGAAAAGGGTTCCCAGCTGCCTAAATAACCTCAGAGAAGCTTTCAAGTCATTCAGAGTCCTCTGGTTACCCATTTTTTATAGGCCTAGGCCCTGGGCAAATCCTTACTTCTCTGCTTCTCTTTGCTATGTGCTTCCCCATCAGCCCTACTCTACATCAGGCCACTTACCAAACCACTGGCCTGACCTGCTTTCGTGTAAAATGCTTCCCATCTTCACCTAGATTACAAATTGTCAGAGGAAGATTCATGTTTACATCTTTTTGCCTCTTCAGAGCTTAAAGCAGTGTTCTAAGTAGAGCAAAGGTGCTCGGTTACTGCTTTTCAGGTGGGCAGGATATAGGGAGTCTGCTCCTTCACACTTCTCTGTACTTCCCAGAGTTTTTACACACAGTAGGCCACTAATCCTTAGGAAACACCAAAGAGTTTCATTAAAGAGAATATAAAAGGGAAATTCTGAAATACAGTTAAATCTCACAACAGGACGATGAATTACAAAGTCAGAGCGGTAAATGCCGTGGTTCTCACTACAGAAAGCTTAATTTCTGAGGCAGCAAAGCGTTATCCTTAATTAACCCATGTTCAAAGCCCAAATCCTGTGCCCTGAGACAAAAATTATATTAAAGATTCATCTTTCTATAATGAAAACCTTATAAACATTTGCATTACTATTATTATTTTTATTATTGAAAATACCTCACTGCTTACATTGAGCTCCAATTTTTCTGGACTGTGACTGGGTCCAAAGGAAACAAAGCTAAAACAGAAGGGAGGGACAAAATAAATGGGGCCGGGGGGGGGGGGGGGGGGAAGGGTCAGGATCCACCCGGAAATGGTAGATTCCTACTAGTGGGTATACCCCAAGTAAGCAGGGCCCTGCTGAATGTTCCAGAATCCCTGGGATTTTTAAATATTTGGTTAATTTCTACAGATTAACCTGTATTAAGCAAATATTAAGCACCTATGTGTCCAGCAGTGTTCTAAGCCATGAACAAGCCAGATTTCACGCAAAGTTCACGGAATAATTCATGACATACATTCGAAATACGCAACCAAGTTAACCTCAAATGATGAGAAACCAGAAAAGCACTAATTTTCATGAAATGTATGTACAAGCAGACACGTGAAAATCAGCTTTACCTTATATTTCATCTTGGGACATGAATGAATGTAGAAACCCATATAATAATAGCTGAGTTGAGATGTTTTCTGATGAAGTTGCCTCGTAAAAGCAATTTCTCTGCCAAAAGAAGAATAAAGACGAAGGCACAGTGAAATCTAGCTCCGATATTCAAAGTACTGTGTAATCTGATGTCCAATATCTGATGAAATCTGAAATTGTGACATTAGGCTATGAAGAAACTCCAAGTGTTGAAAGAAAAACAATTTCAAAAGTACTGTAAGATAACTTTTATTAAAAAAAAGATACAACAACACTACATTAGTTTGAGCAAATGCATCTAAGTTCATGCTTTACACTTTATTGAGCAAAAATTCAAAGAGCATAAAAGCAGAGATCTATTTAGTACATTACTCATTATCCCCTGGAGTTCTCAAAAGATTAGGTTTATCAAGTTAAAAACATTTTCTAAAACTCAAAAGCCAACACATTTCAGGAAAAATGACTCTGATTATGACCATTTACATGCACATCCTTGCAAGTGTGTCTGCTGTAGAACTCTCTCCTACATCGAGACGCTACTCTAATATTTATTCTCCCTAAAACTGAAGAGTGGAAAAAAACTATGCTATCTCACCACTTTTCCTGTTTGTTGGGCATAGGCGAGGATTAACCGAACAAAGAAGCTGCCAGCAATGTCCATGCTTGGAGTGGTTTTCATTTATATCGGGATAAATCTGGGCACAGAACTTCATCCTACCCGCCCAAGTGAATGACTGGCTGTATTTAAGAGTTTTAAGCAAAACTTCAGTACATTTCTAAAGTAAGAGAAAAGTTGTTTGTTTCGTTTTTACGTTTGTTTCTTGAAGATTTTCTTCTTTTCTTTCTTTCTCTTTTTTTCTTTCTCTTTTGTAGCAACAAATGCTTGAAATTCAAGTGAATAGCCTGTGCATTTTGCAAGTTAAAATTTAAATCACTGAAAAGGTGTGACCCTACAAATTCATCTGTAAAATAAAAGTATCTCTAAATCCAAGCAGACTGAACATTAGTGGCCTGTAACAGAATAAATCCTACCAACCCTAGAACGAGTCCACTTGGAAGGTTCAAAGTGAGGAAGGACGCCCGGCCACAACGGCACTCCGCTTGGTCCTGCACTGCCACTCCCTCCCTCAGCTGTCCGGGCCCAAACCTAGGAGCCATCCTCAACCTTTCTTCTCCTCTCACTCCCATGTCCGACCCATGTCGACAAATCCAGCCGGCTCAACCTCCAAAATTTACGGGGGGTCTGACCGCTTGTCATTACCTCCACCGCAGCCACTACGGTCCAAGCCCGCATCCTGGCTCCCCTGGCTGACTATTGCAACTGACTGGCTTCCCAGTGTGCTCTCCTGCCCCTCCATAAATCCCGCAGAGTGGTAACCAGTCGCTGTTTTACAATATTAATCAGATCAGGTAACCTCCCTATGTCTTACCTTCAGATTTGTGCACAGCTGGCTCCTTTCCTTTTTTTCTGGGCTCCTCCAATGCCACCTGACCAAGAGGTCTCTCCTGACCACCCTGTTCAAAAAGGACCTCACCCTGGCACTGTGACTACTTCCGTCACAGCATAACGGAGTATCTAAATTTATGTTGTTGGTATCCTCATTACGATCTGCTTTGACAAAGCTGGAAACCCTGTCTTACTCACTTCTATGAATCATGGCCAGGACACATAGATTCTTCTCAAATATGTTAAACAAATTAACTCATTTCTAAAATCCACCTTGCTAACAAAACATAAATTAATGCCATGTTCATGATCCCCAATTCAAACATTTTTTTAAATCTACAGACTATGTTATATAAAAATCTATACTGATTATACGTTAAAATACAAAAACTAAATTCATTGTAAATTGCTTAAGAAATTGAAGGAATGGAGGGGAAACTAAATGAGTTTCACTGAAATACACTACAATCAATAATAGAATTGGCAATTTACAACCTACTCTCCCCAATTTTGCTTGGAAATGTCAATCTCCTGGCTGCCTTTCCTCTTCCATAAACTCAGCAACTCAGATCCCCCAGGCCACTACAAACAAGTGACGAGGCTGTAATCCAGGGCAGCCTCCCCGCTCTCAACTGCAACAATGTTCGTGCTCTCGGTCTCCTTTGCTTCCTCCTCAAAGCTCTCCAGCTCTAGCCGGAGATCTACCAAATCTACCAAATCTCTATCTCTTAGAGATCTACCAAACAGTAAATAGAACTCTTTATAATTTTGCTAGGAATTGATTATTTACTATCTCAAATGCAGCAGGATTTCTATATCTCCTGGCTTATTGAGGCATGAAATGATATTTCATACATAGGCTGGGATTCACTATGTGGGAATAAATATTCATAATGTTCATCTGAGAAGTCTAAACAAATCCATAAGCTATATACTGTAAAGTGGAAAAGTAGATACAAAAATAAAAGAAGAAGGAAAACAGCAATGATCACAAAGTGTTGACTGATTCCGGTACCAAAAAAAAGTAGCTTTTCTGAAATAAATACACTCTTCTAAAGTTACAAAATGTAAATGCTTCAAATGATCAATTTCAATTTCATTGATGCTATCAGGAGTCACAAATATTCTTAATTAGCTTATACAAAAATGCAATTAAATACAAAGGAAAAATAAAGGAATATTACAGGGATCAGTTGTAAACAGTGTATAATTGTGAATCGCTATAACTTATCATTAAGAGATGGCTCAGGTTGAAAATACCAAGATGGAGAATTTTTCTTTGGCCCACTAAAACACACAAAATCTATTATGGACCAGATTTTTCACAAAAATCAAACAGTAATTAAAGAAAAATACCCAATTTTCCAATTTTATAATTCAGAAAAAAGTACATACAGAATTAATAAAAGAAATAATCTCAAAATGTATCTTCCTATGATGTGAGATTGTGACCATCAGACACAGAGACTGGGAAAAGTGAAAATACTGACACAATGAGAAACAGAGACTCAAGTTCCCACAGAAGCAACAGAAAAATAATTTTCAATCTTCCTTCCCTTCTGTACCACACATATTCACAGATACGAAGGAATAAAAATAGACCCAGTATTTTCATGGAAAAAGACCCCAATCCTTTTACCATTAGGATAATACAAAATATCCAGGTGATGCTGCATATATTTGCATCCATGGACATGCAAGGGAAATAATCTTTTGATGAGGGCCAGAGAATTAAGCGGACAGTCAGGGACTTGCCACTCCTATATACTTTCTATAACTGTATATTCCTTCCAACAGATTTACATTGCTTGAATTCATTTATAGGAGATTCATTTAACCTTTAATTATGAAAAAATATCTATACTAATGACAAAAATATGTAAATACTGTAATATTTAAGGGACATTGAGTGGTTTTTGATAGGGGAGCTTAAATAATGACATAAACAAAAACACCCCACAAATACAATGACTTCTCCTACACTAGATTACACGGATAGCTTAAAAAGCTAGGGAATTACCATCGGGCACTACCCTCAGTTCTAAAAGTGGTTATTTCTAAATACTGATATATGAGAGACTACTATAGCAACAAAATTATTATGAACTATCAAATAGGATTTCTGCTGCTATATGATGAAATATAATCAAGTGAGGAATTATCTGAAGTTCTGTATGACCCATTACAGCTGTCAAAAGTAATCTTACCGTAGTGCAGAGTAGACACCCAAAGACAGAAATGAATAATCAGGATCGTAGTACAAATATACAGATGACACACAGTATGGAAGGATGTCAATCACCCCCACAGCAATGATTCTCCCGTCAAGCCAATACTGCTGGTGAAAGGAGCCATAACCACAATCTGGTCCATTAGGGGGATTCTCCGCCTGTGAAAAAGCAGACATACATGTGAACAGTTTCTTTTCTTTTCTTTTTAATATTTATTTATTTTGGGGCAAGCACAAGTGGGGGAGGGGACAGAGGATCCAAAGAGGGCTCTGTGCTGACAGGCTGACAGCAGTGAGCTCAGTGTAGGGCTGGAACTCACAAACCACGAATCATGACCTGAGCCAAACTCGGACACTCGACTGACTGAGCCATCTAGGTGCCCCCCTTTTTTTTTTAAAAAAAAGATTTTTACTTTTAAGTAATCTCTACAACTCAATGTGGGGCTCAAACCCACAACCCCAGGATCAAGAGTCACAAGCTCCACTGACTGAGTCAGCCAGGTGCCCCTATCATCTTTTTCTTTCTATTAAAAATCTTAATAATTGTCCTGTTATACTTCTACTTTGTAACTCCTAAAATTTCCTGCTGTCATCATCCTCTGCAATCACACCCTACAAAACGTTTTACTTGTAGAAACACTGACCAAACAAAAGAATGAGAAAAAGAAATAAACTTAAGGTTTTTTTTTTAACCTTGTTTAAAAATTTAACAGTAGGAAATACAAATTTTACAGGATAAGTAAATATTAAAGTCTATTTTTCAGTTCCACACAAAAGCTGGGACAGAAATGGTGCAGGAAAGAAAGACGGGGAACACAGGAGAGGCATGGGTGAGAACAGAACTGCCCCTATACCATCAGCCAAGCCTCATCTGTGACAACCCTCGCACTGACAAGGCATATGATCCCATTATCTTTTGTAGGTAAGAGTTCCTGTGTAAATAAAAAAAAAGGGCTAGGACACTTCCCTTTATGAGCCAAAGGAAAATAATTTCCTTACCATTACCTTAATGTAACTATAATCCCACAAAAGAAACTTAGAGATTTCAGAGTATAACCTTTTATCTGTAAATAGTTGAGTGACACTTTTCATTTTAAGATTCAATGATTTTAAATATTTATTTATTTTGAGAGAGAGAGCAAGCAAGCGAGGGAGAGGCAGAGAGAGAGGGAGAGGCAGTCCCAAGCAGTTTCTATGCTATCAGCACAGAGCCCAGCGGGGGGTGATCTCATAAACCGTCAGATCATGACCTGAGCCAAAATCAGTAATCAGACGCTTAATCGACTGAGCCACCCGGAAGCCCCAAAATTCAATACGATTTTAAATACAACTGTTGCTAAATGAAAATTATGATACAACATGAAACAATGCTTTGGTAGAGACTAAATGGATGCTAGAGATTAACAATTTAAGCGAACAAATACAACATACACTATATATATATATACACACACACACACACACACACACACACACACACACATACACACACATGTATATCACATACATCATTTTCACACAGCTAAAATCACAGATAACATGTATACACAAAAGCCGGAAGAGAGGGGTGCCCAGGTGGCCCAGTCGGTTAAGCATCTGACTTGAGCTCAGGTCAGGACCTCACTGTTTGAGAGTCTGAGCCCTGCATCAGGCTCTCTGCTGTCAGCACGGAGCCCACTTTGGATCCTGTCCCCTTCTCTGCCATTCCCCTGCTCGCACACACACTCGCTCTCATCGCTCTCAAAAATAAAAATAAACACTAAAAAAAACCTAGAAGAGAATGAAGAAAAATGAAAAAGTCAGTTTACTAATATTAAAACCAGAAAAAAGACATTACAAGACAGGAAATCTACAGATCAGTATCTCTCATAACACAGATGCAAAAATCCTCACCAAAATCTTAGCAAATTAAATCCAACAATGTGCGAAACGAATTATACACCATGACAAAGTGGGATTTATTCCAGGTATGGAAAGCTGGTTCAACATTAAAAAAGTAATTTAAAATAAAAAGCAGTTAATCATGGAAAGATGCTAAAGGAAAAAATCATGTATCAATTGACGCAGAAAATACCTCTGACAAAATCCAGCATCCAGTTATGACTAAAACTCAACAAACTAGGAAGAGAAAGGAACTTCATCAGCTTAATAAAGAACATATACAACAAATCTACAGCTGACATCACACTTAATGATAAGAAAATTGATGCTTTCCCCAGTAAGATTCCCTTATTCAACATCATACTGAAAATGCTAGTTAGTGTAATAAAACAAACAAAAAAGGAAATAAAAGGTATTAAGATTGGGAAGGAAAAGAATAAAACTGTCTTTATTCACAAATGACACGATTTACTATGTAGAAAATCCCAAAGAGTCAATAACAACAAAAAATGGAAACAATAAGCCATCATAGCAAGGTCACAGGACACAAAGCTAACAATCAAAAGCCATTTGCTTTACTACATATGAGCTATAACTGGAATATGAAATTAACAACCCAGTGCCATTTTACAAAGCCAAAAAAAATTACATGCCTAAATATAAATCTAACAAAGTATGTACAGGATATATATGCAGAAAACTGACAAAATGAAACAAAGAGATGGTAAATAAGTGTAAAAATATTATCTGTTAATAGACTGTAAGACTCAATATTGTTAAGATGTCCATTTTCCCAAGTTGGTTTATACATTTAATGCAATCCCAATCCAAATCTCAGCAAACTATTTTGTAGGTATAAACTAATTTGTTCTAATGTTCATATAAATAGGCAGAAGACCTAGAATAACTAACATAATACTGAAGAAACAAGTCGAAGGTCTGACACTGCCTACGTCGAGACTTACTGTAAAGCTACAATGATCAAGATAGGGTCTATACTGGCCAAATAAGAGAAGGGTAGAACAATGTAACAGAACTAAAGCCCAGAAATAAGCCCACATAAACATGGTGGACTATCCTCTGACAAAGGAGCAAAGACAGTCCAAGAGAGAAAGGACAGTCTTTCTAACAAATGATGCCGGAACAATTAAACATCCAACTGCAAGAAAATCCAAATCTAGACAAAGACCTTACAGCTTTCAAAAATTCAGCTCAAAATGCACCACAGACCTAAATATAAAATGCAAAACTATAAAACTTCTAGATGATAACAATAGGAGAAAATCTGGGTGACCTTGGGTTTTGCGATGAGTTTTTAGATGCAATGCCAGAAGCACAAACCATGAAAGAAATAACTGATAAGCTGGACTTCATTAAATTTAAAAACTGCTCTCTACAAAGACACTGCTAGGAAAATAAAAAGTTAAACCACTGACTGGAGAAAATTGCAACACATGTATCGGATAAAGGACTGGTATTCAAAAATAGAAAGATTGTTAAAATTCAACAGTAAGAAAACAAACAGCCCAATTAAAAACTGGGCACAGTATCTGAGCAAACACCTCACCAAAGAAGATGTACAGGTGGCAAATAAGCATATGAAAAGCTGCTCAACATCATCTGCTAGGGAACTGAAATTAAAACACACACAGACACACACACACACACACACACACACACACACCCCGAGCTAATACTACTCAACTATTAGAATGGCTGAAATCCAAAAACCTGAATCAAATGCTGGCGAGGACGCAGAACAGTAGGAACTCGGATTCATTGATGATGATGGAATGTAAAACGGTACAGATACTTCAGAGGACAGTTTGGGACTTTCCAGTAAAGATAAACATAGCGTTACCATATAAAATAGTAATCACGCTCTTAGGTATTTATCCAATTTGTCTGACAACTTGGGTCACACAAAACCCAAAGGCCTGCATGCAAATGTTCCTAACAATGTTATTCATAATTGCCCCAAACTGTAAGCAACCAAGATATCCTTCAATAGGTGATAAATAAACCATGACACATGGAATATTATTCATCAAAAGAAATAAACTATCAAGCCACAAATACACAAAATGAAGAAACCTTACATGCATATTGCTAAGTGAAAGAAGCCAGTCTGAAAATGCTCCATACATACATTCCAAATACATCCAGTAAAAGGCAAAACTACAGGGGCAGTAAAAAAAATCATCGGCTGCCAAGAATTTGGGGGATTTGGAGCAGGGGACTTTTAGGATAAAACTATTCTCTATAGTTCTGTGCTAGTGGATACTTGACATTACGCACTTACCAAAACTCAGAACTTTATAAACACAAAGTGAGCCTTAATGGATGCAAACTAAAAGAAAATCTTTTAGGAGATTAAGGGATCCCAGGAAGGAATGGAGACAGGACAGAGAATCTACCTGTATTACAAATGTAGGAAACAACCTGACTGAAAGAGGTCGGTCGGGAGGGGAAAGGTGCTGACTTCAGTAACCTTTGGGGTCTGTAAGAATGAAGGCAAAAGGAAACCCGCACATAAGCATTGTATTCTACCTGATCAAGTTGTTTTCCACGAGACTACAGGTTAACAACTCTGACACTGATACACGTGCCTACTGTAAAGTGACGGAGGTGATGGGAACCAAGTTTCTCACTGTTGAAGTCGTCATTTACAGATAAGCAAGGGGAAGAGGCTAGAATGACCCACAGGGTGATGGATTAGTATTGGAGACATGCGTAAGAACTCACGTTTAGCTTAATACAGACAAGATGGTTACATACAGAAATATTTATAGGTCTGTATATATCATAGATATGTTCATACAAGGGTTAGTATGCGCACATGTTTCTTTACTCTGCCAGATGAGAAGGCCTAAATAAAGGAAACCCTAGTAGCAAGAAGCACATCTAGCACTCAGATCTTGGTTTCTCCATTCTGTAGTAAAAGGAACAAGGCTCTTTGGAAAAATGGCCAATTCCAGGACTGGGATAGGAAGAGCCCGTTTAAGATGAGCCTACTTCATCGTGTGGTGCCAAAAAAGAAAGAAAGTACTTAAAAAACAAAAAGAAACACGCACTGATGGAGTTCTAGCAAAGAGGCACAGAAGGCGACTGAAAAAGCTCCCAATGGCCAAAGCTGGAACAATTTGAGCAAAAAAAAAAAAAAAAAAAATAGTGTTAGATTACAACCCAAAGTATAAAATTAATATCCGTAAGTCCATACTGACATACACGATTGAAAAAATTAATAAATGAGGGAGAAAGACGCATCTCCCATGCAGAAGAATTCCAAAAAGTTCAGGTAGACAGTCTGCCCTCAAGGTAAGGGAGCATTACTCCCTATGAAGTGTGGGCTACACACAGGAACTCCCTTTCAGAGTACCTTCCAGAGGTATGGGAAGGAACTTCAAAGAGTAACTGCACAGGTGAGCAAGGTCTACAACAGCAAATGACAGGACCGACTAAGGTGCTAGCACTATTCATGATTTCTAAACCTTCCACTGCAACAACTAAAAATGTTGTTCAGACAATAAATATATCTTGAAACTTTTAACAGCTTCCGCCAATAAGAAATTACGTCAAACCCCAGTTTTAGCATTTACTATCATATAGGTTTAGTCTTCAGAAAGATATTATTATTTCCCTGGAAATAGGTACAGTTTAAAGAGCAGAACAGGCAACAAACAGAAGCATTAACAAAAAAAAAAAAAAAAGGAAAGGATATTAACCCATTAAAACTACAACACCAGAACTGACACCCATATTCTAAATTGCTAATGGACTTGAAGTCAAATCACTTGTCTCAGAAGCTAGGCTGCTCCAAATATGTAATAAGAAATACACAGATTCCTATACATCACTGAATTTTATGAAAGCCATCTTTCAGATGTAAGTCAGCCCTGAGGCTCCTGGAAATGAAGCTCCCTGTCTTTAAAAGTAATCGTGGAGGAGAGCAATCCCACAGTGACAGGGAGACAAACTGTCAGTCCACGGCACATGAGGTGGGAGCCTGTCCAACGTCGGGCAGTCAAAAGCTAACTAAATGACTTTGAAACGAACCCGAATTCTTCCACAATTTCAGTTGAGTACGTCATTCTAGGACTCACTAAATCCAATGTGTGCATTCATTCATTAAAAATGTATTTATCAAAGACATAATACATATGGACTTACTAATGGGCATGTTCTCAATAAGTAAATAACCAAAAGACCACGTTAACCCTAAATATAAATCAATCCTGCTTGTTGTACAAGCTTGAAATCTTTTTCCAAACTGCAGCTACCTTCTGAGTTTCCAATTTTAATCATGTCATCCATTCCTGGGACCTCCCATTTAATGACCTTCCATTTACTTCACTGTTTGTTCTTCTGTGAGTCCACCCATGACCAACATACCCTACCACAGGCATTATTCTCGTGTCTCAATGCCCGTGGAAGTTAACAGTCTTCTCCCTCTGTAAAACCCACATCTATTTATACAGGTATGGGCTACCTTATAATTACTGAGGAAAAAAGAAGCCACAGGACCATCTACTCTGACCCCCTACTACATCCAGACAAAGAAACAAGAAACCCAGGAGTCAATTAAGTAATACAATCATCATGAAACTATGGAGTTATAAACTGATTCAAACTATCTTCTTAGCCCCTAGGTCGATGCTATTTTTATGCTATGATAAGAAAATCAGCTAATCATCTAATTCATCGTTTAAATATCCTCACTTTCGAATATCTCTAGGACATACAAGTCACTAAATAAGGCAATATAAAAAACAAACTATTCAATGCATGGTTTTCAACAGCTTTTCTTAAAACCTATTTTGCTGCATTCTTTTTCTTTCCAACATGTTTTCTGACAATTAAAATATGAATGATTTCCTTTTCTCCCTTGTGGGAGCTTCAATGACCTAATTTTTTTTAAAAAAGCAGAGTTGATAAATGGAAAACAATCTCAGTAAAGGCAGGTAAGAAGCTATTTTCCAAAAAGTACATCTGGTTGTTTCCGCAGTACTGATTAATAATGATTTACTATTCCCCAAATGGTAACTCAATCACTACTTTCAAGTTTTTCAACAGGTTAAGTGGCAGCTGTGGAAATGGGCTGATGGTGAACCTGAACTATTGATTCCCTTGGCTCTCTGTGAAGATGGGACAGCCGGAACCTCTAGATCACTCACTTCTGGCTAGGAAATCTGGAAAAAATTCTGGGCCAGGCACCTGGGTGGCTCAGTCGGTTAAGATCTGACTTGGGCTCAGGGGTCCCCAGCTGGGTGAGCTCGAGCCCCGCCTCAGGTGGGGCTTCTCTCTCTCTCTCTCTCTCCACCCCCCCTTGTGAGACTCTCTCTGTCTCTCTGTCTCTCACTCCCTCTCTCTCCATCCTTGCTCACTTGCACCCTCTCTCACTCAAAACAAAACAAAAAGCAAATGAAAAAAAATTCTGGGGGCGCCTGGGTGGCTCGGTCAGTTAAGCGTTAGCCTTCAGCTCAGGTCATGATCTCACAGTCTGTGAGCCCGCGTCGGGCTCTGTGCTGACAGCTCAGAGCCTGGGGCCTGTTTCAGATTCTGTGTCTCCCTCTCTCTCTGCCCCTCCCCTGTTCATGCTCTGTCTCTGTCTCAAAAATAAATAAACGTTGGGGCGCCTGGGTGGCGCAGTCGGTTGGGCGTCCGACTTCAGCCAGGTCACGATCTCGCAGTCCGGGAGTTCGAGCCCCGCATCAGGCTCTGGGCTGATGGCTCAGAGCCTGGAGCCTGTTTCTGTATCTGTGTCTCCCTCTCTCTCTGCCCCTCCCCCGTTCATGCTGTGTCTCTCTCTGTCCCAAAAATAAATAAATGTTGAAAAAAAAATTTTTTTTAAAATAAATAAACGTTAAAAAAAAAAATTCTGGGCCTACCATGTGTCCAATACCATAAACTGAACTGATTTAACTAAGATTCTTCATGCTTGTCTATGAACGTACACACATTTGCTGAATCAGCTGACATAAAACCGCCATAATAGTCTTCCCTCAAATGCGATCCCTTAGCTCAAACTTTTTTTTTAACACTAAAACATGGAAAGAATACAGGAATTTGAGTGTTAGAGTAAGGCGATAAAAACAAAGAACAATGAGTACGTTTGTGAAATGAGAAATCGGCAGAACTCCTGGTTATGTCTCCCTGGTCATTCAGCAACATCCCTGAAACCCAGACTCATGGGCTTATCATGCCATATGTTTCAATATGCTATTACCTGGACACCTGTTGGTTTTTATAAGTAGCAGCCAGAAATTACCTTTATTGCAAACGTATATATTTTCAGCAAATACAGACTTGTCACCCTCACCCCCACTAGGTCAGAAAGATCCACATCTTACAACAGCCCCTTCACTTAATTCTCCAAGGGGCTCAGTCCCCCAGCCTCGGAGAGGCCTCTCCAAGTCAGTGACCATTCTGTATTTTTACTTCCTTAAGAATCCTATTTCAATACTTGGGAATGTCGCATTTCTTCAACTTTTCACCTAAAGCCTATTAACTGTTAACACCCTTCAACTGCTACTTAAAAACACAGAAGGTGATACAATTACAGATTGTAATTATGCAGGAAAGTACACTTTGTTTGAGAACCAACAGAGGCACAATGACACAGGTATCATGTAAATCAATAGCTCTCAAATTTCTTGGTCTGGAAATCCCTT
Source organism: Felis catus (assembly GCF_018350175.1). Classification (NCBI taxonomy): domain Eukaryota; kingdom Metazoa; phylum Chordata; class Mammalia; order Carnivora; family Felidae; genus Felis; species Felis catus. The sequence goes on from NC_058378.1 coordinate 77,765,683, forward strand.
TAACTTACAAATCTTATTGAAGACCGGGAGATTTTGCTTCCTGGAGATAAGGAGTTTAGGAGATATTTATTGCACTAGATGTTAAAACTAGTATTTTTAAAAATATGTATTTGTTATTCGCTTAAAAATACCAATGAATCCAGTGCATGTTAACATTGTTAAAAAACCAACTACTATGTTTTCCAAAAAAATTTAGTGAGAAAAACGGCACTGATTTACATTTCTGGAAATCTCTTTGAAGTCCAGCTTGGCAGAGGAGAGTGGAATCTTCTATCTGCTTCTGCATTTGTTGTCATCACGCAGCCTCTGGGAAACATCCCCACAAATTCATAAGAGGATGAGACAATACAGAAGAGAAAAACGCTAATAAAATATAATTTTGACCTCGAGGATCCCTTGCTAAGGCTTCAGGGACCACCAGGGATTGCAGGATGTTTCTGAGAAGCACTCACATAAATGAATCTTTAAAATCTACAGGCAGCGGGGAAAGATATAAGCAGAAAGCAGTAAGCTACAACAGAAAGGGAGGAGGGCTGAGGGACTCGAGTCCAGGATTCTGAATCAAAGTATCTGGATTTGAGCCCTAACTCCACAGTACACTTTCTGGCTATTTAACCTCAGCAAGGCAATAACTACTTTCAAAAGTAACCATTTCTGCAATTGTTTTAAGGTAGGCTCCATGCCCAACGTGTGGCTGGAACTCACAACCCTGAGATCAAGAGTCGTGCGCTCTAGGGCCTGAGCCAGCCAGGCGCCCCGGTGTTTCTGCATTTTAAAAACAGGAATCATACTACTGCTCACCCTCAAAGGGCACTGTGAAAAACAAATAATAATGTAGAAATAAAAGCAGACCGTGAGCAAACTTGGGTCAGTTTTGCTTTTGGTTTTAAGGGGTCTGAATGGCACATCCTCAAAGACTATGTCTATGAAATTACATCAGTAGCTCATTTAACAGAAGTTACTTAAAACTAATAGCAGCGATCTTTAATTTCCTCATAAATAAGTCAGTGATGTGATTAACAGTATTTCATCATTTATCTTTCTCACGCCTGCAGTTTGCACAGTTCTGCATATGTGAGAGGGTAAGCAAAGTTGTTTTTCAGAAGCTCCTCCATTTCCAGGATTTAGCTGATAACAGGAAAAAATATAATAAAGCCCACCATTAGCTACAGAAAAGAAAAGAATGTCTTAAACACTGGGGAAGAATGGCAAGGTTTATGGATAAATGAGCTACGCAGTACAATACCGAAGGCTCTACATAGAAATGACATCAATATTAATAGGCCAATCCAGTCTTCTAGTTAAACTGCTCCCCAAATGGGTATATTTACTCTGATGAAGTACACCTGTCTCCTGGCCCACCTGCCCCCACATACTTCAGTTATGCTGAAAACAAACACTATTAAGACTCAAAGGAACAGACAAAGACGGAGTCATTCGTCAGGCACCAGAGGCAGCATCTGTTGGAGAGACTTCATCACAGGTTCAAAGACAGTAACAGGGAAAGTCTTCACAAGCTTTAGGAGAGCAGAACCTGGGTTGTCCTCGCAAGGCATCCCCGAGTACCTCTCCCAAATCACACCTGTTCACACAAAAATCTATAATTAGACAATATGTGCCCTGAATTTTTTTTAAAACAAGTTTACGGAGGCCCCCACAGGTAATTACCTTAAGCACCTCATTATAAGTCTGCACTGTTTTAAAATAATTTATTCTTCCAATTGCTTCGCCTTTGTGAAGTGTTTCATGAAACACTGCACTGAAGGTCAGATTCCTTTTAAAAATAAACACCCAAAAATGTGCTAAACCACTACGATATCGAAATCTACCTGATTTCTTAAAAAGAAAACCCAAAACTAAATTTGAAAATTTGAGATGATATGGTCTATAATTAAGAAATAAAGAAAATAAATGAAATTAAGTTGGAAAATACAAACAGGAATACTCTTGGTTCCTACATATCACACAGTTGCATAAGCAAGTGATTTAAAAACCAGTAACCAGTACGTTTAAAAAAAGTAACCAGTTCCTAGTCTGTTGGCAATCAGTACACTAAAGACGCCCAACCAATTAAACACTTAAATTGATCACCATCTATATTCCAGTACAAAGACAATTACATTTAAATGATGCTAATAAAAAGTGCATATAAAAGTAACTATTTTCTGTTATTCTATTCTTCTTGAGAGAGAGAAAGGGAATTCGAGAAGGGGAGAGGGACAGAGGCGGAAAGGGGGTGGGTAAGGATGGGAGGGGGAGGGAAAGGGAGAGAGAGAGAGAATATCTCAAGCAGGCTCCACGTTCAGCACAGAGTCCAATGCGGTGTTGGACCCCACCATTATGAGATCGTGACCTGAGCCAAAATCAAGAGTTGGACGCTTCACTGACTGAGCCACCCAAGTGCCCTGTTACTCTGTTTTAAGCAACACTTTCTCTGCTCATAAAGAAAGCCTATGAAAGTTAATTTTACTAAGTAACATAAATGACATAATTCCTATAGCCTTAAGCTGAGGAAGAATTCCTTTGATGTTCCTATTCACACAATTCTCTCGAGTTCTATACAGTACTTTATACTGGGTAATCCTCCAAATGCCTCAATTTCATCAGAATCCCTGAGTTAATAAAGATTATCTAGTCATTAGAAAGGAACAAACTATACCAACTGCTTCAATTTTTGTTGATAATCTCAATAAACAACTAAATAGAATCTAACTTAAAAATTTTCATCAGCTCAGACTGAATTAAGACCATGACAACCTCTGTTCACTTCCAAATTGGGAGAAGGAGCCAAATTAAACAAAACTGTAAAATAAAAGAAGTTAATTACAGTACATTCACATGAGGAACTATTATGTAGTAGTTAAAAACTATTCTTACCGAGAGTTTTTAATAACATTATAAACATTTCTCCAAGTAAAACCGTGACATAAGGTGGCATATGTGATCCAAACCACATGAAAAATGTCTTTCTCCATGCACGTACCTACAACCCCCACACAAACTTATAAAGATGGGAAAAAACATCGAGGGCTGTCACCACAGGGTTCATGAATGATACTTTTCTTAGTCTTCTCCACTTTCCACATTTTTTAATGAAAATGCACGAATGTAGAACCAAGAGCTTTAAAAACCAAGGTTGAAGAACTACTACTAAGTGTTAAAAAGAAGTGTGGTGGCTGCCATCTGATAAAGGCCAAAGAAATTACGGGGCGTTCTTGAAGCGCAGTTCTGGGCTTGATTTTCTATTGATGGAGTTATTTTACAATCTGTTTGGGGCAGAGGTTAACTTACAGATTTCTGTCCAGTGGAACAGATAACCCAAAAGGTTACAGTTTAATGCCCTGTAAGCCAGTAATCAGTTGTTTTTATCTAGCTTAGCAATCTCGTCTCAATCTCTTATTCAATTAAATTGTGTGTGTGTCTATATATGTGTATCAGCATATTTTCACAAATGCTCCCTGCATCAGTTTTAATATGCTACTGGTTCTTGTGCTAATTAATGAGTCAAATAAAACATAACATGGGTTCGTGCTCTATCTGCATGAAGACCGTGATTTTACCTTTCTGAAAATTTAGTTTAACAATTCTGGCAGTCAGCCACCGAGCAGCTCAAGTGAACTCACTTGGTGGACACAGAAGGGCCCTCAGGGTCTGTGAAGCCTCATCTTTTCTGGACTCTCAAAGACATTTCCCCGGAGCAACAGAGCTTCAGCTTGGCTGTGTTTCTCTTTTTCTCCCTCTCTACGAAGTTTGTGCTTTTGTTTTCGTTTCTGGTTCTTCTACCAGTGAGCTTATCCCCCTTAGTGGCACTAATATCTGGATTCGGTTTACGGTCTGTTGGATGGATGATGTAGATCTATTCTCTGCTGGATGAGAGGAGACGGAGACTCTGGTTTGTTAGTCTGCGTCTGTGTATTTGTTGAGTTCAATCCTTTAAGGAGAACAACAGCTCTTTGACATCTGAATCCATGACTTTGTGTCCACTTATGACCTGTAGCTCAAGTTGCAGAACTGAAGCTCAGAGATCTACATGTTTGTGAATTTGTGATTCAAAAAAGTCTTTCTCATTGTAGGTGAAATATTTTCCTACATTCAGAGGGTATTAACGAATCACACTACCAGGTCTCCTTATTAGAGGAGCTCTGTTAAATTGATTTACAGACACGAGTACACATTTACATAAATCAAATATTCTCCAAATTTCACAGAAAATAAACTCCTTACAGAAACTGCTAGCTCAGAAACATTTTTAAGATAAATCAAACTGGCTTAATGATTTGGATTTAAGAAAGGAAAAAGGTAGGTCTTTTCTCAGATTAGTATTAAGTATAATATAGGAATAGATTTTTAAAATAATCCTCAGAGTTTGTTTCCTAATGAAGAGGATAGTCTGAACTTCCCAAACTACTCTCTGGTTTGTTCATCAAAAAAGTTAACATCATTCCTACATAATGCTCGTGATTCGAAATTCTAAATTTGTGTTCAACTGAATTAAATTGCAATTCTGACATTTAAAAATATTTCATAATTGTGGTGAAATACACATAACATTTACCATCTTAACCATTTTTTTTTTTTAATTTTTTTTTTCAACGTTTATTTTTTTTGGGACAGAGAGAGACAGAGCATGAACGGGGGAGGGGCAGAGAGAGAGGAAGACACAGAATCGGAAACAGGCTCCAGGCTCTGAGCCATCAGCCCAGAGCCTGACGCGGGGCTCGAACTCACGGACCGCGAGATCGTGACCTGGCTGAAGTCGGACGCTTAACCGACTGCGCCACCCAGGCGCCCCCCATCTTAACCATTTTTAATGTACAATTCAGGGGCACCGAGTGTACATTCACGCTGTCGTGCAACCATCACCACCCACCCACAAAACTTTCTCATCATCCCAAACTGAAACCCCGTATCCACTAAACACTAACACCGCCCCCTTCCCCCGCCCCCCCCCCCAGACCTTGGTAACCTCTGTTCTACTTTGTCTCTATGAATTTGCCTACTCTAGGTACTTAAGGTAAGTGGAATCACACAGTATTTGCCTTTTTGTGACTGGCTTACTTCACTTAGCATAATATCCTTAAGGTCCATCCATGATGCAACCTGTGTCAGAATCTCCTTTTTTAAGGCTGAATATTATTCCATGTTATGCACATACCACTTTTTGTTTATCTCTCCATCGGTCCAGAGACACTTGGGTCGCTTCTACCTTCTGGCTATTGTGAATAATGCCTCTGTAAACAGTGGTTTATAATACCTGAGTCCCTATTTTTAATTTTTTGTGTATATACCTAGAAAACTGCTGGATCACGGGGTAAATCGATTTTCAATTTTTTAAGGAACTGCCTCTGGTTTCCCAGAGAGGCTGCACCATTTTACAAGCCTACCAGCAGTGCATGGGTTTCAATTTCTCCACATCCATGCCAACCTTTATTGCTTGCTGTATTTTTGATAAGAGCCATCCTAATGGGTGTGAAGGTGGTATCTTATCGTGGTTGTAATTTGTAGCTCCCTAATGATTAGTAATGTTGAGCAAATGACAAACATTTTTATGTGTTAGGTTTTGTGGCGGCTTAAATAGAACTTCTAAGATTCTTATAGAATTTTAAAATGTGGATTAATAGGGGTGCCTGGGTGGCTCAGTTGGTTAAGTGTCTGACTTCAGCTCAGGTCATGGTCTCACAGTTCATGAGCTCAAGTGCCCTGCACTGCGCACTGTGCCGACAGCTCAGAGCCTGGAACCTGCTTCAGATTCTGTATCTCCCTCTCTGCTCCTCCCCCACTCATATGCAGTGTCTCTCTCTCTCTCTCTCTCTCTCTCTCTCTCTCACACACACACACACACACACACACACACACACACAAATTAATAAAAAACATTAAAATTTTTTTTAATGTGGATTAATATAAATCAACAAATTTGACAGACAACCTTTGGATAACTAAGTAGTTTCTAAGTAAGAATGAATACTACAACATTGAGCATAATATTTATAAACTTGTCCTGCTTGACTTATACATGCTATAGAATGACTGTATCTTTGGGTCATGTCATTAAACATGCTCATCTTTGCTACTATGAGAAGATGTAAGAGGGATGTAGAAGAAATTTGTGGTGTTTGTTTTTAGGTACTTTCCCAGTCTGCTCAGATGCTTCTAGATGACAGAGTTCTCAATGACCCACCTCTCAGTTTTGAGAACCCAAAGCTATTACTTTATTAAAAGATATAATTCATATGTACAGTTGAGACCATATTGAAGGCAAAAATAAGAAACACATTTGGGTAAGATAACAGGAAAACACTTGTTTTTATAGAAGAAAGTGAGCGGAATTGTTCTAAGTGTCAGCTTGCTTCAGAACATAAAGCACAGTGAAAGACAAAGCTGGAGGGACTACAAGTTTTAAGTTGAATAAAATGTGTATTATTTGCCTAATTTCTAATATTTGAGTCTGAAAAGCAGCTACAGTTGACCCTCGAACAACATGGGAGTTGGGACACCAACACACCCCCAGCACAGCTGGAAATTCACAAGTAACCTTTGACTCCCCCAAACTTAACTACTAGGAGCCTACTGTTGACAGGAAGTCTGATAATAGAAACAGTCAATTATTTTATGTTATAGGTATTATACTGTATTCTTTACAATAAAGTAAGCTAGGGAAAATAAGATGTTATTAATAAAACCATAAGAAAGAGAAATACATTTACAGTACTGTAAAAAAAAAAAAAGTCTGTGTATTAATGGATCCACACAGTTCAAACCTGTGTTGCTCAAGAGTTAACTGTATAAAATGTGTTAAAATGTTGGCTAAGTTCACTCAGTTTTGAAGGAGCTCTTTATTTGAGATACCCCTACTCTATAAGTGAGAAAGTGAGGCTCAGGGTAATGAAGGGGCTTGTCCAAGGTCACAAGACCCATTTACAGGAATGAGAAGGGTGGAAACCTGGAATTCTCAACCTCAGTTCGGTGTTTTTCTCACTGGCCACTGCTTCTGTGGTGTCCCATGTCAAAACAATCATAATATTGAACATGTTCTAGTCAATGCAATGAATTAAGGTATTTTCAGCAACTTACTAAGCCAAGAATGAATCAAGAAATGTATTTCTCAGTGACATAATTCATAGGAAATGAAATGCTTCAAAGCAAGCAAAAAAGTTTACCCTAACATTTATAACTTAAAACTAGAAGTACTGTAAAGACGAAAACTTGAACTTTACAAAGAGCTTAAATCACGGAGAAATGGTTTATAGCAAATGTGACAGGAATAAGAAAGGAATTTATTTTTGCATTTTCATCACAGCATACATAAAAATGAAGATGTTAATCTGTTAATGGTTTTCTTTACTTTGACATTTCCTTATATTTTTAAATCCTAGCTATCCAACAAAAAGACTTCTGGTGAGACACCACAAAACACTTACAAGGAAAAATAACAGAACTCCAAACTTCACAATTCTACAAATGAGTCCATATTTATTAAACTCTACAACAAACACCTTAGACTCGAGAGTCGCGATCTTAACGAAGGGCCCCCCTCCTTCACACCAGTTCAGTCAAGAATCTTGCTTCTCCGGTCTTTCTTACAGAGGGGAAAAGCAGCCCCCAGTGACAACCCAAACCGATATTTTTACTTAGAAGCGAATGACTGCAAACATCAAACAAGACTGACAGCCCCGTGGAAACTAATCCACCCCAGGATTTTCCATTCAAACATCTTCTGAAGCATTCACGCGCACTTAATGGGTAATGAAAATTGTCCAGGCAGATGACCCTAATTTTGAACACAGTTGGAAGATCCTCGGACCAATGATGAAAACCACTACCTGCTAAAGAAGACTGATCTGCGAAAACGATATCTTGAATGGACTTCCGTTTTAAGATGCCTAAACTGATCTAAGTCCCATGCCAGAAAAATCTTCAACAAGGAAATTTATGGCATCTTTCTACTTAATGTCTGGTTTTCTATTTTGGTATGCTTTCTTTTATTCTTATATATATATATATATGTGTGTGTATATATATATATGTGTGTGTGTGTGTGTGTGTGTATATATATATATATATATATATATATATATATATATATATATATACATATACACACAGTACCAAGAGCAGCCTGATGACCATTCTCCAAGATCTAGTCCCCGTTCAGACACCTCTGTCTGCCCTGGTCCTGGCCCTTGAAACACAACTGGTGCTCCCAGACACCCTACCAGACAGCAGGTGAAAGCTTCCCCCAGGTCACCAGCTCAACCCTCTCCCTAGCCCTCTCTCCACAGATCTCCAGTTCAAGCCAGCTCTCCGGATATCTCAGCATCCCCCTTATTCGGTAAAATTGTTTGAACTCCCTCCCTCCTCAAGTTTAGGGGCTCAACGTTCTCCACCTCACCCTCCACGACCACCTCTATGAGGTCCCTTCAATGCCAGAGGACCCAGTTTGGGGAAGAGCCATCCCCTCTTCCGAGTTCTGGCCACTGGAGAGATCCTGACTTCTACCAGAGCCACCCCCAGCAGTGATACTTGATCTGCCGACTGCAGAGATGGTTAGGTTCTCTTGGTCCTTTTTTTTCTCAACGGCAAAACAAATGCTCCCAGCCAGTGACTCAGGGGGCAGATCCCCACCCCTGCTACGTGCAGCTTGCAATCGGTGCATATCCACACACCTAACTGGACACACTGCCCCAGTTTACCACAGAGTTCCAAGTGAAAAGGAAAGGAGCTCTCAACTTCAAAAAAAAAGCTTGGAGAAAGGGGGCCGGGGGGTGCCTGGGTGGCCAAGTTGGTTAAGGGTCTGACTTCGGCTCAGGTCACAATCTCACGGTTAGTGAGTTCAAGCTCCCTGCTGGGCTCTGTGCTGACAGTTAAGAGCCTGGAGTCTGCTTCGGATTCTCTCTCTCTCTCTCTCTCTCTCTCTCTCTCTTTGACCCTCCCCCACTCATACTCTGTATAAGACGGTCTTATAAGCTATCAAAAAATACTAATGGCTAACATTTAAATTGAGTATTAACTACATAGTTAATATTTAAATATTAATTAAAACATATCTATTTCAATACAGAATACCAGCTTGCTGAATACTGAAAGTGTGCACCCGTCTACACCACAACTAGGGACAAGGTAAAGATACAAGATGTCAAGCTGAATCAGATCTTTTCTACACATTTTAGAAAACTAAAGGATGAAGAAATGATATATGCCTTTTCTCCCCGGCTTTATTTACACACGACAAAATTCACCCATTTTAAGTGTAGAATTCGGTGATTTTTTTTTAATTTTGTGAATTTTAATATTCATTTATTTTTGGGAGACAGAGAGACAGAGTGCAAGCAGGGGAGGGGCAAAGACAGAGGGAGGCACAGAATCTGAAGCAGGCTTCGAGCTGTCAGCACAGAGCTCAACACGGGGCTCAAACCCATGAAGCATGGGATCATGACCTGGGCCGAAGTTGGACGCTCAACTGACTGAGCCACCCAGGTGCACCTGAATTCTGTGATTTTTAGCAAATTTATAGAACTGTGGAACCATCACCACAGTGAAATTTGGGACCATCTCTATCAACCCCCCCCCCAAAACTCCTGTGAGACCCGTTTGCAGCCAGTCCTCCAGTCCTACCTCTAATCCCATTGATCTGCTTTCTGATTCTCTGAATTTCCCTCTTTTGGGTAATTCATTTAAACGAAAACACACAATATGCAGCCTCCTGTGTCTGGCTTCTTTCACCTAGCATAATGTTTTTAAGGTTCAACCATGTTGTAGCCTGGATCAGAATTTGTGCCTGTTTAATTGCTGAACAGTATTCCATTGGACGCGTGGACATTTAGCCATTCGCCATTTGATGGACGTTGGGAATTATTTCCAGGTTTGGCCATTATGAATAATGCTACTGTGAACTTTCACATCCAAGTCTTTGTTTGGATGTATACTTTCCTTCTGCTTGGGTATATTCCTGTATTTTGGGGTCATATAGTATCCCTATCTTTAATATTTTGAGGAAATGTGAAACCACAGCTACAGCATTTTAACCATCACGCCACAATGTATACAGTTGCCAATTTCTCCACATCTTGCTGACACCTGTTACTGTCTTCTGATTATCGCCATTCTAGTGGGTTTGTGGTGGTATCTCATTGTGGTTTTAATCTGCCTTTCCCTAATGGATGGTGAGCATCTTTTCATATGCTTATTAACTATTTGTATGTTTTCGCTGGTGAAATACGTAATCAAGTTTTTGCCTATTTTTTCAAATGTTTATTTATTTTGAGAGAGGGTAAGAGTGAGTGGGGTAGGGGGAGAGAATCCCAAGCAGGCTCCACACTGTCAGCACAGACCTGATGTGGTGCTCAATCCCACAAACAGCGAGATCATGACCTAAGCCAAAGTAAGAGTCGGATGCTTAACCAACTGAGCCATCCACGTGCCCCTTTTTTTTTTAACTACACTGTTTACCTTATTATGAGTTCTTTCTGTTACTGAATCTAAGTTAATTCCGTTTAATTTTTTTTAATCTTTTTTTTTAAATGTTTATTTTTGAGAGTGAGAGACAGCACGAGTGGGGAAGTGGCAGAGAAAGTGGGAGTCACTGAATGGGAAGTAGGCTCCAGGCTCTGAGTGCTCAGCATAGAGCCCGATCGATGCAGGGCTCAAACTCACAAACTGTGAGATCATGACCTGAGCTGAAGTCGGACACTAAACCGACTGAGCCACCCGGCGCCCCTAATGTTTATTTATTTTTGAGAAGTGGGAGGGGGGCGGAGAACGAGAGAGAGACAGAACGAGCACTAGTGCAGGAAGCAACAGAGTGAGGATAACACAGATTCCGAAGCAGACTCCAGGCTCTGAGCTGTCAGCACAGAGCCCGATGCAGGGCCTGAACCCACGAACCATGAGATCATGACCTGAGCCAAAGTCAGACGCTTCATCAACTGAGCCACCTAGGTGCCCCAATTCCATTTTGACCAGAGATTATTTCAATCCTTTTCAATTACTAAAATTTGTATAATGGCACAAATTTGTATAATGGTATGGATTATAATCCATAATATATAATGGTCTCATCTTAGTGAATGTTCCCTGTGTATCTGAAAAAATATGTAGTTTGTAATTCCTGGGCATAGTGTTCAATAGAACTTAATACCTACATCTGACCCCTAGCTACATACACGCTTCGGACAGTGCAGATACAGAACATGTCCATATAGCAGAGTAATGGTTCAGATTGTTTCTATTTAGTGTCATCAACAGGGCTGGATTTAAGTGGACAATTTGCTATTTGTCTTCTGTTCATCTCACTTATTCTTTGTTCACCTTTCCTTCTTTTTCTGCCTTTCATGAGACTGAAAACATGTTCCCATGGCAATTATCTCCACTATCGGCTTATCACCTGTATCTCCTCGTTTTTAAGGCTGCTCTAAGGCAGCAGTGTTCGACAAGGAGCCAATTTACCCCTCTGGGACATTTGGCAAAGTCTGGAGACATTTTGTTTCAACTCTGGAGGAGGGTGCTAATGGCACCTACCAGGTAGAAGCCAGAGATGTTGGTAAGAAAGACAGAATGCCCAAGATAGCGCCCACAAAAGATTTAACCGATCCAAAATGCCAATAGTGCCAACCTTGAGAAATCTTGCTCTTGGGTTTACAAAATACATCTCGAACTTATCACTGTCTTCCTTCAAATGTTGTATCACTTCAGGTAGTATAAGAATCTTATAGCATTACCACAGGAGGGGGGGATGGGTGAAATAGGTGATGGGGATTAAGGAGCACACTTGTCATGATGAGCACTGAGTGATGTCTGGAACTGTCGAATCACTATATTGCACACCTGAAACTAATACAACACTGTACATTAACTAATTGGGATTTAAAACTTTTTAAAAAAGGATATTATGGCAGTATTCCATTTTCTCCTTTCTACCTTGTTACTGTTGCCACAAACCAACAGCTGTGACGTTGAGCTCAGCCAATCTACCTCTCTGGGCCCAATTTTTCTTAGAACAAAATTGGGAACACCTATGCCACAGACACCCTGTGAGAATTAAAACAATAGAAGCCAAGAGCTTAGCTTGGTACCCATCCGCTACATGTACTAACATTTCGCTAAGTTATTATGATACCTGTTGAATGAAGACTTTAACTGATTTGAAATCAAGGAACAAAAGGACATACCTGAACAGAAACCTAAGCAACCTACATGCACACAGGGTGAAGCGTCGGACTACAGCTCTCCGCCTCCAAAAGGCCAACGAGACTGCACCCTACCGGACTGGCTGGCCAACTCTGATTCGGAAGAGAATTTCAAGAATCTTTTAGCCTCTGATATATAATCCCTTTTATTTACCTACATTTAATTGAAGACATCTGTAGGTGGTGCCACACAAAACGTAATTCAGACTCAGAAATGTCAATAAAAATGTCTGTGAGGGAGAGGTCCGATGTAAACCTAGCAGGGGAGCGCACATCAGCAGCCACAGAGCCACATGAAATTAGAAATATAATGGAAATATGTTGCCTGACTTGACGAGGTGATAAAAGCTCTTTTCCCATAAAGCTTAATGAGCTCTATTAGTTTTCAGCTTACAGGAATGTAAAAGGGTCAGCCCCACAGAGGGAAGTAACTGACTCCCCACACATGGCTCCATTCAAATGACAGCAGATCAAATTACTGATGTAATTACTATAACCTGACAATTTCGTTAGATTCATGTGGCAGTTAACTGTTTAGGACTTACAACAAAGGGACATGGTTCATTCACAGTTCTGTGGACAAAGTGAAGTTTAAAGTCTCCTTCATTTTCAACTGCAAGTCTCATGTATTTTACAATCTCCACCAGAATTATTTTTCTTTTGATCAAATTTACGGAAGGTGTTTGGGTATTTACCGCATGTGTAATTTTCCTTCTTCAGCTAAAACATAAGCCCAATGGCAAAATTAAACATTTAGGACTCCTAACACTCTCCAACTTTGGCTTGCTTTGGCTCTCAGGCTCTGTGTAGTGGCAAAGGGAACAGAATCCTGAGCTCAGTGCTGTTGGAAATTTGGGGGTAGCAGCCACTAACTCTGCCTACAGGCAGCCGCCCCGTGAAACTCCAGGCTAGCAAAATTTCAACAGAAAGCTCTCCAAGTATTTCCCAAATACTTCAAGAAAAGTAAAGCACATTGGTCATCTCTAATTTTGATTTTTTTTTCCCCTTTCCCATGTCCATAAGCTCAGTACAAAAACAGATATTTAACCAAGTAAAACACAACTCTAGATTTTTAAGCGGAAAAAGCAGATCAGTCAGAAAATGACAAAAACTATCACTAAAATTTCATCGTATCTTCCCTTGTTTTTCACCAAAAATTAAAGTTTCCGTACATAGGGATTCCCAATATTTAGCCAGATGTGATTTTAAAAAATATTTGTTCGGTGCAACTCTAGGTGTATGGTTGGAAAACACTAAGCCCTATCCCTGAGAGCATCGAAAGATGGAAAAGACAAAGATCCTGATCTTCAACGGCTACAATCTTGCCAGGAAGACCGTTTACCATATTGAAACACGAATATTAGGCCTTGTGTGTTTTTAGCTGACTCCTGCCAAGTTATGGATAAAAAGCCTGCTGCTTGCGGCCTCAGCCCCGCCTGGCTTATTCATTCATTCGTCCATCCATCCATTCAACAAATATTTATCCACTGCCTCCGATGTACTACTTACTATACTAAAATTAGAAACACAAGGAAGCAAGAAAAACAGGGTCCTCTTTCATCGGGCTTGCATTTGAGAGAAGTCTGTAAGTGAAATCTATTCAGAAGTCTCTTTGCCACTGTTTACTGATATTGCCCCAACGCAGTGGACATCAAGCCCCAGCCTCCTTATTCACTCCGTGTCCGGATCAGTCAGACCATTCTTCCTGGTTACACCTCAGAAGCTCTTGCTGAAATCAAGAGTCCAGCCTTAAACCTCATCGGCATTCTCCTCACCTGAGCTCCTGCAATTTCCTCACCTGCCTTTTTCCCCCCACAAGACTAGACCCTGTTTGCACATCAATCAGAGACTTCCCTGACGTACTTCCCAAACGCTGACTATAAGAGCCACCGCTAAAAACCTACCAAGGTATCTCTTCTCTCCACTGTGGCTCCTTCATGGAAAAGAAAAGGGTAAAACAATGTAACATGTTGTGTATCTCCTTCCTAACTAATTTCTGTATGCTTAAATTATTTTTCAATTGAGATCTGCATTATAATTTTGCACCCTACCTCTATCTCAACATAGCAAAAGCATCTTACATTGTTTTGTTCATCAATATGTACTCACCAACACGTATATGCAGGATGCCCATCTTAATAGCTGTAGAATGTTCTATCAATAATATGGCTGCCTGTACCATTATTTACTTGACCTTCTCCTAATGCTCCTCATTTACACTGTTTATAAATTTTTCACCATAATGCTGTAATAAACATTTATGCCAGTTTTGTCCCCATCTTTATTTCTCTGGCAGTGATTCTTAGACAAGAATTATTCAAGCACACAACTGCAGGGTATGAATTTATAGGTCTTAACGTAGATGCCCAAACCCATTTCTGTAAATGGTAAGTTTAAAAACATCCCATCTCCCCAAGCATTCATTTAAAAAAAAAAAAAAAAAAAGATATCTTGATAGGTAAAAAACCATTTATCACTATTGTTTTAAACTACATTTCTTTGATTACTTACAAGGTTAAACTTTTAAAACATTTATTACCATTTATATTTCACATAAACTATCTCATCAAATCCAACCAAAAATTATGCAAAAAAATTGTACATTAAGTATAACCTTTTTATCACACTTTCCCCAAACTGCCTTTTAACTATACCTGTTTTCATGAAGAAAATTAAGGATTTTTAACAGAAGCAAATCTTATTTTTCTATCCTCTCCTTTGTGATACTTCTCATTCTGCTATGCTTTAAAAATGCTTCATCAACTAAAAAGATTATATAATTTATACTGTCGTCAAGTTTCTTACAGTTTGGCTTTTTAATTTTTGCACTAAATTTTACTTAAAATTCTATGTGACAGGCATTGTGCTCAGTGTTTCCCATACGCTATTTCATTTCATTTTAATAACCATGAAGTCTTACCATTTCCACTTTTAGATTAACCAAAAAATGCAATGACTTGCTCATGGGCCAACCATGCCTCCATTACTCCCAAGTAAGAGAAGGGAAAGGCGGAAACAGAGTCTTACTGTGTGGGCTGCAGTACAGCCCAAGAGGAAAATACAAAATATTACTAAGGTTTGAGTAGCACTTTCAAAACCGCTGCCATGTCCACCACTTCACTGGTGAAGGAGGAATTAGCATTTGCATTCAAAGATAAGGAAAGCCAGGCTCAGGGAAGTTGCGATTTGCCCAGTGTGGCTAGTGAGGGAAGGCAGGCTCTGAAATCAAGCTTTGGTTCTGAGTGCAAGCATCTCTCCACACTCTCCTCTGCCTTCTCTTTCCTCCTCCTTCCTCGAAGCCTCACCCAACTTCTACAAGTTATCCTACAAGTTATCTGGATAACCGGATATCCGGTTCCGCGTCAACTCACAGGACAGCTGCTGCCCTGAATACCTTTATCTCACAATGTTACCACTGCAGTCTCCACTCTACACTGCAGAACCTTGATGATGGCTGAATGTGAAAGTGGGTGAAGCAATGAGAGAGGGAGGGGAGGGGCATGAAGGGGAGGGAGGGGAGGGAGAGGAGGGAAGGGAGAAAGAGGGAGAGGGGAGAGAGGGAGGGAGGAGGGAAAGGGAGAAGGAGGGAGAGGGGAGAGGAGGGAGGAGGGAAAGGGAGACAGAGGGAGAGAACATGCCTGTGTTTAAGAGAAGCTCAGTAAGTCCTTTGCTCTTCCCTTATCAATTTGGGGGTTTGAAATAGCACTCTTAAACCAACAGAAACTTCCCTGACAACGCCCCCTCCACCCATGACCCCTCTAGCTCTCTTTTAATGCCAGCACAGTTAAGACAGAGTAAGGCTAGTGTCAGTTACTAAGGAAGCAGATACAATAAGGCTTTTTACAATGAAAGACTGATTTCAGTTTGCTTAAATAAAGAAAATGTACTTAAAAAGAAGCAACGACCTGTTATAAAGGTGAACAGTTCTGTAACTTACTGGAATTCATCTCATTCATCAACATTCATATGTGTTAAAACAAAATGATCACCTCTAAACTATCAAATAAATGCCTAACAAAACATACCAATAGTGAGTGACGTGTCCAATTAGCGATTCTAGTTTGAAGGTCAGTGAATAAACGCTTACCTCCAAAGGTGAGCTGCAAAGGAATCTTGTGAACTGCAGAGCCACATTTGAACCGAATCCGTTTCATCCAATAAATGGGCAGCAAAAGACAACAAAAAAGGAAAAATTATTATTACATGTTTTTTTCAATAACAGCATCTAAAGTAAACCTTAAAGTCTCTAAAATTAATGGTTTTAATACATTGTGTAACTCATCCACAGGTAGAAAAAAGTTCAATCTACCCATAGCTGGTACTGAGCTACCTGAATTAAAGTAAACATTTTTAAAAACCTGTACAGAAACCAAATTAAAGCACAACAAATGAGTCCTAAAAGCTTTCATTTTTTAAAGTTTCATCTTACAACCCTTCCAAGGGAGGGATGAGCAACCTTCCTGATGATGAATGCCACTGGCAAAATTAAGTCAAGGCTGAGAGAAGGAAAAGACAGACACTAAAGGGGAACCAAGAAAAAAAACTAACAAGTCAAGACCAGGAGAGGAGGCTGGGTGAGCAAGAGGGAAAGAAGGGGAGTCACCCCCACCCGGGGGCCTGGCTGCCGTGATACACCCTCCTGTCTTCCCTTCTCTTGTGCAGCCCACGTGCACCATTGGTCTCTCTGCTGTCGCTTTCTTTGACACAGGGAGGCTTACGGAACTTCAGCTCAAATGTGAAACATGCTAAGCGTTATACACTTGCTGGTTCTCAGCATTTAAAGAAAGAAACAAAAATCTTGGAGGGGCAGCGGGGAGCCATGGACAGACCACAAAGCAAGCTGCTGGTCAGCTCAGAAATGAGGACTGTCACACAACTTCATACATATTCATGATGGTAATTCATAATGTTTTTTAGATATTATTTATAAAATCAACATTTCAAATCCTCTGAGAGTTACTTGAGAGTTACTGTAATAATAAAATGCCCAAGTAGTATAAACTCTTGATCTTTCTAAATGCAAAATAACCACAATAAAATGCAATAGCAGGCCCGTTTCCAAGCACTCTTGAACTTCCTCTCCACAACAAAGCTAGCTAGTACTCATAGGGAATACAGATAATTTGATTCTCCTTTAGAGATACACACTGAAATATTTCTCAATGAAATTACATGATGTCTGGGATTTCCTTCAAAATCACTGGGGGTCTGAGGAAACCATTGTAGGGAAGCGTACAGATAAAACAAGACTGGCCATTATATTAAACCGGTAAGGACCGGAAATGAATATATGCAGATTCCTTATACGACTCCTACTTTGTGAATATTTCGTTTTTCTATAATAAAGTTTAAAAAAGTACTATCAGACGCTTCCTCCCCACAAAACTAAAGCAACTACATTTGTAAAATGCGACCAATGCACACAAAGCCATGTAATTAACTAGTATCATCCAGGCCCTAGGTGACAGGGTGTACTTAAGTTATTTTCTTAATTTAAATATCAATATGCAATTAGATATTAACTGTTAAGAGAACTTTCTACTGATGGTTGATGGGGGGTGGGAGGGAGGGAGGGAAGGGTGGGTGATGGGTATTGATTGAGGAGGGCACCTTTGGGGATGAGCACTGGGTGTTGTATGGAAACCAATTTGACAATAAACTTCATATATTGAAAAAAAATTAAAAAATTAAAAAATTAAAATTAAAATAAAAAAAAAGAGAACTTTCTGAAAGTGCAAGATATACCACAACTTTATTTTTTCTGAGTAAGCTCTATGCCCAATGTGGGGTCTGAACTCATGACCCTGAGATCAAAGTCACAAACTCTACCACTGAGTCACCCAGGTGCCCCTAAGATATACCAAAACTCTAAGTTTTCATAATGCTGGTAGGAAACAAATTAGTTCTTTTGAAATGTGAAGTGCAACCTTGTGGTCTCAGATTCTTTTCACAGTGGCCCAACAAGAGACAAGCCCTCCTACCCTTCCTCCTAGGAGTAAGAAGTGTAACTGAAAGGCCAGCTAGTTCCAACAGTGGAGAAAAATGAGGTTCGGCGAATGTGTATTTCAGAATGAGAAATGTGCTATTTCACAGTGTCTGTGCTTTTTCTCCACCGTGTCGTGTTGTGCTAACTACAGTTACACATTAAACTTTAGAACTTAGGAGTAGTTCTGTTTCAGAAGCAAGTGATGTATCAGTTGGGATGGAGGTTACTTTAAATAACAATAAACAGAAGCATATAAATTACTCTCCAAGAAAACTAAGGTCTCCTTGCCGTTCCAATAACTTACATACATCTTTGTCACAGGTGTATATAATATTCCTGTCACAGCTTTTTCAAAACAGACCTAAAATTTCTCACCCTGTTGGAAGCTGCCAAAACATGAAGTACTAATAAGTAAAAGTTCTGAATTCCCAAAGCAGTAAAAACAGAGTAAGAAATCACAAGGCGCACACTCTCCTATTCAAAGGACATGAGAAAGGTCCAAAAATGCTGCTTCTTGATTCGTGCCCCAGAAAACCCACTGCCAGAGCCCTTCATTTAATTAGTAAATTCTTTCATTGTGAAATTACACATGACATTCAAGACAAATGGTAATACTCTGAAAAGGAACTATAAAAAGAGCAAATATAACTGCAAAATCTGTTTCGTACACACACTGTACTTGACAACAGAAACAGATACATGTTATCTAGAAACAGAGGCCTTCTAACAAATCCCATCACAGTGTCTGATCAGTATGAAAATGGCTCGGTGCTACTGTCACAACAACAACAAAGATTATGGCCACCATCAACAATCCACTTTAATACCACTTTTCTAACACGGTTATACTAATGTGGCTATTTTAAAAACATTATGTTATGGGCACAGTTAGCTAGTAAGTTTAAGGAAAGATCCTATTTTAGATATTTAGGCAAAATGTTGAGAAAATAAAGAATTTACTATGTTTATAAAATATCTGACTTTACAGACAGGAACGTACTTCATCATTCTAGAAACAACTGGAGGTAAATATAGTCATAGTCTTTGTCTTCCTATGTGTCTATTTTAAAGACCACTTCTAAGAAATGTTGATTTAATATAGCTGGAAACAGAACAATCAGCCTGATATTTGGCTTTTCAAACGCAAACAGGTAAGATTTCCCATAACAACATTAATAACATTATTACTTGGGACTCACTTGCTAAAATTCACAAAAATTTTAATCGTCAGTGATTCTGTCTACTCTCGCATTTTTTTTTTAAATAAGGATTATGTTCTGTATTTAGCATCCATGCATAAAGAGCCTCAGTACTATTTCAAAAATCTCTCAGGCCTCTAAAAAAGGGAAAAGGATAGACCCAGAACAGTTCTCATGTTCCACAGCTACTTACTGACCTTGCTTCTCTTCCAAGTGTTCTCACCACTTCCAGCCACATCGGTAGCTGTGTGGTAACACGTCATTCCTTCCAGAGAAGCACTTAATGCTTACCAAAATTTTCTCAACAGTTTTCCAAGCACACAAAATTGTAGTTTAACTTCCTGTCAGTTATGATTAGCAAGTTCTTTCTTTTCCCAAGCCTTGCTGTTAACCCTGCCAGTTATGCTGGTGGACGGGGTGGGGGCAGCAGGGTAGGAAACAAAGGGAGCGAAGAACGTCCACTACCGGTTTTGTCAAAATATTCCTGTACAACGATAATCATCTATTGATCTTCGTAACATAAAACATTCAACGCGTAAGAATTTAAGCTACTATATTCCTCAAATGCCTTTCCTGTTTCATCAGGAACCATGTTAAATTCCTATATTTTAACAAAAAAGGAACCCTAGACAGCAATTTTTACAAGATAAGCCAGTTTTTTTTCTAAACTGGAGAGCATCAGTGAGTTACACCTATTTGTCAAAGTAGAATTGCTTTGCTTATAACTACTTGCTTATAACTACTCATGTAGAGTACTCATACAAAGTACTACTCTATCTGTCTCCATCTCTCTCCTTCAAAAATAAACAAACATTAAAAAAAACCTAAAAAAAAAAAAAAAGGTCCAACTCTTGATTTGGGTTCAGGCCCTGATCTCAAGGTCACAGGGTCGAGTCCCAGGTCGGTCTCCTTGCTGACAGCTTGCAGCCTGCTTGGGATTCTCTCTCTCCTGCTCCCTGCCCCTCCCCGACTTGTGCTCACTTTCTCTCTCTCAAAATAAACTTAAAAAAAAAAAAGAAAAAAAAGAAAAAAATACATTCACAAGTAACATAAATGAGGAGGACATCCCATGCTCTGTTCCCCAGCCTCACCAGTGTCCCTGACCCCGTGTGAGCATGTCCCGCCTCTCCTGTGGACTGAAACATACCGCCTGACAAAATACACAGGTGCATGCTCTTTATCCAGGCGTCTGCCAAGGAGCCCCTCCCCTCAGAGCCTCTCCCCCATCGCCTTAGGTAACTGTCGCCATCACCAACTCTATCCCTCCCCTCTTCTTCATTAACTGTCAGCACATATTACCCTGACACTATACTTTTTACTTTCTCACTAGCGTATAAGCTGAGGGTAAGAAATTTTCTGTCTTGTTCACTATGTTGCATCCCTAGAGTCTAAAATAATGCCTGGCACAAAGTAGGAACTCAATATTTGCTGCTTAAATGACTACGTGCATTCATTCATTCATGATTTAATTCATAAATGAATAAATGAATATTCACGTTCTTTCCTTTCTCCCCTATGTTTCTTCATGGCCTCTGGCTACTTTGTAGAATTGGATCACATCTGGTCAAGGTGAGATGCCACAACCAGAGAGAAGCAGTCACCAGTAACCAAGAACTGCTACCACTGAAGAAACCATCTGTGCCCTTGTCATTTGATCTTCTCAGGAGGGCCAGTGTCCTCCAGGAACACCTTTAATTTCCTGCAGGGAAACTTCCAGTAAGATTTTTTCTTTTTTTAAGTTTATTTTTAGAGAGACAGAATGCAAGCAGGGGAGGGGCAGAGGGAGAGAGAGAATCCCAAGCAGTCTCCCTGCCCAGCACAGAGCCCAACATGGGGCTCAATCCCATGACCCTGGGATCATGACCTGACCCCAAATCAAGAGCTGGACGCTTAACCGACTGAGCCCCTCCAGTAAGTATCTTTGAGGAACAACACTCAAGAGACTGAAGGCAAAACCAGGGATCATTTTAAATGCCACTAAGTTGGGTAAAAGAATTCAAATTGCCCTTGAAAAACTGGGTGTCTTTCAAAAATCTGTGTAAGAATTAGGGATAAGCAGAAAATACAAAACCTAGAAATAAAAATCAGCAGGAAACAATAATCAAAACAAAATTTATTTTAAAAGCCCTCTGATTAGGGTTGCCTAGGTGGCTCAGTTGGTTAAGTGTCCGTCCGGCTCTTGGTATCAGCTCAGGTCATGAATCACAGTTCTTGGGATCAAGCCCCACATCAGGCTCTGTGCTGACAGCACGGAGCCTGTTTGGGATTCTCTCTCTATCCCTCCCTCTCTCTGCCCCTCAGCCGTGCAAGCACACACTCTCTCTCACTCTCACTTTCTCTCTCTCACTCTCTCTCACTCTCACTCTAAATAAAAACAGTGGCATCTGGATGGCTCTGTCGGTTAAGCATCTGACTTCAGCTCAGGTCATGATCTCACAGTTCATGAGTTCGAGCCCCACATCGGGCTCTGTGCTGAATGCTCAGAGCCTGGAGCCTGCGTCAGATTCTGGGTCTCCCTCTCTCTCTGCCCCTCCTCCGCTCGTGCTCTGTCTCTCTCTGTCACTCAAAAATAAATAAACATTAAAAATTGTTAAAAATAAATAAAAATAATAAAACTTTAAAGTAACAAAATAAAAGCCCTCTGGTCAAGATACTAAGAAATAGAATATATTATTACTAATTTATCATTTAAGTATTCATTTTTATTTATAAGTGTGTTTATTTGTAAGTATTTAAGTATGATTAACTATTAAAAGCTAATACTTAATTTTACTAACATATTAATAATGGTTATAGGTACTACTTACACACTTATCAAATCACTTATTTCACGCAAGATCCAGTGTCTCCACATCACACTAGGTACATTATATGACTGAATAGAAAAATCACACTTCTCCACAGCCCAGAAGAAATGAACATGGAGCCATGCTAAGTATAAACTTTGGGCCAATTTCTAGAATGACTGTCATAAAAACATATATATACACAAATACACACACACACACACACACACACCAGTATTTACAGACCTATACAAATATATCTCCCCTATTTCCCTTAAAGGCAGAATTATGCTCTGGATTAATAGGTATAGAATACATACTTTTTACTTTTACAACAACTGACTAAAATAAAGTCAACTACTTTTAGTCGTGCAAGCAGTTGCCTAAAATTATTTGGCATATCAAATGAATTACCATAGCAAAAACACAAACTCTCCTTGTTTAGACTAGTTATCAATAGGCGGTATTGTTCGCTTGTTAGGTCATTACCAGGAGGTCATAAAACTTGAGGTTCCGCAGATTTAATGGAAAAAGCAGAGCTAACATACAAGAGCTAAAGACAAATTGTGCTCACGACAAGATTATTCCTATCACCTGAGCTTTGCACTCACTAACACGTGCTTAACTCATTGTAGGCAGATTTCTCAACACTCTCTTTCAGGAAATCCAAAACAGCTTTTACTTATTACAGAAGGACAACTGTCAAGGGCTTTTGACATCATTTGAATTCTCCTTTTGCTTCACGTCACGAGTTTCAAGAACACGATTTTCCTTCTGAGTAGTTTTCCATTTGGCAAGAGGTGAGCTCCCTCTCCAGCTGTTTCTCAAGAACAAGCCACTCGGCTGCGCGCTCCCGCAGCGCATGCTCACTGGGCCCCTACTCGGTGCCAGACGCTCTGCTGAGCACTGCGTGTTTCTTCGGGTTCTGGCACCAGATTTTTAGAAGTAGATGTAACAGCACAAAGTATGCTACACGTTACGACAGAATAATGAGCTAACTTTTCAGAAGGAGAGAGATATACTCTAAGAATAGGCAGGACACTCTATTACAAGTGGAAAAAAAACAACACAGAAACATCCACAGTTCCTTTTTCTCCCCTTGTAAGTAAAGCAATTCAGAAATAAATGTTTAGGGGCACCTGGGTGGCTCAGTCGGTTAAGTGTCTGACTTCAGCTCAGGTCATGATCTCAAAGCTCATGAGTTCGAGCCCCGCATCGGGCTCTGTGCTGACAGCTTAGAGCCTGGAGCCTGCTTCAGATTCTGTGTCTCCCTCTCTCTCAGCCCCTCCCCTGCTCATGCTCAGTCTCTCTCTCTCTCTAAAAACTGAATAAACGGTAAAACAAACAAACAAAACCATATGTATAAATCTTCACCAAGTAATACCTTTTATAAGTTTTATGTAGTATAACAGGCTTTAGAAGACTAAAATTACATACTGATGAACCAAACTGGTTTTGAATATTATTTTCCTTTGAACTAATTCTAATGAAACATAAAATTTCAAACGTATGTGATCTTTTCATTTGAACAAATATTTGAATTACAATGGAAAAACGAAACAAAGAAAAACAGAACTTCATTTGCAAATGCCGGTGGGATGGGCCAACAGTATCCCTTACTTGCCCATGACCTCAGTATCTCTGATGAGTCCTAGCCGTTTATCACCCGCATTCTAGCAACTGGGGTGTAGTCAATGACTCTTTGGCCGAGCACCTTCACCTCTATTTAATCCTCATGACAAACTCCTCTGCACTGTTTCCCCCCATGTTTACAAATGAGGAACCTGAACCGAATAAAGCGGAGCCATCAGAAAACTGGCCCAAAGCCACACAGACACAGGTAGGACTGAAAGCAGGAATGCAGCGTCAGGTTAATCAAGAATCAACGTGCGTTTGATGCGAAACACGCCATCCGACACCCACCATTCCATTCCACTGCTGCATCCCTCAGCTTTCAGGAAACAACGTGGGCATGTTTATGTTAACTAGGATAGCTGTTACACACCCGGCAGGCCATTATCACGCCACTCCAGAATTTCAGATACTGACACTTAAGACAAAACCCCCAGAAGAGAGCAGGAAAGGTCAAAGTGAGGATGGCAAACAGCATGCTTATGTCCACAACCCACAGAAAAATCCCTGAAGTGCCTTCTCCCGTCTTCCTCCTCACAACTACCTTAGTAACAATACACCTGGCAATCTAGTTTCCAAGCCAATGATTAGTATTTCTACTCCTCCTTTATACCCACTCTGCTTTCCCTTAACGCTCCTCCCCTGCTAACCTACTACATAATTTACTAATTTCTGATGCTTACTGTTTAAATGACCATTTCTGACCACCTCCTCCCACCCCTGACCGTGAGCTCCACAAGAGCAAGGAATCTTTACGTGACTTACTCACTCATCTGCCAACTGTGCTGAGTGCCTCACGAAGAGTACATGGCACACAGTTAAGTGCTCAATACATATTTTAAGGGAAACACTAAGAAGCCACAGATTAGAGAGGAAAAGAATGCTGAAACCAGACAAGCTACTACAGTTCAGGACTGACAGCAAGAAAATAAAGGAAAAAAGATTAAAACAGAAACACTTTGGTGGAAAAACCAGTCGTCCGAGGGCATGTGTCACAGAAGAATCCAGCAAGGATAGAGCGCTCCCGAAGCACCAGGAGAGCCAGCAGCAGCAGTCAAGTCCTGCACAGCACCCTGTGTGAGAAGACAGGGAACACCATACACTTGGGGAAAACGGTCATTTTAAACGAGTAGAGTACATAAAGCCTTAGCAACAAAAAGGTTCCAATTACTGGAGAATCTGCTAATGCTGAAGATTTCATTCACTAATGTCAGTTATCCTGTCTTAATTATTGAGGCCTGCTTTCACCTTTCTGGACTTGAGCACCGTGGTCTAGCGTAAATAACATGGAAATTTACAGACATCGTTCTGCCACTAACCATCACCTTATCTTGGACAACCTACTTTAACTCTCTAAATAAGAAATTTACACAATGGCTAAGATCCTTTCATGTCTAATATCGTAGAATGCTGTGATCTTATGATCTGAGACAAGTTTTAGAAACTGCTGACAAAAGAAACGTTAAGGAAAAATGTTCTCATAGCTGTAACTCCACCTTTGCATCTCCCCCCAAATTAACATTATGCTGGGGATACTATCTTGCCTCTGCTCTAATATATTTAGGTAAGTGACTCAAAAGCTTCAGTAACTGGAGTGCCTGGGTGGCTCAGTCAGTTAAGCGTCCAACTTTGGCTCAGGTCATATCTCGCAGTTCATGGGTTCAAACCCTGCGTCCGGCTCTGTGCTGACAGCTCAGGGCCTGGAGCCTCATCAGAGTCTGTATCCCTCTCTTTCCGCCCCTCCCCCATGTACGCATGCTTGCTCACTCGCGCTCTCTTGCTCTCTCAAAAACAAAAATTTTTTAAAAATTTTAAATAATGCTCTAGTAACTTAACTACTATCAGTGACAAATGTCTCACAACACACCTTAAGACATACTACAATACAAAAGTCCCTTGGCTCAGGGGCTGTTCAGAAGAGGCTTTTTTGACTGAATTGTACAAATGACTGTCAAAGCTACGTACTTCAGTCAAATACGTTATCCCTAGCCTTAAAAGTAAATAAAAAAAATATTTCAAAATGCTGAGAACTTGCCATCATACAAACTCTGTTAATTTTATGACCTAGATATTTATCAAATAGTACATGCCTATACACGATTGCCTGATTTCTCTACATAACTGAAGAAAAATGTCAGTCTGATACAACGAATACTTTTGTAAATCTAAGTTACTGTTTTCACACATGTAGAGTAAGACTATTAAGATAAAAATGAAGCTAAAGAACATAAGCTTCTTTAAGTTCCAGAAAATATTTAAATCTTTAAGAAGCAAAGACTCATTTATAAAGATCATATTCAATGCCTCAATGCAAATTACCTCTAACAAACAGCAGAAGAAAAGCATTTATCCAGACTTCACGGGCTGTGAACACACAGCTTACACAGGGTGCTCGGGCAGAGCAGAGCCAGGGTGGAGGCGTGCGCCTGTTCTAGAGCTGGAGCACCACCTAGTGTCGGGAGTGAGAAAACAACCCAGGAGTCTACCACTTCCGGTCACAATGGACTCACAGCAACCGTCTGTCTCCCCTTTTCTTCACCATTCTGTCAAATCCTGTATGCCTGAATGCAAGATAACTTTCTCCAAAACAAGTATTCTTCAGAAGAGGAGGACTCCTTACGTTCGAGACTCTCTTAGGAAGTTCTGTGAACTAATAATTTAGAAAACTTCCTGAGAAAGCACAGTAGCGTTAAGTTTTGAATTAATACAAGATCTGATGGAATCAGCCAACAAAAAAATTATTTACAGGTAAAAGGGCACCGTTTCAGGGGCCTGTTTCTGGAAAACTCAACAAACAAAAAGTGGCAAGGGGAAGGAAGGCTGGGTTGACAATGCCGAAGTTCAGAGATGAGCACACAGGGGTTCCCTACACTATCTTTAGCCTACAAACGCTTGAGATTTTCAACTTTAAAGTCTTTTATTGTTTTTAACTTAATTTTATTTATTTATTTTGAGACAGAGAGCAAGTGGGGAAGGGAAAGAGAAAGAGAGAGAGAGAGAATCCCAAGCAGGCTCCAGGCTGCCAGCACAGAACCCGATGCAGGGCTCGATCCCACAAAACGCGAGATCATGACCTGAGCTGAAAACGAGAGTCGGTCGCTTAACGGACTAAGCCACCCAGGCACCCCGATTTTAAAGTTTTTTTTAATTAAAAATACTCAGATTTACTTACTAATCCTAGGAGATAGGACTGTCAAGTAATATGTGAACTTCTTTTCAAAAAAAAAAAAAAAGCCTTTTAAACTAAAACTCCAAGAACAGAATAATAAAGTTTATTAATCTTTTTTTTAAATCTTGTAAAGATACCCTTAAGGGGCACCTGGGTGGCTCAGTTGGTTAAGCATCCGACTCTCGGTTTCTGCTCAGGTCATGATCTCATGATTCGTTGAGATCAACCCCACGACTGGGCTCTGCACTGCTTGGGATTCTCCCTCCCTCTCTCTCCGCCCCTCCCTTGCTTGTGAGCAACTGTGCACGCTGTCCCTCAAAATAAAGAAACTTTCTAAAATAAATAAATTTAACAATAAATATTGTTTTGCTTAAAAAACAACAAATGCTAACACTGTGAATGTCATGATTATCTACAACCAAATAGAAAAAAAACTCTTCTCATGTTATTAAATCGAGTACTTGCGGCCTAACATAACATATCCATTAGTTTCATCCATGGATTCAGATTTAAACAATCTGAACAGCAGCAAAGATTATGTGCTGTGTAATCTGTGCCAAAGGGGTGGCTCTAGTGCTGACAAAGACACCTGGCAGGTGACAAACCATTTTCACCCTCCCCTGTACTTTCTTGTTACTAATTTGTGAATGTGTAACATAGGAGGGAGAATGAAAATGTGGAACAGCGGGGACCACGAAGCCTGAGAACCTAACTTTGTTTAATCATATAGAGAATGGCGTGCTCACAAAAGGAAATATTTTTGGAATACAGATCTCTAACAGGAACTTATTAAAAGCAGGTAGGGGTCCACTTGCAAACCATGAAGCCAGGGGAAAAAAAAACAGTTCAGGAAGGGTTCTAGTCAATATCATGGAAGGAGAATAAAGTCAGAGGAGTCGCACAGCAGCTCCCCAATCTGTTACCACAGCCCCAGGGATCGTAGGCAATGAAGAGAGGGTGAACGATAATGATGCCACCAGAAGGCCCTTTGTGCTGGACACTCGGTTTGCTCCAATATGTGACCAACCCCCCCAAATCACTCAAGCCAGGCTTACTTTCTATCCTCCCTAACTATACCTCAGGTAAAAGCCTCAACCTTACCAAAAAAAGGGAGCGATAGGAATATTTCTCTTAAAATTTAAATAAAAATTCCTTTAATCCCATAAAAATGCAACTATGAGATGATGCACACACATACACAACAAAATCACACATTTATTCCACAGTGAGGGAAAAAGGGCAAAAGATAAGCCTACCTGTTTATTGCAAACAGAACATTTCTTACGGACCAGTTAGACTAGGTGCTTAAATAAGTATTTTCTTAAGGCAATAAGCTGGATTCAGTCACTAAATCTAACAGAGCAGATTCATATTCTCACTGAGAAAAATGTTATGAGTCATTCAAGATGCTGTCTGTTAGCAAGACAATTTTTCCACCTCATCATTTACATTAAGAACATTCCTAGTACTTCAGGACGGTCACAGTGCTGCCGTTTCTGTCACCCCCTCAAATGCTCACCCCCCTTTCCTTTTCCTGTTGCCATCGGCATCAGTCTGTCACTTGTTTCTCAAAATTGTATAGAGCAGGGGCACCTGGGTGGCTCAGTCGGTTGGGCGTCCGACTTCGGCTCGGGTCATGATCTCGCAGTTGGTGGGTTCAAGCCCCTTGCTGGGGTCTGTGCTGACAGCTCAGAGCCTGGAGCCTGCCTCAAATTGTCTCCTCTGTCTGCCCCTCCCATGCTCATGCTCTGTCTCACTCTGTCTCTCAATAATAAACGTTAAAAAAAATTTTTTAATGGTATAGAGCAGAAATACAAAACACAACTCTCTCTAAAGAAGTTAACCAAAATAAGACACTTCCTCTAACATCTTCCTAATAATTTAAAAATTAACCAGGGATAGGTTTCTCACCCATTGTCAAAAAACCAAAAGTTTGCTACCACTCTCTGCAGGGCATGCTGTGGACGAGGGCACTCCCACCAACTTGAGTACCTCTGGGAAGGGAATTTGGCAAGATCTAGCAACATTATATGAACTTCTGCCCTTTGATGCACCATATGAAATCAACCATAAAAGTATACTTTTATACAAAAATATACTTTTACACACGCACAATGACAAAATGTTACTACCGGTGGCAGTACAAGATTAGAAATAATCCAAACAATGTGCAGTAGCAAAAGGCCGAAGGGCCGCTTCAATAAGCTACGGCCCATCCTTTCCAAACAGCATGGGACTGAAATAACAAAGAATTAGGGTTCTCTCTATGATATGCTAGGGCTGTGACCTTGCTTGGATAGGTTTCTAGGGAAAGAAGAAAGGTGCCAAAAAGTGTACACAGGATGTTTCTCTTAGTGAAAGAAAGGAGGAAAAATAAGGTTATGCAGATGTATTTGTTTATTTTTGTAAAACCAAACAAAACACCAGAAGAATGTTAACAGATACTAATCGAGATGGTTATTACCACAGGGCAGGGAACAGGCTGGAGCTGTGGAAAGAAGGCTCCTCTAAGTGGATCTCCTTGGTTGACTTTGGATTCACATAAATGTATCACCTATTAAAAAACTACAATCAAGAAGTAAACCCTCAAATTCAAAGCCAACAGAAATAAATGAACGTTAAGTCAATCCGGTAACATAACCACGTAAAAGAAGAAAATTACTCCATGTGATTTCTGAACACAGTATTCTTTTTTTTTAATTTTTTTTTCAACGTTTTTTTTATTTATTTTTGGGACAGAGAGAGACAGAGCATGAACGGGGGAGGGGCAGAGAGAGAGGGAGATACAGAATCGGAAACAGGCTCCAGGCTCCGAGCCATCAGCCCAGAGCTTGACGCGGGGCTCGAACTCACGGACCGCGAGATCGTGACCTGGCTGAAGTCGGATGCTTAACCGACTGCGCCACCCAGGCGCCCCTCTGA
The DNA here is from genome assembly GCF_018350175.1 of Felis catus. Classification (NCBI taxonomy): domain Eukaryota; kingdom Metazoa; phylum Chordata; class Mammalia; order Carnivora; family Felidae; genus Felis; species Felis catus. The sequence goes on from NC_058378.1 coordinate 77,795,562, forward strand.
ACACAGTATTCTGATGGAACTTCTGATGTTCCAAAAAAGAATCACAAAAGAATCATAAACTTCACTTATTAGCTGTCATTACTATGGCTACTGATACCGTAATGTTGAATCTACTTTAGGTATATCATAATACAAAGCGAGTTCAAAAATATGCTAATGTAATCACGAAACACAAAAAAGAGAAACAAATACAAAATCAGAGAAGTTAAGACAACACCACATGTTAAATTTGAATTGGAACTATCAACATAAACTCAGGCTACCCAATTCTTCTTGGTCTCTAAATTCAATCTCCATTAAAAGGAACCACAGCTTCTTGGAAGAATGGCTGGCAGTTTCAAAGACTGGGTTGGGAAATGTGTAAGATGAGACTGGGGTATCTTTCTGTTCTAGAAAGCAGGAAGGCTCTCAACACTAAAAAGAGCCTATCAAAAGGACAGAGGCGATATCCTGATGGGAGTGTGCCCTGAGCAAACTTGGGACAGGTTTAGCATCAAAAAGAATAATGACTGTGATTATAAAGTACTGTATAAAAAAAATATCCAGGATATTTAAAAAATCACTGCAGTGATTTAAAAAAAAAAAAAAAAAAGACGGAGAGAAACTAATTTGTCACCAGCTCCTTTCTCTAAAATTTGTACCTAAGGTGAAAGCATTCAGCATTTACCTTGCTTTCTTAGGAGAAACTATAGGTTAACCTCAGTGGATTAGGAAAATCTCCCCCAGCCTTTTTAACAAAGAATGGCTACTAATACACGTATTAACAAAGAAAAAGGAAAACTATTCTACAAAAAAGAAAAGAAAATCCCTATTCTACAAACAACAGTGAAATGATTGATCCAAAGATCATCGAAGGACATTAACACCATTACATGAAAGGCTGTTGAGGAAAAAGTATTTATTCATCTGTGCTGAAATACCTCTCTACAGATTACTTGCTCGTCTACAACAAAGAAATCTGGAGGTCGCCACCTTAACACGGTGTTCCAAAGCAGCATCATCAACTCCCAGACAACCCATCATTATGCATCTTCTGACATCAAATGATGTATGCGAAATCACCTAATGAAGTACATATGCCAAAATTGTTTAACCTGAACCTAATCAAGATTTAGACTTAATTTTCAGTCTACAGGAAATTGGGGCCACAAAGGAATAAGTTAAATTCGACCAAGAAGAAAGATTCAGATAAATACAGAACGTGGGGCATTACGTAAGACAACTGGCCTGGACTTGTCATGTACCACTGTAGTAATGAAGAAAACTGGTACCCTGATTTAAGCACAACAGTACGATTCTCCGCTAAAAGGAACTGGAGTTCCTTGGGAAAAAGGCAGATTCCAAATCTGGAAGGAAAAAATACAACACTGGTCTGCAACATCTTGTTGTGCCAGACAAAAAGGAAACTCTTGACTAACGGGATCATAACAGAAGGTCATAGGAGCTTAAGGGGAATCCTAGTGGCCCGATTTGGGACAATTTAAACATTAAAAAATGATAGCAAAGAATTATAATATTCCAAAAAAATTTTAACTCCATAAGCCCACAGTGATGTCATAAGGAAAAAAGATGGTGGGTGGGGTGAATGGAGAATTAATATTCCTCTTTACAGTGAATATGCTGTTTCAAGGTCATAAATGTGGAAGTAATACAATTTGATAAATCACCATTCTGCAGCCTGTCCTACCTTCCTATAACTGGCTCAGGCAAGGAATAACAAAGGACATTAAAAAGACTGGCTGATACGCTGTTGGGAAAGAGGTTATTCAAAATATCTGAAAAATCATCACCCCACAGCTTACTTTAGGGTATAAGGTGCACTGCAATGGAAAGATCTAATTACAAAGGTGAAAACAGCTCTCGGCGATAAAGAGATCTGACGGCTTTCATCCAACCAAGCGAGCAGACCTAGCATCACAAATAAGGGACAACCTGACATTGTGTGCCACCAGGTATAATGCTGCAGAGCAAAAACACCAGCACAACCTCGAGAGAAAACCGGCGATACCCGAAAGCTGAGCATCTGCAGAGCCTAGGACATGGCTGCTCTGTTCCGGGTATACACCCAACAGAAGCATGCCCCTGTTCTCGAGAAGACACGTACAAGGATGTCCACGTGCAGCACTATTCATGGTAGCTCCGATCCGGGAACTACTCAAATTCCCATCAACAGCAGAAATGGTAAACCACAGTATATTCACAAGAACACTATCCAATGAGCCTGGACATCCTACGACACACAGTAACACAGATGAATCGCACCAACAAAATGCTGAGCAAAAGAAACCACGAGCGAAAGACTACACGTATAGGACTCTACTTACGTAAAGCACAAAACAGGCAAAAATGAATCAGAGGTCTTACAAGTCAAGAGCGTATCGGTAGTAACAGCAAAAGAGGGAAAGGAAACTTAGGAGGGGCTGCGAGTAGTCAATTTCTTGATCGGAGAATTGTTACACAAATAAGTTCAATTCACAAAAATTCATCCATCTGAACACTTACATGCGTTTTTTTCCATTCTACGTTATTCCCCAATAAACAGGTTTTTTTCAAGTACACATCACCTACACCTAAAAACACTTAAACTGAATTTAATCACTAGAAAACACTCAAATCCTGAATATAGGACATTCTATAGACAATTAGCCTAAGATCTTTAAAAATGTCAGTCATAAGAAAGACAAAAAACAAAAAAGACTAAAGAAATAACAGCCACTTTATAAACATAGTGTAGACACAACAGTTCATGAAATGCATGAACCTTGACTGGATCCTGTATTTAAAAAAAGAAGCTATAAAAGGTATTTTTGGCATAATTGGGAACATTAAACATAGATTGTGATGTTTTTGGCATAATTGGGAACATTAAACATAGATTGTGATGTTACAAAATCTAGGAATGATAAATATTATGGTTATGTAGGAGAATATACTTATTCTCAGCAGGAGCATGTTTAGTATTTCCAGGTCAAGTGTTATCGTAGCCACAGCTTATGCTCAAACAGTTCAGGTGAAAAAGGAGAAGAAAAAAGATAAAGCAAATCTGACAAAGTTATTAACCGTGAGCCCTGGTGCACAGTGTGAGTGTTCACTGCAATCTCTCAACTGTTCTGTTCATAAATTTCACAATTTCAAAGTAAAAAGTTGGGCAAAAAACCCAGCAATATCACCAAAAATATTTAAAAGACAGCTGTCCTGGAATAAAAAATAGAATACAAAAATAATATAAAACCCTAGCTTGGATGCTTAGGTTTAAAAAAATGGGAAAATGTAAATGAATACAGGACCAGATATTAGACGGCATTTGTAAATAAATCATTGTTAATTTTCCCACGTGTGACAATGATGTTGCATTTTGAACAAGCGCATCTTATTTTTCAGAGATGCATGCTGAAGAACCTAGGAGTAAAACGTCATGGAACACAATGGAAGTTAAAATGATTCTCACACACACAAGAGAAAAAGCAAACATGGAAAAAATTACTGTTGTTGAATCCAGGTGATGAGTATACAGGCGGTTGGTATACCATTCTTCCAATTTTCCTTTCTGTTTGAAAATCCGTAATAAAATTTAAAATTTAGTCAATGCCTCAGAAATGTGAAGAGACCACTGGGACTAACAGTACAGTCTGTTTTTCAAATAGTTTAGAAGAGTTGAGATCAATTTTAATCATTCTAAGGAACCAGTGGCACTTAATAAATACTATTAGATAATGGTAGTTTCTATAATACGATATCAATAGAATTCCAGCTAAGATCCCATGTTTATAGGATTTGGAATTAGTGGTATTCTGACAAACAATGATTCATAAATGCTGGTTTCATATCGTACTATACAAAAGATAGGTCACAAAATACACCCATTTTATTTTATATATATTATATTATTTTCAGAAAATCTGGTATCTACCTCAGTGATTGAAAACAGGAATGGAAGCAAAGCCTTCTGGAAGAATTCATCAAGTCCTTTACAATCTCGCTAGCTACAATTACGTGCTACTTCTCTAACGATGTTTCTAAAGAGAGCTGACTTGCTCTTCTATATATCAAAGCAATCTATATCTATTTAACTTCTCATCAAATCTCTGAAAAAACACAATCTACTTTTCTGGGGTGCTGAAATGATTATTTTACGGTTACCGATAAGAGTTAAAATGGATTTTATGCGCTGATATGGTTGATTGAGGTCTCCTAGTAGGCTGACTTTTATTTACTTTAATGCTTTACAACCATAAGAGCAAAAAAACGTATTTTCTTGAACACAAGTAAATTAGTTTCACCTATTATATTAACAAAACCACGCCACAGTGGGCTGCTGCATAGAGGCCCTAAAACAAGTCGGGAGAACACTTAAACTTTTCAGAGAACTTTTTTGGCTTCTCTTCCTGCATCCCAGCACAGGAACACTGGCCAGGCAATCATGCAGAAAACTGTAGTCGTGTACAAGGGGGAATTACTTCTGTGCTCTAGAACGAGTGAAACGGGTTCCTTCAAAATGAAACGCCACTCTTGGCTTTTTTGGGAAGCGAAGTATTATGTCCAGATCAGTTTCTCGAGACAGCCAACCTACTGACAGGGTGAGCTCACTCTCCATCCATAAGCGAGGGTTTTGCCAAGTGAGGTAAGAATTTCTAGGATGAAAACAGTCTGCAGCAGGGACCCTCTCCTTACATGGAACCATCTTCAAGGCAGTTCACAGGCTTGAAATTCCCTACTAATTTTCTCCAAATTTAATTATCTTACCTAGAGGAGACCAGAGATACTGCTCCTGACCACCACCCTGCTTCTAAACAGGGGTGTCACTCAAAGAGAAAGGACCGTTTTCGCCCCCAACTCCAGAGCAGTGGAGCAATGAGGCCACGGGAACAGAGAATGCCTCACCAATTCTCAAGGGAAATAACTGTATTTGGAACAGTGCATGGGAAAGTTCAAGCCTAAGGGCGCTCTTAAAAGTTGAGGTTCTGGGGCGCCTGGGTGGCGCAGTCGGTTAAGCGTCCGACTTCAGCCAGGTCACGATCTCACAGTCCGTGAGTTCGAGCCCCGCGTCAGGCTCTGGGCTGATGGCTCAGAGCCTGGAGCCTGTTTCAGATTCTGTGTCTCCCTCTCTCTCTGCCCCTCCCCCGTTCATGCTCTGTCTCTCTCTGTCCCAAAAATAAATAAACGTTGAAAAAAAAAATTAAAAAAAAAATGTTGAGGTTCTGGTGATAAGCAAGTAAGAGGGCGCTAGTAATTTCATGAGGGCAACAAGCTAAACCACAAGCTCAGATGATATATCACAGAGAAACAGGAAGAGACTGCTAAGAAGGGCCCTTTTGGGGTCAGAGCAAACTGTAAAAGACTGGCCTCAAAAACTGCCCCAGCAAAGGGGCCCAGATTTCACTGAAGCAGACAAGGAAGCAACATTTGCCCTGGAACACTGCTGCAAAACCACACCGCAATCAGCCAGCAATTAGTGAGCTTAAGAGCTGGGTGTGATACCAAAAGACACAAAACATCAAAGACCTGGGTGAGAGACGAAACAGAACACTGGGAAGACCACTGGCATCCCAGCGTGACTGCACTGCTCAAGGCTGAGCCCCCTAGGGAGTGACATCAGAGACTTCTCATATTTTATATAAACGTGTATTATTTCTTCTCCTAATGATTTTAAACCAACTGTATAAAAGCATAATTATGTTAGAACTATGACATAAAGGAAAGTAATATGTTTGACGACAACATCATAAAGAAGGTGGATGGGAACAAAACTGTAATATAGTAAGGAAATTATACTAGATGGTAACTCAAATCCACTCCTACATATATTCCAAAGTGAAATGAGTATGCCCGCATAAAACCCGTACATGAATGTACACAGAATTTTTCACAAAAGCCAAAAAATGAAAACCACCCAAAAGTCCATCGATGGATAGGAAAACAAAACTGTGGTATATCCATACAATGAAATATTATTCAGCCATAAAAAGAAATGAAGTGCTGATACATGCTACAACACGGACGAACCCTGAAAAGATTATGCCTGTCGACAAGAGACCGCATACTGTATAATTCCATTTACATGAAATGTCCGGATTAGGTAACTACAGAGACAGAAAGTGGGAGAGTTGTTGCCTAGAGCTGGGGCATTCAGGAAAAAGTGAGGAGTGACTGTTGATGGATATGCGGTTTCTTTTCGGGATGAAGAAATGTTCTGGCGTTAGTGGTGATGGTTGCATAACTATAAACATACTAAAAATCACTGAATCATATGCTTTAAATGGGCAAATTATATTATATGGTATGTGAATTATATCTCAGTAAAGCTGTTATTTAAAAAAAAAAAGCACAGTGCAGGGGGGCACCCGGGTAGCCCAGTTGGTTACATGTCCAACTCTTGATTTTGGCTCAGGTCATGATCTCACGGTTCGTGAGACAGAGCCCTGCGTCAGGCTCTGCACTGACAGCACAAGGCCTGCTTGGGATTCTCTCTCTCCTGCTCTCTCTGCCCCTCCCCAGCTTGCTCGTCAGCTCTCTCTCTCCCTCTCCCTCTATCAAACAGGTAAACTTTAAAAAGAAAAAAAAAAAGGCAAAAAAAAACTTTTTAAAAAGTACAGTACAAAGTCTTGACTTGCAACATATTATTTCATGTTATTCCTTAGAAACTATATTCAGAGAGATAACAGTTCAGCTCATAAGAAAAAAAAATACCATTTCATGGGTCTCTGAAAACTCTGCATGAATTCAGTTGGATGTCAGATAAATAAAATGCTATGGGTGATCTCAAAGTCAAAGGATTCATCAAACCCAATATATCAGTATTAATCAAACCATGTTTACTTGTGAAATCAAAAAGTACTATACCGTCAAAGACATTTTCACCAGTACAAACTTGCTGTGAGCATGTGACCTACAAGATAGATTGTGAAGGCAAAACTATCTGGCCATAATAAAGAAATCCATTACATATTTCTATTTAAACACAGGTCAAATCACATACCCAGAGTTCAGACTACTAATGGCAGTGAATGTAAATTAAAAATGTACAAAAACTGCATACAAAAGGAAATACAGATCTAAATGACTCAAATTAAAATGTACCATAAAAGGATTTTAATTAAATGTCATGTTCATCTTTCTTAAATATATACGACTTTCAGAGTATGGGTTACTACCCTATAATATGCATCACTTATATTATACATTAGAGCTATCCCTTAATATATAACAAAATTGAGAAAGCATAATCTACCACTCAAAAAATACAAAGCCTTTTTCTAAAAGCCTGGATCACACCTTACGTCTAAACACAGAACACCACCTTGGAGTCTCTCCGGATAGTAAGTGCCAGATGCTCATTTCTGATTAGTATCTTGCCACAGTTAGTTGCTTCTCAAACTCACCCTGGAACTCATTTTCTGTCCCAAAGCGCACAAATTCTTCTTCCTCCTGTATTTCTGATCTCAGATAAGGTCACCACGATCTACCCAATCACGCAAGCCAGAAACTTGAAAGATCAATCTGGACTTGTCCCTCTCCTCCACTTCCAACTCCCAAACATCCTTCAAGTCAAACACCAAATCCTCATCAGCTCTCCCTCCGAAGGGTCTACTGTACCCGCACCGTCCGCTTCCTACCAGTGCATATTTCAAGCCCGGCATACCTCGCTGGCTCTGTCTCGAGTCTCACCACTCTGGAAGAAAACCTCCTGCACCAGCCTGCCACCAAAGGGACCTTCAGTACCGGACAGGATTTTGGAATGTCCAGCATTATTTTGGGAAACATTCCTTCACTCTCTTTTAAACATGTGTTCAAATAAGGACCCTCCTCCATCTCCGCTCTTGGGTACAGTGTGCACGTGATCCCACACATGACCACGGGTCTCCATCCGCCAGTCACAGTGACTGATCCCGGGATAAGGACGCGTCTCAAGTTGGGCCAATGAGCACCTTCCTCAGGACTTCTTACTGAAATAAGTTAAAACATGCACGTTTTTGCTGCGATCACTCGCCGTGAGAACAACATACCTTAAACTGGCAGTATTCATCTCTGCCACCATGTGCCTGAGAGTCAACCCTTAAAAAGAAAGGGAGCCGGGAGACCACGAGCAGGAGACACTGATGGTACTTTCCCAAAACTTCTTTGTTTCATATGCAAATACAGTAAAATTTTGGACTGCGAGGAACTTGCTCTGCGAGTGTTCCGCAAGACAAGCAAACATTTCTAATAAATTTTAACTTGATATAAATGAGTGATGTCTTGTAATACGAGTCGTATGTGACACTGAATGTCACAAGATCACAACTGAGCCAACGGTTCTTCTCTTTCTCACTGCAGGATTGTGGGTGATCATCTCCCATGCTCAGAGCTCGGGTCTCAGGACGCAGTGTTTGGCAGAAATCACTGATTTTTCAGAACACCGGAAGGTACTCACAACTGGCATTACTGTATTTTTTGTCACTTCAAAGCACCTATGGACAGTCTTTCCAGACAAGAGTAAGCTCAGAAATGCTTTGCTTCATTCTAGGTCAGGCTGCCTTCAGACACAGACCCTTTCCTCTGCTGCCTTATTGCCAGTTACATTAAGTACAGTATATGACAAGAGTTTATTAATACCGTGCTGTGATTAACATCCACACGAGTGTATACAACAGCCCCATGCAGAAAAAGATTCCACTGAACCAACCGATAGCAGTGATTCGTTGGTGGCAGTGAAAGTCGTCCTACACAATAACCCTCCTCTCTTGTCTCCCTCACACCAGCCACAAAGGTTTTCAAAGGCAAGTGCAGGTTCCTTGTTTTCTTTGTATTTTGTATTTTATTATTTTGTTTTCTATTACAGTATTGTAATCATTTTTATAGGAATGTTTTTGGGTTGTAGAACAAGTCACCTGAGTTTCCATTATTTCTCATGGGGAAATTAGCTTTGATACACAAATGCTTTAGATTACAAGCATGTTTCCAGAACAAATTATGCTTGCAAACTAAGGTTTTACTGTAAATCTTTTCTTAAAAAAAAAAATCAATTCAACTTTGGTTTTTGTTGTCTATCAAGTCTTACCACATTTCTCAACAATGAAATGGAATTCTCTAGCTCCACTATACCTGTGCGTGTACATGCATACAGAGAGATATGTGTATACACACACACACACACATACACAAACACCATACATAAAGATCACACACACAGATAACACATATGTCTTTGCTTACATTTTCAAAAAGTATCAATAGAAGAAAGCAAAATTAGTTCTAAGATAAACAACACAGTTTCAGGGGGTGCCTGGGTGTCTCAGTCAGTTAAGCATTCAACTTTGGCTCAAGTCATCATCTCATAGTTTGTGGGTTCGAGCCCCTCATCGGGCTCTGTGCTGGCAGTGCAGAGCCTGCTTGGGATTCTCTCACTCCTTCTCTTTCTGTCCTTCTTCCCACTTGCACGGCAGTGCACGCTCTCTCAAAATAAATAAACTTAAAAAAAAGAATAAAAATATATATTTATAAAAATGCTATTAAAAACAAGAGGTTGTTTTCAATTAAAAGACGTTATAAGAATATCAACCAAATGTGATGTATAGATCTTACATGGATCCTGAGCCAAACAAACCAACTATAAAGACACTTTTGAGACAACTAAAGAACAGTGAACATCCACTGGGCATTAGATGATCTGACTATTAATTCTGTTGGGTGATGATGGCATTATAGTTATGTATTTTTTAAAGCTTATAACTTTTAATCTAGAGATTTCCCTTTTTTTTAAGTTTATTTATTTTGAGAGAGAGAGAGAGAGAGAGAGAGAGAGAGAGAGAGAATCACAAGCAGGCTCCACGTTGCCAGCACAGAGCCCAATGCAGGGCTTGAACCCATGAACTTCAAGACCATGACTTGAGCTGAAATCAAGAGTTGGACGCTCAAACAACTGAGCTACCCAGGCATCCCACTCCTTTTTCTGAAACACTGTCTATTATGTATCTGTCTCATAGAAGTGCCCAGGTGTCATTTTAAATAATCCTTTATCCCTCATTTTTTTGTGAACTGGTTATTACCATTAGAAACTTTTAATTCAAGGGGCTCCTGGGTGGCTCAGTCAGTTAAGCGTCTGATTTTGGCTCAGGTCATGATCTCATAGTTTGTGAGTTCAAGCCCCGCATCGGGCTCTGTGCTGACAGCTCAGAGCCTGGAGCCTGCTTCTGATTCTGGGTCTCCTTATCTCTCTGCTCCTCCCCTATTCACGCTGTCTCTCTCTCTCTCTCTCTCTCTCTCAAAAATAAACAAACATTAAAAAATTAAAAAAAAAAAAAAGAAGCCTGTAATTCAGGATCAACATCTTTAGCAAGAATATTCCATAGGTGGCACTTTATATTTCTTATATGTAGTTCTGTTGCCGAGAACACCCTTCTCCCTTTTGTCCTGAAAAACATTTACTATCTTTTAAGACTTGGCTCAGATGTCACCTCCTTCAGAAAAACCTCTTTACCCTCCAGTCCCCACTAAGCCAGCTTTCTCTACTAATAGCTAACCCTAATGGCAGTGGACCTGCTTACCCACCTGTTGCCCCAATCAGGCTGTGAACGCCTTTAACAATGGACTAGTCTGCAGGACTGGACTCCACAGAGACCTAAAGCCTAAGTGGGTGAAGTTCCAGGAAAGTAATCTTCACCAAGTAAACACATCGGATCACGTCCTTGTGTTATGGCCCATCCATCTGTACCTGGTAAGCAAGCAGGCACAAAGCCAGGGTCTCCAAGGTAATAGGAAGGAATAACGTTCAGAAGGAATAAGACGCCCTGGGAATATCAAAGGGAGTGTCCTGGCACCTGGCAGATTTCCTTACTGTTTGTAAACACAATCATAGGCAGCTACAGGTCTCAACAGGGAACTTACAGAAGCGCTGCTCTAACCGGAAGGTGCATACAAATCACCTGGAGACCTGATTCAAAATGCAGATTCTAGGGGCGCCTGGGTGGCTCAGTCGGTTAAGTGTCCGACTTCGGCTCAGGTCATGATCTCGCAGTCTGTGGGTTCCAGCCCCGCGGTCTGTGCTGACAGCTCAGAGCCTGGAGCCTGTTTCAGATTCTGTGTCTCCCTCTTTCTCTGACCCTCCCCTGTTCATGCTCTCTCTCTGTCTCAAAAATAAATAAATGTTAAAAAAAAAAAATGCAGATTCTAATTCAGCAGGGCTGCAGGGAGACCCCAGATTCTGCATTCCAGGTGGATTCTGTTGGTTTGCAGACCACTCTTCAACTAGGTAAGGTTCTAAGAGACCTGGCAGTCAGCCCTCTCAGGGAAATTACAGCATTAACTCCTGTCTTACTAATCCTCTCTTTTAAGCTAAAACAGTGTCATTAAAAAGCAAACGAAAAAAAAAATCAAAATTTAATTCTTCCACATCTGTTGGCATCTTTCTTCTAATATATCCACTCCTCTTTGACAATTATGCGATTTCTCATTCATCTAAATATCTCCAGCCTGGAAACTATAAGCCCTCAATAAATGCTTTAAATGATGTTCCATATAATCTCAACATATTTCGTTGTTTTCCACTGGCTTGTTTACATAGGTTTGTTCAGTGGCCCATCTTTCCCATTTGATTATCAACTCCTCAAAGGCACAGACTCTCCCCTTTGTGCCACGGCCCACAGTCTGTCACCTAACCAGCACTCAGTGATGTTTGCTGACTTAGCCAGATGACTGGGAACACGTTACATCAGGTTCTTAGAGACAACACTGAGAAAGAACCTATCCTTCTTCCTGGGGGACTTACATACTCACAGATAGAACCTGTTTTCACGGAAGTTTAGTGACATACACCGAAAAGGATGATCGGCTCTACTTAACAAATAAGAAAACAGCAAAACAAAGTTCGATGTTATGCTTCTTCAGACAGCCTCATCAAGATAGGAAAAAACGTTGAACAAAAGGTACCTCAGTCTTCCCACACTCATCGGGCGGGTCCTGGTGTATGGCCATTTGATACTTGACATACAGAGAAAATGACCGGCTGAAGGACGACTTGAACTCTGGGTCCTCAAAGGAGACAGGTACTAACCTCACCTTCAGAGCAAGGAAGATACAAGCAAATGCTATTGAAACATCTCTACCTGATGATATGCTTCTGAAGGTGAGGCTAGAGTAAGATCTCCGCAAATCCACTTCCAAAGCTCAGCGCTGTTATTTTTCATGAAATGAACGAACCCTGGAGCGTGCTGATTGGCACAGAGCCTCAAGCACTAACTTTATACTAACACTTAGGAAATTTTTAACTCATTTGGACCAGGACAAATTTTTTTTTTTTTTTTTTTTTTTTTTACTTTTTCATTCTTTCCACCTGTTGTGGTTCTCTGCATAGAGTCACAATGTTGCTCATAACGGTCACTACTTTTGTCTCCTCTATTTGTATTAAGTGTTTTAAGATTCTTCCCCTTCCAGATTTTTCTTGGGTAATTTGATTTATAAAATGATAAGCATATGTGAACTTCTATTAAAATATTCTATTATCTCAAAAAAAATTCTACTATCTTACTTTTCTAATTCCACTGTGTCCTGTACGGGTAGTACATCAATAAAGAATAATTTAGCTGTTATGAACTCTGTTTATACGTGACTTTTACATGCAGATAAAGCATATTAACCGTGTTGTTCAAAGTATGCCTATCATAAAAATTAGAGTTCTATTTATTACTAACTTTTAGATAAATACATCTAAACATCGTTACTTCAAATAAAGGTAACTCATTTTACGTGTTACTTTCCACTTTGAAATTACACATGACGGGCACTCAACACGTGCTAGGTAAAATTTGCACTTTCAGAATGTCCATTAATCCACAGTCCTATCATATTGCAGATATGCTGCAAATTGAATACAAATAAAATGCACCACAAATAAACCAAGTTTTCATACAATGATATCAAATGGAGGGGAAAGTTCCATTTGCACAAAAAAATTGCACTTGGCCTGCTGACCTGGCTCACAGTTGGCTTATCAGGTGGATCCTTGTGAATAACCATCTGGTAACGTTTATAGACCTGGTAAGACTCCTGAAATGTGGCTTTGAACTGAGAACTTGGTGGAGATGATCTCACCACCCTCACCTTCAGAAGGAGTTAAAAAACAATGTTCATTAATTATTTATTCCACAGAACATGCATTAAAACAGTTACTCCCACCCAAAAAGGACCAAATGTTTCCACACAAATATTAAAGCATAAAAAATGATAGTATTTTAACATTGAAAATCAACCAGATAGTAAATTTTTTTTAAAAGTTATTTCTCCAACGTAGAGACTCATTAAAATGGCGGAAGATTCGAAGACTAAGGTCTATGACCGAATCACAGAAGATGGACTCTATGGTAAAATGGCAGAATGCTTCTGGCGCTCCAGAAACAAACACAAATAAATACTTTTTTCGTTGCATGCAACCCACCTTCAGTAAACCAGTCAGAAAGACAAAAATATGTGAACACATTTTTTAGACGCTCTTCATGCATCACTGCTAACTCTAAATTTACAAATTTTTTTGTAAGGGTGAAAGACAACCTTCATGGCAGAGTTAAGAATGAAGATTCTAAAGTTAAATTTCTTCTCAAATTTTAACGCCACCATCTTGGGTCAAGTAAATAAATGTATTCTCTGTGCCTTAGTTTCCTCATACGTAAAATGAGGAGGAGTTAAAAACCATAATTATACAGTAAAGTTGATTTATTTTAACATCAACCATTTACTAACCAGTTAAAATGTGTTAGCAAAACAGAATAATAAAACAGAAAATCGAGTGCAATAAAAAAGGCTAAGTAGACAATTTTCATGTGTGCCATAAGAAGTAATTCTTCTCCGAAAAAAAGAGGGTCATACAGTGGACAAAAAAAATCTCTGCCCATCCTAGCTATCATTACATTAAAAAATTAAAAAGCCTCCTACTGTACAACATGCTAGATGGGCCTGGTGCCCTGAACACATTACTATTTATGATCACAAGAGAAAAGACTCCTCTTAAAATACGTTAAGTAGTGGGTTCAATTCTTTTTAATTTGGGAAGGAGAAAGTGTCAATACCAAAATCAGAACAGCTAAGGAATTATAACATAGTTAAGACTTAAGTCTAATAATATATAGCATCCTAAGGTTTAGATTGCATTAAAGCTAATTTCTTAATAGCAGGTCCTTAGTGATACACTTAGACAATATTAAGCTATAAATTGAAAGGCTACCCAGTTACTGATGAGAATAAAATTATTATCGTTAATGTTTTAGGGGAAAAAAATGAATACCAAATACTGAAAAATGTAGACTTAATCTGAAATGTAAGTCAAAAATAATAGGAATACTCTAAAAGTATTCGTATTATGCCTATATTGGTTTGAGAGAATTACTGAGAAAGGACTGTAGTAGTACAACTTAGTACTATTTAGTTAATTTCTAATTGCTGGCTTGCATATGTAATACAATTTGTTGCCTCGGTCAAGATCAGATTATTAGAATGGATAAAAAACAAAGATTTGCCTACTGTGATTTCCTTCACTATCTAACCAAAACTGCCAAAAAAAATGAAATTTACATAGTATATTTTATCTCTTTCACTACTAAATTTCAATCAAGGGATACAAAAAGCCAGAGTCCTTTACATAGTAACATGCTAAAACTGGAACTGTTTTCACAACTTTAGTAACCAAATTGCCTAAAATATTTATTTTAAATCTTAAAAAGGGGGGGGGGGTTCTCAAGTAGCAATTAACTTAGCAACACAAATGCTACTCCATCCCAATTCACTTTAATTTCCCATTATTTAAACAGCAAAATATCACCTGGTGAGTATAACCTCAAATGAAAATAAATAAAGTACCCACCAACAACCAAATAAAATAAAACACCCTCCAAAGTACCTCCAACTTGTGTGACGCGTTCTCTGGTAAAGATTCAAAAATTAAATCTTCGAGCGATTTGGGCTGGTTGGATTTACTAGCCTTTGGTGGGAACAAAGACGGTGGTTCACCCTGAGCCTGGAAACCCTCAAGTTCTCCAGCCGGGTTCTGCTGCATCAGTTTTAACCTTTTCCTTTCTTTCCGGATTTCCTTTGCTTTTCGACAGGGAGGCTTACTCAAATCTGCTCCTTTGCCTAAAAACAATTTCAAAATATTAGACCACTCACATTTGACTCAAGAAATGTTTTTTTCAAGTCTCAAAGATTCTACAGAATTAGGCCCAAAGCATTTCAACAGTTAGATTAGCTTTGTAGGTGGATTCTTCAGAAGATTCTGGTGTAGAGCTCTAAGTTATCTTAAAATCCTATCTCAGAAGCAGGAACTGTCAAAGAAAATAAACAGTCACAGGAACTTTTCAGGCAGCTTTTACCGGTGAAAATTCAAAAACAATTTTTTTTAATATTCATCCACTTCTCTGTCTTTATAAGTAGAAAAAAAAAAAACATAATTATCTTCTGCTTCAGGACATGAATGTTTCCAGCACATTTCTGAGGGACATTTCTCTCAAAGCACTTGTGACATAAACAAACGCTTAGGACCTGGGTGTAAATGAATACTGATCCCAGAAAACACTCTGGCAGGTTTTTTAATGAAAAAATACTCTTGCTTAGTTGAAGGGATCTGTGTCTCTCCATCTAACTGAGGGGCCTCATTAGCTCAGCTCAGTTACTGACAGTTTTTGTTTGAATTAAAACAGCAAGTATCAGACTGAAAGGCCTTAAAGATATAAAATTTTTTAACTAAAATAGGGGCGCCTGGGTGGCTTAGTTGGTTAAACATCTGACTCTTGATTTCGGCTCCAGTCATGATCTCACGGTTCATGGGATTGAGCCCTGGGATTGAGCCAGCAGTACAGAGCCTACCTGGGATTCTCTCTCTTTCCTCTCTCTCTGTCCCTCCCTTGCTTTTGCACTCTCTCTCTCTCTCTCAAAATAAGTAAACTTAAATAAATAAATAAATAAACAAATAAATAAATAAATAAATATTTTAACTACAATAAACCACAAATTTTAGTGAGTGCCTTTTCATCCAGTAAGTTGTCTTTAAGGACTCTGTGCTGAGAAAATCAAGAGCTAGAGGCAAATAATGAACACAACTGAAAACTTCAGTATCATTTAAATGCCCAATAATTATATAATTTTCATTTTATTTTCATTTTAAGTAGACGCCACACCCAACATGGGGCTTGAACTCATGACCCTGAGATCAAGAGTCACGTGCTCTACCGACTGGCCCCCCTACAAATTTTTAAAACTTTTTTTTTTTAATTTTTTTTTTTAACGTTTATTTATTTTGGGGACAGAGAGAGACAGAGCATGAACGGGGGAGGGGCAGAAAGAGAGGGAGACACAGAATCGGAAGCAGGCTCCAGGCTCTGAGCCATCAGCCCAGAGCCCGACGCAGGGCTCGAACTCACAGACCGCGAGATCATGACCTGAGCTGAAGTCAGACGCTTAACCGACTGAGCCACCCAGGCAACAGAATATCAAAAAGTCATTAGAAATGCTTCAGAAATTTTCGGGGATTTGTCATTACACAAGTTTAAAAAAGATTTCCAATTATTTACAAATAGATACCCGAAAAATATTTATTAAAATGCCTGAAAAGAAATATACCACCATGTTAACAAAGAAAGGACTTTTCTTGCTCTTTTGCTTGCAGTGTTCTCTTTTTTTCAAATTCTCTAACGATGAACATACCATTGTAAATTTTTCAGCTATTAACAAAATAAAGAAAAATGCTACTTTAAATTCCTAAAACCCATATTTACAAATCATATAAAAGTAAGCAATAGGAAGTTTTACAAGACCAGCAATTTTAATTTTATAGAAAAGAAAATTAAGACCCAGTGTGTTAACAGACTTGCTAGAGACCAAGAGCTGGTCAAAAAAAATTAATCTGATGAGAAAATAGTTCATTCATAGTGAAACCATATTACGACTTCACTAACATGTTTTCCAAATAAAAACAAAATCTACCCATAAAAGAAGACTCTGAATAAGTTTAACAACCAGGCAACAAAAGACTTGACTCCATAATTAACCATTACTGCCTTAGAGAATTAATTGTCTTTGGCCAGGGAATGTGTCTTCCTCAAATTTGTTCACAGAGGCACAACAGCATTTGGTTAAGAGCATACACTCTGACATGGGCCCCAAGAGGTCATCCCTGTCTCTCGGCTAGCTGACCTTAGGCAACATTACTTGTCTATACAAGGAAGACGATAACCAGTCTTACCTTTGGAGTTCCATGAGAATTAAATGAGTTAATACATGTGTAGCTCATAAAACAATACCTACTATTTAACTGGGGTCTTCTATTATTATTAGCTATTATATGCATCACCAATTCCTACAATGGTTCACCTATTTAGGCATTTCCATAAATGGTAATAAGGCAGAAAAGAATCCTGCATTTTCTAATAGTTACTCAAAATGACATTCTCTAGAGTGAACTGAGAAACAAGTTTTCACCATTTTTATGAAAGATCACCTATGTCAGCTTTGCATTAACTGATTCATTGGACTAAGCAATCCTTCTTGTGGTTGTTTTACTCTACACGTATGTACTATCATGATATGAACTGCAGAGGACAGTAAATTAGGATTTCAGCTTATTTATGGGACTAAAGATCTCCCCAAAGCAAGAAGTTCCTTCAATGGAACAGAAACAGATCAATATAAAATCACTGCACTGTACCAACCCAGCACCCACAGATGTTCAAACCACTCAAGGATCCTAGATTAGTCCCAAGAGTTTTGAAAAGAGTTCAGTAGACCCGCATAATTCCTAATTAAGTTTCAGGAAATATACCTCTAATATTTTGTAAATAAAATGGAAATGCGTGTTTCTAGACAAAATCCAAAGCCTCTTACATTTTGAAATAATCTCACATTTTTATTGAAAAATATAAAAGGAAAATAAGTGCAAACTTTTTTTAATGTTCCAGTAATCATACTGCTGAAGAAGTTAGTTTGTTATTATAAAACTGTTGTGTAATGTAGGGTAAAGCAAATGGGTAACTGTAATATTCTAATTCTACCATTCCCCGTGTCCTTGAGAGCAAGCTTTCTAAGTGTGGAAGAAAGAAGATCCAATGTCAAACAAGCAAACAAACACGTAAAAATACTAACAGTCCTGAATTTGAATTGGAAATATCAATATGACCACACGACCTATTAAGTCTGTTCATGGAAAAAGCCTAGAAAACAATAACCAAGCCAGTAACAATAGTGGTCACCTCTGGTCTAGTCGGTGATCTTCAAATGCCATTTTCCACTAAAAGAAACCAGGGCTTCTTGGGGAAATGGCTGTACAAAACGATCCAGGAGCATCATGTCATAGAAAGCTGCTAAGACTACCAACATTTTATCAAACAAACCAGAAGCCAACTTAGAGAAACTCCCACAGGAGCAAAGAATTAAAACACGGCAAATGTGTTTAAAACTCACTGTTAGAAGAGGTTATTTTGTAAAATGGATGACACAAAATGAAAGAATCAAGAATTCCTCTTGCCTTTGCTGGGAGTTCTTATGGGAGACAAGTAGATGAGGAGAAGGTTCTGTTTATGGAAGTATCCAGTTAGTAAATGAAAAATGAATTACAGACTTAAAATATCTAATGGATAAACGGATTTAAGCATTGAGCATTGGTCCACAGCTACTAGCATTAACAGAAAGAGAGGCACCCGGACATTATGTGTCTCCTGAAAGAACATCCCACCACCCGTGAACTAACCTTACCCATCCTCAAATAAATAACTGGAACTCCAATCTGATGAAGACTTCTCCCTCTCCAAAAAGGCAAAAGAAAACCAAAATGCCAAAAAACAAAAAAAAACAAAACAAACAAACAAACAAAAATAACAATTTAACCTTGAATCTGATCAAGGCTCTACATCCAACTATCAATTTACAGGCAGGTACGGCAACATGTTAAACTGCACTGTAGATGTAACTGTCGGTCAAATAACCCAGGTCAAACAACCCAGTTTCTTCAACAAATAAAGTGCAAATAAAAAGGGTGGAGTAATGAAAGATCTACTGAGATTTTTTAACTATAGCAACCAACTGCAATATGTGGCCATATTTGGATCCTGATGCAAACAAATACTTAAAAACTGGAAACTTTAACACTGAATATTCAGTATCATTACGGAATTTTACTTAGGTGTAATAATGCTATTATGAGTATGTATCTGAAAGTTCTAATCTTATAGAGATGCAAAATGAAGTTTTTAAAAATGCAATAAACTGTAATTTTTATAATAAACAACTAAAATAATAAAAGAACTGGCCCTATCACCTAAGACAGTAAGAGATGTAAGAAATTTATCTAAACCATTCAGAATATTTTATTGGACTATTCTTACTAGTTAGGATGAAATCTCAGGTTGACATCCAATTAAATGCCATGAAAGCCTTGTGTGAAAATACCTATTCAAAAAAAATGCAAAATGGGGCACCTGGGTGGCTCAGTTGGATAAGCATCCAACTTCGGCTCAGGTCATGATCTCATGTTTCATGAGTTCAAGCCCTGCATCAGGCTCTCTGATGTCTATGCAGAGCCTGCTTCAGATCCTCGGTCTCCATCTCTGCCCCACTTGCACTCTCTCTACCCCCGCCAAAATAAGTAGAGGTTTAAAAAAAATCCAAAACAAAGTTTTCTGTGCATTAATATGATTTAGACAAGAAAAACTGTAATAGTAACAAAAATCTCTCCTTTGGATCATTTTGTATAAATAAATATAAGAATTCAGGAACTGAAACATAAACATCTAAATTGACATTTTATGAAATAATTTTTTTTTAAATCATACAGGGGGTGGGGTGCCTGGGTAGCTCAGTCAGTTAAGCATCCGACTTCAGCTCAGGTCATGATCTCATGGTTTGTGCTTGCTCAGAGCCTGGAGCCTGCTTTGGATTCTGTCTCCTCTCTCTGTCCCTTCCCTGCTGGCGCCCTGTCTCTTTCTGTCTCCCAAAAATAAATAAATGTTGAAAAAAAATTTTTTTAATCACACAGGGTGCCTGGGTGGCTCAGTTGGTTAAGCATCTGAGTCCTGATTTCAGCTCAGGTCATGATCTCACGGTTTGTGAGACTGAGCCCCGCATGGGGCTCTGCACTGACAGTGCGGAGCCTGCTTGGGATTCTCTTTCTCTTTCTGCCCCTCCCCCGACAAAATAAAAAAATATAATGAACATTTAAAAAAATAAACATTTTTAAAAGTAAATACAGAAAAAAGAAAAATTAAAAAACCATACAAACACATGCACACACACACATAAACCCATTTAAAGTTGGATAAAATTTTAAAACCTAAGTATTTTACAAGTGAAATATAGAAAAAAATCTGACCTTACTAAAGGTGAAGTAAAATATCAAAATCTGGAAAGTTTTAAACTAAAATTCATTATGATTACATAAAGAAATCTAATAATAAACTAAAGACCTTTATAATGTCTGTACATTGAACATAATACCTAAAATTTACTTTGTCTTACTTCACACCAAAAATAAAAATGTTTAGCACCACATCCTTGCACAGATAAAAATGCGATTCTCAAACTCTAAGTTCCTAGGGTAGTAAGAAATGGCACTCTTTAAAAATATGTGTATTGGGAGATAATGAAACTATTATTTCAGGCTTTTTAAAAATAGCAGTTTTTAAAATATGTGATTTGTCCATCTAAATCCAGGCAATAATAAGTTGTACAAAACAGGGATTTTACAGATTTCATATAACTCATATTTTTAGCTGATGAGAGAGCCCAAGGGCTACAATGTTCCAAGCACAAAGAAAATCACTAGGACTTTAAAAAGGCCACAGAGCAAACTTGCCCTACCTGGCTTAGGAGCCATGGGCATTTTAACTGGATGTGATGGCTCACCAGAGCCCAACTTCTCCTCTATATCTTGTGACTGAATGACTTCATTAGATTCTCCTTTCTTTGGGCTTTTTCCTTTCTTCTTTTCTTCACTGTCAAAGCTCTCTGTGAGGTCACCGCTGAGTGTTTTAAGGTCACACTGTATATCCAATTTATTTATTAATCCAAAGTCACCAGCAACGGTGTCCTCCATGGTGGGCTCCATAGGATCATCTACAAATCAGAAAAAATCAAAGTCTATCAGCCATGCCATCTGACGCAATTAAGATACACGTAGTAAAAACAAAACGCCCCTTTTTTCTGATGTGGTAGACTACGGTGTGTGCATCAGGTCCATTCTCCCACCTTCCAAAGTAACAGGGCTGTAGTTAAGACTGTGGCACCCAAGCAAGGGAATGCACCCCAGTCCGTCTGCAAGTTGTGACCAAGCTCCCACCAGTGGAACAGAACCAAAACTGATAGGTTCAACTTGGCCTCACTTGTTTCTAAAGGTAATTTGTAGCCCTGAACTTCCACCTCCTCCTCTCCCCACTGACTGGATTAGTAAAAACCAGCGTGAGCTTGGAAACTACATGTTGAAGGGAGTCCCAGAATGGCTGGGGGGGCAGAGCAGACTGTAGGCTAATGTGAAACACCCACAATGGGCTGTCACACTAGGAAACAAACAGACTTCTAGCATTTGTTAGTCATTGCATGCTGGTGTCTTTTTCTTATAGCTATTTACCCTTCTACTCTAATGAGTACTTCGCTCCTCTAAGTTACAAGCAGAAATAATTTAGAAGTCTGTAACAAGTCAAATAAAGAACCAAATGTAAAAGCTATGTATAAAGACAGGCAATCACCGATTTATAAATGGAAGGCACCTCAAGGCTTATCTGAATATTAATTTTTCAAACTCAGAACATGATTTTCAGCCACTGAAATAACTTTTTGACCAACCAACAAAATGTATTTAGTTTTTAAGACCATGTACAGACAATACTAATCAGAGCTGTACCAAAGTTCTGATGTCCCCAATGCCCAATTGTCCCTGAACCTCTAGACCCTGTAAGTCTTCCAGGCTTTTTTGTTGCCCACAGCTCTGCCAAGTCTGCTCCATGATGTCCTGAGTTTTAATCCGTTAAGGACAGTGCCCAAGGGCAAAGAACTTCCCTGGCCTGCTGGCCACTGTATCGTCAGTGCTTAAAACAGGGACTGGCACATTGTGGGCACTGAAAACATACTTGGGGATGTATTAACAAGCTAAGAGTGTTAACAAGTTAACAAGTTAAAAGTTAACAAGTTAAAAGTGAGGAAGGCTCCCAGGGTTGGACACTTCCTAGGGCAGATGTGAGAAAGAGCTCTAACAACAGCTGGCATTCCCAATTATCATGCTCATTGATTAGGCATGGCCTAGAGGAAAACTTTTAAAAAAGAAAAGACAAGATACTGAAACAACTGAAAAAGGAAGTATCTGTAAACCAAAGTTAATTTCTTTTAGGAAACGGACTCACAATTCAAAGTTTATCATACAAAAAAGAAAATTTCAGGCAATATAATGATTTACTGAAGGGCTTCCTCAAAGAAAACCTGGGCTTCACTCAGCATTTAAAGTGGTTGTGTAGTCTTGTGCAAGGGGTACCTAAGCATCTGTTTCTCAGACATTCTACCACTTTCTCTGTACTTCACAAGGTATTATTAGGACCAAGTTGTCAAAGTACTGTGAAAGCTTAAGCTCTAATAAACTCTAGGAAATCACAAGAGCTGTAAAACTTTCCTACATTTTCCCCTTCCCCGACAGACATTCCTCATACCCTTGACCTTCAGGCCAATGGCAACAGTACCAGCAGCACTAACAACAATCACCATCCTCAGATTAACAGTAGTGCCTGACTATGGCAAGAACCCCCTATCCCTACTTCAGAAAGAGCCAGAAGTGAGAACCTTGGAAATCAACATCAATATAAAGAGTTTTTGGACCCAATCTCATCTTACCCTCATAATTTCCTTTGGAAATTTCCCCTTTGGCCAGAAATTTCAACATTTTTTTCAAAACCTTCTTGTGTGATTTTGATGGCTGAAACTGTAAAGGTCGGCACCTAGGAAAGCAAAACAAATATTTAAAAAGTGAACTCAAACCATGAAGAAATAAAATGAGTTCTGGATAGTATCTAGTACAGTGAGGCAAACTTCATGCCTTGGATTTCTGGGTAAAGACAGGGCTTGATGTAGCCTCTAGTCCCACCCCAAATCTCACTAAAAAACTACGTTAAGGAATTAGAAAAAAAGAAAAAGACATGAATCACTGGGGAAAAAAAAAGAGAAATGTTGGAAGGTGGATAGCACAGGTATAAGTAGTAACTGACTTCGTAGACCAAAGAATGTTAAATCCTAAGCCAAGAGTGTTGAAAAGCCAGAAAGACAACCAATTCTCTCTACATTACCCCTAAAAGTTTTAGAGACCAGTGATACCTGATACCTCAGGAGATAAGTGTGAAGGCGGGTCTAAAAATAGAAAATCTCTTGAAAGTCTGTTTTGGAAGCAGTTAGATGTCTGATGCCCTCCCCACTCCTCCCCACACAACTCCCTACACAACCCAGAAGAAAGTTGCAAACTTAGAATAAAAAAAAAAACAAAACAGGGCCTCCTACATGAGGATACAAGCACAGTGGAAAGCAATGGAACTGGACTAGAAAAAGGAAGTCTAAAGTCTACATCGTGAATGTTGAGACTTCCAAGCCACTTCCCCAACCCAGCCAAAAAACTGGCACTTTGTCTCCAGAATGTGATCAGACCCCAAGATACTGTCCTCAGGCACTCTCCACTGTAAAGTGAGAATCACCAGATACTTGGAGAGAAACTCTACAAAGACACGTTGCCAAAAACACTGGAGAAGGTAACTAGGAAGACACAGAGTACAGAGGAAGGAGAGAGCCCCCAAAATAAAAATATCCTCAGAACACTCTCTTATTTCTCTTTGGCTATTACAGCCACACAACAATGGGAGGTTACAAAACAATAGAGAGTGTCCAAAAAGAAAAATCTCCCAGAAGAAAAAGTATAACAGAAAAAGTTAAAATTTAAACAAGACTTGGAAAATAAAGTTGAGGAAATCTTCCAAAAGATACAGCAAAAGGGATGGAAAACTGAAGAGAAAAAAAATTAGAGGATCACTCTAATTTTTAATTATTTTGAAATTAATGTTTAAGTTCAATAACTGAATAAAAACATTATCAGCAGTTATAATGGAATAGAAGAAAGAAAATGGAGGGAAGAAGACCAACAAAATAAAGAAAATGTCCGTGAAATGAAGAATAATGGTGGGAGGAGGTCCCAGGTAAGAAGGGCCACATAAGTCCATGTGTAACGGATGCAAACAGACACTGCCAAACAGAAAACATCAGAACACTGGGAACAAAAAAATCCTTCCCCAAAGAAAGAACATTCTGCACAAAGGAACAGGGATCAGAAGACTACCTGACTTAATAGCAGTAAGACAACGGAGCAAAGCCTTCAAAATTTCAAAGCAAAATTATTTCCCATCTACACTTCTATATCCCAGCCAAACTATAAGTTCGAGTAGAGAATTAAAACATTTTCAAGCATACAATGTCTAAAAAGTACTCCTCGTGCACTCTTCCTCAGAAAGCTATTAAACGTGCTTCACGAAAATGAGGAAATAATCCAAGAGAGAGAGGTCAGGAGATAGGAGACACGGGATCCAACAAGAAATCCAAAGAGAATCCCCACGATGGCAGTAAAAAGAGAGCCCAGGGTGACAGTGATGCAGGAGTTGTAGAGACCACCTGTCCAGATCAGAGCACGTCCGAAGACAACACAGAGATATTCATCGAGAACATAAAAGCAACAGAGTACCTGAAGCATCTGGAAGTACCAAGACGACATTTACACTACTGTGGAACCATTTCTAAATCACTGGTGATGGGTACGTAAAAGGCGATGTGAACACAGAAGACAATTATCAATTCCATGGAAAGCAAAAACTCGTACAGGAAAGAAAAATCATAGCACACTACATGACTCAACTGTAAAGCGTATTTATAGGTCATAACAAAGGGATTACGCCTATTTAAAATTACACTACTTCCAAGCTGGGAAGTTGACAATGAGGACAAAAAGGAGCTTGAATGTGACAAGGGAACAGGGATGAAATAAAGTTAAGTCCTTATCTTTCAGAGACAGAAACCCAGAGATAGTGAGAAAAAATAAAGTTGAATCCTTATTTCTGAAAGAGAGAAACACAGAGATAATGAGAAAAACCCAAAGATAAGGATATATAGTTATATAAGCATCTCAAGGTAGAAAGAAGGAAAAACAAAAGAATCCGTTAAAAAATTTGAGTGTGCACTGTACTGGGAAAGAGGAAACAAGAAGGCTCAGGGGACTGCAATTCTGCAAAATACATTTTATGGAATGTTTGATTTTTTAATTATTAGCATATAATTCTATATAAAAATAAAAACTAAAAAAAAAAAAAAATCATAGTCAAGGAAGCTCATCCTCATTTAAACTCACATACCGGGCAGCCCCTGACCTCCATCTAACACGAAGCTACGCTGTAGGTTATAATCACCTTGCCTTTACATTATGTCTTATTATAACTATTGTAGTCAACAAAGTAAAAAAAAAAAAAAAAAAAACCCAGAAGAGTAAATATGCAAAATGACTCCATAGTGTCATCATATATAACGAAGTTGTGTAGAGGATAACAATTCAGGAAATGTTTGATTTCATGCAAAAAATCACATTTTATAATTATTCTGTTTTGCAATGTTAATTTGAATCCCTTTTCATAAAAGCAATCAATGTACCTGGAACAGTGCTTGGCACTGAGAGGCACCCAATAAATTATAGAAGCTTTTTCTTTTACCCACTGAAATTGACATTTTCTGATTAAAGAGTCTCAGGGTTCAAGCCGATCAGCTCCAGACTTAATTTAAACAGAATCCTGGCCATAATCCAATAACAAATTGCTATTTGAAGGAAAAGGACTTCTGCCTTTGACGATGTCACCGCTTCATAACCACTAAAACTGAAAGAGGACAGCACAATTCTGTCATTTTATTCTTTGTATAAGTGAGACGGTGTCACCAAACCAGACAGCCACCTCTTCTCTTTATTGCCCAGTCCTATGACTAGTTAGATAAGAGAATGGATTCTTAACCAGGAATCAGTGGAACTTCGGGAGTCTATGGTCATCCTAAAATTAATATGCAAAATGTTACGTATTCTTGCCTCCAGGCCCCTCTCCCTTTTGTTCTGTTGCAGAGAGGATCTAGAACTTTTCATCAGATTGTCAAAACAGTCTTCAACCCCAAAACAAATTAAGAGATGGGACAGAAATGTGAAGACCAGCCAAAACATGATGGATACAACTATGTTTGCTTTTTTTTATCTAGAGAATATATTTACATTGAAACTGTACTCAAATGCTTAACAATGATAACATGCTTTCTCTTTTTTCTACCAGAAGAAGAGGAAGGCAAGGAGGACAACAAGGGAGAAGAGGAGGACAACAAGGGAGAAGAGGAGGACAACAAGGGAGAAGAGGAGGACAACAAGGGAGAAGAGGAGGACAACAAGGGAGAAGAGGAGGACCTTTAGAACCTGAGAAGGTTAAATCCTTCCATGTTTGCTGGGGTTTGCTGGTTAAGCACTCTGTAGGAAAACAGACTTTCTAGCTTAAGTTTTACAATGAAGAAAACAACTCTGAATACATGCGGCAGATTAAATGTCAGCCCCCGCCCCTTTCTACACATCCTATAGTACTGTTTGAATATGAGCACGACGTCTGGCAATACACTAGAATGTGGAAAGCCCTAAGCTAAATTTTATAAAGAATTTGATACCTAAAAGTAATCAGAGTATTTACTGATATTTTCATAATATGTCATAGAATCATTGACTAGACTACTAAATAGTATACTTTTTTATATCATACTTACACCCAAACCATTAAACGGTATTATTAATAGCTACTGATGACGTATAAATGTAGCATCGGTATGTAAAAAAGATACAATTCATTTGCTTTTCTTTATAAAGGATGTGTACCTAATACAAAAGTTAACATGTAAAAAAAAGCAAGGTGCCACTAAAAAAATTATACGAGACAGATCATCTTTCTTACCTTATCGTGTACTGGGGACAACATGTTTGATTCATGACAGGCTTGTACACATATTTTCCACTTCTAAAATTGAAAAATGTTGTTAATGTCTCATACGTTTCTCACATGTACCAAAGCAGACTAGTACAGGGGCACAAAATTAATTATGGTAAAAATCTGATCGATAACATAAAAACATATAGATGTAGTTACTCCTTAGAACTAAGCAATCTTGGGGCGCCTGGGTGGCTCAGTCGGTTGAGCGGCCGACTTCGGCTCAGGTCACGATCTCGCGGTCCGTGAGTTCGAGCCCTGCGTCGGGCTCTGTGCTGACAGCTCAGAGCCTGGAGCCTGTTTCAGATTCTGTGTCTCCCTCTCTCTGACCCTCCCCCGTTCATGCTCTGTCTCTCTCTGCCTCAAAAATAAATAAACATTAAAAAAAAAAATTTAAAAAAAAAAAGAACTAAGCAATCTTGCAACACTGGCACAGCAAGGACAGAGCCCAGCCTTTCCTTTCCTAAACCTTTGCGTACATACTCCAAGCCTCTTCACCTCAGTTACCCTCTTAGCATCACCTGCCATCCTTCCAGGCCTCAACCCACCACCAATCCTCAATACCACAAAGGCAATCAGAGAAAACTGCTCAGGATGTGGGCACCCTGATGTGTGTCATAGCCTAGGATATCCACACTTGAGGGTTCCACGTGCACTAGGGCCACGAAGCCCAAAATTAACCCGATCCTTTCAAGGCCTTCTGGATCTTGGTTAATGGCAGAGCCATGACATTATGGACTGAATTCTGTCCCCTCAAAATTCGTATTTTGAAGCCCTACCCCCACTACCTCAGAATGGGACTATATTTGGAGAGAAGGCCTTTAAAGAGGTGATTAAGTTAAAATGACAGTTAACATAAGCCCTAACCCAATCTGAATGGTGTGCATATCAGAAAAAGAAATTGGGCATACAAAGAGACACCAGGCACCAGGGACATACATGCAAAGAGAAAGGACCCCATGAGGCCACAGCAAGAAGGCAGCAATGTACAAGCCAAGGAAGGGTCTCCAGAAAAGAAATAAAGCTGAAGACACCTGGGTTTTGGAAATTTCAGCCTCCAGTACTGTGAGAATACGGATTCCTGTTGTTTAAGACACCCAGTCAGTGATATTTTGTTACAGCCATCCAAGCAAACATACATGGTTTCGGTTCCTGGGCCAGAAACCTGGGAGTCATCTCCAGTTCCTCCCTTTAAGGCACTTCTATATCCCGTCAGTAAGCTTTCTACTTCTAAACTGTACCTTGTATCCATCCCCTTTCATAGCCACTGATGATGACGGCATCATCGTGAGATGACGATTTCCTATCTGGACCCTACAGTGATCTTTAGAACCGGTCTTTCTGCCTTCAAGAACCACCCCCTCAAATAGCTCTCTACGATCTGAATGGTCGTTTCCAAAGCACAAATTCCATCACACTTCTGACACAAAAGCTTTCAATGGCTCCCCTTCCACCTTAAAAAAAAAAGAAAAGTTCTTCATCATGGCATACAAAATCCTTCAACATCTGACCCAGATCTTCTTTTTGGATCTCATGATGAAGTTTAAAGAAAGCTATGAAGTTTCATTCGTTGACTCAATCCCATATCTTTTGGGTAGTATTGGCACAAGGCCCTTAACACTGCTTATATTTACACAAAAAAACTTTATATACTCTAAAATTATCTATATAAAAATAATTACCAAAAAATTTTAGCCATCAAAGGCAATATGTAAACCTTAATGGAATTCTGATTCAAATAAACCAACTATAAAAAAGGTGCATTTTTGAGACTAGTAAAAACCTAATCAAAACTAAGTAACAGATGACATCAAGGAATTATTAATTTTGTAAAGTATGATAACGGTATTATAAATACATTAAAAAGGAAACAAGAATCCTCTCTCAGAAACGTGTCTATTATAAGTGTATTGACAGGATACCTAAATTGCTTTAAATTATTTTGTGGAGGAGGAGGGAGCACCTTAGCTGGTTCAAGCTGCTATAACAATATACCACAGAGGGAGTTGCTTATAAACACAACAACGTATTCCTCATAGTTCTGGAGGTTGGGAAGTCCAAGATCAAGGGTGTTGGCATATTTAATGTCTGATGAAGACAAGCTTCCCGGTTCATATATTTGTTGTAACCTCACATGGCAGAAGGGGCAAGAAAGGGAACTCTCTGGGGTCTCTTTTACAAGGGCACAAATCCCATTCGTGAGGGTCCCACCCTCTGACCTAATCACCTCCCAAAGGCCCACTTCCCAATACCATCATATCGGGGGTTAGGATTGAAAGATGTACTTGGGGGTTGGGAGGGATGACACACGAACATTCACACCACCACAGGGAGCAAGGAGAGTTGACGAAACAAGACTGGCAAAACAAACGTTAACAACTGCCGAAGCCTGCTGATAGCTACATCAAGTTCATTAGAACATACTCTCTACATTTATGTAGGCTTGAAGTTCTCCTAATGAACATCTTTCTTTAATGTTTGTTTATTTTGGAGAAAGAGAGCACGTGCACCGGGGGGAGGGGCAGAAAGAGGGAGAGAGAGAATTCCAAGGAGGCTCCTCGCTGACTGTGCAAAGCCCGACACAGGACTCAATCCCACAAGTGTAAGATCATGACCTGAGCCAAAATCAAGAGTCGGATGCTTAACGGACTGAGCTACCCAGGTGCTCCTAATAAATGCCTTTCAAAGAAGAGACAGCTGAATCACTACATAAAGAAATATAATTTTAAAACGTCTTGGGGCACCTGGGTGGCTCAGTCGGTTAAGTGTCTGACTTTGGCTCGGGTCATGATCTCACGGCTCGTGAGCTGGAGCCCCACATCGGGCCCTGTGCTGACAGCTCAGAGCCCAGAGCCCGCTTTGGATTCTGTGTCTCCCTCACTCTCTGCCCCTCCCCCACTCACACTCTGTCTTTTCCTCTCTCTCTCAAAAACGAATAAACATTTAAAAAAAAATGTCTTAAATCTTTTTCCAACAACAGGAAAACATTTCACAGGCAAACAACATTTTCTCGTTATAAGAACCTGAGTAATAAGAGAAGCATTTTTGTATGAAGGAGCTTTACCTCCGCCATCCTCGGTCTATGAGATCCTGATAATCCTGTACGGTCATGGAGTGTGCCCACATGCCTGAAAAAGTAAGTGCCATGTACCAAGTTAATCATAGCAGGTTGAATTTTTTTTTAATTCAAAGCATTTTCTAAATGTGAATATTGAAGCAAAAAAAAAAAAATCTAGCTCACACTGGAAAAATGAAAGTTTGCACATACTTCACACTATGTGACATAATACACAACAAATGAAAAAAAATTATTTACCTTAATCTTAAAAATCAAACAAATCAAAGTGATTACATTTAATTCCGAATTACTCTATAGTCTCTTTGACATCGTAAATTTAAGGTCCTCCCTGAGATCAGATTACACAACACCTTTAACCATAATAATATCCCCGATAATTTAATAAGCTGGTCCCCTCCAAAGAATTGGAAAGCAAATGTTTTCTTATGCATTTAATTCTCATTGTTATGTTTTTAGCATAGTCTTGGACGTTGAAAATAGAACAAAAGTATACAGCAGTATTCCTTTTAAGTATAAAAACTGAAAGCAATCGAAATGCCCAGGAACAAAAAAGTGATTACAGAGGACATTATCAGTATGATGGAATAATTAATGATGCAACCATGAAAAAACATTAAAAGGTATATCTGAATTAATGTTAATAGAAAAATAAATGTTTCTCTCGTAAACAGCAAACTGCATCAGAAGTATGTAAAGACAGGGGTGCCTGGGTGGCTCAGTTGGTTGAGCGTCCGACTTTGGCTCAGGTCACGATCTCACGATTCGTGGGTTTGAGCCCCACGTCGGGCTCTGTGCTGACAGCCTGGAGCCTGCTTCAGAATCCGTGTTGTCCCCCCCGCCCCTTCCTCCCCTGCTTGCACTCTGTCTCTGTCACTCTCAAAAATAATATTAAAAAAATATTTTAAAAAGAAGTATGCAAAGACAGAGGTACGCTTGATAGCACAGGTTGTATTAAGAAACAGAAATGTCCAGAAGCCTTGCAGGTGCTCATTAACACTGCATTACTTTATGAGCCCCAATTTCATCATCTATAAAAATAGGAATAATAAAACCTACTTAATAGGTGCTATGCCCTATAGTAAAGATTATCATCAGAACTAAAATAAATACGATGGAAATTTACAGGTGTCTCTTTAGGTGAAAAGGCTGAAAACTGATTTCTTCCACAGAACTTTAAACAAAGGACATCTATATTAATCAACTTCCTCTTATTAAAGTTACTGGGAAAATAATGAAGAATCTATGAATATGTTAATTTTAAACACACAATATAAAGTGCTTATTACACACATACTATAGTCAGAATACCAAATTCTGAAAAAGATGAGGAGGAAATCTCTAATACCCGAAAGCAATCACTGCCACCATTTGGTGTGTTTCCCCCTGGGTTTTCATCCTCCCAGAGATCCTGTCACACATGTCATTTGCAACCTGTTTTTCTCCGTCCAACCCTACGTTCTAAACATTTTTCTGCTTAGCTCTTCATAACCATCACTCCAAATGATTGCAATATATTACATTCTACTTCCTCTCACCCACAAGAATCTAATGAACAATTTCAACTAATGAGTAAACGGACACACCATAATCGTCCACATCATTGCCCTGCTGTAGGACATTTATACATATATTTAACGGAAACTACCTAAATGTGTATCTTCATAGCTATCCCATTTCCCACCATGACGCACTATTTCTTAAAAGATTCTATGTTTGCCAATGCACGACACAGCAGGTAATGTAAACATATTGGTTTTTGTTTACAAACAAATCTTCCGGAAGAAACCTGAACCATGATGGGGGAAAAAGAAAAAACAAAAGAAAACTGTGAGCTGGCTTTGTTGTTCTGGGGGTGGGTGGAGGAACGATAAGGCATATGAACAAGCACCTGGTAAATTTTTCAAACGCATTAACACAAACAGGCTCCCTTGCCAGCAGCGTCTACGGTCCGTCACCGGCGTCTCCAGACGCATTTTATCCAGATGCCCCCGCCCACGTATGCACACACGTCTCCCTGTACACAAACAGCCCACCCGACACGCCGCATTCTGCGCTTAAAACCGGGGATGATCCCACAGCAGCATCAGCACTTAGAGGCCCGCCCCGGCGGAACTGACCACTCGGCAATGCTCCCCGAAATGGCTTGCTTGCTGTCACATATTTAACCCTGTCCTACTGGTGGATGACGGACACCTGTTTCCACACTTTGGACTGCGGCGAGACCATCATCATCCCGCACTTCCGACCACCTGTGTGAAGGCTAAGCACCCAGATGCTTCCCTGATGAATCAGAGCGGAGATTCGTTTTTCATTGTGACAGCTACGGCCCTCCCCGGCGAGCAGCGTTCCGCAACACCCTCCTGGAGACAGGATCTGGCCGGGGGCTCCCGCCGCCGCGCGTCCCTGGGGGCCGAGAGCGCCGAGACCCCCCAACCCCGAGGCCGCCGGCCGGCCGGCCGGCCGCGGAAACCCGAGGCCGCGACGCCCTCCCCCACCCGCCGGCCCGCTCACCGTTGGAGCGACTGCCCGACTCATTCTTGCAATAGCCGCAGCGGTAGGAGTCCTCGCCCTCGAAATACTCCACGATGCTGGGCGAAAGAGCTGCCCAGGAAGCCATGGCCCCGGCCCTCCAAGCGCGACGCCGCTCGGCCCAGCCCCGCCGCCGCCACCCCACAATGCCGCGCGCCGCTCGGGAGTCCCCGAGGCGCGCGCGAAGCTGCTCGGGCGCCCGCAGGCCAGATTCCCCAGGAACCCCGCACGCTGACGCCGCCCGCGCCATCTTGACCGAGGGCAGCCGTCCGCTATTTCCGTTCCTTCTCCGACCTGGACCGCCATCTTCGGTGAGGGTGAGGAGGAGAGAGGAGCGCGAAGGGAAACAGTCTGGGAAGAAACGAGTGGGAGAGGGACGCGGGAATTGGGGCGCCGGGCCTGTGCGCTCCCGGGCCGGGGACTGGCGCGGGGCGCGGCGGGCGGTGCGGGGATTGGACGCCAGGCGGCCACGCCAGCCCCGTCCGTGGGGATACTCACCGCAGGACACCTTGCCCTCCTCGGAGTCGCAGTAGCCGCAGTGGTAGCCGGCCTTGAGCCCCTTGTACTCCACCACCGAGGCCATGGCCGCCTCCAGGGTCCGCCGAGGCCGGCCACGCCTCTCGGCGCCCCGGGGCCGACCTCGGCGGAGCGCGGGGGCCCGCGGCGGGGAGGAGTGGAGGACGAGGTCTGGCGGTTGCGTCCCAGCGCCCCGACCCGCGTCCCTAACGCCTCCTCGGGGTCCCGGTCCGTGTGGGGGCCGGGGCCTCCGGAGATGTTAGCGAAAGTGGTAGTCGTGCCCCTCGAGCCCCGACTTAGGGCCGGATCTTTGCATAATTTCTCGCCAAGCATTCCTACAACCGTGCATCTTCAGCTCCGTTTTACAGATGGGGAAACTGAGGGCCGGAGGTTGTGACTCAGTCTTTTCCTGCAGGTCTCAGTTTAAAAGTTACCGTCTCGGGCCGCCCTGACCACCATATGGGTAGCCAACTCCAGCTTCCAAACGAGCACATACTCACTTAAGTGCCAAAATAGAACAAGTATACTCGCAGGTGTTCTGTGAATAGCTGTCGTGGGTGAATTGAAGACACTTAATGTTTTTAAAGCAAACAACTGCCAGAGCCAGTATGTGCCTTGTGCTGCTATCAGCCCATTGCCTATAACTTTTAAAGAGAAACTGACAAATCTAGATTTTTTTCGATATTATTTTAAAAGTTTTTCTTAACTGTGCAGGGCAACCAAAACATTTATGTAGATTGAATTCAGCCCGTGGACTTCAATTTGCAACCCCTATTTTAAGAGGATGCTTTAACAGTCTGGGGCAAAGTATAAAAATGAGTACCTCCAACAAGGTAATTTTCCTTAATATTTATGTGCACAGATAATTTAAGCCTGTCTGTACAGTTTTCCTAGTCAACAATAAAACTATCTTTTTGTAGTGTTTTGAAAAGTGAAATCGTGGGGCGCCTGGGTGTATCAGTAGGGCTTAAGCGTCCGACTTCCATTCAGGTCGTGATCTCCCGGTTCTTGACCTGTGAGCTGGACCCAGGTGATTGGAGGTGCCTCACCTGTTCTCCTCCGTGGTTCCCACTTGCCTTTCACATTTCCAGGGGCTGCTTCGAGGTTATAGCCTTGAGATAATGATGAGAACACCTGCACAGTATACTCGGCTGAACCCAATTAAGGCCTCTCTCTATACAAACTTTTTAGATATGGTATGTGGGTGTGTGGCTCCATTCTTCCTGCTGCTGCCCAAGCAAGCCTCATATGTAAGTTCCCTTATTAAAACTGCCACCTACCAACCTGGAATGGCCTACCTTTTCCTTTGGTCTGTCCCTGCCCTCCACGTATACCCTCTTATGTCTGTTACTAGTTGTATGATCTTGAGAGGTTATTTACCCTGGTCTTCATTTCCTATGTTGTGAAGTTACTGGAAGGATTAAATGAGTTATCACATATACCTAGGACCTTGGCATTGTAGCTCGAGGCTGGCATTCCCTGCTTGGGATGAGGTTGGGACAAAGGGACAGAAGTCAATTGGTTGAGAGCTATAAGAAAAGCAGGAAGCCTCCTGGCTTCCTACTCTGTCTGAGCATGGCATTCTGCTCTCTGTTTTGTCCACAGGACTTCAAAATGAGAGCCCGGCTGGGAAAGGCCCGTGAATAGAGCCAAATCTGCCGTAATAGACAAAATGAATGAGGTCTGTCTTAATGGATACTGATAGGTAGCAAGGGACCTTCAAGTTTAAGGAGTTGGAGGAACTGGAGAAACCCAGAGGGGCCCTAAGAACCTCCTGTATGCTACACCACTATCCCTTAGGTTTTTTCCCATTGTGTAGGCACAAGTGATGCTTAGTAATGTAGTAGGTCACTGGGCTACCAAGAAACATCTTCACCTTAAGCAAGTGTGTATCCAGCACAGTAGACGTTGGGTTCAAGAATGTGGAAACTGACCTTCAAAGTTTACCTGTTTCTCCAAGCTTCATAATTTCACTTTATTTTAATGTTTATCTCTGAGAGTGAGAGAGATCGCAATCAGGGGAGGGGCCAAGAGAGGGAGACACAGAACCTGAAGCAATTCTGGGTTTTCGATGTCTTTTCAATGACCTTCTGCAACAGAGGGAGGAAGGTGATAAAAATAAAATTGTGAAAAAGAGATCAACAAAGACTCTAGGGCAGTGGTTCCTAGATGTCTTTATTTTGCTGAAAGAGAAAATGAGTTTTCATCTTCCAGGCCCAAGTGAGAAAAATAACTTTCAGCTTCAGTCCCCCCCCCTTTTTTTAATGTTTATTTATTTTGAGAGAGAGAAAGAGCACCAGTGAGTGAGAGAGGAGCGGGGGGGGGGGGGGGGGAATCCCAAGCAGGCTCCATGATGACAACGCAGAGCCCAACAAGGGGCTTGATCTCATGAATCATGAGATCATGACCTGAGCTGAAATCAAGAGTTGGATGCTTAACCAACTGAGCCACCCAGGTGCCCCCAGCTCCCCCTTTTTGTGGGGAGACATGGGAAGAAGACATTATTGGAATGTTCCCTTACGTATGAAATTGCAAGCAATAGGTGTCTTTTAATTTTCTTGTTTAATGGAATGAAATGCTTGCAACACTAGCTGTGAGCCCATTAATGTTTTTTTTATGTCACTAAGTGAGCCTGCAGAGTGGAAGAGGGAGGCCCTGATGAGGTCAAGGAATCTGCATGGGCTAGGCCTAATTCATGTTTCTTGAATTGTGGAATACATTCCTCTTTCTTCTGAAAAAAGTGAGTTGATGGGGCCTAAGTGAAGTCAGGGAAAAAAGAGTAAAATACAGATAACCCGAGGCAGAGAAGAGGGGCACTCTAGGAGGAGGTGGCTAGGAACACCAGGGGTCTCAGGTGCTGGCATGGTAGCCACCTAGAAGATGCTTTCCTCTGTGGGCCACTCACTATCAAGAGGCCTCAGATTGGACATTTCCCTCCACTGTACAGACATGTACTCTCCAATTTGGTAGTGTGAAAATTAAAAGAAAGTGTGTTTAGAATAGGGTTGGGGGAGGGGCACCTGGATGGCTCAGTCAGTTAAGCGTCTGACTTTGACTTCAGGTCATGATCTCACCATTCAGGAGTTCATGCCCCGCATCAGGCTCTATGCGGACAGCTGAGCCTGGAGCCTGCTTCGGATTCTGTCTCCCTCTCTCTCTGCCCTTCCCCCGCTTGTGCTAGACTCTCTCTGTCAAAAATAAACTTGAAAAAAGAAGGGGCGCCTGAGTGGCTCAGTCAGTTAAGCGTCTGACTTCAGCTCAGGTCATGATCTCGCAGTTTGTGAGTTCAAGCCCCCTATTGGGCTCCGTGCTGACAGCTTGAAGCCTGGAGCCTGCTTTGGATTCTGTGTCTCCCTCCCTCTCTGCCCCTCCCCCACCCACACTCTGTCTCTCTCTCACTCTCAAAAATAAATAAACACTAAAAAAAATTTATTTTAATGCAGAAAATCAAAGACAAACAAAACTCTTGAAAAAGCCAGAGGAAAGAAAACCCTTACTAATAGAAGAGCAAAATAAGATTTACATCAGACTTTTCTTTAGAAAGCATGTAATAAGAGAGGGAAGTGAAATACTTAAAGTGTTGGGGGGGGGGGTGGAAAACACCAACCTACAGCTCTATGCCCAGTGAAATTATTCTGCAAAAGTGAAATAGAAGTACAGGCATACCTTGGAGATGCTGTGGTTCAGTTCCAGACCACTGCAGTAAAGCAAGTACCGTGATAAAGCAAGCCAAATGGATGTTTTGGCACGTAAAGTTAAAGTGCAATGGCATCATGTCTAAAAAAAGTACACTAATTTAAAATACTTTATTACTAAAAATGCTAACCGTCACCTGAGCTCTCAGCCAGTCGTAATCACTGATCATGGACCACCATAATAAGTATCATAATGAAAAATTTGAAACACCGCAAGATTTACCAAAATGTGACACACAGACATGAAGTGAGCAAATATCATTGGAAAAGTATTGCCAACAAATTTGCACGATGCAGGATTGCCACAAATCTTCCGTTGGTAAAACACACTATCTGCAAAGCACAGTAAGGTGAAGTGTAATAAAACGAAGTATTCCTGTAAAGGCTCCTCAAACAAAAATGCAGGGTGTCTGTCACCAGTAAACCTGATTGGCAAGAAATGTTAAAGAAGATTCTTAAGGAAAATAATTCAGAAACCAGTCCACATAAAAAAAGGAAAAGCGGGGCGCCTGGGTGGCGCAGTCGGTTAAGCGTCCGGCTTCAGCCAGGTCACGATCTCGCGGTCCGTGAGTTCGAGCCCCGCGTCAGGCTCTGGGCTGATGGCTCAGAGCCT
The DNA here is from genome assembly GCF_018350175.1 of Felis catus. Lineage (NCBI taxonomy): Eukaryota > Metazoa > Chordata > Mammalia > Carnivora > Felidae > Felis > Felis catus. The sequence goes on from NC_058378.1 coordinate 77,833,005, forward strand.
GGAGCCTGTTTCCGATTCTGTGTCTCCCTCTCTCTCTGCCCCTCCCCCATTCATGCTCTGTCTCTCTCTGTCCCAAAAATAAATAAACGTTGAAAAAAAAAATTTTTTTTTAAAAAAAAGGAAAAGCATTTGGAGAAGGAATAAATGGAGATAAAATCAAATGTTTCATTTTTAAAAATTTAATTGCTTGTGGGCCACTGGGTGGCTCTGTTGGTTGAGCATCTGACTTCAGTATAGGTCATAATCTCACGGTTTGTGGGTTCAAGGCCCGCATCAGGCTCTGTGCTGATAGCTCAGAGCCTGGAGCCTGCTTCTGATTCTGTGTCTCCCTCTCTCTCTGCCTCTCCCCTTCTTGCATTCTGTCACTCTCTCAAAAATAAATAAACATTAAAAATTTTTTTTTAATTTAATTGCTCTAACAGATAATAGGCAGTTCAAAATAATAATAGCAACTTGTATAGGGTAATTTTACAAGTTTATGGGTAAGTTGAGTGAGTGACAGCAATGTTATAATGGATGGGAGGGAGGAATTGGAAATACTCGTATAAGGTACTTGCACTGCCTGTGAAGTGGTGTAGTATTCTTTGAAAGAGAAGTTGGATTAGTTGTAAGTGTATAATGCAAATTCAAGGACAACCACTTAGAAAAGAAAAAAAAAGTGCTGTGCTGAGCGAGGAGAAAAACATAGAATCATGAAATGCATAATTTAAACCAGAGAAGGCAGGAAAAGACCGGAGGACAGAGAAAGAAAGAAAGAAAGAAAGAAAGAAAGAAAGAAAGAAAGAAAGAAAGAAAGAAAGAAAGAAAGAAGAAAGAAAGAGAAAGAGACAAACCAAGAACAAGAGCAATGAATAGAAAACAATAACAAATATAGTAGATATTAATCCAGTTGTATCAATAATTACTTTAAATGTCAATGGTCTAAATACACCAATTAAAAGACAGACTGTCAGACTGGATAAAAAAATAAGACCCAACTATATGTTATCTACCGAAAAAAACACTTTAAATGTGAAAGCAAAGATAGATTAAAAGTAAAGGGATGAATAAAGATATACTATTGTTAACACTAGTCAAAAACTGGAGTAGCTACATTAATTTCAGCAAAGTAAATTTCAGAGCAAGGAAAGTCAGGGATAAAGAGGACCATTACATAATGATAAACTGGGCAATTCTCCAAGAAGACAATTTTTAACATGTATACAACTAGCACAGAGGGGCAAACTATGTGAAGTAAAAACAGAATTGCAAGGAGAACTAGATGAATCCACTATGATAGTTAGAGACTTCAGCACCCTGTATCAGTAACTGACAGATCCAACAAGCAGAAAATCAATAAGGACATGATTGAACTCAACAACTCCATCAATCAACTGGATCTAACTGACATCTATAGAATACTTAATCCAACAGCAGCAGAATACACACTCAAGCTCACAAGAACAGTCACCAAAATAGACTACCTGCTGTGCCACAAATTTCAAAGAATAGAAATCATACAAAGTATGCTTTCAGACCAAAGTGGAATTAAGCTAGAAATCAACAACAGAAAAGTAGTTGGCGAATTCCAAAATATTCAAAGATTAAACAACACACTTCTAAACAACACTTGGGTCAAAGAAGAAGTTTGAAAAGAAATTTAGAAATATTTTGAACCAAATGAAAATACAAATGACCCTTGAACAATGCTGGGGTTAGGGGTGCCAAACCCCACATAGTCAACAATCCACATATAAATTTTGACTTCCCAAAAACATAGCTACTAATAGCCTACTCTTGACCAGAAGCCTTATCAGTAACCAAAGCAGCTGATTAGCACGTATTTTTTGTGTTATATGTATTATTTACTATATTCTTATAAATGAAGTAAGCTAGAGAAAGATGTCATTAAGAAAGTCATAAAGAGAAAATACATTTACAGTACATATTTCTCAAAATCCACAAATAAATGGGTGAGTGTGTATTATTCAAGAATCAACTGTACAACTTACTAGGTTTGTGAGAGCAGAAGCAGTGCTTAGAGGATATTTATAACATTGGATATATATACTAGAAAAAAATCTAAGCTATCTCAGGAAACTAGAAAAAGAAGAGACAAATCCAAAGTAAGCAGAAAAATAAAAAGCAAAATTAAATGAAAATACAAGAAATCAATAGAGAAATTCCAACAAAACCAAAAACTAGTTCTTTTAAAACGTCGGTAAAATTGGCACACCTCTAGTAAGACAGACAAAATGAGAATACAAATTACCAATATCAGAAATGAAAGAAGGACCATCACTACTTATCCCATGGACATTAAAAGTATTAACAAAGGAATATTATGAACAACTCTATGTCCATACATATGATAACCTAAAGGAAATGAATCAATTCTTTGAAAGGTGCAATCTACCAAATCTCACACAAAAATAAATAGATAATCTGATTAGGCCTATAGCAAAAGTAATGGAATAATAATTAAAAACCTTTGAAAACAGAAAACCCCAGGGTTGGGTTGGGTTCATTGGTGAATTCTATGAAACATTTAAGGAAGAAATTATACCACCTCTCCATAGTCTCTTCCAGAAAATAGAAGCAATTCATTTTATGAGGCCAGCATTTATTAATTCATTCTATGAGGCCAGCATTATCTTAATACCAAAATGAGACAAAGACATTACAAGAAAACTACAGACCATATCTCTAATGAACATACATGTGAGAATCCTCAACAAAATGTTAGTAAATCAAATTCAACTATACAGAGAATTATACACTCTTATACCTTTCAGAAACAATGTAATCCATGTCATTAACATGTTAAAGAAACAAAATCATATCATATCAATAGATGCAGAAAAAGTATCTGACAAAACTCAACATTTATTCATGATAAAAATTCTTGGCACTAGGAATAAAGAGAAACTTCCTCAACTTGAGGAAGAACATCTACAAAAAAAAACCCATACAACTATATTTAATATTTTTATATTTCATATTCAATTGTGAAAAACTAGATGGTTTCTCAATAAGATCAGGAATAAGGTAAGGATATCCCCACTCACTACAGCTCTTCAACATCATGCTGGAAGTCCTAGCTAATGCAATAAACAAAGAAAGGAATAAAAGGTACAGATTGGGAAGAAAGGAATAAAACTGCCTTTGTGCACAGATGACATGATTGGCCAAATGGAAAATTCCAACGAATCAACAACAATAAAAATCCCCTGGAACTAATAACCAATTATAGTAAGGTTGCAGGATTCAGGATTAATATACAAGAACCAATCTCTTTTCTACATACCGGAAAGGAATAATTGGAATTTGAAATTAAAAACACAACACCATAAAATAAATAAATTAATTGAGTGATTAATTAATTTTAAAAAGGAGTGCCTGGGTCACTCAGTCATTTGATCATCCGACTCTTGATTTCAGCTCAGGTCACAATTCCAGGATCATGAGATTGAGCCTTGGGTTGGGCTTCATGCTGAGTGTGAAGCCTAGTTGAGATTCTCTGTCTCTCTCCCTCTGCCCCTGTCAGCAGCTCATATGCTATCTCACTCTCTCTCTCTCTCTCTCTCTTTAAAATAAAATAAAAAATACACAACACCATTTATATTAGCACCACAAAAAAAGGTATAAATCTAACCAAATATGTGTAAGATCTATAAGAGGAAAATTACACAACGTCAGAACAAATCGAAGATCTAAGTAAACAGAGAAATGATCCATGTTCATTGACAGGAAAATGAATATTGTTAAGATGTCATTTCTTCCGAACTCGATCTTTAGGTTCAATGTAATCTCAACAAAAGTCCCAGGAAGTTATTTTGAGATATCAACCATCTGGCTCCAAAATTCATATGGAGAGGCAAAACACTCAGAATAACCCAAATAATGTTAAAGGAGAAAACAAAATCAGAGAGTTGACTCTACCAGACTTAAGATTTATTATAAAGCTACAGTAATCAAGACAGTGTGATATTGGTGGAAGAACACACAAATAAATCAGAGTAGAAAGCCCAGAAATAGACGCAGACACAAATACCGTTAACTGATCTTTGACAAAGGAGCAAAGGCAACTCGATGAAGAAATGATAGTCTTTTCAACAAATGGTGCTGGAAGTGGGCATCCACATGCAAAAATAAATAATCTAGACACAGACCTTATGCTTTCAACAAAAATTAACTCAAAATGGATCATAAGCCTAAATGTAAAACATGAAACTAAAAACCCCTAGAAAATAACATAGGAGAAAATCAAGGCAACCTTGGTTTTAATGATGACTTTTTAGATAGGACCCTAAAACATGGCCCATGAAAAAAATTAAGTTGCACTTAATTAAAATTAAAAACTTGTACTCAGCAAAAGACACTGGTAAAAGAATGAAAAGACAAGCCATGGACTGGGAGAAAATCATAGTCTCTGCCAAAAGACTGGTATTTAAAACACACACACACACGCACACACACAATTTTAAAATTCTCAGCAAGAAAACAAACAACCGAATAAAAAATGGGCAAAAGATCTGAACAGATACCTCCCAAAGATAAACAGATGGCAAATAAGCTCATAAGACTCTCAGCATCATACGTTGTCAGCAAATTGCAAATTAAAATAATAACAAGATAGCATTCACACCTCCTAGAATGGCTAAAATTCATAACACTGACAACACTAAATAATAGCAAGGATGTAGGGCAACAGGAACTCTCAATCATTGCTGGTAGGGACACAGAATGTACAGCTACTTTGGAAGATGCTTTGGCAGTTTCTTTTTTTTAAAAAAATTTTTTTAACGTTTATTTATTATTGAGAGACAGACACAGAGCGTGAGCAGGAGAGGGGTAGAGAGAGGGGGAGACACAGAATCTGAAGTAGGCTCCAGGCTCTGAGCTGTCGGCACCAGAGCCCGACGTGGGGCTCGAACTCACAAACGGCAAGATCATGACCTGAGCTGAAGTCGGTCACCCAACCAACTGAGCCACCCAGGCACCCCAATGCTTTGGCAGTTTCTTATAAAACGAAACATACTCTTACCATATGATCCAGTAATCACTGGTATATAACTAAATGAGCTGAGAGCTTATATCCACACAAAAACCTGCACATAAATGTTTATAGTAGCTTTATTCATAATAGTCAAAACCTGAAGCCAGCAAGATGTCCTTGATTAGGTGAATGGACGAACCAATGATGGACTATTGTTTAGCAATAAGAAGAAATGAACTATTGAGCCATGAAAAGACATGGTGGAACATTTAAAGTATATTGCTAAGTGAAATAAGCCAAACTGAAAAAGCCTTTTCAGCATGAAAAAGCCATACTGTATGATGCCAACTCTACAGCATTCTGGAAATGGGAACACCATGAGACAGTACAAACTCCATTGCTGGAGTTTAGGGTGCAAGGTGAGGGGGGGGCAAATAGCTAGGAACATATGGGATTTTTAGGGCAATGACCCAATTCTGTATGATGCAGTGATGATGACACCTGTCATTATACATTTGTTAAAATCCACGGAATGCACAACACAAAGAGTGAATCTCAGTATAAGCTATGGACTTTAACAATAATAATGAGGCAATATTGGTTCATCAGTTGTACCAAGTGTACCACACTAATACAAAATATAAATAACGGGGGCAACTTGAAGACAGTAATTTTTAATCAATATCTCCGTAAACCTATAGGTGCTCTTAAAAAATGTTTATTAATGAAAAACAGAACAGCAGTGTAAAAAATTTTTAATTGACATGTTGAGATGATAATATTTTGGATCTCATGGGTAATATTTTGGATACCACTAAAATTAATCTCCCTTGCTTCTTTTTACTTTTTTTATTTTTAAAAAATTTTTTTAAAGTTTATTTTGAGAGAGAGAGAGAGAACAAGCAGGGGAGGGGCAGAGGGGGGGGGGGACAGAGGATCTGAAGCAGGCTCTTGTGCCGACAGCAGAGAGCTCTATGTGGGGCTTGAATTCATAAACCGTGAGATCATGACCTGAGCCAAAGTCAGATGCTTAACCAACTGAGCCACCCAGGCGCCCCTCTTTTTATTTTTATTTTTTAACATAGCTCCTAGAAAAGTTGTGACTCACATTCTATTTTTGTAGAACAATGCAGGTCTAGAACCAAGTTCTTACCGCTCTACTGGCCCAACCCAATTCTCGACTTGTCTGCTTCTAGGCCCTATGGTTTGGGGACCTTTTCTCTGGTGCCACATCTTTTTAATCATTTTCCTATTAACCACATTTCATAGTTGTCTATTTGTTTTGGGAAGTCAGCGTAATTCCTCTACACCATATTCCGGCTCTAGCTGCTACCCACGTGTGGTATCCTGCCTGTGCAACTTCCTCTAACAACCACTGACAGTCACTCTTGCTTGGTTGGTCTCAGGAGTATCCCCCACGTTTCTGCCACTCTACTCAGAACATGCTCCCCTCCAGGTCCCCTGTATTCAGTCCCACCTCACATGAATGCCTCCTGCTCTGTTTTTGCTCCACACCAATGCATCCCGTTTGTATTGCTACACCATACACGTGCACCTATGTACATTTCTTGCCTCCCTCATTGGGTTGTGAGCTCCACAAAGGTGAGGGCTGTGTTTCCACTCCTTCCATTTTCCAAGGTCAGGTGGCATGGCGTGTGCTAAGACCACAAGTTTGCTTGTAGACATCCATGTTCAAGTTTCAGTCCCCCTCTGGGCAACCGTGTGGCCTCAAACACATCACGTTAACTCTCTTAGCCACGTTTCCTCATATAGAAAATGGGCAGAATAATAACGTTACCGAATAGGGTGGTTGGAGTATCAGTGTTATGTTTAGGTACTAGAAGGGACACTTTTATTTTTTATTTGAGTCTGTTTTCAAACTCCTGCAAAATAGAGTCAGTGGGTGGGTGTGGTTTCTGATGCTCGAAGTTAGTCTGTGATGACACTCTGAAGTTTGTTTCAAGGTCAGTGTTTAACAGTAATTTCAGGTCAGGAACCACTATCGTCTCCTTCCCCAGCGAGGACTTCTCATAACTATTCAGACACATTTCACGATTTTTGACAAAAGATTAAAATTTAGGTATATGATAAAATACTTCTTAGCAAAACGTCCTTTTGTTTTGGTATTTCTCAGAGAAAGACACAACTCAGGCTACCTTTTGTTTATGTCAGGGCCAAGTGTAGTGGTGCTGACGGTTTGTTCCAAACCAATCTGCTGTTTCAAAAAGGTTCTGTAGATCCCTGGTTGGTCGTCTTCATCCCGTTTATCTTATCAGGAAGGAGAAACAATTCACAACATAATACTTAAATGAAGAGTACTTTTAGGTCCACATGGTTGTCTTTATAGAAGTTTTAATTAAGCTGATTCCGTAGTTAACAAGAAGCTGATATTGGGGATTGCATATTTTTCTTTCTCAGAAAAGAGGCTATATTGTTTCCACAGGAGGGTAAATAAGGTATTAGCGTTTAGCAATTCACACACAGCCTGGCTCATCGTGAATACGGGGAACTTGTGGAATACGCAAAGCTGTCAGGGCACAGGCATATACAAATTTTGGCTGAATTAATATCACATGAGTTTGACGTCCGAGGGACATGACATTTTATCAGTGTTAAGAGGGTATCTGGTGAATATTAAAATGCAGATTGAAATTGAGTTCAGGGTTTTGGCATGAAGAGAAATCACAGTCATGACTTGCTGTTTGAAATTCTTTTATTTTTTTAAGCATAAAATACCCGCATTTACTTTCCTAAGTGTTTCATTTCTTTAAAAAAAATTTTTTTTAATGTTTATTTATTTTTGAGAGAGAGAGAAAGAGGCAGAGCACAAGCAGAGGTGGGGCAGAGAGAGAGGGAGACACAGAATCTGAAGCAGGATCCAGGCTCTGACCTGTCAGACACGGAGCTCGAACCCACAAACGTGAGATCATGACCTGAGCCAAAGGCGGAAGCATATCCAACTGAGCCACCCAGGCGCCCCATAACCGTTTCATTTCTGAATGAGTTCGGGGCTGCGGTTTCAAGCACATCTCTATAAACAGCACATTGGGGGAGGCATAGATTTTATTCTTACTAAGTCAGAAGCCAGGTTGTAGTTATTCACTATATTTTCTCCTTTCACGTTTTGAGAAGTAGAGACATCTCAATTGTAAAGTATAAAAAACGAGGACGTTATTTGGCCATCTGCAGCTTAAATACATGGTGAAAAGCATCTTGAAGTGAATATGCAGAATCATTTCATTAGTTTTTATTTTAACATTTGTGTATTTCCTGCTAGTCTTTAAGAATGACCAGTTATAGGGGCACCTGGGTGGCGCAGCCGGTTAAGCGTCCGACTTCAGCCAGGTCACGATCTCGCGGTCCGTGAGTTCGAGCCCCGCGTCAAGCTCTGGGCTGATGGCTCAGAGCCTGGAGCCTGTTTCCGATTCTGTGTCTCCCTCTCTCTCTGCCCCTCCCCCGTTCATGCTCTGTCTCTCTCTGTCCCAAAAATAAATAAACATTGAAAAAAAAATTAAAAAAAAAAAAGAATGACCAGTTATAAACACAAATAATATGTGATTACAAGTAGATGAAAGAGTATTACAGCTTGGGGCGCACGGGTGGCTCAGTCGTGGTTGCGTGTTGGTTCACCGTCTGGCTCAATGTTGGTGGAGCGTCTGACTCTTGATTTTGGCTCAGGTCATGATCCCAGGGTCGTGGGATCAAGCCTCCCATTGGGATCCGTGCTGGGCATGGAGCCTGCTTAAGATTCTGTCTCTCTCTCCCTCTGCCCCTAACCCCCTGTGTGTGCGCCCTCTCTCTCACTTAAAAAAAAAAAAAAAAAAAAAGTATGAGAACGCAAAACCTCCACAGCAGCAGCAACGTTTAGCCAAGTGACATACCTGCTAAGGGATGGTGAGACTATATGACCAGGCCACCCGCACAGTCCAGCCTCTGCCAGCTACAAGTGTGCATGCAGGATCTGCCCCAAGGCCCTCCGCCTCCGTGGGGGATACATAATATTCACCACCCCCGCAAAACACCAGCCAAACAAAAATGACACAGACACTCCTATTGCCTTGGAAGGGGCTTCCTCCAGCGGCAAGGCTGCCTGTGTCTCTGAAACCCAGCCCCTTCCACTTTGTGGCCATTCAGCCCAGCTCGCGCAGAAGTTCATTCCCTGCCAGCCGGACAGTGTCCCCACGTACCACTTCACAGTAGCCTCAATCTAGGATGGTGATGACACATACAAAAGCTTGTGACTGCCTCTGGGTGCCCTAGAAATCCACCCCCGGCATCCTGAGGGATCAACAATAAGGGGCTGAGGGTCTGAAAGAGCTGGAAAATAGTACTTTGCAGACTAGAGAATAAGAGATTGGAGACCAGGAAAGGGAGTGGAGGGCAAGCATGTTGTTCCTAAAGCTGGCGATAGATCGGGCTCTGGCGAAAACAAAGGACACGGCAGATAAACGGCACAAGGCTTCTGGAGGGGTGACCACAGGCGCCGGGCGGGGAGGGTCCCCGCGGAACCTAAGGGAGGACCAAGTGTCAGCGCAGACCCTACCCTCACGCCCTCCTCTGGTGACAGACTCAGAATGGTTGGATCTGAGTGCCGAAGAACAGTAGGTATTCCTTCCTTCCCCTCTGAGCAAACGCCAGGAGAGTGTTCATTGATCTGGGAACGAGAGTGGCGCAGGAATGAAAATGATGCGCTCTGGAGTCGTGCAGGCATGCCTGCTGCCTCTGAAACCGACCCGGGACCTGTGACAAGTCACTGGACCTCTCTCGGCCTCAGAGGTCTTTGCAGTGAGACGTGATGAGTGCCTCCCACACATACTGTTTGGGAGGCAAGTGAAAGGACCCATTTAAGGTCCCAGCACATCACCCGGTATACAGTGAGCCCATATATGCCGCTTTGGAAATAATGCATAAGAACCTCTTAGGAAAGAAAAACATGAAAGCAGAAATAGGAGTCTGTTTAAGAAATTAGCTTTACTTACACAGTAATTAGTTTGGTTTTTTACCGGTCAATGTTATAAAATCCTTCTTTTGCTACAAAGAGAAGTCAGAGAAACAGAATATTCACAACCCAGGTTGCTAAAGACAACCTATTCGCTAACTAAGCAGGTTAAGAAACAAGAGTTCTCAGGCGCCTGGGTGGCTCAGTCGGTTAAGCGTCGGTCTTTGGCTCAGGTCACAATCTCGCAGTTTCTGAGCTCAAGCCCCCATGGGGCTCTGTACTGACAGCTCAGAGCCCGTAGCCTGCTTTGGATTCTGTGTCTCTCTCTGCCCTTCCCCTGCTCACATGCTGTCTCTCTCTCTCTCTCTCTCTCTTCCAGAATATCTCAATGTGACTGTGCAGATTTCTCAACTGTATTCTTCTTTTTTTTTTTTCAATTTTTTAAATGTTTATTTATTTTTGAGAGAGAGAAAGAGAGCGAACAGGGGAAGGGCAGAGAGAGGGGAAGAGAGAGAGAAACCCCAAGCAGGTCCCGCACTGTCAGTGCAGAACCCGATGCAGGGCTTGAACCCACGAACTGGGAGATCATGACCTGAGCCGAAACCAAGAGTTGGACGCTCAACCGACACTTAAGGCGCCCTGTCTCGCCTGTATTTTTCTGCATTAAATTAAAAAACCAACTTTCTTGCCATCAAATTGTTTTATTATCTATCTAAAAGCCTTTGACAAGAATCCTGAAACACGTTACAGTTAGCTGCTGCTGGGAATTAATGATCGCTTCTAAATTATACTACTTATAATTTTATGCGTAACTGAAAAGGGACTTACAGCTTTGAAAACTTATTTTCTGATCAAAGCCAAGTTCTTTGTTCTACCAACAATTATACCAACAGTGGTTTGTGGAATGTGAAATCGCAACTGAGCCTCCCCTCTTCAGTGTTAAAGGTATTTGTTAGTCTGAACCTCAAACTCAGTATGGATCTCTGTTCATACTTCTATCAGAGAGCACTCCTTCCTTGCTTCGAGGAAAGACAAAAGTTAGCCAGAGTCCTGCCTATCGGCACCAAGAAACGCCTCTTGCTACGTGTGAAAGCAAGTCCCAAATCCTCCCTACCTCAGTGCACACCTGGGCCGTGGTTCCTGAAGCCTTTCTCCAAATCCTAGTGTGATCTCTCTTTTTAATCTTCCAGATTGGCCTGGGCCCAAAACACTCAGGACCCTCGGATTGCAGGGGGTTCCCAGTCCCCACTAGAAAAGAAGATAAAGGTGAGGAAGTACGTTTACCGTGAACTTTGGAGCCAGAAATACCATCATAAAAAGTTCCTCTTCAAGGTAGAAATGGCCTGAGTGTTGCAAGCAAGAGTGCTTTGTCTGTCAGGTTCGATTCATTCAGTACCCACAGTGCTGAACAAAACAAACACCGCTTGGGCCCTCGAGGGGCCTCAGCAAGTGAGGGACCTCGACATTAAACAGACAGCCACAGATTGTGATACGGGTCATGAAAGATGGGATTTTATCTGGAGAAATTACATGCAAAGTGAGGAAGTGACATTTAAGCTAAAACCTAAACGTTACGTACATTAAGTACCATAGTCAGAGCTGCTGTATTGTGTGTTTGGGAGTATAAGAGAATATATGAAAATACTCAGATGGCAAAGAGAATAGGGTTTGAGGAACAGAGAAGCCAGGGTGGCTACATGTAGCAGAGCAAGCAAGCAGTGGAGCTAAGAGGCAGTCAGGAGCCAGATTGTGAATGGGATTTTCTCCTAAAGTCGATAGGACGCTATCCTAGGTTTCTGTGCAGGAAAGTGACGTGCTGAGATTTGTGTGATACAAAGATCAATCCGGTTGCCGTGTGAGTGGTCTGATGGGGCTGGGGACAGAGGGAGAGAGTGTGGATTCAGGAACTCTAGTCAGGCTAACACCCTAGGATGGGGGCATCCTGAAGCTACCGGGGACAGGACTGGAAAGGTGGAAACTGAAGGGAGCACTTTGCAGTTAGAGCCAAGTGGAGGTGTTAAGTAGACAGTATCTAGGTCTGGAGTTGAGATTCGAGTGCAAGGCCACGTCGTGTGGGACTGTCTTGCTCATCCCTTACTGCCCCCGCCTAGAGCAGTCTCTGGCCCGTGGTAGGTCACCTTGTTGAGTGATTGAGACTGTCCACATCCAAAAAAGCCTAGATGAGACTATGCTCATCTTAAGTGACAATTTCTCTTATATTTTCTTGCATTACCTCTAAAAGACAGAGCAGCAAAGCGGTGGAGGGCACGGCCATGAGGTAGGAGGAGAACGAAGGGCTATTCAGTCACCTGGGGATATTCAGCTAATGGCTGGAATTCTCTAGCAGGTCCAGGATAGCCTTGGTCACATGCCCTTGGCCACAGCCGGGAAGCCAGAGAAAAGTAAAGTATTTCAAAGAAGAAAGAGTGGTCCACTCTGTGAAATGCTGCTGAAGTCACGGATGACCGGGACAGAGACGAGGCCGCTGAATTTGTCACTGTGGAGATCCCTCATGAGCTAGACGACAGCAGTCTGGGAAGAGTGGAGGGATGGAAACCCAAGTGAAAAGGGTCAAGGCAAACTGTGGGGTGGGGCAGTGGAGAGGGGGGATAGGTTTCCGCTTCATGGCACACTAGGAAGGGGAGCCAAGGTGGCACGTGTCGCAGAGTCTTCCCTTTCTGTCGAAAAATGATGTCAACACTGGAACCTTTTTTTATGCGGACGGAGTGATCCAGTACAGGGGAACATTTGATGAAGCAGGGAAGGGAATTTGGTGATTGCAGACTGAAGTTCTGGAAGCTTCACAAGGGCATGTAGAAGACTTGGCTTTTGATAGACAAAGGGGCAATGTTTCCATTACGAAAGCAGAGTCCAGGATGGACACACGGTGGTTGTTCCGGCAACAAGAAGAGGAAGGTGTTTCTGACTGCCTGCTGCTGTTTCCTCAAGGTCGTCTAAGGCGAAATCTTCAACCGGGAGGGGGCTCGGGGGCAGGGGTGTGTGGGAGGTTTGGAGAGAAAGCCAGGGAACACGGCTAAGAGACCCCGACAGGGACACGGTGTCAGAATGCCAGGCAGAAATGCTAGCCACTTGTGAGCCTGTGACAAAGGGCACCCGACTTAAAAAACTTCTAATGCTTCCCTCTGACAAGAGCCTAGGTGGCGTCCACTCTTCCCAAGTGAGGAAACTGTTACTCCAAAGCTTCGACAGGAGAACGAAACACTTCATCAACCCAAAGCCATGTATTTTGACTTCCAGTTTGCCAAAGCAGAGGCATATTACTATCGACGACATCAAGAAACGGTGCTGGGAGAGGCGTGGAAATACAAAATGGTTCCGGGGTGGGAAATTAAAATAGAGAGAGAGAGAGACCACACAGTGAAAACACAGGAGATGCTAAAAAATGGGACTGTTTAGTGCCTGAAAGGGAGCTGGGCCAGATAGAGAGGCACGTATATACCGAGCTGAACGGGCCAGAGGCCTCGGAGAAGGCAAGCATCAGCCCCTCTCTCAAAGGATGCGCAGCCTAACGGTCTTCCCCAAGACATTAACCCTAGGGAAGGATGAAAAGACGGACAGTCTCCAGAGAACACACAAAACGAAGACCAAAAAGCCCAGGGTGGCCTGGGCCAAGGAACAGATCAAGGGGCATCAAGACCGAATGACTCGGGGGAGACAGCTCACGGAGCAGAGAAGCGAGAGCCGAGCTCGGGGGCTCTCTGCCCTGGCTCCCCCTCTCCGCAGGCCTCCGGTGCACAGGGAGGAAGTGAAGGAATTCGAGCGGGTCACAGCCTATCCGATCGCCCAGCCTTACCAGGAAACGCTCCTAGAAGTGACCATCCTCACGGAAAAGGCCAAAAAGGAGGAGGAGGTCAAGAAGCCGCTCCGCAGAGAGCTCTTGAGCATGCCACCGTTTTTGAGAAGTCAGCTAGAAAAAATTAAAGTTTAAGTTATTTTCTGGATTGTTGTATTTCTTTTTCAGGTGAGCATACGTTCAGAATCAGTGCGATAAAATCCCATACCCCTGAATCTTGTTTCTAAGTGTATCAAACTTTGGGGGCGGGGAGGGTAGATAGACCAAGCATTTCAGCTGTCTGCAGAACTGTCCCCCAAAATTTGTGACTTAAAACCCCCACCATCTTATAATAGCTCGTAATTCTGTGTCAGGAATTCAGGCAGAGCCCACCAGTGCGATCTGCCCTACACGTCCCCATTAGAGCAGCTTGGGGATATTCAGGTGACAGCTGGACTAGTCCGGAGGGTACAGGCGACACGCCCTTGAGGATGGCTGGAAGGCTGGGCTCGGCTGGTCCCGGTCCAGGCCTCCCTTGTTCATGTAGTTTCTGGCCACCGGGTAGCTGGCCTTATTACAGGTGACTCGACTCTGGTAACTCGTCAGACACCACAAGGCTTCTTTTGATGTAGCCTCCGAGGTCCCAGAACGTCACTTCTGCCGTCTGCTGTTGCTCCAACAAATCACCAAGACCAGCCCAGATTCAAGGGGGGAGGAAACAGACTTTTCCTCTCAAATTTGCCACCATCTTTTAATCTACCACTCCAAGGCTCTGAAAACTACATCACCCACAGAGGAAGGCAACTCTAGACATGTGTGCTTGAAAGATTGTAATATTAAGACCACGTATGTGATTCCATTTATGTGAAATGCCCAGAATAGGCAAATTTTGACAGAAAATACGCTATCAGTTGGTTGGGGCTCAGGGGTGAGGAGGTGGGCGAGGAAGGGTGATGGCCACCGGGTATGGGGTTGGGGGCGAGAATGTTCTACATCAGACCGTGGTGATGGTTACAGAGCCCTGTGAAGAGACTGATGAGTTGTTTGCCAGGAATGGGTGAATGACAAAGAGTATGAAGTAAACCTCTGCAAAGCCGTTCAATGAAACGGAAGAGAGAGCTAGAGTCTGGAGCGGGAGGTGAGCCGGGGTGTAGGCGAGGAGCCAGATCATGTGAGGCCTCGGACGGTTCTGAAAGCTCAGGTTGTTCAAGGGTCAGAGGCGGTGGGGAGTCACTGAGGCTGACGAGCGGTTCTGAAGATGTGGAGGAGATGTGAAGGGCAGAAGGAAGCAGGGACAGCAGATGGGAGGCTTCTGTGGCAGAAACCTGGGCAGGATGGAGAATCAGGACACCAGATGGGGAGTCGTGACCGATCAAGGTAGAGGGGAAGGAGAAGAGAAATCCTGGGTTTCTTTTGAGGAAATAAAGGAGTAGAGGGACCAGCACAGGGATTACAGGGAAGACAGACTTGGGAGCTGTTTTATACGTATGTTTAAAACAGCCCCTATGCTGGCAATAAGCCATTGCACATACATCTGTAGCTTTTCGGAGTTGAGTCAAAGTCGGAAGAATGTTTAGGATTAATTCATGAGAGTAAGGTGGGGGGAGGGGAAGCAGGGAAAGCAACAGAATTTTAAGTGCCAAATGCACAGCATTTAACCCGGGGATCTATTTGGGTAGGAATCACCAGTTTGGTCTAAAATAGCCCCTAGAGGATGCCGAGAAAGGGGGTGCCACTCCACGCGGATCCAGGACGGCCAGGAGGGGAGAGTAGAAGAGATTCTTGTTCAAAGAGGAGACAGGACAGTAACTGAGGGTTCTGGTAGTGGTTTTAAGGTGAGAGATAAACAGGCATGGTTGAAGGGAAAGTGCTCGGTATGGAGAGTGGCTGACAAGCCCGAGGACCAGGAAGGGCTGGGACCCAGAGCCTGCCAGAGAAGCGACACTCGGACACTTGACTCGGACACCAGATGGGAGGAGGGAGAGAGGGAGGATGTAGCAAGCTGTGGAATGGGAAAGGGAACCAACAAGGGGCTAAAAAACATCAAGGACAGGCCTGAAGGCCCAGCCAAGATCAGAAGCTTGCGAGTCGCGCCCATCTGGTTGTCCTCTGTGTGCACACAGGGGACCGCTGATGGGAGCTGTGGGGATGGTCGTTCAGCCTGGCCTGGCAGAGGACTGAATAGTTTCTCGTGTGTAAATCACAGGCTGAATCATAGAAAATGGCTGATATTTGACCATGTTTTACCTACACAAACAATTTCATACAGTTCAATCCAATATTGGTTGACTTGACCAGCTAACTTTACATTTAGCTAAAGAGATACAAAAAGAACCATAATGATCTGTAGGCCATTGACATCCTAACTAAAAAGCTTTCAGTGGAACAGGACTAGAGAAAGGCCAAACTCTGGCATAATCAGAAAATAAAGAGTAACTACAAATATTTGTGAATATGGCAGTGAATTTCCTTTAATCAAAGACAACCAGGACCAATTCATTAACTATCAAAAGCTACATTTTACTAAAAACAATCTGTCTTTAAAAATGTTTAATCATACAATATATACAATACATGCTGCTTTCCTGTTTGGATTTCACTATCCAGTTGAGTCCTAAGAAAGAGGAAAAAAATAGCTGGTTAACAGTTTGTAAATGATAACATGAATCCAAAGTTTACTAGATATACATAAATAGACTCCGACAGCCAGTGCTTTCTCAGTGAGGAGGGCCCCGGTCCACCCACATTATATATCTTACATCTGCTCTCTTTCCCTCAGTTATCTTGGAACCAAAGCAGATTAAGTATTCAAAGTTCATTTTAACTCTCAAAATTACAGAAAATTTGAGTTAGAAAAATAAAACCTTAACAATGTTCTAATTCAAAATCTACCCCCCCCCCATTTTACAGATTGGATTTATAGACAAAATGAAGCTGAGTGAGATGAAGTCATCTCAGTGATTTTAATGTTTATTTATTTTTGAGAGAGAGACAAAGTGTGAGCAGAGGAGGAACAGAGAGAGAAGAAGACACAGAATCCAATCCGAAGCCGGCTTCAGGCTCTGAGCTGTCAGCACAGAGCCCGACTCGGGGGCTTGAACTCACGAATTGTGAGATCATGACCTGAGCCGAAGTCGGACGTTTAACCGACTGAGCCATCCAGGCGCCCCCTCCGTGATTTTAAAGTCAGGGGCAGAGCCAACAGAATCCAGGTCTCCTGACTCCCACCCACAGCAAATGCCCGATCGTCACTAAGATTTCCTTCTAGCATGTTCTCCTTCATAAAAATTGAAGTGTTTCACAGCATAACTCACATTTAAGAAACGCCCATTTACTGACATCATTCCAAGGTAAATCTGTCCTAATCCTCCCTTTCTACTTCGTAGCTATAAAATAACCAAATCAAATCGGACACTGAACATGACTGATGGGAGGGTTCAGTATTCGATTTATGTAGTTTATCAACTTTGGGGGGGGGGGGTAGGTAGGAGGAGCCAAGCCAGGAACACACTCCTGCTCCGCCCCTTCAGAACCCCGAAGTAATCCAAAGAAGGGGACTTGCAGCCACTAGGTGGCGCGCTGCCTTTCCCACCAGCACGCACAGTTCTAGGACTGGGGCACTAGAGGGAGGCAAATCCCAATTTCACCAGAATGCGAAAAAGGAAGGTGGTTTGGAATGCTAAGTAACGTTTCATAACATAGGAAATGTTACCTTTGCTGGCGTCAGGCGCTTAGCCTCTGCTGGCTCTGGCCTGAAGCAATCACAGGTTCTGAGATCTCAAAGGTCTTCACGATCTCCTGGTGGAGCACAGAGAACATTTTGGGCACTGGGCTTACGGCAAATGCCGTTTGGGAGACAGAACTACCCCGGGGAAAGGGGCAAGGGGCAAGGCTTTACCTCCCAGTCTCGGTAACTCAAAGCTATGATTCCTTGATTCCTAATTTGGGTGTTTTGGTCAATTCCCTCACTTTCTTCATTAATATTAACGGGCTCTGTTGGAAAGACAAGTTTTCAAAGGTTATCGAATCACAGGAGGTAGGCTGAACGTAAACTGTTGAACAGGAATGAAGCCTGTATCGAAAAGACACTTATAATATTACATACTTATTAGGATCCCACACATCACTGACTTGTTATAGTGTTGTAGCAAGTAATCCATTTGCTTCCATTTTTAAAAAGCCCCACAAGATGGAGTGACACGTTGCAATCATTTAAAAACCTCTGCAGATCTAAGTACTAACCACAGAGCTGAGCCCTACTGAGTCCAAGAGAAATTAAGAGCTTTTAAAGTAACAATAAAGGCAATGGATGTACTTGATTCTCTGCAGGAGACCTTAGGAAACAAAGGACTCATGGAGACCGGTGAAATTATTTGAGAAAGATTCTCCCAAGGAGAGGAGGGAGGGGCTTCAGGGAAAAATAGAAGGAAGGAAAGTACAATAGTAACTGCAATTACAAACATTCTAGATAAAAACTGGAGGGACTTTCTTGTCAATCTTTTTTTAAAGATTTTTTTTTTCAACGTTTATTTATTTTTGGGACAGAGAGAGACAGAGCATGAACGGGGGAGGGGCAGAGAGACAGGGAGACACAGAATCGGAAACAGGCTCCAGGCTCTGAGCCATCAGCCCAGAGCCTGACGCGGGGCTCGAACTCACGGACCGCGAGATCGTGACCTGGCTGAAGTCGGACGCTTAACCGACTGCGCCACCCAGGCGCCCCTCTTGTCAATCTTTAAGGCAGTAAGTGTTGAGTCAATGATACAGATGAACCCTCTGGCTTTAAATGATGGCGATATTTTCAGTAAAGATACAGCAACGTAAAAGTTCGATACCTAAAACGCGAACTCATTTACATTTAGAAAGCTGCATTTCATGAAGTCTAACAACACATACGTTTTCTCAAAAACTAATCTTAACATAGTATCCTTTACCTATTATTGGCAGTCGGTCTTGGTCAAGCTTTATTCTTGCAAAACCATCCTAAAACACAAACATGATTTTAGATTTGGATTCAAAAACTGATTTAAAAAATTAGATCCAAAACCTGTAACCACTGGATGAAAAGCATTATTCCTTAATTAGAAAGCTCCATATCCCAGACACTCAAAATGTACCATAACAATAATGAGATTACGTAGACAGGAAGATACATGGGGCTTCCCTCGGGTTTCTGATCAGCCTCTATCCTGAGGATCTGCTAAATAAAACCGAAACTGGCTTATCTCTTTAACTGATTCATGCGTATTTTTGAACACTCCATATTTTATCAGGTGTTAGCTCATCATCTACCGTTGACAAAATATGCCTTTGTTATCATTTCTGGGAAGATACTCTGGTCAATACAAGATTTTTGTTTAAGGTTAAAATCAAATTCATCTTACATATGCAGCAGTGCAACCTGTTACAAGACTAAAGATAGGTCTAAAGTATACTTCTTTTCTTATATTTCAGTATATTTTTGAGTCGGGTTTTTTTTGAACTTTCTATTTTGAAATAATTTCAAACTGAAAGAGCTACAAGGCTACTATAAAGAACCTTTATAGTATATGTATTTTTTAAGTTTATTTATTTTGAGAGAGAGAGAGCGAGCGTGTGCCCACATACGTGACGGGAATGGCAGAAAGAGAGAATCCCAAGCAGGTTCCACAGTTAGCGCAGAGCCTGATGTGGGGCTCACATCCACAAACCGTGAGATTATGACCTGAACGGAGATCAAGAGTGGATGCTTAACCAACTGAGCCACCCAGGCACCCCTCCCTTCCTATATTCTTTACCGAGCTTCACGAAGTTTTTCACCAAGTTTTTTTCACCAAACTTCACTGTTAAAGTTTTGCCACATCATTTCACTCTCTCTACATATTCATTTGTAATTGTTTTTTAAGTTTATTTATGTTGGAAAAGAGACAGCAAGTGGGAGAGGGCCAGAGAGAGAGAGAGAGAGAGCGAGTGAGAGAGAGAATCCCAAGCAGGCTACACACTGTAAACACAGAGCCTGACGCAGAACCCACGAACCTTGAGATCATAACCTGAGCTGAAGTTGGGACACTTAACTGACCCACCCAGACACCACTGTACTAGTAATTTTAAAAAAAAATTTTTTTTAATGTTTATTTACTTTTGAGAGAGAGAGAGAGAGAGAGAGAGAGACCGTGCACATGAGTGGGGGAGTGGCAGAAAGAGAGGGAGACACAGAATCCGAAGCAGGCTCCAGGCTCTGAGCTGTGAGCACAGAGCCCAATGAGGGGCTTGAACCCACAAACCATGAGATCATGACCTGAGCTGAAGTCAGACGCTTAACCAACTGAGCTACCCAGGCACCCCAAATTTTTTTAAGTTTATTTCTTTATTTTTGAGACAGAGACAGTGCAATTGGGAGAGGGGCAGAGAGAAAGAGAGAGAGAGAGAGAGAGAGAGAGAGAGAGAATTCCAAGCAGGCTCTGTGCTGCCAACACAGAGGCCGATATAGGGCCTGAACTCACAAAACCAGGAGGTCATGACTTGAGCCAAAACTAAGAGTCCTATGCTTAACAGGCTGGGCCACCCATGCACCCCTCCCGTATTAGAAATTTTTATGAGATAATAAATGATAGCCTGCTCCCTTTCCTTAGTACTTTCAGTATATGGTTCTTGAGGAGAACAAGACATTTTCTTACCTAACATGGCAACTATCAGATGTGGGCAATTTAAATTTGGGAAATTGAACATTTATACCACACTGTTCTCTAATTTATAGTTCCATACTCAAACTCTGCGAATCCTTTTTATAAATAATTTCCAAAATGTAAAAGCAAGCTCACAACTTCTTTTTTTAAGGTTACTTATTATGTTGAGTAATCTCTACACCCAACGTGGGGCTCTAACTCATGACCCTGAGATCAAGAGTCATATGCTCCATCGACGGAGCCGGCCAGGCGCCCTTCGCGCACAAATTTTCAGCTAGTTTCTTCTGCCTGTGTGCCAATGTTTTGCTACAACGCAAATACATACATACATACTGGTTAGTACAAACACCTCTGCCGGCTCCCACCCATAGCTTTTACTATGTACCCTCTTAAAAGCTATAAAAGATAAAAAAGAGAAATAATCTTAAGTCTTACCCTTATAATGAAGGAAACATGAAAGATGTTTTCCACTGTTCGGGGAAAAGAATGTGGATCAACCACAAAGTCAAAGAAGGACATAGGAGTATCAGCTGTAGACGAAAAAGAAAAAAAAAAATTCTTCAAAACGGGAAAGATGCATTTTGCTAATCAGTAAGACCAATATTCTCTTGTGTGCACAGAGGAAGGAAATGGGCCCTCAACCTGCTGTTGGGAGTATTAAAGGATACGGCCCTTCTGGAGGCCAGTTTGGCCTATTATAAAATACGTATGCCCACTGATCTGGCAACCCTCCTCCTACAGAAATGTCGGCAGGTGCGTGCAAAGCTGTGTGCCAGGATTCTCTGCTACAGCGGCTTTCACGAGAGTAAGATGCTACAAAGAACTGCCACTCGTCCACTCACGGGGGACTTGTTCAATGTGTTTATGACACAGCCCTACAACGGGAATCACTGGAGAGAAGGGAGATCTACCCGTATCGATGTAGAAGAATGTCGACGTGGAAAACTCAGGTTGCGGAAGAACGTGTATATTATGATTAGCTTTGAAAAAAGCAAAACCAGCAACGATGCCCAACTTACTTATGTGCACAGTTACATAACTGACATAAAGCTAAGACGATCTGAGCACGCAAGGCACGCCATACAAGGGGCTGCCTCTAGGGAGCGAGAAGTGGAACAGGTACTTGACTCTACCGCTCTCACTTCTAGGGCACCTTTTGTTTTGTAACAGAAAAAATACCCCATCTTTTAAAAACAAAAATGAAAAGTTACTTTGCCAACAACCTCACATGGGATATCTAAAGGAGAGAAGCTGTGTTACATATATAGGCCGAAAAGCAATCAAAATGATTCAAACATTGTACAGAACCAAAAATGCGTTTCAAAAAACTAACTTCTCATCCAAAGGGACATGTGTCTAACTGATAAATACAAATTGCTCTACTTGAACTTGGTATCATACTTACGATCCTCTCGGAAATAGGTCTGCAATAATCCCAAAATTCTTTCCACTTCCTTTTCTGTTGCTTCTTGATGAGATTCTTCCATTTCACTTAACTGAAAACACAAAGTCGTTACCAGACTGTTTGCGTTTTCTGCCCTCTTCCGTGCCCATATTCGTCTAAATGTCTTTTATTAGGGATCACTACCAGTTTTGACCCCCATCTTCAAATTTACAGTTAAAAAAAAAAAAAAAAAACTTTGTTTCAGTTAACATTTTTCTATTAATCTTTTAACAGAGGAGTTAACATGACCAAATCAACCATGTTCAGGTTGAACATAAAATAGCACAACACAAAAAGTGGTTCAGAACCGTGGTTCTCAAGTGGGAGTGATTTTTGCCTCTTGGGGACATTTGCCAATACCTGGAGATGTTTTTGGTTGTCACAACTGGGGATGGGGGAGGAGGCGGCTACTGGCATCTAGTGGAAAGAGGCCAAGGATTGCTATGGGGCCTCCTGCATCGCACAGGACAGCCAATAATTATGGACAATGTTCCTGCCCCCAGGGCTGACTGTGCTGAGGCTGACAGCCCCTGATCCACTACAGAAAGGAATTAAAACTAAGACAAGGGTTCACCCGGTAAAACGTTTAAAAGCTTAAATTATTTAAGTGATTATTTAAGTAACCAAACCTGACTCCAGACCCTAAAGCTTGGAAAAGATGGCCAAATTGCATGTATATTATATTAACAGCTACTTTAACCGTAGGCATTTTCAGAAGACAAACCTGGTCAGGCATGGTCTTCTTCTCTTCTGTCGTGGGACCTTTTCTCGGACGGTCGCTTCGTGGCTTTGGCACAGGGAACTCTCCTTGTATTGAACCCAACCTAATGAAAAATATGCTTTCATGTCTTTTTTTGTTTGTTTTCTAAACCAATTAGACTAACTGGAAGCAGCTCCCACGGAATGGTCAGATTCAGACCAGGCTTCAGTGCTGTATGAGCTGACATCAGATCGAAACTCTGGTCAGGTCTGTGACATCCTTTCTGCTCCCTCTGTGTTTCTCAAAGAACTCCTAGGAGCTTCTCTCAATTACAGATATCTCCTCAAACACCTTCATATTTTGCTTTCAACAGCAGACCGGTCAACATGCCTGTGGTCTTCCCAGCTAGCCTACTGTGTTCTTGGCAAAGCCAACTTCAGATCAGGGAAGAAGAACATGTGGGGAAGAGGGAAAAACAG
Source organism: Felis catus (assembly GCF_018350175.1). NCBI lineage: Eukaryota > Metazoa > Chordata > Mammalia > Carnivora > Felidae > Felis > Felis catus. Next base: position 77,856,003 of record NC_058378.1, read on the forward strand.
CTCCTCTGGGGGTTAAAAGCCTCTGGACTAGGGTGCCAGTGCCAAGGCTCACAGCCTCAGACTACGGAACATACCTGTCTCGGGAGAACAGGTCAAACAGAAGCCATGGGATTCTTTTCCCCTCTGGACTCCCCATACCCCCTAAAAAAGGCCCAAATGCAGACTTAAGCTACAGTAATAGATGTACCACGCAGCGATCACGGCCCCAAAAACATAGACCCGTGTGGTCCCTCCTCCTGAGGAGATCAAAGGGTGCAGTGTAGATGGACAGATCCAAATCCACACACACGTGTCCATTTCATCGCAATGGGGTGGATCCCACAGCATCATACTAGAATAATACTGTGGTGCTGGGAGCGCATGTGGGCAGAGGTCTACCCAGACGTGGGAGTGATCTGGTTGCGATCTCTGATCTTGCCTTCTATCTGTCCGGAGAAGTTACTGGAGGCTTCCAAGTTAGGGTCTGGGACATCAGCAAACATTCCCAGGTGAAAAAGATGGGGGAAGACATTGTAGGCCAAAGACACAGCAAGTGCAAGGGCACACAGCTGTAAGCACTTCACTGTGGGTGCAACTTCGGCAGGATGAGGAGACAAAGTTTAAGGCACAGCCCCCAAGGCTCCCTTTAGATCTTGGGATTTAGGACAGAGCCAAGAACTCAACAGCAAAAAACAGAGATTTGGACTTTATCCTGTAACGAAGAAGTGTGACCTTTATGCTGTAATGGAGGCAGTGCTAACTGCCTGTGCTAACTGAAGGCTTTTTAAAAACCTAGGCCTCGCCCCACACCTGTGCATCTCCAGAGCCTTCTAACTGAGGCGCTACCACTCTCGGGAGGTTTGCGAGGGTAAATCAGAACAGACGAACCGCCCAGGAGCTATATAGCACTTAAGAAGAAACGACAGCAGAAAGAATCTACGGGGGGACACAGCCAGAGCATTTGAAGATGGTCTTAGAGAAGAACCAGTGAGCACCACTCTTAGTTTCTCCAAAAGGACTGAACTAGGAAATGAAGACAGAAGCTAATGTGAGTATAAAAAAAAAAAAAAAAAAAACCTTTTCAAAACTAGACCTGTATCCAAAAAATCAACCGGGCACTTATGTGACCGTGACTCAAGCAGGCTTCAAGTATAGGTCAGTTGATCGTCCGACAGGAAACTACGGTAAGTGGCACTTTACATACATTGGTAGGATCTGAAGATACTCTCCATAAGAGGTATCGTCCTCCTACATGGTAAGGATTCAAGGTGACAAAACAAAGCCAGACGGTTTGCCCCAGACCGGAAGTCTCACATACTAGGAAACAAAGGAGCCGGCAGGGCACCTAGGAAGAGGTCCTGGCCCACAGCCTTTCCTGCTTCAATTAAGCAGGATGAGGATCCACCCACATCGAGATTTTATGGGCTTTTCAATCAAAGTTTACAAAGTCTCCAAACAATGGCATCATGACTGTCACCTCCACAGTACCAAATAATGTTTGTTCCTACAACGAAAAAACAACTTAAGGTTTACAAATGACTGGTCTGTCAGATTGTTAAAATAATCTTACAGAAAGTGGAATGTATGGGTTTTATTAAAGGTGTTTTCTGCTGTTTTGCCTGATATTTTCCAGGAGTCATAGACTATGAATTCAAAATCAGAACTATCTTCATCACGGATGAGTTCTTCAGCTTCTAGCGGATTTACACCCATATGTGTCAGCTACAAAAATGAAGGGAAACAAAAAACCCCAGTTAAGCCACAAGCAATCATTCACCACATCAAATAATCTGCATCAGTAAACTTTAAGAGGCCAGAGGCAAAGCCTGTTTTCAAGGCCCTAACACGCTGGCTAAATTTCTTTCGATACAGATAATTTCATACATAAATTCCAACTTTCAAAGGCAGAAACACGAGAATGAATGAACTTATTAGTCCATCAAAGTATTAGGAAAGCAGTTCCGGCATACAAATCTGAAATCACATCCCAAATCAAAGCCTCCAACACAGAACAGGCCAGGTTTAGCTGGCTTTCGGATTTTCATTTTAGCCAACCTCCTAGAGACCACTACTCAGCTTGCGCCTCAGTATATCCAGAGAGCAGTGGCCTAGCGTCAGAGAATCATTCATCCTAAAACTGCCTTCCTGCGAAGAGTTGCCAGAAGTTTAGTAATTCTCTCATCCCCAACCATCTTACAGAAAATGAAAGTGCTTTGATTACATTATAGAATTATAAAATGCCTCCAAGTTATCAAATTAAAACAGTAATATCAAATATGAACAATCAAAAAGCTCTCAAGGAGCTGACCCCTATTAAAGGCAATCAAGTTGTCAAGAAAAAGGCTGCAAGAACCAAATCAGGGACATAAGGTCGGCATCCGTCACCCCCGCCCCCTGCCACCTTGTCTCCCCCCCCACACGTGGGAGGACGGGTCCGTTTCTGTCTGGCCCAGTCTACCAGTCTTTTTTTTTATAGAACCTATATTTGATGTACTCAGAAGGATCTTCCCCACCCAGCCATCACAGAGCTATTAATTTAGGGTTTTACTCTGAATGCCTTAAAGACTTCCGGAATTTATTTTGATTTGTTCAAGTACACAGCTCACTTGGATAAATACCAGTAATTTTAAAAAAGACAACCCAGTATATATGGTCATTTTATTTGTTCAGCTGTATGTTAGTGTGCATTTTCCAAATGCATTATGCCTCACAATAAAAAAGTTAAAAAAGAAGATTTTACAGTTTTCAATGTAAGTTAAATTTCAGTTTTAAACCATTTAAGGTTTTAAAAACAACAGAAAACTCATCTGCCCCCTGCCTTTACAAAAGAATGAATGTATCTGGTCCGATCTCACAGTACTAAATCATCTTAATAGCCATTTGACAAACATTCAGTCAGAAATTCAAAAGTCTAGCAGAAATGCTAGGACAGAGCTTCGCTCAGAGTAGAACCAAAAAAAAAGAAAAAAAAAAATCAACAACAGGGTAAAATGCACGGTCAGCTTCATTGTGCCTTTTTTGGTAAATCCACCAAGGAAAAATTTTTTAATTTTGGGTAACAACCATCCAAAAGAAAGGTAAATAAAACAACCACAAAAAGACCCACAAAATAGCAAAACCCTAAGCATATTCATGTGGTTCCCATTTATTCTCAAAGACAGAGGAGAGGGGCACCTGGGTGGCTCAGTCGGTTAAGCGTCTGACTTCGGCTCAGGTCACGATCTCATGGCTCGTGGGTTCGAGCCCCGCATCGGGCTCTGTGCTGACAGCTCAGAGCCTGGAGCCTGCTTCGGATTCTGTGTCTCCTCCTCTCTCTGTCCCTCCCCTGCTCTTGCTCTGTCCCTGTCTCTCAATAATACATAAATGTTAAAAAAAAAAAAAAAGAGGAGAACTTGCCCCCCAGGCCTAACTCATCTCCAGCTGAGCTCTGCCACCTGCTGCGTGGGTTTTGTCCAGCCAGGACAAAGGGTCCCCAGTCACTGAGAATGAGCTAGAATACTTATGAACTGACGGTTCAGGGGGAAAATGGCCATTTGTAAATAAACGTAGCACCCAGAATCTTTACTTCGAATGCTAAGAGATTTCTAAACCTCTAGGCTGCCGCCCTGTATTCCTCGACATGGCTCTCCTGTCATCGTTTAACTTGGTGAGATGAGATCTCTTTGGGGGAATCTGAGACTTGTGCCCCGCCACCCCCCCAAGAAAAGGAAAAAGGAAGCGAAAGCCATTGGCATACAGATCTAATCAAAGCAGATAATTAATCTGTGACCTGGGACACATTTTTTGTTTAAGTTTCCGCAGCTTTGAACTTACTAGAGTTTCAACGTAGCGCAACATATCGAACGAGTTCAGATCAGAACGCAGCTGCTTTGCCTTCTCTTTGCCCAAATCTGAAGCCAAAACAAGAAACTGGGCATCCAGGACTGCTTCTCTTGCCCGGGACACTGTTCAAAAAGAGAAGGAAAATACACATGATTTACAAGGATTTTCCCGAAATTTCCACCTACTTACTTGCCATTTCCCACTGGACCAAACAAAAAAAAAAAAAAAGGAAACATACCCATCTCCCTCTAAAACCTGGCCCTCATGCCCAACCCACCAAAATCTGGAGTCAAAGCTGACCAGTCCTCCGGGCTCTGTGCAGACAGTTCAGAGCCTGGAGCCTGCTTCAGATTCTGTGTCTTCCTCTCTCTCTCTCTCTGCCCCTCTCCCGCTCATGCTCTGTCTCTGTCTCTCTCTCTCAAAAATAAATAAACATTAAAAAAAAAAGCTGACCAGCCCTCCTAAAAGCCCCTCTCACTCCGGGTTCCTTCTCCTCCTGTGAACTGAACTACCATCTCTTTATAGCTTGGGTTCAACAAAGCCTGTCTCCTCTCTTAACACCCAGCTTCTCCCCCCCCCCCAACCCCCAACGCCAGCAGCCCCACCTCAGCGTCCCTCCTCGACGCGAGCGGAGGTAAGCCAGAAGGAAGGCCTGCTCCGTGTAAGGCCTGGTGGCTTGTTGAGCGGCCACCACAAACCGTCAGGGGACATCAACAGAAATAATGGCACCGTCTGGGCAGTCAGCCTAAGACTCACGCCCCGGGTGCCAGCCAGGGCCACCACGTGGACAGAGGCCACGCAGCAGGGCGGCGACCCTGAGGATGGAGGGCCCGAAGGCGTTTGACAGAGGATCCGGGATTTAAGACCAGCTATACCGAGAAAAAGATTTAAACAGGAGTCAAGAAGGGAACAGGACGACGAAGTGCGCAGAGGCGAGGGACCGGCCCTTTGGAGGAGACGGCGGGGCTGGCGGGACTGGGAGGGTGAAGAGGGCCCTGGGAACACCCGGAAAGGCAAACCGGAAAGGGAGCCAAGAAGAGGCGAAGGCGGCAAAGTTCAAGTACAGGAACACCTGTGCCTGGCGTGCTCCCGGAGGCCTTGTGGGTGTCGCGCTTACTGAACACACACCTCCAGCGGCTGAACTTGGCTGACTCCCGTTTTTGCTTTTATACATCATTCTTCTCCCTTTTTATTTCGGGGGTGCTGCTGCGGGAGCGACCATGTGTGAGAGAGGGAAGCAGAGGCCAGGCTGGAGGCTGGCTCCTGGGTCGCTCCGGGTGCCTTGCCTGCTGGCCTCACAGCACAGTCGGTGAGAAAAGCGCAGACTTCTCGGTTACAGCTGACTCTGAGGCTCCCACCGAGGGAAAACCATGAGTGCCAAGGATCTAGAATTCTGTGTTTGCTGAGCGAGTGAGTAATTTTGCCTTAAAGAGGTGACCCAGTCAGCACAAGGGCATCAGCCAAGGAGGGAGTGATGTGTGGCCCAAGAACTAATAAGATGCACAGTAAAGTAGCAAAGGGGTGAATGAGTCACAGACAGCGCTAACAAGGGGTGAGGAGGGACTTAACCAGGTGAAAGGGAAACGCTCAGTTCTGGAAGGTTTTAACGAGATTTAGCAAATGTGGGGCACCAAGATGGGGAACGGTGCAGAGGCTGTGACCAGGGCTAGAAAGACACTCATTTGAGAACATGCAGACGTGGCAATGTTAAAAGTGAGCAACAGTTAAGCCATTAGTCGGACTGGGAAATTACTAGAAAGAAAGGGTCTGGTCCTCAAAGAACATGAAGAATTGTCTGGGCAGCACAAGTTGTTGACTCTTCCTTACCACCGAATTTGTCTGCATTCTGCCATTCTGCTGCCACAGAACTGTTAGGAGGACGGTGGGGAAAGTGGTCTGGGGACTTGCTCTAGGGTTCGGGGCCCCAGTGCCTACATCAGGGGGTGCCCGACCTGCCTTCTGTCTTTGAACAGACTACTGCTGCCATAAACCCTTTTAATTCAAACCAAGATTTTTTTTTTCATTTTCAGAGAGAGAGAGAGAGAGAGAGAGAGAGCGAGCGTGCACATGCACGCCCATCGGGGAGGGGCAGAGAGAATCCCAAGCAGGCTCCAGGCTGCCAGTGAGGAGTCCTACATGGGGCTCGAACTCACCGAACTGTGAGACCATGACCTGAGCCAAAATCAAGGGTCGGATGCTTAACCGACTGAGCTACCCAGGTACCCCAAACCATGATTGTTTTTTAAATTCCCCTCTCCCCATGGAGGGTGCTCAGTGCTCTGACATATCTCTTTCTCTCTCTCTCACCGCCCCCCTACTAGAGACCAACAGCTCCACTAGTGGACATGGCCACTACGCCCCTGCCCCCACCATAGGCGGACCAATAGCAAGGAGCTGGGAGGAGGGCAGGACTAGAAATAGGATGTCACAGCCCAGCTCAGTTCTCCTTTAATTCATCCATTCAACAAACGCACCCTGGGGATACAGCAGTCAATACCACAGAAAGATAAAGATAATTCATGCAAGTATAATACAAGTTCTCAACCTTGAACGAGCAACAGAACCACCCGGGGGGCTTGCTAAAACAGGCTGCTGGCTGTGCCCCCAGAATTTCACATAAAGCCTTCAATACACCTTAGGGAATGGTAAGCACAACACAAGCAGTATAACCACTCCAACGAGAAAGCTTCCAAAACTAGTAAAGGAAACACTACTATATTATGTGGGAATTGTTTGATGTCAATAATATGGCTCTTATATAAAATTAATAAAAAATTATCCTAAAACTTACAATAAAAAGCTCCCATATATAAAATAATGAATTACCTCCATTAAACAGAGTGTTGGCCTCTTCAAGGACCTCAGTTAGTTTGTCGCTGGCATTCAGTATATCCTCTCGGTTTTCTACATAAAGAAATACAAGGTTTGGCAAATGTGCTCATCATTCACCAAGTCCTTAATAAAGTGGTCACCTGGGGTGCTGAGGAGTCCTGCCCCTGCTCCCTGGGGTGATTATTTCACACATCTCTATCTTTTTAACCAAAGCGTCTCCGAAAGAGAAAGGTGACTGTACCTTTAAGGAGCATGAACTTTAAAAGGGGCCTTGCTGCCTTTAACCTTCACCCAAAGGGCTCCACTGCTTCTGCAGCCTCCGAGGAGCGCTCCTAACAGTGGTTCCCAAACTCTGCAAGCCACAGGGGCCCCTGGAGGGCCACCCGACAGATGGACGCGCCACCCCGAGTTTCAGAGTGGGTAGGTCCGGGGTGCGGTCCTGGTGCGGGCCATTTCTGACAGCTCCCTGGTGGCGCCGCCCGCGCTGGGCGGGCGACCCCTCGCGGGACCCACCGACTGCCAGATACGACACCCGGGGCCCGAGCCCCGCCGCCACTCCTTCCCGGCCGTCTGGGTTCGGGCGGCGCCGTCCGGCCCCCTCGGGGCCCGCGCGCCCCCGCCAAGGTCGCGCGGCTCGCTCCACGCGACGGCGCGGGGCCACCCGGAGAGCCAATCGAGGCGCGGCCGGGCGGCGCGGGGTCGGCGCGGGCTCCGTTGACCAGCCGGGCCGCGCGGGCCTGCGTCCCGCACCTGCCCCCGCCCGCGCCCCGCCTTACGTTGGACCGAGTTGATGAGCGCCCGGTACTGATGGCGGATCTGGCGGCACAGGCCGTGGTCGGTCTCCGCCTCCAAGCTCGCGGGGTCCACCATCTCGTCCCCGGAATCCGACGGCTCTGCCTCCTCCAGGCTCGGGCGCTCCGGGGCCTCCCTGCGCTCGGGCGCGGCGCCGCGGCGGGACACGGGCGACAGCGGGGACCGCGAGCGGGAGCGGGAGCGGGTGCGATCCCGGTGCGGGTCGCGGCCCCGGCCCCGGCCCTCGGACCGGCGGCCGCTGCTGTCCCCGGACATCGCGCCAATTCGCCGTGCAACTTCGGGACGGCGGAAGTTCGCGCCAGAAACTGAAACCCCTGCTCGGCGCGAGCGCCCGCTCCCCGCGGAACGCGGCTCCCGGGCCGGCGCCAGCGCACAGCGACGCCTCTGGCGGGAGGCCGGCGGCGGGCGCGGTGCTGGGCGCTCCCGAGGCGCCGCGGGGCCCCGGCCCCGGCCCTCCGCTCGCTGGCCGTTTGCCGCACCCGGGGCCCGCTTACTCCTCGCCGCGCGGGGGTCACGGCCTTGGCCCGCCGGGCCCCCCACCCGGCCCGCATCTTCCCGGGTCTCTTTGGTTCCCCAGGACACCGCCACGGCCTGGCGACGTCAGGGCGCGCAGGGCACGTGTGTCATGGAGGCTGCCGCGGAGGACGCCGGGCTCGGAGGCAGAGATGTGGCTCTGTGACCTGAGTTTCTCCGAGCCATCACGGGGCGGATCCACTGAGGTTCACGTGCAGCCGGCAGTCCCACTCCTGGTGAAGCCAGAAGGACAACAAAAATGAACAACAAAAAATTGACTTTCTCCTAGTAAACTGTTAACCGTCCCTTCTAAATAGCTACAGCATGGCAGCTTATGTTCACAATTGGTTCTCAAGCTAAAACATTCTGAAGTATCTTCAAAAAGGGTCCAAGACAGATGGAATTATATTCAGAAAAACCTATGACTTTCGTGCTACGTATTTGGGGTTGTATTGCAAATGTTGTTTCTCAAAAGTTCTCTTTGATGCTGAGAATGCATTCGATTTTCTCAAGGAAACAATAATATAAGTTGCGTTTCTACGTAGGGCTACAAAAATACTTCTGTGCGTCTTGTACAGTCAGCTGGAGGTAAACGCTGTTTGCAGCTGCCCCACAGGCGGTACAGCACCGCAGCCCTGCTTACCTGGGTTTAGAAAAGGTAAAAGCTGGTGCCTGCTTCGTTGGATGCATTATAATTGGCCTAAATGAGTCGTGGCAATCTTATCCTCCTTCCTCAATGACTGGACTAGGGACGGGCATGTAATCCAGTTCTGGTCAGTGATATGGGAGGGGGCGTCCCATCTGCATGAAACACAAAGCCTCCAAAAAGAGGCTTTATCCCCACCCTCACTCCTTCTTTAAGATGCTGATGTGATAAACTGGTACCCGACGCGACAGCAGCCATCTATGACGAAGTGACAAGCATGAGGAAAAGACCAGGATGCTAAGGGACGGAGGAGAAGGACGGACGTAGCTGAGTTGCTGAGTAACTGCCCGTCTCCAGACTGCTTGTTAAGTGAGCTGTAAATATCCTGTGCTAATTGTTTTGCGGTTCTCACTTGCAGCTCAGCGCGTTGGGACCGAAACAAGTAGTTAGCATTCTTCTAGGTGGAAATTCATTCCGAGCTCCGGATACAAATACCTGGAGCATTTCATTCGGTGCCATGAGGTTTTGGTGTGTTCTAATGAGCCAGACACCCTACAAACACAGTAGATCACGAGGATGGCCCAGAGACTTGTCTTTGCCTTCCATGGTCTCACGAGGAGACAGACATGAAACTGATCCTAAAATTCATATGGAAATACAAGGGATCCAGAAGCCAAAACGATCTTGAAAAAGAAGAACAGAGTTGGCAGGACTTGCATTCCTCCATTCCAAGACTTCCTACAGAGCTGTAGCAATTAAGACTGTGTGGTGTTGGCGTAAGGATAGACAGATTGATCGATGGGATAAAATCAAAACTCCGGAAATAAACCTTTTCATCCACGGTCAATTGATTTTTTACAAAGGTGCCAAGACAATTCAAGGGGGAAAGAACAGTCCTTGCTACAAATTGTGCTAGGACAATAGGATATCAACATGCAAAAGAATGAAGTTGGACCTCTCCCTCGTGCTGTATATAAAAATTAACTCAAAATGGATCTGATCTAAATAAATGTAAGAGCTAACAGGATAAAAATCTTAGAAGAAAACACAGGTACAAATCTCTGTGGCCTTGGATTAGGTGATGGTGTCTTAGATATACCCCAAAAGCACGAGCAACCAAAGGAAAAAAAAAAAAAGATAAATTGGAGACCAGGTTAATGGTCATTTGTTAAAGCAGTAAGAAGAAACTAATACCGGTACCTAGGATGAGCACCTGTGATAAAAATTATCATAATTTTTTAAAGTTTATTTATTTATTTTGAGAGAGATCACAAGCAGGAGAGGGGCAGAGAGAGGAGGAGAGATAGAGAATCCTAAGCAGGCTCCACGCCGTCAGCATAAAGCCTGACGTGGGGCTCGAACTCACGAACTGTGAGATCATGACGTGAGCCAAAATCAAGAGTCAGACGCTTAACTGACCGAGCCCCAAGAAAGGTGGAGGTTAATTTGAGGTAAGGGTGGGGACAAATGGAGAATAACCCACATGATGGGTAAAAGGTTTATCAGGGTTTCTTCAGCTAGGTATAATAGAAACTCCAGTACAGGAGCTTCGCCAAAATTGTTACAATGTTCCTTGTGACACTGGAAAACTAGAAGTAGGCAGTCCAGAATTCGTGTGTTGGCTTAATTGCCTCAACCCAAATGGGCACATGTCACTGCTGCTCACATCTGGTCACATGGCCTCGACCCAACTGCAGGGAGGCTGGGAGACGTGTCTTCTCTTTCTCTGTTTCCCCATCCCTTCTTCTTTACTGTCAAAGCCCACTTTCCAATATAGAAGCCAAAAACAAAACAAACAAAAACCCCCAGATACTCACCTTTCCTCCCATCCTTGGACCTAGGGCGTGGAATATGGTCATTCTTGACCAATGGGACTAAGGAGAAGTCTATGGAAGGTCTACTCAGAAATGTTTTCTCCACAATAAAAGTAGACACTGAGAGGAAATGTTCCTCTTTAGTCAAACGTCGTTCTGTCCATGTGTGCTGCTCAAAGTGAGGCAGCGATCTTGGGGCCACGTGGGGACAGATTAACAAATGAACATTAGGAGTCAGAAAGAGATGATGGAGCAGAGACCAGTGAGCGGGGGAAGAGGTGACTGAGTGTACTCCCTCCTCCTTTCCTGGGAGTTGAGCCTCTGGATCACCCTCCCGATTAACACGACATGACAATGAAGAACTGGCAAGGAGGAACCCAGAGGGGGACATCTGGCAAGCAGGCCTTCATGAACACCGGGCAGAGAGGAGAGAGGCAGGAGAGTTTCGGGTGGGGCAGAGGTGGAGGGACTGAGTCCCTCGGTGCATAGGGTGTCCATCAGGCTGTGGCTGGGTACCAGCTCTCCCGCAAATCAAATGGGAAAACGTGTACGCTCTCGGGTGGGAAACAAAGTTTCTAATAGTTCCGGCACTGAGGAAGACAGCCAGCCACTGGGGGATCCTTCTGGTCAGAGCTGATTTGGTGCTAAGAATGCTGGATGTGGGGTCTGTGTATGTCCATCCAGGGCCGAGTTAGATCATCCACGATGCGTGTATAGCGGCTAGTGTCATAAACATGTCGCTTGGTGTGATTTGGTATTCAGTATATCTCTCGGGGAGATCCTGGCGGTCCTCGTCAGCCAGGCTGCCAAAGAGAAGGCAGTAGTTAGCAAAAACTCAACGCCCTCGTTCTCCAGTAGCCCCTGCTATGCTGGCGATTGCGTGAGTCTGTGATGAAACCCTGCCCCCTTTTCTGGGTGCTTCATTTATTAATGCATATTTATTGAGGGGCCACTGTGTGCTAAGCCACAGGCTGGACGCTCGAGATGCAATATTAAAGACTGCGAGCAAGGCCCTGCACGCATGGAGCTTACGGATTTTGGAGAGAGACAGACATCAAACAAGCGAAACAAAGATGAATGTATATTGCCTGCTGTGTTAGACGCTTGGAAGGAAAGGATTTGGAGCTAGGCAAGAATCTGACCTGGATAGCAGAGTCAAGGCCGTTAAGCTGAGGTGAGAAGGAGCCCAGGATGGAAGTCGGGGCGCAGGCGGGGAGGAGAGCAGAGCAGGAGGCAGCCGGGGCCGTCGCTCGGTGTTTAGGAACTGCTTTGTTCCAAGGTGGGAAATAATCAGAAATGTGTCAGGGTAGACTCTCCGAAGAGTCTCCTGCTATAACACAACTCAATCCTGTACATGCCATAATTTGTATGACACTCCTGGGCGCGTGGAAAATAAAGGAAATGTCTACAGGAACGCAAAGGTGAGCCCAGGACTCGTGGGAGCCCTTGACACGTGGAAAACTGTCCACCGTGGTTGCAGGTGCACTCGGGGGGCGGCGGGGGCACAGGGCCTGAGCATCCACAGCCCTGCTACGCACATCGTTCGGCTTAAGGCTATCAAGGGCCCATGAGACGCCAGGCTCTGCGAGCAAGACAGACAAGATCGCTGCTGTCACAGGCGGATGCCAGCTGGCGGTCTTATCAGGGAGAAAGACAACAAACAGGGAATAGATAAATAATTTCAGATGGTGACAATATGAGGAAATTCAAAGGCAGCATATTGTGGGAAGGAGTTACCTACCAGGTGGTGAGCAGTGTGGGTGGGTAACTTTAGCTGGGGTGGTCTGGGAAGCCCCCGCCGAAAAGCTGACATTTCGGTTAAGAACGGGAGTCTGCCATGTGAATTGGGGGGGCAGGGGGGACGCGAGTGTAGAACTTTCCAGATCTAGAGACTTCTCTTTTCCCAAGCGTCTGCCCTAAGTCTAGACACTGATCCAAAAGCTTCTGAGAGAAAACAAAGCCCAGGACTGGGACGTGCCTGCCTTCACTGTCAAGACCTCCAGGCCGGGGTGCCCAAAGCAACCCAAGTATGAGAGGGAAGCGTATGTACAACCCCGAGCCCGTCTCACCTGGACGTGGACAGGAGAGGAATCACCTGCCGTGCGGTTTGGCCAGAGAGCAGAGGGGCTGTTTGTCGTCAGGTATACAGCATGAAGCCAGAGAAAGGCATACGCACCGTGCATGCTGGTCACCTGGGGTGGGACTGGGGCGCAGAGACAGCGAGAGATTATTAAATCTGTGCTGTTTCAGTGAGGTGTTAATTGTATCATTTCGGGAGGGAAATGTAATAAATATTAATTTTTAATTTGTACGGTGAAACAGTGAGTGCAAATTCTCAATCAAAACATGCAAATAAATATTTCCCAGGTTCTCGAGGCCGAAGGGTCGAAATGGTCAGAAAAGGATCATTAGCCTTCGCACCACGGCCGCCTCCCTATTTTTATGGGGCAGAACTACAGCCATCTTAGTAACCAGCAGCGGATCGGTGAGACTTCTGCTCCTGGAGAGATTTCCAGCTGGCAAAACGAACAGCTGGTATTAGCCTGGGGACATTTGGGAACACGCTTAAGCGCAGTGTCTCATGCCATCTTCCAGGACGCCGCCTCCGTTTGCTTTTCTTTCGTTCTGTTAATGTTGAAGAGGATCTGTCAATAAAGAAATCAAAAGGGCCAGTAAATTCAAGACATTTTTTATTTATTTGTTTTCTTTATTTATTTTTTTTAATTTTTTTTTTATTGCTTATTATTTTTGAGAGAGAGAGAGACAGACAGAAAGCAAGCAGGGAAGGGGCAGAGAGAGAGGGAGACACAGAATCGGAAGCAGGCTCCAGGCTCTGAGCGCCCAGGACAGAGCCTGACGTGCGGCTCAAACCCACAGACCGTGAGATCATGACCTGAGCCGTAGTCAGCCGCCCAACCGACTGAGCCACCCAGGCACCCCTCAAAACATTTTTTTTTAATTTTTTTTTCAACGTTTATTTATTTTTGGGGGGACAGAGAGAGACAGAGCATGAACGGGGGAGGGGCAGAGAGAGACGGAGACACAGAATCGGAAACAGGCTCCAGGCTCTGAGCCATCAGCCCAGAGCCCGACGCGCGGCTCGAACTCATGGACCGCGAGATCGTGACCTGGCTGAAGTCAGACGCTTAACCGACTGCGCCACCCAGGCGCCCCTATTTTTTAAATGTCATGTCATGTCATTGAAATGGTGTCTTAATGTGACCACACCTGCTATGTATTTGTCATCCCAAAAGTCGAGTCCATGGCCTCAATAATGCTTTAGACCAGTGCTTTCCAAATGTTAGTGTGCATTTGAATCACGGGGGATGGTTATGAAAAACACAGATTCTGGGGGCACCTGGGTGGCTGAGTCGGTTGAGCGTCCGACTCTTGACTTTGGCTCAGGTCACGATCCCAGGGTCGTGGGATCCGGCCCCTCATCAGGCTCCGTGATGAGCGTAGAGCCTGCCTAAGATTCTCTCTCCCTCTGTCCCTCCCCCACCCACACTCTCGCTCTCTCGTAAATAAATGAATAAATAAAATTAATCTTAAAAATACAGATTCTGATACAGTAGGTTTTGGGAGGGGGCCTCTGATTGTCCACTTCTAATTCCCAGGTGATGCCCGTGCTGCTGTTCAGGGATCGTACTTAGACCCACCAGATGAATGGAGAGGCAGAACAATTTACTCACCTCTGAAGGCCAGGGTGAGAGACTTTTTGTCATTGAGATATAATTCACCTACTGTAAGATTCACACTTTTAAGGTATACGATCCAATGGTTTTTATTATATTCACAAGAGTTGCACAACCATCACCAGAATGAACTCTAGAACATTTTCATCACCTCGCGGGGCGGGGGGGGACCAACCCATACCCATATCCGTTCGGAGTTATTCCCCATTCCCCCGGTGCTCTCGCAGCCCCTAGCAAACACTAGCCTATTCTCTGTATGCACAGACTTGTCTATTCTGGATGTTTCGTGTAAGTTGAATCATCAACATGTTGTCTTTTGTGTTGGCTTCTTTCATTTAGCATCATGTTTTCAAGGTGTATCCACTTTGTAACATCATCTGAATAATATTCCCTGTATGGATATGCTACAGTTTATCCACTGGTGGACATTTGGATGGCTTTCACCTTTTTGCTGTCATTTATGATACCTTGACATTCTTCAGTCATTCGAATATTCTTATTTTTTTTAAGTTTATTTACTTAGAGAGAGAAACAGAGAGACAGAGAGAGCATGAGCAGGGGAGGGGCAGAAGGAGAGGGAGAGAGAGAATCCCAAGCAGGCTCCGCACTGTCAGCACAGAGCCCAACACAAGGTACAATCTCACGAACCGTGAGATCATGACCTGAGCTGAAGTCGGACCCTCTGACTGAGCCCCCCAGGTACCCCAGTCATGTGAATATTCTGGTGCCACACTCCCTGGTTCATCCAAGAGGAGTTACTGTTGTCCAGCCTAGAGTGCTTTCAGCAGAGTTGAGGGCTGTAGTGGGGCAGGGTGGTGGGGGGTCTCAGAAGAGGCCCAGCGAAGCCATTAGCCTTTAGGGGCGTTAGTACAATTTGGTCAGGTGGTCTGAGAGCACAGATATCACCATTTAAAAAAATAATTTATTTTGAAATTTCAAATTTATACAAGTTGCAACAAGAAAGACCTTGGGGCGCCTGGGTGGCTTAGTCGATTAAACGTCCGACTTCAGCTCAGGGCATGATCTTACGGTTCGTGAGTTCGAGCCCCGCGCCGGGCTCCGTGCTGACAGCTCAGAGCCTGGAGCCTGCTCCAGTTTCTGTGTCTCCCTCGCTCTCTGCCCCTCCCCTACTTGCACTCTGTCTCTCTCTCAAAAATAAACATTTAAAAATATTTTTAAAAAAGAATACAAAGATCTCCCGTATCCCCAGTCATTAGTTGTATTTATGCCCCCCCCTCCGCCCCATGTGGATACTCACTGTTACTATTCTTTATTTGGGGTCAAGTTGTAGACTTGATGCCCCTCTTTCCTCAGCGTGACCCTGCCACCCTGGACTCTTCCCTGTGTAACCACAACACAACCACCCCTATCAGGAAATCAACACTTTACAACTCTGGCATCCCGTCATTACACCCCATTACGACTTCTCCTTTTGTCCCAACGGGGTCCTGACATTTCTGGTCCAAGATGTCATCCAGGATCACACGATGTCTCTCTTTTTCATCTCCTGCAGGAGCAGCTCCTTGGTCTCTTGTTACTTTCACTCTTGACAGCTGTAAAGAATCTCCCTTCTGTAGATTCTCCTCAACTTGGGTCTTCTCAGTGTTTCCTCATGTCCAGACCCAGGCCGCGTATCCTTGGCAGGCGTAGCACCAGAAAGGAGTGATGTTCTCGGTGCTTCACCCCAGGGGCACCTGAGGTCTACCTGCCCCACTGGTGATGTGAATCTTGATCACCTGGTCATGCCAGTGTCTGGCAGGTTTCTTCACCATAAAGGAATCCTTTCTCCCTTTGTAGCAATAAATATTTTGTGGGGGGATAACCCAGGACTATGGCACTATCTCCTACTTTTGTATGCCGGGGTATCATGGCTTGTAGACCCCCTCAAGAAATAGAGATGGGGGCACCTGGGTGGCTCAGTCAGTTAAGCGTCCGATTTCAGTTCGGGTCATGATCTCGCAGTTCACGAGTTCAAGCCCCACTGTCAGCTCAGAGCCTGGAGCCTGCTTCAGATTCTGTGTCTCCCTCTCTCTCTGCCCCTCCTCTGCTTGCACTCTGTCTCTCTCTGCCTCTCACAAATAAATATTCAAAAAAAACAAAAGCACCTTCTCCATGAAATCTGTTCTGGTCATTGAACGTGAAGGTGACCTTTGGAAAAAAAAACAACAACAAAGAAACAGAGCTGGAAAATATATGTTCGTATTTACCTACTCACACATGATAAACGCATCCTATTTATCTTTTATCTTTATCTCTAGATAGATACATAGATAAATTTAAAACGTGTTCAAATAAGAAAGGGGGGAAAAAACCCCACACGTTTACACCAACCTCTGATTCCAGTACAGCACCTCTAGGTTTTTTTTTTTCCCTAGCCTTCTCTTTCCATATTACAAATCCCTTCTCGACTGTGGGAAACCTTGGTCACCATTATCATCAGTAAGCATATTTACTTATTTGCCTCGTCCTTCTGTTTGTAACCAACCTTCACATGCGCTGGCTGCATGCTTGGGCCTCCAGCCTTCACATTAGCTATCGTTGCTGATGAATCCCTCTCACCGATACTCTCTCTTGTCCCAAAGCGGTCATCTTGGCAATGGCCTTATGGCCACTACTCCTTTCATGTCACTAACACCTGATACATCGCAGCAGCGAATACATCTGTTTCATTGAGGTACCATCTGAGCTCACCGCCAGCAACAATTTTAACAATCGTACTGCCACATTGTACCAGGGACAATTGGTGTGCCACCGGGCATCAGTGACGGTGTTGTCCTTGCCAGTCAGGTAGCAGGTGAGACCACTCCCAAATCCTATCCTGCTGTCCATTTTCTTGGACCACCCTGCTTCTGGCACCAGCTGTCACTCTCTGTGACACCCATTGGCCTGCAGGAATTTTGTTAGGGGTGCAGTCATGGAAGGGAAGGAAGCAGGATTGGGCAGAAGGGGAGGGATGTCCTAGAGGGGCATCTGGACAGCACAGCACAAGGTCAGCCACAAAATCATCCAGGCTGTTCTGTAACGACCTGTAGGCACTTTGTGCTTTGTCTATAGGTCGATTCTCAAATGTGAAAATCAATGAGCATGTTTTTATTATTGGATTTCTGTGAATAGCATTTCTTGCAGAGCTAGAGGTCAAGAGGATTACTGATTACATTTTCTTTCTTAAACTTTTGCTTCCCTCTGTCGTTTCTAGTTGCTTTGAGTGCATCTTTGAAGAAATATACTCTCCATTGTTTCTAACCTCTTCACCCAGTCCACTATCTATTTTTTCTGGAGTTCTCTGTCCCAGGACCCCGTCTACACCCTTGATGTGGATGAGCTGTAAGCCCAGTCTTGCTGGACATTTGTCCCCCTTGGCTTCCCTCTCCTGCTTTCTTCTGCTATATTCTGTGTTTAAAACCTTTCTTAGTTTGGGGGCACCTGGGTGGCTCGGGGCGGTTGAGCATCTGACTTCAGCTCAGGTCATGAGCTCATGGCTCGTGAGTTCCAACCCCACATCAGGCTCGCTTCTGTCAGCATGGAGCCCACTTCAGAGCCTCTGTCCCCCTCTCTCTGCCCCTCCCCTGCTTGTGCGCGTTCTGTCTCTCTCTCAAAAGTACATAAACATTAGGAAAAAAAAAAACACCTTTCTTAGTTTATGCCCTGGTTTTACTGAGGCAAGTTTTTTGAATCTGAAAAATGTCTCATTCCACCCTTCCATTTGCTTCATAGTTTGGCTGGATATAGAATTTTGAATGGAAAATATATATATATTTTTTTCATCAGGAATTTAGAGACATTGTTTCTTTGTCTGCTTGAAACGGATTCTGAACCACTCAACACCCATCTGAACCACTCAACACCCATTCCAGGTACTGGTCTTCGTGCTGGAGATACCATGCAGAAGGAGACAAACTCCCTGCTCTTAGAGAGGAGACAGATAACAAACAAAAGCAAGACCAAAAATAACATTTTGGTAATGATTAGTGCTATGAAGGATGTAGCCAAGGCTAAGGGTGTAAATGCTGATCGTGACTTATTTTAGATATGCTGGGCAAGGACATCTTCTCTGAGGTGACATTTGAGATGAGACTTGAATCGTGAGAAGGACTGAGTCACGTGAAGATACAGGGAAATTGTATTCTGGTCAGAGGCAACGGCAAAGAGAAGTCTGCGAGGACTCAAGGAGTCTGGCATATTGGAAACTTCAGGAAACTTCAGCACGGGTAGCTGGAGTGTGGTGTCCAAGGGAGACAGTTCTGGAAAAATGAGTTTGGTTCTGATTCTCATTACTGATAAGTGACCTGTGATCTGTTTCTAGAAGTACTTGAGACTGGTGGTGGTTCGGAGATGGCCATGAATTCTTTGAAGCTCCTCCCACTGAGAGAGGGGATTTATGTCTTTCTCCCCTTTAATGTGGGCCCCACGACCATCTGACCAATAAGATACAGGAGTGACACAGTGCCAGTTTCTGGATCCAAGCCTTAAGAGATTGGCAGCTTCCACATTCTGTTTAGCGGAACATTTACTCTTGGAACCTATCCTCTGTACTATGAGGAAGCCCAAGACACATGGAGAGGCCATGTGTAGGTCACGGGCGAGCTAGCAGCCAAAGCTTGTGTCACCTGCCAGCCATGTGAGTGAGTCTTTTGGGCGTCCAACCCCCCGAGCCTTCAGATGGCTCCAGTTCTAGCTGTCGTCTGACGACAGTTTCGTGAGAGCCCTCCCTCAACATAAGAACCACTTAGCAGAGCCCAAGAAACACGCAGACCCATGAGGGCTTTGTAAGATACTGTGCCAGGCACCTACTGGGCCCTTTCTATCTGGAGATTCACCTGCTTCAACTGTGGGAAATAGTCTTACATTCATTCCTTGATAATTTCTTCTTTCCACTTTTTTGTTTCATGTCTGCATCTCCGTTCATGAGATGCGGGACCTCGTGGATTGATTCTCTAAGCCTGTCACATTTTTTTCCTATTTTAAATCTTTCTTTCATTCTATTTCGCGACATGTTTTTTTGTTTGTTTGTTTGTTTGTTTGTTTGTTTGTCTGCCTTCGTCCTGCTATTGAATTTTTTATTTCGGACTATGTGGGAGGTTTGGGTTTTGTTTGATTTTGCTTTCGTCTGGTCGACGGGCATCAGGGGGATAGGACACGGTGAAAACCCAGGCTCTGCTTATACCAACTTTTAATTTTCAAATTTTGAACCCCAGTTCCTTTCCCTCCATTGTTCCTGGTGTTTCAGAGCCTCTCCCGGGTCTACAGTGCAGCCTGGGTCTTGTTCGGGTCGAAGCCCCACCACTCTCTCTTACCCCAACTCTAGGCGGTGGCCTGATAACCTCCATTACCAGACCTCAGTCCTCTTCCCGATGTCCACAAGCACGGAGCAGCCTCTTGACTGATGTTCTGTCCCTGTTCGCTTCATTAGGGTCCCAACAAAAAAAAATTCCTTTGCTATCACTTCAATGAATTCTTGAAGGAGAGGAACTCTGTCTGCTTCATTAATGAGAGTTTCTTTTTCACTGCGTAGGGCGATAATGGGCCGTAAACATTATCTTCTTATTTTCATAAATCCACCTGTTTACTGTCATAACATAACTTTGAATTACTTTCCCCTCGGAATTTTAAAAGAACCAGCAGCTCTAAGCATTGCCTGCAAAATGTTTTGTTCTTCTCGTCTTCTCTGCCATCTGCCAGTCATTTTCAGTAGGGCTGCATTTATTTGAATTTGAATTGGGCAAGATAGGAATGTAGCAGTAAAAATATTAATGAGGGGCGCTTGGGTGGCTCAGTAGGTTAAGCCTCCAACTTCGGCTCGGGTCATGATCTCGAAGTTATGGGTTCGAGCCCCGCATCTGGCTCTACGCTGACAGCTCAGAGCCCGGAGCCTGCTTGGGATTCGGTGTCTCCTTCTCCCTCTCTGCTCCTCCCAGGCTTGCACTTGGACTGTCTCTCTCTCTCTCTCTCAAAAATGAATGAAAATTAAAAAAAATATTGATGAGACCTCGCTTTATGAGCAAATTTGAAAAGATTTCAAATCTCGCCAAATTCAAACCATTATTTGCTTTTTGTTAACGAATTAGTGTCTTGGTGGAGAAGCCTTTCAAAGCTGACGGGTCAAACGGACGATAGAAGCTGCACTGGCAATGTCGCCACACGGTGGCGCCACGTCAACCGGCGAGTAGTTGTCTGCGGTTTGTCCTGGGATTGTGGGAACCACCCTCCACCCTGTTCCTAGGCACCAGGACTTTGACTAGTGATTTCAGTGTAATAAAAAAAATTTTTTTTAAAAAAACAACTTTTTTACATCTCAAAGCATTTTCAACCAGGCGTTCTGCGTTGGTACTCAGGCAAGGACTAAAAAATGCTCCTGGTTTAATAAAGTGGGAACAGAAGGTAGGCGTAGAAGAAAGCCCTGAACACAGCCCGCCCCCCACCCCCCCACCCCCCGGGACATGCCAGGAGGAAACCTACAAGAAGGCGCCCTGCACAGGGCAAGATAATAAAAGCCGGCCCTAAGGAGTGAAGGTAGATACAGGCCCTCTGGAAGTATCCCCTGTTCCTTGATGCTTATTCTCAGGGGGAATTTGCCTTCCACGATCTGAGCGTTGAATTACACAAGAACTTCAGAAAAATCTTACAAGATGTGATCACCGTGAACGACTCTGTTCCTGAATAAAGGCTTTCTGTTTTCAGAGGCTTTTATGTACATCGTCTTGCTTAGGGCCCACGGAGAGCGGGGGCTGTGGGGCTGTTTTACACACGATGAGGCACCTGGGCACCTGCTCTAAGTCATGGCTACAGAGGAGATGCATCGGGGCCAGATGTCCAGCCCTCTGACTCCTCGATCGGAACTCACAGATGGGTCCTGCGTAGGCCAGGATTTTTGTTATTTCAAAACTCTGTCTTCTTAAGGAATTTCAACCTAATCAAAGACGTTACATACGTAAAAAAAAAAAAAATGCACACGTGTGTGTGTGTGTGTGTGTGTGTGAGCCCGCGTTATGGTTAATTGAATTCAGTGCCCTGAGTAGCAATTTTGAAAATTAAGTATTTCTAATGGAAATGAGATTACTTTAAAAATTTTCTTTGACAAACGACTATACACATGAGGTCACATTCCTAGAATAGGAAAAGAAATACGTGAGGAGACAATCTTCCCCTTTCCCTGTCCCCTGGCTTCTGCCCCTTCCTGGCGGCAACTGCTCTCCGTTCACTAGTCGCTTGTGTGAATTTTTAGAGTCACTAATTTATTTATTATAAGCGTGTGGTATGATTCTTTCAGAGCATAGAATTCACATACCACACATAAGATAGGATGTATGCATACACGTATACCTTGTTTTATGCAAATAATAGCATATTATACATACTGTCCCGTACCTTACTTTTTTCTCCCACTTACCTACGTAACTTGGGGAGTTCTCAGGGTCAGTACATAAAGACCTCCACACTCTTTCTGATGGTTGTTTTGTTTTTGTTGTATGGTTGTGCATTTGACCCACGAAATAACTGACGGAATTTTAGGTAGCTTTGCCATTTAGAAATGGCCTAAGAGCGATTGTTCATTCTCCCTGTCTCAAGGGAGCACAGTGACATTTCCAAAAAGGACAACTTGATTTTATGAGGTCTGTGGGAGCTGAACCGGAAGCACTTCTCATTTTATAGGGGGTTTTTTTGGTGTGTTTTGTTTTTATTATTATTAAGGCTGCTGAGTCTTGAAAAATGGCTGGTCCTAGCCAAAATATAGAACGGCCCCCAAGTAAATTAAATTGCAACCCAAGGCAGTGGAGACTGGATTCGGATCCCAAATAAACTCAGAGTGAGGAGAACAGAGTTGCAGGCTCTCGATACCTGCAACCGCCCTGGCCCCTGTTATCCTCCCTCAGGGCTGCAGAGCCTTCTGGAAAGCTGCCGCCTGGCCTGGGTCAGATTGCTTACACGCCGCGGCTTCCCAGGCCAGCGTTCCCAACCTTAAGCCAATGCACATTTATAGAACACTTCCATGTGATCCTGGGGGAAGACAGACCACGGGCGGAGGGCAGTGCTGAGAAGTCCTGACATCAGGAAGAGAGGGCCTTTTCCCGGCTCTCTGCTCCTCATGCTGAGAGGATACTGGGTAAGTAAGTCTCAGCCTGACGGCTTTATTCCTGTGAATGACGTGTGGCTTTAAACTGGTTTGGCTACTGAGATTAGAGGGATAAATGCATTTCTTTCTTTTCTTTCCTTATAAAGGGAAACTAAAGGCACATTTGTGCTTATTTCCACGCCCTTCACCCCCTTGTCCCCGAAGCTGCATGAACTGTATTTTTTCTTTCCCGTAAATTACTGTTTCCTTTTGGTAGGATAAGTCCCCATTGATCTGGACCTTGGTCTCCTCGTTCATAAAATAAGGGTTTGGCTGGATGAAATTTCATTCTTCTGGCCTCTGTTATGATTCTGCCCCTTGCAAATTGGATTTTCAAGTATTTACGGTTCTGTGGAATGACGATTTAAGAGGCCCCTGAGGCTCCGACACACCACGACTTTATGGGGGGAAAAGTTACTTTAAAACTCCTGACGGTGTTGACTCAGTCACGTCTGCCAGTGTTTCTCTGGACCCACACAAGTACCTTTTCAGGCCGGTTTCGATGCTGTGGCTGCCAACTCGGAGTTGCATGTGATTTCAACAAAAATCGTGTGTTTCCGAGCCTGACTTGGTGTCAGTTATAACTGGATCATCAGGCCACACTCAGGTTATGCAGAATGCTAAGCCTTATTCGAAAATCCTACAGTTTAGTAAAACACAGTGGAGCGTGAGCGTGTACGTGCGCATGTGGGTCCTATTTCATAGCATGTTTCATGAAACAGGAACGCACAGACTTCCACCCCTTAACCCACGCACACCGCGTACGCACTGGTGTGGACTGTCCTCATGTGCGTGTGTAGAGGGGGCAAAGCCCCTCCGGTTTTAGCTGCTGCTTCCAAATCGGCACACTGTCCTTCCCAGTGAATGCCCGTTGGCGACTTCGGGATTGTCCTGCCCTGGGGTCCAGCTGGCCGTGCCCCGTTGCTTCCCTCCACGTCCTCCTGCACGGACACCAACACCAGGTGGGTCTCGTGGCCGTTGGGGGTTGATGTTCAGGAAAAGCCTTATGCTCCAGTTTTGTTTTCGAAGTCCCTAGATTTGGGGTTTCCTAGCCTGGTGCTCTGTTTGCACGGGGAGATTTGGGAAGAGCTGAAATCCCTGCTGCCTCCATCTTCCTAGGATGCCACGGGTCAGTTTTGTCATCACAACCTGGAGACCCGCCTGCTCCTGCAGTAGCTCTAATGGGTAGTGATGAGGGTCCGACCCAGAGGCAAAGGGAATGGGGAGGAAGGGGACCGTGAATGACACACTGGGAAGGAAGAACCCAGAGTTCTTGGTGGATGTGCATTGGAGAGACAAGAGGAATGAAATTGAGGAAAATTAAAACACAGTCTATCACACATTCGTCCCCTGGGCTCTTTCCGCAAACACTCAAGTGACCGCGGTGTACCAGGTGCTGGGAATGAGGATATAGTTGTGAGCTACACTCGCACAACCACAGCATCTGGGCTGGAAGGGGGGCAGATCCCAAGCGGCAATCATGGTGCAGAATTGCCACGAGGGTCCCGGGGAATGTGACGGGAAGAGCGTAGTCCTGTCGGTGGAAATGGGAAAGTCAAGACAGAGTTTGGCCTGACCAAGAGAGATGTAAATTTACATTTCAAGAGGTTAAGTGACAGTGAGTCATCTAAGAAGAAACGGCCACCAGAGTTAAAAACGCAGTGGGTGCGGGAGGAAGTGAGCGCCAGTGGCCTGGATTTGGAGCCTTCCGCCTGGACTCGGCAGGGGAGGCTATGGAAACCAGTGGAATCTTCTGAGGACACCAGGCTGGAAGACCAAATCGTGAATCTTATTTTTTTCTTAATGTTTATTTAATTATTTTCAAAGAGCGAGAGAGAGCGAAAAAGGGGCAGAGAGAGAGAGAGAGAGAGAGGGAATCCCAAGCAGGCTCTGTACTGTCGACGCAGAGCCCGACGTGGGGCTCAGTCTCACAAACTGTGAGATCACGGCCTAAGCCGAAGCCAAGAGTCGGATGCTTAAACAACTGAGCCACCCGGCCGCCCCAAATCCTGGATCTTGTTAAATGGCTTCCCTGAGAGCAGGGAAGAGAAACTGGAGAAGGCCAAGGAGAGCCGGGTTTTAGAGCACCTGTGTGAATGGACAGACCCACTGGGGGGAAGGCGGGGGTGACAATGTCAGATGCCGCAGAGATGCTGAAGCAGGATGGGGACTGGGCGGGGAGGGGGGTCACGGGCAACTTCTGAGTGTGGTGTCAGTCAGGGAACACTGGTTGCCAGAAACAGAAACTCCCTGGAAACGAGCTGGGGGATCAGTTGAGAAGACGTAGCTGTGGGCTGTAGCAACTCCTTGTGTCCCGGCTTCTCAGCCAGCACCTACGTCCTTCTGGTCTGAGGGTGGGCTGGTGTCTGCGGGGCTCCTAACCTTGCTCGTCCCTCACATCATCAAGCACAGTCTCCGGGTCTCTCTGGCACGGATTCCAGCCTCCGTCCCTCATTGCCTTGTGACTCACGCAGCCCCCGCCCCTTGATTGACTTCCAGGGCCCCTATTACATGTCAAGAGAGAAAATCTGATTGGCCCACCTTAAGCCAGAATCAACCCCTCGTGCCATCAGCAGTGTCTAGGAGGTGGGTTGGTGGGGGGTAGGGAACGGGGGAGAACGAGAAACGAGCCATTTTCAGAGCAAAGGCCAATGGCGGGCCTTTGAAATTTCCTCGCTCGAGTGTATGATTCTATGGGAGTGGATTTTTTAAAAAATGTTTTCATGTTTATTTTTTATTTTATTTTTGAGAGAGAGAGAGAGAGAGAGAGAGAGAGAGCGTGAGCAGGGGAAGGGCAGAGAGAGAGAGGGAGACACAGAATCTGAAGCAGGCTCCAGGCTCCGAGCTGGCAGCCCAGAGCCCGACGCGGGGCTCGAACTCGTGAACTGCGAGATCACGACCAGGGCCGAAGTCGGAGGCTCAGCCGACTGAGCCACCCAGGCGCCCCAATGGGAGTGGACGTTATTGCGGATTGCAATGATGAGACCCGCCAGCTGCACGCAAGAGTGTGTGCTGAATGGGCCAGGGTGTGCGGGGTGTAAGGCATAACACTGGGGGGCCCGGACAGGTGCAATTCACCAGACTGTGAGGTATCGACCAGTAGAGAACAAAACTCACGATGATGCAACCTTGCTCCAAATCTCCAATTCCTGAGAGTGGAAGCCGAGGTGAGGTGGTCCAACCCCACACAGGAGGTGGGGGCAGGGGGTCGGACGCTCCAGGGTGGCAAGACTACAAGGAAGCAGCCATCCTTGCCCAAGGAACGAACACAGGAAGACAACTCTTTGCGGGCTCGTCTGAATGCTTTGAGAGTCACTGGAGGGTCCACAGCCTCGGTCCTACGGCCCTTAGTTCAGCCGTGTTTAGAAGAGATGGACGTCGATGTGTTTCCATACCCCTGGACTGCTGTGGCTGGTTGGTGTGCGTGTTTCAGTCCCGTGAAATGATGTGGAGAGCAGGAACGGGTCAACCCAGCGGCCACCTTGCCAGCGTTTCATAAATGCCGTCAAGGAGGGTGTTGAAAATTGACCCGGGGCAGAGAGTTGCTGGGACGAGGGAGTGCTCTGAGTTTGTGACCTAAAAAGGGGAAATTCTGCTCCACACGCAAGTCAGGGAACAGCCTCCGCAGAGCCCGGTGCCAGAATTGGTGCCGAAGAACTAGAAAGAGATTAAACCCAGCGACACGGGCCCATGTTGTTCTAGCAAACGGAGCTAACTTTCTGTAGTCGAGCTGCTCACGTCGGTTCAGGAATGACTAAAGCTGGTTTGTGGGTCGGTTTTCCGGGGCCCCAGAGAAATTCCCAGCCCCTACCAAAGGATGGCTTCTCCTCAGAGTAGTTGCCTTTCAGGCTTATCAAATCCAGGGTTGCAAGGCTTAGACCATGGAAGATTCTTTCTCTCTGGTTGTGCTCATTATGTATGAAGGGGCAGTAAAGGGTATGGATGTGGGTGCAGCTGGAGTGATCTTTGTTCTTTAAGTTTATTTATTTTGAGAGAGAGAGAGTAGGGGAGGGGCAGAGAGAGTGAGAGAGAGAGGGAGAGAGAATCCCAATCAGGCTGCGCGCTGTCCCCAGAGTCCGATATGGGGCTCGAAGCCACGGACCCTGAGATCATGGTCTGAGCCGAAGTCAAGAGTCGGACGCTTAACCGACTGAGCCACCCAGGCGCCCCTGGAGTGATCACTTTTAAGTGGGGCCAAGGTTGCTCATTTTCAGGGGACATAATTTTGTTGGTCACTCCGGGGGCTCACAAACCATGCGTTCGTATTTAGTCTTGGTGGTTCAGAAAACAGCTCCGGTGACCATGCTTCTGCTAGAAGCTGATAGTGAGGCTCAAGTTAGGATCTGACGGAGTCATTTTGTGGCTCATATTTCATAGCAAACAGATGAGACGACCAAGCCCCGAGTCCTGATCAGTCACAAGGCCATCCTCTCGTGTGTTCCAGTTCTTTGGAGAACATTTGGTGACGTTATTGTCTGCATCACCTGGTGGCAGTTGCACTCTCCGGCCTTTGGTGGGTGTGCTCCCCTCGCCCCCAGCGCCAGCCTGTCTTCCCGCCCCGGGACTGGTGATGCTTTTGCCAACACCTCTCCCTCGTTTAGCACAAACAAGAAGATTCAGGTTGGCTTGTCTTGGTTAACAGGTGGGGGGGGGGGGGCGCAGGGAATGACCTAATCACAGACGCCAACCTTGGAGAAGCAACTAGATGGAGAAGGAACGGTGCCCATGGGCAGTCAGTCATTAGTATCAGACCTTCTTATCAGATGGGCAGATCCTCCTGGGAGGGAATTCAGGAAGTTATCTTTTGGGAGCTGTGTTCATACATGGCAAGATCCGTCCTCAGGCCCACGTTCTGGAAGCCGGGTAGTGCTCAGACTATACGTAGTCCTAGAAACCAAACCAACAGGGGTGAGAGAGAGGGGCTGAGCTGGGGCTTGGGAAGCAACGCTTGGACTGAGGTCCACATCTGAAGTCCAACGAGGAAACTTAATCATTCCGAGAATAGTTGTAGATCAACAAAGGCTTCATTCGTTAGCTTCCTTCCAACTTCTCCATTTTTCTTTTTTTTTTTTTAACTTATTTATTGAGAGACAGAGAGAGAGAGAGGGAGAGAGAGAGAATCCCAAGCAGCCTTCGCACTGTAAGCACAGAGCCCAGCTCGGGGTTCTGAACTCACAGTGAGATCATGACCTGAGCTGAAATAATGAGTAGGCGCTTAACCGACAGAGCCATCCAGGTGCCCCAGCCACCGTTTTTCTTTTTCTTTTTTTTTTCAACGTTTATTTGTTTTTGGGACAGAGAGAGACAGAGCATGAACGCGGGAGGGGCAGAGAGAGAGGGAGACACAGAATCGGAAACAGGCTCCGGGCTCTGAGCCATCAGCCCAGAGCCCGACGCAGGGCTCGAACTCACGGACCGCAAGATCGTGACCTGGCTGAAGTCGGATGCTTAACCGACTGCGCCATCCAGGCGCCCCCAGCCACTGTTTTTCTACATTAGTCAGTCTACCTGTGCTTTCCACAAAGATTCGTGGAGGGCAGAGGATGGGCGCATGAGAAATCACGCTCCTGGATCGTCTCACTTTCCTCTTGTTATTCAGTTTACTCTGAAGAGTGCTGTTTAACTGTCTCTGCTTTCTTCCTGTATTCAAGTTATCCTGAGGGTCTGGTAGTTGCACACATTTACTTTCTCTATCTCATTGTTTTATATCTTTTGGGGAAGAAACATGGAGAGACAGGTCGCTACCTCAAAAGTTAATTAAAAAAAAACACACAGGGGGACGCTTGGGTGGCTCAGTCGGTTAAGCGGCCGACTTCAGCTGAGGTTATGATCTCACTGTTCATGAGTTCAGGCCCCACATTAGGCTCTCTGGGCTGACAGCTCAGAGCCTGGAGCCTGCTTCAGATTCCGTGTCTCCCTCTCTCTGCCTCTCCCCCGCTCACTCTCTCTCTCTCTCTCTCTCTCTCAAAAAGTAAGTAAACATTAAAAAAATTTTAAAAAAACACACACACAGGAAAATTTGCTTAAGATGTCCTTTTTGTTCTTGCTGAAAAGAACTATAGTTGGAACAAATGGGACTTAACAAAGCCTCGTTTGTAAGAATTTTTAAATTATATAGTGATTATTCTCTCCTTAAATTTTTAAAGATAAGTCTACAATAAACTTGTCTGAAGGACAAATGGCTTAAAAAGTGATTCTCTATTTTACATAATAAAATTCCCTGATGGTAGCTGAAACCCTTTCCAAGGCCTAGTAATTGCATTTGCAAAGACTTATTGCGTCCTGCAGAAGGCAAATATCTTCAGCTTCTTAGTTCAGCTCTAACATATAGCTCATCAGTATAACATTTTGGCCCTGCCGTAATTGGCACTGATATCTCATCCACACTCAAGATTTCTGTCGTGTCTCATCCCGTCTCCCCCTACCCCCCCAACCCTCCCCGGGCCTGTAGTTCTCAATTATGTTCATACTGTATTTGCTTTCCAAAAATGACAGCACACTTTAGCTTTGGGATTCGACTGATGTCTGAACGTTTGTGGGTTTCAACAGCTTGCTTTTCTAAGCAATATGGTTTTGCCAACACCCAGCCTGCAAAGGACTATATAAAGATCGCGAAGAAGGGGAACCTTATATTTAAAGGTGTCATCAAATATCTGTTTTAGCAGGAAGAAAAGAGAAAGCAAAGAGACCTCTTACTGCAAACCAATATATGGCCTCATGTTTCCATTTTAGGCTAAGGGGCCAGGCACTGTTTATAATGTAAACTCAGAGCTTCATCCTCAGAGTGCAGGGATAGTCTGGCATCAGCCACGATGACCCTAGGGGCCACTAGTCAAGGGGCCATGCTTGTAAACTGTCATCTTACCATGGGAGAGGAATATGATCCATCTATCGGTCGTCTGTCACGTGACATCCTTTGTGCTTCAGTGCACAGATCTTCAGGATGGTTAGTCACAGTTGGGTGTAGGCTGTTATGAAGGCAAGTTAAATGGGCCCTCTGGGGGGAGATCTTATCAGTTAGCTTTTGCCATGAACAAATCACCCCAAAATTTAGGGGTTTAAAACACGAACTCTTTAGGATCTGATCCCGTGGATTGGCGTTTGGGCTGGGCTCGGCGGCTCCTCTGGGTTTTTTCTCTTGGTCTCTCTCAGCTGGGATCCTTCACGGGGCTGTGGCCATCTGTGGGCTGGCTAGTTCTCTGCAACTACTTCTCAGCCATGCAGCTGAAAGTGTGCAGATTCGGTGTGGTTCCAGAAGAAGCTAAATTTAGGGTGGCCCCTGAGGACCGTCTAAGAAGGCGGTCCATAAGATCAGCCAGGTTGCCCCTGTTGGTGATCGTGGGTTGCCAGAGCTGGTGGGGAATCCTCACCACATCTTAACTAAAGTCAGAACTGATGAATGGGGGGGAACTCACCTTGTTCGTTCATGGAGTGGAACACACGTTTATCGGGTTCCAGAGCAGGGAATCCTGAACCAGGAGAAAGAAGGTCTGGGTTGGAACCCCAACTCTGCCAGCATAGCAGCCAGTCAAGTCAGAAGACAGAAATGTCCCAGTTATTCTATCAGAGAGAATCTGACATAAAGAATGGCTATCTAGGGGCGCCTGGGTGGCTCAGTCGGTTAAGCGTCCGACTTCAGCTCAGGTCACGATCTCGCGGTCCGTGAGTTCAAGCCCCGCGTCGGGCTCTGGGCTGATGGCTCAGAGCCTGGAGCCTGCTTCCGATTCTGTGTCTCCCTCTCTCTCTGCCCCTCCCCCGTTCATGCTGTGTCTCTCTCTGTCTCAAAAATAAATAAACGTTAAAAAAAAAAAATTAAAAAAAAAAAAAAAAAGAATGGCTATCTAAGTAAATGCCGAGGCAGAAAAGCAAACTCAGAGTTGCGACAGAAGGCGGTAGCTACAGGAGGCAGATATCACACTTAGGGCTTATGGGGCACAAAGAAGCTGGAATTATTAAAAAGTAGAAGCTTGGAGGGAACCCCAGACCCCTGTGGAGGGAGGCCCAGCCATGAGGCGAGCTCTGTGGGCATCAGGACAACCGGAGACAGGATCCCAGTGCTACACAGCAGGTGATTGCCCCCCGGGGGTGAAGGCTACAGGCTGGGTGCTGCTCCCAGGACCGGGAAACAGACAGGGACGGAACGATCTCTCCTTCCTCCTTCCACCTCTGGCCTCTGCCTCCTCCTGCAGGGCCTCCCAGGAGCAGCTGGCAAAGCAGAAGTGGCTTTGCAGAGTCCCTAGCACCGGGAAACAGTAGGTTTGAGGCTGAGAAGCAACAGCTGAATACTGGCCCAGCCTCTCCCCAGGAGCAGGGCTGGGGACGTGGCCTCTGGTCTCGGGGGTGTGAGAGGAGATGTCTGAGTAACTCTCAGTCCTCATGTGCGTCGAGGCTGCCTTTTCCCATCGAAATTTCTCGGTGGCCTCAGAGATGGGCGAGGGAGAAGACAGGAGGCTGGGGGAGAGCGGCAAGGAAGAGCCACACGTCCCTCAAACCCCACAGAGCGGCCAGGTCCCTGCCGGAGCAGAAAGCAGGCCGGCGAGGTCTCGCAACAAATCCCCTTCCCAGGCTACGGCGGTTTGTTTGTATTCAAACAGGAACATGATAACAGAGCTATAAGTAGCGCCACGCTCAGCTGTGCAAAGGAGGGAGTTAGAACAACTGAACTCAGCCACCGGGGGTGGGGGGGGGGAGAAGATGAGGTCTCCCGCCTGCTGGGGCCATCTGTGGGAACAAGCAGCTGGCTGGGGTCACCGGGTGTGGCAAGCGGCCCAAGTCGCTGCTGGTCAGGTGCAGCTGAGCTCACCTTCAATAAGCAAGCCTAACCCGGACTGCTCCGGTCGATGCCTCCCACATCCCCAGCTGGCACAGGACCTGACGGGCTGGATGCCACGTGGCCGGAGTGTAATCACTGCCACGGCAGGGAAGGCGGGTCCTATCTGACCTTGCTGGTCTGGTCGGGAGGTGACTGCAGAGCCTGCAGAGGCCTGCTGGGGAGGGGGCGGGGTTCTGCCTGCTAGAAGCGTGCCTGTCTACATCCGGTCCCGGCCCCTGCTTGCTGGGAGACGAGGGCCCATCCTTTCCTACCCTCTCAGCCTCAGCTTCCCCATCTGCGAAGCGGGTGTTGAAGATGATCCCCAGGTTCCTTCCAGGACTCACAACCCAGCATGTTCAGTGCAAAACAAAAATCAAAACTTCTTAAGCCTTTAAAACCGATACATTTTTTTTTTAAGGTTTATTTATTTTTGAGACAGAGAGAGACAGAGCATGAACGGGGGAGGAACAGAGAGAGAGAGAGGGAGACCCAGAATCCGAAGCAGGCTCCAGGCTCTGAGCTGTCAGCACAGAGCCCCACGCGGGGCTCGAACTCACGGACTGTGACATAGATCATGACCTGAGCCGAAGACGGACGCTTAACCGACTGAGCCACCCAGGCGCCCCAAAACAGATACATTTCTATCACATACAAAAAAGAATTTTTTTTTTTTTAAACAAGAGAAGAGAAAACCCCAAATAGAAAACTCGGTACGATGGTGGGATGGATCAGCAGATTCCAAGAGGCTGTTCTCACAGGACAGTGGAGGTTAGTTGCAAAACCTCTCTGAGTCTCCGCGTGGTCACCGAGGCTGGCACGATCTTGTCTCTGATTTCCCAGCTCCCTGCACCTCCCCACCCTGCACGCAGCATGTGAAATGGGGCATCGGCCTGACCTGGACAGGGCAATCTCGTTCTGAGCTGCGGCCTCCGCCCACAGGCTGCTTCTGCACCCATCAGCTGCTGTGCTGGTTCTCACGTTTCCGTCTCCCCTCCTCCACACTTGGCCCCAGGCTCCATTTCCCCGGTGGTGATCTTGGCTCCTCCCAGCAATGCTCCGCCTACCCAGCCCTGCTAGGCTATCTCGGCCACTGCAGTAAATCACCTTCCCAAACCTGGCCCTGTCCGCAGATCAGGGAGGAGGTGGCCCAGTCAGCCGGGACCCTCCTAACCGGCTCCAGTTGCCAACAGCTAAAAACTCCATGCTCTACCAAAGGTAAATGAGCAGAAAAAGACACGAGAGAAAAAGGCCGTCAGCTACCTTTGAACGGCATTGAAGAATCTTCCAAGGTAGTAGCATCACTTCCTTCATGAACGCAGGGTCTGGGGCCATCCATCCTTCCTCTTGCTCTCTGCCAGTCTTTGACCCTGTGACTCGATCCCTCTGGGTTTCGGGTGTTCATCCATAAGAAAAGAAAATACCTACCCCGTAGCTCCACTGTAAGTATCAAAGAGAACTCGAACACCCAGTGCTTGGTACCCAAAAAAGCTCATTATTTATAGAACGCGTGAAGAAACGAACGAATGACTCAAAGACTGTCCCATCATGTTCGGGGTCTTTTGCGGCTGTGATGATGGGGCACCAATATGCCAGCTGAAAAACGAAAATCCTCCCAAACAATTATCTTTTAAAAGTGAATCTTAGGGGCGCCTGGGTGGCTCAGTCAGTTTAAGTGTCTGACTTCAGCTCAGGTCACGATCCTGTGGTCTGTGGGTTCGAGCCCCGCGTCGGGCTCTGGGCTGACGGCTCGGAGCCTGGAGCCTGCTTCCGATTCTGTGTCTCCCTCTCTCTCTGCCCCTCCCCCACTCACGCTCTGTCTCTCTCTCTCTCTCAAAAATAAATAAACATTATTTGCCACCATTTGTTTCTTCTAGTGCACAAGTCAGTTCAGCTGAGCTTTTACTGCAGATGTCTCGATTTCTATTGAAAACATTTTTCTATTGAAAAAAAATCTATTGATTTTTATTGAAGGGATAAGAAGAAGGCAATACAAACCTTGTGCCACTGAGGGATTTGCCTACTGGGACTCCAAAGAAACCCACTGCCAATAATAATGTAATAGGCAGCAGTTTCGTGCTTAATCTAGTCTAAGAGCTTTGCTGAAATTAACTCATCACAGCCATGTGAGGAAGGTAATGTTATGATTCCCATTTTAGAGATGACAAAACTGAGGTTATAGAAGTTAACTAACTCACTAGCGTTTATACATCAAGTGAGTGGTGAAGCTAGTATTCACAGTGCAACAGTCTGGCGGCAAGGTCTGGTTCATAATCCCAACCCCCTGCCTCCAAAGGGAGGTTATCCTGGAGATTGATGAGTGAACGTGCACACACCTGTGTTTAGCCATGCATGGCAGGAAACGGAAATCTGGTTGGTTGCTTAGTGTCCGGGTTGGAAGAAGACAAGCACAAAGAGGGAAGCTGGTCAGCCACGGACCCGTGTAGACAGTGGTAAGGCAAGGAGACTGATATCGAGGTCCCATTAGAGTACTGCCTTGGGGAGAGGTAGTCACAGCTAAGGAATGTGGACAGTCGGGATTCCATAGTGCCTGACATCTCAACACGTCCTCTGTGCCTGGGCAATTTATTATAAGAGACGCTTATAAGACATTATAAGAGCACCAGCTTCTGGGGCAGAAGCTGAAATGTTGGTGTATTGATTGGTTCTCTTTCCCACTGACGGTGGCGGCCCCTGGAGCTCAGAGGTGGCCAGGGCAAGTGGTGGTGGGACGGGCATCAGTGATTCTGCCCAGGATCCAGCAGTCATGATGGCGGTGGCCCAGGGACCAATGGTGGCAGCAATAGTGATATCAGCAGCCACCCATGAAGCCCCAGAGTTGACAGAGGTTCATGGAAGCATGGTTCATGGTTCATGGATGGTTCAGCAATTTGCACTGCTGAATGTACACGAGTGAAAATTGAATACTGAACATTCCCCACCTTCAACTCGGGTTCAGTGACTCGGCTATTTTGGTCGGCCATCCTCTCTCCCTCCTCCTCCCCTCTCCTCAGCAGTGTGCCCCCAATCCTCCCCTTCTCTTTCACTGCGTTTGCCCCCCTGTTGAAGAGACTTCTCTTCCTTTCTAATTGGTTCCTCCAAGGCATCTCACTTAAAAAGATTTTCCTCCCTAGAAAAATTCTCCTGTGATTTGAGTGGGGATGAGGAAGAAGAAGGCAAACATTCTTGTTCCTCATCCCACCGATCCTTAACTGGACAGAAACCTGGTGTTTGTCAACGTAAAAGTGACAGTTTTCAAGTGCCGCCTCCCTCCAGGTGAAACGCTTTTTTCAAACAATAGTTTATGCAGAACCCCAAGCTGTGAAAGACCTACACGTTTAAAACGTGAGCTGAAATTTATACAAGGTAAAACGAACCATCTTCAAGTGAACTGTTGTATTTAACACATTCACAATGCTGTGCAACCACCACCACTATCTGGTTCCAAAATATTTTCATCACAACAAAATCAAACCCTGAACCCATCAAGGAGTTACTCACCCTTCCCCCAGCCCTTGCGAACCATCAGTCTGGTTTCTGTCCCTCTGGACTTGGCTGTTCTAGACTTTTCGTATCAGTGGGATCACACAACGTGGGACCTTTTGTGTCTGACTTTTTTCACTTAGTAAATTTCTGAGGTTCATCCGAGTGGTTACCTGAGTCAGAACTTCGTTCCTTTTTATGGCTGATTAATAGTCCGATGAATGGGTGTACCACAATTTGAGTATCCATTCATTTGTTGAAACAGACACACTTCTGCTCTGTTCGAACCAGAAGTGGGGGCACAGAGATCCCCTCCACATGCGACTTTCCCCTCTGGGAAGCTCCTGACACCCTTCCGAGCTTAATAAGACACGTGGTCCCAGGGAAGCCTTTGAGGAAATGCCAACTTGTCTCCCGGGAGGGGTCGCACCTGTGGCAGGGATAAGGGGCTTCTGCAGAAGGAAAGGCTTCCGGGCGAGAAAAAACAAAACCAAAACCGGCTGCATTCATACAAAAGAACGGCTGCCTGGTCATAACTGGCCAATCCTGGGAGCTGGGAGGCTGCTGGGCAAAAGGGTCCCTGGGCGGCTGCCCCTTGGTCCCACCCAAGGGCCCGGGGGCCTCCTCCGCCCCGATGGGCAGGTCTGCCTATCAGGGATCCGGCCAAGCCGGCGGCCTTTTATGACTTCGCTTGTTGAAACTCAAGCCACGCCTCGGTAAGTACATTCTCCACGCCACACACTATAAACAGGTGCCAGACTGCTGGCGTCATCGTTTTCCACAAGTTTTCTCTGTGTTTCCACATTATTTAGGATGGAAAATTTCCAGGTATAAACAGGAAGCCCTTTGAGCATTTTACTCCTTTCTCCAACGAAAGGTTTGTCCCTGCTCCATTGCGTAAAGGGCGAGCGAGTGATCCGTGGCTCCCTGCTTGCCGGGCAAGGCAGTTCTGATCGCTTAGGTGCAGCCAATCCGGCCACGGGCCCAGTTTTAGTCTGGATAAGCCTTCTCTGAAAGGAGCCCAGCTAATGTAATCACGGGGAAAATCCTCTACGTGAAAGGCCGTGGCCGCGATGGGCGCAGAAACGCTGATTCCACGTTTGTGTGATCACAGAGGCTCCGCGCAGCCGCCGCTCAGGTATGAGGCGCAGCTGGTTTGTGTCAGTGTCAGGGGTGGAGACGGGTTGTTTGTCCAACTGCGTGAAGGTGGGCGGATGCCTCGGCTTGGGCCTCACCTGCTTCTGAATGGAGGAGGAGAAAGTCCGATTGCCGAACACCAGACTTTCCGTGGGCCCGCAGCCTCCCAAGTCGCACAGACCCTCCCCGAATGTAAGTAGCCGGCAAAGCTGTACCCGCCTTCCTTTCTGGTCCTGGGGGAGCCCGGGGGGGCTGGCAGTTCTGCAGCTCACGGAGGAGAGAGTTCCAGAAACGGCCAAGCCTTCGCTCTGTGGCTTTGAAATTCGTACTGGGCCAGAAGTAGTTGTGCCATTGTCTTTAGTCTGTTTACCTGTGTAAAAAGCTAGTTCAAGCGCTCTGATCTGTCATACAATTATTCAACTGAATCCTCCGAATGAGTTTCACAAACTAATATGACATTGGACCGTATGACATTCCGACTGTGTCTGGGTTAAACTGGTCGGCACGAGGATGTGACGGTGATAGATACGGGCGTAATGATTGTAGCATTCAATGGTATTTGCTAATGAAGCGTCATCATTTTCCAAATGAACATCCAAAACCCCCTGAAGCGATCAATTTGAAGCTCATGACGATTTTTACATTCTGTGAGTGAGCATTTTATTTTTGGCCCATCTTATAAACAGTGAAGGTCAAGAAAGGGTTAAGGACTGTATCCTTTTGGCTCAAGGGTTAGGAGTGAGAGAATTGATCACTGCAGTGACATCACTCACAGTTTTCTCAGTTTGGGGGGCATTTTATTTGTGCTGCTCAAAATACTTCAATTTGATTTTCCAGTGACGGTTCAGTACGCACAGCGTATGGTAGCTACCCGGTCAGTGTTGGTTGAATGGATGAGCAGATCAATGGACAAATTTTATTTGTAAGTCAATCACTGAGGTTTTCTGAGCAAATACTAATGATACCACACTGCTGTGGAAGGAATCTTGAATTCGAAGGCAGGAGACTGAGTTCTATTACCAGCTTTGACTCGTCCCAGCTGGGTCTTTGGCAAGTCCCCTTGCCTTCTCCCATTTCAGTACCCGCCCCCCCATGGGATAGACTGGTAATCTCTAAGGTTCCAGTTCTGAAAGTTTGATACGTTTTACAAGCTTTCTGGGACTTAGTTTCTCCATCTAGAAAAAGGAAGGTAAGAGTCCCCGTCCTGCTGATGTTAGGGGGTCTCCTGGAACTCAGCCGATGTCGGCGCTAACCTGGGCTTCGCTGTGTATGGGAAGCATCCTCAGGAAGACAGGGATGAACAGTGTTGCTAAGTGAGCCCGACGGAATGGGTCTAGAGTCCTCCCGGGGGCCGGCCGCTTTACATGATTATTTATTCCTTGTCTGGGCCCTGCTACCCGTTCTCCTCCCCAAGAAAACCATTCTGCCATCGTAAAAATATGTGCAGAAGCAAAGCCGATTTGATGAAACAAGTGCTTTGAGCCAAAAGTATAGAAACCACGTGTTATTGGGCCGCCTGGGCGGCTCAGTCTAGTAAGTGTCCAACTTCCTCTTGGGTCCAGATCTCACAGTTCGTGAGATCGAGCCCCGCACTGGCTGTCTGCTGTCAGAGCAGAGCCCGCTTTGGATCCCAAGTCCACCTCTCTCTCTGCCCTCCCCCCCACAAAAGAAATAAACACTGGAAAATAAATAAATAAATAAATAAATAAATAAATAAATAAATAAAAACCATATGTTATCGAACAAAGTGGATTTCACGCCTCCTAATGTTCGACACCGGGCTCTGCGGTCACCTGATGGGGGAACCGCCATACTCTGGATTTCCAGAGTGAGCACAATTAGAAACAGAAAACACCCCGACAGTGACACTTCTCAAGCTCTCCTTGGCAACTGGGCCCCTTCTGTCACTTCATTTGTAGATACACCTCTGCGTGTACATTGACATTAAGTTGGAGACTCAGGAACAAACTTATTTTTCTGAGCTGTCTGCCAGCCCCTGGGGTGGGGAGTGAGAACAGCAGCCCGGACAGGGGAAAGAAGTCTGGGTGGTGTATAACAAAAGAAAACCCTTCAAAGGCAAGTTTCCGTGATGTGGCTGCAGAGATCAACATTTCCCATCACCTGGCTTTTGAGTCTGAGTTGATGGGCAGACCAAAAAAGCCTGAGGTCTTGTTCAATTTTATGGATGTGTATACCCTTTTATTTCTTCCAGTTGCTTCTGGTAAAATCCAGAGGGTCGCTGGCACCCTGAATCACCATGGGCAATGAGAACAGCACCTCGGAAAACCAGGTGGGTGTCAGGGAGCTTCCCCCTCAACCTACCCGGATCGCTTGATTGACCTTGACTAGGTTTTTTTTTTTTCCCCTGAGCATCTCCCCCTCCATCCAGGAAGGAGCAAGCTAAAACACAGATTGGGGCACGTGAGTGGCTCGGTCGGTTAAGCATCCGACTCTTGATTTTGCCTCAGGTCATGATCTCAGGGTTCGTGGGATCGAGCCCCACGTCGGGCTCTCTGCTGACAGTCTGCTTGGGATTCTCTCTCTCCCTCTCTCTCTCTGCCCCTTCCCTGCTCTCTCTCTCTCTCATTCTCAAAATAAATAAATAAACATTTAAAAAACACAGATTATACCTGGATACATATGGCACATGTATCTGCATAAGTATTTCTTATTCCCATTTTCAGAATTGTTGCATTCAAGCTAGCCCCGATTTTATAAACTGTAAAAAACTACTTTAACGGTTAATTTCTTGCTTTTAACATTGACATAATAAGAGTTTGGCATATTTTTTTCTGGATTGTGCCCACCCATCTGTTCCCTTGTGTGGATGCATCACAGGAGGATGAAATAAAACCTTATCCACACTCCCCCCCAAAATAGTTGTGGCCCTCAAAAAGCGATCTTAAACTCTATCACTGTTGAGCAGATTAAACGCGAACTGTCATTTCCACGTTAGGTCGGGTTTTCACTTTTGAGGAATGAGTCTTAAGTGCTCAATCGTGCATAAGGCTGGCGTTGTTAAAGTACGTTCAAATTTTACAGCTATCCATTTTAAGTTTGAGAGATTCAATTCAGTGTCCTGGTGAACAAAACCAGGGGGACACTTTCCTACCCATCTCGCACACAGTGGGAATTTTGGATCGATGGTGGTGAGCCTTCCGAACGAGGTAACGGGATCTGAAAGCAGCGCAAAGCAATCTGGTTTCTCTCTGCTTTTTTCCTCCCTGCAATCTTCTTTTCCCAAGGAGGAACACGGGAACCATCGAGGGCAAAGGCAGCAAACTCCAGTCTTCAGGAGCAGACCAGAAACAGTAATTGTAGTAAATGGCAGGTTAGGAGACAGTAGAGAGAAGGAGGTGCTGTGGCAAACAGGAGGGATCCTGTCCTGTTGTCTGGAGGGGGCACCACCATCACCTCCAGCTGATGGCTGCCATGGCAGGCCCAGTGTTCCAAGACCCTGCAACTTCTTCAACAGAAGTAAAAAACGCATGTTTTTCTATGAAATCGCAAAATATTTTTAATCAAAGTTTTTCTTTTGAGATAATGGTAGACATGGTAAACAATAGCATGCTATTGCAAGACATCGTACAGAGAGATCCCTGCACCCTTCACCTAGTCCCCCCAGGGTAACATCTTGCAAAACGTCAGCGCACGTGCAGACTGACATTGATGCAGTCAAGATACGGAGCATTCCCCCCACCTGAAGGATTCCTTTCATTTTCCTTAGATCCACACCCACCGCCCTCCTGTTCCCTTCTCCTAATCCCTGGAGACTCCTAATTTGTTCTGTCTTGTCTGGCTTTCTGAGAATGTTATATAAATGGAACCACACGATACGGGACCATTTGGAACTGGCTTTTTTCATTCAACATGGCTTCCTTGAGATTCATCCAGGCTGTTGTGTTAGTTGTTCACTCCTTTTGCTGGCTGAGTGGTGCTCCACGGTATAGAAACATTTGCTGTTGTTTCCAGTTTAGGGTGATTACAAATAGAGCTCTCAGGAACATTTGCATATAGGTTTTGTGTGTGTGTGTGTGAACATAAATTTTCATTTCTCTGACACAATTGCCCAAGAGCACAATGGCTGGGTCATGTGTGGTTGTATGATTAGTTTTTTGTTTTTGTTTTAAGTTTATTTATTTCTGAGAGAGACAGAGACAACGCAAGTGGGGGAGAGGCAGAGAGAGAGGGAGAGAGAGAATCCCAAGCAGGCTCTGCACTGCCAGCACAGAGCCTAATGTGGGGCTCGAACCAGCAAAGCCTTGAGATCATGACCTGAGCGGAAACCAAGAGTCATATGCTTCAACAACTCAGCCACCCAGGTGCCCCAGTTTTTTTTTAATTTTTTTAATGTTTATTTATTTATTTATTTATTTATTTATTTATTTATTTAATATTTTATTATTTTTGGGACAGAGAGAGACAGAGCATGAACGGGGGAGGGGCAGAGAGAGAGGGAGACACAGAATCGGAAACAGGCTCCAGGCTCTGAGCCATCGGCCCAGAGCCCGATGCGGGGCTCGAACTCACGGACCGCGAGATTGTGACCTGAGCTGAAGTCGGACGCTTAACCGACTGAGCCACCCAGGCGCCCCAATGTTTATTTATTTTCGAGACAGAGAGAGACAGAGCATGAACGGGGGAGGGGCAGAGAGAGAGGGAGACACAGAGTCGGAAGCAGGCTCCAGGCTCTGAGCCATCAGCCCAGAGCCTGACATGGGGCTCAAACTCACGAACCGTGAGATCGTGACCTGAGCTGAAGTTGGACGCTCAACTGACTGAGCCACCCAGGCGCCCCCCCATTTTTTGAAAATTAATATTTATTTATTTATTTACATTTTTGAGAGAGAGACAGAGCATGAGTGGGGGGAGGGGCAGAGAGCGAGGGAGACACAGAATCTAAAGCAGGCTCCAGGCTCCAAGCTGTCAGCGCAGAGCCCCAAGCAGGACTTGAACTCACAAACTGTGAGATCATGACCTGAGCCAAAGTTGGACCCTTAACGGACTGAGCCACCCCGCATGTTTCGTTTTATAAAGAACAGCCAGTTAGATAGAATCTCTGCACCATTTTACATTCCCACCAGCAACAAGTAATGTATGAGTGATCTAGTTTTTCTGCTGCCTGGCCATCATTTGGTGTTGTCACTGTTAGGTGACACCATTCTGATATGTGTTGTGATATGTCACTAATGTCACTATGGTTTGAACTTGCCTTTCCCTGATGATCGGCCATGCTGACCATCTTTCATGAGCTCGTTGCTGTCCATGGGTTCTCTTTGGTGAGACAGGTGTTCGTGTCTTCTAGCCGTTTTCTAGTTGGAGTTTTAAGAAACTATTGAGTGTTGAGTCTTGGTGTAGCCTAGATACTAATCTTCGTCAGATTGTGATTTGGCAATATTTTCTCCCATTCATGGCTTGTCTTTTCATCACCTCAACAGGCTCTTTTACAGAACAAAAGTTTTTATGAGGTACAATTGATCAGTTTTTCCTTTTCCTTTTCTGCCAATTCTAGTGCTTGTGGTGCCAAGTCTAAGAATTCTTTTTCTACCCCTACATCCTGAAAATTTTCTCCTATTATATTATCTTTTCCAAAAGTGTTATAGTTTTACATTTTATATTCAAATCCGTGATCCATTTTGCATCCATTTTTGTGTAAGGCTTGAGACTCAGGTTGAAGTTCATTTTCTGTTTTTGTCCTGTTTTGTTTCGCCATTGAATGTCCATCTCTCCGGTACCATGTGTTGAAAACACTATTCTTTGTCCATTAAACTGCTTTTGCACCTTTGTCGAAAACCAGTTGGTCGTATTTGTGTGGGTCTGTTTCTGGGTTCTCTTTTCTATTCCACTGATCTACATGTCTGCTCTTCTGCTGATACCACAGTCTTGATTACTGCTGCTGTATAAGAAGTCCCATCCCCCTTTACTATTTTTCAAAATTGTTTTAGCTATTCTAGGGCGTAAAGCTTTCCATGTATATTTTAGAATAAGCTTGTCTAGGTCTAAGAATACCTTACTAGGATTTTGATATGGATAATATTAAACCTATAGATATACTGGAGAAATTGACATCTTTAATATGATGAATCTTCCAGTCTGTGAACACACCCAGTGCTTCTCTATTTATATAGGTCCTATTGATTTCTTTATCATCATTTCATAAATTTCAGCATATAGATCCTGTATACGTTTTCAGTTTATGCCTAAGTATTTCATTTTATTTGCAGTGATTATAAATAGTATTTTCATTTTGGTTTCCACACGTTCATTGTCAGTGTATTGATTTTTTGTGTGTTGATTTTGTATCCTGTGACTTTCCTGAATTCACTTATTATTTCCAAAAGTTTTTTTGTAGATTCCTTGGGATTTTCTATGTAGACAATTTGCAAAAAGGGGGGGTTGCATTTCTTTTTTTCAATTCTGTATGTTTTTTATTTATTTTTCTTGCCTTATTACTGTGGGTAGGAATCCCAATACTATGTTAATTGGAAATTGTCTGAGTGGACATTCTCACCTGCTTTCCAATTGTGAGGGGAAAGCATTCAGTCTTTCCCTGTTAAGTAAGATATTAGCTGCAGGTTTTTATAAATTTTCTCTTTTAAAAACTATCTATCTATCTACCCATCTATCTTGTGAGTAAGCTCTAGGCCCAATGTGGGGCTTGAACTCATGACGTTGAGGGCAAGAATTGCATGCTCTACTGACTAAGCTATATATTCTCTTTATCAAGTTAAGGAAGATGCTCCTCTATTCCTAGT
The DNA here is from genome assembly GCF_018350175.1 of Felis catus. NCBI lineage: Eukaryota > Metazoa > Chordata > Mammalia > Carnivora > Felidae > Felis > Felis catus. Next base: position 77,898,411 of record NC_058378.1, read on the forward strand.
TTGCTGAGGATTTTTTTTATCATGAATAGGTATTGGATTTTTTCAGATGCTTTTTTTTCTGTATCAATTGATGTAGCCATATGATCTTTCTTCTTTGGGCTGTTGATATATTAGATTACGCTGTTAATTTTCAAATGTTGAACTAGTCTTGGATACTGGAATTAATCCTACTTGGTCATAGTGTATAATTATTTGTAAAGACTGTTAGACTTGATTTGCTAACATTTTGTTGAAGATTTTTATATCTAAATTCATGCTAAATATTGCTTGGTAGTTTTCCTTTTTTACCTGGTTTTGGTATCACGCTAAAGCTAATGTCATAAAATGAGTTGGGGAGTGCTTTCTCCTCTTCTACTTTCTAGAAGAGATTGTTTAAAGAAACTTTACAATTTTTCAAGTGTTGGCAACTAGTTTAAATTATTTTTGAACATTCTGTGAGTCAAAAGGATGCTCCTGGTGGCTGGAGTTGGCTCATGCCCTACCTCTTTGTAGTCTCTAACTTAAAGAAATATTCTATCTTACATTTTATTTATTTATTTATAAATGTTTATTTATTTATAAACGTTTATTTAGTTTTGAGAGAGAGAGAGAGAGAGAAAATGGGCATGAAATTGGGGGAAGGGCAGAGAGAGAGGGAGAGAGAGAATCCCAAGCAGAGCCTGATGTGGGACTTGATCCCACGAACTGTGAGATCATGACCTGAGCTGAAATGAAGACTCAGATGCTCAACTGAGGCATCCACCCAGGCACCCCAACGCCCAGCACATTTGTCAATGTCTGAAGGCAGGGTTGGTATCACGTCTCCAGAGTGGAGGCATGAGTAGAGGTCAGGGATGCCACTAAATGTTCTCAATGCACGGGGACAACCCCCACAACGAAGAATTATTCTTCTCAAAATGTCAAAGGTGCCAAGGTTGAGAAAACCTAGAATAGAGGAATATTTGTCCTACCGCTTTGAGAACTCCTTGGGGCAGTGGCTGAACTCCTCTAATCCAAGATGAATTTCTACACAAATAGAGGCACATTAAAGTGGCTTATAGTTTTCTTTCATTACCTTTACTAAACTACACTGTTTAGAATTGAAAGCTGGTTTACTGGGCATAGACTCATAGAAATGGAATTTCTAGGTCAAATAAAGGGTGATTTCAAAACTCTTGCTCTAGATCTAGATCTATCTATAGCTATATTCAAAATACTTTCCAGAAAGATGATGCCAATTTATACGTTTCTCATCAGGCTATGGGGGTGGGGTCCATCTCATTATATCCTTGCAAGCGATGAATATATATATTTCAGTGTTTCAGATCTTCTCACCTCCTGCCAGCCCCAAACCCTGTTCTCCCTCCTCAGTTCCCTTCTGGTTCACATCTCCAACCTCAGCCCCACATGACCCAGCAGGACATGATGGAGTTGCCTTCAGGATTCCAGGGTCAGAACAAGGTTTGCCTTCCACAGAGAAACAAGTGGAAAGAAAGCACAAGTATATTTGGCTACAGGAATCAGGGCTCCCCCGTGGGGCTGGTGTTCCAGACTTATCTTTCCACTGTCTCCTGGGTGTCTGTACCTGAATGATCCATGGTCACTTCCTGTTCCTCAAACCTGAATTAAGCTCCCCCACCCTAATCGTCTTCTCCTTCTGAATCCCCCCTCCTGGGTACCACGATCTACCCTACCATCCAAGACAGAAATCTGGGGATCACCTCTGACTCCACTCACCCCCCCTTGTCCACATTTAATAAATCATTCTATGATTAATAATTAATAAATTAATGGCCCAGCCATTTAGTCTTTTAGATTCCTGTTTAATGGAGACTTTTTTTGGTTGCGAGAGACAGAAACCTGTCTCCAACGACTGTAGGCTGAGAAGGATTGTTTGGCTCGTAGGATTAGGAAGTCCAGAGAGAGGGTCTAGCTGCAGCAGTCACTGAGTCCAGAGGTTCAAAAGAAGATGCTGGAGATCTCCTGTCTCTGGATCTTGCTCTGCTTTCCTCCGTGATGCCCGAGTGCTTAGGGATGTCCCCTCGGCCTGCAGAAACAACAAAACAAAACAAAACAAAACAAAACAAAACAAAACAAAACAAGCCACCGGCTACTCTAGGCATCCAGGCTTCTTCTTGTTGGCGATCCAGCCTCTGATTAGCACCGTCCAAGGACTGGCCCTGATGGGGTCATGTGCTCTGTCTGGGATCAATCCATGTGCCACTGGATGTGGACACTCTGATTAGCCCGCCTGAGTCATGCACCCACCCTTGCAGGGGAAAGGTGAGCCCCGGTTGATGACGTCTCCATCAATGCCACTTAGAGCACTTCCTCAAAAGACAAAAAGGTGCCACGTGTCCAAGATGTAGTTTTAGTTTTCCCTCTCCACCCCCACCATCACACCCTCTTACCTCACACCTGGATCAGTCCAGACAGCTCCAAACTAGTTTCTCTGCCTCCACCCTCCCCTCCTCCCATCCCACCCAGGGCCCCCGGCCTCTCCCAGAGGCTCTTTCTCTGTGAAGAGACACTTGGGGGTCCCAGCATTCTGCTTACAAGTGACCTTTTAGAAGGCAAGACCCAGGTCTGAAGGAAGGTCCGGTTCACAGATTAAAGACCTGGCATTGAGGATCAGCCACGTCACCGGGGCAAAGGAGGAGAACAGGCCTGCCCAGTCCCAACCCTTGCCTGCTCGCTATACCCTCCAGTTGCAGGTGCCTTTCCCTCTGGGACAAATGTCCCCTGTAGCCACGGGCAGGGCGGGAGTACACCCAGCAGGTCAGACCCGGGAGTAGAGACCAGCCAAGACTGTCGCTGTGGTAGTGTGGGGGGTCTTGTTCCCTGCGGCCCATCCTAATGGCGGGACTCCTTTGCTTCCAGCAAGAGAACTCCGGCTTGCATAACGTCATCCTGTGGCCTCCAAACCCCGAGCCTGCGCAGGTACCCGAAGTGTGCTGTGCGTGGTCCGCATCTCAGCCCCCTTCCTAACACCTAGATGTTTGCAGCCTTTGTGTGTGGCACGTTCCCTTACACTTTCAGGTTTGCTGCTCCTCCTCCCATCGCTTCCTTTCATCTACCTCAAATGAGTTGTAAAACAGTAGAATCTGCAATACATGCTTAAATTTTTTCTAATGTTTATTGATTTTAGAAAGAGACAGAGAGAGAGAGAGAATGAGCGGGGGGAGAGGCAGAGAGAGAGGAAGACACAGAATCGGAAGCAGGCTCCGGCCGTCAGCACAGAGCCTGATGCGGGGCTCGAACCCACAAACCTCGAGATCATGACCTGAGCTGAAATTGGACGCTTAACCGATTGAGCCACCCGGGTGCCCCGGCAATATGGATTTAGATTTTTTAAGATGACATTTTGGTGCGCTATGCTGTGAGATGCTGAAGGAGGCTTATGCTTCCCACGTAACGCAGATGCTGGGAGCCAACACTAACCTTCCACACTCATCGGCTTTGCGTTCCCTTGTCCTGGAGTGCGGCTTTTATGGAGTGGGGGTCCCGTCTGCACCACCAGTGGGCAAAACTGATGTGTCGTAAAAAAACAAAAAACAAAAAACAGATTGCATTCTGAGTCCATTGTCAGCGTCGTTGTGCAGCTGGCTGAGTCTCAGAATTTAAGCTCGGGCTGAAGTGTTGGACACCTGCTGGGGAAGAGGGCAAGTTCGGGGCCCTGCATCCATTTCAAGGAGATTTTTCCTGGAGAGAATGTCAGGCAAGGTTGGTGTGTGCTTGTGGGCGTGGTCAGTGTGAGGCAATAAAATGCCACCTGCTCTGAAAGCCCATCACACCTAGGGAGGAGGGTTAGGCTCCTAGGGGACAGGTTCCTGGCTTTAAGGAAACAGCAGCTGCACCCTCGAGGGTGGCTGGATGTCCCATCAAACAGGGATGTCGTTGTCGCAAACCGACCTCTGTGCTCCAGAGCCAAAATATAACATGAAGACAGAGTTTGGGGATAAAAAGGAACGAGAGTTTTAAACTGATAAGAACAGATACCACACTTGATCTCAGCCAAAAGGCCGACAAGCGATGGGAAGCGAGAGTTTTTACTACTGTGCCCGGTGAAAGAGGCTGTGGCAGGCTAATGCCTTCAAGACCGCAGACCCGCCTGGAATAAAGGACTGAGGGGGTTTGTAGGAAAACAGAGGAACTGGGCAGTTTCGATAGGAACGTGGTATGTGCTGCCCGTCCCGTTGGACACGTCCTTGAGGCGGCACCGGCCACCAGCGTCTCGTTACTGAGCATACACTGAGGTCGCCAGATGCCAATATGGATACTGAGTTCCTGGAGCAAAGGGTTCTACACAAAAACAAGTGAAGGAGATGGGTGGGGGTGGGGGGGGGCTTCAAGAATGAGAAAGGGGAAGATTTGTTGAGTTTAGAGTCAAGCCTTGCTGGCGCCCTAGTGCGTCCATCTTAATTTCCATTCATCTTTATGTTTCTATAGCAGTTTCAGTGTCTGAGGCTGTGACATAATGCGGTCATGTGCGTAGAGCACGGTGGAGCCTTGCCCACATGTGATTTCACCGGGTTCTCATCAAAATCCCGCGAGGTGGGCAGACCAGGCTGCTCACTCTTGCTTTATGGACAAAGGAGCAGGCTCCGAGGTTAATCATTGTGGGTCATTGGGGTGAGTGCAGAGCAGGGATTAGAACCCCGGTCTCCCGGGCATCACAGAGAATGGCAGGTCAGAGTTTTTTGCACTGGGTTCTTCTGTCCAGCTCAGGACTTTCCACAGCACCTTGCTACCGAGCTCAGGATCCCACGGACAGTCTCCCTGATGTGGACATGATTTTTCATTCACTCACGGGACAATTTTGAAGCCTCTGCTGGGTGGCTGGTACTGGTGTAGGTGCTGTGCATTGGACAAACCATGTCCCTGCCTCCTGGGACTGACATCCAGCTGGGAGTTCGAAAATAAGCAAGTGGGGGGCGCCTGGGTAGCTCAGTCAGTTAAGCGTCTGACTTGGGCTCAGGTTCATGAGTTCAAGCCCCATCTCACGGTTCATGAGTTTGAGCCTCATGTCGGGCTCCGTGCTGACAGCTCAGAGCCTAGAGCCTGCTTCGGATTCTGTGTCTCCCTCTCTCTCTGCCCCTCCCCTGCTCACGCTCTGTCTTTCCCTCTCAAAGATAAATAAACATTAAAAAAATTTAAAAAAAAGAAAAGAAGCAAGTGAGCAAACAGACAAACCAACAAGTAAACAAAATACAATGTTTTTTAAAAAGACTTTATCAATTGCCTATTGTTTCCCAGTCACTATTCTAGCACTTGAGATCACCAGTGAATAGCTCAGCCATAATCGACTCTGGCACGGCTTCCCCTTCCACAGGGAAAAACAGACAATGAGCCAGCAGGCAAATACACTCATAATAAATGTTCCAGGGGTAATTGGAATCAGGCGCTAATTTTTTAAAATTTTTTTTAACGTTTATTCATTTTTGAGAGACAGAGTACAAGTGGGGGAGGAGCAGAGAGAGAGGGAGACCCAGAATCCGAAGCAGGCTCCAGGCTCTGAGCTGTCAGCAGAGAGACCGACGCGGGGCTCGAACCCACGAACTGGGAGATCTTGACCTGAGCTGAAGTCGGCCGCTCAACCGACTGAGCCACCCAAGGGCCCCATCCAACCCAACCATGTTTAAGTGGACGGTGGACAGTTCAGTGGTATTAAGCACATCACGTTGCTGGGCAAGCATCCCCGCCATCCGTGTCCAGAAAGTTTTCATCTTCCCAAACCGAAATTCTGGGTCCATTAAACAAGAATCCGCATTGCCCTCCCCACTCCCAGCCCTTGGCAACCACCATTTTGCTCTCTGTCTCTATCAACTTGACTACACTCGGTACCTCATATAAGTGGAATCATACAGTATCTGTCCTTTAATGACGGATTTATTTCACTGTAACATAATGCCTTCTAAGTTCATCATGTTGCAGCTTTTCTCTTTAGGGCCGAATAGGATTCCGTTATACATATTCTACATTTTATTTATCCATACGTCTGTTGATGGACGCTTGGATGCTGCTGCTCTAAACGTGGGCGTACAAATGTGTTGGATTCCATGCTCTCAGTGATTTGGAATATATATCCAAAAGTTGAATGGCTGGATCATATGTTAATGCTATGTTTAATTCTTTGAAAACCACCAAGTTTTTCCACGATGGCTGCACCATTTTACATTCCCATCAACAGTGCACATGGGTTCGAATTTCCCCACAGCCTTGCCACCTCTTGTTATTCTTTTTGGTTTTTGCTTTCGTAGTGGCCATCCTGGGGGGGGGGGGGGCGGGGAGGGGTGTCTCATTGTGGTTAGAGGCTCTTTTTGATAAGTGGCCAGAGGAGCCCTCTCTGCCGAGACCCGATATGCCGGGAAGGAGGCAGCCACATAAAGTTCTGGAAGAGGAACGTTCTGGAAAAGGGAAGAGCAACTGTGACATGTCTGGGAGGGATGAGCTTGTGGTATTTCGAGATCAGCAAAGAAGGCCAGTGTGGCTGGAGGGGAGTGGGTGAGATGATGGCGGGATGTGAGACCAGGGAGGTGGGTGAGGGTAAATCTTGAAGATTTACCACCAGATTTCAACAGAGGAGTCACAGGACGTGGTTTGAGATTTTTTTTTAATATTTATTTATTCATTTACTTATTTGTTTATTTTGAGAGAGAGAGAGAGAGAGCAAGCACATGAGTGGGGGGAGGGGCAGAGAGAGGGGGAGAGAGAATCCCGAGCAGGCTCCATGCTGACAGCACAGAACCATGAGATCATGACCTGAGCTGAAATCAAGAGTCAGACGTTTCACTGACTGACTCACCCAGGCGCCCCTGGTTTGAAGTTTTAAAAAAGAGCTTTGTGGTTGTCATGTGGAGAATGGTCTTTAAGGGGCGGAGGGCGGAAATGGAGGAGAAACAGTAGTTAGGAGGCCACTGGGAAAAGGGACTCAGGACTAATCCCTGAGATGTCCTTTAATATTTAGATGTGAGCCCAAGGGGAAATGGAGGAGTCTGTGAAGGAGTTGTAGCCAAAGGCCTAGGATGATGGGGGACCTGGGAGGCCATCAGATACTCCTGAGAAATCAAGGCAGACACCCGCCCAATGACTTGGCGATGTGGGGCCCATAGATGTGAGGGAAACCTCATGTTGCCCTCAAGATCCTTGGTAAGCACTCCCAGTGGAATGACAGGGATGCGGTTTGCGGGGGAGAGGGCTGAAGTGGAAACTGAAGATAAGGAAGAGGGAGTAGAGGGAGGGGTATCCACAATGCAATAAATTTTTCTAGGAAAGGGATCAGAGTCTTGGGACAGTGGCTAGTGGAGAGCGTTGTATGAAGGCTTAAAGACTGAAGCTCCCAGATGCCTGCATGCTGGTGGGAAGGAGGCAGAGAGGCAGAGGTGGATGGAGGACAGGTGACAGATGGGCGGACCAAAGGAAGGCTGGCCTTGACCGTTGAGAGGCAATGGGATTGGAGCGGTTGTGGGCTTACATCAGGGTTCCCTCCGCCGTTGTGGATGGTGGGGAGAAGATGGAAACAGATACACCTGGGAATCGTGAGGCTCGGGGAGGGGGAGCAGCTCTCCTCTGATGGCTGATTGGGGTGCACACGCGGTGGAGAGTGGGGTCAGATGCGGCAGGGGATGTACTGAACTGCACGGGAGCTGGGGGGATGGCAGGTGCCTGGGGGGACCGGACCTTCACGCGGTCACGGAGAGAAGCAGGGATGTGAAGCATGAGAGGACCTCTCGTCATAGTCTCTTGGCAGTGGGCCAGCAAATTAGCTTAATGATTTTTGCTTTTGAAATTTTTTGGCAACAACGGATCGTTGAATTGGTTGGTGACCTTTTAATCTTAACTCAAGAAGTCAAGTTTAATAGCATCACCGTGGTCCTGTATCTGGATCCCGCTGACCAGTCAGTTATTTCCTCTTTGATTCACACAAACTCTGCTTAAACTCTGAAATTTAGGAATATGGCCTGGATTTTTTTTCCCCCGCTGTGGTCCCAAGAGAGGAGAAGCCATTGGTGGGCAAAGTTCACACAAACAGGCTGGACTGATTCTACCCCTTTATTGAATGAGCTAAGGCCTCTCAGCTCCAGGCTGGCCCCTGGTGGCTGCCCGCTGCTGCCTCCTGGGTCCTGGTTGTCACTCCTGCTCCCTCCCTCCCGTGACTGACTCACTGAAGCCTTGGGGCAGGCAGGGTGATCTCAGGGAGCACAGAGCAGCCCGGTCCCTAACATGCACGGCTGTGACCCACACCCAGACCCCAGGCCTCTCTCTCCTGCAGACGTGTTGGTTGGGAATGAAGAGAAACCACACACAGAACCACAGCTATGGAGGATGACTCACATGGGGCAGAAGGCACGATCCGGCCAGAGGTCGGCAGAATTTCTAACACCGAGCCAAGCGGAGCCTGCGCTGTCCCTGGGAGTTCCCGGGTCCTAGTCTGCGTGTCCCTCTTTGGGACAGAGGTGGAGATGGCATTGTGACAAGAGTAGCCTTGCTGGGGTTTCCTGCGTCAGGACCTGCATGGGGGGATTGATGGTGAAATAAGTCGCTGTGAAAGGTGACCAGCATAGTCATTCAGCGTTCTGTACTCAAGTGTTCACTTTGGGAAGCCCCACAGAAGACCTCTGAGCTCCGGGCATGTGGATTCCAGAGCAGAAGGGCAGCATTCAACCCACCTGCATTACCACTTTCTGGATTCTTCTTGGGCTCATCATGATAGCCATTAATGGCTCTGACACTGTGAGGGGGGAGAGAAGAACACACAATTCTATTATTGTAATGGCCTCGCTTAAAAATATATGATCATTTAAAAAACTCTTTCTTTTGCGAGAGAGAGACAGAGATGGGGGGTGGGGGGATGTGCAGAGAGAGAAGGACAGAGAGAATCCCAAGCAGGCTCTGCACCATAAGCACAGAGCCCAGTGCAGGGCTCAAACTCACGAACCACGAGACCATGACCTGAGCCGAAACCAAGAGTCAGACACTTAACTGACTGAGCCTCCCAGGCGCCCCTAAAAAACCCTTTTAAAGCAATGTCACCCTCTGGATGTTTCTGTAGTTTGAGTCTCAGAGAAAAACGATTTTCAACTATAGAAGCTGAGATCAATGCTATGAAGCAAGAAGACAGGTGCAGAGCCGCCTGACCTGACCCTGGGTTCAGGGAAGGCCTCCCGGGGGAGCTGCTGTTTGAGCTCAGAGCTGAGGGAGGAGCAGGAAATAAACAGGATTCAGAGGGCACAGAGCAGGTCGCGGCCCCCAGCCCAGGCCTCGCTGGGGCAGGTCCCTCTGGTTCGTGGCTCAGCGTCCAAATGGGAGCCTGGGCCTGAAGTTTATTCCTGAAGGCGACCTCAGCCGCATGGCCTCGCGTTCTGGCATTCCCCCACATCCAAGAAGCAGAGGACCAGGAGGACAGGGGACCCCGTGCTACGTGAGCTGACCCCGGGGTCTGGGACCACCCACCAACGTGACTGAGCATGTCTCTGCAGGCTGAGGTCAGCTGTGGCTCAGGCACCACGTGATGATTATTCTGCTTAATAGATAAACGACCCATACGTACGCGCACGTATTGTTTGAAGCGACAAATGCTTGGGGCCCCGGTTTTACTTGGGGAGGGAGTTTCTCTCTTTCCTGCGGGACCCAAGGAGCCCAACACCCCGACAGCATTAAACTAGCCCTAGAAGGAACCGCGTCTTCTAATATTCTACTGGCAGCAGGTGGGTATTTGGGACGATTTCCCTGCACTTAATGAGAAAGAAATTGAAGGAAGGGACAGTGAACCAGGATGAACTCAAGCTCATAACAGTGGATTGCTCCTTCAGTGTGACTTGTCTCCTGCCACTGTCTCTTCTCCCAGGGGTCCGTTAGGCTTGGTGCTAATTCTCACTGGAGCGGTGGCTCTGGGTTTGGGCCAGATGCATCTTCTGAAGAATCAGATGAACTGCTTTAGCTCCACGCTGTGATAGCCCCTGGGGCTCTTAGTTAATGAGGTTTGAGTCAGTTTCTTCTTTGTAATGGTAATAACTAGCATATAGGAGTATCTTCCATGGTCTAGCCTTATGTTAAGTGCTTCTCATGTATTATGCTATTTAACCTTGAAAACCCTGTAATTATGACCCCCATTTTCTAGATATGGTCCCAGAGGCATAGAGCCCAAAGGCTTACAGCCAAATAAACGGTAAAGCTTGGCTTTTAACCACCGGTAACCACCTTACTCTGGAGCCCGGCTTCATGCTGCTCTCCCTCGAAAATGAGCAAATGGAGGAATCCTAGAGGGGCAAAACAGGGTTTCTGCCTACATTTGAAGTTCAGTTGAGTAAATGTTACAGGACTTCATAGGCTATTCTGACATACCCCACTCTTTGAATGCAGAGCCTCCCCTCCATTTGTGCAGCCCTCTGTCCTATCCACAAGGTTCTCCCATCAACCACTGGGGCAGGCAGCCCGGGTTCGTGGCCCCCATTTTATAGATAGAGCAACAGCCTCCAAGAAGTGCAACGATTTGGGTTTTCTAAACCGGTCTAGGCTTCTTTTAATTACATCGCTCGTGAAGTATTAAACCCACACAAGACATCAATATTGGGCAATGTTTTTGACATCTCAAAGGTTTTCTTTCTCTACAGACTAAAGATGTCCCGTAACATGTCAACTCGGGCATCTTGGAGGCTCCTAGGTTCTTTTTGTGTTTTTGTTTGGTTTGTTTTGTTTTGTTTCGTTGGTGACTCTTAGCATTTTGACCCAGTTGCTTTTGGGGAAAGGAAGACAAACATCGTTCACGGAGTGTGCATCTCCCGTTCATTCGCTGTGAGGATAGGGACCGCATCGTTTTTTGTTTGTTCCTAATTAAACCTTTTATGTGGGAAATTTTCAGGTCTGCAGAAAAGTTTTAAAGATAGCACAGAATTCCCACCGACTCCTCCCCCAGCTTCCGCTAAAATTAACATCTCGCACCATGTCATGGTTTTTGATCTTCGTGTCCACCTAGAACCTAGATTGGACCCTTCTGGACACAAAGGAGAAGTGTCAAAATGCAAACACGACCCTCGTTTCCCCCATCTTTTGAGGGAAGAGTGGGGCTTCAAAGCCAGCCCTCTCAGACCCCCAAGCTTGTTCGTGTTTGCTGCCCTCTCATGGTGGAAGACATTCCACCTGGGGAGGCCTAAAAGGCCACTCCTGGGGCCTCCCCGCTCTCGGCCTGACCAAGTGCCTGCCAGGCGAGGCCGGAGGCCCCTGGCGACCCCGGCTGCCAGGGTGGGGGAGCCACTTCTATCTTGTGTTTTTGCCCTGAGGTGAAGAAAACGTTTGGGGTGACCCAGCAGAAGTGGCCTGAGCATCCGCCTTCCCTCGACGGGGCAGATGGGCGGCGCGGCCAGCCCCACACAGAACCGTGTTCCTCCATATTTGGCAGCCTGGCCATTGTTTCTGAAATCCGATTCCTAGTGCCATGGGGATGACCTTTGGTCTACTTCCCAGCATTCACCTGCAGTCACGCTGCTCCCAAGAAGCTTGCTCAAAGAGGGGGCGAGTTGGCAAGACACTCTGGTCATGATCTAACTGGCTTAATGAAGCCTCCTTGTTGGCATGACCAGTAAAGCCAGAAGGGAGAACATTTAAGAGGTAAGGTCAGGGGATTTTGTTGTTTTTTTTTTTTTAAATCATAAGACACTTGAGCTCTCGATAAAGCGTCGTTTTTAGAACTGGAAAGTTGCTGTGCCCGCTTGGAGATTGCTTTAAAATAGACCCGGGGCTCTGGAGCATTCTGGGGCCAAAGAAAGGCTGTTTGTTTACTCGAGCGGTGGCAGCAAAGGAGAGATTTGAAGACGCAGCTTGACAAGGCAGTTTGTCATGCGGAGGACCGCCAGTTTTTCCGTCCAGCCTGCCGTTTGGAAGTGGGAGGGAAACTTTAGACATGCGTGCTGTTCTGCAGTGACGCCCGTTGACCCCGCACAGCCCGTGTAGTCCCGTAAGCAGCAGGACTTGGCGTGGGGGGCGGGTGGGGTGGGGGGCACTGGAAGCGGGGCTCAAAGACGCTGAAGGAAATGTGGCAGACGAGTGAGCTCCAAGGGCGGAGCGTGCCTCTCCCGGTCTTGCAGAAGGGCCTGCCAGACGAGACGGGGATCGTCTAGTTTTCGTACACTCAACAAATATTTATGAGGTGCCTCTCTGGGCTGGGTGCTATTCTGGGCAACGAATCGAGGCTGGTACAGACCACCTTATTCATAAGTGTCCGGTTGTTTTAGTTACTTGGCGCGTGGCAGGAAGTTGGCAGGGATCCGAGGCAACTGCTTCCGTGTCTGGTGAGGCAACATAAGGTAGGGTTCGAGAGCAGAGGCTGGGGCTGAGTCCTGGCTCCATCACTTTCAAGCTGTGTGACCCGGTGCAAGTGGCTGAACCTCTCTGTGCTAGGTGTTCTTATCTGGAAAATAGGGTTGTGAGGATTGAATGAGTTGGAATAGGTAGCACGTAGAAGAGCGGAACTTGGCACACGGGAAGTGTTTGTAGTAATAAGTTTGCTGTTACTGTTACAGCAGAAAAAAAGGGCTGTGCTGGCGTTGGGTGTTACTGCTATTGTGGAAAGGGCATCGGACGTCAAGGAAGAAGACCTGGCCAAGCCATTGAACAATCTGTTTGCCGTCTGAGAAATGGGAAACGGTTTCCCTTCCTGGTTAGCTCGCAGGGATTCTGTAAGAATCTGATGGATGTCGACGCACTTTGGAAAGTGCAATGTGACATTAGTTCTCTGTTAGTTCTCATTAGTTCTCATTAGTTCTCTGTTAGGAGGAGGGATGGGGCTGAAGAGGCAGAGAGGCAGAGCGTCTTTCTCGGCCTTAAAAGACGAACCTGAGTCCTCGTTATATTACCTTTGCCTGAGGAAAGTTAACACGTGGTCCCTTATCCCCCTTAGTTAGAGCAGAGATCTGTCCCCCTTACACCATCTGTTGTTTGCATCTGTCTGGGCCGTTAGACATGTCAGCGTCTTTCCAGAATTACTTTAAAGTAACCTTGATCATGGGATAAAGGGCTGGAGATTTATCTGTCAAATTATTTGCAGAATAAGTCACTGCAGATAATGTGGTGATTGAAGGGGAAGCCTGGCCGTAGAAGGTGTTTGGAGCCGAGGCCCATGTCGCAGTCCGACACGCAGGAATTGGGTTACGACCTTAAAACTTCAGGACTAAGATGAGAATGTCACTCCCTCTGTATTGGCATTCTTGAGTTATCATAGTAAACATTTTTAACTCATGCACCCAAAGGTAGTAGTCTCATATAGATAAAGAACATTCTAGAAGGGTCAGAAATACTTTGGAGTCTGAATTTACAGCAATGTAAAGTTTGGACTGTGTTGATACTGTCCAATAGGGACGATGGTCATCTTGGTTCACAGATCAGGAGACTGAGGCCTGTAGGACAGGAAGGAGCTCTCAATTCAGGAAATGGTTCAGCCATCACGTACGTCAAGCCAGCAGGGGGGTCAGCAGCCCTTTTTTAGTCAAGGGATCAGCCCCAGCTCTCTCTACCTCCTTCGACACGTCCCCACTAAAGGGATAGAACAAAAATGCCTTTTTCCTGGCGCTGGGGTCAGAGAGAAATGGGTCCACTTAGACTCCACTGTTGGGAGATCACGGCCCAACACTTGCCCTCTGCAAAGCTCAGCTCTAAAACAAGGACACGAATAGTACTTGGCTCTTAAGGTTGTTGTCAAGATTCAATGACACGGTTCATAGAGACTACTGGCCCGGTGCCTGGTACTTAGTAAGTGCTCAATAAACATGAGTTATTGTTATTTCCCCCACATTCGGTCTCAGCAAAAGTGAATGGAGAGTTTCTAATTGTAGTATCGTGTGAGCACTAGAATGTGCGGCCCCTGAGAGTTGAGGCATCTTTTATATTTTACCTTTGGACCCAATTGTGTGAACATAGCAGCCAACACCTAAAACGCATGCCTTAGCTGGGGGAAACAGAGCCAAAGTTAACTTGTTCCTCAGGCTGTGTATGAAGGTCAAAGACACCACCCATCCAACACAAGATTCAAGGGCTCAAGAAAATCCCAGGTTCAGACTGCACAGATGATTTGCACCCAGATGTCCAACAGAAGCTCCAAAAATTGATTCACAACAGTCCTGGCCTGGAGGTTGATAGAGGTTTTGGCGGGGGGGGGGGGGGGGTGTGGGGGGGAATCCTCCTTTCCTGGAAGGACTGGGTCTCCCCCTTGGGTGGCCCTGTGTTCATACCTCTGTGGTCACAGCACAGGGGTCTGTCTCCCTAGTCTGTGAACAACTCCAGGGCAGGGACCAAATCTCAGTGATTTTTGTAGCCCCCACTTCTAGCACTGGTTCTGGTGCGTGCTAGGGTTTCGATGAATGTATCTTAGATAATTGAATGAATCACCAAACTGGTAAATACTTTCTGGAAGGTCTGGGTGAAAGGAGAAATTTAACGAATGATGTGGCTGCCTCAGTGCCTGTGGTCACAGTTGGTGAATTGGTGGGCTTAGGAGAGGACTTTTGTCTTTCCAGTTGCTCTCTCTGTTGAGCAGGGCTGGGCTGGGTCTCTCTCTGGGTCTCACCTGTGAGGGGTGAGAGAAGATTCGTAGCGACAAGGAGCAGGCAGCCACAGGGAGCCCTGGCAAGTCCGGAGAAGCCCTTCTTGCCTATCTCCTGGTGCCTCACCTCCACTGCCTCCCTTGGGACAGGACCTGGGGCTCACCGTGCCCGGTTTCTCCCAAACACCCAACAAGCCAAATGCCTAGGTCTGAGCTGCAACCGCTGGAGGAAAGGGAAGCTGTTTCGAATTCACATGAAGGCGCCGTCTGCTCACAGCCACGCACCTGCCCAGAGCAGCGCCACCTTCCAGTTTTCACGAAGGCGCCCCCCACCTCCCCCAGGTGAGGGGCTGCCCCGCCCTGTGGACTTGGATCACGTGTCGGATTTAGGCACCGTGAAAAGAAGTGAGGTCTTGTGCTAAGACCCAAGAGCACTAGCTCTATGAGATGGTAACAGGTGGCACGTGAACAGAGGATGCTGTGGTCAAGAAACTTGGGGAAACTGAGCTACAGTACAATGTGTTATTTTACCACAGAACTTCTCAGACCTTTCCCTAGGCTCTATTTTTTTTTTTTTTTTTTTGAGAGAGAGAGAGAGAGAGAGTGAGCATGCGAGCGAGGGAGAGGGGGAGGGGGGGCAGAGAGAGAGAGGGAGAGAGAGAATCTCAAGCAAGCTCCATGCCAGGCATGGGGCCCAACTTGGGGCTGGATCTCATGACCATGAGATCATGACTTGAGCTGAGATCAAGAGTCAGATGCTTAACCCAATGAGCCACCCAGGCGCCCTTGCACTGTCAATGTCTTTTAAAAAATTTTTTTAATGTTTATTTTTTAGAGAGAGGCAGAGCATGAGCAGGGGAGGGGCAGAGAGAGAGGGAGATACAGAATCTGAAGCAGACTCCAGGCTCTGAGCTGTCAGCACAGAGCCCTACATGGGGCTGGAATTCACGAACCTCGAGATCATGACCTGAGCCCAAGTCGGACACTTAACTGACTGAGCCACCCAGGCGCCCCTGCACTGTGAATTTCCAAAAAAGGGCTAGATAATGAGCCCTTCTTAAACTTATCTGACACAGAACACTTTGTTTCCTTCAAAGCTGGTCTGATCTCTTATGGAATGTACTTTTTTGGTTGCAAGTGACAGAAACGCAACTTGTGCCAGTGAAGGCAAATGAGGACTCAAGATCTTGTGTAATCGTTGGTTGAAGAGGGCAGAACGGGCTGGACCCCAGGACCAGCTGGAACCAAGGCCTCCACAGCCCTGGGACCTCTGCCCTCTGTCCCTCGTCTCGGCCTCTCTCTGCCTGCTGGCAGTGGTCTCTCGCTGCAGGCCGCCTTCTTCCACAGCGGCTAGAAACAGGCTGCCGGTGACCCTTGCACGCATGTCCTACAGAACCCCCACCAGGTTCCCGTCCCTCTGGTTCTGCGGGGGGTCCTGCTGAGGACCTGGTTGACCCAAGTCTTGCATGCACCCCAACGGGCAGGGCTGTGGGGCCTTCCTGGGAAGATGAACTCAAAGACAACCACTGCTTTGGGAAACACTGCTTGGGGTTTAAAAAAAAAAAAAGCCTTTTTCCATTTCTGACATTTATATTATACTTTAATGAGCATTCTTTGAATTGAATTCTAAAAAACATTTTTTTAATGTTTATTTATTTTTGAAAGACAGAGAGAGAGTAGGAGAGGTGCAGAGAGAGAGAGAGAGAGAGAGAGAGAGAGAGAGAGGGAGACACAGAATCCGAAGTAGGATCCAGGCTCTGAGCTGTCAGCACTGAGCCCGATGTGGGATTCGAACTCACGAGCCGTGAGATCATGACCTGAGCCAAAGTCAGACGCTTAACTGAGCCACCCAGGTGCCCCTACATTGGGTTTTTAAAAACCTCTCGTCTCTTTCCATCCCATGATTTGAAATTTGGACTGTCCCTTATATGTTTTGTATCTTGGTTTTAAAAATTGATTCCCCAGCAGATGAACTTATTGTAGAAGTGAAGGAAAAGGCAACCGCTTCTCAGACTGGTTAGGGCTTTGAACAGGTGGCCCCAGGTTTCCATGGGCTCATCATTTTTTCTGTTCGGTGTTTTCCCCCAGGTTTCTGGCTGGATTCTGGTTCACAAAGTCATGGGGAGGGGGTGGGGAAATATCTCCCATCTAGGTGTTGCCACAAGCCAGTTGGGCACTTGAAGATTTTAGATCAGATATCCTCGCTTTCTCCAGGAGAGCAGATGACCCCCAAAGTCTGGTACGTGTCCCCAGTCATCCTGGGGCGCCTGGGTGGTTCAGTTGGTTAAACGTCTGACTCTTGATTTCGGCTCAGGTCAGGATCTCGCGACTTCGTGAGTTGTAGCCCCGCGTCAGGCTTTGCGCTGGCAATGCAGAGCCTGCTTGGGATTCTCTCTCTCTCATCCTCTGTCTCTGCCCCTCCCCCACTTGTGCTGCCTCTCTCTCAAAATAAATAAATAAACTAAAAAAAAAAATAATGAAACAGTCGTCCTACTCAGCTGGAATCTTGTGTGTAATTGTGTTTCTCCTCCATCAGATGGGAGCAGGGGTCACCATATATCTCGGTGTATCACTCGGTGCCAGGACACGGGCATTGCTCAGCCCGATGACAAAGCAAGTGAACAACCTGACACTTCAAATTATTTTTTTTTAACATTTATTTGTTTTTGAAAGACAGCGAGAGAGCGTGAGCAGGGCAGGGGCGGAGAGAGAGGGAGACACAGAATCCGAAGCAGACTCCAGCTCTGAGCCGTCAGCACAGAGCCCGACGCGGGGCTCGAACCCACGAGCCGTGAGATCATGACCTGAGCCAAAGTCAGGTGCTTAACCGACTGAGCCACCCAGGCGCCCCCAACCTGGCACTTCAATATGCGGCCAGTGGCCAATTGAGAAATGCTCTTGTGTCTTCAGGGGCTCCTTTTTGACTTCTCCAATTTCTCTTTCTTCTGGCATAGAGAACTTCGTCGGCTCAGAGTCCAGGGTCTGTGCAACCACCCGGGAGCGGTCAGAACATAAAAAGGAACCTGGAGGAGAAGTCCGGAAGCAGTGACCATGGGGACTCACACAGGTAGGAGCCAGGTTCAGAGGACTGACCCGGCCCCCTGCATGGCCAGCTCACTGCCTGCCTAGCATTTGCTCTGCTCCATTTGCTTGGGAACATCTACCCTAAAACCCATGACGTGGTCCTCAGTGGTGAGATGGTCAGAGCAGTGGCTCATAGACTGCTTTGTGATTGCCTTGACCTGCATGGTTAGAGAATCGATATGTTTTTCTGTCCAATGAAACTAGCCATTATAGTTCCTTTCTAGCAAGACTCCGGGCTGTTTATCCTCATTATCAGAACTTAAAAAGATCAAGGCTACTGAAGGGTGTCTGATGTGCGGTGAGACGGGGACTATATTCCAGCATGGTAGCCAATGAGGGCACCGGCCGATGAGACAGGATTCACAAACTAGTACTAAAGTGGCCAGGACCCTCGGTCCCAGGGAGGCTGGTGGATGCATTCCAGGCATCGCGAAGGCCACATTGGTGCAGGGAAACAAGGCCAGTGCGGGGTCAGTCGTTGCTTATTGTGACCCAGAGTGGGTCCCGATTTCCCTGCCATGGCCGATGGGAAGAAACCCAATGGACTCTTCCCATGCAGCCTTTGGCACCCACCGTTTTGGGGGCGTTCACAAGCAGAGAGCCAGCAGACGTGAACATTCAGTCCCCAGAACCGCCTGGGGACAAGAGCCCTGGAGGCAGTTACTAATCGTCTGTGGTGGGTTCAGTGCGTGATCTGGTTCGGTGCAGCCCAGCTTCCGGAGGCTAGAATTACTGGTCTTGAAGAAATAAATCAACAGGAGCTCCAAGGAACAAAAATGAACAATTGAAAGGTAGACACCCCTTCTTCCCCATCACAGGCAGTAGACAATGAAATCTGAGGTCATGAATGCTTTGTGGTGTCTTTTTACCAAAGAGTTTAAGCCTTAAACTATGGAGGGTCGTGGGTGAGTAAGAGCGACCCCTAGTGGCAGGAATTTCCACGCCTGTCTGGTATTACTTTCGGGGGGAGGGCTCTGGCTATGGGGTTTCCAGACGAACCACTTTGAACTTCTTGGCCTGAACATTAGATTTCTTTAGGGAAATGGTGGCGCACAGTGTTCTTTTTTGCTGAGGGAATCACAGAATATGCCTTGAACGGCACCTCTGACCCCTGTTTTCTGTAAAAGGGAGGCCTCCTTTGCCTCCTCGACCCCCATGGCTATTTCCTTTTCATGAACTTTGTATCAGGATAACTGGACGGAGATTTTAATATTTGACTCTAATGAGACCAGATGACCTGTCTAAATTGGCTCTGGGTGATCATGAAGCTAATGGGAGAGACCCATCTTTTCTGGACTTCTACGCAGGGGAAATCCCTGTAGGCAGAGATCCAAGATCCGGCTCTCCCCTCCCCTTCTTTGTGAGGTCTTGGGATCTCTCGAGAGGCTTGGGAAATATCTGGGGCCTGGGTCTCAGCTACACTGAAGAGTAACAGCAGCTCAAAAGGCTTTTGTTTCTTGTTTTTCAGCTTTAGTCCATTATTATTTCTCCCTTTGTTCTTATTGTCATGAGCATAAAGGAGGTGCCTTCTAAGAGCAAGCCCAAAGAAGCCACTTCCTGTTCACAATTAGAAACATAGATTCTCCTCCACGAACGCGTGAATGTCTGGGGTGCAGGGCTCTGGACTAACTAACCCACAAACCATCCAGAGGGGCGCGGGCTCCTGGAGTCAGGCCATTTGTAGGAAGAGAGGGCAAGAACTGGCTCCGTGGGTACTGGTCTGGTGGCACACACAGCCCTCGGCATCCACGACGACACTAATAACCGCGTTTCGTGTTCATTTTGCGGATGGGCACCCAACACCACGCCAGACGCTCTGTGCACACAAAGTGAACTTTAATTTTCTTTAAATCAATTCGTTTCCGATTCCGCGTCCTCACTCTGCCAGGCTGGTGGGCATGCCCGTGTCAGCCGTCCTTGCAAGGCCCTCCTCCCCACCTGCTCTGTTGAGGCCGTCGTCTGTCCCCCTCGCCACCGTGGTGCCCGTGATCCAGGCCACGCTGTCCCTCAGGCCCTAGGAGTGCGCTGCTTACATGATGCTCTTGGCACTGGGGAGTCTTTGGTGAGGCCGGGAGGACACAGTCAGGGAGCAGGGAGGGACTCTCAGACATTCCTCACTTTCTAAGACTTTGCTCTCTTGTTTTGCTCCAATGCATTTATCTCTCCCTTTGCCACATTGGACAATCGGCATTTTCTCTTCACAGGCGAGATGATAGGTTTTTACAAAAGACCGAAGAAACCATTGGCCTCATACTGTGTTTTCTCATTGGAAAAACTCCAGAGAGAAAACACAGAAAGGCTTGCAGGGGTTCCCACTGGACCTGGAGACAAGGGAAGAATGTAGGGGGAAAGGCATATGTTAATATTGCCTAACGTCCCTCCACACGGCGTTCTCTCCACTCTACAGATGGGGAAACTGAGGCTTGGAGCCCTATGTCATCTACGATTTAGTAGTAGAAAGTCCATTGTTTCTGCCTTAAGCGTTTTCCTCCCTCTGAATGACACAAGGATGGGGCTCCTACATCCCCGAAGGGGTAAAGTTTTTCATCCGACTGAGTCACGTCAATTCATCCGCCTTGCGTTCCCATCGCCACGTGGTGTCGCTGTTGCAACTTCGCCCCGCTTTGCTTGGAGCCCTGCAGAGGCTGGGAGGCACCTCCCTTGTGCCCATCGCTGCCCAAGTCCCTGCCTCCTGAGGGAGGATGAGCCCGCGCTCCTAGGACAAAGCCGGGTGCCTCTCTTACTGAGCAATGTCCACCCTCGAGCATGGCTGCCCTGGGTACCTGCGCCCAGTTCGGGGTCCACCGCCCACCGTCTCAGGAGCCTTCCTTTCGCTCCTTGGGTACCACCAGCCAGGGACGGCAGCCCTTTCTTTTTAAACACTCAAAACACAATGAATCTTACCATACAACTTCTCCCCAGAGAGTAGAGCTATTAGGTTGCACCAGAGGAAATGACTGTTTTGCAGGAAAAACTGGTGAGTAGTAGCTGTTTCCTGTCCTCTCGCATCCTACCTGCTCACACTTCCAAGGAGGGCCACAGGCAGTAGTTTCTCAGGCAGAGGCCCTAAGCGAGTCCTAAGTGAGTTTCTGGCACCTTTGTCACTGAAGAAGAGGGGCTAGAAACTCAACAGCCTAGAGTCTTTAAAAAAAAATTTTTTTTTAATGTTTATTTTTGAGAGACAGAGTGTGAGTGGGGGAGGGGCAGAGAGAGAGAGGGAGACACAGAATCCCAAGCAGGCTCCAGGCTCCGAGCTGTCAGCACAGAGGCTGACAGCCCGACGCGGGTCTCGAACTCACAGACCCCGAGATCGTGACCTGAGCTGGACTTGGACGCTTAACTGACTGAGCCACCCAGGCGCCCCTCAATAGCCAGGAGTCTTAACCAGTATCCACTGGTTCTCAAACGTGAGCAGGCCTCAGGATCACCCTGCCAGGCTGGTTAAAACATAGATCGCTGGGTTTCTTTTCCAGAGATTCTGATTCAGTAGGTGTGGCCCAAGGCCGAAGGTTGAGCGTTTCTAACCGGTTCCCAAGTGATGTTGATGCTGCTGGTTGGTCCAAGGTCCACACTTGAGAACCACTGCATTATTCCCTGGAGCTGTGTGATGCCATAGGCTCAGTGCTGTTGGGGTTCAGGAGAAGAAGGCTTCTCTGAGGGCTGGGGTGGACAAGGAGAGTCTCCTGGCAGGGGTGGGGGGTGAACTAAAGGGGACAGCTCTAGAGGCCATCCCAGGTAGGGCAGAATTCCTGAATTGGGTCTCTTTGTGGCTGAGTAGGACGTGAGCCCTGATGGAGGGGGTGAGTGTTCACTAAAAAGGCAGAAGGAGTGAGGTCAGATGGAGGAGAATATGGAGGTCAGGTGAGGGGTTGAGATCTTATCCTGCAAGTAACAGGAAGCTGGAGGAGGGCTTTGTGGTTTGTTTGTTTGTTTGTTTATATTTAAATAAAGATTTATGCATGTGAGGACAGAGTTCAGAGGATGAATTTAGGGGCTTGGACTGGTGCGCTGGAGGGGGAGGCTGGAAGGACGTAAGGGAGGTCCCTGCAGCAGCGGAATGGTCCCCAGGAAACCATCCCAAGGCAGAACCCACAGAACCTGGTGACTGCCTAGGTGTGGGCAGAGGAAGTGGAGACAAAGGTTTCTGGAACCTGCTAAGGTTCTGGAACAAGAACCCAAAAGAAGGACCCACCATCAGAGCGAAGGATGTCTAAAGGGATACCTACTATAGGGAAATTATGAACAATTCTGGACACATTGAAAGAAAGACCATAGGAGTCTCCTGGGAACCCTGGCTTTTATTTAAGCTGGCCCCTGGTGTGGGGAGGGGTGATAGTTTAATGGAGCATTGTGGCCCCCAATTCTATAATATCCTCATGGTGGTTCACACGTTAGTCTCAGGTGGGGTAGTTCATTCCACTGCTCTTATTTCATGACTTTAAAACTGTACCTAAGAGCATAGGACAAGGTCAGGGTGGGGGTGAAGGATAGTAAATGAAATCATCTAGGGTGGTATGTCCCAGTCTCCCCAGATCATAAGGTTTACCTGGGTGTTTGTAAAATATATAAATTCCTAGAGCCACCCTAGTCCTTCTGAATCAAATCGCTACATGTGGAACTTAGGACTCTGTGGGTTTTTGGGTGTGTGTGTGGGGGGGGGTGTGTTTAAGCTTATTTATTTCTTGTGAGAGAGATAAGAGCACAAGTGGGGGAGGGGCAGAGAGAGAGAGAGAGAGAGAGAGAGAGAGAGAATCTCAAGCAGGTTCTGCACAGTCAGCACAGAGCCCAATGCGGGGCTCAAACTCACAAACCACAAGATCATGACCTGAGCCAAAGTTGGACGCTTAACTGACTGAGCCACCCAGGCACCCCTAGTTGTTGTTTTTTTTAAGTTTATTCATTTATTTTGAGAGAGAGAGAAAGAGTGCCAGTAGGGGAGGGGCAGAGAGAGAGAGAGAGAGAGAGAGAGAGAGAGAGAGAGGGAGAATCCCAAGCAGGTTCCACATGGTCAGCACAGAGCCCAATGTGGGGCTCAAACTCACGAACCACGAGATCATGACCTGAGCTGAAGCCAGACGCTTAACCGACTGAACCACCCACATGCCCCAGGAATCTGTGTTTAATAAGCATCCTAGGTGATTCTCATGAGTGGGGTAATTTCTGAAATACTCATCTATTGCCAGGTTCAACTTATAAGTATTAAAAATACCCCATTTCCTGACCTCTCCCATGAAGAGTCTGATACAGTAGATTTGGGGTGAGGCCCAACAATCTGTTTTTAATGAAACACCCATGTGATCTTTATGACAAAGTCTTAGCACACGGCCCAAGGCGCTACCCTCAGGCCAATAACAATACCAACTTGCTTGTGCTTCTGTAAACTTTCAAGTTACGGCACAGAATTTGGGGATAATTCGTGTACATTAAGCCTCTGCCCTCTCCCCTCTTCTATTTTTTTCCTCCCACAAATATCTACTGGGCCACCGTTCTGGGCCCGATGCTGTGCTGGGTGGTGGGGACACAGCTGTCAGCCAGAGCCCTGGAGTCTCTCTGCCCCACTGGGTAAGTAGGTTGTAGTGAGGAAGTCGGACATTAAACAAGGAAACAAAAGGAAGACAGACACTTTCAGGTAATATCAGGGCTCTAGAAGGCACCAAATGGGACGCTGGGGTCGACGGCCACAGACAGGGAGTGGCTAGTTCAGATTCAGTCGTGGTTCTCAAAGTGAAGTCCAGATTGGCAGGCTCAACATCCCCTGCAAACCTGACAGAAATTCAGTCTTAGGTCAGACTCTCTGAATCAAACGCTAGAGGTGGGCCCCAGGGATCTGTGTTTAACAAGGCCTCCAGGTGATTCTGATGCACCCCAAGGTTTGATGCACCTGATGTTGAGAACCCTACAGTGATACTCTGGATTAGATGCTCAGAGAAGGAGGTGATGTATGAACTGAGTCTGGAATGGCAAAAAGGAGGCCAGGCATGGGAGGCACCTGGATGGCTCAGTCAGTTGAGTGTCTGACTCTTTGATTTTGACTAAGGTCACGATCTCACGGTTCGTAGGACTGAGCCTGATGTGTAAGGTTCCGTGCTGACAGTGAGGAACTTGCTTGGGATTTCCTCTCTCCTCTCTCTCTCTGCCTCTCCCCCAATCGCTCACACATGCACGTGCTCTCTCTCGCTCTCTCTCAAAAATAAATAAACTTTAAAAAAAAAAAAAAAAAAAGGCAGGCAGAGGAAGATCCAGGTCAAGGGACAGGCAGTGGAAAGGACGTAAGGGGCGAATGAATTTGGTTTGTTAGAGAAACAGAAGGAGGCTGATGAGGTAGGAAGACGTGGGGAGGAGGACAGGGTCCAGATTGGCCAGACTAGGGCCCGAAGGCCATGGTAAGAGATCTAGATTTAGGTGACATGAACGGATTTATTTATTTTATTTATTTATTTATTTTTTAATGGATTTTATTTATTTATTTATTTTTAATTTTATTTTTTAATTTATTAATTTACTTAGAGGGAGAAAGCAGAAGCAGGGAAGGGGAAGAGAGAGAGAGAGAGAGAGAGAGAGAGAGAGAGAGAGGGAGAGGGAGAGAGAATCCCAAGTAGGCTCTGTGTTGTCAATGCATTGACAACACAGAGCCTGACTCTGGGCTGGACCCCACAAACTGTGAGATTATGACCTGGGCTGAGATCAAGACTCAGACGCTTGGGGCGCCTGGGTGGCGCAGTCGGTTAAGCGTCCGACTTCAGCCAGGTCACGATCTCACGGTCTGTGAGTTCGAGCCCCGCGTCAGGCTCTGGGCTGATGGCTCAGAGCCTGGAGCCTGTTTCCGATTCTGTGTCTCCCTGTCTCTCTGCCCCTCCCCCGTTCATGCTCTGTCTCTCTCTGTCCCAAAAATAAATAAACGTTGAAAAAAAAATTAAAAAAAAAAAAAAAGACTCAGACGCTTAACCAACTGAGCCACTCAGGCGCCCCTGATTTATGTTTTAATAGAACCTCTCTGACTGCTGTGTGGAGAATGCAAGGGGGCCAGACTGGAGGCCGGGAGGTCAGAGAAGGAAGCATGAGCGGGGGAGTTCTGAAATACTCAGGACCCTGGCAGGATCCAGCGTGCCTCGAAGGAGGCAGGGATCACAATCATGGTTTCATTATCTCCCTCTGTCCTGCTACAGGAACCTTCCTAGACAGTTTGTTCTTAATTGCCTTCTCCTCCCCAAGAACTCTCCATTAGGCACATTGTGTATGTATTGTGGTCTTTGGATTCCGTATTGGACCAGCTATGACCTTGTAATTGCACTGTAATATCTAAGATGTTTTCCCCTCCCGAGAGTCAATGTTCACCCCTCTGGGGAGGATCCTGAGCACAGCGGGACTGAGGTGATTATGGTGACAATGGAGAAACAGACACAGCTCTGATATTTTGGGTATTCAGGAGCTGAGAGACAGGACCTGTTGATGGATTGGATCTGGAAGGAGGGAGGGAACAGTCAAGGAAGATTCCTTTAACTTTGGCTTGAGCAATTGGGCGATGAGCACCCTTTGCTGAGAAGTGAAAAAGTGGCCAATCGGGTATATTCACCGAGTTCCAGTCGCAGACCCAGTGTCCAGTATTGGGTGAAGCTGGCCAAAAAGTGAGCTGTCACAGTCCTCGTCTCACGGGGCCACCCAGGATAGACCTCCATCTTTGGGAGAAAAGCAGGGCTCTCTTTGGTACTTCAGGGATAGCCTACTTCCTGCTGTATACCCAGCCCCTTAAACACCTGAACAGACCTCATCCTTTTTGGGGGGGATGGGGAGCAGATTCCGTATTCCATTTAGCGGACGTGGGTCCGCAGCTCACCACAGGCCGAGCTCTGAGCTGGAGGCCAGAGGTGGAAGAGACCAACGGGACGTATTGGTCCAGTTGTAGAGAGAGGCATGTAAACAAAGCGTTCTAGAAAAACTAAATGCTACAGGCAGGCTCTGTGGGAGCACCGGGGTGGGAGAGAGGGCCCGGCTCTGCTGAGGGAAGGGAGAGAGTCCTCCACAGGGAGCACCCTTGCTGCTGGGTCTTTGAAACCAAATAGAAATAGGGATTTGTGGGGAAAGAAGATGGTTTCAGGCAGAGGGAACGCTGTAATTATTATGGATCCATAGGAAACAGACTTTAGGAAAGACTGGACTTACTGGGCTCTTTAAAAAAAATATCCTTTTTAATGTTTATTTTTGAGAGAGAGAGAGTGCAAACTGGACAGGGGCAGAGAGACAGGGAGACACAGAATCCAAAGCAGGATCCAGGCTCTGAGCTGTCAGCACAGAGCCCGATGCGGGGCTCGAACTCACAAACCGTGAGATCGTGACCTGAGCCGAAGTCAGATGCTTAACTGACTGAGCCACACAGATGCCCCCAGACTTACTAGGCTCTTCAATAGAGAACTCCAGACCCTCTTTAAGTCTGGGAAATAGAAGATGTGGCAGATTCATTAAGCTCAACCCCTTGACTTTTTCAAATATAGACTTACTTAGAACAAAAATTCTTGGTGTTTGGGTAGCAGCAGCTTAGGGAAGGGTAGAAAAATGGTTTGAAACATGAAAGGGTGGACTTGAAATGACAGGCCAGAATGTCCCCTTGTGCCTTGCCACTGAGTCACCTGCATGCAGGGCAGGGGACCCAGGGCCCAAACACACACCTCACCCGCCGCTCAGAATGGACACACGCAGATGACCGGAAGGCCACGAGGAAATCGAGGCTCGGAGAGGTTAAGAAACTCGTCCCCACACAGACAAAATGTGGCGTGGTGGGGACCACAGTCCAGCTCGGTCTGGTGCCTGTGGAAGCCGGGGCTCAGACCCATTATTGCTGAGCTCTCCCGGGGGGTCTGAAAACATTTGTGTTGTGGTCTCCATAATTAGAAGGAAACCCGGGTCTGTCCTTCAATTTAATTTCCCTATAAACAAGGTCCATTCGCAGACCCAGAAAAAAGAAAAATGAAAAAGATCTGTTTGATGAGCAGGGGCTGGGCCAGCTCTTCATGACCGAGCCCCGTGTTTCCTAGGCAGTAGTAATCTCCTCCTTGCAAACAAACTTCTGCAAAGTCCCAGATCTACTCCCAAACTCCTGCCAAGGCTGGGTGTGTCAGGTGGAGCCGGGGGCAGCCTCCGCCCCGCCCCGCCAGTCCCCAGTCCTGCTTCTGACTCATTATTTATCTCTGGCAGGAAGTAAACACAGAGAGGAGGGGGGGGGGGGCGGGGAGTGAGCTCCCGACTTGAGATACAGGCTGAGAAAGAAGGTCACGCGCTGAATTAGGTGTGTGTCTGCTTTCTGCTCATCTGGTTTCAACAGGGCATTTAAAAAGAGGAGAGGAGGAGTATTTTTCCATCCTGAGATCATCTCCCATGTATTGCAACAATTTGGAAAATAGAGAAAAGTGACAAGTGAGCGGGAAAAAAAAATCACCAATGCACTCACCATCTATAGACAATTGCTCTTAAAATATTAGTGCTTCCCTCAAGCTTTTCACATTTTCCTCATTCTTTATTGATTGTGGTGGCTGTGTGTGTGTGTGTATATATTTTCATGTATTTAAATATTTAAATATCTTCAAACAATATATTTATTGATATAAATATTTATGTAATCTATTTAAACAATAATTATGTAATATATTTAAACAATAATATTTATGTAATATATTTAAATAATATATTGACACACATATAATTTTTAAATATTTTAAAATATGTTAACATACATATTAACACAACATACACATACATATATTATGCATAATATACTTAAATATTTAAACAATATACTAATACCGGTATTTATATACTACATACTTAAATAATCAATAGACTATGTTTTACAGCAGTTTCAGGCTTACAGAAAAATTGAGTCCTACAGAGAATTCTTATATACCCCCCTTCGTCCTATACAGTTTGCCTTATTATTAACATTTTGCATTAGTGTGGTATATTTGTTACAGCTAATGAACCAATATTGATACATTATTAACTAAGATCTACAGTTTATATCAAGCTCTGCTCTGTACAGTCTATGGATTTGGCAAATCCATAACACAATATCATACAGGTATTCATTGCAATATCTTACAGAATAGTTTTACTGCCTTAAAAAGTTTCCTGTGCTACACCTTTTCATTCCTCCTTCCCACCCCTACCAACCCCTGGTAACCATTGATCATTTTACTGTCTCCATAGTTGTGTGTGTGTGTGTGTGTGTGTGTGTGTGTGTGTGTGTGGTGTGTGTGTTTACTGGTGTAAAATACATTCTGTAAGAGTATGAAGCTGAGAGCTTGATGAATGTTTACACTCACGTGTAATCAAGCCTCCCCTAGATCTAAATCATTCCCGTCACCCCAGGACATTCTCTCATGTCCCCTCCCAGTCAATACACTGCCCAAGAATAACAACCATTCTGACTTCTGTCAGGTCTTGAACTTCATATAAAGGGGGATTAAACATCATTTATACTTTGGTGTCTGGCTCCTTAAAAAAAAAAAAAATATATATATATATATATATATGTATATATATATGTATTTATATATCCAATATATATCCATATATATATAACCCTAACCCTAACTCTAACCCTAACTCTAATCATATATATATGTTTTTTTTTAAGTTTATTTATTTTGAGAGAGAGAGAGCATAAGGAGGGGCAGAAAGAGAGGGACAGAGAGAATCCCAAGCAGGCTCTATGCTGAGAGTGCAGAGCCTGACGTGGGACTCAATCTCACGACCGTGAGATCATGACCTGAGCTGAAACCAAGAGTCAGATGCTTAACAAGCTGAGCCGCCCAGGTGCCCCATGTGTGTTCTAATTTTCATTTGGTTCAAGTATTGGTTCAAATACTTTCTAATTTTCCTTTTAATTTCTTCCTTGACTCATGGGCTATTAGAAGTGTATTATTTAATATCCAAATAGTTGGGGACTTTCCAGATATCTTTCTGTTATTAATTTATAATTTAATTCCACTGTAGCCAGATGATATGCTTTGGATAATTTGAATCTTTTTAAATTTATTGAGACTTTTTAAAATGGGTAGAATATAGTCTATCTTCTAAATGTACCATTTGTACTTGAAAAGAATATAATTCTGCCACTGACGGGTAGTGTTTAGCAATTGGGTCAAGTTGGTTGATAGTGTTGCTCCGGTCTTTTGTATCTGTGCTGATTTTCTATCTACTTGTTTAATCAATTATTTTTTTTAAAATTTTTTATGTTTTATTTTATATTTGAGAGAAAGAGAATGAGAGAGCACAAGCAGGAAAGGGGCAGAGAGACAGAGACAGAATCAGAGGCAGGCTCCAGGCTCCAGGCTCCGAGCTGTCAGCACAGAGCCTGACGCAGGGCTGGAACCCACGAGCAGTGAGATCATGACCTGAGCTAAAGACGCTTAACTGACTGAGCCACCAGGTGCCCCTTGTTCAATCAATTATTGAGAAAAGGGTATGGAACTATCACTTTATAACCGAGGATTTGGCCATTTCTTTTCTTTTTCTTTTCTTTTTTTTTTTTTTTTGATCAGGTTTTGCTTTGTGTATTTTGAAGCTCTATTATTAAATAAACTTAAAAAATGTTTATTTATTTATTTTGAGAGAAAGAGAGAGAATGTGGTGGGAGAGTGGAAAGAGAGGGAGAGAGAGAATCCCAAGCAGGCTCCACATGCTTTCAGCACAGAGCTCATCATGGGGCTTGATCCCACAAACCATGAGATCATGACCTGAACCAAAATCAAGAGTCAGACGCTTAATGGAGTGAGCTACCTAGGCGCCCCTGTTATTAAATAGACTTTTAGAATGTTTATGTCCTATTGATGAATTGAACCTTTTATCATTAGGATGATCTTCCTTATGCCTAGTAATATTCCTTGCTCCAAAATCTGTTTTGTCTGATATAATACAGACACAGCAGCTTTCTTTTCATTAACATTTTCACAGTATAGTTTCCCCCTGCCTTTCATTCTCTTACTTTTAATCTATTTGTGTTTTTAAGCAAAGTTTGAAGTGCTTTTTCTGTAGACAGCATATAGTTGGGTCTTTCTTTTGCCATCCACTCTGAATATTACTGCCTTTTAACAGAAGTGTTTATTACATTTACATTTAATGTGATTATCGATATGGTTGGTTTAAATCTACAGTCTTATTTGTTTTCTCCATCTCTTTTCTGTGCCTTTTACCCTACTTTTTGGCTTCTTTTGAAAAAAAGTCATTATTTTAATGATTCTATTTTATTTCCCTTTGAACTTATTAGCCATAACTATTTGTGTTATGTAGGTAGTTGCTTTAGGATCTATACTATACATCTTTGATGTGATGCATTTCAAGTGTTATTACACCATTTCATGTACATTTAGTAGAGTCTTACAACAATATATTTTTATTTCTCCCCTTCGGGCCTTTGTGTTTTGTTGTCATATATTTTATTTCTATGTATGTTTCAAATCCCACGACATATGTTATTTTTGCTTGACATAGCCAACTATCTCTTAAAGGAGATTTAAATAATGAGGAAAAAAGAACTTATATTTGCCTGCAGAGTCACCATTCCTGCTGTTACTTATTCTTTTGTGTAGGTACCGATGGCCATCTGGTATTATTTTCTTTTGGTTTGTGGGACTTCCTTCAACAGTTTTTGAAAGATAGGTCTGCTGGTACTTAATTCTCTTGGCTTTTAAATGTCTGAAAAAAAACCTTCTTTTCACCCATGTTTTAGGAAGCTGTTTTTGCTAGGCAAAGAGTTCTTGATCGACAGTTCTTTTCTCTTGTACCACTTGAAATTGATTGCCCCCCTGCACTCTAGCGTGCGTGGTTTCCAACAAAAACTCCTGCCATCCTTTCTTTGGTTCTTCTGTCTTTCCTTCTCTGGCTGCTCTTAATATTTTGTTATGTTTTTACTGGTTTTAAGCAATTTGGTTATGATATACTTTGGCGTAAGTTCCTTCTTGTTTCTTGTGCTGAGAGTTAGATTCTTATATCTATGGGTTTATAGTTTACATCATTTTTGGTAAGTTTTGCAACCATTATTTCTTCAAAGAGTTTTTAAAAATCTCCCTCCCTCCTTTGGGGACTCTAATGACATACATATTTGGCTGCTTCAATTGTCTCAGAACTCACTGATGCTCTGTTTTTAAAAATTCTTGTCTTTTTCTCTGCGTGTTCCATTTTGGACTCTTTCTACTGCTCTGTCTTCGAGTTCACTAGTCTTTTTCTCTGTAAGGACTAATCTGTTACTAATCCCGCCCACTATGTTTTTCATTTTAGATATTAGAGTTTTCTTCTTGACACACTTGATTGGGATTTTTTTTTAAGATTTTAGTTTTAAGTAATCCCTACATCCAACATGGGGCTCAAACTCACAACCCCGAGATCAAGAGTCACATGCTCCACTGACTGAGCCAGTCAGGTGCCCCTAATTGGGATCTTTTTTATGTCTTCCACATCTGTACTTAACATGCTCAATCTTCCCTCTAGCCTCCTGAACATATGGAACACAGTTATAATACTTTTTAAAAAGTCCTTGTGTAAGTAAACTTAGAAAAAAAATTTTTAAAGGGGGGGCACCTGGGTGTCTCGGTTCATCATCCGCTTCAGCTCAGGTCATGATCTCATGGTTCCAGAGTTCGAGCCCCGCTTCAGGCTCCATGATGACAGTGTGGAGTCTGCTTGGGATTCTCTCTCTCCCCCCCCCCCCATCTGCCCCTTCCTGACTCATATTTTCTCTCTCTCTCTCTCAAAATAAATAAATAAATAAACTTAAAAAAATTTTTTTAAGTCCTTGTGTACTAATTCTATCATCTGCATAATTTCTGGGTTGGTTTTGATTAACTGAGTTTTATTTTCATTGTGGGTCATATTTTCCTGCTTCTTTGCATTCCAGATACTGTGGGGCCTTATGCTTTTGGATTCTGGATATTTTTGTATTCTTATAAATATTCCTGAACTTTGCTCTGGGATGCAGTTAAGTTATTTGGAACAGCCTAATCCTTTTAGGGCTCCATTAGATGGGATCAGAGCAGTGTTTAGCCCAGGATTCATTTTTTCCACCACTGAGGCAAGACACTTCTTAGTGCTTTAACAGACGTCCCATGAATTATGAGGTTTTCCACTGTGGCTGGTGGGAACAGGAGCTTTTCCCAGCCCTGTGTTAGCTTTAAGGATTCTTCCCCATAAACCTTCCTGATGGTCTGAACCTAGTGTCAGGTTCATATACATATACATGCTAATCAGCACTTGGATATCCCCAGAGTTCTCTCTTTGTCCAAGTTTCTTTTCTCTGGCACTCAGATGCCCAGCTCCATCTCAGCAAGCCCAAGAGACCGATGGACTCCCTGGGCCACATCCTTCAGGACTTAGCTGGGGTAAGAGGAGCACTTACTCTGTTGCTTTCCCTCTCTGGGGATCACAGACCTCTGTCGCCCATGTCTCCTCTAGTGGCCAAACCCCCATTAGTCCAACCCCCCATTGTTGTTAATAATTCTTTATATGACACTTTCCAACCCAAGCTCTCTGAAAAGACCAAAAAGTCACTGTATCAAGTTTCTTTCTCTAGTTTTAAATGGAAGTGCAGCAAAACACCTGGCATTTATTTTGGGAGCGGTAGGGAGATGTTTCCAGAAGAAAAAGAATAATAAGAGAGAGGATACCATGGGCAAGAGTTGTTTTTCTTTCCTTTTCAAGAGCAGCTTATTTTGCATACACTTGTAATCTCTTTTCTGTTTGTGGCCTCAAATGCCAACCTTGATAGGAGTTAATCTTCCCAAATCATCACCGCAGCTGTGTTAATGTTGGGAAGGAGGCTGGGATGGTTTTTATGTCTTCAACATGGAACTGGCTTGGCCTCTGGTGATGTTGACTCATCAACTCCCCCCACCCCACACACATTTAGGCCGGTGGAATTATAGAGAGGCAAATCTCAACAAAATAGGCTGGTGACTGGGACATGTTCTAGAAAAAAAAACCCTTCTTCACAGTTTTTAGCTCAGTACACATGGGTTCAGCCTCACATGGTGACATTGGTAACGTCTTTTTGTTCAGGGAATGCCCCAAATTCTCTGAAAGATTTTTCAATCATCAAGGGAAGATTCCAATGCTTTGTACTTTTCTTGTGTTGACAAAGGCAGGAAAATGATTTTAATACACTTTAGAAGTCTTATCAAGAAGGAATGTTAGCAAAAATATGTTTACCGCTATTTGTTGTTTCTTGATGTCAAAACAAAATAAATACCCTGGCCGCCTTCCTGCCCCCCACAAAAAAAATAAATAAATAAAAATAAAAATACCCCCATGATCCAAGCACACAAACAAAACAGTTGCTTGCATTTTCCCGTGGATAATTAGTAGGATTTAAATTAAAATTAAGAAAATATTCCTACCAAATATTCCACCAAATTCCTTGATTTGGGCGTATTAAAGTCTCAAAGACCTTTCTCTATTATGAATAAAAAAGATATCCTCTCTAATGGGATAGTAGTTTTATTTTTGGTATTTGAACATTAGGAAATGTCTGAACAATCAGAACTAATTATTATGTCAGAAACGCATTTCAGTGAATTGGGGTCTGATCATGACTTATCTAGATGCATTGGAAGGACAACGATAGATGTGAGTGACACACAGAGACATGGGTTTGTGCCAGCGATGGTGAGCTCGTGTGTGCAACAATCCGTCAGCCCTTCCAGCAATCAGTCTGGGAAGCACAAAATTGGGTCATTCTGCTGTCTTTTGGACGCTACGAGAAAGATGCTGAAAAAATTGGTTAGAAGATCATTTTTGAATTTTCCTTGGAATTCAGTTGCTGGGTTTCCTCCCTATGCTATGCCCTATGCTATGATGGATTCCCACAAGCAGACTGACACCGACCATGACCTTGAAGTCATGTAACAGTTCATGTGGCAGAGTGCAGATGAAATAGTAAGGAAAACACCCTCACACACACACACACACACCCTTCTCCCCCATAACTCTTTAGAACCTAACAATATTTTCCTTCCGCCTATTGCATGGGCTGCTCAAGCATTGTGGTCTTTGTTTTTTCTATCACAGAATGAGCATAAGAAAGAGTTAAAACTGGATTAAAAATACAAAGCTGAGTCTGACAAGGCTGCTAAGGTCAGTGGGCTCCTAGGCCTCAGTGCAGGAAGCACTGTTTGGACAAGTTAAGATCGTGTGTGTAGATTGGACTTAATCTGCTGGAATCGCAAAGAATTTTCTGAGGGGGTGGCTTTCTCCATGAAATACCATGTTTAATTGTTTTTTTGTTTGTTTTGTTTTTTGAAGTTTACTTATTTTGAGAAAGAGAGTGCTTGCATGAGCAGTGAAGGGGCAGAGAGAGAAGGAGAGAGAAAGAGAGAGAGAGAGAGAGAGAGAGAGAGAGAGAAGCCCAAGCAGGCTCCATGCTGCCAGTGCAGAGCCTGATGCAAGGCTCAGACTCATGAACATGTGAGATCATGACCTGCGCCAAAATCAAGAGTCAGATGCTTAACTGACTCAGCCATGTTCCAGCCATGTTTAGTTGTTGGGACTTGACAATCTCCCTCTCTTTATTAACCTGAGAATTCTTTCCTCTGCACAAATCACTTAGAACAGAAATCCTCTCTCAAACTCCCTGGAATAGGGATCCATCTCACAGTATGGGAGTTAACTCAAGTAAGCAAGTTTTTATGTCCGTGAACAAAATTATTCCTCATTTATAGACTCATTCCATCATTCCACGATTCATTCGGCAGAGTACGTACGGGTGCTAGACCGAGATATAAAAACAAATGAGATGAATTCCCTTTAGCCTCCAGGAGGTCATACCCAGCAGGAAAATAAGTGAGCAAACAAATAGGACAGCGTGTAGGTACTGAGAGAGAGTCTGCACACAGGCTTTAGGAGAATAGAAAAGGGAGCATATGCATCCCAGGGAGGGGTCCCTCCATGGAGGGAGGCGGAGTGGGGGTTCCTACCACAGAGCCCGGTGAGAGGGTCTGCACTGTTCCGGAGAGTAAGGGGGTCTTACCATGGAGGAGGGGAATCAGGGAATCAAGTCAGAATGGCTGCTCCCAATACTGCCCCCTGAACTAACCCTCCACACCCAGTGCCAGGCTGTGTACAAGTGCAGGGGGCCACAAAGGCTGGGGAGCGCCAGCCCCAGAGAGGTTGTCACATGGCAGGCAGCTGGGGGAGGAGAAGGGTACCTATGGGGGCTGCTTTCTCCAAGTCACCAAGCAGAGGAGCCTCACCTCCTCCCGAGAGATTACGCTAAGGGAGAATAGGGCAGAAGTGTCATGCTTCTCTGAGAGCTCAGCTGTGTCCGAAAAATACCAAATTGGTGGGCCGAGACAGGAATGCACACAGCCAAGGACCGCCCCCAGCCCCGGGCCCCCTCATCACCACCCCAGCTGCCACGACTGGGGATAGTGTATTAGGATTGGTGGTTCTCAGGGGCTGCAGTCGAACTCACAGGATCTCTCTTTACTCCTTGCTTTTCTTTTCTAGAAAGAACATTGGAATGCAGTGAGTAACAGTGATGATGTGATGTGGGGAAATTACACTAACTTATGAAAATAACAAATCGTTCACAGACTTCTGTACTTTATAATTAGTAACAAATTTCTTGCAGCACACCCCCTAGTTCATCAGACCCACCAGTGTGCGTAGGGCCTTAACCTCACTTCTTTGGAAGAAGCATTTAAACAAAAGTGTGTTGCCTTTCCTGAGCCTCATTTCCCTCATCTGTAAAATGAAGTGTTTGGACTAAACAGGTTACTAGAAAGCTAGGGTTGCGTGGAAGAAAAGAGCATTCCTAACGTTTAAGTCAAACAACTGTGATTTGGGAGCATTTCTGTGTATTTAGAATCCTTGTTTTGGGTTTATTTGTATCTGCCCATCCACCCATCCACCTACCCAGCTGTCCACCCACTCAACCATCCATTCATTCACCCATCCATTTACCCAACCGTCCACCTACCCAATCATCCGTCCACCAACCATCCATCCACCAATCATTCATTTATCCATCCATCCATCCATCCAACCGTCCATCTACCAATCACCCATCCATCTACCCAACCATCTATCCACCCAATGATCCATCCGCCCAAGCATTCATCCAATCGCCCATCCATCTACTCATACATTCATATATTCAATGTTTGCTGTACCCTACATACTGAGGATACAATATTGAAAAGAGAAAAGACTCAGTCTTCATTATCCTCCAGTGGAGGGAATGGTCATCAATCCATGTTGATGGCAACTGTGACTACAGCCATCACTAGGTGGGCCTGTGAAAGAAGATCTGATCCCAGAGGCCAGGTCAGGAGGGCTTTGTTGACAAGTGATGAGTGGAACTGAGACCTGCTGGGGAAGAGTAGGAGGGTTCTGGGCTCTGGGCTCCAGGCAGATGCACGGATGGGGAGCTCCGAGTGGGATGAGACAGGAAAGGCAGGCTGGGGCCACAGCTGATTGCAAAATGAAGCCATCGGAGAGTCTTCCCACAAGGCTGATGGGATCAGGCTTTTATTTCTAAGCCATCACTCTGGCTGCAGACTGGAAGACAGAATAATGCACCCAGAGTGAATGGGAGAAGCAGTGCCCGTGCAGAAGAGGTGAGGCCAGCAAGCACAGGGAAGCAGGAGGTGTCAGGGCCCTGGAGCCAGGTGGTGCGGGGCTTGATCTTGCTTCGCATCAGGAGCTCCGAGACCCTGAGTCCAGTCTTAAACCTCTCTGGGAATATTTCTACATGTGGGCAGTAAGGGCTATCCATTCTGCGGGGCTACTGAGTGCATTAAACACAGTCATAACTGAAAAGGGCTTAGCGTGGGCCTGGCCTTGATAAATGCTCAGTATGTGGCCACCTCTCCATCGTGACAGTGATGCTTTATGGTTTTGCTGGTTCCCTTCAACCCTGGTAGTTCAGGGACCACGCTTGTTTTTTCTCAAACAGCCTCCTTCTCTGAACATTCCTGGGTGGCTCAAGCATATGTCCTCAGAACTGTGTATTTAGGAGCCCATCTGGATGTGATTGTCTCCAGCCAGGGTAGTGGGGACGGCCTTTTCTGCACCTCTGTTGTCTGCTCCGAATTTTGCTGCAGGAAATCACCTCTTAGCCCACGCTTCTCCGTTTGTTGTGCTGGGGCCTCTGGTCTGCACCAAGGGGCCTGCATCGGGCCTCATCCTGCAACTTCCACTCAACGGCAACCCCCCCTTCGGGCTGCAAAGCCTCCATTGAGAGGTCTATGCTGCCCAGCCCTCAAGAGCCGGCCTTTGGATTCTGAGCTGGATGGCCATCCCACACATGCTGATACAGTCTTGAAGCATAAAAGGACATTATGTAACCTTCAGTTACTGAAGAGCCCTCACAGATCCGTTCTCAGAATTTTTCCTGCCCTTGGGCAAATCTGCTTCTGACAAGTGGCTTTAATCTGGTTTTAAAAATTGCTTCAGATGGATAATCAAAGAAATTGCTGGTGCTTAGCTTATGCTAAATAACCCAAGCAGGGCTTTTATTAGAGGAGGGAGGCGGGGGAGCCGTGTGTCCCACGCAAGGTGGGAATTTGCTCCCGGTGGTTGTCTGATAAGACTCACAGGTTTTCAAGGTGCCTAAGTTGAGTGCATCTATCATCTTGTCCCTCAGTCTACCTGAAGGGAAGCCACACACTCCCTCTAAGCTGGCAGCTCCTGTCAGAGGCGGGGACAAGGAAGTGGTTTTATTTGTGTCATTACCGGTGTGTTGGGGGCGGGGGGCTGTGTTCTGTGCTTCTGGATCAATCAGATGTATGGAGGAGTGCTTCATTTCCAAATTACACACCACTGATCTCATTAACTTCTAAATGGTGAGACCCCTCGTTTGTGGGTGGGACACAAAATGCAAAGTGCTCGTTAAAAGGGAGCTGGCCAGATGTGGAGTGCAGAGTTGTTGGTTCCAGAACAATCCATGAGCCAACAGCCCTGTGGCTTGTGAGCCCTCTGAGCCTAGTGCTTCCTGAGGTAGAGAGAGTCAACGCTGGGCCAGGGCTTTCTGGGCGCAGCTGTCCGTATGACCAGCTGAGGATTACAGGGGTCTGTATAGCTCACCCCCTGAGTTTTCTCTTTTTGCCCTTGTCAGTCCTGAAGGGGTCTGAAAACATGAATCTCGTTGAGACAGTAGCCAACTCTTTCTTGGGCCCATCTTAAATATTTTCAGCACATCATTCCTGTGTTATATGTGTGGGAACAGGCATTAAATAAGTATTAGTGGTGCTGTGATCGTGTATACATACCCCCTTCAAAGATGTCAAGCACATTTCATAGGTGAGGGGCCTGGGGAGAGGCTGGAATAGAGTCAGGGAAAGAGACTAGGGGCGTAAACAACAGGTATTGGTTGATCACGTTCTGGAGGCAGGATATCCAACATCAAGGTGCCAGCATTTTCTGTCTGCTGAGAGCCTGCTCCCTGGTTCACAGATGGACGCTTTTTCACTGCGTCCTCACAAGACCGAAGGGACAAGGGAGCTCTCCGGGGACTCGTTCATAAGGCCACTAATCCCATTCATGGGGGCTCCAGAATCAGGACCAAGTCACCTCCCAAAGGCCCCACCTCCCAATACCATCACGTTGGGGATCAGGTTTCGACACATGAACTGGGGGGACACAAACATTCAGGTTCCCTTTTGGAGAAGTTTTTATTCCTGGGGGCAGCGTACATTATGTTCCCAACTTCTCAGCTGGGAAAATTGGAAACCTCAAAATGTGGCAAGGATAGTACGATAAATACCCGTATGCCTGTTGTATTGGTCGGCTTACACTGCCACAGATTGAGGGGCTTTGGCAGAAGAAATTTATTTTCTCACTGTTCTAGGAGCTGGAATTGCAAGGGTAGGGGTGGTGGTTTCAGATGAGACCTTTCTTCTCGGCCCGCAGACGGTGGCTCCTGGCTGTGTCCTCTCGTGGCCTCTTCTCTGTGTGACGCACTCCTGGTGTCTCTTCCTTTTCTGATAAGAACACCACCCATGTTGGATTAGGACTCGGCTCGTGTGACTTTATTTAACCTTAGTGACCCTATCCCCAAATACAGTCACCTTGGGGGTTAGAGCCCCAATATATGGATTTTGCAATTTCTAAATTTTAACAGGAATGTTTTCCACCTTGCCACTGTGTGCATCCCTGATAAATGAGCTAGAATTTTGGAAGTGAGCATGTAGAGTAGAATCTTTCCTCTGGTCACATTCAAAACACTGTGGGTGTGTGAGGGGCTCCTGGGTGGCTCAGAGCCTCTGACTTTGGCTCAGGTCATGATCTCGCAGTTTGTGAGTTCGAGCCCCATGTCAGGCTCTCTGCTGTCAGCACAGAGCCCACTTCAGATCCTCTGTCCCCCTCTCTCTCTTCCCCTCCCCTGCTCACATGCATTTACTCTCTCTCTCTCTCTCTCTCTCTCTCAATAAAATAAAATAAACATTTTTAAAAAAAGCAAAGCACTATGGGTGTATGAATACATGAATGTGTATATATATAACACTTACAAAGCCACTCCCTAGATCTTTCTCCCTATAATAATTTTTAAAAACATGGTAAAAGCCCTGGAAAAACCATACTTCTATTAACTTTGTCTTGAGCAATTTCTCTTGGCAGTGAAAGGTATGTGATCATAACAAGTACATAGAATCACAGCTATGTCAGAATAACAAAACTGCATCCTTTAAAAACTTGTGTAGGAAGAAAAGGAAATTCACCAGAACACTCCAAGTGGCAAGCATGTGGGAGACATTTTTCCTACATTTTCAAAATTTTGTATTGGCCATGTGTTATTTAAAAAAAATTTTAAATGTGCTTAAGAAAAACCACGTAGAATTGAAAAGCCCAGTCCAGATATGGCAGGTGATGAACTAATTTACAGTAACCCGATAGCTGGATACCTACAGCAAATCCATCATTCTGAGCCACGTTCCCCCAAGTTGCCTGCAGGGTTCACATGCTGTCCAGCAAAGTAAGTTCAAGTTAGGACAGATATGGGTATGAAGGTAATTCAGCTTTTAGTTTTATATATAGGTCACAGGCAGAAACTGCAGACCTAAGCAGAATTGATGTTTGGATTATGCCCCTCACAGTACCGCATGTTGAATTTAAGAATTGAGTCAACTTTTTTGGGGCGCCTGGGTGGCTCAGTCAGTTGAGCATCCGACTTCGGCTCAGGTCATGATCTCACAGCTCATGAGTTCGAGCCCCACGTCGGGCTCTGTGCTGACAGCTCAGAGCCTGGAGCCTGCTTCAGATTCTGTGTCTCGCTCTCTCTCTGCCCCTAACCCGCTCACATTCTGTCTCTGTCTCTGTCAAAAATAAATAAATATTAAAAAAATTTTTTTTTAAAGAATCAAGTCAACCTTTATCAAGAATAACCCTTTATCTCTCTTTTTTTAAGTTTATGTATTTATGTATGTATTTATTTATTTAGAGTGCAAGTGGGGGAGAGGGGCAGAGAGAGAGGGAGAGATTGAGAATCCCAAAAGCGGGCTCTGTGCTGTCAGCATGGAGCCCGACTCAGGGCTTCAACTCACAGACCATCAGATCATGACCTGAGCCAAATTCAAGAGTCAGAGGCTTCACCGACTGGGCCACCCAGGTGACCCAAGAATACTTCTTTATTTCAAAGCATGGCTTTGCCCACTTGTGCCTTTTTCCTGAACATCTAAGGGTTCACATACGTACTTAGCACCGACCTTGTAAGTTACATGGAACTGGTTCAAACCCTCCATTATGGTTTATACATACTAAAAACTTTCATTCTCCTGCGTTTTGGACTACTGGGATTTTGTTTTCATATTTCCCTATTCACAGCCGAGCAACACGGAAAGCTCCAAGCTGCATGTGTGTGATGCCCCCGAATTGATTTTTGGAGAAAGCGAAGGCTTGTGTGACGGTTATGGGAGGGGGAGGACTGGGGAGCGAGGTCTCTTCGTGGCGAGGAGTGAGCTGCACGGGGATGGTGTGCTTTGTGGTCTTTAGTGGGAGAAAAGGTGGGGGTGGGGGTGATTCTGCTTGTGATGTGGCTCTGGCCTCACATCCATGAGAATGAATGAAACATCAAATGTTTTCATTGTTGGCAGTGCTGGGCTCCGAAGGTCCTGTCCCACTTCTGAAGGTGCTGCCAGCCTGGATCCGTGCTTCCTGTCCCCAGAAGTGACAGAGCCGAGCAAATGCCCACAGGAAGCCAGAGGCCCAGAAGGTTCTCCACTGCTCTGGCCACCAGTGCCCTGGGAGTTTGAGTGCCCCCCAGCCTCCACGCCCATTGCCGAGGGCCCCCCGGAAGGTTGCCTGCCAAGCCCCAGAGCAGCACCTGAAGACTGGCCCCTAATTCAACACCCCAGGAAGGAACCTTCCCCAAATGCCCATGGGGATGTCCCAACAGCGTTTGTCCCTGAAGGGGACAGTTCTACTCAGTGCAGTGTGGGTGCCATCGTCCCCAGTGCCCAGGGCAGAGGGAGACATCTGAAGGAAGAGGGACGTAAATTATCTTCCTCCGGGAGCACTGACCAGTTGCCAACAATTTTAGCAGCACCTCCTCAAGAGCTGATGAAGGGACAGCTTTGTGGAGAAGACGGTCAGCCTGGCAGCTCCGAGTCCCAAGGGAAAGAGGTGGCAGGTGGCCTTCCCCTCGCAGAGTCCAGGCAGGGGGCGGCTTCCGTACCAGCGGCCCCGAAGGCCCCAGCTGCAGCTCAACCAGACGGGGAGAGCTCAGCTGGCCTGGAAGAGCCCCCCACAAAGCCCGAGACCCCGACTCCACAAGATCCGGCGCCCAGAGCCTTAGACAGAGAAACCTGCCAAGTGGAGGCACTGCCTCAGGCTTTAGCTGATGACTCGGGACTCCTCGGGGCCTGCCGTCCCACTGGGAACAACTCAGGGGCTGCCCGAGAGGCCGGCACCAATTCCTGGGAAAGCTGCCAGCAGCAAGTGGGAGCACATCTGGAGCACCCGGAGCTGCCCTGGGATTCACCGAGTCCCGTGCTGGCACCCGGGCCCGGGGACTCT